>NC_090328.1:132513459-133713459 GCF_035084215.1 Heptranchias perlo | reverse complement strand
TGGCATGAAGGAGAAGACCTGGGAATCCTGGCCCCCATGGGTTGAAATTGCAAAACCTTTCAAAGTGGAGGCCTGCAGCCTCTTTGAAAGGTTTTAGTGACCAACCCGCCTCCTGGGAGCAGGTTGGTTGCCCGCCCCTCGTCCTGCCCCGGTGAAAACCGGAAACGGGGGTGGGTGGGTGTGAAGTTGTTGCAATTTTCACTGCCCTCCCCGCCCCCAACCCACCCAAGGTCTTTGTTAGTTCTCAAATTTATCTCTGTAGTTGTTTTGTAATACTGCACAAACATTGAATAAATTAATTTATATATATGCAACAATGCTGAAACCTATAGCAACAACTACTTGAATGTCTCAAAGGACTTCAAGGAGGAAAAAATAACAGTAGACACTGAGCAGGAGGTAAAACTGTAATGTACTGTAACTGTAAAAATGTTGGGCGGGCTGAAGGCATGATCAAAGAGAGGGGTTTTGAGAGGTTTTTCAGTGCAAGAGATAGGTGACAAAGCAGAGGAATCTCAGCAGGGATTTGCAGAAAGTAATATGGTACAAATAGCCACCAATGGAGTGAAGGGAGTGGTAGTGGGGGCAGGGCGGAGTGGTGGTACGGTGGGGGGCAGGCGGATGTTAATGTGTAGCCCAGTGTTAAATGAGCAGAGGGTGCACGTGGGGAGATGAGGTTGGAGAGGAGCTTACAGTGTCCTGAAGCCTCGGAATTTGAAAGCGGGGATGAGAATTTTGGAATCAAAGCGAGTGTGGGGAATCGGTGGAGTTTAGAGAGGACAGGCTGATGGGAATGTGCGGCTTTGTGCAGATGAAGGCACGGGCTGGGGCATTTTGAATAAATTGTACCTGGTAGAGAGTTGAGGTAGGGAGCCTTGCCATTGAGAGAAATTGAGCTTCGAGGTGATACAGGCCTGGGCTATGGTTTCAGTAATGCTGCAGGAGAGGATGGGACAGTGATGCAAGAAATGGTCTGGATAACGGAGCAGGGAGAAAACCGAGGTAAAATTTAAACAGCATACCAACATTAACATCTGATTCAGCTTGAGGTGAAAGATGGAGAAGTTGTTGAAGTTGAGGCTAGAGACACATAGATCCTGGCAGAACGTCTCCTTGCTTTCTCATTGCAAAGGGGCAGCATTTAAATAACAAAAACAAGATGACCTCTGTGGGCAGCAGTCATTGAAGACATTGTAATGCCTGTGTTGTGATGATGTGTTGTAAGAGGGATGAGGGCATGGAAGGTAGAGGTGAGACGGTTGTGAAGGAGGTTCATGGAGGTATTGATTTCACCATGAGTAGCAGACAACACGAGGAAAAGGTTAGAATTAGACAGAATGCACAAGAGAGAGTTGAGGTACTTTTTCCTTGGATTAAAAATGAGAGTGGAGAGTTTTTGGGACAGTTGAGGGATGTGGAAGGGAACATGGAAGTGGTCAGATGGAGCTCTGTCAACAATTGACTTTGGAGGACTCAAGCCACGTGTGATAATGAGACTAAGGGAGCGGACATGTGCATGGGTGTAAGTTTGCTTTTGGTTGGATTGGTGTCCGACATATGTGGAAACCAATCACCGTCTTTAAGAGTCTCCAAATTAGATTACTGAGAAGTCGACACTCACTTTTTAATTTATTTTTGCTCAATATAGAGACCACTTGTCCCCTGGCCCATCACATCTGGGATCCCCCAATGATCTATCCTTGAGCCCCTCCTTTCCCGATCAATATGCTGCTCCTCGGTGACATCATCCACAAACATAGGATCAGCTTTCACTTGAATTGATGGTATCTAGTTCTATCTTTCACATTCAAGCCTATCCCACATCAAGTGCTGGATGAGTCATAACTTCCTGCAGCTGAACATTGCGCTAACTGAAGCCATTATATTTGACTCCTGCTCCTTTGCCATTGACTCCATCGACCTTCTTGGCCACACTCTTGAACTGAACCAGACTGTTCACAGAATTGGCATCCTGCTCAACCCTGAGCTGAGTTTTAAAACCCACATCCTATCCATCACAAAGACTGTATATTTCCAGCTCTGCAGCATTACCCATATTCTGCTGCTACCAAGCTCCTCCCACCTCTGAAGCCCTTGTACTTGCTCTTACCATTTCTAAATTTGACTACTATAACATTTGGCTTGCTGCACCCTCAACCTGCACCCTCCATAAACTCCGATTTGACCAAAATTCTACTGCATGTATCTTTTCCTACACTAAGTCCCATTCACCCATCACCCCCATCCTTGCTGACTTACTTCCTTAATGTACTTGATTCAAAATCCTTGTTCTTGTTAATAAGTTACACTATGACCATGCCCCAGCCCTATATCTCCCCCTAGAAGCTCAGTTCTTCTCACTTCGGCCTGCTGTGTACCCACCTACCTTCACCCCACCATTGATGGCAAAACCTTCCGTCAACTCAATCTTACTATTTGGAACTCAATCTCTAAATCTCTCCACTTCTGAATCTCTCTGACCACCTATAAAAACCTTCTGAGAACCTCTCTCTTCTACTTAGCTTTCGGTTTCTTCTCCTCACCTTTTCCTTCCTGGTTTGGTGTCCATTTTCATTGTGCTTATTTGTGAATCATTTGGAGATTTTGTTTTTACATTTAAAGGCATTATATAAGTGCAAGTTGTTTATTGCATGCAATTTACCTATGAGGACACATCCCATTTTCCCTGAGTTAAGGCTTGGAAACCCTTAAGTATGCATAGGGTATTGCTGGAGTTTAACCAGCAAACAATGTGCAGCTTACCAGAGCTGCTTCCTGCTGTTTGTCCAGTAGGACAACCTACATTGGTTAGGCCTCAGCTGGAATATTGTGTTCAATTCTGGGCACCTCACTTAAGAAGGATGTCAATGCCTTAGAGAGGGTGCAGAAGAGATTTACTAGAATGGTACCAGGGATGAGAGACTTCAGTTATGTGGAGAGACTGGAGAAGCTGGGGTTGTTCTCCTTCGAACAGAGAAGGTTAAGGGGAGATTTGATAGAGGCGTTCAAAATCATGAATGGTATTGACAGAGTAAATAAGTAGAAACTGTTTCCAGTGACAGAAGGTTCAGTAACCAGAGGACACAGATTTGAGGTGATTGGCAAAAGAGCCAGAGGCGACATGAGGAAATATTGTTTTACGCAGCGAGTTGTAATGATCTGGAATTCACTGCCTGACAGGGTGGTGGAAGCAGATTCAATAGTAACTTTCAAAAGGGAATTGGATAAATACTTAGAGTCATAGAGTTATACAGCACGGATAGAGGCCCTTCGGCCCATCGTGTCCGCGCCGGCCATCAAGCCCTGTCTAATCTAATCCCATATTCCAGCATTTGGTCCGTAGCCTTGTATGCTATGGCATTTCAAGTGCTCATCCAAATGCTTCTTGAATGTTGTGAGGGTTCCTGCCTCCACAACCCTTTCAGGCAGTGAGTTCCAGACTCCAACCACCCTCTGGGTGAAAAAGTTCTTTCTCAAATCCCCTCTAAACCTCCCGCCTTTTACCTTGAATCTATGTCCCCTTGTTATAGAACCCTCAACGAAGGGAAAAAGCTCCTTAGTATCCATCCTATCTGTGCCCCTCATAATTTTGTACACCTCAATCATGTCCCCCCTCAGCCTCCTCTGCTCCAAGGAAAACAAACCCAATCTTGAAGGGAAAAAAATTGCAGGGCTAAGGGGAAAGAGCAGGGGAATGGGATTAATTGGATAGCTCTTTCAAAGAGCTGGCACAGGCATGATGAGCCACATGGCCTCCTCCTGTGCTGTACCTACTATGAAAGGAACATAGGAACAGGAGTAGGCCATTCAGCCCCTCGAGCCTGTTCCGCCATTCAATTAGATCATGGCTGATCTCTATCTTAACTCCATCTACCTGCCTTGGTTCCGTAACCCTTAATACCAGTGTCTAACAAAAATCTATCAATCTCAGTTTTGAAATTTTCAATTGACCCCCCCCCAGCCCCAACTGTTTTTTGAAGGCTAATGTTCCAGATTTCCACTACTCCTTGTGTGAAGAAGTACTTCCTGACATCACCCCTGAATGGCCCAGATCTAATTTTAAGGCTATGTTCTGGACTCCCCTACCCCAGAGGAAATAGTTTCTCTCTATCTACCCTATCAAATCCTTTAATCATCATAAACACCTCAATTAGATCACCCCTTATTCTCCAAATTCAAGGGAATACAAGCCTAGTCAATGAAACCTGTCACCTTAATTTAACCCTTTTAGCTCCAGTATCATTCTGGTGTATCTGCGCTGCACCCCCTCCAAGGCCAATGTATCCTTTCTGAGGTACATTGCCCAGAACAGAAAGAACAGAATACAATGCTCTATATGGGGTCTAACCAGAACTTTATATAACTGAAACATAACTTCTATCCCTTTGTACTCCAGCCCCCTTGAAATAAAGGCCAATATTCCATTAGCCTTGTTAATTACCTGTCCACTAGCTTTTAGTCATTTCTGTACATGGACCCCGCAATTTCTCTGCTGCTCCACAGTTCCTAGCTTCTCGCCATTTAGAAAATACTCTGATCTATCTTTCTTGGATCCAAAATGGATGGCTTCCCATTTCCTCATATTGAACTTCATCTGCCACAGTTTTGCCCACTCACTTAATCTATCAATGTGCCTTTGCAACTTTCTGCTCTCATCCACACTATTTACTGTGCCACCTAACTTGATGTCAGCAAACTTGGATATGTGACTCTCTGATCCTTCATCTAAGTCATTTATAAATACAGTGAAAAGCTGAGGCCCCAATACAGATCCCTGGGGGACACCACTAGTCACATGCTACCAATTGGAGTACATACCCATTATCCCGACTCTCTGTCTCCAATCTCCAAACCAATTCCCCACCCATGTCAATAGATTGCCTCCAATTCCAAGCACTCTTATTTTTGTTAGCAGTCTCTTATGTGGAACCTTGTCGAATGCGTTCTGGAAGTCCACATAAATAACATCCATAGACACTCCCTTATCTACCACGGTAGTTACCTTCTCAAAAATGTAACTAGATTCGTTAGACATGACTTACTCTTCACTGGCTCTTTCTGATGAGTTCATGTTTGTCCAAGTGCTAAGTCACTCTGTCCCTAATAATAGATTCGAATAACTTCTCCACAACAGACATTAGAGTAATAGGCCTATAAATTCCTAGTTTACCATTCTTACCCTTCTTAAATAGTGGGGTTACATTAGCAATTTTCTAATCTAAGGGGACAAATTATCAGGATTACTCGTGCTAGCGAAAGCAGAAATAGGAGAATAGACCAGATGAATCCGTAGCTTGAGAGATGGTGTAGGAGGGAGGGGTTTAAATTCCTGAGACATTGGGACCGATTCTGGGAAAGGCGGGACCTGTACAAGCTGGACGGGTTGCACCCAAGCAGAACCGGGACCAATATCCTCGCGGGGGCATTTGCTAGTTCTGTTGGGGAGAGTTTAAACTCGTATGGCAGGGGGATGGGAACCAAAGGGCAGGTACAGATAGGACAAATTCAGACCAGGAAACGGGAAGTAGAAAAGCAGTTAGTGACATAGTTAGCGACTCAAAGGCAAAAGAAGCAAAGGTTAAATAGTGTTCAGCACAGGAATTTGATGGGGTTAAAGGATATATACTTCAATGCAAGGAGTATTACAAACAAAGCAGATGAGCTAAGGGCACAGATAGACACATGACAGCATGATATCATTGCCATAACGGAAACTTGGCTTAAAGAGGGGGATAGTTGGCAGCTCAATGTCCCTGGAGATAGAGTTTTCAGGCAGGATAGAATGGGTGATAAAAAAGGAGGAGGGGTAGCATTATTGGTTAAAGAATCAGTTACAGTTGTGAGAAGGGATGATATGCTAAATGGATCATCAGTCGAGGCCATATGGGTTTAGCTAAGAAATAAAAAAGGGGCAGTCACACTACTAGGAGTGTACTATAGACCCCCGAATAGCGAAAGGGAGATAGAAGAACAAATATGTAGGCAAATTTCTGAGTGCAAAAATAAGAAGCCAATAATAGTAGGGGACTTCAACTACCCTAACATCAACTGGGATTCAAACAGTGTGAGGGGCACAGAGGGTGCAAAATTCTAGATCGGTGTCCAGGAGAACTCTCTTAGCCAGTATGTGACAAGCCCAACAAGAGGGGATGCGATTCTAGATTTAGTCCTGGGAAATGAAAATGGGCAAGTGGGTGAAATGACAGTGGGTGACCATATTGGGGATAGTGACCACAATTCAGTTAGTTTTAGCATTATTATGGAAAAGGACAGAGTTAAATCAGGAGTCAATGTTTTAAATTGGTGGAAGGTAAATTTTACAGAACTAAGAGGTGATTTGGCAGAAGTGGACTGGACACAACTGCTTGAGGAGAAATCAGTGGCAAGCCAGTGGGAGGCACTAAAAAGTTAATTTCTACGGGTACAATGCAGACACGTCCCCTCAAAGAAAAAGGGAGGCACTGCCTATTTAGAGCCCCCTGTTGTCTAGAAGTATACGGGGCAAGATAAAGCAGAAAAAGAAAGCTTATGACTGTCACAGAAAACTAAATACTGCAGAAAGCCTAGAGGAGCATAGAAAGTACAGGGATGACATAAAAAAGGAAATAAGGAAAGCAAAGAGAGGGCTTGAAAAAATATTAGCTAGTAAGATTAAAGAAAACCCAAAGATGTTTTTATCAGTACATTAAGAACAAGAGGATAGCTAAGGAAAAGGTGGGACCTATCAGGGATGATCAGGGTAACTTGTGTGTAGAAGCAGAGGATGTGGGTAGGGTTTTAAATGAATATTTTGTCTCCGTATTCACAAAGGAAAGGGATGATTCAGACGTAGTAGTTAAAGAGGAGAGGTGTGAAATATTGGATAAGGTAAACATTACGAGAGAGGAAGTACTAGAGGGACTGGAATCCTTGAAAGTTGATAAGTCACCAGGGCCGGATGGATTGTTTCCGAGGCTATTGAAGGAAGCCAGTGAGGAAATAGCGGATGCCCTGAGGATCATTTTCCAATCCTCACTGGTTACAGGGGAGGTACCGGAGGACTGGAAGACTGCAAACGTAGTACCATTGTTTATAAAGGGTACGAGGGAAAGGCCGAACAATTATAGGCCGGTCAGTCTTACCTCGGTGGTGGGCAAACTATTAGAATCAATACTGAGAGATAGGATAAACTGTCACTTGGAAAGGCATGGTTTAATCAGGGATAGTCAGCATGGACTTGTTCAGGGAAGGTCATGCCTTAGAAATCGGCCTGAATTCTTTGAGGAAGTGACTAGGAGGATTGATGAGGGTAGTGTAGTGGATGTTGTCTACATGGATTTTAGTAGGGCATTTGACAAGGTCCCACATGGCAGACTGGTCAGAAAGGTAAAAGCCCATGGGATACAGGGAAATGTGGCGAATTGGATCCAAAGTTGGCTCAGTAACAGGAAACAAAGGGTAAAAGTCGATGGATGTCTTTGCGAATGGAAATCCGTTTCCAGTGGTGTACCACAGGGCTCAGTGTTGGGTCCCTTGCTGTTTGTAGTATATATTAATGATTTGGACTTGAATGTTAGGGGGCATGATTGGCAAATTTGCAGACGACACAAAAATTGGCCGTGTGGTTGATAGTGAAGAGGATAGCTGTAGACTCCAAGAAGATATCAATGGGTTGGTGGAGTGGGCAGAAAAGTGGCAAATGGAGTTCAACCCGGAGAAGTGTGAGGTAATGCACTTAGGGAGGGCAAACAGTAAAAGGGAATACGCAGTAAACGGGAATATATTGAGAGGTAGAGGAAGTGAGAGACCTTGGAGTGCATTTGCACAGGTCCCTGAAGGTGGCAGTACAGGTAGACAAGGTTGTGAAGAAGGCATACGGAATGCTCTCCGTTATTGGCTGAGGTATAGAATACAAAAGCAGGGATGTAATGATGGAACTGTATAAAACGCTGGTAAGGCCACAGCTGGATTATTGTGCGCAGTTCTGGTCACCACATTACAGGAAGGACGTAATTGCTCTGGAGAGAGTGCAGTGAAGATTTACAAGAATGTTGCCAGGGCTTGAAAATTGCAGCTATGAGGAGAGATTAGATCGGCTGGGGTTGTTTTCCTTGGACCAGAGATGGCTGAGGGGAGACTTGATTGAGGTGTACAAAATTATGCGGGGCCCAGATAGAGTAGTCAAGAAGTACCTGTTTCCCCTAGCGGAGAGTTCAAGAACTAGACATAGATTTAAGCTGATTGGCGGAAGGATTAGAGGGGACATGAGGAAAATCTTTTTTACCCAGAGGGTAGTGGGTGTATGGAATTCGCTGCCCGAATTGGTGGTAGAGGCAGGGACCCTCAACTCTATTAAAAAGTACCTGCACCTAAAGTGCTGTAAGCTGCAGGGCTATGGACCAGGTGCTGGAAGGTGGGAATAGAATGGGCACCTGGTTGTTCTTCGAGCTGGCGCGGACACGATTGACCGAATGGCCACCTTCTGTGCTATACCTTTTCTATGGTTCTAAATCCTGAATCAAGAGAGTTTTGGAAGATCACGACTACAGCATCTATAATTTCCTCACCTACTTCTTTTAAAACTTTGGGGTGGAAACCATCAGGACCTGGAGATTTGTTTATATTTAGTCTCATCATTTTCACCATTACAATTTTTTTACTTATATTAAATCTAGTAAGTGACTCCCTTGATTTATTTTCAGTTTTCCTTGTATACCTGGTACTTTATCCTCATCCTCTACTGTGAAGACCGATACAAAGTATTTCGCAAGTCTCCTCTTGTTTGTCACCTTCTGGCTTGCTGGCCACTTCAGAGTGATGATTCAACCACATTATGGTACCAGAGTCACTTATAGGCCAGACCGGATATGGGTGACAGGGTCCCTTTCCTCTGAAGGACATCAGTGAATCAATTGGGTTTATATGACAATCTGGCAACTTCATTGCTCTTTTTTTCTGGCACTGACCCTCAAATTACCAGCTTTATTGAATTCAGTTTTAGAACTTGCTATGGTATGGTGTAAACTCATGACCTCTGGGTTTCTAGTCCAGTGACATGACCCCTAGGCTACTGTACCCACATCACTGTTTCCAGTAGTCACATACAGACATTTAACATGGTCCTTTGACATGTCTCTGTCCATTATTTCAATGGCCTGATTAACCTGTTCAGAGGTTAACATCCCCATTACTATAATACACAGAGGAATTTCATAATTAAACATTTATGTATTAATATTCAAACAGTAACTTCTAGGTTTACATTGTTAGTGTATAGTATATACAAAAATAATTGCAATCCTTCTGATGCGGCAAAAATAAAGTGGTTTAAACAGATAAAGCCAAAGAAGTTGGATTTCCAGGAAATCCCTCACCAATGAGTCACAATATAATAATTCAGTCTATTGTGATTTTAAAACACTAACAGCAAAGTGACATTCGTTGTGGCAATTTGGTTTGAATATAATTTGAACTAATCACCTGTATTAATTTTAATATTGGCATTTATCATTGAACAACTCATATTAACTGGTTTACAGTTGTTTACAGTTAGTGACAGATTGATCTTTGGATAATAGATAATAGAATGATTTGTGTTTTTTTACACACTGCATCATGTTACAGTGTGTTAGGTTTAGAGTAACTACATTTTGCTTTGCTCTGGCAAATCTTGTTACATAGTGGAGCCAAATTGTTACCTTATTTCAGCTGGTAGCATACTCACCTCTGATTCAGAAGGTTATGGATTCAAACCTCAGTCCAGAATTTGAGCACATAATCTAGGCTGACACTTCAATCCAGTACTGAGGAGATGTCGTATTGTTCGACATGTCATCTTTTGAATAAGACATTAAACTGGAAGTTCCGTCTGCCTGCTCTGGTAGCTCAGGTAGACATTAAAGATTCCATTGCATTATTCAAAGAACAGCAGGGAATTTTCCCATGACTGGGTCAGCAATTTTCCCTTAATCAACACCAGCAAAAACAGATTAACTGGTTATTCACCTCATTGCTGTTTACGGGATTTTGCTGAGTGCAAAATGGCTTCTCTGTTTGTCATTGTACTTCACAGTAATTTATGGTATGTGAAGCATTTGAGATATAATAAAGTGCTATATCAGTGTAAGTGTTCATGCTTCCTGTCTTTGAGAAGTGTGTATATATATATATAGAAAAAATTGAATAAGTAACTCGTGGGAAGGCTCTTGAAAGATGATCATCTTAATGCCCCGTTAATAAAATATAATGTGATTCTGTATGAGTTGAGTTCCAGAACTCAACAAACCATTGAGGGCAAGTGCTCAGCAGCGGTCAGGATCTTTGCCACAGGGAAGCAGATAATATTGGAGGGAGTGTCATCCAGGACCAGACGCACAACAGTATTGGGCTGAAATACATTTCTCAATGCGTCGTATGTTAACATAAAATAGAATCATAGAATTTTTCAACACAGAAGAAAGCCATTTGGCCCATCGCACATATGCCAGTTCCCTGAAGTAGTTATTTGCATAGTCCCATTCAACCAGTAGTTGTGCACTCGATATGCTCATCGACTACCCTTGGACTTGAGGGAGTGAAGTTGAGGACGGATGGGAGAAGATAAAGGTTTTCCTCAGACCAAGGGCATCAAAGGTGGATGTGAGGGAGTGACTGAGCAGAATGATGGCTGCGGAAGTATTGTGGCCAAAGGCCAGGTAGCTGGGATTTAGAAAATGCAGTTGTAAGTGACGTGGGGATTTTTTTTTTGGAGATAGACACACACGGAGTGGGGTTAGAAGGTATTAGGGGATATGGGTGGTGAGAGATACAAGGCAGTGGTTGGAGATGACCTTGTTTGTGATAGAAGCTGTGGGAGTACAGATGGCAAGGTTGAGGGGCTGGCCATTAATATGGAGAGGAGAGTTTATATGGAGGGAGAGGCATGAGGAGGACAGGAAGTTTGTGAATTAAGTGGAAAAAGGGCAAGGGAAGCTGAAATAAAGATTGGTGATGGTAGACAATGATGAGTTCAAAGGAAAGATGAGAAGGTGGATCAAGATGAGGCCTCAAAGGAGGAGTAGATATATTAACATGTATATTTTTTCCTTATTCTTCCTCCCAAATTTTATAATCTCACATTTCTTCACTGTAAATTTCATCTGATATCTATCTGCCCGATCTATCAATCCATCTCTTGATGTCCCTCTTCAAAGTATTTTTGATTTTATGCAAATTTTGATATTGTGTCCCCTATATCCAAATCCAGACCAATATATATAAAAGCAACAGTCCCAACAACAACCCCTGAGGTCATCTTTATTTCCATCTCTCTAGTTCCAAAAAAATTATTAACCAGCCCTCTCTGTTTTGTGTCCTTTATCAACCCCTATTGAAAGGGCCATATTCCTTTTAATATTATGTGCCTTAATTTTATCAACAAGCCTCCTATACAATACCTTATCAGACGTCTTTTCAAAATTCATAAACACAACATCACCGACACTTTCTTTATCAATACACTCCTTTATATCCTCGGAGAGCTTTATGAAATTCGTGAAACGTTGCTTTATTTATACAAATCCAAAGCTGGGAGTATATTAACACTACACAAGTTGTTGCCCCTTCCAGTGTTGCACACACTATGTTAAGCCTGGCGATATAGGATGAAAAGCTTTATGAATTTGTTTATATTTCATGAATATAGCAGGTCCAACAGTCAGAATGAACTCTATATCATTTTGCTTCCAGAATGCTTAGAATAATGATTTAGGTCAAAGAGCCCACCTCTGCAAAGTACTTCTTTGCAGCTCCACTTTTCCACAAATTATTTGTAACAAAATGAATAATTTACACGTAAGATCAACATTCTAACCTAAAGTTGGCACTTAAAAAGCCTGACTATGTAGAAAAATAGTAATTCCAAATTCCAAGCACTCAACTTATTTATTGCTAACTGAAAACTCATTAATTCCTGTGTCATTTTTAAAGCATCTGCATCTTTTGTAGGACTACTTGAGGAACAGATATTTTCCTGAATGATCCCTGCGGAGGTTTCTCAGTTGCACCAGAATTCCTGTCATTGGAGCTGGGATTCAAGTTTCTCCTAGGGCAGGCAGTAAAGGCTGTGGTATCAAAAATGTACAACTAGCCAGAACTGTATTTTCATTTGCAATGTTGCCTAGTGGGCTTCCTGCACTGTGGCAGGAATCTGTTTTGAGCACTGCTGGAGAGCATTTTGGGGGCAGTGGGTGGTAATCTGCCTTTGATGTTAGTAGTCTGATTGAAGTAATAATTTAATATAATAAATGATATTGAAACATTTTATAAAATGCAAGGATGGAACCCTTGAAGACCATGTCTCTGGGTTATAATGCTGGCTTCCTTAGCAGAGGTAGTTAGAATTGTTAAATGAAAACAAAGTGCTGGAAATACTCAACAGATCAGGCAGCGTCTGTGGAGAAAGAAACAGAGTTTCTTTCTCCACGGGTTCAGGTTGATGAGTTTCCAAAGGTCATCGACCTGAAATGTTAAAACTCCTTCTCTCTCCACAGATGTCGCCTGACCTGCTGAGTGTCTCCAGCATTTTCTGTTTATATTTCAGATTTCCAGCATCCGCAGTATTTTGCTTTAGTTAGAATTGTTCATTGGTAATGGAGGTAAGACAAGCTTATTTTTGGCCTTATCTTCACCTACAACATTACAGAGCCAAAAAAATAGCAAAAATACCGAGTGCATAAATAGTGCCAGCACCCTGCTGCTTTGTTGAATCTGACTTTCCAAAAATATCCTCCTTACCAACAGAGAGGAAAAATTAGACATCTGGCAATTAGCCTTAAAAGTAGATGAATTGCCATTACAAAATTCAGTCACTGATGCCAGCACGGTAGTACCTGCTACCACTGACAGTATTACCATGCTCCTCCCCCTAACTTCTGCATAGCATCTCATTTAACAGTTCTGAAAAACGATTACACTCACCCAAAATAGGTAGAGTTCAGTGTTGGACAGCAGTGAGACCTGAGCTTGCAACCTGGTGGCGAGCAGTGACATGCTCTCCCCTTTCAGCTTCAATGTCTTTAGCTTTTTATTTCTAATCATTGAAGTTGTAAATTCTTGACTGCTCACTATTGTCCAGAACTGCACCACATATTCTTATTTCTGAGCAATGCATATTTTTCTGTTCAATTAGAATTAATTTATGATAGAATCTCAACATCCTGAACATATTACAGCATCTAACTTTGGAGGAACAGAAATGGTCTGTAACAAAATGTTTTCTGTGGTGCATGAGGATAGAAAGTCAGTGAATGTGAAAGAAGCAGAATTAGACACAGTCAGCAGACTGATGGTTGCATTGTGGGTCCCTGATGTATGCACTGTGGGACTTTTTTTTTATCAAGGCAGTCATTCATCATCATTGTCAGAAGTGATGATTAGCTTTTTAAATCGTTTTTGTGCTAGATTGTTGTGGATGTTTACAAGGCTATCGCCATGGATGAGGCCCGAATGGTGGGAGGGAATCTTACTGATCATACTGTCACTTGTGATTGTCTCGTGTGTTATTTGAGGTGAGTCCAACTGAGACTGTTTGGTTCTGGTTATGGTGGAAGGTTTTCTTGCCAGAGTTCAATAGAAGCATGATTGGACTGGAACATATTGTCAGGTAAGGTGGTTGGAGAGAGACACTAGTGTTTACAGTATTAGCAGTAGTTCCCTTGTTCCTTCTCTTTCAAGCGCTCTCTCTCTCTCTCTCTGGTACTGCTTATCCGGGAAGCTTCTGAGAAACATTTCAAGAGAACAGATAATTATTTGTACAGCAAAATAATCTTATGGCTGGAATGCTAAGCAGCATTAGAACTAGGGTTGTGATTATATAGCAATTTTGTTGGACATATACTGTGTGTACTGTGGTTGGCAAGATGTTTGATATGCAAAGCCAATTGTTTGTTTGCTCTGGTTCATTGCGGATTTATAGACTGCTTTCATCAATTCTCTGACCAGATTGTACACTCAATTTCACTGAAGTAAATATATCTGTTAAGTGAACAGAAACTAAAAATTGCAATCTGTTTTCTATTCATTTGAATCATTCCTTCTCATCAAATAACTATTTGGTGTAAATTCCTTTACAATGCGTTAGTTTAGTGTAGATTAAGCATTTTAGATTATGTGTAGCCCAAGTTACACTCTCTCAGTACAAAATGTCCCGTCATTTGATTGGCAAAAGAACCAAAGAAGACATCAGGAAAAACTTTTTATGCAGTGAGTAATTATGACCTGGAATGTGCTCCCTGAAAGGGTGATGGAGCCAGATTCAATCGTGGCTTTCAAAAAGGAATTGGATTAATACTTGAAGGGAAAAAATTTGCAGGCCTTCGGGGAAAGTGCAGGGGAATGGAACTGACTGGATTGCTCTTACAAAGAGCTGGCACGAGCTCGATGGGCGAATGGCCTGCTTCTGTGCTGTAACCATTCCTTTGATTTGCTGTTTATATGTTGCCTGTTTTTTTTTTGTTTTCCCCATATTTAGGTCCCCTTGGCCTTCATACCACTCCTGCTGAGAGTGAGGGCATGCGCCCTACGTCCAACTGCTATCAATGTCCCCACAGCCCACCCAGTAGGAGACACTAAAAGGGTGAATTTCCGTGACGATTCTTCCATAACTTCAGCAGAAGAGTTGTGGAAAACCCAGGAAAAATACATCAGTACAATTTACACTTTTTTCCAGGGTTTCTGTGGTTCTTACGCCAAAATTACAGGAGAACTCCTGAGGAAATTCACCCCCCAACTATATAAGTCTCACAACTAGTTTTCTCTCTCTTGATAGCGAGAGGTTGAAGTTGCTTCCCATAGATTACAATTTAAAACAACTTACATTTTTATAGCACCTTTAACATAAAAAATTGCAAGGGCCTCCACAGAGGAAGAAGAGATGTTATATTTTGCAAATCTAATACTTAAGAAATTAACTGGAGGAGTGTGACATACAGCGTGTATCGCTTCTGTGAAGTATCTTAATAACTCAAGAAAGGCAAAGTCACAAGTGGGTTATGTTTGGCACCTTGAGTGGAGCCTAAATTAATATCCGACAGTTACTCATTGTGTATTCTTTCAACTGCACATGTCCAGTTAGTAATTACAATCAAAAATAATAAAATTTGAATGATGCACTGACTTTGGATGGATTGCTTTGGTTTGTTGATTGTGGAATGGAGCTGATGACATGAGTGTAAAATATTTTTTTCTTTCTCGCATTGTTATGTTCTTTACTACGTCACTGCAACACCGTACAAAATATATATCATCAAGATCATTGCATCACTTGCGACGAAACACTGAATGCCTGATCAGTTAATACAATAAAGTGTCATAACAAACAAGTTGTCCACTAACCAAGGACCAAATGAAAGTATAGTCTGGTATCAGCAGAAAAATGTGTGAGGAACGATCCTGCTTGAGGTTTGGTTATCTTTTCAACAGATCTGAAAGTTACAGTTGTACGAAATTTAACACTTACTTTTAATTGGATTAATCCAACATCCAACTTACTTTTAATTGGATTAATCCAACATCCCAAGATCTCCTGGGATTTCTTTATTCAATGGGAATTCTAATCTCTGTCCAGATAGTGAGAAAATTGTTAGACACCACAATATTTTATTGTCTTGTGTTTTTTAAGGGTGCATTACCCTTTAATTTTTAAAAACTTTTTAATCATCTTTGTGGTCTCCTAAACCCAAGGTAGCAGACCTCTGCCTATGCTGCATTTGAGCTGACCATCAGAAGCTTGATGACACCTTTTCTGTGGCAGGCACCTCGATTAATCTCAACCCATTCCCATACCATAAGGTTGAGATCAGGAACTGAGTGGAATGGGAATCAATTTTGCACCCTTTGTGGCACTGTTATTAGTATTTCATCTTTTCTACTGTCTAAATGGCTGCTCAGTTTTTGAGAGTTCCAGAAGCTACATTCATTATTCATGCTGCACATATCCCATAGGTGTGTGGAGAGCATGAAGCCAAAAAGAGCATAATCAAGAAAAACAGGAGCGGTAGCAAAGAGAAAGCAATGGGAAAGATGGGGGCAGAGGAAAAATTGAAACTGAAAGGTGCAAACTGAGAAGAGTGTGATGAGATTTTATATAACCCGCCAAGATCTCTGCATTCCTCAAATTCTGGCCTCTTGCGCATCCCCGATTTTAATCGCTCTACCATTGGTGGCCGTGCCTTCAGCTGCCTAGGCCCGAAGCTTTGGAATTCACTCACTGAACCACTCCACCTCTCTAACTCTCTTTCCTCCTTTAAGCCGCTTCTTAAAACCGACTTCTTTGACCAAGTTTTCGGTCACCTGTCTCAACATCTCCTTATGTGGCAAATTTTGTTTGATAACGCTACTGTGAAGCACCGTAGGACGTTTTACTACGTTAAAGGCACTATATAATTGCAAGTTGTTGTCATTTAATGTACGTTTCCTGCTACACATTTTCTTTGCTTGTATCTCGTGGGTGATTTTCCTGTGTACATTTGATTTGGATCTAAATATCTCACCAATTGAAATGTTTTCATACTTTTCCTAATGCATTTTCACCTGTGTGTATACAGAAAAATAAAAATATTATCAAGGAAATTGAGGAAAATATGAACAAAAAGTATAGTCTACAGCTGTTTGCCTGACTTCATCTTTTAGAAATTACTAACCATCGTCAGTGGCCATATACATATCATCCACTAATGAATGAAATATTGTTTTCTTCCTATTTTCACCCATACCTCATCTCTATTAAAGGCACTCATGGGAGTATACATCACAGGTGCAAGGCAGTACCTTGTGCAAGTGGACATTCTTCATGTGTGAATCTGGACAGTGAGTATTACTCTACTGTCCACTGTTAGGAGCCATCACAGATGAGCTCAGTTCTGTCCTTGGTTGATGTCCACACTGCATACGCAGCTGTGGATAGCTGTCCAGAGTGGAAACTCAGAGATGTTTACCTTCACCACTACTACCTTGAATGAAATCAGTTACCTCAGCATAGACCAGGGGTCAAACCAGATACCTGTCTGGTTTGTATGGCACAGTGCCGCTTGAATGCTTACCAGGCATTGAGGTGACCAAATAATAATTCTTCAAGCCTCACAAAGAAAAGGCCAGTGTTATTGCCCAGTGATATACAGGGTTTTGTTTGGAGGGTATGAGTTTGGATCTGCGATACCAATATGGGCATATGAAAGACAAAAATCCAAGATTTAGCATGATTTTGCTTCTTTAATTTTGTCACACTACATAATGGATTAAAAAATAACTTCACTTCCAGAATTCACACCTTAGCTTGACTTGATGCAGTTGATGCAGGTCATTGTCTGTATGTCTGTGCAGAATGTCCAAGGTAGAGTTCAAGTTATTCAGTTTAAACATGAACATCTTGTGGAATTTGTTCAAATATGTGTTTGACATCTTTTTAAAAAATTGAAGTTACTTCAATCTGCTTGGTCCTCACCACATTTTTGAAGGTATTTATCAACCTGTCCTGTTCAAATTGAGAGTCTCTTTGAAGCCTTCAAATAGAGATAGGCCATAAAGCTTCTGTACTCAGTGATAAAAGGAAAAGGTCTACTACATAAGAAAATTATGTCTAGTAGAGTGCTATTTTATTTCCAAAGATGAGGGGGAATCACAGGAGCGTAGATGATAAAGCCAATAGCTGAAATAAATTTGATGGTCTTCAGTTTTTTCCCTGGGCATGGTACAAATTTACCGAGCTATGTAAGCAAATTCTCTCTGAGAAATAAGACTCGAGGGCTCTTCTACGAGAATACTCTGATATACGGAAGCTAAAAATATCTAGAGTAAAAATAGAGTAAAGAAACACCAAAAATGTAATGATGTCATTAGGAGAGGCTCTGAGTGAGGTCTTTTTCTTTCCCCATAGCCAGGCAGAGAGAAGGAGGAGTATCAGTGGACAGGTCACCCAGCTCAATTCCTATTGTTGAGTTAGTGTGTGGCATAAAGGAACCTTAAAAAAGAAGGGAAGAAAAAATATTAAAATGGGGGAAGAATGAGTTATAGGATAGATGAATGCTGGCTTTTTAAAAAAAAATCTTGATGAAATCATTATAGCTGTAACACAGAAAAATAGATTTAATAGCCTGCATACATCTGTATTCTCGTTTTGATTTTTCCTTTCATGACTAAGTTCTGGCCGACTGTGTATTTTTTTTAAAACTTCTCTCAAAGAAAGTTTGTTTCCCTTATCCTTTTGCCCTGTGCTCCCACCTTGATTGAATTAAATTGAGCCGAACTGCTTCAATGAGACTTCCCTTCTTACATGTGAACTCTTGATATTTTAAGCTTAAAATCTAAACAGATTAATAAAATACTTGAATTGGTATCACTGCAACTGCAAAGCTATTCAAAACAAATCATGGAAATATAGGTCAACTGTATGTGATTTTATTAAATCTAATCTACTAAACCATTATATTATGTAATGGAAGAATAATTGCTGTATTAGCATACATTACCTCACTGACTTCAAGGCATGCTTTGGCAGTTACCATGCCAATACTGAAGTATTGAAAAATTATTGTGGGTTTTTGTTTAAAGTATTTGGAATATTTACATTTTAATCACTGGTTATTTTAACTTCAACAGTTATATAACATTCCAGTGAGGAGAATTGTGCAAATCAACCAAAATGTTCGACATCCTGGGGGCCATACCATTCAAAATATGTTGATAGCTCTGTTTATAATGCCAGCTGTTATTCTTTTGGTATGATCTATCTATACAAGTTGAGGAATTAATCAAATGAATATAACTGTGGCACTGGGAACAGATCTGTAATAATCTTTCTTACAGCCACCTTCTGTAAATTAAGTAGTTCAAAGATTTACTCACAACTTTCACCTGTTTACGTATAATAAGTAAATCAGATTCCTTGTTCAAATCAGTTCTTAAACTATCAGCACCCCTCCCAACAATTTGTTGATGTATATTTAAAAATGCAATCCAAGCACTAGGTGCAAAACTCTTCCTAATTATCTGCACAGGTATTAAAGGGGCATTGACTTTATGAAATGAAGTTGGGTAATTATTTTATGCTTGCAAACATAAGATGCAATAGGTATTGAAATGTATTATATCATTACAAATGATTTCATCAAGATGAAAATAAGGCACACTCTTCTCCCTCCCCAAAACAAAACAAAAGATGCCTAATGCTTTATCATCAATATGCTACTCCTTTAAAAGTAAAATAATTCAGTTTTTTTCTGCCTCAAAATTGGTTAGACTTCAAAGTATTAGCTTTCATAGCTGTTGAAGTCTGACCCATGGTAAGGACAAGGCTGAGTTCAAATTCTGCACTGGTAATAACTTTATCTGCTAGTCATGAAGTAAATCCAGCAACTAATACAATTTACGCACAGTAAAGCTGGTGCTACAGCAAATGTAGTGTACCTGTGTGCACTTTAATCATAAATCACAATGGATTTGCAGAGCAGGAAATGGACCTACTCTAAAGCTCACAAATATAATGGCACTTTCCTTATCCTTATTTCTTTCTTTCAACTGTCACCTTCTTCCACTTTTTTTAACAGCATTAGCTTCTTGCCGATATTCCAAAGTCACCACCCACCCTCCAGAAGCTTATCAAATGGCCATTATTCACATGTAAGACTTAACAATCAATGTTAGGAGGCAATTAGATGGAGGGGAAGGCTGGCATCACAGCTCAGCGCAATCCTGGCCTCACCTGAAGCCCACACATGCAATTTCACTGGTGGTCACTGAATAGCAAACAGAAATCCAAAGGTGATTTTCTTCTCCTTACCTGGGCTAACAGGGATCAAAACAATAAACCCCAAAGAATAAATGGTATTTATCACTGAGTGTTGAGAAAAATTAGGCATGAGATTTGTGAGGCATTGATCATTAGGAAAGAGTGACTGGACATTGGGAGGTACCAGTAAATTGGAAACCAGTAATGTGGTGCCCATTTCCAAAAGGGGTACAAATCAAACATTGGCAACTAGCAACCCATTAGTCTTTGATTCAATTATTTTGCATGGAATTAATCATCAGGATTAAACTTGAAGATCGTTTGTTCAATAAGAATTTAGTAAACAGCAGCTAACGCAGCTTCAGAAGGGGAAGTTTTTATCTGACCAACCTCCTTGTCGTCTTTGAGAAATAACATCCCGTAAGGACTGTGGTAAGCCAAATTTGGTGTTGCAACTAGATCTCCAGAAGGGTTTTGACAAAGTTCCATACGAAAGGCTTTTGTTAAGTTCAAAGTGGCAAGGAAGCAGGGTAAATCTTGGCTATTGATAAGAAACTGACCGAAGGGTAAAAAAAATGGTACTTTAGAGAGGAGTCATGTTGGGACCAGTACTGTTTTAAATGTACATCAATGACTTGGACACAGAAAACACAACACAAATTGGTCAAATTTGCAGATAATAGAAAACTAGGAGGGGCAAGTGAATCAGAGGAAGCAACTCAGAAGTTAGATATATGAATTTGGACCAAATATGTTAATGCAAAATTAAACTTAATATAGTCAAGTGTAATGAATTGCTCATGGGAAGGAAATATTGATGATGCACACACTCCATGAATGAAATAGCTCAGAGTGAAGTTGAAAGAGACTGAGTCGTCTTCGTAGACTCAATGCTCAACATGCCCAACCAATAGAGAGCAGCAATCCACAAAGGCAATAGAATGTGAAACTATATCACCAAAACAATAGAATACAAGTCAGATGAGGTTACAATCAAACTATATAGTGCTCTAGTTAGACCACATCTTGCATACCATGTCCAGTTCTGGTTCTCAAGGCTCAATGAAGACATTGAAGCAAAGAAAAGATGCAAGGCTGATCCCTGATGTTAGATTTCTGACTTTAGAGAAAGCTTGGAATTTTCAGCTTTGAAAGGAGGCATCTGAAAGGTGATCTTATAGAGGCATATAAGATTGTAAATTATATTGGAAAAAATATGGACAATTACTTTACATTCAATTGCAAGAGTAGGGCAAGGGGCCACAGGTTCAAATTAGGAAGTGGTCCTCACCCAGAGTCATCAATACATGAAATGGATTCCTGGATAGATTACTGGAGTTAAAAACTGTGGAATAACTTTAGAACCAATTGGATGCTGCAGTGAGCAACTTTAGGGTCTTTCTGGATGCATGAACAAAGATGGGCCAAATGGTTTTCCTCATCCGTTATTATCTTGTGACCTGTATATCAGCATATTTTTCTGTCACTTTTAGGCATTTATCATTGGTTACTGCATCAGTTCTTTTGATCATTTCTAACTGTTGGCACATTCAAAGTCCAAGAGATGACTGTACTTGCTGTTCCAGAATTTGAAATTCCAGACTTTGGTATTTGTATTTATATTTACACACCATATTATTATCCCAGCTTTCCCCATTGCCACTTTTTTCCCCATTCTGCCATCTTATTTTTACCCATTACAGCTTCCTTTGGTAATCAGAATTATTTACTATGCTTCCGATTTTAGTATCATCTGAAAATTTGGAGATGACTCCCTCTAGCTCAATATCCAAATTATTGATTTCCACAGTGGACAGAAGTGATCATGGACAGAACCCTCTGGGAGACCGCTACCCACTTCCAATCACTTTGAGAAACTGCCTTTAACTCCTACTCTCTCTTTCCTCCCTTCCAACTAGATTTTAATCCAATCTGCTACTCTTCCCCTTAAAAAATAATATAACTTCTAGGTCGAATTTTAGTAGACTGGCTCAATTTTATACATAGCTGTTTGTAAGCTGATTGTGCCGTGACATTAGATTACACTCCCATGTCTACCTGTTGTTCATCTGACATCTACTTTCCATTCAACATAATTTCCTATCTGAATCATATCCATAAAAACATTTTGCTCTCATTCTGACTGCTTTTCTCACAAATTCTTGATGAGAATGGTTTTGCTTTAGGTTTGTTTACTTTAACAAAATGGTTGTTCTTTTTTTACACACCGCAAGTACGTTGGGCCATGGGCCCACATTTTTTCCCCTCATGTAATTTACTACAGTAATTACAATCCATGATCAGTTGTTCCCCAGCTTGGTCTGATTTTTTTCGATAGATATTGTATGAAGGGCCATCTCTATGCCAGTCTCATCACTTATAGCACTGCCAGTATTGCATAAGTGTTACAGCTGTGGTTTACTAGCTTTGGCTGCTCTGCAAATACATCGAGTTACATCAAAACTGCAGAACAGAAACAGGCCATTCGGCCCAACTGGTCTATGCTGGCATTTATGCTCCATATGAGCCTCCTCCCTCCCGAGTTCATCTAAGCCGATCAGGATCCCTTCTATTCCTTTCTCCCTCGTGTGTTTATCTAGCTTCCCCTTAAATGCATCTATACTATTCGCCTCAACTACTCCTTGTGGTGGTACGTTCCACATTCTTACCACTCTTTGGGTGAAGAAATTTCTTCTGAATTCCCCATTGGATTTATTAGCAACTATTTTATATTCATGACCTCTAGTTTTGGACTCTCCCACAAGTGGAAACATTTTCTATAGGTCTGCCCTATCAAACCCTTTCATTATCTTAAACACCTCCATCAGGTCATCCCTCAGCCTTCTCTTTTCTAGAGAAAAAAGCTCCAGCCTGTTCATCCTTTCCTGATAGTTATATCCTCTCAGTTACAGTATCATCCTTCTGAATCTTTTTTGCACCCTCTCCACTGCCTCTATATACTTTCTATAATATGGAGACCAGAACTGTGCACAATACTCCAAGTGTGGTCTGACCAAGGTTCGATACAAGTTTAACATAACTTCTTTGCTTTTCAATTCTATCCCTCTGGAAATGAACCCGAGTGCTTGATTTTCCTTTTTTATGGCCTTATTAACCTGCGTCGCTACTTTTAGTGATTTGTGTATCTGTATCCCCAGATCCCTTTGGTCCCCTATACCGTTTAAACTCTTATTATCCAAGCAGTATGTGGCCTCCTTATTCTTCATACCAAAATTACCTATATTGAAATTAATTTGCCAATTACATGCCCATTCTGCAAGTTTATTAATGTCTTCTTGCATTTTGAAGCATTCTTCCTTTGTATTAACTACACCCCCCAATTTGGTGTCGTTCGCAAATTTTGAAATTGTACTTCCAATTCCCGAATCTAAATCTTTAATGTAAATTGTGAACAACAGTGGACCCAGCACTGATCCCTGTGGAACACCACTTCCCACCTTTGTCAGTCTAAGTAGCTACCCTTAAACCCTACTCTCTGTTTTATCAGAAGCTTGCTGCAGATTTAGCCTCTGCTAGCTCGGACTTGATCATCTATTATCCTGACTGCAACTCTGTCTTTTAATGAGGTTATCTGGCATGGATCCATACATGCAATTTTTGGCCTCTTTTCACAAATCTATTGCATGTTGATCAGTGCCTTCTCCTTGAGCTTGAAACCTGGTATTAAACACGTCTTTCATAGGCAATGTTCTTTGGATTCGTGAAATATTCCTCAAACTTGTCTATGAATACCTTTGGATTTGATTTATCCTTCCCTCACTACACGTAAATCTGTTATACACTTGTATCACCACCTAATGTATACAGTAAAGTACTGGCTTGCACTTCTACTCTTTTATTTCTCCCATCCTTTGCTGTTGCATACAAATCAAAGCGTTGTTTCCATTTTTTTCATGCTTTCGTGACATTTCCTTCTAATCTGGGAGATTTAAGCATTCAATTTCCATCCCAGTTCTAACAGCACATAAAGATTTGTCACCCATTTAACCAGCAGCTTTCAGGAGACTAGCTGCAGTATATCTGAAGCTTTATTCAAAATGTCGGCTCTCTTCTCTGAATACATGGTGCATATATCCCATTTCTGACCACTAAATGACTTTATACAACTTTTTACACATCATTACAGTCTGATTTAGGACAAGTATGCTTTGATGGGTAGAATCCATTTTGAACGCGAACAACATAGAAACCTACACTTGGCTTGGGAATATGCTTGTGAAGCTATCCTCTGCCTCACTGCAGCACCACTTAGGACTATCATTCTCTCTCTCCCTTGAGTGCAAGTTATCAAAGCTGTTTTACAGCTCTTCTCAACAATCAGCCATGCATTCAAGCTAAATGCAATTATAAATGACTGCTGCAATTAACACTTAATAAATCTATCAACAGAGCCTATTCTCTCATTAGAAACTCTAGTCTCATATTGGACATCTGGGGCTCAATTTTAAAAGCCAAGTCCGGGTGCGTTGGGGGTGGAGGGGCAAAGAAAATCGGGGAAATCCGGAGCGGGAACGAATCCTGGATCCAACCCGCCGACTTCCTCGTTTGACCCAGACGCATTTGGGTGCGTGCAATTAAAGCCGGCGAGCTGATATTTAAACCAATAATTAAGGGAGTTGAACTCGTTAAAGTACTTCGTTTTATGTTGATTGAGGCAAGGAAAGGATTTTACCTCTGTCTCAGCGTGTTTCCCGTGGCCTCTGAAACATGTCATGGTGAAGGAGTCGTGTTTCAGCCGGCAGCCATTTGGACATTTAAATACCTGTTTGACAGATGGGGATAAAAGGTGAGTTATTGCAGCAGGGCACTCAGTTCTCTCAGACAAACTTTTGGCTTCTTTGTGTTTAAACTGAAAATTCTTGGTTTCCACTCAGATTTGTTGTGTTTACACATATTCACCAACTTTTCGGACTCCCTCAAACCAACACCATCGGGATGGGGGCGGGGGGTGGGGGCGCGATGGCTGCATTCACCAGTACGTCCGTGGATGAGCAACATCACCATCCTCGCCAGGCACGGCGTGCACTTCCGCCACTTGGAGCTCCACAACACTGTGCTGTGCCATAGGCACCTGCACAAGAGCACGGAGGGCAACAACAGAGGGAGCGAGGTCTCAGGAGACATTATCCTCGTCAGAGGGTCTACAGACCGAGGCTTAGCTCCCTGGACCTCTCTGAGGAGCAGTGCATATGGAGGCTGAGAGTGAGTTGCCCGGGGGTCTCAGACTTCTGCAGCCTCCTTCATGCCAAGCTGCTCATGGCTGGGTATGACATTACCCATCGCTACTAAAGTCACCACCGCCCTCAACAACTTCACCTCTGGGTCATTCCAGGGTGCCACTGGTGACATCGCTGGGGTCTCTCAGTCGTCTGCACAGAAGCGCATTAGGCAGGTCACTGACTGCTTGTTTCACAGAGCCTCACAATATGGCAACTTCCCCATGGATGACCTTAGCCTGACGGAGAGGGCAATGGGATTCCACTCTGTGGCTGGCTTCCCACGTGTACAGGGTGCAATTGATTGCACCCATATAGCAATACGAACACCTCCACACGAGCCAGGACTGTTCATCAACAGAAAGGGTTATCACTCCATCAGCACTCAGCTTGTTTGTGACCACCGCAAAAGATTTCTTCACGTGTGCACCAGATTCCCTGGCAGCTGCCACGATTCGTTCATTCTGAGGGAATCTAACATTCCAGGCCTCTTCCACGCACTGAACACCCTTAAGGGCTGGCTCCTCGGGGACAAGGGATACCCCCTGCACATGTGGCTCATGACACCTCTGAGGAATCCCATCTGCGAGCAACAGGAGCGATACAAAGAAAGCCACATCGCCATCAGGTCTATAATTGAACATGCTATAGGGCTGCTCAAGATGTGATTTTGGTGCCTCGATCGTTCTGGGGGAGTGCTTCAATATGCACCAGTGGGAGTGGGTCCATTATAGTAGTGTGTTGTTTCCTGCACAATGTGGCGCAACAGAGAGGATTACCGGTTGAGGAGGCCCCATCCACCATTCACATCTGCAATCAACGTTGAGGAGGAGGAGGAGGACGATGAACCCATGGGCAGAGCAGCAGCTCACCTGGCTGCTCGTGAGGCCAGTGAGTTACTCATATGTGAACGGTTCTCGTAAGATCAGAAAGTGAGGAGACCAGTCCTTTCACCACCTGGAAAGAGCAGCCCCGCCCAGTCGCTGCACAAAACAGTCCTGCAAATACATATACCCCACTGTAAAGTGACCCACTGGGTGGCATCAAATGTCGCTGTTCATGGCGAAGCACATGAAAGGGCCCGATCAAAAAGGCCAGTCAAGAATGGGTGAGATGTGGCAGAAGTGGTGAGAATGATAACATTTAATGTGACTTTAACATAAAGCAAATATAAATGAAAAACATTTCAGTCTGTCAGATACCCTTGTGATCACAAATTCTTGGCCTTTCTCTTCCTACCGCTTCTAACTGGTGCATCCCCTGTGGCTGCAGCAGAGGTAGTGGCAGGTTGCTCATGTTCATGCCCGGACTGCTTAGATGCTTTCAGCCTACGCCCTATGGGTTTCGGAGTCCATGACTGCTCCACCTGCTCCTGTGCGGAGGCAGACTCGGCCACCTGGAGATGAGGCAGCATTGCGGGTACTGGTTGAGAGGGGGGCAACGTGTGGGAGCTTTGAGTAGTGTCCCCACTTCCATGTCCCCTTTCACCATCATCCCTCTCCAGGACCAGGCCCACTTCACTTCTGCCACCCTGCTAGACAACAGTTTGGAGGACATGTGTGAAGCCTTGTAAGGCCACTTCTAAAGTATCTATCTGCCTGTTTAAGGCGGCAGAATGTTGTTCACCCCGAGTCTGCACGGCTGTTGTCAGGGCCTGAATGGACTTATTTGTGAGCCATGCTTGAAGCTCAACGGAGGCTAGCTTTCTCTCCAATGCAGACATTCCCATAGTTACGTGTGACACTATCTCAGACAGTTCCTCACGTCCTTGCGACGCTATCTCAGAGATTCCCTCACGTACCTGTGCCACCATTCCACTAATGCAGGAGTTGGAGTCTTCCATCTTCTGCGCTATTGTGGAGAGTGTGCGTGGCACCTGTCCCAGTACCTTGCAAATGTGCTGCTGCCCCTCGATCATTCTCCTTTTAAAGGATGGCCCCCGGGGTTCAGCATCTGCGTCCAGCTGAGCAGAGCCTGGAGAGGAGTGCGTCCACCGACGCAGACTCTCCACAGCTGCCCAGGGCACTAATGTCTGCTCGTGCTCACTTGTGTGTGGTGACTTACCAGGTACCAACCCGACTAACTGACCACTAGGACCCACCGAGGTGTGAGTATCTGCGCTGGGTGGATGGTTCACTACGATGTGACGGTGCACCCTCAGAGGCTGGGAGCTCCTCTGAGGAATCGCCCTCTGCCGTCACTGCAGTCGTTGAAGGCCCTGTAAGAGAACAGAAGGCAATATTAAGTATCATCACAGATGTGTCATGTTGTGATGAGCGTACTGAGGTGTTCAACATGCCAATCATTGTTAACAGCAATTCATGTTGTGTGTGATAAATGTTTAAAGTTATGTCACCAGACATTTGTGGGGTGTCAGTCTCGGCGTCCCTAATGGACAGACACTCGAGACTGAGGCTGATCTCCAGGGCCGCCTCCTCCTCTGCATTTGTGAGGACCACTATTTCTTGTGGCCCCCTCCATTCCTCGCCCTCTCCCGTGCATTTTGCGCTCTCTTCTAGAAGGGGAGAAAGTACAGACATGTGAGTGAGTGATGGTGAAGTGGCCAACCGATGAATGCTTTGCTTTGGGTGAGGCTGACCGTGAAAGAAGTGCATCAGAGGGTGAGTATCAGACAGAGAGATCACTTTGGATCAGGATTGTGGTGAGTGGCAGTTGTGGGGTCACAAATGGGGAGGTGAGGAAGTGCAGGTAAGTTGTGAATGAGCCTTTAGTGTGTGTGAGGAGTGATGTGATAGAGTAGTCGTGGCAGTGCAGAATGGTGTCAGAGTGGGAGGCACATCACACCACGGAAATGCAGGAGAATCAGTAAGTGTACTCACTTTTGCTGACCTAGTTAGGTCATTGAAACACTTCCTGAACTGGACCCAAGGGCGGGATATGTTGCTCCTGCTGGTGACCTCCTCTACCACCTCGAGCCAGGCCTTCTTGGTGGCAGAGGCAGGGCGCTTCCTCCCGTCAGCCAGGTAAAATAGCTCCCTCCTCCTCCTCACCCTGGCCTCAAGTAAGGCATCGTTAAATCTTGGAGCAGCCTGTGCTGCTCCCTGGGTCTTCTTGCTCTTTGCTCAAGCAAAATTCATTGGATCAATGGCCCTTCAAATGTAGACGCTCCAGCTGACAGCCTGTCATGCGGGTGCGCAGTCTGCCCACTGCGCAGCTTTCGGACGGCAAACCCGTTAGTCACGTTAAGGGCCACCAATTAAGTTGCGATTGCGTGGGGAAAGGTAAGTTTTTATTATCCGGGTTTGCCGCACGCCCTTTGACCCTCCCACAGCCATCCCACCACCCTTTTAAAATTGAGCCCCTGGGTTTTTATGGTTGTAGACTTTTTAAAGAGGAAAGCATGAAGCAAGTGTGCAACACAGTCTACCGAATCCATGGAGTTGCAAAGAAATGAAGAGACATATCAAGACCTGTTAAGTCAAGTTGTCCCACTACCAAGTAGGGCAATTGCAATAAATTACCCATGTTTGCAGCACCAGTGCATGCACAAACTAAGTTTTTTGCAGAAAATATCCTATAAAAGACTGGGTTCCAGCTTCAGTTGTCAGTTGATGTCTTGAATGTCGGTGTTTACTTTGCTGTCAAGGAAGTCTCTTTTAATCAACGTGCTGTCTGTGAATCGCAAAGGTGGTACCTAGATCTCAGTGACAAGCCTGTTATATGACGATAAATGTATTCTCTCTTTTTAAAAAATAATTAACAGGACATGTTTTATGAATAACCCAAAACAACAAATAACGAAAGCTACTCCAACGTACAGTCTGAAGCCAATGCAGTAACCTCTGAGTAATTAGAGTTCTATTTAGTCCCAGTGGTCTTAACAAGAATGTTTCAGGTGATATCCTCCAACTTCAGGCCAGATTCCAGGATCATCAAGCTGGCTTAGATCCTTAATACAGGGCTAAAAAAGTACCTTAAAGTTTTATCCTGAGACTATATTGTTGTTTCTGATATGAAGGGTTTTATGCAATCTTAATTTGTAGGCTCAGTGGTCTCCTAAGAACTCTACCTGACTCAGCCAACAGTTTACTTAAAGACGAAGACTCACATTGATGGAAAATTATTGAAAAATGTC
The DNA here is from genome assembly GCF_035084215.1 of Heptranchias perlo. Classification (NCBI taxonomy): domain Eukaryota; kingdom Metazoa; phylum Chordata; class Chondrichthyes; order Hexanchiformes; family Hexanchidae; genus Heptranchias; species Heptranchias perlo. The sequence continues at coordinate 133,684,385 of NC_090328.1, read as the reverse complement.
ATAATAGGTGTAATATTGCTCTTTCTCCTTCAATGGCCTGTTAAAGGGAAATAATTACATTTCATTAAATCTGTTCAAGCGTTAAAGGTTATCTTTGTCCCTATTAGCATGTATGTTCTTAAATTACATCACAAGATGAGGAAAGCCATTGGCCCAACTTAAATCATCCACCCAAGGACCCTACAATTCCCTCCCATCAGGACACACAGCTTCTTCTTAAATGATTTCAGGATTTTTGCCTCCACTATCCTACTTGGATATCTTTGATCTTTCCTCTATAAAACAGTTCTCTGATCAGAAATCAGACTTGTGTTTTTTTTTTCTGAACTGCCTTTAGGGTTTCATTATCTTGGTGACCAGAACTGAACATAGTCTTCAAGATGTAGTCTGCCCAGTTCACCTATGACTTCCTCTCACTTGTACTCTACTGTTCTGGCTATCTTATACAGCACTCTATTTGCTTTATTGACTGCTGCACTGCAGTGATGGAACATGTTGATTGTCAAGACTATTAAAACCCCTTTCAGTTTCATCCGTAGCTATTTCAACACCATTCATCAGGTACGTCAGTCTCTCTTTTTTTTCCCCAATGTGCTCAACTTTACACGTGTCCGTATTAAAGCTCATTTCCTATTGTTCTGTCCGCATATTGTATTTTGTTTAACTCATTTTGTACTTCACGTGGCTGCTTCTTCAGATTCAATTGCCTCTTCTAGTTTGTTACTACCTGAGATTTGGCTAGTTTGTAATGAGTTTCTGAATCAAATTTACTAATGTAAATTAGAAATAGTAAAGGTCTCAACACTGGCTCTCACCGCTTTCCCCCACTGTCACTCCCTGACATAATTCCTCTATCAAGTATCTACTGTTTTTTTTTCCCCCATCTATCAGTTTTTCATATATTCCCAAGTTTCACTCTGCTTCATTAGCAGGTTATTACGTAGACTTTTGCCGATGTTTTTTGGAAGTCACTTGAGTACACTTGAGATGCCACTTCAATTAAGTCAAGGAGGTTGGTCAAGCAGAATCTTCCCTTTCTCGGTCTATGTTAGCTACTGTTTACCAGGTTATTATCATATAGATAATTTAAAAGTTTACACCTGATAATCATAACGGAAACAGAATTATGGATGTAGAGTTGCCTGGGGCTGTTGTTACCAATTTTGAAAATTAATACAATGTTTCCAATCCACAAGAGCCTCCCCAGTGTTCGTCAACTCCCTCATAATAAAAGTGGCTGCCAAATCTTCACCATTAGTACACAACAAAGTTAAGTACAATCTGTTCTAGGCAATTTATTCATTTTGAGCCTTTTAGCCCGAGTAGGACTAATATCCCATTTAAAACAAAGTTGATGGCTCCACATGGCTTGTTGCATTGCTCATGTCTTCCTAAGTGAATATTCACTATCTTACGCTCTCCCGTGGATACAGCACCATTAGCAGCTTTTAGGGTTCTCATCTGTTTTGTGATTGTTCTCTTATTGTTAAAGTACTGAAGTAATTTCATACTGTTATGTTTTCTCTATAGCTATACTTTTTTCCAAGCTGTGCTTTGCCCCTCAAGCTAACCTTTAACATGTTTCTGCATGTTCCAAATTCATCCCTTTGAATCCTTTCTGTTGTCTCCCCACAATATTTGCAGAAGTCATCGACCCTCCTTATTTTGGTTCTCATTAATTTGTCAATCCATTTAAGGTTATTAACATTTACTCAATACTTGCTAATCTTAATTATGTAATGCTTATCAATATATCTTTAAAGATATTCTACCTATCCTGCACTGAAATGTCAACAAACTCATCCCAGCCAATTTGCTTAAGTTGTTCCCTCATTTCCTTGAAGGTAATGCCTCGATCACTGGCTCCTGGTCTTCAATATTTCTGAATCTCAGATCATTGATTTTGATCATTCTGTGGTCGCTATCCCCAAGGATGCCATGACATCCATTTCCGATGTTATTTGGGTCAATTACCATTCCCAAATCAAGATGTGTACGGCCTCTTGTGGCTTCCCTGAAAAACTGGATTGTAAAGCAGTCATACATTACATTTACCAACTCTGACTTGAAATCACAAGGTCATCCCCAATATATCTATTTGGTTGATTGAACACCCCTATTAAAATAATCTTCCTATTTTCATATTGACTGTTTATTTCTCATAGAAATGAGGGATTGGTTGGTGCATCAGGTTAGTAGACAATCCTTTTGATTGGATTGCAGTGTACTAATTCATATCCCAAAAAAGACATTCCCAAATACACAGGACAGCATCTAAATAACAAACAGGAATCTACGGTCGAAATTCCTGTTGCCAGTAAAAGCAACACTTAGCATGTTTGTATGACATCCCTCTGTCAGCTATTTAGGGAGTTGGAATACAAAAGTGAGGAAGTGATGCTTCAGTTGTACAGAGCATTGGTCAGACCCCATCTGGGAGTAGTGTTCAGTTTTGGCATCGAACCTCAGGAAAGATATATGGGACTTGGAGGGGGTACAGCACAGATTTAGTAGAATAATACTGGGGCTTAAAGGTTTAAATTATAAGAGCAGATTTCACAAACTTGATTTGTATTCCCTTGAGCTTGGAAGGTCAAGGGATGATCTAATCGAGGTCTTCAAAATGCTAAAGAAATTTGATAGTTTAGATACAAAGAAACTATTTCCTCTGGTGGGACAATCAAGAACAAGGAGACCTAATGTTACAATTAGAGCTCGGCCATTTAAGAGCGCTTATTTTTCACAAAGGATAGTGAAAGTATGGCACTCTCTTCCCTCAAAAGGCTCCGGATGCTGGGTCGACTGAGATCGATAAATTTTTGTTAGTAATGGTATTGTGGGATATGGAGCAAAGGCCATTGAATAGTGGAACAGGCTTGAGGAGATGTTCTCATGTTCCTAGAACAAACTTCTCCTTTCTTATTCTGAGCTGGCAGTCTGTAGCATATCCTTAGTGTTACCTTTGTTCTTTTTACATTAAAGATGTCCAGCCAAAGTAGTTCATTGTATAACTTTCCACTTCACACAGCACCAGCTTCTTTACTCTCTCTGCCATATGGGGCTGCACCAGCCTTCTTTCCTGTTTACTTGATTCCTCCTTAACACTCTATACCACAGTATTAATTGCCATGCTGTAGGTCACGTATTCCTACTACATGATAGTTTTGTACTGCTACAACAATCTTAAGTTCATGTTCCTTCTTCTAATGTTTCAGGTGTTCATATTCTTACCTCATTGTAGATTTGCCTCCTTTTTAGTCCAATTTCTAGTATCTGATTCATGTGTGCCTCTTTGAGTAGCTTCTCTCCAAAGCAGCCGGGAATGCTTGGTCTCTGCCCCTTTTATCTTGCCCTGTGACTTCCAGAGCTTCCTCTGGGAGGGGCAGAGCACCTGAAACTAAAACAGGTAGGTGCAGACAAAGGGCAGCCACGGCAGTGAGTTGGGAGGGGCCATTCCTAGTCCTCCCATCTCATCTCTCTCTCTTTGACTCCCTCCCCCCCTCCACCAATGCCAGAAAGACACCAATTTTGAGCGGTGACAGGTAGGCAGTGAAGACCAGATTACCCAAATTTCGTCCGTCCTTTTACGGAGAGGGATCGGCAGTGGAGACCATCTGGCTGCTGCTTTTGGCCAGGAAACAGAAGACCCCAACGTCAACAGCCATTCCTGCTGCTGCTGGCATCTCAAGACTGTCGAAGCGCCTGTATTTGCCCCCTGTTTCCAGGCGCAAGGCTGTACTAGAGTGCAAGTCTGTGCTGGGGACATGTCAGGCGACGATAATTACCTGAATTCAGAACTACAGTCGGGTTCACATCATTTCAAGATAAATGTCCTTCGGCTGAGCTCTGCCTGGGGATGTGAAAATCAGCCTCATTGTGCTGACACCTGTCTGCTGGCTACTTCCACTCTTTGATCACTTTCATGTGGGATCCAATAGCTTCACCTATTCCTCACCCACCATTCCTCCCCCACCCCAAATCCTTAACTGTCTGATTTAAGTTATTCTCAACAGTTGCCTCCATGCTCCTTGCCATCCTCATTGTATGTACTTTGTTTAGATGCAGCCCATCTCTCCCGTATCAATTCTTTCTATTCTGAAACTTTTCTCAGTTATTTACGAAAGTGACATCATTATTTTCACACCAAATTTGTGTCCTCAGTTTTTCTCATCAACTCCCTTCCTTAACCATTGGAACACCAGAGAACATTACTTTGCATGTCCTGTTATTGAGTTTTGAAGCAATACCCTGATATGTGACTTTAAGACCCTTATATGAATAGTCCCTATGTTGTTTACCCTTTTGTGGATGGCCAGGTGTCTTCCTGTCCCTTTCGTAGTCCTTTTTAGTATTTCTGCAATTAGCCCCGTGCTTGCTCCAGGTAAACAACTCATCATCGTACAGGTATCCTTACAACAAACATTGCTATCCAAGTTCCTAAGCAAAGAATCTTCTCTGAGTCTCACCATGTTCTATGGTTTTGTAACGACCTCTTGCACTCTGACCTGACCAAATTGTTTGTTGGAATCAAATGAGTAGTTTCACAGGTTTTCTTACCTTTCTTGTTACTTCCTCCTACCTTAGTTCATCCAATGTTCCTATTTTCTCAGTATTCCTCAGCACTTATCCTTTTCTTGGTGATCCTGTATTCCGTCTTTATTCTAGTTCCCTATGACTTCCTTTTAAAGTCGAGGGTACGCCATCCATGTCACTTACCATGTCTAGCACTATCTTGTTTTCCTTGATAATTCTCTCATTTTATGTCTTTTGTGAGTTGCTGCATCCCTCCTCTCTAAGGCCACAAATCTTTCCTTTAGCTTTTTGATCAGGCATTTTTCACATAAGAACATCAGAAATAGGAACAGGAGTAGGCCATACGGCCCCTCGAGCCTGCTGCGCCATTCAATAAGGTCATGGTTGATCTTCGACCTCAACTCCACTTTCCCACCCTATCCTAATATCCCTTGATCCCTTTGGTGTCCAAAAATCTATGGACCTGAGTCTTGAACATACTCAATGTCTGGGCATCTACAGCTCTCTGAGGTGGAGAATTCCAAGGATTGACAACCCTCTGAGTGAAGAAATGTTTCCTCATCTAGGTCATAAATGGCCGAACCGTTATCTTGAGACAATGACCCTTAGTTCCACACTCGACAGCCAGGGGAACCGGCCTCTCAGCATCTATCCTGTGAAGCCCTCTAAGAATTTTACACATTTCAATTAGATCACCTCTCGTTCTTCTAAACTCCAGAGAATATCGGCCCTTTCTGCATAATCTCTTCTCATAGGACAACCCTCTCATCCCAAGAATCAATCCGGTGAACCTTCGTTGCACTACTTGAGAAATAGGAACAGGAGTAGGCCATTCGGCCCCTTGAGCCTGCTCCACCATTATAAAGGGCTGTGGTTAGATCACACCAATAAAGGCTAACCATTTGCCTTCCTAATTGCTTGCTGTACCTGCATGTTAACCATTTGTGATTCGTGTACAAGGACTCCCAAATCCCCCTGAATACCAACATTTCTTAGTCTCTCAACTTTTAAAAAATATTCTGCTTTTCTATTCTTCCTACCAAAGTGGATAATTTCACATTTCCCCACATTACATTCCATCTGCCACCTTCTTGCCCACTGACTTCGCTTCCCCCATTTTATTATATATGACTTTCTCTTGCATAAACATCCCAATCAAATACACTTCATAGCTTCCATCCTACAAAGGGGACTTAAAGCATTGAGAAAGTCAATGGCCCAGATTTTGCCGTAAAAATAACGGTGAGGCTAACAGCACTCATCGTTATTTATGTGCAAGTTGAACAGCAACTTCTGGCGAACGCACATGTGCAGTTAAACATGGAAATCGGGAAGTTGCTGTTCGAGAGGCAAAACTGCATGAAAATGGCATCTCGTCGGCTGACTCACCGTTCAAATATTTTGAACAGTGTGAAGTTCCTGCATTGACATCGTAGATATGGACTAAACTCGCCAGAAAAAGTCATTTCAAGTCTCGGTATCCTTTGAACGGCGTGGTAAGTCTTAATTACTGCCAAACAACCTCTCTGGTACTGAAAATTAACTTTTATAATTCAGAATTTAATTATTGTTGGACAATTTTTTTAAAAATTAATTAATTTTTTTTTACTATTTCTTTCTGTCTCTTTTATCTCAGTCTCTTAATTCAACATTTGTTACCCTCTCTTTATCTTGCTTTCTGTACCTGATTTGACATTGAATTCACGATTTTAACTTAGACCTGCTGGTTCAGACTCTGTGCTGTTGTTAACGATTCTCCAATCTGATTGGTTAAGAAGTTGCTTGCCCCGTTCACGCAGGTTTCCGATGCCTTGCATCGTTTGTTTGCCGCTCACGGCAAAATCTGGCCCAATGAGTATTTTGCAAATCGGATAATAACTCTCCCTTTTAACTAGAGAAACCTAGAGTTTGGAGATGCAAAGTTTTCAATTGTTATTTACATCATGTGGCTTGTAAATTTTCCCAAGGGGGTTGGAGTACAAGAGTAAGGAAGTCTTGCTGCAATTGTACAGGGCTTGGATGAGACCACACCTGGAGTACGGTGTACAGTTTTGGTCTCCTTACCTAAGGAAGGATATACTTGCCTTAGAGGTAGTGCAACGAAGGTTCGCTAGATTGATTCCTCAGATGAGAGGGTTATCCTATGAGGAGAAGTTGAGTAGAATGGGCCTATACTCTCTGGAATTTAGAAGAATGAGAGGTGATCTCATTGAAACATACAAGATTCTAAAGGGCTTGACAAGATAGATGCTGAGAGGTTGTTTCCCCTGGCTGGCGCATCTAGAACTAGTGGGCACAGAAGCAGGATATGGGGTCGGCCATTTAAGACTGAGATGAGGAGGAATTTCTTCATTCAGAGGGTTGTGAATCTTTGGAATTCTCTACCCGAAAGGCTTAGTCGTTGAGTATATTCAAGACTGAGATTGATGGATATTTGGACATTAAGGGAATCAAGGGATATGGAGATAGGGTGGGAAAGTGGAGTTAAGGTTGAAGATCAGCCATGATCTTATTGAATGACAGAGCAGCCTTGTGGGGTCGCATGGCCTACTCCTGCGCCTATTTCTCATGTTTTCTGCCTGGTGTTCCCCTTTTAAGTTATGTGGAATCTACTGCTGCTTCATGATGCTCACAATGGTTCTGGAGACTGATGAACTCCCATGACGAAGGGCTGCACCATTAATTTTAAATGTTACCTTCAAGTACTAACAGTTCCAGATGCACCCTGCCTTTCTCCTTCAATCTGCTGCCAGTTTCTATTTATTCAGTGAATGTGGGCCTCAATGCTGCTTTATTCACATTGGAGCTCTCCTGATAAGTGGCCAGACTGGTCAACCAGAAGTACTTTCGATCAAGAGTAGTTTGCAATCTCCCTCAGATAATGCATGCCCATACTAGTAAAACACTATTACCACTCATCCAGGCAGAGGTTATTATGCCACTGAACATTTGGGAGGTATTGGTACTTTTACTTCAAAAATTGACTCCCAGAAACATCGTCCGTTACAGGTGAACCTGTTTTGTGCCACATTTGTTTGACAATAAAACTCATCTGAATCCTTTTATTGTTACTGATTCCAAGGGGACTAGCAAGATTCAATCTTTGAACATTGATTGTATTTTTTAAAAAGCTGGTATTAGATGAAAGTGAGCTTCAAAAGGAAGAGTCTCGAGTTTTTTTTTCAGTTCACTTTCAGGAAAGTATGATTTGTGAGCAGTGGCTGTACTTTAATGAACAACCCATACAGTGAAACATTGGGCCAAATCTCACTGTAGCAGGGCATCTGACAGCGTCTGCCATTAGTTAGACTTGCCCTTGCATGTTTAGGTTTTTTAATTTTTTGGGTGGCAAGTTGCTAGAAGTGCATCACAGTGAGGGAAACAGGGCATCTGGGACCTGAGTGAACAGGACAAGCAACTGGGTATCTCCTTAACCAATCAGATTGAAGGATTGTGAAATTGACAGCACAAGGACTGAAAAGGAAGTGTAAATTAGAGTGGGTGAATTCAATATCAAATCAGGTACAGAAAGAGAAATAAAGAGAGGGAAAGAAAGATTGGATTAAGAGAGAGCGAAAAAAAAGGTCAGAAAGGAAAAGAAAGTGTTTTTTAAAAAATTTTAAATTTGACATTTTTTAAATCTCCAACAATTAAAACCTGAAGGAATGAGACTCCACATGTAATAGTTAATTTTCAGTGCCAGAGAGGTTGATTGGCAGTAATTAACACTTCTCACGTCATTGAAAGGGGACTTAGACTGGAATGGACACGACTTAACTTTCTGTGGCGAGTTTAGTTCGTATCGACCGCACAAGTACAGCAACTTCACGCCGTTCAATGCATTTCACTGGTGAGGCAGCCAGCGAGATGCCATTTTCACGAAGCTAATGATGGAGCGGCGCAACTCGACCAGCAACTTTTGGATTTTTGACTTTAACCGCGCATTTTTCCTTCGCCTGAAGTTGCTGCATCATCTTTCTTGATGAACAGAGCTACCAGAAGAGTTTCCCGAGAAATGGGAGCAGTATTCACACTGCTCACAAATCATACTTTCCTGAAAGTGAGCCTCACCATTATTTTGACAGCAAAATCTGGGCCAATATGTTTTCAGCTACTAGCTGCATCACACTCTTTGAGGGTGATTTAACTTAGATGTTTCACTTTTAGAAACTACTGAGGCTATCATGAGTTATTCTAAAGATCTTAAATATGGCCCACTAACTGTTTTGATGATCTAGGACTTGAACTCTCACAAATTAATGTCTGCTATCACCAAACTTATTTGGCCAGTACTTCAGGTTAACCTTATTTCTGCTCTTGCGATGATACATTGCACTTCTGCTAATGAAAAGCATTTCATCTTCCACATGGTAAAAGTCTGTCTTTCTCCAACATGATTGTGGAGATCATTCTTGACTGATCAAACAGCACAACATTCACATGAAAGATTTTCCTTTCCTACAGGGTGAGAGGGTCAATCTTTTACGGAAATATGCTGGCAGATATACAATCCTGAAGATCTTTGAAGCCAACAAGCAAGTTATTGGGCAAATATTTTTTTTAAGTTGAGACAGCACATAACAGACTCAGAAAGAAACAAAATAAGGAAACCTCCAGGGATCAGGTACAGGAAAAGGTAGGCTTTGAGAAAGACAACATATTTTAAATCTGGCTGGAAAGAAAGAATAAGTGAAGGATGCTGACTGAAAAATGGATAATATCAGACGCACACCATATGTTCTTGCCTTGGACATCCAGAGCTGTCGGTTGTCTGTTCCAATATTCAGCTATTTGCCACTCCAATATCAAGGCTCAGTTTTAAAAAAATAAGTAAGCAGTAGCCAAATAGTTTACTTAACAATATAATTGATCGCAGCTGATGTTCTCCAAGACTTGAGCAAAGTGGCGTTTTATCCCCTCTGAAGTTTGATTTGTTGAAATCATATTATGTTCTTCATTTCCTTAGTAATATTTCAGAGACAGTTGCTCATAGTTTGGAATACCTAGAAGCACTTGACTAAGATGAAGAGAATTAAACTAACAATTGAAACTGAAAATAGCTGCTCCCTCTTTTTTTTCTTCTGCACTACTTTCACTTTTAGCAAATAAGGGCCCCGCATCGAACACCAACTCATTTGAGGGCCAACAGCAAAGGCACTAGAACGATGTATGCTGCACAGAAAATATGAATTAATGCTGAGGTGTAATAAAGCTGTATCAGAATTTTTATAATAGTCCATAACAGCTTATGAACATAAACACGAGGGAAGTAACTGTAAGAATATTGTCAGCCTTTCCAGTGAGATTAGGTGTGAGAGAGGAACTGCCTTTCAGACAACTAGATTTTCTTGTACCCTATGCAGGAGTGCGTTTTTGTGAGCAGCAGGTTTCACCGCCACCGCTCTCTTCGAGGCCGGTTTCTTGGCCCACGGTTTCCTCTTGGCCCCTCCTTTGTACCCTGCCGTTGATTCAGGTGGAGGGAGACCGAAGACAGGCTGGCATTCTCACCAGCGTCCACCAGGGAGCGCTTGTTGGCCAAGGTACTGGCAGACTGATTGGGCGGAGCACTGCTCTCCTCCATATCATAGCCAGAGAGCAAGATTGTCGTCTTCATGGTGCCCAACTGGGGAGTCTCCTGCTCCTTGGGGGCGGCCACCAACTCCATGATCTGCTCAACCACCATGGCTTTTTGCGGCTGGCAACTGGTCTTTTTCTTGGTGGACAGAGCTACCAGACGAGTTTCCTCAGAAATGAGAGCAATATTCAAACTTGGATTGACTTAATATTTAGAGACAGTTAAGAGTCATCAAGGGGGAATTAAGGGTTCGGCACAAAAGAGAAAACCAAGCTCCTTGGAGGCAACTTGAGTCCTGGAGGAGGTATCTGGAGTTCCATTTGAGATTGGAAAAGCTAGTGAGGTGAAGATTATTAATAGATAAAGAAAGACGAAGGTAGAGCCATCAAAGGTAACAGCTGGTAACTATTATTCTTGTGTGAGACATGAAGAAACTATGTTATTGAAGAGTTGCCATTTATTGTCCCATTCAAGAGCGTGGAGGAGACCCATGAAGTGAAATCAGAAATTTTAGTACAAAAGGACAAGGTTGTGAGCATTGAGGGTGTGCAATCTGAAGGAAGTTGATGAATGTGCCATTATACCATTAGCAGAAGAGTGGAGAAGGCTGGACCACAACTGGAGGATGGCGCAGATATTAAGGGACAAAGTGCGCCACAGAAAAAATACCAAGGAGACTGTAACTTTGCTCAACACCATCCAGGACAAAGCAGCCCGCTTGATTGGCACTCCATCCACCACCTTAAACATTCACTCCCTCCACCACCGGCACACCATGGCTGCAGTTTGTACCATCCACAAGAAATTGAATGATTTGAGACAAAGCTAAATAACTTTGGACTTGGCTTTGGTGGGATGCTAAAAAAAAGACTTGAAACCAATCTTCTAGAAAGAGTACCAAATAGCAACAGTTGTTATCTTGCCAGACAGCAAGCCCACAAAGTAGAGCACATAGACTGCGTGTGATGTTAGCAATGAATCACCAGATCCTCTTATAAAGTATACAAGATAGTAAATAGCTCAGAATCTCATTTCAAAAGTTACCCTGTTATTTAATGACTTCAGCATATACTGCCACTGCTTTATTAGCCATAGATTTAATTTTATCTGACTGATCTTTTCAGTTCATTTTTTTGCTTTGTTTTCTTGTCTTTTTGAATGCATTTGATTCTGATTCTCAGTCAGTTCTTTCTACTCCGGTAACTATAACATCCTGCTGTTTATTGACACAACACAGCTCACATGTTGAAGAGACTGTGATATCTCTGTGATATCTCTGTCAGAAGTGGCATTAGGGCCATGAAACTCGTGCAACCCAGGGCCTGAACCAGTCAGGGGCCTCGAGCAGATCCAGTGATAAATATTTAGCATCATTATCTATTGAATATAGGGGCCCCAAACCAAACTTTTACACGGGGCCTCCGCAAGGCAAATGCCGCTTCTGGTGTCCATTGCAAGGCACAGCTTTGTGCATAATAATTGTATTTGAAGATTGCTGACTATTACACATAAGACAGAATAATCTAATACGAAGAGCAGCTTGTCCCTTTAAATTAAACGACACTGCCACACTGCATATACGGCCATGTGGGTCAAAGTAGAGGGAGATCTCTTCTGTTCATCATTTTTACCATCTCCTTGACAACCCTCACCCCTTCCCTTCCCTCCTGAAAGCATAGACTCATTGCTACGCTACAGTTTTGTGGGCTCTAGTCTTCCAGTACAGCACTCAAGTGACCGTTGGTCATGTGTATATCTTGACTGTCAGTAAGACCAGGCTGTTTGACCACATTGGATGTCTGACTCATATCATATCCTTACCCAACATGTGCAGATGTGCACTTGCAGAAGGGATGGCTGGTTCAGTGATTAAGAGGAGGATACCAGACTGATTTTGTCCCTAACCTGGGGCACTGAGACTCAACGTGGACTGGGGAATCAAAGCTTTCTTTTTATTGACTTGTGAAAAATGCATGTGCTTTCACAAATCGTGTACATGGTACTTTATAGATTATATGTGGATTGAGGGCCTGACTCATTTGGATAGTATTATTTAATGACAAGACCAAGGCCGTTACTTGGCAGGGGACTTGAATCAAACAAGAGGGGTGGCTGGAACATAATCTTCAAATTGTGGCTGTAGAACTATATGGCTTGATTACAAAAAGAAGTCTCCAGTGAGACCACTGATTCAAATATTTCTACACAAAATAGTGGATATATGAAATCAAGCCCCAGTGAAAGCAATGCTGATTAACTCGTTTAAAAAGGGTTCAGCTAAATAAACATCTGATGAGTCCTGCAGATAAGTGTAGACAAGAGAGAATCAAACACTTTATGGCAGACATCACCAAGCATGTCTGCATGGGCCACGTAACCGCATAACATGGAGCCTCAAGGGTCACATAAAAATGTTACTTCCATGTTCCTATTAATTTGCTGAATAAATAACCTGAAACTGCTAATGTTAGCAGATTTAAGTCTTTTGATTTAGGGCTTATTTACCAGTGAGGCAATGGTGCTAATAACAGCCCTTTCCAAACCTCAAGGCCCACAAAATTCAAACGGGATGAGCCAGCAAATAAAAAAATATATGTTAACGTAAGATTGAGCAGTCTGGGCTTTGCGGGCCAGTTGCTAGGGCTTATTGGCCGCAGGTTGGACACCTCTGCTTTATGGAACGGTGTTGTTCCTGTGCTGCTGGAATAATAGAAAAGGCAACTGCGAAATGTACCTTGCCAGGTTCAAATAGTGAATTGATTTTCAATCCGAATACTATACTTGAAAATCTTGAGGGGTCAGGGAGAAATTTCATGGAACTTTATTTTCTTGTAAGTCCTCCCTGGGATTGTTCTTCATCTTCCACAATAAATAAGTTGGGAAAAGCACACAATGTGTAAATTGTACAGGATACCCTGGAAAGAGATTGGTTGACTAGCCTTTTCAGATTTGGGACAGGCCAGATGGACTACGATGGCCTTTTTTAGCCCTGTGCATTCCTATGTTTCTAAGTTTGATTTTCCAAAGTAAGGGATGGCATTAGAGACCAAAACACAACAATATTGCACTAAAACAACTTAGTTTGGCAGCGTTGTCATTCCGAGAAATCCTTGTCCACATGGAGAAGCTTCCTTCACTTCTAAAGCTCCGGTCAGCTTACGGTTTCAAATCTGCTTTTTTAACGTGTCAGCCTTGGCTCGGTGGAAGCACTCTCACCCCTGAGTCAGAAGGTCGTGGGTTCAAGTCCCACTCCAGAGACTTAAGCACAAAATTCAGGCTGACACTCCAGTGCAGTACTGAGGGAGTGCTGCACCATTGGAGGCGCCGCCTTTCAGATGAGTCGTTAAACTGAGGCCCCATCTGCCCTCTAAGTTTGATGTAAAAAATCCCACTGCATTATTCGAAGAAGAGCAGGGGCGTTCTCCTGGTGTCCTGGCCAAAGTTTATCCCTCAACCTTCACCACGAAAACAGATTAACTGGTCATGTATCTCATTGCTGTTTGTGGGAGCTTGCTGTTCGCAAATTGGTTGCTGTGTTTCCAACATTACAACAGTGACTACACTTCAAGAGTACTTGATCGGCTGTAAAGCGCTTTGGGACATCCTGAGGTTGTGAAAGGTGCTACATAAATGCAAGTCCTGGGTAGTGCAGAATAACACACTGGTTCTATTGTATTCTTATAGCTGCACAAGCACTGCCTGGGAATAGTACAGTACAATGGATTCATATCACTGTATTTCTGAGGTTATAGGTGTGCTACTGTGCACTGCCTGGATATGTTTTTATGTATAAAAATGTTCCCACATTTATATAAGCATTTTGGTTTATTGAAATAGATAATTGATCGGGGTGGATGTGACATCTGGCAAGATAGTGTCCTACTGCATAGTTTCCAGAGACCTTTTTAAAAGATTAAATGTTATTGTTGTGCAATAGCATTTTAGTAACATCTGTTTTCATTTGTTTTACATGATAAAGATCTTTGTTAAGATACCATGCCTATGCCTCAATGGCGGGGAAACATTTAGAAACTATAATCCAGGACAGAATTAACAGTCACTTGAACGAGGGTGGATTGATTAGGGAAAGCCAGCATGGATTTGTTAAAGGCAAATTTATATCCTTTCTTAACTAACCTGATAGAGTTTTTTGATGAGGTAACAGAGAGGGTAGATGAGGGCAATGCAGTTGATCTGAAGTACATGAACTTTCAAAGGCGTTTAATAAACATACGAATTAAGAGCAGGAGTAGGCCATTCGGCCCCTCGAGCCTGCTCTGCCATTTGATAAGATCATGGCTGATCTGATTGTGACCTCAACCCTACTTTCCCGTCTACCTAATACAACCTTTGACTCCCTTATTAATCAGGAATCTATCTAACTCAGCCTTAAAAATATTCAATGACCCTGCCTCCACCGGTCTCTGGAGAAGGGAGTTCCTCAGACTCACGACCCTCTGAGATAAAAAATTTCTCCTGGGAGACCACTTATTTTTAAACTGTGCCCCTAGTTCTAGTCTCTCGCACAAGGAGAAATATCCTCTCAGCATCTACCCTTCAAGTCCCCTCAGGATCTTATATGTTTCAATAAGATCACCTCTCGTTCTTCTAAACTCCAGTGTATCCAGGCCCAACTTGTCCAACCTTTCCTCATAAGATAACCCCCTCATCCTAGGAATCAGTCGAGTGAACCTTCTTTGAACTGCCTCTAAAACAATTATATCCTTTCTTAAATAAGGAGACCAAAACTGCACACAGTGTTCTAGATGTGGTCTCACCAATACCCTGTACAACTGTAGCAAAACATCTCTACTTTTATATTCCATTCCCCTTGCAATAAATGACAACATTCCATTTGCCTTCCTAATCACTTGCTGTACCTGTATACTAACTTTTTGTGATTCATGTGCTAGGACACCCAGATCCCTCTGTACCTCAGAGTTCTGCAATCTGTCACCATTTAAATAATATACTGCTTTTCTATTCCTCCTGCCAAAGTGGACAAGTTCACATTTTCCCACATTATACTCCATCTGCCAAATTTTTGCCCACTCACTTAACCTATCTATATCCCTTTGCAGACTCCTCATGTCCTCTTCACAACTTACTTTCCTACCTACCTTTGTGTCATCAACAAATTTAGCAACCATACATTCGGTCCCTTCATCCGAGTCATTGATATAGATTGTAAATAGTTGAGGCCCAAGCACTGATCCCTGTGGCACTCCACTCGTTACATCTTGCCAACCTGAAAATGACCCATTTATGCCTACTCTCTATTTCCTGTTAGCTAATCAATCCTTTATCCATGCTAATATGTTACCCCCTATACCATGAGCTATTATTTTGTGTAGTAGCCTTTGATGTGGCACCTTATCAAAAGTCTTCTGGAAATCCAGGTACACCACACCCACAGGATCCCCTTTATCCAAATTGCTTGTTACTTCCTCAAAGAACTCGAATAAATTAGTCAAACACGATTTCCCTTTCACAAAGCCTGTTGACTCTGCCTGATTGCATTGAGATTTTCTAAGTGCCCTGCTATAACCTCCTTAATAATAGGTTCTAGCATTTTCCCTATGACAGATGTTAAGCTAACTGGCCTGTAGTTTCCTGCTTTCTGACTCTCTCCTTTGAATAGAGGAGTTACATTCACTATTTTCCAATCTGATGGGACCCTTCTAGAATCTAGGGAATTTTGGAAAATTAATACCAATGCATCTACTATCTCTGCAGACACTTCGTTTAAGACCTGAGGATGAAATCCGTCAGAACCTGGGGACTTGTCAGCTTTTAATTCTAATAATTTTTTCAAAACCCTTTCCCTGGTGATTGTAAATGTTTTAAGTTCCTCCCTCCCTTTCACCTCTTGATTCACAATTATTTCTGGCATGTTATTTGTATCCTCTACAGTGAAGACGGACGCAAAATATCTGTTCAATTCGTCCGCCATTTCCTTATTCTCCATTATTAATTCCCCAGACTCACTCTCTAGAGGACCAACACTCATTTTACTTACTCATTTCCTTTTTAAATACCTGTAGAAACTCTTACTATCTGTTCTTATATTTCTAGCTAGCTTTCTCTCGTACTCTAATTTCTCCCTCATTATTCTTTTAGTCATTCTTTGCTGTTTTTTACATTCTGTCCAATCTTCTGAACTGCCATAATTTTCGCGGAATTTTATGCTTTTTCATTCAATTTGATACTATCTTTAACTTCCTTAGTTAGCCACGGATGGTTGTCCTTCCCCTAGAGTCTTTCTTTCTCACTGGAATGTATCTTTGCTGAGTGTTATGAAATATCTCATTAAATGTCTGCCACTGCTTCTCATCTGACCTATCCCTTAACCTAATTTCCCAGTTCACTTCAGCCAGCTCTGTCTTCATGCCCTCATAATTGCCCTTATTTAAGTTTAAAACACTAGTCTTAGACTTACTCTTCTCTCCCTCAAACTGAATGTGAAATTCAATCATATTGTGATCACTGCTGCCTAGAGGCTCCTTTACATTGAGGTCATTAATTAATCCTGTCTCATTACACATTACCAGATCTAGAATAGCCTGCTCTCTGGCTGGCTCTAGAACGTGCTGCTCTAAGAAACTGTCCTGAAAGCACTCTATGAACTCATCTTCCAGGCTACCTTTGCCAATCAGATTCTTCCATTCTATATGTAGATTAAAATCACCCGTGATTATCACTGTTCCTCTCTTATAAGCCCCCATTATTTCTTCCTGTATGCCCTGTCCTACAGTGTGGTTACTGTTAGGGGGCCTATAAACCACTCCCACAAGTGACTTCTTGCCTTTACTATTTCTTATCTTTACCCAAACTGATTCTACATCTTGGTCTTTAGAACTAAGGTCATTTCTCTCTATTATACTCATGTCATCCTTCATTAACAGAGCTACCCCTTCAACTTTTCCTAGCTTCCTGTCCTTCCGAAATGTCAAGTACCCTTGAATATTCAGGTTTCAACCTTTGTCATCTTGCAGCCATGTCTCTGTAATGGCTATCAGATCGTACATATTTATTTTTATTTGAGCAGTCAATTCATCCATTTTTTTACGAATGCTACGCACATTCAGATACAAAGCCTTTAGTGTTGTCTTTTTCCTATTTTTGCAAACTCTAGCCTTATCTGCTGGCGCACTGATAAGTTTGTTCCTTCCTGCCATCCTCTGATTGTCATTTCCCTTATTGCTACCTTGCTCTCTTGCCTTGTCTTCTTTCTTTAATTTATCACATCTTCCTTTTCTTGATCCCTCACCCCCACTATTTAGTTTGAAGCCTTCTCTACCGCCCTAGTTATATGATTCACCAGGACACTGGCCCCAGCACGGTTCAGATGAAGGCCGTCCCAATGGTACAGCTCCCACTTTCCCCAGTACTGGTGCCAGTGCCCCATGAATCGAAACCCATTTCTCCCACATCAATCTTTGAGCCATGAATTTTACTCTCTGATCTTATTAACCCTGTGTCAATTTGCTCGTGGCTCAGGTAATAATCCAGAGATTATTACCTTTGAGGTTCTGCTTTTCAATTTAGCCCCTAGCTGCTCACACTCCCTAAGCAGAACCTCTTCCCTCATCCTGCCTATGTCGTTGATACCAACATGGACCATAACAACTGGATCCTCCCCCTCCCACTGCAAGTTCCTCTCCAGCCCAGAGCAAATTTCCCGAACCCTGGCACCAGGAAAGCAACACCGCCTTCTCGACTCTCGTTCTCGGCTGCAGAGAACTGTGTCTATCCCCTGACTATACTGTCCCCCACTACATTCCTACTAACTCCCTCCGCTTGAATGACTTCCTGTACAATGGTGCCATGGTCAGTTTGCTCATCCACCCTGCAGCCCCCGCTTTCGTCCATACAGGCTGCAATCACCTCAAATCTGTTCAACAATTGCAAAGGCTGAGGCTCCTCCATTTCTACCTTCTCGATCCCATTACCTGCCTCGCTCACAGCCTCACCCTCCTGTCTCTGACCATTGACCAATGCAGACGACCCTATCCTAAGGGGCGTGACCACCTCCTGGAACCAAGTGTCCAGGTATTTTTCCCTCTCCCTGACGTGTCGTAGTGTTTGCAGCTCGACCTCCAGTTCAATGACTCTGAGCCGAAGCTCCTCAAGCCGCAGACACTTACTGCAGTCGTGTTTGCCCTGGATCACACTGGCGTCCAGGAGCTCCCACACTCTGCAGTCGCTACGCATCACCTGCCCTGCTATCTTTATTATGTGTTCATTAATTTGTTATTCTTCTTAATTAAATTTATAATTTATAAACCCTACTAATCCCAATAAGCTTTATAACTGTTAGTAAACTTTCTACTACCAATAAAACCTTACAATTACTAAGTTACACTTGTTTTGAAAGTTAAACAAGTCAATTACTCACCAACCCATCACTTGCGTTTCCCTGAGACGTCACACTTGGATTTTTCTCAGAACGTGGTGGGTGGAGCCTGACTGGCAGCGACTGAACTCCCACTTTCTCTGCGCTGTCTATATCCCCGCTCTGGTCTCGCTCTCTCCCGCCGCTCACCGACTGAACTCTCGCTTTCTCCGCACTCTTTATATCCCCACTCTGGTCTCGCTCTCTCCCGCCGCCCACCGACTAAACTCCCACTTTCTCCGCACTCTTTATATCCCCACTCTGGTCTCGCTCTCTCCCGCCGCCCACCGACTGAACTCTCGCTCTCTCCGCGCTGTTTATATCCCCGCTCTGGTCTCGCTCTCTCCCGCCGCTCACCGACTGAACTCTCGCTCTCTCCGCGCTGTTTATATCCCCGCTCTGGTCTTGCTCTCTCCCGCCGCCCACCGACTGAACTCTCGCTCTCTCCGCGCTGTTTATATCCCCGCTCTGGTCTCGCTCTCTCCCGCCGCTCACCGACTGAACTCTCGCTCTCTCCGCGCTGTTTATATCCCCACTCTGCTTTCTCTGTCTCCCGCCGCCCACCGACTAAACTCCCACTTTCTCCGCACTCTTTATATCCCCACTCTGGTCTCGCTCTCTCCCGCCGCCCACCGACTGAACTCTCGCTCTCTCCGCGCTGTTTATATCCCCGCTCTGGTCTCGCTCTCTCCCGCCGCTCACCGACTGAACTCTCGCTCTCTCCGCGCTGTTTATATCCCCGCTCTGGTCTCGCTCTCTCCCGCCGCTCACCGACTGAACTCTCGCTCTCTCCGCGCTGTTTATATCCCCGCTCTGGTCTCGCTCTCTCCCGCCGCTCACCGACTGAACTCCCGCTTTCTCCGCACTCTTTATATCCCCACTCTGCTTTCTCTGTCTCCCGCCGCTCGCTGACTGAACTCCTGCTTTCCCCGCACTCTTTATATCCCCGCTCTGGTCTCGCTGTCTCCCGCCGCTCACCGACTGAACTCTCGCTCTCTCCGCGCTGTTTATATCCCTGCTCTGGTCTCGCTCTCTCCCGCCGCTCACCGACTGAACTCTCGCTCTCTCCGCGCTGTTTATATCCCCGCTCTGGTCTCGCTCTCTCCCGCCACTCGCCGACTGGTATCTCACGGTAGGCTTATCATCAAGATTGCAGCCCATGAAATAAAGGGGGCAGTAGCAACATGGATACAGAATTGGCTAAGGGACAGGAAACAGAGAGTAGTGGTGAATGGTTGTTTTTCGGACTGGAGGAAGGAAAACAGTGGTGTTCCCCAGGGGTCGGTGCTGGGACCACTGCTTTTCTTGATATATATTAATGATTTGGACTTGGGTGTACAGGGCACAATTTGAAACTTTGCAGATGACACAAAACTTGGAAAGGTAGTAAACAGTGAGGAGGATAGTGATAGACTTCAAGAGGACATAGACAGGCTGGTGGCATGGGCGGACACGTGGCAGATGAAATTTAACGCAGAAAAATGCAAAGTGATACATTTTGATAGGAAGAACAAGACAAGGCAATATAAACTAAATGGCACAGCACTAAAAGCGGTACAGGAACAGAGAGATCTGTGGGTACATGTGCACAAGTCGTTGAAGGTGGCAGGGCAGGTTGAGAAAGTGGTTAAAAAAGCATACGGGATCCTGGGCTTTATAAATAGAGGCATAGAGTATAAAAGTATGGAAGCCACGATGAACCTTTATAAAACATGGGTTCAGCCACAACTGGAGTATTATGTCCAGTTCTGGGCACCGCACTTCAGGAAAGATGTGAGGGCCTAAGAGAGAGTGCAGAAGAGATGTGCTAGAATGGTTCCAGGGATGAGGGACTTTAGTTACGTGGATAGACTGGAGAAGCTGGGGTTGTTCTCCTTGGAATGGAGACGGTTGAGAGGAGATTTGATAGAGGTATTCAAAATCATGAAGGGTCTTGACAGAGTAGATAGAGAGAAACTGTTCCCATTGGCAGAAGGGTCAAGGACCAGAGGACATAGATTTAAGATAATTGGCAAAAGAACCAAAGGTGACATGAGGAAAAACTTTTTTACACAGCAAATGGTTAGGATCTGGAATGCACTGCCCGAGGGGGTGGTGGAGGCAGATTCAATCATGGCCTTCAAAATGGAACTGGATCAGTATTTGGAAGGAAAAAAATTGCAGGGCTACAGGGATAGGGCGTGGGACTGGAATTGCTGGATTGCTTGTGCATAGAGCTGGTGCAGACTTGATGGGCCGAATGGCCTCCTTCCATGCTGTAACCTTTCTATGATTCTATGGACTCCAGATCTCTCATGCAGCATAATATTTAATAGAGGAACACTTCGCAATCATCTTGCACGTGTATGTGTCTGTGAGCACATATACATGTGTGTGCATTTTTTTTTTGAATTTGCTGTTAGTTTTGTTTCTTGTATTTGCAAAGAGCAGCTGAGTTCATCAACCTGGTTAGAGTAAACAAAATGGAAATACAGAAGCAGGATGACACCACTCCTCATGCAGACATTCTGCACAGCAATCCTCAAGTGGCTTGTTATGCAGATCAGGTTATGTGCTTTAAATAGTGGGAGAAAGACAACTAATGTAATTTTAAAGACTTACTTTTTAATTTACCAGATGGTGAAACACTCAGACCAGGCTCGTTACATAAAAATCACATTCTGTGAGTAGCTGTATGCTTTGTAGGCTTCTGGCAACCTCAAAAAAAGTAGCCATTAGATTATCCCTCGGCACATTTCTGAGAATAGGTTGAACCAGAGCTGCAGGTTCAGCTTTGATGCCTTTAAAGCTAACGTCCCTATCTCAATATTTTTCTGACTTAATAGTAGGCCCGAGAGAAGCTGACCTAGTTTTGAAAACAAAAATCCAACTGGATCCATTTCTAATGAAGATATTTCAATATCTACAGAAGAGGTGAGTTTCACAGTGGAACGAATCATTCTTAAATTGGTGGCCTTTCCTCATTTCCTCCCATTCCTGCCCAGACCCAATGGCAATGAATAGAGATTAAACCATGTGAATTTCCCTTCCACTAGAAGTGAAACATGTGGTACCGTGAAGAGATTTAAAAATAAATAGGCCTCTTTAGCTTCTACTTGTACACAATTTTCAACAATTATGACATCTGGTGGTGTTTCCTTTATCTGAAACAAAATAATTTCTGC
Organism: Heptranchias perlo; assembly: GCF_035084215.1. NCBI lineage: Eukaryota > Metazoa > Chordata > Chondrichthyes > Hexanchiformes > Hexanchidae > Heptranchias > Heptranchias perlo. The sequence goes on along the minus strand of NC_090328.1, from coordinate 133,662,718 downwards.
TAGAAGTATTATTTTACTTCCCTGTGTGTAATTCTCTGGTATTTAGTTCTACAAATGGATCATTTTCTCATTTAACAAAATTGGTACATAATTTGTAAGATACAGAAGAAATAGGAGCAGGAGTAGGCCATACGGCCCCTCGAGCCTGCTCCATCATTCAATCGGATCATGGCTGATCTTCTACCTCAACTCCACTTTCCCGCCCTATCCGCATATCCCTTGATTCCCTTAGTCCAAAAATCTATCTATCTCTGTCTTGAGTATACTCAACGACTGAACATCCACAGCCCACTGGGGTAGAGAAACCCAAAGATTCACAACCCTCTGAGTGAAGGTATCATGTCATATGGTTTGAATAACAGGATCAAAATAGGATTTTTAGAGATAGTTGGGGGCTTTATGACAGTTATGTTAAAAGGTGTAGATCATGGAATACTATTTTGCTGAACCAAATAAAATCTAAATGGTTGTATTGTCAACATAAATACTCGCCTCACTGCGAGTTTGTGAAGTTACGAATCAAGGCATTGTGGCAAGAGTATATCTGTCGATATAATTAAAAGTCTTAGATCTAGCATGCACTTAAAAGAGCATCACACCTCAAGTGTCACATGTCCATAATTGACTCAAATATCCCATTGGCTAAATCAAAAACCACTCGACAGATAGGCAAAGCTACCAGTAAATACCACAAAACCACCCATTAAAAACAAAACTGTCATTTTAGCAGCAATGTAACTTTCAGATCCACTGCACTATATATACCTAACAATTAGATTTATAGTATGTAAAATACATTAAAAATCATGTTGTATAACAACTATTCTTTTTTTTAAAAATCATTGAAGTACCATAAATAACTGATCCAATGACTTTCTGCACTCCATCTACCAATACCACAGCACAAGGGAAAATGTTTCGTTCTGACTTGTTGTAACGTTACCAATAACTCTTGTTCTAAAAATATACTTACATGCTCATTTATCATCCATCGTTTGCTCTTTCTCTAGCTGGTGCCCCTTCTCTGGAAACACTTCGAAGCTGGGAGTGGAAGATGCAAAACTTTAAAATCCAATTAAAGCATAAAATAAAGATTGCTGCTTCCAGACACCTCTCCTCCCCCCCCACACCCCCCACCCAAGTGCTGTCAGACCTCAGCTTACTTATTCCCCCCCTCTGCCCCATGCTGTCAGATTCCAGCCACCCAATGCTGCCAGACCAAATCCTCCCCCCATTTTGTAAGGCCCTAACATTCCTCTCAATACTTTCAGACCCCAGCTCTTCCCCAAAGCTGCCTGACCCCAGACCCACCTCAAGTGTCGCCAAGTGACGGACTCAAGTCCTCCTCCTCAGTCGAGCTACAGACTATCCACTCTGGCTCCAAACCATAGCCCGTGCCGTAGGCTGCTCACTCGCTCCCAGTCATGTTGACAATGAGCTTGGAGATTCTGTCAATTAACCAGAGCCGGAGCATGGCAAGTGACCTTTTGTTCAAGATCTCTTCATTGGTGTATAAAACATCCCTGGTGTAGTGCAACAGCAAAGGTGGCATCAGCAAGAATGACAAATCGTCCATGGAAATTAAGGAGGGGGGGGGGAAAAGAATTCATTAATTTAATCATGTAAATAACTGAGAAAAAGGAGGAAGATTTAGGAGAGCAAACTATGAAAATGGAAGTTAAATAATATTCTGAATATTATATTCATGAGATCTGTATCGTTCCGTATCAGTAATATATGTACTTATGTCACTTATGACTTATGTACTTATGTCATATATGACCTTATGTCACTCAAGATATATTGCTAAAGTAAATTTGCTGCCATATTAAGGCTTTCAAAAACCCTGGTCCAAAATCGCAATCCAGGTTCTAATTGTGAGGAACATCACAGGAGATTTGTTAGTGTTATTATAATAATAATACATTATGCAATGCAATGAATATATAATATTCCATGAAGACTGTATCTCCTGACTCACAGAGGCCAGTTTTTGTTGTATCAGCATCTGATTTGGGGCAATAGCAGGATGGTGTTGGTGGGCAATCTAGCGGAAATCAGTTCTGCCAGATGACGTTGTGTTTTAGACCCACTCTATTGACTGGTTGGGGCTAGGGTGGGTGTCTGATGCCCCGATCAAAGCAGGCGGGGTCTTCGTTTCATCTGTGGGCAGTGCCAATTGGCCAGTTTCCAGTACGCCCATGAAAACCTGGTGGGACGGCAATCTCGGATGGACCGACAGGCAGGAGGACCTTCAAAAGTCTCAGTGACTTGAAAGATAAGTACGTTTGGCCTTTTAAAGGCATTCGTGCAGATATTTTTTCGCTAGCTGGCACTTAGGGCTCTATTTTCGCACCCGTGATCGGGTGCGTTGGTGGCGGGGGCTGCGAAAATCTGGGATTCCCAGGACGGGTCTGGAGCCCGGCTCCAACCCACCCACTTCCGGGTTCCCCAGTGACGCACTCACATGCGCGCGCAGCCCCCGCATGTGGGACTCCCGCCGGCAATTAAAGCCAGCGGGATGCCACTTAAATACTTGAACAGGTACTTCAGGTTGTTTACAGACCTGATTGGTCTGATATTTTAGAAGGGATCGGATTTTGCAATTAACTGAGTCTGTTTCCCGTACTGGGGGAAACACTCCCAGTTCAAATGGACGTGTTGCAGCCATCAGCCTGTGGCAGCTGCAAAGGTCCATTTGACAGGTGGTGGGGGGAGACCCTCACTCATTGCAGGAGGCCACTCTGTCACTTTGGACAAAGTTTGGCCTCCACCACCCTCCTCCTAACAACAAAATTCACCAACTTGCACACTTACCTCGGTGACCAGACACATGTACCTACCTTGCAGACCCCCTCAAACTTCCGGAAGGGGTCCGCCGTAGCTGCAGTCATGACCTCCTCGGTGGGCAAACAGCATCACCGGCCTCACCGTCCACCTCTGACACGTGGAGCCCCACAACACAGCGCTGTGACACATCCACCTGCACAGCAGGAGGGAGGGCAACCGCAGAGAGAGATGCGTCGCAGAGGGCACTACCCTCGCCACAGGGTCCACAGACCGAGGCTCAGCTTCCTGGACCTCTCTGAGCAGCAGTGCACACGGAGGCTCAGAGTCATTCGACATGTAGTTGTGGACATCTGTAGCCTCCTTCATGCCGAGCTGCTCCTGGCTGGCCCGAGCACCATCTTCTCAGCTGTCGCTGTCAGTCACCACTGCCCTCAACAACTTCTCCTCCGCATCCTTTCAGGATGCCACTGGGGACATCGCCGGCATCTCTCAGTCGTCTGCACAAAAGAGCCCTGCAAATACACCTACACCCACTCTGCAGTGACCCAATGGGTGGCATCAAGTGTGCGTGTTCATGGTGAACCCTATGAAAGGGACCTATTCCACAGGCCAGTCAAGAATGGGCAAGACGTGGCAGTAGTGGTGATAATATTTATTTTGCATGTGAAAGAAAACAAATAGAAATAAAAAACATGACAAATCGTCAGACACCCTTGTGCATTCCCTTTGAGCTCACAAAACCTTCGCCTTGTGTTTCCGGGAGCCCCTACGTGGTGCTACCCCTGTGGCTTCAGCAGAGGTAGTGGCAGGTTGCTCATGTCCATGACCTGACCGATGAGATGCTTTGGGCCGACGCCCTCTGGGTTTGGGTGCCCGTACGGGCCCCTCCAAAGACTGCTCCACCTGCACCTGTGCAGGGGCAGACTCGGCCACCTGGAGAGGGGGTAGCATTGCGGGTACTGGTTGAGAGGGGGGCAACGGGTGAGACGTGGGAGTGGTTTAAGTGGCGTCCCCACTTCCATGTCCCCTTTCACCATCATCCCTCTCCTGGCCCAGGCCCACATCACTCCTTTCACCCTGCTGGACGGCAGTTTGGAGGACCTGTGTGAGGCCTTGAAAGGCTACCGATAAAGTATCTGTCAGCCTGTTCAAGGCGGCAGAATGTTGCTCACCCTGAATCCAAATGGCCGTTGTCAGGGCCTGAATGGACTCATTGTTGAGCCGTGCTTGACGCTCGAGGGAGGCTCGCCTTTCCTCCGCCGCAGACATTCCCGCACCTACCAGCGACACTATCTCAGAGATGCCCTCACGTCCCTGTGATGGTATCTCAGAGTTTCCCTCCTGCACCTGTGCCACCATTCCCCTCATGCAGGAGTTGGACTCCTCCATCCTCTGCACAATTGTGGAGAGTGCGCGTGGCCCCTGTTCCAGTACTTCGGCAATGTGCTGCTGCCCCTCGATGACTCTCCTTTTCATGGCTGGCCCCCAGGGTTCAGCATCTGGGTCCAGCTGAGCAGAGCCTGGAGAAGAGTGCTCCCACCGACGCGGACTCTCCACGGCTGCCCCTGCCACAAGGGTCTGCTCGTGCTCACATGTGCATGGTGACTCACCATGTGCAAGCCCAACTAAGTGAGGACGGGGACCCATCGAGGAGTGTGTATCTGCGCTGGTGGATGGTTGGCTCAGATGTGACGATGGACCCTCAGAGACCGGCAGGTCCTATGAGGAATTGCCCTCCATGCTCACGGCGCTCGCAGATGGCCCTGCAAGAGAACAGAAAGCAATATTAGGCATGTGGACAGATGTTGAGGTGCTGCAGATGCCAAGTGACACTAAGATCAGCTATCGTGAGTGCTGAGTGTTAGCTCTCTGTCACCGGCCGCTTGTGCAATCCCAGCCTCGGCATCCGCCACGGACAGACACTCCAGCGTGCGGCTGAAGTCCAACGCCTGCTGCTCTGCATCCGTTAGGACCACCTGGTATGGCGGGCCCCCTCCGGTCCATGCCCTCTCCCGGGCATTCTGGCATCTCTTCTCCTATCAAGGCAAAACACAGAGGCGTGATTGAGTGATGGCTGCATGGTGACCCGCTGCATGCATTGGTGTGGGTGGGGTTGAGCGTGAGGGAGATGCATGGGAGGGTGCGTGTGCAACATGGCTATGAGATTGTATGAGGATTGGGTTGCGTGGTAGTGTTCGAATGGGGACAGGGCCGATGAGTACATGCAGGCACAGTGAGGATGATAGTTGAGTGGATGTGAGGAGTGATGCGAGAGCATTGTGGTGGCAGTGCAGAAGGAGTTGTGTGGTGGTGGAGGTGATGTGGAAGACGGAGTGTGGGAGAATGCGTAAGTATACTCACTTTGCCTAACCTGGTTAGGTCATTAAATCTCTTCCTGCACTGGACCCAGGTTCGCAGCACATTGCTGCAGCTGGTGACCTCCTCGGCCACCTCCAGCCAGGCCTTCTTCGTGGTAGAGGGAGGGCACTTCCTCCCATCAGACGGGAAAAACATTTCCCTCCTCCTCCTCACCCCATCCAGCAGCAGCTGGAGTGAGGAGTCTGAAAATCTTGGGACAGCCTTCCCTCTGGCGTGCTCCGTGGTTTAGCATTGGTTGTTTGCTGCAGGAGGAGCATTGGTGGACTGCCCCTTTAAATAGGGCTCCTCCAGCTGAAAGACCTTACTGCACATGCGCAGTCCGCCCGCCGCGCAGCTTACCAGCGGGAAACCCGGAAGCAAAGGTAAGTGGCTCCAATTAGCCTGTAATTGCGTGCGGAGCACACTGATTTCACCAGGCGCATTACCCACGCGCCCAGTCGACCCCCCGCTGAGAACCCGCCGCCCTGCTAATATCGAGCCCTTAGACTTTGTTCCATTTGCTGCCATTTTGCCGTCGGCTCCCTTTAATGGTGCCATAGGATTTGCCACCAGAATTCTTTGAATTGACGTGTTCAGAGGAACAGGGGACGAGCGAAAAGGTTCCAGGCAGGTCAGGCTGCCTGCAAGGTATTGCGTACGCGGCGGCCCACACCTGCACTCCAACATCTGCGGGGAGAGGTAGCATACCACACTTTGGCAGATGTTGGTGAAGGATCATCTTCCCAATGCTCCAACAGTGCTCCCAGTGGTATCACAATGAGATGTGAATGTCTGCCTATCCTCAGTATGGAAGGTTTCTCCGAAGCATCGCAATCACAGCATCACAAAAGCAAAATTGTCATTTAGATTTTATTTGGTTCAGTAAAATAGTATTAAATGATCTATGCCTTTTAACATAACTGTCATAAAGTTGTGCTGGAAATCTGAAATGAAAACAGAAAATGCTAGAAAACACTCGGCAGGTCAGGCAGCATCTGTGGAGAGAGAGAAACAGGATTAATGTTTCAGGTCAAGGACCAGAAACTGGAAGATGATACGTCATTAACAGTTTTTAAGCAAATACAGAGCCAGGGAAAACGGGATGGCGGCTGGGGTTGGGGGGTGGGAGGGTGGTGGTTGGTAGAGTAGGGGGGCAATCACAGCGTGTCTTGCTTTACATGCTATTGCACGAAAGAAGGAATGCCAAAGTGATCAGGAGCCAGCGTTGCCTGTTTGACCGCACCATCAAGATGCCACTAACCATTTCTGTGGGCCCTGGAAAACCCACCTGGGAATAACTGTAGTAAAGTGTCTTCTCAGAGTCTGGATCAGCAGAGGGCAAGATGCCAAGCTCTGCCATCTGCTGCAAGGACACCAGAGGCTACCATGCAGCATAGAGTTTGCACAGGTGCAGGGACATTAATGGTCAGCTGTGGCCTGCAATGGTTGGCTGCATCTTCTTGCAGACGTGTTGCAGCATTAACCTATGGGATGGTGCTGTAGAATGGCACAGAGGAAAACCCGCCTTGCAAGCATCTCATGCAGCTCTACCTCAACTTCAGCAGCATCAAAGAGAAGGTCTGTGCCATCACTTGTCTATGGACTCATGCCTGCACCTACAGGTTCCTTTCCCTGCTTCCTGGCCTGCCACCACGTAATTCAGTGCCCCTCCAGCCTTGACAGAGGTTGTGAACGGGTTGAGATGCCTTTTAATGCTCTTCAGAAAGTTTTTAAATGTTACAGAGCGTTACACAGAATTGCAAAGAATATACAGCAGAGAAACAGGCCATTCGGCCCAACATGTCCATGCTGGTGTTTATGCTCCACATGAGCCTTCTCCCACCCTTCTTCATCGAACCTTATCAAAATATCCTTCTATTCCCTTCTCCCTCATGTGTTTATGTAGCTTCCCCTTAAATGCATCAATGCTAGTCTCATCATCTACTCCTTGTGGTAGCGAGTTCCACATTCTTACCACTCTCTGGGTGAAGAAGTTTCTCCTGAATACCTATTGGATTTGTTAGTGACAATCTTATATTTATGGCCCCTAGTTCTCATTGCCCCCGCAAGTGAAACCGTCTTGTCTACGTCAACCCTAACAAACCCTTTCATAATTTTAAATACTTCTATCAGGTCACTCCTCAGTCTGCTCAATCTTTCCTGATAGGTATGAATTCTCAGTTCTGATATCATCCTAGTAGATCTTTTTTGCACCTTCTCCAGTGCCTCTATGTCCTTTTTATAGTGTGGAGACCAGAACTGTTTGCAGTACTCCAAGTGTGGCCTCTTTCCTTGTGACACTCCCCTGTAATTCTTCCCATCCCTTTAAATGGATTGCACACAATTTTAATCTCCCACCAGTGGTGTTATCCCTGGACCCACTTGAATTTGCACCTGGAGTTGTCAATAATTATGCAAATGAGATTAAACTGGAAAATTGAGTATATCAGCACTTAAGATTCAGATGGGTCTTAAAGCAATGTAAACCAAATTAGAACTGATTTACACCTGAAGACAAAAATTGCCATGGGAGATCCATGAGTGTTGAACAAAACTTGAATCACTTTGTACATACAAAAGTAAAAGGTTTTTGTAATCCAATATGCAGGTATTAATTCCTTTGCTTTCTGGTGTATAATTTTTAGGTTTGCTTTCAGAATAGTAAGATACAACAAAAAGAGGCAAAATATATTAATTTTAGTGCAAAATGATAGGACATAAAATATGATTAGCTGGTAAAAAATTTGTAAGATGCTTTATTACTTAAAAAATGTAGCTAATTTTCATTTATATTAATTTTTTATGTCAAGTGGAAATGTTGACATTCGTCAACCAGTGTATAATTTAGATGACAAGCTAAAGTTTTGTTATAGAATTAGACAGCTGTCACCAAATATTTCATAAGTATAAGAACAGCAACATTAATCAAACAGTTTTCCAACATGAATTATTTCTCAAAATAAATTATATATATATATATATATATATATATATGAGATCGGGAGTGTAGGTGATAAACACACTTCACCATTAAGGCTGGTTAATGAATGATTTTTTTTATTCATTCATGGGACATGGGTGTCACTAGCAAGGCCAGCATTTACTGCCCATCCCTAATTGCCCTTGAGAAGGTGGTGGTGAGCTGTTGCAGTCCTTGTGGTGAAGGTTCTCCCACAGTGCTGTTAGGAAGGGAGTTCCAGGATTTTGACCCAGCGACAATGAAGGAACGGCGATATATTTCCAAGTCGGGATGGTGTGTGACTTGGAGGGGAACGTGCAGGTGGTGTTGTTCCCATGTGCCTGCTGCTCTTGTCCTTCCAGGTGGTAGAGGTCACGGGTTTGGGAGGTGCTGTCGAAGAAGCCTTGGCGAGTTGCTGCAGTGCATCCTGTGGATGGTACACACTGCAGCCACTGTGCGCCAGTGGTGAAGGGAGTGAATGTTTAGGGTGGTGGATGGGGTGTCAATCAAGTGGGCTGCGTTGTCCTGGATGGTGTCGAGCTTCTTGAGTGTTGTTGGAGCTGCACTCATCCAGGCAAGTGGAGAGTATTCCATCACACTCCTGACTTGTGCCTTGTAGATGGTGGAAAGGCTTTTGGGAGTCGGGAGGTGAGTCACTCGCCGCAGAATACCCAGCCTCTGACCTGCTCTTGTAGCCACAGTATTTATGTGGTTGGTCCAGTTAAGTTTCTGGTCAATGGTGACCCCCAGCGTGTTGATGGTGGGGGATTCGGCAATGGTAATGCCGTTGAATGTCATGGGGAGGTGGTTAGACTCTCTCTTGTTGAAGATGGTCATTGCCTGGCACTTGTCTGATGCGAATGTTACTTCCAACTTATGAGCCCAAGCCTGGATGTTGTCCAGGTCTTGCTGCATGTGGGTACGGACTGCTTCATTATCTGAGGGGTTGCGAATGGAACTGACCACTGCAAACATCAACGAACAGTCCCACTTCTGGCCTCATGATGGAGGGTGGGCCCTTTATGAAGCAGCTGAAGATGGTTGGGCCTAGGACACTGCCCTGAGGAATTCCTGCAGCAATGTCCTGGGGCTGAGATGATTGGCCTCCAACAACTACGACCATCTTCCTTTGTGCTAGGTATGACTCCAGCCACCGGAGAGTTTTCCCTCTGATTCCCATTAACTTCAGTTTTACTGGGGCTCCTTGATGCCACACTCGGTCAAATGCTGCCTTGTGTCATTGACCATCTGTAAGCCAAGGACTAGGCTCATAATACCCAGATGCACACTGACATGGTTGCTTGGCTTAATAAGCATTTGGCAGCCATTATTTAATCTGGTGCCTGCACTGGTGTGAAACATCTAACCCTTCTACTCACAGCTCTGAGATGAAACCATTCAGAACTCCCTCAAGACCTCCGAAGGGCTTTCTATTTTAGGGCAAGCAATCAATTTGTCTATGGTCTAGGTAGTTCCCGATCCAGGATACCACCTTCTGTGGAACTGAGATGAGGAAAAATTTCATCACTCAGAGCATTGTGAATCTTTGCAATCCTCTACCCGAGAGGGCTGTGGATGCTCAGTCATTGAGAACATAAGAAAAGGAGCAAGAGTAGGCCATACGGCCCCTTGAGCCTACTCTGCCATTCAATAAGACCATAGCTGATCAACTACCTCAACTCCACTTTCCCGCCCTATCCCCATATCATTTGATTCCTTTAGTGCCCAAATATCCATCGATCTCAGTCTTGAATATACTCAATGACTGAGCATCCACAGCCCTCTGGGATAGAGAATTCCAAAGATTCACAGCCCTCTGAATGAAGAAATTTTTCCTCATCTCAGTCTTAAATGGTCGACCTCTTATCTTGAGACTATGACCCCTAGTTCTAGACTCTCCAGCCAGGGGAAACGGCTTCTCAGCATCTACCCTGTCAAGCCCTTAAGAATTTTAGACATTTCAATGAGATCACCTCACGTTCTTCTAAACTCCAGAAAATATAGGCCCATTCTACTCAATCTCTCCTCATAGGACAACCCTCTCATTCGAGTAATCAATCGAGTGAACTTTTGTTGCATTCCCTCTAAGGCAAGTGTGTTGAGTAGATTCAAGACTGAGATTGATGGATATTTGGACACTAAGAGAATCAAGGGATATGGGGATAGGGTGGGAAAGTAGAATTGAGGGAGAAGATCAGCCAGGATCTTATTGAATGCGGAAGCAGACTCAAGGGGCTATATGGCCTACTGCTGCTCCTATTTGTTATGTTCTTATGTTCTAATGCTATGATTGATCAGTTTTCACAAAAGTCTGTAAATTGGAATCTTCTGCCTGCTCTTTCCTCAATTGGCTCAATTAGTGTTTCATAGGATCATAGGAACAGGAGGAGGCCATTCAACCCTTTGAGCCTGTTCCACCATTCAATTAAATCATGGCTGATCTGTATCTGAACTCCATCTACCCGTCTTGGTTCTGTTACCCTTGCCTAACAAAAATCGAGCAATCTCAGTTTTGGAATTTTCAGTTGACCCCCAGTCTCAACAGCTTTTTGGGGGAAGAGAGTTCCAGATTTCCACTCCCCTTTGTGCGAAGAAATGCTTCCTGACATCACCCCTAAACGACCTAGCTCTAATTTTAAGGTTATGCTCCTTTATTCTGGACTCCCCCACCAGATTAAATAGTTTCTCTCTCTTTACTCTATCAACTCCTTTAATCACCTTCAACACCTCAATACAATCACCTCTTAATCTTCTATACTGGAGAGAATGCAAGACTAGCCTATGCTTGTTTCAAGTTCAATGTGATTAAACATTAATATCATTTTAAACTTACATTCTAATGTGCAAACTGGTTTTAACTTCATACAAAGTAGCCTTAATGCCTCAACTGCTACTCTCCAGAAATGACAAAAAAAGTAACATTTGGGATACCATCATTGGAAAGAAGGAGCTTATATTTGTTTAATATCTTACCATGTCCTGCAGAAATGTCCCACAGGGCTGAACGTGCAATTACTTGGAAGCATGATCACTTGCTGTGCAAGCAAACATTTCGCACATGCCAAGATTTTACACGTAGAAATTACATGCGAATAACTAACAACAACTGTCATTTAGATTGCATTTGTAATGTAAAAAAAAATTCCCGAAGTGTTTTACAGCGGCATAATGAAAAAAAAATTGTGACGACGAACCACCAGAGGTCATATTAGGAAGGGGTGACCAAAAACTTGGTGAAAAAGTTGGATTTTAAAGAGGGTCTTAAAGGAAGAGAGGGAGGTGAGGAAACAGGGGGGGTTTGGCGAGGGAATTCCAGAGCATGGGACCGAGGCAACTGATGGCTCGGCTGTTTGTGATGGCGGTATATACTTAATGGTATATACTTCAATGCAAGGAGTCTTGTGAATAAGGCAGATGAGTTGAGGGCACAGATAGACACGTGGAAGTACGATATCATAGCTATTACTGAAACATGGCTTAAAGAAGGGGCAGGAATGGCAGCTCAACATTTCTGGTTACAGGGTTTTCAGACAAGATAGAGAGGGGGAGAAAAAAGGAGGGGGTTGCAATATTGCTTAAAGAAACAATTATGGCAGTGAGGAGGGATGATATGTTAGAAGGATCATCAAATCAGCCATGTGGGTTGAACTGAAGAAGAAAAAAGGGGCAGTCACATGGCTGGGAGTGTATTATAGACCCCCAAACAGTCAGAGGGAGATAGAAGAGCAGATATGTAGACAAATTTCTGCGAAGTGCAAAAACAATAGGACAGTAATAGTAGGGGGTTTCAACTACCCTAATATTAACTGGGATACAATCAGTGTAAAAGGTATAGAGGGCACAGAATTCGTAAAATGCATTCAGGAGAACTTTTTTTGCCAGTACGTAGCAAGCCCAACAAGAGAGGTGACAGTTCTGGACTTTGTTTTAGGGAATGAAGCTGGGCAGGTGGAAGAAGTATCAGTGAGAAAGCATTTTGGTGGTCGTGATCATAATTCGGTTAGATTTAGCATAGTTATGGAAAAGGACAAAGATAGACCAGGAATAAAAGTTCTCAATTGGGGAAAGGCCAATTTTACAAAGCTGAGATATGATTTGGCAAAAGTGGACTGGAAACAGTTACTTGAAGGTAAATCAGTGTCAGAGCAGTGGGAGGCATTCATGAAGGAGATAGTGAGGGTTCAGAGCAAATATGTTCCTACAAAGAAAAAGGGGAGGACTCCCAAATCTAGAGCCCCCTGGATGACAAGGAGCATACAGGGTAAGATAAGGCAAAAAAAGGAAAGCTTATGTCAGATACCGAGAGTTCAATACTGCAGAAAGCCTAGAGGAGTAGAGAAAGTGCAGGGGTGAAATTAAATAGGAAATTAGGAAAGCAAAGAGAGGGCATGAAAAAACATTGGCAAGTAAAATCAAGGAAAACCCAATGGTGTTTTATAAATACATAAAGAGCAAGAGCATAACTAAGGAAACAGTAGGGCCTGTTAGAGACCAAAAAAAGGTAACCTGTGTGTGGAGGCGGAAGATGTGGGTATGGTTCTTAATGAATACTTTACATCTGTCTTCACAAAAGAGGGGGACGATGCAGACGTTGTAGTTAAGGAGGAGGAGTGTAAAATATTGGATGGGAGAAACAGTGAGGGAGGAAGCATAAAGGGGATTAGCGTCTTTGAAAGAAGGTAAATCACCAGGCCCAGATGAAATGTATCCCAGGCTGTCAAGCAAAGCAAGGGAATAACTAGTGGAGGTTCTGACCATCTTTTTCCAATCCTCTCTGGCTACAGGCGTGGTGCTGGAGGACTGCTAACGTTATACCATTGTTTAAAAGGGAGAAAGGGATAGTCCGAGTAATTATAGGTCAGTCAATGGTTGGCAAATTATTGGAAATGATTCTGAGGGACAGTATTAATCATTTAGAAAGGCACCGATTAATCAAGGACAGTCAGGACTAACTTGATTGAATTTTTTGAGGCGATAACAAGGAGGGTTAATGAGGGTCGCGTGTTTGATGTAGTGTACATGAATTTTAGCAAGACTTTTGACAAGGTCCCACATGGCAGACTGGTCAGGAAATTAAAAGTCCATTGGATCTAAGGGAAAGTGGCAAGTTGGATCCAAAATTGGCTCAGTGGTCGGAAGCAAAGGGTAATGGTCAACAGGTGTTTTTGTGACTAGAAGGCTGATTCTAGTCGGGCTCCGCAAGGCTCAGCACTAGGTATCTTGCTTTTTGTGGTATATATTAATGACTTAGACTTAAATGTCGGGGGCATGATTAAGAAGTTTGCAGATGATTCAAAAATTGGCCGTGTGGTTGATAGTGAGGAGGAAAGCTGTAGACTGCAGGAAGATATTAATGGACTGGTCAGGTGGGCAGGAAAGTGGTAAATGGTATTCAATCCGGAGAAGTGTGAGGTAATGCATTTGGGGAGGGCAAACAAGGCAAGGGAATACACAATAAATAGGAGGATACTGAGAGGTGTAGAGGAACAGAGAGACCTTGGAGTGCATGTCCACAGATCCCTGAAGGTAGCAGGAAAGGTCGATAAGGTGGTTAAGAAGGCATACAGGATACTTTCCTTTATTAGCCGAGGCATAGAATATAAGAGCAGGGAGGTTATGCTGGAACTGTATAAAACACTAGTTAGGCCACAGCTAGAGTATTGCATACGGTTCTGGTCACCACATTAAAGGAAAGATGTGATTGCACTAGAGAGGGTACAGAGGAGATTTACGCGGATGTTGCCAGGACTGAATAATTTTAGCTTTGAGGAATGATTGGATCGGCTGGGGTTGTTTTCTTTGGCACAGTGGAGGCTGAGGGGTGATTTAATTGAGGTGTATAAAATTATGAGGGGCCTTGACAGAGTGGATAGGGAGGACCTATTTTCCTTGGCAGGGAGGTCAATAACCAGGGGCATAGATTTACAGTAACTGGTAGGAGGATTAGAGGGGAGCTGAGGAGAAATGTTTTCACCCAGAGGTTTCTAGAGTCCGGAACTCAGTGCCTTAAAGGGTGGTAGAGGCACAAACCCTCATCACATTTAAAAAGTACTTGGATGTGCACTTTGAAGTGTCGTAACCTACAGGGCTACGGACCAAAAACTGAAAAGTGGGATGAGGCTGAATAGCTCTTTTTCGGCTGACACAATGGGCCGAATGGCCTCCTTCTGTGCCGTAAATTTCTGTGATGGGACAAAAGGAGAGGGGAGGGGAAGCCCAAGAGGCCAGAAGCCAATACAGACACAGGAGAGAGATCATGAAGGGATTGAAACACAACAATGATGATATTAAATTTGTGGTATCTGAGGACCGGATGCTAATATAGGTCTGCGAGGACAGGGGTGATGAGGAAGCGGATTTTGCTATCGTATAGCATGCTGGCGGCAGAGTTTGTCTGAACTGAAATTTACGGAGTCTGGAGACTGGGAGACCAACGAGAGAGCATTGGAGTTGAGTCTGGTTGTCAACGGAAGATGCCCTGAGGTAGATGTGGTGGCATCCAATAATATAGAGGTAGAAGCCTTTGTGATGGAGAAGGTAAGGGGTCGAAATCTCAGCTCATAATCGAACAGCATGCTGAGGTTGCAAACTGTCTGGTTCTGCCTGACACAGTAGCTGGGGTGTTGGGGTGCGGGTGAGGTGGAGTGGAGTCCTTGACAAAGGTACAGAGTTTGTGGTTTGGGCAGAAGACGACAGCTTTGGTTTTCCCAATATTTAGCTGGAAGAAATTGCTGTTCATCCGAAACTAGTTGAGGGAGTAATTTTGGCCAGGACACCAGGAGAACCTCCTGCAATTCTTCAAATAGTGCCACAGGGCCTTTAACACCCAGCTGAATTGCTGGAAGAGGAAGATGGGCCACATTTTAGCTTCTCACCCAAAGGATGGCACCTCTGACAATACAGCTCTGCCTCAGTGCTGACTGAAGTGTCAGATTGGTTTGCGTGCTCAACTCTTGAAGTGCAGTTTGAACACGCAACTGTCTGATTCAGCTGAGAGTGCTACCAACTGAGTGGAGCTGACATGAGCTATCAAGGGAATTTTAAGTCAAAAATTCAGCGTCCGCTGCCTATTTTCAATACGGGGTGTTGTAAGTGCTGCTCAAACTTAATTTATTTAAGGTGCCACCTGAAATCCTGGATTAAATCACCTGCCTTTTGATGGTTTTTATTTATACTGATACCTCGCAAAGGTCGCACAAACAGAAGATGTAATTGGGTAAGAATCTCCATAAATAAATCTGACCTGATAACTCATGAGTAACAATGTCACAACTGGGTTATAGCCAACATCACAAGTGGAAATATTTATCTGATCGCATTGTGACAAGTCTGTGGTTCACAGCCGCACAATAATAGATTGTTGATATATATATATGTATATGTATGTTTATATATTTACCTTATATGTTTAAATTGATTCAGTTGAAATGTTGAATAAGTAATTTCGACAAGGATGAAAATGATATTTTATAATCCTGTTTTCAGTTTTGCTTAGGCTCGGTAGGAAGTTTGGTGCTGACACACCAGGTTACTTGCAGTCCTCCTTTACGGAAATAAAAAATAGACAGAAAATGCTGGAGAAGCTCTGCAAGTGAGGCAGCGTCTGTAGAGGAAGAAACAGAGTTAACGTTTCAGGTTGAAGACCTTTTGTCAGAACTTTACAGATTCTTATTCTCATTATTATCCATGAACCAATGCAGTGTTGTCCAATAGAAATCGTTGACAGCGATACCATTTTAGCCACAAGCACTAATTTTAGTGGAAAACGCCCTACATACACTATCACAATACAGGTAAATGTATTTCATGTGTATATTTGCCTAACAAATATCTACCACTTTTCGGTTGCCAAGGCAGCAAAGTGAACACTCTGCTTTTCACTTCAGCATTTTACCAACAAATACACAAAAAGGTTAAAAGTACACATGTACATGCTGTGCAACTATAAGTCTTGGGATGCCCAAAGGTGATGTCTATTATTCATTTATTTATGAATCAATTAGCTACATCTGTCTTCCCAACTAGCCACATGTGCCTCGTGGCTGATTTATTGGATAACACTGAACTAATGCAACATGTATGTTGAGATCTCATTCTCCATATAGAAATGTCTCTGTTTTGCTATATTCAAGCTGCAGAACGAACATCAACCACATAAATAACATCAATTCAGTTAATAATATAACACACTGATTGCACCGTTAGTATTGGAAGGAATTCCCCGCAATGAACTCAACTGATCTTACAATTCAGCACAGTGTGTGTCCGATACACTGTCACCCAGTGAATACTTATTTTCTAGATAACTATAATTATTGAAATAAATACTAATTTCCCAGATAACTGTAATTATTGAGGCAAAGATTTAATTGAAAACCCAGCTTTTTCGTTATGGTCCATTGTTAGTTTATTAGTGCCATATTAACTCCATAAACTAAGAATTGTCAAACATGCAATCTTTTAAATCTCATGACAGATTCAATGGTGTGTAGAATGATTCAAATATGATTCTGGGCTTTATCGCAACAATAATTAGTTTGCAGTCTGGTTGATGCATCAACAGCCTTTTCTCCTCAGCAGTGGATTTCCTGTTGCGTTACTCATACATTTACAGGATATGCTCCGTGTCTGAGCTGTGTGTGCTGTCTTTGTTGTTGATGATGTCACTGTGCCCGCTTTTGGAGTTCTCTGTCTCTTTATGTTGTTTTCTGGTTTTCTCTCCTGTTTCGCTTCTGGTACTGCCTGCTTTTCTTGTTTTTTGACAGTTTTATGATATTCCTGGTGCTGAAATAAATCATTATGTCATATTTGTAATAACACATGAAACCACCTACTGTGGAGGTGGGAGAGAAGAACAGGATAGTGGGGAGGTTCCCTCAGTTAAGAAATATGCGGTGAATAAGTCAAGTAGCAATCATGTTTCCCATTTTTGTGATAGAGGATGAAAAAGTTCTACAATAAGGCATCCTAATATACATTAATGGACACTGATAATGAGCACTACCATTTGCACTGGTGAAGGGAGGGGTTGGCAAACATTATGACCTCTAGTAGCTAAATCAACAGAACTATTTTTGCTGAAATAATAGTTACTTTGAAAACCCATCTAAATACTCTGTGGCATTTCCTAGACAGGTTTTAATGTGTGTCGTTGGCAGAGCATAAAATACCTGTAGCACATGTGAACATTGATGTGCTACAGATTGAGGTGATTTAAGTTTGTGAGCATATAATTGGATCACCTTGGAGGCCAGCTGTAGAGGTAGCCTCACAGCTACTTCAATCCAACAGTTGTTTGCCCATTTTATTGTGTCGTGAAAATATGTTGAAGTTAAACCTTTCACTGCCAGAAAACGATATGTTTTTTTTAACAAGTTACATTCACTTGTGTAAACTGTTTGCTAGCTTCTTTA
This sequence comes from Heptranchias perlo, assembly GCF_035084215.1. Taxonomy (NCBI): domain Eukaryota; kingdom Metazoa; phylum Chordata; class Chondrichthyes; order Hexanchiformes; family Hexanchidae; genus Heptranchias; species Heptranchias perlo. The sequence continues at coordinate 133,645,198 of NC_090328.1, read as the reverse complement.
GTTTTTTATTGAAACAGTAAAATTTTGCATGTGCGGTGATCTGTGATTGAAAGCTGTGCAATGGTGATTTTCATCATCCTGTCGTCCCCATAATCTGCGAGCGGGGGGGGATACGAGTTGACAGCCAGAGGACAGGTGACTGAGGCCCTCGATGGTGGGGCGACAGGGATACCCTTCAGGCCAGGTAAAGCGAGTGCTATTCAGTGGGAGGGAGTCAAAGGACAGAGGCAGCCAGAAGCTGGTGCTTGCCCCTCCTGAAGACTTGATAAAATTAAGCAGAGCTTATTTAAATGTTTTAGAAGTGCAAACAGTCCCGCCCGCACTCGGTACATTTAAAAATGTGACTGTGCTAATGTGTATAAATATGCACATGCCTCTTTCCTGGTCTTGAGAGTTTGATTTGCAGCCAGGCACCATAAATCAGACCCTGCCATGCTGAATTTGGCAACCTTCACTCGAGAACCCTTTGGTGCACCTTCCTTAACCATTATCCTGCTTTTATGATTTGAACATTTGTCCAATATCAATTTACTGTTGTATCCAATGGAGCTAAACATTCGTCATCTGCACCTTCTGTTTTACATCCCACTTATGTGGACGAGTAGCCGATTGTTATTTCATTTGACAGATTGAAAGCATTTGGCCTTGCTTTGGAGGTTATTGTCATTACCCTTACACTGCTGATATAAGTTCGGAGGGCTTGGAAATATCATGTAATTCGGTATTAACTTAAAAAGAAGTACCACGATTGAGGTATTTCTCTGTACACTCTGATGAGTACATTTATGTTATACTTGGTATTTCTTCACTGCCACGTAGGCCCTCCCCCTTTTCAATCCTGCTTGTACCATTTCTTCTGGCTTCTACCTGCCATCCAACATTTATTTTCTGCAACAATCCCACAAAATGATCAACCATCTCTTACACCTCCATTTCTGCCCCCCCTAACATTCTAAATGCTCACCCCTCAGACAGCCATTAGTGAGCACTGTCACTGTCAACCAGGATGTGGAGATGCCGGTGATGGACTGGGGTGGACAAATGTAAGGAATCTTACAACACCAGGTTATAGTCCAACAGTTTTATTTGAAAATCACAAGCTTTCGGAGGCTTTCTCCTTCGTCAGGTGAGTGTGAGATTCCATGGAAGGTATCGCATATATAGTCAGGGAACAATGCCTGGTGATTACAGATAATCTTTCCAACTGCCCGTTGTCAAGGCAATCAAAGGAGTCGAATAGTGTTCAGACACCACACACAGGACCACCGAATACACAAACGGTCAGAACCCAAAGGCAGGGAAAGAGAGAAACATCCGAAAGGAAGAGAAAGAGAGAGAATGATCAGTTGTATTAAAAACAGATAACTTTTTTTCGCTGGTGGGGTTACGTGTAGCATGACATGAACACAAGATCCCGGTTGAGGCCGTCCTCATGGGTGCGGAACTTGGCTCTCAATTTCTGCTCGACAATTTTGCATTGTCGTGTGTCTCAAAGGCTGCCTTGGAGAACGCTTACCCGAAGATCAGTGGCTGAATGTCCTTGACTGCTGAAGTGTTCCCTGACTGGGAGGGAACCCTCCTGTCTGGCGATTGTTGCGCGGTGTCCATTCATCCGTTGTCGCAGTGTCTGCATGGTCTCGCCAATGTACCATGCTCCAGGGCATCCTTTCCTGCAACGTATGAGGTAGACAACGTTGGCCGAGTCACAGGAGTATGAACCATGTACCTGGTGGGTGGTGTCCTCTCGTGTGATGGTGGTATCTGTGTCGATGATCTGGCATGTCTTGCAGAGGTTACCGTGGCAGGGTTGTGTGGTGTCGTGGATGCTGTTCTCCTGAAAGCTGGGTAATTTGCTGCGAACGATGGTCTGTTTGAGGTTGGGGGGCTGTTTGAAGGCGAGTAGTGGAGGCGTGGGGATGGCCTTAGCGAGGTGTTCATAGTCATCGATGACATGTTGAAGGCTGCGGAGAACATGGCGTAGTTTCTCCGCTCCGGGGAAGTACTGGACGACAAAGGGTACTCTGTTGGTTGTGTCCCGTGTTTGTCTTCTGAGGAGGTCTATGCGATTTTTCGCTGTGGCCTGTCGGAACTGCCGATCGACGAGTCGAGCGTCATATCCCGTTCTTACGAGGGGGTCTTTCAGCGTCTGTAGGTATCCATCGCGTTCCTCCTCGTCTGAGCAGATCCTGTGTATTCGTAGGGCCTGTCCATAGGGGAAGGCCTCTTTGACGTGGTTGGGGTGGAAGCTGGAAAAGTGGAGCATCGTGAGGTTGTCCGTGGGCTTGCGGTAGAGTGAGGTGCTGAGGTGTCCGTCTTTGATGGAGATTCATGTGTCCAAGAAAGAAACTGATTCTTAGGAGCAGTCCATGGTGAGCTTGATGGTGAACCAGGCGAGCTGCTTCATTTCCTGATATTTTTTTTAAAGCTTAACTCTCACAACTCCACGCTTACTTCAACAAACAGGTGATCTAGGGTGGTCGTACCTAATTTGGTTGAAACAAGTCCAGAAGCTCTGGAGCAAAACTATATTTTATTTCTATGTCTCCTTGCGGCTCACTAACACATTCAACCTTGAATCTAAACAGAAGCAAAATACAAGAGTTCTCAAAACATTTTACAACTAACTCCACAAATAAAAGAATTCTCAACCTCTTCTACCCCCCATTGGGTAAGGATACAGATACTGGTAAATCTGAAAAAAAAAGTCCTTGTGTATTTCTCTTTGCTTCCCTTATTCGTTCCTCTCCTCCTTCCCTCTCTGTCTCTTTCACCTTCCATCCTTTATTCCTCTCACATTCTCTCCATCTGTTTGTGTCTCTCTCAACTCCATTCCTTCTGTGTCTCTATATCTCTGCTCCTTCCATCTTTCTTGCTATGTCTTTCTCTCTACTCCATCCTTTCTGTTTCTGTCTGCTCTTTCCCTTCTATCTTTTTCATCTCCTTCTGTGTCTCCATCTGTCTGCTCTTTTCCTTCTGTTTATCACCTTGCTTTCTCTCTGCCTCTCCAAACTCCTTCCTTTCTCTGAGTCTGTGCCTCTTTCCTTCCCCAGTTTTTCTCCTTATGCCAGTCTGTTCCTCTTCTTTCTGTATGTGTTTCTCTCTCTCCTTTCAATTTAAATCGACGATCCCTTGTCACTGATTCCTCAACCAGAGGAAATGGTCTTTCTTTGTTGTCTCTGTCATGAGGTTTAGTAATTTTATAAACTTCTATTAAATCTCCGCTTTGTCTCCTCTGCTCCAGCACCCACAATGAAACCCCATGCCCGTATTCAGACACCTCACGCAAAATCAGACCAGGCCCCTAGCAAAGCCTATACCCAAAATTAGCGATCAGACACCATACGAAAGTCAAACCCGACACCCAAATTCGGACCATTTCTGTTTCCCTCTTTCCTATTTTTCACCCACGTTTTCTGTTTCCCTCTTAGTTAAAACTTCAGAATGGGAAAAAAATCTCGGGTTCTGGGAACAGGCTGGGCCCATTGAGTCAGTGGGAGCGATTGGGCTGTGTCCATTGTAGCAGCAATTGGAAGATCAGGTCTGAGGACCCAAGACCAAGTCCATTTTGGTGGCAGGTAGGGTCAGAGGCCATATAGCAACAGATGGAGCCGGCCAGGTCAGGGGCCACAGCAAGAGGATGAGAAATGGCAAAATTAGGAATGAGAGCAAATAAGCCTGGGCCATTGCAGCAATGTTAAAAGCAGGGCCAGTCTAGAGCTTCAAATGATGGTGGGAGCAAACACTGAGGGAAAAGGCTGCAGTTTCAACCTGCTGCAGATTCAGCCTGCAGCCAATTAGAAAGAGGAAAGGGAGCATTGCCCTCATTTCCAGTGTAATTCAACTTCAGTTTAAGAAGCTTTAAAGGGCCCTGACCATCGCAAATTTTTAAGAAAAAGTGCAAATTTGCAGCAGGATGCCCATCCCTGCTGAGCATTCACAATTTTTCCCTCTTGACTGAGCCCACTATACCTCCTCACCGTTAGCCTTCAAATTATGATAAACAGCTAACTGGAATGTGCGTAAGTGGTGTGTGTGTGTGTGCGGGCACTGGGGGTGTGTGTGTGCGTGCGGGCACTGGGGGTGTGTGTGTGCGTGCGGGCACTGGGGGGGTGGGCGGCGGTTGAGAGTTTGTATATGGGACGTGGAAGTGTGTGTGTGTGGGTGGTGGGTGTGTGAAGGGGGTTGGGGTGGATGTAACAGTTAAAATGATCCAAAGCCTGTCCTTACATTGTAACCTGCTTTAGATTCCTGTTTCCTATATCTTATTTTCTATATCTCTATTTAAATAATCACTAATTAAATTTATTATTCTATGAATCACTTAATGAACTCATGAAAGATGCTGACCATAACATTCTGTCTATGACACTAGTAATATGTTTGCAACAGGAAGAAGAAAAAAGTAATGAGTTTTACTTTGCTTAAGAAAATCAATTGACACTGCTTTGTAATCTGCCTCTGTTACGCTGATCTCATTTTTGGTGCAGGTAGAATATTTTTCATATTTTGGTAAATGTTTTGTTCATCAATTTGAGGAATGTTAGAGCCAGTTAATCTAATTTCTAATTCATGCATCCAGTTTCAGTATTGAGCACTCACAGGTCAGGGACGATAAATTCAACCGCGCAGCTCCCGTTTTTCAGGCCCACTAAGGCCCCAATATGGTGGGCAGGAAGCATGCACACAGTTGGGAAGTGCACCGCCCGCCATATTGGGAAAGGACAAGAAATTGTTGTGCAGTGCCCATGCCTGAAACAGGTGGTAGTTCCTTTGCATATGCCTATTAAACGTTTGAGGTCCCCACTTCAAGATTGGTTTGCCCTGAGGAAAACACTCAGGAAAACGATGCCTTGTGATTTCCTGTTACCAACAAGGTAAGTCTTTGAAATATATTTACCTGAATGTGCAGCTGAGAGGAGCAGGGGTGCAACTGACACCACATTTAAAGAGCCCGGGCCACCACTCTCCCCCACACCCCATCGCCACTGGCTCCCACTGTCTTCTGATCTCCCGGCCTCTGATCTCTCCAACCCGGACATCACTTACCTGAGGACCACTGAGACGCAAGCAACAGCCCAACCTTTGTTGACTCCTGGCCGGTGGGCTCTTTGGGCCTTGTCAATTTGACGGAAATGAGATCCGAAGTCCGATCTTGGGGACGCCTCAGGCTTCTTCATTCAGGCGCAGGGCTCGTATCCCCCAAAAAATGGGGGCGTCCCAATTTCTACCCCAGATGTAATAAAGCCGCCTTCGGAGTACATTTATCTCTGTACTGCCCTAATCTTACTGGCCATTTCCCAACCAGCTATCCTTGTGACCTCCCCGAGTGCTACCTCAAATTTAATACCAACTTGGAGTAGTTTTGTGCTTTGGGGGCCACATCCAGGAAGATTAGATTGCCTAAACTGTTTATATCAAAGTCAATTACAGCCAAGAGAGGAGACCCAACTGCCTGTCTATAGAATATAAAGTTTTCATTTATAAATTTAAAGTCTGGCAAGTGTCTGTAGGACATGAAAGGCATGGGTAAGTTCATAGGGTATGAAGCATGCTGATTGGCTCAGAGGGCTATTGACAAAAAAAAAACCTCCATCAGTTTGAACAAAAAAAATTGCTGAGGGATAGCTTTCCAAGTTCACAAGAAGACTCGCTTGCCAACAGCCCAAAGGGAAATTTGGATGCGCGTTGCCCATGCATTCCTGACCATTAAAATGCATGAATATCAGGAACTTGCGTGCAGGAAGTCCCCGCCTACATTTCAATAATTAAATGAAGCTCCCACCTGCAGCTGCATTCAATCCATCTGGAAATTCATGTCTGACACAAATGGGGCTGCGGGTGTCCACTAGTTGTTGCTGTCCGTTATTCCGAGTGAATACTGAAATCGGCCCTGTTGTGCCATTGAACTAGTTCAAAAACAGCTGTTTGGCTATTTGAAACCAAAATAGAAAATGCTCGAAATATTCAGCAGGTCAGCCAGCCTCTGTGGAGAGAACACGTGAGTGTACACTTTAGGTGTACACCCTCCATCACACTGACCTCCATCACACTGATGAAGGGTCTGTACCTTTTTTTTAAACTGTTCACTAATATTCTGCAGGTATCAGAAGCCTTCATCTTCATATTGTAGAGGAAAAAAAAGCTTTTGTGAAGCGATCAACGTTTACAATACGCACTTTTGTACGTGTCACCATCGCCAGATAGTCAGCAGAATGTTTTCTTGCGACCTGCTGTGCTGTGATCCTTGAGGTAAATCAATCGATAAAACATTAAGCTACAGCTTCAGCAGAAAGATGCGAGGTGTTTGATGCTTTCAAAATAACAGTCCATTGCCGTTAATTATTCTTTAGAAATTTTCTTTATTGTAGTTGGGTATTTGTCACTTATTTATATTTATTAACTTCACCTACCAGAATTGGGCTTCAGGAAATGGTTTAAAAGCCCTCCATTCCTAAATAACCTCAGAGCAAAATTCCAGTAAAGAGAAAGGAAATGGATCTGAAAGATGAATCAGACCTCTCAGCAAATTATATTTTTTCCTCATTTAATAAATTGAGTTTTATTGATTTGATAGACTTGTATGTGTTACATTCAAATGTAACCGATGATAAGTCATCTCCATCAAGGTGGAGGTAAACTTCAGCTTTCCACGATGACCAGAAACAAGACTGCTTTATTTCAAACTGTAAGGAATCTTACAACACCAGGTTATAGCCCAACTGTTTTATTTGAAAATCACAAGCTTTCGGAGGCTTTCTCCTTCGTCAGGTGAGCGCGTGTGACACGCGCTCACCTGACGAAGGAGAAAGCCTCCGAAAGCTTGTGATTTTCAAATAAAACAGTTGGACTATAACCTGGTGTTGTAAGATTCCTTACATTTGTCAACCCCAGTCCATCACCGGCATCTCCACATCATATTTCAAACTAAGAGAAGATAACCAGAATTCATTGAGACTTCAATTTTAGAGTTTGTTACTGAAATATAATGTTAACTGTGCATGAAAGCACCACTTGCTCACAGATCTCTCTTTCTCCAGAAAGTTGGAAGCTTGAAATAGTATGGGAGTCCAATTATGGCAAGAAACCACATTATATTTTTAAGCCTGCATATACATAGCTTGCAAGTTTCAAATTTTCCTATCTTTTGATATTTTCCATGGGCTCAGTAGATGCATTGGTTGACAGTTTAAAAAAACAACTATATTGTTTCAAACTATATCTCTCCAGAATTTACATTGACAGTTTCTCTATCTGTTGTCCTGGATATGAGCCATGGGCTGTATATTATTGTATGCTTGAAAACAGAAGCTGTTCTTTGAGGGACAGTGACTAATGGAGTTTTTCAGGGACTGTTCTGGGTTGCCTGCTCAGTGATACGTAAAGGGCATGACTTGCAATGTTATAAAATCTGCTGGTGACACCAACTTATATGGCCAGGCGAGTATAAGAGAGATTAATAACATTCAAAGGGATTTGAACCAATTAAGCAGATGGGCTGAGATTTTAATGTAGATAAATGTATGGTTCTGCACACTGAAACAGGAAACATGAAATATATATAGGTGCTGAAGGAGTACACATGAGCAAAGATGGCAAAGGATTATGGGGTGCCTATTGTCCATTCAATCCATCAATGTAAAGCTATTATAAACAAGGCTAGTCATGTACTAGTATGCATTTTATAAGCATTTGGCTTTAAACTGAAATATAACATTCTAACCTTGCATAGATCTTTGCTCTGGCCACATTTAGGATATTAGCCTGACTGTTCGCAATTTTAGCAGAAGCATTAACCCACTTAATATAAATAATTTGATGCCTGGTTTAAAATAGCAGATAGAGGAACTGATACAAGCATATTCATAGAACTGCAAAGAACGTACAGCACAGAAACAGGCCATTCGGCCCATCTGGTCCATGCCAGTGTTTATGCTCCACACAAGCCTCCTCCCAGCCCTCTTCATCTAACCCTATCAGCATAACCTTCTATTCCTTTCTCCTTCATGTGTTTATCTAGCTTCTCCTTAAATGCATCTATACTATTCATCTCAACTACTCCTTGTGGTAGCGAGTTCGACATGCTAACCACTCTCTGGGTAAAGAAGTTTCTCACGAGTTCCCTATTGGATTTATTAGTGACTATCTTATATTTATGGCCCCTCGTTTTGGTCTCTCCCACACTCATTTGCTAATGTTTCCTAATGATAGCATTTCTCAAGCTATCGTCTGCAGATTTGGGCACACTACATTCAAAAGAACTTTTAAGCATTGGAGAAATTTCAGAAAAGAGCTACTTGGATGATTCTGAGAGACAGAGCTCAAAGCTACATGGAGAGGTTCACTGAATTGAACTTATTTTCAATAGAGAAAATAAAATCAAGTGAAACTGTGATCCAAGGCTTTCGAATGCTGTGAGGAATGTATAGAGTCAACTACGCGGATTTGAAAGCTGCCTTTTGCACAGAAAAAATTGAACAAATTGCCCATGCAATTAATGGAGTTTCACTGAAGCAGTGTACTAGTTACAGGGGCACTTAAAAATGTTGTAAGCTTCAAACAACTATTAAAATGCACGTGTTTGAAACTTCAGCGCCATCCAAGCTGTAAAAGGCAATGTTCAGACATTTTGAATAGTAGCCTGTGATTGTGATTTTCTTCCTGTTGTGGGCACATTCGTCCACAAGTCAACTTTTTTTTATATCAGAGAGGAACGTTCCATTTGGACATCTGGGCTTAGCAGTGGAGACCCTGCCTCAGTATACAATTGGACATCATGGCTGTGGTCGGGGACTGGTTCCCTGATATCTGTCTGTTTGCCGGATCCATTCTCTTGGACCTTTCCTCACTTCCATTCCCACTCGCACCGACAATCTTCTCGACAACGACAAAAACGTCTGCGTTGGTCAGCGATCTGTGCGTCAGAACTTTCTTATCAAAATCAACAACAAATGCAAAACTTCAGTCTGCCATCAGTTGCAGCAGAGAACTCATGCACTGATAAAGTTTTGCTGCTTCGAAGTCGGCTGTCAGTGCCAGTCTGGGATCCTCGATAGTGTTAATTACAGCTGTTGCCTCTGCTGGTGAGATCAATTTGCATTGCCGAGAATAGCAATGAGTTCAGCTTTCAACTCCTCCCACAATAAATGCACGATGCGAATTGTTTGCAGAAGACCCAACAAAAATGGTATACCTGAATCATGTGCAATAACTTTTCACAGCAAACGTTCCTTTGTTTGCATAAATCACACCAGAAATCGATTGGCTGGTTCACAGATGTCATGCTTGGCAGTAAAATTATTAGTTCCATCTCATTTAGACACAGGCACTTTACGTGAGGCCCGCAGTTATCTCCAGTCAAGGCGACTTCTCTGTCTTGCAGTGCGATACTTCAGTCAAAGTGCAGCCCTTCTTCAGAAAGAGCAGCAGTCATTCATGCCAAATTATTGTTGTATGTTACAGGCAGAGTAACAACACCACAAAAACATTGGCGTTCTCAATCATCAGCAGCTTTCTTTTTTCCCCATGGTGGTAGTTCACTGTCCAGCTATTCTCCTACCTGATCATTCTCTGCTTGGGTGCAGCATGTTTAAGAAAGAAAGGGACCTGATTCCCGATGCTGAAAGAGTCTGTTCCAAATTTTTCAACAAATCCATTCACCTTTTCCAGCAAGTTGAAGTTGGATAGCTGGGGAAGGTTCGCTGCTCTGACATGCTTGAAGCAGCTTAACAAAGTGCTTTGACAGCAGGATAAGAAACGGTGTAAAGTGTCCTCTTCCTTTGGCCGCAAGCATTCTGCTGGTAATGAGTGGCAATTCTCTCCTTGTTCTTCAGGCAGGCAGAGAGTGGTGGGAGGGGCATTACAATTCTTTGCCATCACTTTCTTCAGTTTTCCTGAGTTCTCCTTCATGTGTTTGATGTATCAGTTGCCAGGGTTTTGTACTTCTGGTTAGCCACGTTCTCAAACTGCTCTGTGTCTCCACTCGACTATCATACTGTACTGAAGTATGGGAGGGCTGGCCCTCCTGGGCACCCGATGGTGATGACATGCTGAATTCATTTAAAGTGGTGCACGGCTCTGGTCGAACCCTCATTCTGGCAGGAATTCACCCTTGAATTATTTTACATTTTGAATTAAGCAGTGTGAATTAAATGACAAATTTTCAATGTTTTTTCAGTGGGAGGCGTTTTTGGTGCTATATCAATTTGAATTACGGACAGTTTGAATAAAGTGGGGGCAAATTAAAATGCAAGCAGATAATTTAACTTGGGATGTGAGAGCCAAACAAGCAGGAATGAGGATAAAATTAATGACCCTTAAGCAAGACTTGAAATTAGAAAGAATTTTTTTCGCTGACAGTGTTACATGGAAAGGATCCCAGTGAAGTGGTTAATGGTGTGTCACTTAAAATATTTTCTTAAAGAAAGAGCTGGATGAATATTTGGTTAGCGATAACACTGAACATACGATGAATAATGTTGGAATCATGCAGCATACAACCGGTTGAGAATATTGGTAAATAATATAAGATGTAAGGTTACATAAGTATTCTGGGACAGAAGGAAAATACTGCAGATGTTGGAAATCTGAAATAAAAATAGAAAATGCTGGAAACACGCAGCAGATCAGGTGGCACCTGTTGAGAGAGAAACAAAGTTAACATTATCATCAGGTCAGGTGACCCTTCAACAGCACTGGAAGATGTAAACTGTAAAAGAATAACTTTTTTTTAAAAAACAACCGTGACTGACTGCTGGAGGTCCGTCCATTCCGATTTTCAGGAAGACCCTGATTTAGGCGGCCAACGTTCCCACCAGAGCTAGTTTGGAGCCGAAATAAAACATGTTAGTGGAGTCAAGTATGTCGTCAAGACCCCAACATCGTTTTTGTGTCAATCAGCATGGGTGCCACTACTTCGTCACACCACCCCACTCCTCCACAAACCTTGGGTGGTATAGGCCAGGAGACAGTCATTACAGGACTATTTAAAGGGGTACTCACCTGCTCTCATTTAAAATGCTGAATGGTTTGCGAAACATTTTTGCTGGTGGTCATTTTTGAAGACTTAAATGATTTGGAAGTGCTCGTAGTGGCTGTACAACCTTCAGAAACCGTAAGGGACTGCTGGACCACTTTTTTTCTACATGGGGATCCTTCTGGTATATTCCACTCTGGCTGGAGGACAAGGAGAAGCAGCAATAATAGGAAGGAACAATTCGAGCCAGAGGTGCCGTGAGACCAGATAGAAGGAGGCGTGCTGGCCGCGATTCTTTACCCAAAAAATTGATAAAAAGGAAGAAATTAGAATATTAGAGTAAATTAGCAAGAAATATAAAAACAGACGTTAAGAGCTACTACAAGCATGTAAGAAAGGAGAGAGTAGCAAAAGTAAACATGGGTCCCTTAGAGGCTGAGACAGGAGAAATTATAATGGGGAATAAGGAAATGGCAGAGATGTTAAACAAATATTTTGTGTCTGTCTTCACAGTAGGAGACACAAAAAAATCCCAGAAATAGTAGGGAACCAGGGAGCTAATGAGAGTGAGGAACTTAAAGTAATTAAAATCAGTAGAGAAAAAGTACTGGAGAAACTAATGAGACTAAAAGCCGACAAATCCCCTTGGCCTACATCCTAGGGTTCGAAAAGAGGTGCCTGCAGAGATAGTGGATGCATTGGTCGTGGTCTTCCAAAATTCCCTAGATTCTAGAACGGTCCCAGCGGATTGGAAGGAAGCAAATGTAACCCCGCTATTCAAAAAAGGAGAGAGAGAGAAAATAGGGAAGTACAGGCCAATTAGCCTGACTTCAGCCATCAGGAAAATTCTGGAATCCATTATTAAGGAAATGGTAACAGGACACTTAGAACATCATAATATGATTAGGCAGAGTCTATATGGTTTTATGAAAGGGAAATTGTGTTTGACAAATTTATTAGAGTTTTTTGAGGATGCAACTAATAGGGTAGATAAAGGGGAACCAGTGGATATAGTACATTTGGATTTTCATAAGGCATTCGATATGGTGCCACATAAAAGGTTGTTACGCAAGATAAGGGCTCATGGGGTTGGGAGTAATAAATTAGCACGGATCGTGAATTGGTTAATGGCCAGAAAACAGGCTGTAACTAGTGGGGTGCCGTCAGGATCACTGCTTGGGCCTCAACTATTTACAATCTATATTAATGACTTAGATGAAGGGACCGAGTGTAGTGTATCCAAGTTTACTGACCATACAAAGCTAGGTGGGAAAGTAAGCTGCGAGGAGGACACAAAGAATCTGCAAGGTGATATAGACAGGTTAAGTGAGAGGGCACGAAGGTGGCAGATGGAGTATAATGTGGGGAAATGTGAGGTTATTCACGTTGGTAGGAAGAATAGAAAAGCAGAATATTTTTTAAATGATGAGAAGCTATTAAATGTTGGTGTCCAGAGAGATTTGAGTGTGCTCGTACAAGAAACATAGAAAGTTAGTATGCTGGTGCAGCAAGCAATTAGGAAGGCAAATGGCATGTTGGCCTTTATTGCAAGAGGTTGGAGTACAAGAGTAAGAAAGTCTTGCTACAATTGTACAGGGTTTTGGTGAGAGTACCTGGAGTATTGTGTACAGTTTTGGTCTACTTATCCAAGGAAGGATATACTTGCCTTAGAGGCAGCGCAGCAAAGGTTCACTGGATTGATTCCTGGGATGAGGGATTGTCCTATGAAGAGATGTTGAGTAGAATGGGCCGATACTCACCCGAATTTAGAAGAATGAGAGGTGATCTCATTGAAACATATAAGATTCTGAGAGGGCTTGACAGGGTAGATGCTGAGAGGTTGTTTCCCCTGGCTGGAGAGTATAGAACTAGGGGGCATAGTCTCAGGATAAGGGGTCAGCCATTTAAAACTGAGATGAGGAGGAATTTCTTCACTCAGGGTTGTGAATCTTTGGAATTCTCTACCCCAGAGGGCTGTGGATGCTCATTCATTGAATATATTCATAGCTTTGATAGTTAGATTTTTGGACTCTATGGGAATCAAGGGATATTAGGATCGGGCAGGAAAGTGGAGTTGAGGTCGAAGATCAACCATGATCTTATTGAATGGCGGAGCAGGCTCGAGGGGCCGTGTGAGCTGCTCCTGCTCCTATTTTTTAAGTTCTTCCAAAACCGTGTATAAGGCCAGGATAGCACACCCACACTTATCTGAGGAGCAGAGTGCGAGGAGGCTGCCCTTCTTTATGGAAGCTGTCACAGAATTGTGTCGTCTCCTGTAATGCACTGCCATATTGCAGTCAAGGACACAGCAGTCCTGTTCTTCTTTGCCTCTGGCTCCTTCTGGGCTACAATAGAGGATATCAGTAACATCAGTCAGTCAGCAGTTTGTGCTTTCATTAAATAGGTGACTGACGCTACTTTCATGACTTTTCCCATGCGCAGCAAGTAGCAGTAGGCTAGGGCTCTCGGGTTTGGACAAATTGCCGGCTTTGCCCTAGTCCAGGTTGTCATTGACTGCACCCTCGTCGTCCTCCAGGCTCCTTTAATAGAGCTCGCTGGTTTCATGAATTGCAGGGGCTTTTCAGTTCATTAATGCACAACTGGTGTGAGATCACCAGAACTACATTATGTAGGTTTGTTCCCACATCCCTGGCAGCCATCATTCTGCATCTATATTGTAGAAATCCTCTTTGCCCCTGCACGGTAAAAGGCCATCTGCCTGGGACAAGTGTTATCCCTTGTAAATTTGGCTTATGACTCCTATCAGGAATCCGTGCTCGATGGCTGAACTGTGCAACAATTAGATCCAAGGGTCAACAGGAGCCCTCATCAATGCCTCAAGCAATGATTACACTGCCTGGACAGGTCTGGTAGCTTCCTCCAACAAGCCCAGTAAGAGTGACCTGTTTTATAATGCTTTGCTCTATACTGCAAATTTTGATCGACAACAAGGATAACACATGGAGCCATCATTGGGAGAGGACCTTCAACAAAATGAGATGGCACTGATGGCATAGAAAATGGTGAAGAAGTGGCAGGGCTTCCATACCTGCCTGCAGCCAGTGCTCTTTGGCAGCAGCTCATTGAAGAGTGCTTTAGCTAAGCAACACCTCCATCCCTGCATTAACAGGCATGCCCAACATCTATCCTAGCCCTTCCACCCTCCAAGAAACTACATCTGCCCAACATTTATATTGGTGTCGCCTGACATTGCAGGGTCACCAGCTACGACAAGAATACTCTGCACGCAGAGATTTGAGAAAAAGGTTTAGAATTTTACTGGCTTACACAAATGCCTACACTCTAATTATGACCCAGGTGTAAGCCCATAGTGTCCGTCTTAAGTGAATTCTTATCTACTTAAGTGTTCTACCAGTGACTTCAGCATTGGAGGTGGAATGCTAGCAGTTAGTTCTCTAATGGCGTCAGCATTTTTTATTGGTACAATTTTTTTTTAAATACAGGAAAGCACAAGAAAAAGGTATTCGTCTTTTACTGTTTTCCTGGAGGATTGCTTGTGGTAAAACTTCTACTTAAAGGGGAATTATCTTGTTAGATAAGAAAGGAGATCATGATCCAAAGAGGGTGAATCAATATCTGCAAATAATGAGATGCGCTTTGAAATTCGGCTCTTTGAAAACGAGTGTACAGGTGCCTTGGCAGTGATGCCCACATCCTGAGAAGGAATTTTTAAAAAAATCTTATGATGCTGTGTTTCAGCTCCCTTTCTCCAAGAAGACTCTGATTCTAAAATGTCTCCCAACTTTTTTATTATCGATCAGACAAAGCCAAGCTTCTCATCTGCCCTTTAAGTAAACGCACCATTCATTTCAAGAAAACAGAGCAAATTGCACCTGCTAGACATATTCCATCTTGCATGGCATAATGTTCCTATCTTTATAAGACACACATCCTCTGACTTAACTGTGATCAGTTTCATGGGAGATTTATTAACATTATAAAAAAAATACATTGAATAGTGTATTCAAGATTGCAACATAGTCTTATTTTTTGGGCAACTGTTACGACCCACCAAATGTTTATTCTTGCGCTTCATGGCCTTATTTGAACCTTGTAGCGATGCCATAGCCTTATGTCACACTGAAAGCATTTCTAACACATAACATGAAATTGTACTTGAGGTCGTTACGGGTTTTCATTGGTGCAGAGCACATCCTCTGGAAGTGCTGACTGTGGTAGAGGTTTGGGGCAGCAGAGGTGTTTGTTTAGATCTCCACAGATGCAGTTTGGTTCACACCAGGGGTCAACACTCAGCAAACTAGCAGTTAGATATTGAGTTCTGTGGTTTTGTAGCTGGACCATTAAAAGCAAGGTCATGCTTGTACCTCTTGGCTTTTCCTGTACAACACTAAAAGCCCTACTTCCTGTATTGGTGTCATCAAGAGAAAGAATTGATCAGACCGGTAATAGCCATTTGATCGTTTAGCTGTAAGTGGAGAGACTCAATATTTTGCACTACAGATTTACACATGGCAAGGGGGAATGAGACTTAGTAGAGAAAAGATCAACCAGCATTTGTATTAATCACTATGATGGCAGCAAAATACAAATTTCTTAAGGATTCACTTCCAGTGCCGAAGGATGGCGGGGGAAGACCGGACATTCTGGAGAATCTTGTACTGCATGCATTACATAGAAAAATGTTCACTTTCCTGATCTTGTCTCTGTCACATTTTTGGGGTTTTATGCTCGATGTATGATTGGATTCAGTATCAGTGACCAGTCCCATACGTTGACTTTGTACCCCCATGAAATGTGTGTTTTTTTTCTGCTCAGTAGCTGGGTAAATCTAGAAAGATCCAGGGATTGAACAGAGAAACCATGCTACTGTATTCTGGTTTACTGGAATATGCACTGTGACCTCCTTATCTTCAATAAGCTTATGAATATACACTCTATTAGACTGAGAGACTCAGGCTATGAAAGACCAAATTTATTTAACATTAAATACATGAGTGAACTGTACGCAGTCTGAACTGTGTGTATGTATATATATATATATATATACAGTAGTTACAATCTCTACCAATCTCGTCAAAATGTCAAAACAACCAAGATACTCCTCCTGTGTTACTTTTCGATTTACATTGATCCTTGAAGCACATTTACTTGTTTCTTTAGAGGCTGAATGCTATTGTAGAGCCAAATCTAGATCAGTCTCTCTGCTGGTCTCAGACTAACTGCCAACTGAGGTAAAGTCAGTCATAAGAATAACATTTACAATCTCCTGAAGATATATTGGAACAATACCCATTAAAAGCTGAATTTCTCATAGATTATTTACCATGTGCAGTATTCAAATACAGACCATGCTTGTGAACAAAGTTTAGGCTTCCTGTGCATCGTTAGAATAACTTGGTCATTTAGGCTTATTAACATATGCCATTTATGACACCTTCTGTAAGTTTTTAAAATAGTTATAATTTGTGCAAAGCATTTTAACAAATTGAATCCAATAATGTACTGTTGCATCATTCTCTTTCCCATTATCTGCATTTGCATTTACAAATACAAAACACATAACCTTTTAGATGTTTCTAGGGATGAGGGACTTTAGTTACGTGGATAGACTGGAGAAGCTGGGGCTGTTCTCCTTGGAACAGAGAAGGTTGCGAGGAGATTTGATAGAGGTGTTCAAAATCATGAAGGGTCTAGACAGAATAGATAGAGAGAGACTGTTCCCATTGGTGGAAGGGTCAAGAACCAGTGGACGTAGATTTAAGGTGATTGGCCAAAGAACCAAAGGTGACATGAGGAAAAACTTTTTTACACAGCGAGTTGTTATGATCTGGAATGCACTGCCCGAGGCATATTCAATAATGGCCTTCAGGGGTACAGGGAAAGGGCAGGGGAGTGGGACTAGCTGGATTGCTTTTGCACAGAACCGGCGCGGACTCAATGGGCCGAATGGCCTCCTTCCATGCTGTAACCTTTCTATGATTCTCTAATTTGCGAACATTGAAGTTGGATATTTATTGGCTGTAACATTAGAAAATAGATGTTTTCTGATTTCAAAAATGGTATGCTTTTCAATATTCAGATCAGAGTGGTATCTTTTCAACAAGTCCCACTTACCAATCACTCCTGTCTGCGATAATCTACATTGGCTCCCGGTTGGCTGACGACATACTTTTAAAAATCCTTGTCTTCGTCTTTCAATCTCTTCATAGTCTCACCCATCACTGTCTCATAACCTCTTCCAACCTTACAATTACCCCTCTGCTCCAAACTCTCCATCCATCTGACTCTAGCTTCTTGGGCATCTCTCCCTCTCTTTGACCCACCATTGGCAGCCATGCCTTCAGCCACCTAGATCTTAGTCTCTGCAATTCTCTCTCTAAACCCTTCAGCCTCTCCACCTTCATCTTCTACTTTTTGACATGCATTAAAGTTCACCTTTTTGACCAAACTTTTGGTTACCCCCCTTAATAGCTCTCTCTTTGCCTCAGTGTCCATGGGCAGGATTTTAAAAGGGAAAAACAGGTAGGTTGGGGGCAGGGGAGGCATTCAAAATCGCTGTTTTTGGGAGTGGTCAGACATCCCACTGACTAAAGCTGGCGGGCCGATAATTAAAGGGGCAAATGTACCTCATTGAGGTACTTAAGGTAGTTTATTTTTTGTATATTGGACACTTAAAAAGATTTTAACATTACCTGGGCAGCTTTCCCACGGCTTCCGATTCACGCCTGGTGAAACTTGGCAGGCAGAGCTGGATCAATGAAAAATAGACTAAATAAATTAAATGAAATTACATTTCCCATTGTAAAAAAAAAGTAAATAAGCATACCTTAAAAACGTTGCGTCCTGGACACAACCACCTCCCCACCCCCGGTCTCTGATGTCTCCACTCTAATCTTTGTTCCCCCCCCACCCCGCATCTCTACCCTAATTGCTGATGAGGTCTCTCTCTCTCTTTCCCCCCACCTTCCCGCCCCACCACCAAGACGTGCAGCTCCTGTCGGCAGCCAGCCTGTCAATCAGGGTGCAAAACCTGAAAGAGACTTTGATTGGCCTCATCAGGGTTGCGAACACTTCCCTTCTGGGTTTCGCACCCGCAAATCACACCCCTCACCGGACTCTTCCTGTCGGCATATTAAAATCCTGCCCCATGCCTCTGTGGACTGCCTTGGGATGTTTTCTACCTTAAAGGCACCATATAAATGCAAGTTGTTCTAACTTGGTTGCAGTACATGCGCGGTACACATTGCTTCTTCTGTCAAATGGCTCTTAGTGTAAAATTTCCCAAAGGCTCCAGCAAATCAACTGATCAGAAAAGACTAATAAATGATGGATTGGTTTTCCTGGATTAAGTAGTAGCATCCGCTTCCCCAGAAGTGTCCTGATTCCCTTTACCACCTGATGTTACCTCCCTGATCCCCCTAATATGACTCTCTGAAAGTGTAGCTTTCTCCCTAATTTCACCAACTCACTAAGAGACAGGCATATTAAGTTCTTCCCCTACAATATGAAACCTGTCTATAACCTTTAATTTTTGCATCATGAGGAATGCTGGGATCATCCTGTTTCCTCGCCATCATCTTTGGCTCATGGCAATGACACTGTCAGGAATTGGATTCTGAACCCTGAGGTCAGCAGAGAGCCAGTTGGTGCTGTGCCATCTGCTTCAAGCACACCTGCAGCCAGCCTGTACTGTAGGGTTGGCACTGATGGAAACAGGGAAGGTTACTCGCACACTCAACTATTATTTGGCTCTGCTTCCATTCAGTCCAGTATTGATATCACATGCATTGTCAGCCAATATGATGTACTGATATATTGATTGATACTCATAGACAACCGCTTTCATTATCTTTCCTACTAAGTAGCAGCAGGAGCATGACATGACTAGCCAATAACGCCACACTGTTGCATTTCTTGAAGTACAGGTGATCCTCCAGTGGTCCACTTCTCCTCTGGCACCATCATTTGTCGCACCTCATCTATGACCTGTAGCTCACATGGTGCAATCTCCTCAAATTCATTATGCATCCTCTAGGACTTGTGGAGCTGTATTGGTGCTGGTAAAGGCTGGTGAGATTGATGTAGGATGCTGCGAAGTTCTCTCTTGTCCTGGCGCACTGGAAATACTGGCAGATCTGCAATGACAGAAAAATGGCAAATGTTCCAAGTTGACATCAGTGGGTTGAAAAATACATTTTCTGATGTGCTTTGGTAACAGCTGAATTTGCTTAGAAAATGGCCCCCATGAATCGTTACCTAACATTTGACTTCTAGCAGGGGCTTTCTGGATAATGATCAGGAATCGAATTCTACGCTATCTGATACTGTTTTTCTCTCCCCAACTCAAAGCCACTGAGACCCATTGTAGTTCCATGCTTGCTGCCCAGTTGACATCAGCTGACTCAGGACGGACTGGAGATTGAACCTGGGATCTTCCTGGCTCGCAAAGCTCAGCTACTCATTGTGTGAAAAAAAAATTCTTCCAGCTTTCTCCTTCATTCTTCTAGTGATAATCCTCAGTCTATGCTTCCTTATCCATAGGAACAGGAATAGACTATTAAGCCCCTTGAGTCTGTTCCGCCATGCGATTAGATCTTGGCTGATCTGTCCGCCAACTCCATTTGCCCGACTTTGCTCCGTACCCCTTGATTTTGTTACCTAACAAAAATCTATAAATCTCGGTCTTGAGAATTTCAATTGACCTAGCATTTCAGTCTTTTGGGAGAAGAGAGTTCATGATTTCACTTCGACATGGCCGAGCTCTAATTTTAAGGTTATAAATTTGTGGACAGCATTTTTTGGAACTGGCCCAATGGAGTTTATCAGCCTCTTCTTGTGCTGCACTTTCCTATATTACCATTTTGGAGTCCTTTTTGTTAAGCTTCCTTTTGAAAATTATATTATTTTGATAACTTTGATGCCACTCCTGTGATCAGAAGCTGAGTTGAATAAAATGAACGGGTAATTATAAATACCCAATGTTCCCAAAGGTGTGTGCTGAACTTAATTACCTCCTTGTACAATGTAAATACAATCTTTAAATAGGCTATAAAGTCCCATTTAAAAACAAATCACTGCATGCAGACCAAAATGAGCTCTGTAATCACTTGTGTTCCTTATGACACAGATACCAATGTAATTCTGAACCACATTTCCCAGCACCAGAATTATCGCTAACCGCACAACATGATCCTCCAAAGGAATCTGCTGTTCTCTATAAAATGAAGGGCAACAATAAAATCACTGAATACTTTCACTGTTATTCTGTTGGGGTGTAATGAAGGGACGGTTAAACTTGGCACCAGTTCTTAAAGTGCCTCCCCCCACCTTGATAGTGAGGAACTTGCAGACAAGAAAAAAGCGCAAGAATCTATATTGTCGTAGTTTTGTGTTAGGATGGCAGAGCAGGACTGTTAGAACACCATAGCATCACTTGTATGCTTGTGTAATCAGTGCCTGTGAGACACTGAAAACAATTAGAAAAATGATATTAGTGGTAGTTTGCCTGTTATTGGATCACGCCAGAGGTATAGCCGAATCACTCTCTGACACCCCGTGCCACAGCTGCAAATGAGGATTCACATCTTATGCTGTATATGATGCACAATAGTGCAAGTAGCTCACATTATGGTGCTAAGTGGTAAAGGAACAGAGAGACCTGGAGATATATGTGCATAAATCATTGAAGGTGGCAGGGCAGGTTGAGAAAGCGGTTAAAAAAGCATACAGGATCCTGGGCTTTATAAATAGAGGCATAGAGTACAAAAGTATGGAAGTCATGATGAACCTTTTATAAAACACTGGTTCGGCCACAACTGGAGTATTGTGTCCAGTTCTGGGCACCGCACTTTAGGAAAGATGTGAAGGCCTTTGAAAGGGTGCAGAAGAGGTTTACTAGAATGATTCCAGGGATGAGGGACTTCAGTTACGTGGGTAGACTGGAGAAGCTGGGGTTGTTCTCCTTGGAACAGAGAAGGTTGCGAGGAGATTTGATAGAGGTATTCAAAATCATGAAGGGTCTAGACAGTGTAGAGAGAGAGAATCTGTTCCCATTGGAGGAAGGGTCAAGAACCATAGGGCATAGATTTAAGGTGATTGGCCAAAGAACCAAAGGTGACATGAGGGAAAACTTTTTGAGACAGCGAGTGGTTAGGATCTGGAATGCACTGCTTGAGGGGGTGGTGGAGGCAGATTCAATCATGGCCTTCAAAACGGAACTGGATAAGTACTTGAAAGGAAAAAAATTGCAGTGCTACGGGGATAGGGCAGGTTGTGTGGGACCAGCTGGATTGTTCTTGCATAGAGCCAGCACGGACTCGATGGGCCGAATGGCCTCCTTCCGTGCTGTAACCTTTCTATGATTCCATGATTCTAAAGCTGTTTTTTTTTTTTAGCAACACAGTTCCAAAAGCCTTGATCAACTTCATTTACCACGAGCAAACCATTACAATTTGGGTTGGCCATGGAAGACTGAAATCATTTTGGTTATTGATCCTTACCAGTTTTACCATATCAATTCATCGACATAATTCCTTCAGGGTTTTTATTTTTCTCATTCAGAGCTGAAGTACAGAGCGGGCAACGGAAAGGGAATGGAGCATGAGCCGAGTGGGAACTTGAGTATTTGTTGAGAGTGGCAATTGGGTGTAGAGGGGAAAGGAGATGCAAAAAAGTGGGAAAAAAATGAAAATAGACCAAAAAGTAATTATCTACAAATAAATATCAGTATAAAAACGGGAACGGAGCGGAGTCCAGAGGAGCGACGCTGAGCACCAGGGGAGGAGCCCCAGGTATCAGTACAAAATCGGAGCGGAGTGGAGTCCAGAGGAGCGACGCTGAACACCAGGGGAGGAGCCCTTTCCCCATTCACTAAGAACAGAGAGAGTAACATCACAGTGAACAGAGAGGAGAAGCTCTGAGAGACCTGGAGTAAATGGGTAGGTTAATTGGGGTAAGGAAACAGTAT
The DNA here is from genome assembly GCF_035084215.1 of Heptranchias perlo. Lineage (NCBI taxonomy): Eukaryota > Metazoa > Chordata > Chondrichthyes > Hexanchiformes > Hexanchidae > Heptranchias > Heptranchias perlo. The sequence continues at coordinate 133,623,278 of NC_090328.1, read as the reverse complement.
GTAACTTAATAATAATCGAGTATCTAAAGGGAGTTTAGAAAAGAAAGGTTTCTAAATATAATGGAAGGGCAGCTGAAACCCATTGCATGCAATTCCTGTGTCATGTGGGAACTTCAGGATGCTCCATGTGTCCTGGAGGGCCACATGTTCAGGAAATGCCTCCAGTTGCTTGAGCTCAAGCTGAGGATTTCTGAGTTTGAGGGGCGGCTGGAGTCACTGCACAGCATGAGGGAGGCTGAAGGTTTCCTGGATCGTATGTTCCAGGAGGTGGTCACCCCACAGCCACAGAGAGTTCAGGAGAGCAAGTGGCTGGCCATCGGAAAGAGTAGGAAGAGGCAGGCAGTGCAGGAATCTCCTGGGTGTGTGGCCACTCTCAAACCGGTATTCAGCATTGAATCCCAGTGAGGGTTGAGTACCAGAGTGCAGTTCTGAGCTTGGCACCATGGGGCAAGGGGTGGCATAGTGAAGTATAGAAATGCGGTGGTCATAGGGGATTCGATAGTCAGGGGTACAGACAGGCGTTTCTGTGACCACTGACGTGAGTCCTGCACGGTGTGTTGCCTCCCCGGTACCGGGGTAAAGGACATCACGGAGAGGGTGCAGAACATTCTGTGGGGGGGGGGGGGGGAACAGCCAGAAGTCGTGGTCCATGTGGGTACCAACGACATAGGAATGGAAAGGGATAAGGTCCTGCAGTCAAAGTTTCAGGAGCTAGGGAGGGAGTTAAAAAGCAATACCTCAAAGATAGTAATCTCTGGATTAGTCCCAGTGGTTCGCATTAGTGAGGCAGGTTAATGCATGGCTAGAGACATGTTGCAAGAGGGAGGGCTTCAGATTCGTGGGCCACTGGGACCAGTTCTGAGGCATTGGGACCTGTTCAAGACAGTCGGGTTGCACCTCAACTGAGCTGGGACCAATGTCCTCGCGGGAGGGTATAAACTAATTTGGTAGTGGGTTGGGCACCAGGATGTAGCATTAGAAAGGAGAAACAAGGTGCACAAAGGATTGGGAGAGACAGATAGCACTAGAGTAATAAATAGTACAGCATTAGGTGGGATCAGACTAAGGGAGAATACGAGAAGGTCTAAGATAGGTTTACAGTGCATGTGTGTGAATGCACAAAGTGTGGTAAATAAGGTTGGTGAGCTGCAGGCACAAATAGTCACATGGGAATATGATGTAGTGTCAATAAGGGAGACCTGGCTCAAAAAAAGGCAGGATTGGGTACTAAATATTCCTGGATATAAGATGTTCAGGAAAGAGAGGGAAAGGGAGAAAGGAAAGGGGGTGGCAATATAGATTAAGGAGAATATTGCAGTGCTAGAGAGAGAGGATGTCCTTGAGGGGTCAAAGACAGAATCTATTTGGTTAGAGTTAAGAAACAATAGAGGTGCCATTGCACTACTGAGTGTATTTACTAATGGGAAGGGTAAAGAGGGGCAAATTTGCAGGGAAATTACAGAGAGGTGCAAAAACTATAGAGCAGTGATAATGGGGGACTTCAACTATTCTAATATAGACTGGGACAGTCATAGTGTAAATGGCAAAGAGGGGGAGGAATTTCTGAAGTGTGTTCAGGAGAACTTTCTTGATCAGTATGTTTCCGGCCCATCGAGGAAGGAGGCATTGCTGGATCTATTTCTGGAGAATGAAGTGGGTCAAGAGGAGCAAGTGTCAGTGGGGGAACATTTAGGGAACAGTGATCATAGTAGCATAAGTTATGGAAAAGGACAAAGTGCAATCTAGAGTAAAAATACTTAATTGGAGGAGGGCCATTTTCAGTGGGTTGAGAACGGATCTGGCCCGGGCAAATTGGAATCAAAGATTGGCAGGGAAAACTGTAATCAAACAATGGGCGGCCTTTAAAGAGGAGATGGTTCGGGTACAGTCTAGGTACGCTTCCATGAGGGGGAAAGATAGGACAACTAAAGCCAAAGCTCTCTGGATAACCAAAGAGATAGAAAGTAAGATGAAGCAGAAAAAGGATATGTATGACAGATGTCAGGTTGATAATACAAGTGAGAACCAGGCTGAATATAGAAATTACAAAAGAGATGTGAGAAAGGAAATACGAAGGACGAATAGAATGGTGGCGAACATAAAAGGGAATCCAAAAGTCTTCTATAGGCATATCAATTGTAAAGGAGGAGGGGTGGAGCCAATTAGGAACCAAAAAGGAGATCTACGGATGGAGGCAGAAGGCTTGGCTGAGGTACTAAATGAGTGTTTTGCATCTGTCTTTACCAAGGAAGAAGATGCTGCCTAAGTCATAGTAAAAGAGGAAGTAGTTGAGATTGTGGATGGGCTAAAAATTGATAGAGGAGGTACTAGAAAGGCTGGCTGTACATAAGTAGATAAGTCACCAGGTCCAGATGGGATGCATCCGAGGTAACTGAGGAAAGTAAGGGTGGAAATTGTGGAGGTACTGGCCACAATCTAACGAACATCCTTAGCTATGAGGGTGGTGCAACAGGACTGGAGAATTGCAAATGTTACACCCTTGCTTAAAAAAGGATGTAAGGATAAACCCAGCAACTACAGGCCAGTCAGTTTAACCTCGGTGGTGGAGAAGCTTTTAGAAACGATAATCCTGGACAAAATTAATAGTCACTTCGACAAGTGTGGATTAATAAAGGAAAGCCAGCACGGATTTGTTAAAGGCAAATCGTGTTTAACTAACTTGATTGAGTTTTTTGAAGTAACGGAGAGGGTTGATGAGGGCAATGCGGTTGATGTGGTGTATATGGACTTTCAAATGCGTTTGATAAAGTGCCACATAATAGGCTTGTCATCAAAATTGAAGCCCATGGAATAAAAGGGGCAGTTGCAGCATGGATACGAAATTGACTAAGTGACAGGAAACAGAGAGTAGTGGTGAATTGGGGGAAGGTATACATTGATGTTCCCGAGGGGTCAGTGCTAGGGCCATTGCTTTTTTTGATTTATCTGAATGACTTGGACTTGAGTGCACAGGGTTTAATTTCAAAATTTGCAGGTGACACTAATCTTGGAAGTGTAGTGAATAGTGAGGAGGACAGTAATTGATTTCAAGAGGACATAGACAGGATGATGGAGTGGACGGACACGTGGCAGATCAAATTCAACGCAGAGAAGTGCAAAGTGATACATTTTGGCAGGAAGAATGAGGACAGGCAATATAAACCAAAATGTATAATTCTAAACAGGGTGCAGGAACAGAGAGGCCTGGGGTATATCTGCACAAAGCAGGAGGCTCCGTGAACATTCCCATCCTCAATGATGGCAGAGCCCAGAACTTGAGTGCAAAAGACAAGGCTGAAGCATTTGCAACCATCTTTAGCCAGAAGTGCCGAGTGGATGATCCATCTCGGCCTCCTCCCGATATCCCCACCATCACAGAAGCCAGTCTTCAGCCAATTCAATTTCTGCCACGTGATATCAATAAACAGCTGAATGCACTGGGTACAACAAAGGCTATGGGCCCCTACAACATCCCGGCTGTAGTGCTGAAGACTTGTGTTCCAGAACTAGCCGCACCTCTAGCCAAACTGTTCCAGTACAGCTACAACTCTGGCATCCACCTGACAAAATAGAAAATTGCCCAGGTACGTCCTGTCCACAAAAAGCAGGACAAATCCAATCCGGCCAATTACCGCCCCATCAGTCTACTCTCAATCATCAGCAAAGTGAGGGAAGGTGTCGTCGACAGTGCTATCAAGCGGCACTTACTCACCAACAACATGCTCACCGATGCTCAGTTTGGGTTCCGCCAGGACCACACAGTTCCAGACCTCATTACAGCCTTGGTCTAAACATGGACAAAAGAGCTGAATTCCAGAGGTGAGATGAGAGTGACTGCCCTTGACATCAAGACAGCATTTGACCGAGTGTGACACCAAGGAGCCCTAGAAAATTTAAGTTAATGGAAATCGGGGAAAACTCTCCAGTGGCTGGAGTCATACCTAGCACAAAGGAAGATGGTAGTGGTTGTTGGAGGCCAATCATCTCAGCCCCAGGACATTTTTGCAGGAGTTCCTCAGGGCAGTGTCCTTGACCCAAACATCTTCAGCTGCTTCATCAATGACCTTTCCTCCATCATAAGGTCAGAAGTGGGGATGTTTGCTGATGATTGCATAGTGTTCAGTTCCATTTGCAACCCCTCAGATAATGAGGCAGTCCGTGCCCGCATGCAGCAAGACCTGGACAACATCCAGGCTTGGGCTCATAAGTGGCACGTAACATTTGCACCAGGCAATGACCACCTCCAACAAGAGAGAGTCAAACCATCTCCCCATGACATTCAACAGCATTACCATCGCCGAATCCCCCACCATCAACATCCCGGGGGTCACCATTGACCAGAAACTTAACTGGACCAGCCACATAAATACTGTGGCTACAAGAGCAGGTCAGAGGCTGGGTATTCTGTGGTGAGTGACTTAACTCCTGACTCCCCAAAGCCTTTCCACCACCTACAAGGTGCAAGTCAGGAGTGTGTTGGAATACTCTCCACTTGCCTGGATGAGTGCAGCTCCAATAATACTCAAGAAGCTCAACACCATCCAGGGCAAAGCAGCCCGCTTGATTGGCACCCCGTCCACCACCTTGAACATTCACTCCCTCCACAGGATGCACTGCAGCAACTCGCCAAGGCTTCTTTGACAGCACCTTCCAAACCCGTGATCTCTAACACCTAGAAGGACAAGAGCAGCAGCTACACGTTCCCCTCCAAGTCACACACCATCCTGACTTGGAAATATATCACCATTCCTTCATTGTCACTGGCTCAAAATCCTGGCACTCCCTACCGAACAGCACAGTGGGAGAACCTTCACCACACGGACTGCAGCGGTTCAAGAAGGCGGCTCACCACCACCTTCTCAAGGGCAATTAGGGATGGACAGTAACTGCTGGCCTTGCCAGCGATGCCCACATCCCATGAATGATTAAAAACAAATCTTTGTAGGTGGCAGGACAAGTTGAGAAAGCAGTTAAAAAAGCATACAGGACCTTGGGCTTTATAAATAGAGGCTTGGAGTACAAAAGCAAGGAAGTTATGTTGAACCTTTATAAAACACTGGTTTGGCCACAACTGAAGTATTGTGTCCAATTCTGGGCACTGCACTTTTGGAGGGATGTGAAGGCCTTAGAGAGGGTGCAGAAGAGATTTACTGGGATGAGGGACTTCCGTTAGGTGGATAGACTGGAGAAGCTGGGGTTGTTCTTCTTTAGAGCAGAGAAGGTTGGGAGGAGATTTGATGGAGGTATACAAATCATGACGGGTTTAGATAAAGTTTATAATCAGAAACTGTTCCCATTGGCGAAACGGTTGAGAACCAGAGGACACAGATTTAAGGTGATTGGCAAAAGAACCAAAGACGACAAGAGGAAAAACATTTTTACGCAGCGAGTTGTTATGATCAGGAATGCGCTGCCTGAATGGGTGGTGGAAGCAGATTAAATCATGGCTTTCAAAAAGGAATTGGATAAATATTTGGAGGAAAAAATATTTGCCTGACTGCGGGGGAATGGGACTAATTGGATTGCTCTCACAAAGAGCCGACATAGGCTCGATGGGCCAATGGCCTCCTTCTGCATTGTAACCGTGCTGTGACTCTCTTCTGTGATTCATCCTCCTATTTATAAGAAAACCTGACCAGCATAATTACATAGAAATTGCCACATTGATGCAGGCTTTTCAGCCCAACCAGCCAGTGTTGGTGTTTACCCTCCACTCAAGGAGTAGTTCCAATCCATTGTCCCCTACCTGTTCCCATTCCCCTTTATCTCCCATCTTTTAACTGTCTATCGAACCTATTCTAAAATGTTGACATTTAAGAGTCTTAATTGAAGTTTTTGCTTCAATCACTAACTCCATTAATACATTCATTCCACCGCCTCACAACTCTCTGTGTAAAAACGTTATTCCTGCTCTCTGACCTAATTCTCTTACATTTAATCTTATATCAATGTCCCTTGTTCGAGACCTCTCAATCACTGCAAGCTGTCAGTTTCTATCCACCTCATCCAATTCCTTCATAATTTTAAACACTTCTATCAAATCACCCCTTAATCACCTGCGTTCCAATGAAAACAGTCCTAGCTTTTCAAGTCCTTCTTTTTAATTGTATTTCCTCATACCAGGCACATCCCAGTGAATCTGTGCTGCACCCTCTCTATTGCCTCAACGTCCTTCTGATCATGTCGAGCCAAATTGCACAAAGTACTCCGACTGTGTCTTACCAAGGGCTTATCCACGTGAGATGTTGTTTTTTAGGTCTTGTGTACCTGAAACCCCAAATCCCTCCACTCTTCCACATCACCCAGCCTTCCCTCATTCAAAGGATTATCATTTTTTTTATTCACAAAATGTGCCATCTGACACATGGAATTCAATTTGTCACTTTTATGCCAATTCCGCACTTACCAATATCCCCTTGCGGCTTCCTTTGGTCCTTAGAACTTTTTTCTAAAACGCCTCCTATTTTAGTATCATCTGCAATTTTGGACACGACTCTATCTGGGCTTACATCCAATCCATTGATGTGCACAGTGGATAGAAGCAGTTTCAGAACAGAACCCTATGGGACACTGCTATCCATCCCATCCACTCTGAGAATCTGCCCTTAACTCCAACTCTCTATTTCCTCCATTCCAACCAGTTTTAATCCAGTTTTCTACTCTTCCCCTAATTCCACGCCTATTGACCTTCTCCATTGGTCAACTGTGTGGTACCTTGTCAATTATCCCTCTTGCTGAAAGGAAACTATCAGAAGACCCAAACCTCTCAACCTTTCGTGAAAAAGCAATCACAGAGTCACTGTTTGAATTTGTAAGCTGAGACGTTGTGCTGTTTTGATATTCTCAGTAGCTGGGCTATTTCAGGGCCATTTGCATTACCTGGATATAATCTTCTGTAAAGTTATTTTAGTTCTTTAAAGGTGTCAAGCTTAATGGACAAAAAAAAATTGAACATATCACCAATAAATTGCTATTGTACTTAAAAGCCCTGAAAGGACATTGTTTTGCTGGTATTATTACATATTATTATTAGATATTAGATATTATTATTACTGCTATTATTAGATATTATTACGGTGCAGAACTGCATTACATTTTTAAGCTAATTTTTGGAAGGTGCTACCTACTCCAAATCTAATTTGTAAAGCAAAATGTTAGTAATCATGATGGTTGGCTTGGGTTGCGACATGTAACATTATTTTTTCTTCTATAGCATTGCCGTGGCACCTCATGGATCACCAATTGTTCATTTAGGTTCAGCTTGTTGCTTCTACCTAAAAAATGTTCACATCGAGTTTTCTGTGTACATTTTTTGATCATTGTGGATGTTGTATTCTTTTTGCATTGAATTATTAACTACCAGAATCAACTTTTAATAATGGTTGCATTTCTATAGTGCCATAAATAATGAATTAGTTATGCAGGCAAACGCATCAACCATTCTAAACCAGCAAAATCCCACGAACAGCAATAAGATGAATGACTAGCTAATCATTTCTTTGGTGGTACTAGGTGAGGGACCTATGTTGGCTAGGACATTGGGACAACGTCCTGTCCTTCAATAATTTTGCGGACTCTTCAACATCCATCTGAACAGGGAGACAATTCTAATGACTTCAGGATGACAGATTTTTTTTTCACAAGCTTTCCGATCTAGTGCTGATTTTAAGGGCTCAATTTTCAAAGTAAAAAACAGGTGGGTTGGGAGCGGGGCGGGGAGCATTTAAAATTGCCACCATTTCAGACCCACCTCCAACCCGCCCATTTTCGGTTTTCACCAGGGCGGGACGAGGGCCAGACGACCAACCTGCTCCCAGGAGGCGGGTCAGTCCTTAAAACCGTTCAAGGAGGCTTCAGGCCTCCATTTTTCTCCAATTCCCAATTTTCACCCCGGGGGGGGCCGGGATTCCTGGGCCTTCTGTTTTACGCCTCGTAAAAGGAGGTGAGAAGGCCCAAGACTAAATGGTAGGCGCCTAGAAAGGCGCAGCTTGTGGGCCCGGAGGAGCAAGAGTGCTTCATCAGGCCCAACAAACCTACCTGCACCGACCCCCGGCTCCCGATCGCAGGTCCCCGACCCCCGATCACCGACCCCCGTTTGCAGACCCCCCCGACCCCGACCCCTGATCACGGAACCCCCTCCACGATCGCCGGTCGCCGACCCCCGACTCTGATCCTCCCCCCATTCCGATCCTCCAACCCCCTCCCCTCCCCCGCAACGATCGCAGACCCCCCCCACCCCCCCGATGATCCACAATCCCGACACCACCCCCCCCCGTGACTGAATCCCGATTCCATCCCCCATGACTCGTGACCCCCTGCCAACCTGTGCCCACCCATGCCCCCGTTCCCCCCCCCCCCCCCCACATCAAAATCGTAGGGACATCCAGGAAACTTGTACTAATGGGTTTCACAACCTCATAATGACCCCCCCCCCCCCCCCCCCGCCCCCTTCCCAGCTCCTTTTTAAAATTGAGCCCTAAATCTTCACAGTTGCAGCTTATGAAAACTTTGTTTCTGTCCCTATGATACCTTTTAATCTGATGACTTCCGGATGACAATATCTTTCTAGATCATAAACGACCCTTTGTCCCACATCTCAACTGATGAAGGAATTAGTGTAGGTTTAAAAAAAAAATTGTCATCCGGAGTCAACTGACACAGCAGAGTGGATTGAAATTATAATTAAGATTTAAAATGTGACTTGTGTTGATGCTTTTGATTACATTCCAATTCAGTATGCATCCCATTTGAATTTGTTTTGTGTGTACTTAGAGAGCTTGTGCACTAATTTTTACATTTCTGATGAAAAGGGAGTTTCAGTCACCAATCAAAATGGAGCTAAGTCTATGTGATTTACTATCTTCTAATCAGTCTCGTGTGGCATTCCATACGGTCAGCAGAGAATGTTGTTACTCTCGTACCGGTCTATGATGTCTCCGTGTTGCAGTTTTGCGAGCTTTCTTCTGCTTCTGTCTCTCTTTCTCTTCTCTGCTGCTCCTCTCCCCTTAACACTTTGCTATGCTTCTATATCTGTCTTTTTCTTTGCTGCTTTCCCTTTTGCTAATGGGTGGGGTAGGGTGGCGTGCATGGTGTGGCAGAGAAGAGAGCCATTAATAGCTGCAAGTTGCATTTGGAGTCAAGGTTGCAAGGAAAATGTGGCCCTCAATGTTTCCCGTCCCTATCTCCAATCATTTTTGCATGTCCCCTCACTCAATTGCTCCAATTGTGCACCTTAGCTCTTCACCTTCCCTCTACCCATTTCTCTTCCTTTCACCCCCTCACACTCCTCACAACCCCTACCTCTTCTCCTTTGAATTACCTACTCCATATCTGTATCCTCTTCTCCCCCTTGCTCTCTCCCACTTGCCTCATCTTTCAACCTTGCGTGGGTTCCTTTGCAGGCGTGCACTCCAACCTGTCCGACTTTCTGATCTTCTCTGTGTCTAAACCATCCAGTTCACCAGGGTGCAGACCCAGGAAAATTGCCCCTAAGGTATCGACAGGTCACTGCAATGAGACAAGGTGGCTTTCAATAAATTAATGTGTGTTTAATGGCCAAGGCATTTGGGTTGATCTTCAGAAACACTTCCCAATAGTTGCTTGCTTTGATTTAAGTGGAGGCTGGTAAAATACTTGTTCTGTATGCAAAGGAAAGTCTCTCAGATCTCAGGAAAAAAACCAAACTATTCCATTGGCGTATGAAGAGCCGCAGACCCCCCCACAAGCTAGCAACCATCCTCTGTGCTTGAAATACTGTGGATGTTTTTCAGCCTGCTGCAAATACAGCAGATGTGTATTTTGGTTTCCTTTGTTCCTAATTAAACTCAAAGTGTATCCAGGGGAATATGCAGAGAGCATATGCCGAGTTCATTAGTTTTTCTGAGACCACTGATAGGGAACCATGAGGCTCCATGGAAAATTAGGCTATCATTCCATGACGTTATTGTTGAGAGACCCTATCTCAAGTCCACTTTTTCCAGAAGTATTAGTACAGGATTCATAGAATCATAGAAATTTAGGGCACAAAAGGAGGTCATTTGGCCCATTGTATCTGTGCCGGCCAAAAAAGAGCTATTCAGACTAATCCCACTTTACAGCACTTGGTCCATAGCCTTGTAGGTTACGGCACTTAGGAACATAGGAACAGGAGTAGGCCATTCAGCCCCTCGTGCCTGCTCCACCATTTGATAAGATCATGGCTGATCTGTGATCTAACTCCATATACCTGCCTTTGGCCCATATCCCTTAATATCTTTGATTGCCAAAAAGCTATCTATCTCAGATTTAAATTTAGCAATTGAGCTAGTATCAATTGCCGTTTGCGGAAGAGAGTTCCAAACTTCTACCACCCTTTATGTGTAGAAATGTTTTCTAATCTCACTCCTGAAAGGTCTGGCTCTAATTTTTAGACTGTGCCCCCTACTCCTAAAATCCCCATCCAGCGGAAATAGTTTCTCTCTATCCACCCTATCCGTTCACCTTAATATCTTATAAACTTCGATCAGATCACCCCTTAATCTTCGAAACTCCAGAGAATACAACTCCAATTTGTGTAATCTCTCCTTGTAACTTAACCCTTGAAGTCCGGGTATCATTCCAGTAAACCTACGCTGCACTCCCTCTAAAGCCAATATGTCCTTCCGAAGGTGCAGTGCCCAGAACTGCTCACAGTACTCCAGGTGCGGTCTAACCAGAGTTTTGTATAGCTGCAGCATAACTTCTGCCCCCTTGTACTCCAGTCCTCTAGATATAAAGGCCAGCATTCCATTAGCCTTATTGATTATTTTCTGCACTTGTTCATGACACTTCAATGATCTATGTACCTGAACTCCTAGGTCCCTTTGGACATCCACTATTTTTAACTTTTTACCATTTAGAAAGTACCCTGTTCTATCCTTTTTTGATCCAAAGTTGATGACCTCACATTTGTCTACATTGAATTCCATTTGCCACAGTTTTGCCCATTCACCTAATCTATCAATATCACTTTGTAATTTTATGTTTTCATCTACACTGCTTACAATGCCACCAATCTTTGTGTCATCGGCAAACTCAGATATGAGACTTTCTATGCCTTTATCTAAGTCGTTAATAAATGTTGTGATTAATTGAGGCCCCAAGACAGATCCCTGCAGGACTCCACTAGTCACATCCTGCCAATGTGAGTACCTACCCATTATCCCTACTCTCTGTTGCCTTTCGCTCAGCCAACTTCCTAACCAAGTCCGTACTTTTCCCTCGATTCCATGGGCTTCTATCTTAGCTAACAGTCTCTTATGTGGGACCTTATCAAATGCCTTCTGGAAGTCCATATAAATAACATCCATTGACATTCCCCTGTCCACTACTTTAGTCACCTCTTCAAAAAATTCAATCAGGTTTGTCAGGCACGACCTACCTTTCACAAATCCATGCTGGCTCTATCTGATTAACTGGAAATTCTCGAGGTGTTCAGTCACCCTATCCTTAATTATAGACTCCAGCATTTTCCCCACAACAGATGTTAGGCTAACTCGTCTATAATTCCCTGGTTTCCCTCTCTCTCCTTTCTTAAAAAGCGGAGTGACATGTGCAATTTTCCAATCCAGAGGGACAGTTTCTGAATCTGGAGAACTTTGAAAGATCATAGTTAGGGCATCTGCAATGTGCTCACCTACTTCCTTTAAAACCCTGGGATGGAAACCATCTGGTCCTGGGGATTTGTCACTCTTTAGTGCTATTATTTTCTTCATTACTGTTGCTTTACTTATGTTAATTTTATCGAGTCCCAGTCCCCGAATCAATATTAGTTTTCTTGGGATTTCCGGCATGCTATCCTCTTTTTCGACTGTAAATACTGACGCAAAGTAATTGTTCAACATGTCCGCCATTTCCCCATTGTCAATGACAATATCCCCATTGTCAATGACAATATCCCCACTTTCTGTTTTAAAGGGGCCAACATTGCTCCTGACCACCCTCTTTTTCCTAATGTAGCTATAAAAGTTCTTCGTATTGGTTTTGATATCCCTTGCAAGTTTGATATCCCAGACAAGTGCCAGGCAATGACCATCTCCAACAAGAGAGAGTCTAATCACCTCCCCTTGACATTCAACGGCATTATCATCGCCGACATTATCATCAACAACATCCTGGGGGTCACCATTGACTAGAATCTGTACTGGACCAGCCACATAAATACTGTGGCTACACGAGCAGATCAGAGGCTGGGTATTCTGCAGTGCATGACTCACCTCCTGACTCCACTTGTCTGGCGCGAATGTTACTTGCCACTTATCAGCCCAAGCCTGGATATTGTCCAGGTCTTGCTCCATGCGGACATGAACTGCTTCATTATCTGAGGAATTGCGAATGAAACTGAACACTGTGCAATCATCAGCGAACATCCCCACTTCCAACCTTATGATGGAGGGAAGATCATTGATGAAGCAGCTGGAGATGGTTGGGCCGAGGACATTGCCCTGACTCCCCAAAGCTTTTCCACCATCTACAAGGCACAAGTCAGAAGTTTGATGGAATACTCTCCACTTGCCTGGATGAGTGCAGCTCCAACAACACTCAAGAAGTTCGACAATATCCAAGATAAAGCAGCCCGCTTGATTGGCACCCCATCCACCACCTTAAATATTCACTCCCTCCACCACTGGTGCACCATGGCTGCAGTGTGTACCATCTACAAGATGTACTGCAGCAACTCACCAAGGCTTCTTCGACAGCACCCCCCAAACCTCTACCACCTAGAAGGACAAGGGCACCAGGCGCATGGGAACAACACCACCTGTACGTTCCCCTCCAAGTCACACACCATCCTGACTTGGAAATATATCGCCATTCCTTCATCGTCATTGGGTCAAAATCCTGGAACTCCCTTCCTAATAGCACTGTGGGAGAACCTTCACCACCTTCTCAAGGGCAATTAGGGATGGGCAATAAATGCTGGCCCTGCCAGCAACGCCCACATACCATGAATTAATTTTTGAAAAAAAATTATTGTGTATTCCCTTGCCTTGTTTGCCCTCCCCAAATGCATTACCTGACACTTCTCTGGATTGAATTTCATTTGCCACTTTTCTGTCCACCTGACCAGTCCATTGATATCTTCCTGCAGCTTTCCTCCTCACTATGAGCCACATGGTCAATTTCTGTATCATCTGTAAACTTATTAATCATCTCCCCTACATTTAATTCTACATCATTAATATATATTTGTGTCTGTTCATATTATGTTCATATATTCTGGAAGGAATAGATATGATAGGAATACTTCTGTATTCTCCTGTGGATTTGACTTTACTTTTGTTAATACTGGGTCGGAAATTGTTCGTAAAATAATGGTGTACCTTCCAGTGCTCACCGTTATTAATGGGCAAATGGAAAAGCAAGTTCTGGCAATCGCACATACACAGTCAAACGCGGAAATGTGGAACTTGTTCTTCCTGATTCCCTGCTGACCTGACAAGCTTTGTGTTAAAGAGATATCACAGGCTGGAATCAATGGACCAGCGCGAACTTGCTGCACTGCCCAGCTGGAAGCTAACTAATCTCACCAGGAACAAAAGGTAGGCTGAGTTATATCCAGTCTAAGCTAACTTTTAATGCCATGGTAAGTATTAATGACTGCTAAATCACCTCTCTGGCACTGAAAATTAACTTCTAAAAACATGGAGTCTCATAACTCCTGATTTTAATAGTTCTTGGACATTTAAAAAAAATATTTTAATTAAAAAATTTTAAATTTTACTTTTTCTTTCTGTCTCTTTTATCTCACTGTTTTAATCTCACCCTCTGTTTATTTTGCTTTCTCTATCTGATTTGAAAGCACATTTATCAATCTGATTTGACACTTCCTGGTTCTTAGTCTGCGCGGTTTGTGAATGAGATTCACTTCCTGGTTCTCACAGCGTGGCTTGCTTCAAGCTGATTGGTGGAGAGGAGAATACTTCCTCCTCCTCTCACAGCTCAGAGGAGCCCGGGAACGACGGCTGCCCTTCTTGCAGCTCTCAATTAAAGCAAGTTGGCGCCCAGACAACCGCAAAAAGTTTGTGGATGAGATAGTTACTTCCCAGTGACAGACGACGGGTGTTCGCTGCTCAGAGCAATTTCCAGCACTATCTGTTCGGTAGTTTATAGACAAAGTCACTCCCGATGGTATTCGTCTGAGTTAAAATTATTTTTAATAGGAGAAAATAATAAGAATATTAGGTTAAGAATCGCACATTGTGTGTAATTTTGTTCAGCTTGCAGAATTCCAAAGTGGACGAATACATTGAAAGTAGGATGAAGTGTTCTCACTTTAATTTCTCCACAAAACTTAAACTGTACACTGTTTTGCAATTGTGCACACAAGGTAATAGAGGCAGTGATTCAAAATAAATTATGTTAAATTGTTTAGGGAGAAAAATAATCAGAAAATGTAATTTTGAATGTGAAATTTAATGATGCCAGCCTCTTACATGATGAGTTGCATTTGTCCAGTCTGTCCATCATCCAGGATTACTTCAAAATGTTCTAACTCATCATTTATCAATCTACTCCTCTTGTACACAAATAAGTTAATTAGAAAGACAGAGATGAACAAGAAAATAATCTGGGCATATATCAACATGAAAAGAAAGTGCTGTAAAATCTCAGGCATTGCTCATCTAAATCCAACTTTATGCTGAATAATTGGTAGATTGAAGATCACTCACACCAGTGCAGAAGTTGCATTTCCAGATTGGAAGGTCATAAAGGAGTGCATGATGCATAATTCATGCACCAGATTTTATGGTAAATAGATGTGTTCTATAAATTATGAAGCTTTGAACTCTAAGATAGAGAAATTTACAAAATACATTAAAACTTGCATGTGCTGTAAAATTAATTGTGTAAGATGCTTCACTATTTTACAGTTGCAATTTCAGTAGAAACACCATAAATTCTATTTGTTCAACAGATTTTGCAGCAGATGTTAATAAAAGAGAAATAAATTCGTTAAAATGATTCAAAGAGCAGCAGACAGCATTTAATTCTTGTTCACCGTAAACTGAATGGGAACCTTTGTATGTATAGCAATCAGTGTGACATGCATATAGAAAATATATGAATCCATTAAAATGCCAGAGGTAGGATCTTTTTCTGTTTAGAACTGATATTTATCCCAAATAGCAATTTTTTTTTTCTCTAGTATAATGTAGCTTCCCTACATTACAACAGTGCCTACACTTCACACCTACTTCATTGGCTGTAAAGAGCTTTGGGACGTCCTTGAGGTCGTGAAAGGACTTACATAAATGCAAGTTTGTTCTTCTATAACATTCTACAGCAAAGTTAATAAAATAAATCAGAATATCTGTTAGTATATAAGAGGAGCAAAATGTTACATCCCTGTTCAAAAAAGGGAGAGGGATAAACCTCACAATTATAGGCCAGTCAGCCTAACGTCAGTGGTGGGGAAACTTTTAGAGATAATAATCCAGGACAAAATTAATTGGCACTTGGAAAATTATGGGCTAATAAATGAAAGTCAGCATGGATTTGTTAAAGGAAAATCATGTTTGACTAACTTGATTGAGTTATTTGATGAAATAATGGAGAGGATTGATGAGGGTAGTGCGGCTGATGTTGTGTATGTGGACTTTCAAAAGACATTTGATAAAGTACCACAGATTGTAAGCAAAATTAAAGCCCATGGGATTAAAGGGACAGCAGCAGTATGGATACAAAATTGGCTCAGGGACAGAATAGTGGTGAACGTATGTTTTTCAGACTGGAGAGAAATATACATTGTGTTCCCCAGGGGTCGGTATTAGGACCACTGCTCTTTTTGATATATGTTAATAATCTGGACTTGGGTATAGAGGGTACAATTTCAAAGTTTGCAGATGACTCAAAACTTGGAGTAGTAAACAATGTGGAGGATAGTAACAGACTTCAGGAATAATGTGGAGATGCCGGTGATGGACTGGGGTTGACAATTGTAAACAATTTTACAACACCAAGTTATAGTCCAACAATTTTATTTTTAATCCCACAAGCTTTCGGAGGCTTCCTCCTTCCTCAGGTGAACGGTGTGGAAATAACATTTTCGAATCCTTCGCATTTTAAAATCACAGAACAATGCCTGGTGATTACTGCCCGTTGCCAAGGGAATCACAGTGAGCAGACAGAAAGGTGTCACCTAAAAAGGCCACCGAATATACAAACCCCCAAAAACAAAAAAAGAGAGAGAGAGATAAGGAAGACAGTCAATGACCCATTATATTAAAAACAGATAACATTTGTTCGCTGGTGGGGTTACGTGTCGTGTGACATGAACCCAAGATCCCGGTTGAGGCCGTCCTCATGGGTGCGGAACTTGGCTATCAATTTCTGCTCGACGATTTTGCGTTGTCGTGTGTCTCGAAGGCCGCCTTGGAGTATGCTTACCCGAAGGTCGGTGGCTGAATGTCCTTGACTGCTGAAGTGTTCCCCGACTGGGAGAGAACCCTCCTGTTTGGCGATTGTTGCGCGGTGTCCGTTCATCCGTTGTCGCAGCGTCTGCATGGTCTCGCCAATGTACCATGCTCTGGGGCATCCTTTCCTGCAATGTTGGCCGAGTCACAGGAGTATGAACCGTACACCTGGTGGGTGGTGTCCTCTCGTGTGATGGTGGTATCTGTGTCGATGATCTGGCATGTCTTGCAGAGGTTACCGTGGCAGGGTTGTGTGGTGTCGTGGAAGCTGTTCTCCTGAAGGCTGGGTAATTTGCTGCGAACGATGGTCTGTTTGAGGTTCAGGAAGACTTCAGGAAGACATAGACAGACAGGTGAAATGGGCAGACACACGACAGATGAAAATTAATGCAGAGAAGTGTGAATTGATGCATTTTGGTAGAAAGAATGAGGGTAGATAATATAAGAACATAAGAAATAGGAGCAGGAGTAGGCCAATCGGCCCCTCGAGCCTGCTCCGCCATTCAATAAGATCATGACTGATCTGATCCTAACCTCAAATCTAAATTCATGTCCAATTTCCTGCCCGCTCCCCGTAACCCCTAATTCCCTTTACTTCTAGGAAACTGTCGATTTCCGTTTTAAATTTATTTAATGATGTAGCTTCCACAGCTTCCTGGGGCAGCAAATTCCACAGACCTACTACCCTCTGAGTGAAGAAGTTTCTCCTCATCTCAGTTTTGAAAGAGTAGCCCCCTATTCTAAGATTATGCCCCCTAGTTCTAGTTTCACCCATCCTTGGGAACATCCTTACCGCATCCACCCGATCAAGCCCCTTCACAATCTTATATGTTTCAATAAGATCGCCTCTCATTCTTCTGAACTCCAATGAGTAGAGTCCCAATCTACTCAACCTCTCCTCATATGTCCGCCCCCTCATCCCCGGGATTAACTGAGTGAACCTTCTTTGTACTGCCTCGAGAGCAAGTATGTCTTTTCTTAAGTATTGAGACCAAAACTATATAAACTAAATGGTACAGTTTCAAAGGGGTGTATGCACACAAATCTTTGAAGGTGGCAGGACAAGTTGAGAAGGCTGTTAAAAAAGCATATGTGATGCTGGGCTTTATTAATAGAGGTACAGAGTACAAAGCAAGGAAGTTATGCTAAACCTTTATAAAACACTGGTTAGGCCTCAGCTGGAGTGTTGTGTTCAATTCTGGGCCCCTCACTTTAGAAGGAGGTCAAGGATTAGAGAGGGTGCAGATGAGATTTACTAGAATGGTACCAGGGATGAGGGACTTCAGTTACGTGGAGAGACTGGAGAAGCTGGGGTTGTTCTCCTTAGAGCAGAGAAGCTTAAGGGGAGATTTGATAGAGGTGTTCAAAATCATGAACGGTTTTGACAGAGTAAATAGGAGTAACTGTTTCCATCGGCAGAAGAATCGGTAACCAGAGGAACAGATTTAAGGCGATCGGCAAAAGAGCCAAAGGTGACATGAGGAAACAATTTTTTACGCAGCGACTCATAATGATCTGGAATGGACTGCCTGAAAAAGTGGTGGAAGCAGATTTAATTGTAACTTTCAAAAGAGAATTGGATAAATACTTG
Source organism: Heptranchias perlo (assembly GCF_035084215.1). Taxonomy (NCBI): domain Eukaryota; kingdom Metazoa; phylum Chordata; class Chondrichthyes; order Hexanchiformes; family Hexanchidae; genus Heptranchias; species Heptranchias perlo. Next base: position 133,605,254 of record NC_090328.1, on the reverse strand, counting down.
AAGGGAAACCATTACAGGGCTATAGGGAAAGAGCAGAGGAATGGGACTAAATGGATAGGTCTTTCAAAGAGCCAGCACTGGCATGATGAGTTGAATGGCCTCGTCCTGTGCTGTACCTTCTATAGTACTATGATCAAATGTTGTTAAGCAGTTAACATTTTACAGCTTAGGTAAGTCCGCTTCCCTTCCCTCTCCAAAGTATAGCTTCCAGGTTGCCTTGTATTTTTTTTTGCTATTTGGGATTGATTACGATGCCTGATTGCAACATCGTAACTAGTTATTTTTTATTGAGGATGGAGAGTAGTTTGTCATCTTGTTGTTTCCCTATCATAAATTTTGTAATTTTATCACACCATTTAATTTCTAATTTGCAATGCCATCATTCATTGTCAAAGATGCTAAATTCCCTTTTGTGAGTCTGTGCCAGATTCTCGTGCTCTACATGGAGCAGGCAATATCTTTCTTTTGTTATCTCTCACCTTCTTTGTGCCCGCTTTGTCAATTTCAGCTAATTGCCTCATAACTAACTAAATTTCTTTCTACTGAACTGCAAAAACATTAAACAATTGGCAATTTTGCATTGCAAGATTCAGTCTGCAGAGTCACTTGTGTTATTTACACGAGGTATATTTCTTTCTTGGTAGCAGGAATAATTTGATCAGAAATTCAGAAAATAAGGTAGGAAGTAATTTGAGCTTAATTTTCATGCCTGTATTGCAACTGTACATAAGTCGGGTATCTTCAAAGGACCTATGGAAAAGGTTGTGAATTTTGCCAGCTTGTGACAAATCGATCAGTGCAAATGTAACCTTCCCCTTCTCAGTTCTTGGAATATTATTAGATTGGAGTGATCATGTCCACACTGGATTACAGACAAGATTTATGTCTTAGAATCTTGTCCTTGCTGATCTGCTTCCTCTTGTGCTCTACTATTACAAAAAATGTATCACAGGATTAAGCGGCACATTGAGATATATTTTATTCCATTTGCTAATAGTAGCAAAAAAACTGTGCGAGTGTAAAGCAAATGTGTTCTTAACTTTTTTTTTGCTAACAGCAAATGGAAGAAAATATAGCCCTATGTAACTTAAGAACATAAGAAACTTAAGAAATAGGAGCAGGAGTAGGCCATACGGCATCTCAAGCCTGCTCCGCCATTCCAATAAGATCATGGCTGATCTTCGACCTCAACTCCACTTTCCTGCTCGATCCCCATAAATATTGGCCAGGAAACCGGAGAGAACTGCCCCGTTCTTCTTTGAAATAGTGTCACGGGACCTTTTATGTCCACCTGAGAGGGCAGGCAAGGCCTCGGTTTAACATCTCATCTGAAAGACAGCACCTCCGACAATGCAACACTCCCTCAGTGCTGCACTGGGAGTGTTCGCCTAGATTTTGTGCTCAAGTCTCTGGAGTGGGACTTGAACCCACAACCTTCCGACTCAGAGGAGATTGCTACCAATTAAGCCACTAACTCGAGACTTGTTATAGCCACCACTTGCTTGTTGATTTGGGAGGAAGCTGTGTAACCTCAATCTACAAAAAGAAAGAAATAACGATGATTGTCAATTATTTTATTTCCTCTGCCGTTTGCATCTAAACTCCCAGACAACATTATGTTGTACATTTTGCCTGTCTAATTAAGACCAAAACCAAAAATAGCAGCACAAAGGTTTCAAAAGAGCAAACTCGATCTTTGAGCTAAAATCCCCAAGGAGAGTGGTATGGTAAGTGGAATTAGCTTGTGAAAATAAACAGGAGAAAAATTCAGTTTTTAATACTATAAAAGGAAAAAAAGATGAGCTTAACAGGAATTGGACCCCAGCCACTGGATAAGAAAGTCAAAATAATGTAAGCCGAGCAGTACTGTTTCAATAGTGACAAGTGAACAGAGGAACCAGGCTTTTGAACTGCTGACGGGCTGCTCGCCAAAGGCAGCAAATCTGCTGGCTCAACTGCAGAGCCAAGCCGGCAGATTGGTATTAAAGGGGAGGGCCAAATGATCGTGGGAGGGTGGGGGGATCATGGTTCTCCTGGCCTCACAGAAATTATTCAAAAAAACTTAACTGGAGCATTTTTGGAATGGCCACCAGCAGTCCCTTTGAGGAATGATAGCTTGGACACTGTTTATTCCCACGGGACAGGACTTGCATTACAACATGAAAATTGCATTGCGTTCCTATGTACGTCATTGGTCCCTGATTTGGATAATTCAATGGGGATTCCGCCTGTTTATCATTTGCAGTGTTGGATATCTATTTCCCAGCCACATCCGAATTGCAGCGGGCTGCATGCTGGCGGTAATGCTGTACTGTGATTTTGATCCTGTTGCCACCTCCTTCCCGCCAGAAAATAGGTTGGTACTGAGACCAAAATCGGCCCCACTAAGTTCATTCTCCTCCTTCCCTGCCAAAAAAGTCAAGCAGTGCTTCTAATATTTCAAGAAACCTTCAATCTCTTTTCTCACCTGATGTTGATCCAACTTCTTTTAAAGGTAGCAATTGACTCCTGAATCAGTTACATTCTCTGGGAGTCCATCCAACATGACCTGTGGGGATAAAAAGCTTTTTCTAATGTGTAACCTTAAAATGGATTTTGTATCTGTGTCCTCTAATCCTGTACTCATTGTCCAATTTAAATATCTTGCTTACTTCAACTTTATGTAGACCTTCATTTATTTTAAGGACTCCACACAGCCGCCTTTACTCTTGTGAAAATAAGTTCGGTTGCTTGAGCCTTTCTTCATAACAGGAGTCATCCTGGTTCCCTTCTCTCAACCTTTCCTAATGAGCAAAATGCACTAACCACTGATCTGCATAACTTATAATCTAATGCCTTCCCGTTGCACTAATATGCCATATTGTCAACTGCTTCACACTGAGCAGATGCTTTAAGGATGTCATCAACCATTATTCCTTTTTCTCCCCTTTGGCCTTTGTCAGTGGGGATTGTTTTTCGTTGTGCACTTAACACTTACTCCCTCTTTGTCGTTCTGGACCTGTCTGTGGCATTTGATGGTCGATCACACTATCTTGCTCTAACACTTCTCCCCTGTCATCAAGCTCCATGAAACTACCCTTCCATGGTTCCATTTCTACCTATCCAAGTGCAGCAGACAATGGCTTTTCTTCCCTTCCCTGCACTGTCATCTTTGAAGTCCGCGAAGGATCAACCCTCTCCTCCTCTTGATGCCCCTCGGTGATCATCTGCAGGCATGTATTTGGATGACATCCACTGTACTTCTCTACTACTTCTCATCGATCTGTTGACTGCCCACATACTGTCAGGGTGCTTGTCTGACATCCATTTCTGGATGTGTTCCAACTTCCTTCAGCTCAATATTGATCAGATTGAAGCCATAGTTTTGGGTCCCCGCCATAAACTCTCTACCTTTTGGCATTTAACTCATTCTCCTCCCTGGCCATGATCATTCACAACATTAGCATATTGTTGTACCCTGACCTGAGCTTTAAAGCTTTCATCCAATCGATGAACAAGATCCTTTTGCAACATTGTCTACCTCTGTCCCTACCTCGGTCACTCCACCCTTTATCATATTCAGATGATCTTGCTGGGTTCCCATCCTCCTTCCTCCACAAACTCTGCAGCTCGTGTCCTGTCTCATACTATGTCTCATTTGTCCATCACTTTTGTCCTTGCTGACCTTCTCTGGCTTCTCATTTACCAACACATTAAATTTTAAATCCTCGCCCGAGGCTTTAAATCCCTCCATGGCCTTTTTGGACCCTCTCTCTACAAGCTCCTGCAATCCTATAACCTGTCCCAACTCCTCTGATTCTGTCCTTCTGGGCATCCCTCCCCTTCCATCCCATCATTGGTGGTAAAGCCGTCAGCTGTCTGAGTCTAATTTTCTGGAACACACCTTCTGGATCTTTCAGCCTTCCCAGTTCTCTCTTCATTTTTAAAAACCTTTTCTAAAACCTATCTCTTCAAGCCAAACCTTTCAACACATCTCCCAATTTCTCTCTTTGGCATTCATTTCTAATGCCTTTCTCTGAAGCACCTTGGGATGCTTTTCATGTTAAAGCCATTATACAGATTCAAGTTGTTTATTGTTGATCAGTTCATTACGGCATGTTGTTTACAATGCCTATCCCTGTTGAACCAAACATATTTCAGCCAATACCCTTGTGACAAAAATGAAGAATTTTCATATTTGGCAGATTACTTATTGGACTCTTTCTTGCTGATCATGGCATACCCGGTTAGTATTGATTTTGAAAGCTACAGAAATATATATTACAGTCTGGGATTCAAAAGGGTCACTTCAGATGCAATGTCCCGAAGAAGCACTTCTTGACACCTTGCTACTTAAGTGTCATTCTATTCAACTTGCTCAGCTTGACACAAGGTACAGACAGATGGGCTGAGAAATATCTTTGTACTTCACTGGAAGTAGCAGCTGTATTTGTGTGCGCAAACATTCTATGTAGTTGATAAACTGTGAATGCTTGTTGAATTAATATGATTATATAGAGATTTAGATAGCTCATACCCTTTGTTTCAGTACATCTTAAAAGAATGTTTAATATATTTATGATGTGGAGATGCCGGTGATGGACTGGGGTTGACAAATGTAAAGAATCTTACAACACCAGGTTACAGTCCAACAATTTTATTTGAAAATCACAAGCTTTCGGAGATTATCTCGCCTGACGAAGGAGATAATCTCCGAAAGCTTGTGATTTTCAAATAAAATTGTTGGACTATAACCTGGTGTTGTAATATATTTATGCCTGATTTTATGCTAGTTAGCAGTCAGTGAGTCTAAAGCCAGCAGAGAGACTGAGCTAAATCTCGATGTGTTTTAACATTTCCCCACGTAAGAAGTAAGTGACCATGTTTCAATGATCAATTTTATATTGAGAAGTAATGCAGGGCAAGCATCTTTCTTGCTTGGACGTTTTGAGGAGAATAGTACAGGGTATAACTATACTGTGTGTAATGAATACTATTCATTTACTTGTTCAACGTTAAATACGTTTGTCTTTTGATTTATACTCTGAGCTTGATCTGATAGAGTGTAAATTCGTCCACTTGCTGCAGACGAGGGGGTCATGCGGTGGCACATTAATATTTCCAAAGTGGCAAGCATTCTCTGCTCAATCCCTATGTCTCATTACATTTGCCTAGAAACCGGGCAGATAAAGTCAATGTTGGTCAATGTGGGACACGAAGTCATTGTCATTGACACTGAACCCAAGTCGTGTACCTAGTGTAAAAACCCAAAAATGTAACAATCCTTTCATGTCTCATGCAGATTGACAAGGCTGAGTGGTTATACAATGAGTTGTTAGGCTGTTGTGCTCAGCATGCTGCATTTGAGTTACATTCTTGCCCATTAATTGAGGGCTTCACTCCTAAAATGGGACCAAATCATGCTATACACGATTACTCTTTTTCTTATGTGTATTTGCTTACATTTATCCACTTAAAAATCAATCTACATGTCAGTCCATCCACACTATTGGTCCAATTTTCCCTGAAGGTAATTAGTCTCTTTTCTACTCAATACCTGCACATTTTGTAGTTCTGCTATACAAACCCTGTTCTGCATTGTTCACACACTTTGTGAACAATAAAAGCCTGAGAACAGATCCTGAGGAACATCATTGGTCACTATTTCCCAGGCAGAGCATTTTCCAGTCATCATCACCTTCTGTCTTATATTGCTAAGTCGTTTCTCAATCTATCCAGACAATTTATCATCTATTCCATGAGTCTTAACCTCTCTTATTTTTTATCTTCACAGAAGCCAACTATTCTCATCTCACTCTTCTGCTTGCCATTTATAGTCTTTAATATTCCTAATTTACAAACAATTATCTAACTCCACTTCAAAATAATTTATGGACTCTGCTTCAAGAATGGTTTGTGGTATAGAATATTACATTCTAACCGCCTGCTATATGAATTTTTTCTAATCTCTTTAATTATTTTTGTCAACGCTTTTTGAAAATCTAAGTAAATTACACTAACTGCATTACCCTCGTCCCTTAGTTTAGCTGCAACTTCAAAGAGCTCCAGTAGTTTATCAGGTTTTAACTATTGCTTCTAAAACAATGCTGATTTCTCTCTGATACCTCTGCTCTTTGCATGTTCATTTAGAGCATTCATAAAATGTTTTCAACCATTTTTCGGACTTACTCTGGCTGTTAGGCTGATCAACCTGTTATCAGGTTTGAATATTGGCACGTTTTGTGTTAACTGTTCCTCAGCTACTATTAATCCTAATGTTTAATACTTATGACATTTAGAGATAATTCTAATTATTTAATTGAAGATCTACATTAGTGATGAAGTATTTGAGACCAAGATTTCTTGAATATATTTAGTAGAATTTGACTTATCACCAGGGCATTGAATGTTACAGCACACAAACAGGCCATTTGGCCCATCACATTTACACCAGCATTTTTTTATCTCCACAGAAGCCAACTATTCTAATCTCACTCTTCTGCTCGCCATTTATAGTCTTTAATATTCCTAATTTACAAACAATTATCTAACTCTACTTTAAAAGAATTTATGGACTCTGCTTCAAGAACGGTTTGTGGTATAGAATTTTACTTGGAACTGCCTGCTGCATGAATTTTTTCTAATCTCTTTAATTATTTTTGTGATTGTCTTAAGTATGTATCTTTTCACTGCTGTCTCAATAACCACTGAGAACAATCTATCACTATTTATCTTATCGTAACCCTCTATAATTGATGCAATTATTGCAGGGATTTTTAAAAAATTTGCAGCATATATCGAACTATTTCACCTTCAGAAGTTCTTCCGCTATAGCAATCTATAATCAAAAATATTCCGACATACAGTATGTTCTTCAGTGTTAACATGATAAGAATGTTCGTTACATTGTTCGCAATGAAGTCCGTCAACAGAAAATGAGAGCCCAGCTAATGTATCATCATTGCCAAATAAAAATCCTTTCAGCATGCTAATGAGCCATGCAACAATTACCAGAATAATCATTATATGAGGTCTTTTAGAATATGTAAGCAGTGAATACGAAATTGGGAAGAATAGTTTAAGATTGTATTCTCAACTTTGAACATTTTCTACAAGCATCTGTACGGCAGTCTGTCCACCTTTTTTCTGAAAGAGCTGAGCTGTTTTAAATAGATCATTCACATAGTTTCTGTGTTTGGGCAACCCACAAGCATGTTGAATATGACAAGATAAATACAGATGAGTGAGGCATTCAACCCATCTTAGCTTATACTGGAAGAAAAAAGTAAAAAGTATCCCCATCATGTCACCCAACTGGATCTTTAATGTGCCGAAAAGTTTTTGCCCCCATGCTCCTATCTGAAAGACTATTCCAATTGTCAATAGCTCAACAATTTAGCATAAGATTCTCTGACTTACATTCCACTGATTTAGCCATAGAGTTCAGTATTCAGTGCACTTTGTTTATTCTGCAGTGATCTAACATCTTAATTACCATCTCTGTTGCTACCCTCCTTCATCTTTTTCAATTTTGCATTTAGTTGGTTCCACATCATTCATAGTGCACATACGACAGTGCACAGTACATGTCTGCATCAAATTACATCTGTCACTGTTCTGCCCACTTACTGTTATATCTAATTCCTTTTGTAGATCCCTGGCAGGTTCCTCGATGAACTTGTTTGCCTCTCCGTCTAGTTTAGTATTATCTACAAACTTAGCCAATTTTTAATGTGTCTTGGTGTCCTGTGACTTTAGATAGTAACCATTGTAAGTTTAATTTAACTGCAAAAGAAAATCATGTAACTCCTTGAGCTAGCCAAAGGTTTTAATGACTATATTAAGAATATTTGTACCTAAATATTTTTTTTCCAATTCTGGTATGCAATTGTTAAAACCTTGGAGAATAAACTTGTCCAGATTTGGTTAATGCCTGCTAAAGAGTTTGTGTTAATTGATGGACAAACTACATCAGCATTAATCTGTGTGGAAGATTGTTCTATGTTTAAAAAAACAGCATTCTAGCAAACAAAAAGCTAAGGGTTTTATTGTGGGGATTTTTATCTCTAAAATTTAGCCTATTATTTGATCAATTTAATTAAAAAAATTAGTATAACAATTGCAGTGAAAGATTATTGCTGTATATTGTGTGCATGCATTTGGCAGCTCATTAGGCATTTTGGGCGCAGATCATGATTTAAAAAGAAGGTTATAAAGATTTTAATTTTGTATAGTCGTTATTCTGGCCTGTGGTGCAGTAAATGAGTGATATAAAATGGTACTTTTTTTTCTGATTTTAGAATGCTTGATGACTTGGTGGTAATACAGGCACGCTAGAATTGCTGATAGGCATCCCTCAGGATTTGCAGGCATTGCATGCATTAGTTTTATTGATTAGTCTAACACTGGCTGCTTTTGGAGATTTGTACTTGATATAGCCTCATACACCATGATTCATAGCAAGTTTTATCTCACAGTTTGATTCGATGCTTTGTATTACAGAACAATTCCTGTGTCGCTGTGCTAATCTCATGCAGGATCAGTTTCAGAACTGCCGAAGAACAATGCTTGTAAAACAGAAACCCATTCTAAACTGTACTCTAAACCATTAGGTTCTACAGTATGTGGAATGGATATTAGTGCCTGTTTATATATTCCATTAATAGGATGTCCATCAACTGCTGTGTACTACATTTATTCTTGCTTTACTAAAAGAAAACACTATACTGTTAGCAAGGCAAAATGATGTTATTAATTCTTTGAAGGTTTAATTCTGAGAGTCAGTCAAGCAAGGGGATGAAGGTGGATGCAAATTATTCTTTTCTTCGGCTACGGAGCTGATTTATTTGCCCCTTCGCTGGCAGCCACTCTAGAATTATCTAGATGCATGGTAGAAATCAAATCTTTTCATTTATTCTCATAAAACAATATTTTGCACTCAACCGCTATGCAAGAAGAATGAAGCAAGTAATTGTGCATCTTGACATACAAAAGCTGCTGCTGAGATTAGTTTAGGTGCATGCTTCACTTAGTTTTCAGGTAGCCGTTTTGTGCGAGTATTGTAAAAAGCAACTCTTTATTTTTGCCTTCCCTGGCCTACTTTCAGATGACGTGAATTTCAAGACTTCTATCCCTTTAATTCGAATTCCAAATGTCTAACTTTGTAGGTACATAATTTTATATGCGTAACAATAAACAATAGATTTACATACTGTTAGGTGGAACTGAAAACCTTGCTGCAGCTATACAAAACCCTGGTTAGACCGCACCTGGAGTACTGTGAGCAGTTCTGGGCACCGCACCTTCGGAAGGACATATTGGCCTTGGAGGGAGTGCAGCGTAGGTTTACTAGAATGATACCCGGACTTCAAGGGTTAAGTTACGAGGAGAGATTACACAAATTGGGGTTGTATTCTCTGGAGTTTAGAAGGTTAAGGGGCGATCTGATCGAAGTTTATAAGATATTAAGGGGGACAGATAGGGTGGATAGAGAGAAACTATTTCCGTTGGTTGGGGATTTTAGGAATAGGGGGCACAGTCTAAAAATTAGGGTCAGACCTTTCAGGAGCAAGATTAGAAAACATTTCTACACACATGGTGGTAGAAGTTTGGAACTCTCTTCCGCAAACGGCAATTGATACTAGCTCAATTGCTAAATTTAAATCTGAGATAGATAGCTTTTTGGCAACCAAAGGTATTAAGGGATATGGGCCAAAGGCAGGTATATGGAGTTAGATCACAGATCAGCCATGATCTTATCAAATGGCGGAGCAGGCACGAGGGGCTGAATGGCCTACTCCTGTTTCTATGTTCCTGCAGTATAGTGTGGAGCATTTTTGAAGTTTTTTTTATGTTTACTGTTTGCTTAATTTCACTGAAACCAAAAGAAATATATTTTACGCCTTGGTTGCAAACACGTGCTACCTGTCATTCTAGGATAGATTTCATAATTTCACATGCCCAGTGCAAAGCTTTGCACACCAAGACTGTTGATCAGGAATTTAGGCATCAAGCTCAGTGCAGCCGACAATTTATGCATTCATTAATTTACAACAAAAACAACAACTTGCATTTATATAGTGTCTGCAATGTAGTAAAACGTCCCAAGGCGCTTTACAGGAGCATTATTAAACAAAATTTGACATCGAGCCACATAAGGAGATATTAGGACAGAGAGGTAAATTTTCAGGAGCATCTTAAAGGAGGAGAGAGAGGTGGAGAGGTTGAGGGATGGAATTCCAAAGCTTAAGGCCTAGGCAGCTGAAGGCACAGCCGCCAATGGTGGAGTGATTAAAATTGGAGATGCGCCAGAGGCAAGAATTGGAAGAGCCAATGATAGAGAATCAGCATGCATTTGTGAAAGGTAGAATCTGTTTGACTAATCCAGTTGAAGGACAGAGGTGTCAAAGATTGTTTCTTTTTGAGGAAGGGGTTGATGATGGCAGATTTGAAGGGGAGGGGGACAGTACCTGAGGAGAGGGCACCGTTAACAATATCAGCTAACATGGCGGCCAGGAAGGGAAGTTGAGTGGTCAGCGGTTTGGTGGGAATAGGGTCAAAGGAGCAGGAGGTGTTTCCCATGGTCAAGATGAGATTGGAGAGGGCATGATGGGAGATAGGAGAGAAACTAGAGAAAGATGCGAGTTCAGGGCTAGGGCAGGGGGGAACCCGAGGGGAAGGGAGGGAACTGACAGAGGCAGCTGAACAGATGGTCTCAATCTTTGTGACAGTGAAGTCCACGAGCTCCTCATAATTGTTGGAGGTGAGGGTGGAGGAGGCAGGGGAGAGGGGTTTAAGAAGACGGTTTGTAGTGGAGAAGAGAAGGAAGGGGTGATCTTTGCATTCCAGGATGACCCATTAATTTTGCATCCATTGATTTAAATGGAAGAAAAATCACGTTGGTCCCACAGATCTGTGTCAGAATTCCCAATATGCGTTTGAAAGTATTGAGGTGTAAAAAGAGAATATGAAAATAAACTTACAAGGTACACCAAAGCTAAAAGCAAAAGTTTATTTTGGTATATTAAAAGAAAGAGAGTGGAAAAGGAAAAAGTGGGCCCATTATGGACGGATGCAGGCGAGATTAAAATGGATGATAAGAATATGGTAGTCTTGTTAAATGATTGCTTTTGTATCACAGTGGAGGAAGAGAACAAAATATCAGTGGTTCGGGGAACCTAAAATAAGTTAAGAGAAGGAACATAGTGGATTTAATATATGTGAAAAAAATTGAGAAAATAATGGGACTTAAAAATAGCCAGATCTCCAGAACCTGGTCGGCTCCACCCCAGTGTATTAAAATAGGTGAGGGAATTTCAGATGCATTAATCCTAATTTTCCAAAGCTCTCTCGATTCCGGAATTGTGCCTTTGGATTGGAACATTGCAATTGTTACTCCATTATTTAAGAGGAGAGGGAGGGAGAAACCCGGGGGCTGATTTTCGGATGGCTGAGCGGGTGCATGGTGGGGGGGCTCGTAAAATGGGGGAATCCCGCAGCGGGTCTGGAGCCCAGCTCCAACCCGCCCACTTCCGGGTTCCCCAATGACGCGTTCGGGTGCGCGCGCAGCTCCCGCATGCGGGACTCCCACCGGCAATTAAAGCCGGCGGGATGGCAATTCACATACTTATTTAGATAGTTGAGGACCTTGACAAACCTCATTGACAGGAGATTTTGGCAGGGGTGGAATTTTCATGGATCCTCAGCGTGTTTCCCGTGCTGTGGGAAACACTCCCTGTTGGAGCAGACGTGTTTCAGCCAGCAGCCACTGGGAGATGCAAAGGATAATTTGACAGGTGGGGGGAAAACCTCATTTATTGCAGCAGGGCACTGTGTCACTTCAGACAAAGTTTTGGCTGCAACACCTTTGTCTTTCCACTCAAAATTATTAATTTATACCCTAAACTCTGCTGTGCAAACACATTTACCTACTTTGCGGACCCCCTCAAACTCACACCGTCAGGATGGGGAGGGCGCCATAGCTGCATTCATCACTTCATCCGAGGACAAGTAACATCACCAGCCTCACCAGGCACGCCATCCACCTCCGCCACGTGGAGCTCCACAACACAGTGCTGCGCCACAGGCACCTACACAATAGTAGGGAGGGCAACAACAGAGAGAGCAGCGTCGCAGGAGGCACTACCCTCGCCACAGGGTCTACAGACTGAGACTCAACTTCCTGGTCCTCTCTGAGGAGCGGTGCATACAGAGGCTCAGACTCAGTCGCCAGGTAATCACGGACATCTGCAGCCTCCTTTATGCCGAGCTGCTCCCGGCTGGCCCGAGCAGTATCTTCTTACCTGTCGCTGTCAAAGTCACAACTGCCCTCAACTTCTTCGCCTCCGGATCGTTCCAGAGTGCTGCCGGGGACATCGCCGGGGTCTCTCAGTCATCTGCACACAAGTGCATAAGGCAGGTCACCAACGGCTAGTTTCGCTGGGGCTCACACTACATCAACTTCCCCATGGATGACCTCAGCCAGACAGAGAGGGCAGTTGGATTCCACTCTGTGGCTGGCTTCCCACGGGTGCAGGGTATAATCGATTGCACCCATATAGCAATACGAGCACCTCCCCGCAAGCCAGGACTAATCATCAACAGGAAGGACTATCACTCCATCAACACTCAGCTCATCTGTGACCACCGCAATAGATTCCTTCACGTGTGCGCCAGATACCCTGGCAAATGCCACAATTCCTTCGTCCTCCGGGAGTCCAACATCCCGCCCCTCTTCCATGCACCCAATACCCGCAAGGGCTGGCTCCTCGGGGACAAGGGATACCCCCTGCACACGTGGCTCATGAGACCTCTGAGGAACCCCACCACCGAGCAACAGCGTCGATATAACGACAGCCACATCGCCACCAGGTCTACAATTGAGCAGGCTATAGGGCTGCTCAAGATGCACTTCAGGTGTCTTGATCGTTCTGGGGGAGAGCTTCAATACACACCAGACAGAGTGGGACGCATTATAGTCCTGTGTTGTGCCCTGCACAACATGGCACAACAGAGACGGGTGCCGCTGGAGGAGGCCCCATCCACATCTGCCATCCACATTGAGGAGGAGGAGGCGGAGGAGGAGGAGGAGGAGCAACCTATGGGCAGAACAGCGGCTCACCTGGCTGCTCTTGAGGACAGGGAGTCACTGATAAGTGAACGGTTCTCCTAACATCAGACAGTGTGAAGAGTCCAGTCCTCACCACCTGGACAGAGGAGCGGCCACACCAGCCTCCCCCGCCGCCTGCACAAAATAGTCCTGCAACTACACCTACACCCACTGTGGAGTGACCCAATGGGTGGCATCAAGTGTGGGTGTTCATGATGAACCTCATGAAAGGGACTTATTACACAAGCCAGTCAAGAATGGCCAAGACGTGGCAGTAGTGGTGATAATAATATTTAATGTGAGTGGGAAAAAAATCAAATATAAATAAAAAATCATAACAAAGCGTCAAACACCCTTGTGCATCCCCTTTGTGCTCCCAAAATCTTTGCCGTATGCTTCCGGCTACTCTATGTGGTGCATCCCCTATGACTGCAGCAGAGGTTGCTCTTGTTCATGCCCTGACCGATTAGATGCTTTGGGCCTACGCCCTCTGGGTTTCGGTGCCCGTGAGGGCCCCTCCAAAGACTGCTCCACCTGCACCTGTGCAGGGGCAGACTCGGCCACCTGGAGAGGAGGCAGCATTGCGGGTACTGGTTGAGAGGGGGGCAACGGGTGAGACGTGGGGGCGTTTGAGTGGCGTCCCCACTTCCATGTCCCCTTTCGCCATCATCCCTCTCCTGGGCCAGGCCCACATCACTCCTACCACCCTGCTGGACGACAGTTTGGAGGACATGGGGTGTGAAGCCTTGTAAGGCCAGTGCTGGTGTATCTGTCTGCCTGTTTAAGGCGGCAGAAAGTTGCTCACCCAGAGTCCGAATGGATGCTGTCAGGGCCTCAATGGACTCATTTGTGAGCCAAGCCAGAAGCTCGATGGAGGCCAGCCTTCCCTCCATTGCAGACATTCCCACACTTACCCTCGTCACTATCTCAGAGATGTCCTCACGTCCCTGTGACAGTATCTCAGAGATTCCCTCCTGTATCTGTGCCACCATTCCACTGGTGCAGGAGTTGGACTCCTCCATCCTCTGCGCGATTGTGGAGAGTGCGCGTGGCACCTGTTCCAACACCTCGCAAATGTGCTGCTGCCCCTCGATCATTCTCCATTCCATGGATGGCCCAGCATCTGTGTCCAGCTGAGCAGACCCTGGAGAAGAGTGCTCCCACTGCCGCGGACTCTCCACAGCTGCCCCTGCCACCAATGTCTGCTCGTGCTCACATGTGTGGTGACTCACCATGTGCAACCCCAACTAAATGAGGACGGGGACCCACCGAGGTGTGTGTATCTGTGCTGGTGGATGGCTCGCTCAGATGTGACGGTGCCCCCTCAGAGGCCAGCAGGTCCTCTGAGGAATCGCCCTCCGCTGTCACAGCAGTCGCTGAAGGCCCTGTAAGAGAACAGAGGGCAATATTAAGCATGGTGACAGATGTTGAGGTGCTGAAGATGGCAAGGCATGTTATCATCATTTGCTATTGTGAGTGCTGATTGTTAAAGTTCTGTCACCAGCCGTTTGTTGGATGGCAGTCTCGGCATCCCCGACAGACAGGCACTCGAGGGTGCGGCTCATTTTGAGAGCCGCCTGCTCTGCGTCCGTGAGGACGACCAGATGTTGCGGCCCCCCCCCCCCCCCCCACCCACCCCCGGTCTTCGCCCTCTCCCGTGCATTCTGGGCTCTCTTCTCCTATAATGGGAGAAAGTAGAGAGGCGTGAGTGAGTGATGGTGACGTGGCCAACCACTGAATTCATTGGTTTGGGTGAGCCTGACCATGAAAGAGATGCATCAGAGGGTGAGTATAAGACAGAGCCATGACATTGTATAAGGATTGGGTTGAGTGGTAATGGTGGGATGAGTACTGGGGAGGTGAGTAAGTGCAGCTAAATTGAGGATGAGGTTTGAGTGAGTGTGAGGAGTGATGTGATAGAGTAGTGTTGGCAGTGCAGAATGAGTTGTGGGGTGGGGCGGTGATATGTAGGAGAATCAGTAAGTGTACTCACTTTTGCTGACCGAGTTAGGTCATTAAAACACTTCCTGCACTGAATCCAGATGTGGGAGATGTTGCTGCTGCTGGTGACCTACTCTACCACCTCGAACCAGGCCTTCTTGGTGGCAGAGACAGACCACTTCCTCCCGTCCGCCGGATGGAAGATCTCCCTCCTCCTCACCCCATCCAGTAGGACCTGGAGTGAGGCATCATTAAACCTGGGAGCAGCCTTTCCCCTGGGCTGCTCCATGCTGCTCTTTTGGTTGTTTCCTGCAGGATCAGCATTGGAGGACTGCCCCTTTAAATAGGGCTCCTCCAGCTGACAGCCTGTGATGCGGGTGCGCAGTCCACCCGCTGCGCAGGTTTCCAACAGGAAACCCGAAAGCCAATCGCGTGGGGAACCCACCGATTTTACTGGGCGGGTTACCCACGCGCCCAGTCGCGCCCCCCCCACCTCCCAGCTGCCAACCCGCCTCCCTGGTAATATCGGGGCCCAGGTAGCTACAGGCTGGTCAGTTTAACATCAATTGTGGGGCAGTTACTGGAAATCTATCATCAGAGACAGTGTGACTGAGCCTTGATCAAATATCAGCTGATGATAGAGAATCAGCATGGATTTGTGAAAGTTAGAACCTGTTTGACTAATCCAATTGAATCTTTTGAGGAGGTCACTATCATGGTGGATAGGGGACATCTATGGATATTGTTTATATGGACTTTCAGAAGGCTTTTGAAAAGGTTCCGCACAAGAGATTATTAGCAAACTTAACAGCGCACAGAATTGGAGGTAACCTTGTTATGTGTGTTGGTAATTGGTTGGGAGGTTGGAGATGGAGAGTAGGAATAAGGGAGCATTCTCTGATTGGCAGGATGTGACGAGCAGTATTCCCCAGGATCTGTACTGGGGCCTCACCAAATGTATTAATGACATGGATGAAGGAATACAGAGTTCTCTCTCCAAGTTTGCAAATGACACGAACTTACGAGGCACAGTAAGTTGTGTGGATGGGGGCAAGAAGTTACAAAGAGACATAGACAGACTAAGTGAGTGGTCAAAACTTTGGCAGATAGAATTCAATGTGTGAGGTCATCCACTTTGGATATGAGAAAGACAAATCAGATTATGTCCTTAATGGTGAGAGACTAGGAGCTGTGGAGGAGCAAAGGGATTTAGGTGTCCATGTACACAAATCACTAAAAGCTAGTGCACAGGTACAAAAAGTAATCAAAAAGACTAATGGAATGTTGGAATTTATGTTGAGGGGGTTGGAATTCAAAAGTGAGGAAGTGACACTTCAGTTGTACAAAGCCCTCTGGAGTCTTTGTCAGACCCCATCTGGAGTACTGCGTTCAGTTTTGGATATCGAATGTCAGGAAAGCTCCATTGGTCTTTGAAGAGGTACAAGCAGGTTGACCACAATGATACCAGGACTTAAAGGGTTAAATTATGAGGGCAGGTTGCATAAACTTGGCTTGTATTTCCTTGACTTTAGGAGGTTGAGGGGTAATCTAATCGAGGTGTTTAAAATGATTACGGGATTCAATAGGGTACATAAGAACATAAGAAATAGGAGCAGGAGTAGGCCAATCGGCCCCTCGAGCCTGCTCCGCCATTCAATAAGATCATGGCTGATCTGATCCTAACCTCAAATCTAAATTCATGTCCAATTTCATGCCCGCTCCCCGTAACCCCTAATTCCCTTTACTTCTAGGAATTCTTCTAGGGTACACACAGAGAAACTAGTTCCTCCGTGGGGGGAATCCAGAACAAGGGGGCATAATCATAAAATTAGTGCTAGGCCATTTAGGAGTGAAATCAAAAAGCACTTTTTCACACAGAGAGCAGTGAAAATCTGGAACTTGCTGCCGAAAAGGCTGTGGACGCCGGGTTAGTTGAAATTTTGAAGACTCAGATCAATAGATTTTTGTTGGGTGAGGGTATCGAGGGATATGGACCAAAGGCGATTAATGGGGTTGAGGTACAGATCAGCCATGATCTGATTGAATACTGGAACAGGCTCCAGGAGCTCCTATTTCAATGTCCTGAGAAAGATCTGTGCTGAGAGTGTGAATTCATAAAATATACCCTTTTATTTTTAAAATAGTTTATTAAAAACTGCACAAAGACAGTCGGTGTGATTTTAAACCCCAGGAACGAGTGGGTTGGGGACGGGTGGGAGTTGAAAATAGTTGTTTTTTTTGGGTCGCAAGTGCATAATTTTCGGACTTTTCATTCCCAGTAGGAAGCCTGTACTTTTCCGCGCTGACGTTAAGCCCGGAAATAAAGCCGGGTTGAGGTCACGACCCAAAAAAACAACTATTTTCATCTCCCACCCGCCCCCAACTTGGGGTTTAAAATCAACCCCAGTGGGCATCCAGATTTCAAGCAGACCATTAAAATAAAAGCATAGCCAAAATCATCATTATCTCCGTTATTGAGATTCGAAGGGTTAATGATTCATATTTTTTTCTTCCATCTGTCACCAATGCTTATTTTATATTTATTGCTTTTCACCTTCATCATTTCCTTTTGGTTTCTATTTTATTCAATGTAATTTTTTAATCTTAGTTTTAGGAGGAAAGTAAAACTGAAAGGAAGTGTGTAAAATGAGAACAATATAAATAGCATGGGTATCTATTGAATGAAATGTTATCCAGGTTTTGCCCCTCTCCCATTTGATAATGGGTATTCTTGTAATGGTCCTTCATGTGCCTGACAATGACATATGAATAGATTAACATAGGGCTTCACAGATCCTCACCAAAGCGACTTTTCTGTCGGACACAATGCCTTTCCTTTTTGTTGGTCAATTTGATCAGACAAAAATCAACATTGGCATTTGGATTTTCCACACATTCAGCTCTGTAAAAGTATTCGCTTTCTTCTGAAACTGTATAACTTCTTAAAAAAAAAACTTCACTGTGCCTCCTGTAGACTCGTATATGGTATTTTACTCAATTCTGTGAAATTCTATTTGACTTTTCCAAGCCCTGCTTGTTTCAGGAAACCACTCTTTTTGTGGTTACTGAGTTTTATGGATTAGCAGTGCTTTTACAATGCATCTTTATGTATGTATGCACAAAGCTCACACTGATTGACGTAAGGGTTACGCAAGTCAATAGAAATGAATTGTATGTGTTTTCCAGAACTCATAATTCTTATAGCCTAGGTCATTTTTCCTGGGTATACAAAGACTGCACATTATTAACTTTTGATATGAAATCATACTCTTTGGTACGTTATTCTGTTTAAAATAAAATGTTAGAGGCATAGTTCATGTTATATTTTTCTGTACAAAGTGCCACAAGTGCCCATCTTTCCTGGTGCTTTAATTGAGTAACTTACTGTTCTTCTGAAGCGACAGTCTGTCTCTCAATACAGTTCTATGAATAAAGACCTTTCCCAAGTGAAGACAATCATTTTCACTCTCAGTATTTTCTGGTTGCTACTCATTTTGCATGGCAAATTCTTATTGCATATTCTACAATATACTTTGCAATTCAAAATTCAGTTCAGTGCAATAATTTCATCACTTTTTACATGGAAAACACTGTTTCTAAATGTAAGACCTTAAAATGAGACAGAAACTGATGCAGCAATTCAAATAAAATACTGGATCGTTTGTCAATTGATCAATTGATATAAAAGGAGACCCTCTGTGGCATTGCTCACAGTGAGTCAGAGGTTACATCGTCACAGGCGTGGGGACTGTTCGTGGGCGGAAGTACTCAGCACCAGTGCAAGAATTTGAAAAGAAGTTTGCAAGTTCTTTTTAAAAATAAAACTTAAAGCTAGTTCTCAGGTTACCGTTTTTCTCGAGGAAAGCGGGGGTCTCCAATCAGCTTTCCCAACGCTCAGTCAGGAGCCCTGTTTTATTTATTTAAAGTACATACTATGCTGATACTGTAAATGCTGACATACAGTATAAGTGAACTAAGGTCTATAAATGATTATAATAGGCTTTCCAGCTCAGTGTTGGGAGTCGTTAAATTAACCTTCCTAACTCCAAAAATACTGCTAGCCTGAAGCCTCCTGAAGAGTACCGCATCCTAGACCCTGTAACAGCTCCAGACCCTAGCCTCCGACTGCTGCTGTATCCAAAGATCTCACTCCCCAGTTGTCCCAGACTTTTGCACTTCCTCTCAAGTACTTATGTACCATGTGACCAAGCCCCTTGCTCTCACATCCCACAACTCCCTATCGATGATGCCAGACCCCAGCACTCTGTCTGCTGTTCCCAAACCCCAACATGCATCTAATTGCTCCTAACACCGCGCCCCCTGCCAAGTACACCATTCCCAATTCCTGCAACCTCACTCCCACTATCACTAGCTCCTCTAGGTTTCTCCTCCCAGTAACCCCACACCCTTCAAACCCCCTCCCAAATGCTCCCACATCACACCACTCCCACACCCTACGACCCCTCTCCTCCCAGTAACCCCACACCCTACAAACCCCCTCCCAAATGCTCCCACATCACACCACTCCCACACCCTATGACCCCTCTCCTCCCAGTAACCCCACACCCTACAAACCCCCTCCCAAATGCTCCCACATCACACACCCTACGACCCCTCTCGCACCAGTTCTGCACTTTCCTTGCACTACTTCCAGTGTTCCTAACCATGGAATCTCCTCCCACTTGACTGATACCCAAGGGCACCCATTGCTCCTGTGCATGTTGCACTTGGGGAAAAAAAGACATCAAATTGAGTCTGTAGGTAAACAAGCACACAATAATTGAGACCACTGATCTACAAGTTTGATGATAAAATATTGACCGAATCACATAACTTGAATCTGTAATAGTACTAACTGTCCCAAAGTATGCAATAAAATAAACCCTCTTACTTTTTCAATCACCGGAATTTGCTGGAGCAGGGCATTTTGCGGTGTACCCGGTTAGGCTTTTCCTGCACCATTCAGCTCAAAATTGTTTGGCCCTGTAAGTTGCTGAAAGTGCAATCTGATAACGGCACAGTGAGGGCAACGAGGGCATCTAGGGCCTTCGTGAGCAACGGGACCAACAGAGTATCTCCTTAACCAATGAGATTTAAGGATTGAGAAATAAACAGAGGAAGGACTGAGAAGGAGCGTTAATTAGAGTGGGTGAATTCCATGTCAAATCAGGTACAGAAAGAGAAATAAAGGGAGGGAAAGAAAGATCGGATTAAGAGAGAGAGGAAAAAACAAGACAGGAAGGAAAAGTAAGAAAAAAAATTAAACGTTTAAAATTTTACCTTTTTAAAATCTACAACAACAATTCACTACCTGAAGGAATGAGATTCCATACTTTTAATTGTTCATTTTCTGGCCCAGAGAGGTTTATTGGTAGTCATTAATAATTATCATGTTGTTGAAAGGGTACTTACGCTATGAATTACTAGACTTAAGTTTCTGTGGTGAGTTTAATGGAAAATTAGTGTGAAAATACAACAACTTCATGAAACAGGGAGATTAAGTCCGAGATGCTGTTTTCGAGGAGCAGCACAAATCGTCCAGGGACTTGTGGAGATTCGCAGTTCACGGGGTATCTCTCCCTCGCCACAAATTGTTGGCAGATTTGCACGTTGATAACGGCATGCAAGCATCGCCATGGGAGATTAGTTAATATTGTTGCAAGAACGGTATGTTAATGCAATTTTCTTGCCCATCACACCACACATATATGATACTTTGGACATCGCACTTGTTGATTGGCTTAACTCAGATATCAATAAATGTTCGAATCACAAGAGAGCAAAGCAGCAGAAATCTACCACTGAGGAACTACTTGGACTGGCAATCTGGCTAGATTTATCTTCAACTCCTCCTGTCAGCTCTACTTCCACTTCATTACTTATGAGTTGTGCTTCAGCTAACGCAATTCCTCAAACCTCATAACTACCTTCTCCAGTGTGCTAAAATTTGGGCTGGTGCTTGGAACAGGAGGAATGTGGCGCAATGTGCTGTGAAGTATCTGGGACCATGCTGCCAATTCCTCCAATTTCTTCAGCTTGGGAAGGACTTCTAGGAAGACACAGGAGTTAGATTTATAATATATCTTCCAGGCAACTACTTGCAAGACAGGTAAGATCACAATTCTTTTAATGCATCGTGCAGCTGCTTAGCAAATGTAGCTTCTGCTGTGAGGATTTAGGCACAGTCATTGAATGAAGATCAAAACAAATAGAGGATGCTTGTTAGACATTCTCAGTGACGTACAGTGAGGGCCAACTCTTCATATGGTGAGAACTCCTTCAGCATGGCTGCCCCACTGCATGTCATGGTTCATTTCCAATGGTAGTGAGCAGCCTTAGCCGGTTAGAGAGCATAATAGTGAAAATGTTTCCAAATGCCTGGACATCCAAAACAGCACGCTCTGTTTCCTCTCCGCCAGGTCTTCTCATACTAAATTATATGACTTTTTTTTCTGACATGACTGGTGACTTGTGAAGT
Organism: Heptranchias perlo; assembly: GCF_035084215.1. NCBI lineage: Eukaryota > Metazoa > Chordata > Chondrichthyes > Hexanchiformes > Hexanchidae > Heptranchias > Heptranchias perlo. The sequence continues at coordinate 133,583,748 of NC_090328.1, read as the reverse complement.
GCTATTTTCATGCTATTATTGTCCCTTGCAACTTCTGTTGATTGAAGGAGTGTTGCAATAAGGGGTAAATATTCTGTGCATACCTTGCAGGTTCCAGCAAATTAACATTTATATTGAGTCCATGCCTTGTGTGAAGGAAGAGTCCGTATGTATTCAAAGGTACTTCTAGTCACCTTGGCAATTCTCTGATGCCACTAAATCTTTTCATGCGTTTGCTTTCAGGTCGGGTGGGTCTAGGAGACTGCATCCACTCTCTCCGCAACCTCCATCTATGCAGCTTGTACCTGGTATTTGACAGGTGGATGCCCTTTGGCACCAAATAGGGTCACACTCCTTTGGTCCACTTTCTGCATCAACACCCCAATGAATCATTATTGAAGGCAGGAGTCTTCCATCGTGCCTTCACTACACACTTGATCACCAGGTTGCTTCCTTGTAGTACAACATTTGCAAACAACTCCCCGATGAAGGCTAACCGTAGCCCATTAAGAGTTGCTGGCCACCCTATTTTCTAACTTTCAACTAACCAGATTACAAGCCTGACTCTCTGTCCATATTTTCCATGCCTCATTGAATTTGGAATGACTTGTGGGAATTCTGGGGTTTTATCAGGATTGTGGAATTGGCTCCACTCAAATAAAAGGGAGGGTCTTACAAATATTCCCCCAAGGTATCCCCCTTATTTTACCAGGGTGGACACCACAGATGTGTGTTCACTCTGACTTTCCTGGGACACACCCCACGACTTTTCTATCCTATTGAATTTTAAACACCTTCTCCCATTCTTCCACCCCCTCCCGCTCTCCCTGCCCCAGCTCTTATAGTTCCTGGGATGCCCTCAAAGAGCAGCCAGACCCTACCTGAGTAACTCGATCATTGTGCCAAATGCCTCTTTCTAACTCCCGTTCTGCTGAAGCCCAGATAGCCATTCCGCAATGCTGATAAAACCCCAGAATTCCGACAAGTCATTCCAAATTCTATAAGACCCTCCCCATTGTTACTAAACCGCAAGACCTCTATCCCAGTGCGGTAAAATCCCTGCAGCACACCCTCAATCCTCGCTGATTGCTGCCAAACCTCAGTATCCCCACCCACTTCCTTGTGCTGCAAAGCTCCAAGACCAGCACTGCTCCTAAGTCCAAGCAGTCCTTTCCATGGTGCTAAACTGTACGACTGTCTCCTGTGTTGCAGAGCCTCAGCACCTCTGCTACATTCTTGCTAAAGCCCAGAATCCACCCCGTCCCGTTCTATTCACATTCCTGTCTCCATCCCAGTGCTGATTAATTGCTTGACTCTTAAATGCCAGGTACATCCCTCAATTCTGGCACATAGAATCATAGAAAGGTTGGAGCACAGAAGGAGGCCATTTGGTTCATCGAGTTCGTGCCGGCTCTATGCAAGAGCAATCCAGCTAGTCCCACTCCCCCGCCCTATCCCCGTAGCCCTGCAAATTTTTTCCTTTCAAGTACTTATCCAGTTCCCTTTTGAAAGCCATGATTGAATCTACCTCCACCAGCCCCTCAGGCAGTGCATTCCAGATCCTAACCACTCGCTGTGTAAAAATGTTTTTCCTCATGTTGCCTTTGATTCTTTTGCCAACCACCTTAAATCTATGTCCTCTGGTTCTTGACCCTTCCGCCAATGGGAACTGTTTCTCTCCATCTATTCTGTCTATGCTCTTCATGATGTTGAACACCTCTATCAAATCCCCTCTCATTCTTATCTGTTCCATGGAGAACAATCCCAGCTTCTCCAGTCTATCCACGTAACTAAAGCCCCCCATCCCTGGAATCATTCTAGTAAATCTCTTCTGCACCATCTCTCAGACCTTCACAGCTTTCCGTAAGTGCGGTGGCCAGAACTGGACACAATACTCCAATTGTGGTCGAACAAGTGTTTTATAAAGGTTCATCATGACTTTCTTGCTTTTGTAATCTTGCTCTGTGCCATCTATTTCCCTTGTGTCAGTCTGTGAAGTGCCTTGAGATATTCTTTGTTAAAGGCACTATATTGTTACTTATTGTTGCAGCTGCTGTTGTAGCATTACATGCTTTAAAAAGGTAGGAGATAAAAATTGAGTACATAATTGAAGGAATTCCTATTTTGTTGTGTGCAATATACAACACACACACACATTTATTTGTAAACACCGACATACATAAGGATATCGTTATGCATTCTCCATTGGACATTTGGACCTTGAATTAAATCATAGTGCACTCTTTGTGGCATTGTGACCTTGAAGCTCATTTCCAATTTAAGTTTAATTTAGCAGAGTAACCATATTTTAATTTGTAGCTTGTGTCAGATACCAGGGACTAATTTTTTTATTAGTGCAATACTGCAGGAAAATTATATAAGCATCATAATTTGCAGAGCCAGTGGAGTTAGTGCAGCACAAATCAATCAGTGTATTTTGATCCTCCATTAGCTGCATTGAGATAGAGGGATAGGGAGAGTATTAATTTATTCCTGGCAGCATTACCAACGTTATTTCATTACATTTGTGGTGCCATGGCGGCCACAGTTCCACACTCCCAATACCGACGTCTCGGATGTGGCCTAGTATTGACATAGAAGAAACAATTAGAACTTACAAATGGAGCAGGAGTTTACAACAGCTTCTTTGCCATTTTCTCACACCGTGTCGGCATTCCACATAGGAGAACAAAAATGCAAATTCGTCGTCATTAAATTGCTTTGCACAACTCAGAAAAATCGAATATTTTTTATACAATGGCGTGCAAAAATGATGCTTTGTGCTAACACTAGCACAGTGACAAATAATGCAAAGAAAATTAAATGCATTAACTCGTACTCTTACAATGCTGCCATCTCCAGGGAATTCTGCATCTCTCCCACCTAACATGACGAGGCTGTGGAATCACACAATATTGCAGCAAAATACTCCTTACATTTAGCATTATACTAACAATGTATATTTAGTCAGGATTTTTAAAATGTTATTTAATGATAAGTCTGTTCTGCCTCTATTCTCTCTTCTCTAATCTCTCCTACTTCCTGTTATCTATTTTACCTTTTATTGATCTGTTTCATTTTATTTTTTGTGTTTGTTTCTAAAAACTGGTATCTGTTTCCTCTTTCTCTACTAACTCCCTGAGTATGGATGAAAACCATTTTTGTAGTCTGGTCTTTTTTTCCCCACCAACTAATCAGATGGGCAGCACATTTGAGCAACATGCCAAACTTCTTATTTGATTTGGGGACAACTCTGGGAAATGGAAATACAGGATAATTTGTGAGTGATCCAGGTTAGCAAAAAGCATGTTGCCCTTCTTCTCATGCAGCTCTTCCTGTGGCTGAAAGGTGGCTCTTTGAATGCTTTGTTTAGCTCCCCTACCCATCCACTCAGTCCCAACATAAGAGGTACAGAATAACCAAGGGCTTAACCTGGCAGAACAAAATGGGCCGCCTTCCCTCGTTTCTGGCTCAGCTGATCTATATATTTGAGATTCATTTTAATATATTTGTTTTTTTGCTAGATGTACAGAAACAACTATGATTCTATTTTGGACAGTTACATGGGTAAGATGGGTATAGAGGGATATGGGCCAAGTGCAGTATAAACTGGGCGACATGGACATGTTGGGCCGAAGGGCCTGTTTCCATGTTGTAAACTTCTATGATTCTATAATGGCATCCTCAGCTGAGTTACAGGATAGGGACTCTAAATGTGGGTATCACATTTCTGAAAAGTAAAATATTCTATTATGATTGGATTTCCTTTTTTTGGAAATGTGTACTTTATGTTCTCCTTAGCTGCCCCTGCTGAACATTATGCTGGATTAAGTTGGCTTTTTTTTAATTGTTGAAGCATCTAATGTGATAATTACAATATTTTTATCTCAAGCATGGGTGCTTGTGTTCCTGATCTCACGTGGCCTCTCTACTCCCAACATGTCAATCACGGATAAGGCCATCTCTGGCCACTTCCTTGTATCCCTCTCCACCCACATCCCACATCCCCCTTCCCCCTCCCAACCCCACTTCCTTCTGTGTCCGCCCCTGGAACAAACTCTCCCCCCAAGTCACTTACAACGGCACTTTCATGTTGCCAATTGTCTAGCCTTTGGCCCTCCATTCACCACGACATTTCTGCAGCTGCCGATCTGCTCAATCACACCCTTGCCTCCAGCTTTGATGCCCTTATCCCCATTAAAACCATTACTCTCTCTCACCCTGGTCATTCCCCCTGGTACTGCCCTCATCACCAGTCCCTTAAATCCAAGGGATGGAGACTTGAACATTTATGGCGGACAACTAGTTTAGCCATTCATCGCCTGATGTGGCTGGACCACATAAAGCAATATTGGGTCCTGCTCTCCTCTGCCAAACTGCTCACTGTTCCAGGATCATCCTGGAATGCAAAAATACCACCCAGCTTATCTTCCCCACTACAAACCGTCCTCTTGAACCCCTCTCCCCTGCCCCCTCCATCCTCAACTACAACAAAAAGTGTGAGGAACTCATGGACTTCTTTGTCACTAAGATTGAGACCACCTGCTCAGCTGCCTCTGCCGCTTCCCTCCCTTCCCCTAGTCCACCTAGCTAAACTTCCCCCAAGGATCCCTCCTGCCTAGCCCTGAACTCAAATCTTTCTCTAGTTTCTCTCCTATCTCCCCTCATGCCCTCTCCAAGCTTATCTTGACTATGAGACCCACCGCCTGCTCCCTCGATCCTATTCCTACCAAACTGCTGACCACCCAACTTCCTTTTCTGGCCCCCATGTTAGCTGATATTGTTAACGGTTCCCTCTCCTCAGGTGCTGTCCGCGTCCCCTTCAAATCTGCCGTCATCACTCCTCTCCTCAAAAAAAAAACACTCTTGAACCCTCTGTCCTTGCAAACTACTGCCCCATCTCCAGCCTCCCTTTCCTCTCCAAGGTCCTTGAATTTGTTGTCGCCTCCCAAATCCGGACCCATCTTTCCCACAACGCCATGTTTGAATCCCTCTAATCAGGTTTCCGCCCCTTCCACAGTACTGAAACGGCCCTCATCAAAGTCACAAATGACGTCCTCTGTGACTGTGACCGTGGTAAACTATCCCTCCTCATCCTTCTCGAACTGTCTACAGCTTTTGACACGGTTGACCACATCATCCTCCTCCAACGCCTCTTCTCCATCATCCAGCTGGGTGGGACTGCTCTCACCTGGTTCCATTCTTATCTATCCAGTCGTAGCCAGAGAATCACCTGCAATGGCTTCCATTCCTACCACCACACCGTTACCTCTGGAGTCCCCCAAGGATCTATCCTTGACCCCCTCCTATTTCTTATCTACATGCTGCCCCTCGGCGATATCATCTGAAAACACATCAGATTCCACATGTACGCTGACGACACCCAGCTCTACCTCACCCACCATCTCCCTCGATCCCTCCACTGTCTCTCATTTGTCACACTGCTTGTCTGACATTTAGCACTGAATGAACAAAAATTTCCTCCAACTAAATATTGGGAAGACCGAAGCCATTGTTTTAGTCCCCGTCCCAAACACCGTTCCCTAGCCACTGACTCCATCCCTCTCCCTGGCCACTGTCTGAGACTGAACCAGACCGTTCGCAACCTTGGCGTCTTATTTGATCCTGAGTTGAGCTCCCGACCACATATCCTCTCCATCGCCAAGACAGCCTACTTCCACCTCCGTAACATCGCCCGTCTCTGCCCCTATCTCAGCTCATCTGCTGCTGAAACCCTCATCCATGCCTTTGTTACCTCCAGACTTGACTGTTCCAGTGCTCTTCTGACCGGCCTTCCATCTTCTGCCCTCCATAAACTTGAGCTTATCCACAACTCTGCTGCACCTATCCCAACTTGCACCAAGTCCCATTCTCCCATCACCCCTGTGCTCACTGACCTACATTGACTCCCGGTCCGGGAACGCCTCGATTTTAAAATTCTCATCCTTGTTTTCAAATCCCTCTATGGCCTTGCCCCTCCCTATCTCTGTAACCTCCTCCAGCCTTACAACCCTCTGAGATCTTTGGTCTCCTCCAATTCTGGCCTCTTGCGCATCCCTGATTTTAATCGCTCCACCATTGGCGGCCGTGCCCTCAGCTGCCTAGGCCCTAAGCTCTCGAATTTCCTCCCGAAACCTCTCTACCTCTCTCTCCTCCTTTAAGACGTTCCTTAAAACCTTCTTCTTTGACCAAGCTTTTGGTCACCTGTCCTAATACCTCCTTATGTGACTCGGTGTCAAATTTTGTTTGATAACGCTCCTTTGAAGCCCCTTGGGATGTTTTACTATGTTAAAAGTGCTATATAAATGCAAGTTGTTGTTGATCTCCAGAAGGTTGCATGTCTGCTTGCATGTTGTAAAAAGGTAAACTCTGTAAAGGGGTTCTTTTACGTAGATATTTTTCTTGGCAGAGATAATAACTAAAACTTTCTAAACTAATAATCAGTGCACAATTTTTAACCTTGACGTTCAGTGGTGAGTTTGGCAATAACTTCTGCTATCTCAATTGTGATCCAGACCACTCGAGTTCTTCAAGGTACTGCCACAGATATTAGCAATTGTATGTTTCCTTCAAATGTCCTCACCACTTTCCTGCCTGCTCTTTCTATTTTTCTCTCTTATTTTTCCTCTTTCTCTTTCTCACTCTCACTTCATCATTTACAGAGGATATATTTCCGTGCACGACATAGGATAAGAGCATAATTTATATCACCCTGAAATCCGAAATCGGTTGAGAATGGCTCTAGACAATGATATAGACTGAGAAGATCATAATATAAATAAATGTTGGAGGTGACCAGCTTTAAGGTTTGTTTAGATGTCTGAAGAGTACCTCTTGATTGAAAGTAGTTTTTCGGTGGGGGGAGGAGAATTATAGTAGGATGAAGTTTCAAATTACAACTAATACAAATTAGGTCATCCTTTTGGGGAAATTAGATATGTTCTTGGAAATAAGAGGACTGATTAATCCATGTCCATTCTTATGACAATTAGCAGGACTTCTGCTCAAAGGTTATGTTTTTGATTAATCTAATATTAAATTGATGTACCATCATATTCACTGGGGAAAGGAGGGACACCACACACACTCAGGCCTTAAACAATCAAGTAATATGGAGCTTGGCAAAGATTAAATGAAGAGCAACATTATTAATATTTCTCCTGGATAAATCTTCAGTTTAGTTTCCGCTTCAGAAAAAAGGCACGCGGTATTCCTTGGAGTGGGAGTACCACTTAGGTTTACGAGACAGAGAACTTCTGGTGGTACCTGTTTTAAAAAGAGGGAACAAAACAAAAGGGCAATGGGGGAACGTGGTGAATCCAGAGTCAAGAAGAGACAGTATGTAATAAAGACAGGAAGAAAAGGAACAAGAGATGCAAGGAAAAACAGAATATGCAAAGAGGGAATGTGAAAAAGAGAAAAGACCGAATGAGAGACAAGGATAGAAGGAAGACACAGAGTGTATTGAGGGAGATACTAGGGCAGAAGAAATGGGAGGAGAGATAGAATGAGAATGCAGGCTGTGAGAGGAAGAGTGAAAGAATGAGAGGCAGAGAGGGAAAAGAAGGAATGAGAGAAAAATGGAATCTAAGAAAAGTGGAGTGAGGAAATGAGAGAGATAGTGAGAAAGGTAATACGAAAGGAAGATTGTGAGAGAGGGAATATGAGATGGGCAAGTGGGAATGAAGTAGGAAGAGAGGGTATGTGTGAGGGCAGGGGGGTGAATACAATCCAGATTTTAAGTAAATGGTTGGAAAGAAAACATGTCAAAATATTTAGTAAGATATACTCGTAGTTACAGTGAGAATATCGGGGAGTGTGTTTGTGCATTAAAACCTGTGGCACTTTATTAGTATACAATTTCTTGAATGCTGGAATATTGGCTACCCTGCTATAACACATTTTCATGCAGCATGTTTAAAATTGATGGTTTTCAGTATCTTTTCACAATGTATATTTCTTGGTGAGTAATTGTGCTCATCAAAATAAGAGGCGTCTATGCTTGGGAACTTTATACTTTCTCATTTTTGCTGCTACTGTCAGCATTAAGCATTCACAGGTCAGGTATAGTTTAGGTTAGATTGGAGAGGGAAACTCCCTCTTTTCTTCCCCCCAACCTTTGAGTCCTTCTCCGATAAATGGATAAATGGTTCATTCTCGGACTGGCAACCAGTAGCCAGTGGTGTTCCGCAGGGGTCGGTGCTGGGTCCCCAACTCTTTACAATCTATATTAACGATTTGGAGGAGGGGACCGAGTGTAACATATCAAAGTTTGCAGATGATACAAAGATGGGAGGGAAAGTGGAGAGTGAGGAGGACATAAAAAACCGACAGGGGGAGATAGACAGGCTGGGTGAGTGGGCGGAGATTTGGCAGATGCAATACAATATTGGAAAATGTGAGGTTATGCACTTTGGCAGGAAAAATCAGAGAGCAAGTTATTATCTTAATGGCGAGAAACTGGAAAGTACTGCAGTACAAAGGGATCTGGGGGTCCTAGTGCAAGAAAATCAAAAAGTTAGTATGCGGGTGCAGCAGGTGATCAAGAAGGCCAACGGAATGTTGGCTTTTATTGCTAGGGGAATAGAATATAAAAACAGGGAGGTATTGCTGCAGTTATATAAGGTATTGGTGAGACCGCACCTGGAATACTGCATACAGTTTTGGTGTCCATACTTAAGAAAAGACATACTTGCTCTCGAGGCAGTACAAAGAAGGTTCACTCGGTTAATCCCGGGGATGAGGGGGTGGACATATGAGGAGAGGTTGAGTAGATTGGGACTCTACTCATTGGAGTTCAGAAGAATGAGAGGCGATCTTATTGAAACATATAAGATTGTGAAGGGGCTTGATCGGGTGGATGTGGTAAGGATGTTCCCAAGGATGGGTGAAACTAGAACTAGGGGGCATAATCTTAGAATAAGGGGCTTCTCTTTCAAAACTGAGATGAGGAGAAACTTCTTCACTCAGAGGGGAGTAGGTCTGTGGAATTTGCTGCCCCAGGAAGCTGTGGAAGCTACATCATTAAATAAATTTAAAACAGAAATAGACAGTTTCCTAGAAGTAAAGGGAATTAGGGGTTATGGGGAGCGGGCAGGAAATTGGACATGAATTTAGATTTGAGGTTAGGATCAGATCAGCCATGATCTTATTGAATGGCGGAGCAGGCTCGAGGGGCTGATTGGCCTACTCCTGCTCCTATTTCTTCTGTTCTTACGTTCTTATGATCCTTCACATCAGCAATCCTTCTGGCTTTTTGCATGTTACCGCCAAATAGGGCTAAATTAAAGTCAATTTTTCTGCTGTAAACTTGTGCTCATTAGAGAACTGGGTCGAGCCTATCCAAAGAGATTTTATGTGGGATCCTTGAAGGCAGAAGAAAGAGAATATTCTGATTAAGATCAGCCTTGGGTGAATTCATACCCAAGGCCCTGAAATGAAAGGGTAGCACACTGACACAACGTGCCACCCTGTCTCTGCTAAATTGTTAGAGGCAGCTCTTTATGACTTACTTTCCCACTCTAATAGATTTGTCTGTGTGGAAACATGATCACTTTAAGACAGCGTTATTGTGGCCTGTGCTGTTGGCCAGTGCACCATTGTGGTCACTGGGGTGCTAGGGAGAACTGCATTGTTTCCTGCTCCTGTTGTTATCATTTGAGGAAAATAGCTGAAGTTTTCATTTCAGTCCTGAGCATTTTCTGCATGCATTGGCAACTCTTAAGTGTTTCAGCACTTAAGAGGAGTTTGCAGGTGTGCATATGATAGCAGAAAGCCATTCTGTTCAAGTTGCTAGCTGTTGCTATCTGGAACAAAAATAGTTCCAAACTCTTAATCTGCTTGCCAAGTATTTGGATATAATGTACCTTAATTTATTATTCTCTGAAAATCAGTTTGTAAGTTTAAGGTATCCATCGTTAATACAAAACTGCTCCTAATTTTCCCCTAATTGGTACTGAACTTGCAACTTACTGAGGCCACAAGAATGATTGGCGTGAGAAACAAAAAATATCACAGGTTTTAAGACAGAGTTTGGCAGAGTGAAAAGAACTTTAATCTCTGGCTGGCAACATTATACCTGACCCGGGAATGCCTGATACAAACAATGGTTGCCTGAAATGAGAAAACTTTGCGTTCTCCAGTGCTAACACTTAAGTTGGTAATTCTTGTGTATACATGGTGTTGCATACAAAAATGCTTTGTGTGTTTCAAGGCTATCTTGCATTTCAAAATTTAGATGCTCATAAAATATTCCAGCTCCCTCCTCATAGTTTATGATATCCTATGAGCCACTGATGTATGTGTTACAGCATTATCCCATACACTATTCTACAGTTTCATCCTACATATGTAATAGTTATTAACAGTTAATTAAAATATTTAATTGGTATTTCTACCATGTTTCTTGGTACAAAAATATTAACTTGGGCTGTTTACTCAAACAAAATCGATTGCCAAGCGTTATAAGGCATGCACTGCAGTGTCCTCAAGAAACTCCGTTCGCTTGCCACTAATTCCTTCCCGTACCCACGGCCATTGTCTCAGGCTGAACCAGACTGCTCGCAATCTCAGCATCCTATTTGATCCTATTTGACCCTGAGCTAAGCTTCTGACCTGATATACTCTCCACCACAAAGTTCACCTATTACCACCTTCATGACGTTGCCCCTGCCTCAGCTCATCTTCTGCTGAAACCCTCATCCGTGCCTTTGTCGCCTCCAGACTTGACTATTTCAATGCTTTCCTGGCTGGCCTCCCATCCACCACACTCCATAAACTTAAGCTCATCCAAAACTCTGCTGCTTGTATCCTATCCTGGACCAGGTTCTGCTCATCTATCACCCCTGTCGCATTGACTTACATTGGTTTCCGGTCCTCCAATTTAACATTTTCATCCTAGTGTTTAAATCCCTTTTTAAGACCTCACCCTCCCTATCTCGGTAACCTCCTTCAACTCTATAACCCTCTCAAAATCTTTATTCTTCTGACACTGTCCTCTTGCGCATCTCTCCTTCCCTCCCTCTTCCCACCATTGGCAGCCACATCTTTAGCTGCCTAGGCCCTATGCTCTGGAATTCTCTCCATAAACCCCTCCGCCTCTCCACCTCCCTCCATCTTTAAGACCGTCCTTAAAACCTACTTCTTTGACCAAGCCTTTTGTCACCTTTCCTAGATCTCCTTCTTTAGCTTGGCATCCATATTGGACACACTATTTAAATACAAGTTGCAGTCTTGCATAGAGTTGATTTGCTAATAAAGCCTAATTATGCAACAGAATTGCAGTGCACAATCTTGTTATAGTGATATTAGCATACTGAACATACACTGCAGAAAGAAGAAGCAATCTCACTGTTCTGGTGGTGGAACAACATCCAATGTTACAAACCAGATGTTCTCGCGAGACAGTAGCACATTGTTTAGATGGTTTGGCAGAGAACTTTGCCTGAAATAAATTCAGTTAAATGTTGTATATTTAAAAAAAAACAACACCCTTGTTTAAAACACTAAACTGACCTCCTCTCTGACCTCCTATGGACAGTGTTATTTTGGATCCTGGTGACCTCAGTATTCCCATATCTGCAAGAATTCCTGCAATTTACAAGAAAATGATCAGTGTGCAGATACTGGGAAGTAAGAAAAGCTGAGCTGGCAATTGATAGGGGATGGGAAAAGAAGGTGATATGGGCTGGTTGTAATTTTAGTGCTGGCACGTACATTGTATATGAAATAAATGTAGACAGGATATGTGAATCCTCCTTGGGGATGTAACAGGGTATCATCAAATCAGGAATATCAATGTAAGGGACGCATGACAGTCTTTGCACCGTGAGTAAATGAGGTAACACAGTCTCAACAAGAATGAGCTTACCATTTAGCAAAATATCCTAATAATCGTACTTGGTGCATTTTCTCCCATTGGCACACTCGAAATAAAATAAAACAACAAAACAGTCTGGAAAATACAGAGAAAATCTTGAATCTAAAGGAGAAATCTGATTTTTATCCGGGAACAATAATGCTGCAAAAGCATAACTAGGTCACATTTGAATATGGTTTTGGATCATTCATACTGTCCTCTTTTTTTCATTACGTACTGGACATTATTAAGCCAGCCGATTGCAGATGTAGTGGTTTTTATTGTTGCAGAAAATGAAAATGTTATGGTGGACATCAGAGTGACTCCTGACTACTTAAATTTACTAATTTTTGCTGAAAATATGCAGTCAAAATTGCAACAAATGCAGTGTAAGATTTGAGTGAACTGGAAACTGTATAAATATTAACTAAGTTTGCTGTAAGGAGAAGATGCAAAAAGATGGATGGATTTTCAATACAACAGCACAGACTTGTGGTGACAAGTAGAAAATTTAATAAAAATTCATACTCGTTCAAGTCATCAACATTTTAACCAAGCAAATACAAAGAAACATTCATTGGGCAGTTTCTGTCTTATAGGATGGTCACGGGGCAAAATAATTCCTGATTAAATTTTTACAGGTCAAAACAAGAGCATTTTGAGCTCAGCAATGAATATTTTACCAGCTCTCTAACTTGCTTCAATATGCATTCAATAATATTAAAGCAGCTGTTTATATGAAAAATTCAGTGTGCTAAAAGACATAAATGGACTTTGATCATTTTATTGCAGCAAATTCATCAGGAAGCTCTCATTTATATTTTTCTTTGCGCTATTTATTTTCTGATCTGAGTAAAGACGGTTGTTATTGTCTTTCCTTGACCATGAATGGCGAATTCCAACCGAAGTCAGGGATATTCCAATTAAAGCAGTGTAATTGAGTAATCAATGGAGGTGAGGGGAAAAATCAGTTAATTGAAAATGAAATTGTCTCTTCTATCGAACCAGGCGTCCTACAATGCTGTTCAGACATTTGATCCGGTCAGACGGATTCTATTCTGTGGTCAATTGCTGATATCAAACACTGAAATGCAATTTGAATCTTGACCTCATGAACTTGGGAATAGACATAGGGAAAGGTATTCCTTGGCTAACTGTTCTTTTCCATACATTAATTGGGTCTCAGCTCCTATTTTTTCATAATTTAAATAATCAATACACAATTGGTAAATATTAATTCCATTATTAAGGAAATAACATTTATATAGTACCTTCCATGTCCTCAGCATATTCCAAAGTAACTTCAAGGCCAATGAATGATTTTTGAAGACAGGACACTTTTGTTACATGGGCAAATGCTGTATCCCACAAATAAGATAAATGACCAATTAATCTATTTGTGGTGGGAAGATTGAAGGACAAATGTTGGCCAGGACAAGTTTTAAATATATTTTGTACTTATCAAGGTGAAAGATATCAGTTTTGGGGAATGGAGCATTGTTTCCTAACTTCTAGTATCCAGTATTCTCATAAAGGACTTCCAGGTAAGGTAGAGCATTGTTGAATACTAGATAACTTTACATCTGTTCTGCCCCAGCACTGTATCTCAGAATGCTGTCTTAATGTACTAGTGGGAAGTAGCTTGTCTTTTGTTATGAATCACAATAAAGTCGAGAAGTACACACAGAATGCTGATGCCAAAATTGAATTGTTAGTTATAATTTGTTCCACGTTAGTGATCCACATTTGCCAGCACGTGGGTGTCTAGCTTTAGGTATAATCTATGAAGTGGACAGGGAGGACAATTATAATGCATTCAGCAAGCACAATGTTGAGGGGCAATGATGATAAACTACTCATTTGGTAAATATCTTCGTAACTATATATCTTAAATATTTTTATGATGCACATTATGTGTCATAATTAACAAATCCTCACAAGATTGCGTTATTTGTTTCGTGTGGAATTGCTTAGAAACAGTAGTTTTGTTTTTCTTGCTATAAGCTTTAAATATTGATTTAACCGGACAGAAAAATGCAATTGTTATGCTTTTGATACTCTCGCTATTAATAAATCTTTACATTAATCCACATATTATTCTGCTTAAGTACTCTTTTAGCATGGAGATGATCCATACGACTCTATATAGCAGTTTGACATTTAAATTGTTGCAGCACATTCAATTATCTCTTAGCAAATGGCTGATGAAAGACAGTGAGGCTTGAAAGGGAATGGGTTCATTTCTGTTTATCCGTTGTTATCACTCAGAAGCATAGATGAATTAAGATGATACAGCACACAAGCATCTACACAGATTGTCAGTGACGTGGCTTTGAGTCTACTTTGGTGTTACGGAGGAAGAGATGTAAATAGCTGATGGACAGACCAGGTGTCATTACTGTGCATGCTGTCAGATTGAATCATTTCAAAGGTTGCGGCAGTATAATTGAGAATAAATGATTTTGTACCGATGAAGGAGTTTAATAATACTCAGCATGTTAGCTAGCACGTGTGCTAATTGTACATTAAGTGGTAGTAATTTTGGGTTCTGGCATTAACTGCATGGGCCCAAACTTTTACCCATGCTCCTGAACTAGCCCCCTGGATCACACATTAATGCACAGACAGAGTTAATAATAGTTTTGCTTGTTAGTTACGAATTACATGGAATATGCAAATTTACTCAGGATTCCTTCTGACATTGCATCAAGTTCTCCCATTTAAAGCTGACATTCTGGCAGTGGTTTTCACATTTTACTCTGTGGGGACCCATACATATACTGACATCCTCTCAGGAAATAATAACCCATTCCCAGAGACTCCTGGCCTAACTTCAAAAGACAGTTACCTAAAGGAAAATAGTGCTATCATTGAGGAAAACATGTTCATTTTGATACAGCAACAAGAATAATGTGCTCCTCTGTCATCAAATACAAAACAATGCATAAATTTGATCAGAAATCCAATGATCTGAGAAACCCTCTTTGTTCCATTTGCAGATCCCCTGGGGTCTAAGGATCCCAGTTTGAAAACTTGTACATTAGACTAGGAAGGGAGTTGACAGATTTCCACTGTTGAGCAGATTAGGACATCCATTACCTAAATAAAGAGTCTTCCAGTAAACACTGCAGCATAGGTGTTGCAGCAGATCTATCAATACTAGATTCTTTGGAGTATGAGGAGCAGTAGAAGACCGGCCCAGAAAGCGTGGGACCACAAGAGGTGGACTTGTGCATTGTGAGTACACTGATATACCACCTACTTGAATCTCAGCCAGGAACAGTGTTTCAGAAGGCTGCACCTTAATAAGGATGGAACTTGGCTCCTAGAACCAGATTTGCAACCACAGAGCAACACCTCAAGAAGTGGAAGTGAAACTGATCACTTCACTCAACTTCTGTACCACAGTTGCTTCTAGAGACCAACAAAAGATACCGTTCTGTTTAGCCAGTATGCAATTCACAAGAGACTCTCTTCTGCCACATGTTGTCAAACATAAGTTGAATAGTGGCATGCAGCACTAGATGTAGAGGCAGACCCATTTTTAGCGGTCAGGTGCTATCCGCCAAGGGAAAGGTGACATTGATTGCACTCCTAGAACCATATCTGTACCTGCAGGCAATGTTTTTGCTTTTTATCAACAGACAGAATTACTGTTCTGTCAGCGTTCAAATAATACGTGGCCACTGGCAAAAAAAATA
The DNA here is from genome assembly GCF_035084215.1 of Heptranchias perlo. Lineage (NCBI taxonomy): Eukaryota > Metazoa > Chordata > Chondrichthyes > Hexanchiformes > Hexanchidae > Heptranchias > Heptranchias perlo. The sequence continues at coordinate 133,568,211 of NC_090328.1, read as the reverse complement.
TCTGCAAGCTCAGTTCATTTAAGGGGGAGTTCTTAACACAGCACTCAACTTGAGGGAACTGTTCGAGGGGAAGTTAGCATGCAAGGTTGACTTCCGGGAGAGATGGCTAGTGACACCTCAGGAAACCTGCAAATAAAACCATCATTTTCCAATCCGCTCTGGCTACAGGCGTGGTGCCAGAGGACTGGAGGACTGCTAACATTGTACCATTGTTTAAAAAGGAAGAAAGGGATAGACCAAGTAATTACAGGCCAGTCAGTCCAACCTCCTGTGTTATATGGGATTAGAGTAGACAGGGCTGATGGCCGGCACGGACACGATGGGCCGAAGGGCCTCTATCCGTGCTGTATAACTCTATGACTCTATGACTATGACTCTATGACCTCGGTGGTGGACAAGTTATTGGAAACAATTCCGAGGAACAGTATTAATCGTCATTTAGAAAGGGACGGATTAATCCAGGACAGTCAGCATGGATTTGTTAAGGGAAGGTCATGTCTGACTAACTTGACTGACTTTTTTGAGGAGGTAACAAGGAGGGTCGATGAGGGTAGTCCGTTTGATGTAGTCTACATGGATTTTAGCAAGGCTTTTGACAAGGTCCCACATGGCAGACTGGTCAAAAAAGTAAAAGCCCATGGGATCCAAAGGAAAGTGGCAAGTTGGATCCAAAATTGGCTCAGTGGCAAGAAGCAAAGGGTAATGGTCGACGGATGTTTTTGTAACTAGAAGGCTGATTCTAGTAGGGTTCAGCAGGGCTCAGTATTAGGGCCCTTGCGTTTTGTGGAACACTTCAATGATTTAGACTTAAATGTAGGGGCATGATTAAGAAGTTTGCAGATGATATTAAAATTGGCCATATGGTTGATAGTGTGGGGGAAAACTGTAGACTGCAGGAATATATCAATGGACTGGTCAGGTGGGCAGAAAAGTGGCAAATGGAATTCAACCCAGAGAAGTGTGAGGTAATGCATTTGGGGAGGGCAAACAAGGCAAGGGAATACGCAATAAATGGGAGGACACTGAGAGGTGTAGAGGAAGGAAGGGACCTTGGAGTGCGTGTCCACAGATCCCTGAAGGTAGCAGGACAGGTAAATATGGTGGTTAAAAAGGCATATGGGATTTCCTTCATTAGCTGAGGCAGAGAATACAAGAACAGAGAGGTTATGCTAGAACTGTATAAAACACTAGTTAGGCTACAGCTAGAGTACTGCGTACAGATCTGGTCACCACGTTACAGGAAAGATGTGATTGCACGAGAGATAGTGCAGAGGAGATTTACAAGGATGTTGCCAAGACTGGAGAATCTTATCTATGAGGAAAGATTGGATAGGCTGGGTTTGTTTCCTTTGGATCAGAGGAGGCTGAGGGGAGATTTAATTGAGGTGTATTAAATTATGAGGGGCCTAGATAGAGCGGATAGGAAGGATCTGTTTCCCTTAGCAGAGAGGTCAATAACCAGGGGGCATAGATTTAATGTAATTGGTAGAAGGATTGGAGGGGAGTTGAGGAGAAATGTTTTCACCCAGAGGGTGATGGGGGTTTGGAACTCACTGCCTGAAAGGGTGGTAGAGGCAGAAAGTACTTGGCTATGCATTTGGAGTACCTACAAGGCTACGGACCAAGAGCTGGAAAGGGGGATTCAGCTGGATAGCTTTTTTTCAGCCAGCACAGACATGATGGGCCGAATGTCCTCTTTCTGTGCTGTAAATTCCTATGATTCTAAGATTCACAAGAAGGGGCCTATCATCATACTTTTTTGGGACAAATATAATAGAACAGAAATTTGGCCTCCTAAAAGGTTTTTGATGTTCAGACCAATCTGTGTAGTGCCTTGCGGTATAAACCAGAGCGAATCAGCAGAATGATGATAGCACATTGCATGTTGCACAATATTGCTATTGAAAGAGACAGAGGCAAGTTTGCTGAAGAAAAGCTGCAGCAAGGCAAGTTCCAGGAAGTGAGTCAGGCCTATGATGTGGGGTGTGCATGAACCCTCTGAGCACAGGTGGGATAGGCACTGAACAATTTTTCTTTCCCCTTTAGACCTATAACTGGAAGGGCAGATTGCAGAAATTTGTACATACGTTTTAATTAAAGTGGCCTTGTGTGTTTTTTGTTGAACATAAAAGTGCTTTTTCTCACCCCACTGTGTGCAAAAGAGCAGTTTTTTTTCAAACATCATCTTTACTTTGAGAACTACTGACTGCAATCTTTACAGTGATCAACACTTGCTTTTATCAATTAACGAAGCATGCACATGAGATGTTTGATGTGATGCACCACTCTGCAATTAGAAGTAGTGGCTGTGTATGATTCCCATGACCTCTCTTGAGGACTTGTTTGCAATTCCACCAGCCAGCCACCTCGACATGCTGCAGGTCCAAACAGTCTTCCCTATGCACCTGGAATAACGTGTCCTATTCCAGCTGTGCAGCTCTGCATGCTCTGGTTAGCTTCTCGTATAACTTCTTCCAGTTATAGGTCTAATGGGGAAAGAAAAATTGTTCAGTGCCTATCCCACCTGTGCTCAGAGGGTGACTGGCTGGTGTGTTTCAGAGGGTTCGTACACACCCCACATCATAGACCTGACTCACTTCCTGGAACTTGCCTTGCTGCAGCTTTTCTTCAGCAAACTTGCCTCTGTCTCTTTCAATAGCAATATTGTGCAACATGCAATGTGCTATCATCATTCTGCTGATTCGCTCTGGTTTATACCGCAAGGCACTACACAGATTGGTCTGAACATCAAAAACCTTTTAGGAGGCCAAATTTCGGTTCTATTATATTTGTCCCAAAAAAGTATGATGATTGGCCCCTTCTTGTGAATCTTAGAATCATAGGAATTTACAGCTGAAAAACAGCTATCCAGCCTAATCCCCCTTTCCAGTTCTTGGTCCGTAGCCTTGTCGGTACTCCAAATGCACAGCCAAGTACTTTCTGCCTCTACCACCCTTTCAGGCAGTGAGTTCCAGACCCCCACCACCCTCTGGGTGAAAACATTTCTCCTCAACTCCCCTCCAATCCTTCTACCAATTACATTAAATCTATGCCCCCTGGTTATTGACCTCTCTGCTAAGGGAAACAGATCCTTCCTATCCACTCTATCTAGGCCCCTCATAATGCTGACTGGGGACTGACAGTGACTTGCATTCACTTGCAGTGACTATTGCATTCCTGCAAGGTCTCCAAATTCTTGACTCTAGTGTTTAGTTTCCAAGCACATCAAAACTGACCTTTAACAAATCTTGGACTGTGAATTTGGACACCTCCACATCAGTGGGATCATTCATGAGAAGGGCTTCAGCGATCCTCACACCTGCATGCCTGCTGTTTGCCCTTTCGATGCCACAGGTGCTTTATGTTGTTCCGTGTAGTCCACAAAGCAGACATCTCATGCTGTGTGATATTTCCCTACTGGGTGATGGAATCCACTACACCTGTTGAGAATAGCTTGCAGTCACTTGCTTACCATTTGATCAGTAACCCCGTGAAATCAGAATCAGGAAGTGTCTTAGCAGGGCCTGTGGTCATGCAGCATCTTCTTTCTCACATCAACAGCCACACCTCTGCTGATGGTGTGCCCATGATGGTGCTAGATAGAGAATTCCAGGATATTGACTCAGCGACAAGGAAGGAATGATGATACATGTCCCAGTCAGGATGATGTGCGACTTGGGTGTGATGATGCACCCACGACATTTCTGCTCATGTAGTTCTCAATGGTAGAGCTTGAATGGGAGGGAGATGTTGTTGAATTAAATTCAGTGAGTTGTCGCAGTGCATCCTGTGGATTAAACATTACTCAGTGCACCAGTGCTGGAGGAGGTAGATATTCAGTCTAGCAGCAGGGGCACACATGAACTGTTGCTGCAGCTGCACCCATCCAGCTAACTGGTGAGTGTTCCACCACACTCCTAACTTGAGCCTTGTAGATGGTGGGGAGGCGTAGAGGGGTCAGGAGATGAGCCACTCATCACTGAGCATCCAGTGGGGCACTCGAGATATATGGTGGTACCACTGAAGGTCGAGGGGAGATGGCTGCATTTTTTTTCTTGTTTGAGATGGTTATTACCTGGCACTTCTATTACCTGCTGCTTCTCAGTCCAAGCCTGGATGGTATGCAGGTCCTGCATGGACTGTTTATTATTAAAGGAGTTTTGAATGGAGCAGAACACTGCAGAATCATCAATCATCTACCCCACTCCTGAGTGTATGTTGGTGTGAAGGTCATTGATGAAGCAGCTGAAGATGTCTGGGCTGAGCAACTCCTGTATTGAGGCTGTGATGATTGGCCTCCAACCACCATGACCACCCTTTGCATCAGGTATGACTCCAGCCACTGGAGCATTTTCCCACCGACCCCCATTGACCTCAGTTTTGCTAGGACTAGGCTTCTTTTGTGTCAAACTTGGTATAATATTGCTTTGATATCGAAGGCAGCTGCTCTGACCTCTCCTCTGGCATTCAGCTCATTATCTTCTTGAACTTCAGCATCCATTGTGCCCTGTACAGCCTTACAGCCTCTGACATCCATAATATCCTGCTAATAGTGGATAAGGGGACTTTTCTGAAAAACCCCATTTCCAGCACCTTGGCACATGTTGAAGGCCGTCTTCCTCTGCAGAGAAACAGCAGTAAGGATTGCATGAGAAAGAATGGTCCAAAAGGAAGCAACAGTGCTTCAAAGCCAGAGCTAATAGGATAAATGTAAAATGTCGTGCTAACTGAAGCTAGTGCTTCTGTGCAGTTAGTTTTATCTGTGTATAATAGTTAAAAAAGAGCCTTTCCCACTGTTAATAAGGCGGTCTCCATTTTCTAACTTGTTGGCATAGTTTAGACATATTATTATCTCTGTTCTGCGTTTCATTTCCAGAAATGGTACTGGCTAGATTTGGGTTAACTGTGTTGTGTGAAACTTTTCAGGTAAACATGGCTGACCCTGCAACCTCCTTGAGAGACATTTCTACCAATGTAAGATAATTGGCACTCAGAACTATATATAGCAATGTAAAGTCAATGACAGTGATACAGATTATATAGCAGTGTGATATAATTGACAGTGATCCTCGTTGCTTACCTTGGCACTTCTCCTCAAATTGCAAAGCCAATTCCAGAAGTCAACGGGCACCAGCTGAGAAGTCACTGAATGGAAGTGAAGTAGTTTGTTTGAAAGGAGGAAAGATTGGAGTGCAAATTAACTTTATATTTCTCGTATAACCTATTGATGTTCAGAATGAGGTAGGTGGAGATTTGAGATTTGGAATCCGTTTGCAGCACTCACCCTTGGAAAAGATCCCTTTTGCTACTAAAAGCTGATAGATTGGGAAAGAAGTTTCTTTTTAAAAAAAATCTATGCTGGTGCACTTGAAACCCCTGAAACACTATTCGTCCAAAGGATCACAAATAACGTGTATAGTCAAATTTAAACGTGGGAAGAAAACTGGTCCCTTTTTCAGATGCTGATCCAATTTTCTTCTCCCACTGTTGAGAAGCAGGATTAAGGGTTCTCGAGAAATGTAAGAGCACTGCTAAATTCTTAGTGGATTTTCAGTACAGCTGCAAATCTGAGACTGGTAGATACCATTGGGGTTCCCACTCAGCAGAACCCTGTGTACACAGAGACAGCTTTACACATTCCTGGATGCACACATGCACAGAGCTATTTCCTAAAAACTAGAATTGTAAATGTTTAGAGAGTGGACATAGGAGAATCTCTGTTCTCCAAATGTTTGATTTAAGGTGATTTGGCTTTACAGTATCCAAGAGTTCCATCGGACCCCTTGAGCACTTTTCAAACTCGGTTTGACACTCCACTGGTCAAACGGGAGCAGTGTGAGACAACCCCTCCAGAGAATTTCACGCCACTTCACTCTGGAATCAGATCGAGCTCTGGTTATGGATTTAGACTGCAAGTTTGGCGTTGATATTTAGCTGCACACCATCGCTAAATTTACAGTGTCAATTTGTGTTTGTTGAAGCATGGTGTTCCTTAAAGTAGGGGATTAATAGGTGTTATGGGAGGTCATGATCGACTAATCATAAGCAAAATACTGCAGAGGCTGGAAATCTTAAATATGGAAATCTGATAGACTAATCATTTCTGAGCTCTGGATGAAGCAGGCTTGATGAGAGAAATTGCCTTTTCTTGCTCGACATTGTTATTATTTTGATACCACATCCCTATAACTTCCTATTTAATAATGTGCTAATACATCTCAGACTTGTCCACCTCCATAGCCATTTCAAGCCTTTAATTAAGAACATAAGAAATAGGAGCAGGAGTAGGCCATTCGGCCCCTCAAGCCTGCTCTGCCATTCAATAAGATCATGGCTGATCTTCGACCTCAACTCCATTTTCCCGCCCCACCCCCATATCCCTTGATTCCCCTAGAGTCCATAAAACTATCGATCTCAGCCTTGAATATACTCAACGACTGAGCATCCACAGCCTCTAGGGTACAGAATTCCAAATATTCACAACCCTCTGAGTGAAGAAATTTCTCCTCATCTCAATCATAAAGCGCCGGCCTCTTATCCTGAGACTATGCCCCCAAGTTCTAGACTCTCCAGCCAGGGGGAAACAGCCTCTCAGCATCTACCCTGTCAAGCCCTCTTAGAATCTTATATGTTTCAATGAGATCCCCTCTCATTCTTCTAAACTCTGGAGAGTATAGGCCCATTCTACTCAATCTCTCCTCATAGGACAACCCCCTCATCCCAGGAATTAATCTAGTGAAACTTATTTGCACCGCCTCTAAGGCAAGCATATCCTTCCTTAGATAAGGAGACCAAAACTGTACACAGTTCTGCAGGTGCGGTCTCACAAAGCCCTGTACAATTGCAGCAAGACTTCCTTTGTCTTGTACACCAACCCCCTTGCCATAAAGGCCAACATGCCATTTGCCTTCCTTATTTCTTGTGTACCTGCATGTTATCTTTCTGTGTTTCCTGTACAAGGACACCCAAATCCCTCTGAACACCAACATTTAATAGTTTCTCACCATTTAAAAAATATTCTGGTTTTCTATTCTTCCTACCAACGTGAATAACCTCACATTTCCCCACTTCAACTGCCACCTTCTTGCCCACTCACTTAACATAAGAACATAATTGCAGGAAATATGGATCCTATTTGGAGGTGGAGTAGCTGTACTAATTAGAGATAACATAATGGCAGTAGAAAAAAAGGGACATAACTAACAGAAACAGAATCCATATGGATTGAAATAAAAGATCAGGGATTGATCAAGCTAATGGGGGTATACTACAGACCACCTAATAGTGGAAAGGAGGTGGAGGAAGAAAAATGTAAGCAAATATGGGAAATGAGTAAAGGACATAGAATAATAATGGGAGATTTTAACTACCCTCAAATAAACTAGCAAGAAGAGGTAGGTAAAGGGGTACGAGGAACAGTTTTCACAAAGTGTGCGGGACCCCTTTCTTAACCAATATGTAAAAAGCCCAACAAGAGAGGAAGCACTCCTGGGAACAGAACCAGAACAGATAAGGGAAATAAACGAAGGGGAAAATCGAATAGCGATCACAGCATGATAAGGGAAGTAAACGTAGGGGAACATCGAATAGCGATCACAACATGATAAGGGAAGTAAACGTAGGGGAACATCGAATAGCGATCACTACACGATAAGGGAAGTAAACGTAGGGGAACATCGATAAGCGATCACAACATGATAAGGGAAGTAAACGTAGGGGAACATCGAATAGCGATCACAACACGATAAGGGAAGTAAACGTAGGGGAACATCGAATAGCGATCACAACATGATAAGGGAAGTAAACGTAGGGGAACATCGAATAGCGATCACAACATGATAAGGGAAGTAAACGTAGGGGAACATCGATAAGCGATCACAACATGATAAGGGAAGTAAACGTAGGGGAACATCGATAAGCGATCACAACATGATAAGGGAAGTAAACGTAGGGGAACATCGATAAGCGATCACAACATGATAAGGGAAGTAAACGTAGGGGAACATCGATAAGCGATCACAACATGATAAGGGAAGTAAACGTAGGGGAACATCGAATAGCGATCACAACATGATAAGGTTTAACATAAGGACTGAGAAGGACATGAGTAAGACAAAGACCAAAGTAATAAATTGGAAAAAACTGATTCTAAGGGGATGAGAATGGAACTAGGGAAAATAAACTGGAAAAATTTACTGACAAACAAAGAAATAGAACACAGCTGTGGGAAACATTTAAAACACTGATCAAAAGAGTTCAGGAAATATATATCCCACTAAAAAGCAAAAACAATCCAGCCAGTAATGACACATCATGGATTAAAAAAGAAATAAGGGCAGAATTGAAACTAAAGAAAAAAGTGTACACTAAGTAAATAGACAACAAAGGGCAGGATGACAAAAGGGAATATAATACAGTTAGGAAAGAAGTAAAAAAAACAAATGGAAGACAAAGAGAAACTGGGACCACTGTTCACCATTTATGTGAACGGTTTGGACTCGACAATACAATTTCAAAATTTGGAGACGACACCAAATTGGGGGGGTATAGTTAATACTGTGACAAAATACAGGAAGACATTAATATACTTGCAGAATGGGCGTGTAATTGGCAAATGAATTTCAATATCGATAAGTGTGAGGTGGTACATTTTGGTAGGAAGAATAAGGGGGCCACATACTCCTTGGAAAATCAGAGTCTAAATGGGGTAGAGGAGCAGAGGGATCTGGGGGAACAGATACACAAATCACTAAAAGTAGCAACGCAGGCTAACAAGGCCATAAAAAAGCAAACAAAGCATTGGGCTGAGGACTGGTTAAGGGACAAAAAACAGAGAGTAGGAATGAACGGGTCATTTTGGAGTTGGCAGGGATCGGTGCTTGGGCCTCAGCTATTTACAATCTATATTAATGACTTAGATGAAAGGATGGAGTGTAAAGTATCCAAGTTTGCTGATGATACAAAGCTAGGTGGGAAAGTAATCTGTGAGGAGGACACAAAGGGCTCGATTTTGCAATGGTGGCGGGGGTGAACAAAACTTACCGTTTCTGACTCAATCGCATGCTGATTGCTGATGATTAACGTCCTCTCCGGGTTTCGTGCTCGGCAGCCAGCCTGATTGACAGGCCGGCTGACATCAGGAGCTGCAACGCGAGGGGGGGGAGCGAGAAAGAGAGAGAGCGAGACGTCATCCGGCGCTGGACTGGAAGACCTGGGGTGGGGGGAGAGGGGAAGATGGGGGGGGAAGAGGGGAAGATCGGGAGGACATCGGGGGGGGGGGGGGTGAACAGGGGGACATCAGAGAGGGAAACATCGACATCGGAGCAGGGTGAGAAGGTAGGTTCATTTTGTGTTTTCACTTACGTCTATGGTTTTTTATTTAATTTATTTAGTTTCTTTTTCGTTGATCTGGCCAGGCGTGAATCAGATGCGGTGGGCAAACCGCCCGGGTAAGTTTAAAAATCATTCTAATTACTTCATCTGTCACAGGTAAAGTGCCTTAAGTATCTCAATGAGGTACATTTGGCTCTTTAACTATCATCCCGCCGGCTTTAATTGCCAACGGGACTTCTGTTTTTGGATCGCCCGCGCGCACACAGGTGGGTCCCTGGGAAACTCGGAAGTTGGTGGGTTGAAGCCGGCTTCCGAACCCCAAGGGGATTTCCGCGATTTTCGGAGCCCCCCGCCCCCGATGCACCAGCAATTGCCTCCTAAAATCACCCCTAAAAAGTCTGCAAAGGGATATTGACATGTTAAGTTAGTGAGCAAGAAGGTGGCAGATGAAGTATAATGTGGGAAGATGTGAGGTTATTCACTTTGGTAGGAAAAATAGAAAACCAGAATTTTTTTTGAATGATGAGAAACCATTAAATGTTGGTATTCAGAGGGATTTAGGTGCACACGAAACACAGAAAGATAACATGCAGGTACAGCAAGCAATAAGGAAGGCAAAGGGTACGTTTGCCTTTATTGCAAGGGGTTTGTAGTACAAGTCTTGCGGCAATTGTACAGGGCTTTGATGAGACCACACCTGGAGTACTGTGCATAGTTTTGGTCTCCTTACCTAAGAGGGGGTGCAACAAAGGTTCACTAGATTGATTCCTGGTGTGAGAGGGTTGTCCTATGAGGAAAGATTGAGTAGAATGGGCCTGTACACTCTGGAGTTTAGAAAAATGAGAGGTGATCTCATTGAAACATTTAAGATTCTAAGTGGGCTTGACAGGGTAAATGCTAAGAGGCTGTTTCCCCTGGCTGGAGAGTCTAGAACTAGGGGACGTAGTCTCAGGATAAGGAGTCAGACATTTAGAACTGAGATGAGTAGGAATTCTTCACTTAGAGGGCTGTGGATGCTCAGTCATTGAGTTTATTCAAGGCTGAGATCGATAGATTTGTGGACTCGAAGGGAATCAAGGAATATGGGGATCGGGCAGGAAAGTGGAGTTGAGGTTGAAGATCAGCCATAATCTAAAAGGGGGTACAGGAACAGAGAGATCTGGGGGTATATGTACACAAATCGTTGAAGGTGGCGGGGCAGGTTGAGAAAGCAGTTAAAAAAGTACATGGGATCCTGGGCTTTATAAATAGAGGCATAGAGTACAAAAGCAAGGAAGTTATGATGAACCTTTATAAAATACTGGTTCGGCCACAACTGGAGCATTGTGCCCAGCTCTGGGTACCACACTTCAAGAAAGATGTTAAGGCCTTAAAGAGGGTGCAGAAGGGATTCACTAGAATGATTCCAGGGAGGAGGAACTTCAGTTAAGTGAATAGACTGGAGAATCTGGGGTTATTCTCCTTGGAACAGAGAAGGTTGCGAGGAGATTTGATAGAGGTATTCAAAATCATGAAGGGTCTAGACAGAGTAGATAGAGAGAAACTGTTCCCATTGGTGGAAGGGTCAAGAATCAGAGGGCATAGATTTAACGTGATTGGCAAAAGAACCAAAGTTGACATGAGGAATAACTTTTTTACACAGCGAGTGATTAGGATCTGGAATGCACTGCCTGAGGTGGTGGTGGAGGCAGATTCAATCATGGCCTTCAAAAGGGAACTGGATAAGTAGTTGAAAGGAAAAAAAATTGCAGGGCTACGGGGAATGGGCGGGGGAGTGGGACTAGCTGGATTGCTCTTGCATAGAGCTGGCACGGACTCGATTGGCCGAATGGCCTCCTTCTTTGCTGTAACCTTTCTATGATTCTATGAATGGCGGAGCAGGCTCGAGGGGCTATGTGACCTACTCCTGCTCCTATTTCTTATGTTCTTAGAACTGGAGTTCATTTCTAGAGGAATAGAATTGAAAAGCAGGAAATTTATGTTGAACTTGTACAGAACCTTGGTTAGACCACACAGGGAGTACTGTGAACAGATCTGGTCTCCATATTGTGAAAAGGTTATAGAGGCACTGCAGGAGGTGCAAGAATGATTTACTAGGATGATACCAGAACTGAGAGGTTATACCTATCAGGAGAGATTGAACAGCCTAGGGCTCTTTTCTCTAGAAAAGATAAGACTGAGGGGTGACCTGATAGAGGTGCTTAAAATTATGGAAGAGTTTGATAGGGTAGACGTAGAGAAGATGTTTCCACTTGCAGGGGAGACCACAACTAGGAGCCATAAATATAATAATTTTCAAATAAAATTGTTGGACTATAACCTGGTGTTGTAAGATTCTTTCCATAAATATAAGATAGTCACTGGTAAATCCAATAGGGAATTCAGGAGAAACTTCTTTTCCCAGAGAGTGGTTAGAATGTGGAATTCACTATCACAAGGAGTAGTTGAGACAAACAGCATAGACTCATTTAATGGGAAGCTGGATAAACACATGAGGGTGAAAGGAATAGCAGGATTTGTTGATGGGATGACATGAAGAAGGGTGGGAGGAGGCTTTGTTTGGAGCATAAACACCGGCATGAACCTGTTGGGCCGAGTGGCCTGTTTTTGTGCTGTACATTTTATGTTATTCGATGTAATTCTATAAGTGCTCGAAATATGGAACCCTTCCAAATATTTTTAACAACAATTCAAATTATTTTTGGTAAGTAGTTCTTCACACTCATCTACTGAGGAGCATGAGGTGGCAAAATCAGTGGAGCGATGGTGTCATTATTGCCACACTTGTTGCTGCAAATGCATTTTTTACCTCAGATGTATCTTTAAAAAAAATAATTGAAAACTGCGTTGTAAGAAGCTGTGCTTCAGCAGTTCGGACATTTTCAGTATACTGTGACACCCAGCATGGACAATTTATTCTATTAAGCCCCTTGGGACTTTATCGAAAAAAAAGCTCGCAACAACACTACGCAGCAAGGTGGCAGTGGATTTTTTTTTGAAAATAGCCTAATTCTGGTTGGTCCAAGAATCAAAGCTGTATTTTACCTCCCCAACGTGGGACCACTGCTTAAAACTGTGACTGATATCCTATTTGCGGACTCCTAGAATACTGTTTCGCCATAAACAGGAGTATGTTCTTTTTTTAAAAAATAATGTAATATGCAGATGTTGCCAGATTTAATCCAGCCAACAGTTGGGAATCTGCCTTGGACCTTCATTCTCTTTATGGTTCAACTGCTCACCAGTATGATCAGTGAGTTATCAGGAAGTATTTCCACTTTGTAATTGAGCTTATTTGGATATGAAAATCATGTTTTCATTTCATCATGAATAAATTTGTCTTTTTTTAGCTTTACAGCCTGAAAATTGGGATTTCAGTTATAAGAAGAACATTTTATATTCTAATTTACGGAAATTAAACCCATTTTGCACAGTTTGGAAATGTGCCCATTTCCACCATAGCAAATATGTCCTCCAAATTTCATAAAGGTTGGACTTGTGGTTTGAATTCTAGGGGAATGAATTTCTAATTAATGTGATGTACACGTTTGAGATTCGAATCCCCACAAACTGATGCCAGAAAATGGCACTTTTGTCACCAAGTTCAAACGGCATGCTGGTACCGTTGGATTCCAAAAAAAGCAGCTTGAGACACCTCAAAGCAGAATCTCAATCAGTGCAGCTGAGCCACATGTCATTGGAACCAATCTGAATGATACATTCAATGAGCTTTATTGCAGCAGCCTCCACTGAACTTGCAATTCGGCAAGGCAATTTTTAATCAGATAAAAACTTGAAATTTTCCTCTTCAGTGGTTATTCTGCAGCAAATATGGGGAGGTGAATGTGCCACCTATCTGACAATATGCTGCTGACCCCAACAAATTTGCCAGGATCAGCTCGATTGAAATATTTTTTTTCAGGTTCCCAGCACTATTTCCACTGGTGCTGGCGAGCTGCTGGATGGGTGAGCAGAGCAAATCTCTCTGATACTGTCAGACTTTGTGCCTACAGCAGCTTAATGGAACTGTCCTCCTTCTGGCCAGGGGAATGCATCTGACCTCTGCTAGATCTGGATGTTTTCTACACAGACATTGGGAAATGACTTTGTGATAGTGCTCCCCTAATCCCAAAACTATTATTGATAAAATATACGAAGCACATGGAAGGAGAGTATCGTGATACTTATGTAGAAAGAAACGTCCATAAACTTGCTGTTCAGCTTCTTAATAAATTGTAGTAATCTTTTCCACTTAAGGAAAAACGATCATATTATGCCCATCAATACCTTACCACAGCCACAATATGGCAGATTGTAGGAGCAACTCCAAGCACGCGGCCTCTCCCATCAGGATTGCATGTCAGAAATTTGGGCACCTGCTCCTCAACTTTTCATCCATTAAATGAATGGTGGAAAATCAAGGGAAATGCATGCCCGCATTCTTGATATGCACTCCCATTGGATAAGGCCCCGTGCCAGGTGCATGGTTTCATAAAATTACCCCTTGGGTTATAATATCCTAAATATATTCTTGGATATATCGCATTTTTTTTTTCAAATTGTACTTTGAGCCAACGTGTTCTGTAGATTACTAAGTTTCAGAATATTCTGGAGGGAGATTCATCTCGATGCTCGAGGATTTTACAGTGAGGTTAGAGCATAAAGCAGTTGCTTCACATTAAGGTCGAGACAGAAATAACGGTTTGGGATAACACTGACTGACTCTTTGAACTCTACGTTACACCATAGGCTTTGATTTTAACTTTATTTTCTGTTTAGTTTCAGGCTGTTTCACCTTAGTTTCAGTGTAGCTTTGATCTTCTGAAGTTCAGTTCTTGTCCCCCACTTTTACTTCAGTTTAAGATACTGAGCCTGAATGGCCCATCTATGATAACTTTTTTCACTCACAGGAGAAAAATTCTGCCGTCTGCTCCTTATTTTCTGTGTATTTTTAATTGTTTTTTCCTTCATTTAACGCAGCTAAATATTGTTCTCAACTAGTCTTCTGTGATAAAAGTCCAAATGGAAACACAACTTTTCAAACTGAACTAGTCGCTTTCTCATCCAGCTTTCCACAACATTAGCTGCTCCTCTGCCCCAAACCATAAAGCTGCCACTTGTAATACTGATTGTTTGTCTCTAGAAATTTCCCTTTGAAGATGCAGAGTCAGTGATCTTCAAAGAGAAAATAATGAAGCATTAAATAGCACAACATATGGAAATCTTTGAAGGTGGCAGGACAAGTTGATAAGGCTGTTAAAAAAGCATATGAGATCCTTGGCTTTATAAATAGAGGTATAGAGTACAAAAGCAAGGACATTATGCTAAACCTTTATAAATTGCTGGTTAGGCCTCAGCTAGAGTGTTGTGTCCAATTCTGAGCACCACACTTCAGGAAGGATGTCAAGACCTTGGAGATGAAGCAGAGGAGATTTACCAGAATGCTACCAGGACTGAGGGATTCAATTATTTGGAGAGACTGGAGAAGCTGAGATTTTTCTCCTTAGAACAGAGAAGGTTAAGGGAGGGATTTGATAGAAGTTTGATAGAGTAGATAGGGAGAAATTGTTTCCACTGGCAAGAGGGGCAGTAACCAGAGGTCACAGATTTAAGATAATTGACAAAAAATCCAGGGAGGAAATGAGGAGAATTTTTTTTAAGCAGCGAGTTGTAATGATCTGGAATGCACGGCCTGAGAGGGTGTTGGAAGCAGATTCAACAGTAACTTTAAAAATGGAACTGGATATATACTTCAAAAGGAGAAATTTGCAGCGTTTTGGGGAAAGAGCAGGGGAGTGGGACTAATTGGATCGCTCTTCCAAAGAGCCAGCACAGACACGATGGGCCGAATTGCCTCCTTCTATGCTGTATCATTCTATGAATCTATGAACATGCCAACACAAGAGCCGACAGTATAAGCAGATTTTCCCACGTTCCAAGTTTGGCCATGTTTGCCAATGTTGTTTGTATATATATAATACAAAATAATTGCAGAGAATTACATTTCCCAACATTTTTAATGTAATGCAAAATTATTTTTGGCCAGTTTTTCTGGAACAATGAGCAAGGTTTCCCTCTTGGAAGAAAATACCATCTTGCAAGTCTTACAAATCAGCACAGCTGTAAACGGTGAATGAGTGATGAATCACTGGATCTGTGTTCATCCTTTTCACCTCTCAAACATCCAGTTCACTGTCCTTCCCCAAACAAGCAGTCACAAAAGATCAGATAACACAAGGATGTCTGTTGGTTGTGACCTGTACAAACAAACATGATTTTTCTGACTTTAACTCAGCAGCGCCTTTTATGATAAATTCACTTATTTTGACGGTCAATTTCCAAAATAGCAGAACTTGGTGCTCATAACCAGGTATTAGGTTATTGGAATATCCTACCACAGGCAACTCTTTAATAAAGAAAGAACTTGAATTATATATCACCTTTCACAACCACAGGATATCCTAAAGTGCTTCACAGCTCATGAAGTACTTTGATGTGTAGTAATGTTGTAGAGAAATGCAGCAGCTAAATTTTCACTCTGCAAGGTCCCACAATCAGCAATGAGAGAGATGGCCAGATAAGTTGTTTTAGTGATGTTGATTGACGGATAAATATTGGTCAGGACACTGGGAGAACTCCTCTGCTCTACTTCAAATAGTGTCATGCGATCTTTTACGCTCAACTGAGATGGATCCTCGGTTTAACGTCTCATCAGAAAGATAGCACCTCCGACAGTGCAGCACTCTCTCAATACTGCACTGAAGTGTTAGCCAAGATTATGTGCTTAAGTCTCTGGAATGGGACTTAAACCTCCAACCTGATTCAGAGATGAGAGATCTACCACTGAGCCAAGGCTCATACCGGATACTAAAACTGGCATTTGCCGACCCCTATGTTCCCTTTAGTAACCATAAACAAATGAATTGCCCTTAAAAAAATGACATTCAACCAACTGATGTTTTTTGGCACTTAAGGTTGTTGCAAAATGAATCCCCTCTAA
Organism: Heptranchias perlo; assembly: GCF_035084215.1. Classification (NCBI taxonomy): domain Eukaryota; kingdom Metazoa; phylum Chordata; class Chondrichthyes; order Hexanchiformes; family Hexanchidae; genus Heptranchias; species Heptranchias perlo. The sequence goes on along the minus strand of NC_090328.1, from coordinate 133,551,878 downwards.
AATGAGATGTATTGTTGACAGGGGTAGCCATCAGCAGTACACAGAGATCAACATTCACTTTAAGCTATTGCTATTGATATCTTTACAGTGAGTGGCATTAGTGGACCAATTAATATGGGCTGGATTTTGCTTTGAGCGGCAAACGAGCGGGGCTCGTTAGACTTGCACTTACTGATAAACATTTCTTGTTTTTTTTTCACGGCATGTTCCTCTCATGGGCGCTGGATCCAGTGCAGCGCCCTCTACAGGGCATCTGGGTCCTGTGTGAACAGGCAAAGTAATTGTCTGTCCCCTTAACCAATCAGATTGAAACAAGCCACGCAGAGTCAGAACCAGGAAGTGTGAGTTAGAATAGTAAATTCAATGTCACATCAGGTACAGAAAGCAAAATAAAGAGAGGGTGAGAAATATTGAATTAAGAAACGGAGATAAAAGAGACAGAAAGAAAACGTACAAAAATAAAAATGTAAAATTATTGTTTTTAAATAGGAACATAGGAACAGGAGTCGGCCATTTAGCCCCTCGAGCCTGTTCCACCATTCAATGAGATCATGGCTGATCTGTGACCTAACTCCATATACCCGCCTTAGCCCCATATCCCTTAATACCAAAATCTATTAATCTCAGAGTTAAAATTAACAATTGAGCTAGCATCAACTTCCGTTTGCGGAAGAGAGTTCCAAACTTCTACCACCCTTTGCGTCGAGAAGTGTTTCCTAACTTCACTCCTGAAAATCCTGACTCTAATTTTTAGGCTATGTCCCCTAGTCCTAGACTCCCCAACCAGTGGAAATAGTTTCTCTCTATCTACCCTATCAGTACCCTTAATATCTTGAAAACTTCAATCAAACCACCCCTTAATCTTCTAAATTCCAGGGAATACAACCCTAGTTTGTGTAATCTCACCTCGTAATTTAACCCTTGGAGTCCAGGTATCATTCTAGTAAATCTTTGCTTCACCCCCTTCCTAAGGTGAGGTGTCCAGAACTGAACACAGTACTCCAGGTGTAATCTCACCAGGGCTTTGTCCAACAACAATTAAAATCTGAAGGATTGAGACTCCACGCTTATAAAAGTTAATTTTCAGTGCCAGAGAGGTTGTTTGGCCGTCGTAAAGACTCACCATGCTGTTAAAAAGGGTACTTAGACTTAACTAACTTGATGCACCATTTTTTGGTGCGATTACTTCGTATCCATCAGGGCAGTGCAGGAACTTCACACTGTTCCGTTCATTTGAACGGTGAGTCAGTCGGCGAGTTTTCCTTCCTGCGCAGCTTATGGAGGAGCAGGGCATCTGGTGGAGCAACTTCTGGATTTCCACGTTTAACTGTGCATGTGTGGTCACCAGAAGTTGCTCTACCATTTGCATTGAAATAATGGTGAGCCCTGTTTGCCTCACCGTTATTATTAGAGCAAAATCTGGGCCATGATTTTTTTTCATAAAAGGACATGTTTTAGCTGCTAACGGATTGAAACCTGCTATGTTTCTTCCCTCCATATGAACATTTTGCTTCGAATAAAGATAATAAAGGAAAATTTCATCGTGGCCAAGACAAATATTCTTTACAGCTCAATCAAGTGATGATGATAAAGTGATTACTTTTCAATGGGACTCATTTGAATGATCGGGCTCAGAGGTGATTCTGATTCCAGTGATCAAGAAATTTAAATAGAATTGAGATAAAAGAAACCCCAGCTACCTAACCACTTGGTATTGTTACATCGTTCTGTTTAATTCTGTTACTGTGCATCAGTGCGTGTTCAGTACCCATTAGAAGAGTATTTTTCTTCTTGTGGTTTCTCGTCTATAAAGTAATCGCGCTTGTTATTCTGTGGACTGTAAACCAGTGATGTGCTATTGTGCACTATCTACCCAATATTGGAAAACCTTTTCTGTGACTTGAACTTTCAATTTGATTCGAGTGCAATACTTGCTGACTTCTCCAATCACAAACTCAGTGCATGCGTTGAACCAGTGACGTCTTCGCTGCTTGATCGTGATCTTTTCATCTTTCTGTGACATGAAATTGTGGGCCAGTGTCGAAATTACAGTCTGAGATCTTCATGCAGTCGTTTGTTTGCTTTATGCAATCCTTGTTTCTGTTCAACATTCAAGCTTGAAGAATTGAGATTGAAATAAAAATGTATTCTTCTTGTTAATCCCAGAATTCCGGTAATGGCAATAGCAAAGAGATGAAAGTATGAATTTGAAAATGAGTGGCAGTTCTCCAGCAACATTAATTCCTGTATATAGAATATACAATATTTAAAAAACTTTCAAAGGGGAAACAAAGTTTTAGAATGAAAATCATGAAATTACTTTATTTGTGCTTTGCTAATGCTTGAAAAATTCAACTCTGGGCGGCGAACGAACGGTGCTTGCCGTTTGTTAGTCTTGCACTTGCCCATCGAATTTTCATGGCAAGTTCCTCTCATGGGGCCCTCAATCCAGCTCGGTGCCCTCTCCCGGGCATCTGGGACCTGTGTGAACGGGGCAAACTGCTGTGTGTCTCCTTAACCAATCAGAATGAAGCATGTTGATAAGCCACACAGTGTCAGAACCAGGAAGTGTAAGTTAGAATAGTGAATTCAATGTCAAATCAGTTACAGAAAGCGAAATAAAGAGAACGTAAGAAATAGCGAATTAAAAGACAGAGATAAAAGAGACAAAGAAAACATTTTTTAAAAGGAGATCTACTCATGGAGGCAGAGGGCATGGCCGAGGTACTAAATGAGTACTTTGCATCTGTCTTTACCAAGGAAGAAGATGCTGCCACAGTCTCAGTAAAGGAAGATATAGTTGAGATAACAGATGGGCTAAAAATTGATAAAGAGGAGGTACTAGAAAGGCTGGCTGTACTTAAAGTAGATAAATCACCCGGTGCAGATGGGATGCAGCCTAGGTTGCTGAGGGAAGTAAGGGTGCAAATTGCGGAGGTACTGGCCATAATCTTCCAAACATCCTTAGATACGGGGGTGGTGCCTGAGGACTGGAGAATTGCAAATGTTTCACCCTTGTTCAAAAAAGGGTGTAAGGATAAACCCAGCAACTATAGGCCAGTCAGTTTAACCTCGGTGGTGGGGAAACTTTTAGAAACGATAATCTGGGACACAATTAGCAGTCACTTGGACAAATGTGGATTAATTAGGGAAAACGAGCATGGATTTATTGAAGGCAAATCGTATTTAACTAACCTGATAGAGTTTTTTGATGAGGTAACAGAAAGAGTCGATGTGGGCAATGCAGTTGATGTGGTGTACATGGACTTTCAAAAGACGTTTGATAAAGTGCCGCTTAATAGGCTTGTCATCAAGATTGAAGCCCATGGAATAAACGGGGCAGTAGCTGTGTGGAATACAATTGGCTAAGTAACAGGAAGTAGAGAGTAGTGGTGAACGGTTGTTTTTCGGACTGGCAGGAGGTGTACAGTGGTGTTCCCCAGGGGTCGGTACTAGGACCATGCTTTTCTTGATATATATTAATGACTTGGATGAGGGTGTACAGGGCACAATTTCCAAATTTGCAGGTGATACAAAACTTCAAAGTGTACTGAACAGTGAGGAGGATAGTGATAAACTTCAAGAGGATTTTGACAGGCTGGTGGCATGGGCAGACATGTGGCAGATTAAATTTAATGCAGAAAAATGCAAAGTGATACATTTCCATCGAAAGAATGAGGAGAGGCAATCTTAACTAGAGAGCACAATTCTAAAAGGGGTACAGGAACAGAGAGAACTGGGGGTGCATGTGCACAAATCGTTGAAAGTGGTAGGACAGGTTGAGAAAGCAGTTAAAAAAGCATATGGGATCCTGGACTTTATAAATAGAGGCATAGAGTATAAAAGCAAGGAAGTCATGATGAACCTTTATAAAACACTGGCTCGACCACAACTGGAGTATTGTGTCCAGTTCTGGGCACCGCACTTTAGGAAAGTTGTGAAGGCTTTAGAGAGGGTGCAGAAAAGATTTGCTAGAATGATTCCAGGGATGAGGGACTTCAGTTATGAGGATTGCTGGATAAGCTGGGGTTGATCTCCTTGTAACAGAGAAGGTTGCAAGGAGATTTGATAGAGGTATTCAAAATCATGAAAGGTCCTGACAGAACAGATAGAGAGAAGCTTTTCCCATTGGCAGAAAGGTCAAGAACCAGAGGACATAGATTTAAGATGATTGGCAAAAGAACCAAAGTTACATGAGGAAAAACATTTTTACCCAATGAGTGGTTAGGATCTGGAATGCACTGCCCGAGGGGGTGGTGGAGGCAGATTCAATCATGGCCTTCAAAAGGGAACTGGATGAGTACTTGAAAGGAAAAATTTGCAGGGCTACGGGGATAGGGCGGGGGAGTGGGACTAGCTGGATTGCTCTTGCATAGAGCTGGCATGGACTTGATGGGCTGAATGGCCTCCTTCCGTGCTGTAACCTTTCTGTGATTCTATGAAATAAAAATGCATTTTTTTTTAAATGTCCAACAAGCATTTAAAATCTGAGGGAATGAGCTTCCATACTTGTAAAAGTACATTTTCAGTGTGAGAGAGGTTGTTTGGCAGTCATTGAAACTTACCACGATGTTAACATTTTGGTTACACTTTTTAAAAAAAAACACTTGACGTACCATTTTTTGGTGAGATTACTTTGTTTCCATCAGGACTGCTCAGGAACTTCACCCTGTTGTGTTCATTTTACCTAAGAGCCAGTCAGCGAGGTGCAGTTCCCGCGAAGCTTACGGAGGAGCGGGGCATCTGATAGAGGAAGTTCTGGATTTCCGCATGTGCGGTCACCAGGACTTGCTGTACCAGAAGCACTGAAATAATGGTGAGCCCTGTTAGTCTCGCCATTATTTTCAGAGCTAAATTTGGCCTATTGATTCAACTTGGGCCTAACTGGAATGGTTTGGGGGGGGGGTGGGGCGCGAGGAGAGGGGCGAGAAAGATCTTTGCATTAGACAATTAAGATTCAATGATAACGCAAACAAGATGTGTGCAAATTGGAGAATGCGGAGCGGTCAGTGTTAGTGGTGTGAATGGCAGGGGTGGGCTTTTCATGCCCTTCTCCAATAACTTGCCATTCCTCTCATTACAATATTATTAATGAAATGTTTGTTTTTGAAAGTTTGTTTGGATTCCACTTCCTAAATGCACTCCTGTCCCACTGGAATCAACAGGTGCGGGCGACCAGTTTTATTTGTGTTTTTTTAAATTTAATTTCTTCTTCTTGAGTATCGCCATCACTCAGCTAAGAGGGTTGGCAGAATGGCCTGCTGCTGGTAACTGCCAACATTCAATCAGTTCCCAGGTGATCGATAGGAGCAGACCGGCAGGTTGTGTTAATTTCCTGTGCATATTTGACTGCCTCTCCCGATGGTGTCGGTGACATGAGGAACTTAGTATATGGAGAATACAGCCTCGTATCACTTCAACACATTCTTGTAATTCACCTCCAGACTAGACTAGCTTTGAATTGCAAGCTCATGTCTTATCTACGTACGCAGTGGCAACCTTGCACCCAGTTATCATTGGAAAACGTATGGGTTATCAAGGCAGCTTTAGAATATCTGTCTGCCCTGTGCAAAATTAGGAACACATGTGGCAAAAACTTTAGGGGGGAGGAGACCAGAAACGCTAGGATTGCCGCATTCATAATGTCCTTATACATAAGAGGCAAAAACAATATGTATGCAAACATTGTGAATATGTTTGATATCAAGAATGACAGGTGAGCTTGTGCACTTTTGATATGTGGTCTGTACTTTTCGGGCAGCATTGTTGCTCTATAAAACATTTGTGTGCGACAATTGAATTTTTTTCTATCACTGGTGGTTTAGTTCCTGGAAGTGTTTTTTTTTCTGTATAAAGGAATAGAGTTGCTAGGTAATCCTTTTTTGTTATGTCCTTCCCCAAATTTTGCTCCCTGAGGTTGGTAAGAAAGGATTGCTGCTGAGTGCTGGTCATATTACAAAGCTTGATTTTTGTAATTAAAAAAAAATGAGTTTGAGTATATAATTCAGAAGCTGCTCATAAGCATGAAATGGTTTTGCCTTATTAGAAAATGAATCGGCCAACACTTCGGTTTAATCACTTCACCCATCACATCTGTCATGACTTGCTCAATAATTATGATTAACAATGATTGGTGCAGTACAACATCACAAGATAATTACAGATGATGAAAGTCATTCGAGATATCTTAGTGCATCCATCCAGAGAGATCTGAACGCCCTATCATTCTCGCATTCAGTTGTTTCTTAAATGATTCTCGGGTTTTTGCCTTCACTACACTATGTGGATATAGATTCCCAACATTGGACATGTCTTGTATGAAAAATGTCCAGATATCAGCCCTATTACCTTTTACGAGCTTGAATGTGTATTCCCTATAATTGAACAACCAGCCTGACTTATTAATTGGTAAATTGCAATGTAAATTCTTATTGATTGGAGACGTCCTGAGATGTGAAATGACTTTGACAGAATCGATAAGTTTGAATACAATACTTGGCCACTTTGAGAAATAATGGGCCAGATTTTGCTCTGAGTGGAGAATGAACGGTGCCCGCCTCTCGTTAGACTTTCACTTGCCCAGAGACTTTTCATGGGCTTTTGTACAGCCCCTCATAGGCCGCTCAATCCAGCACGGCGCCCTCTCCTGGGCATCTGGGAACTGTGTGAACGGGGCAAGCAACTGTGTGCCCCCTTAACCAATCAGATTGAAGCATGTTAATAAGCAGTGCAAACATAGAACCAGAAAGTGTGAGTTAAAATAGTGAATTCCATGTCAAATAAGTTACAGAAAGTGAAATGAAGAAAGTGTAAGAAATATTGAATTGAAAGACAGAGATAAAAGAGACAATTAATAAAAATTATTTTTTTTTAAAAATGTGCAACAACAATTAAAATGTGTAGGACTGAAACTCCACACTTGTAAAAGTAAATTTTCAGTGCCAGAGAGGTTGTTTGGCAGTCATTAAGACATACCACACTGTTAAAAATTTTAAAAAACTTGACGTACTTTTTTCAGGCGAGATTACTTCGTTTCCATCAGGGCGGCAAAAGAAACTTCACACTGTTGCAGTCATTTCAATGGAGAACCAGCTGGTGAGATCTCCTTCCCTGGAGTAGCAGGGCATCTGGCAGAGGAATTTCCGGATTTCTGCATTGCTGTACCAGATGCACTAAAATAACGGTGAGCGCTGTTAAGCTCGCTGTTATTTTTAGAGCAAAATCTGGCCCGTTGCTTTCCAACATTAATACTGAAGAGTTTGTCCCTGTGTCTCCAAAATAACAGCCAGCATAAGGAACCAGGAATGATCAAAGTCCAGCTCAGAAAGCTCATAATGTTTAGTTCTATTTACAGGATCCTCTCTGACCATTGCTCCATCTAACTATATTTACTGTGCTAAGTGGCAGTCTAGTTTTATAAGCAATTAGGGAGTAGATTTTGCAAATTAGTGTTTCTTGTTCATAGCTTAACAGAGGTCAGTATGCCCTGTGTAATTTTCCATCCGTGTCGCCCTCAATGTCTGAATTCCCGATATATTCTCCCATCGCACGAAGCTCCATGCCAAAAACACAAACTTGTACAATTTACTGCTAAATTTCTTGGGTTGGAAATCATTACTCCTTTAGCTTGTAGTAATTACATTTTGTTGAGTTGTCATTAACTTATAGTTGGCCCCAATTCCTTTCTCCCGGTTCAGTAAAAATAATTTCTTTATATCCACCCAACCAATTCCCTTCATTTAAAAAAATGGATTCTGCTTTCAGTCTCATTTTTTCCATTGGAATAGATTTAGCTTTTCATGTCAATGCAAAATTCTTCAGTTTGAAGTTCAATATCATCCTTGTTGTCCTTCATTGAACGTTTTTTGAGCCAATGTCTTTTTATAAGTTTGGTCACTAAAACAGGGCACATTATGCCAAGCCTGGTATCAACAGCAACAACAACTCACATTTATATTGTGCTTTTAATACAGTAAAACGTCCCCCAAGGCATTTCACAGCAATGTTATCAAACATAATTTGACAACGAGCCACTTAAGGAGATATTAAACCAGGTGCTTGACCAAAGAGGTAGGATTTAAGGAGCGTCTTAAAGGAGGAGAGAGAGGCAGAAAGGTTGAGGGAGGGAATTCCGAAGCTTACCACCTAGGCAGCTGAAGGCACTGCGACCAATGGTGGAGCGATGAAAATTGGTGATGTGCAAAATGCCAGAATTGGAGGAGCGAGTGATCTCGGAGGGTTCATAGAATCATAGAATCATAGAAGTTACAACATGGAAACAGGCCCTTCGGCCCAACATGTCCATGTCGCCCAGTTTATGCCACTAAGCTAGTCCCAATTGCCTGCACTTGGCCCATATCCCTCTATACCCATCTTACCCATGTAACTGTCCAAATGCTTTTTAAAAGACAAAATTGTACCCGCCTCTACTACTGCCTCTGGCAGCTCGTTCCAGACACTCACCACCCTTTGAGTGAAAAAATTGCCCCTCTGGACCCTTTTGTATCTCTCCCCTCTCACCTTAAATCTATGCCCCCTTGTTATAGACTCCCCTACCTTTGGGAAAAGATTTTGACTATCGAGGAAAAGATTCTGTAAAGCCGGAGGAGGTTACAGAGATAGGGAGGGGCGAGGCCATTGAGGGTTTTGAAAACAAGGATGAGAATTTTAAAATCGACGCGTTGCCAGACCAGGAGCCAATGTAGGTCAGCGATTGGTGAACGGGACTTGGTGCGAGTTAGGATACGGGCAGCAGAGTTTTGGATGAGCTCCAGTTTACGGAGGGTGCAAGTTGGAAGGCCAGCCAGGAGAGCATTGGAATAGTTGAGTCTAGAGGTAACAAAGGCATGGATGAGGGTTTCAGCAGCGGATGAGGGTTTCAGCAGCAGATGAGCTGAGGCAGGGGCGGAGATGGGCAATGCTGTGGAGGTGGAAGTAGGCGGTCTTGGTGATGGAGAGGATATGTGGTTGGAAGCTCAGTTCAGGGTCAAATAGGACGCCAAGGTTGCGAATGATCTGGTTTCATCTCGTACATTGGCCAGGGAGAGGGATGGAGTCGGTGGCTAATGACTGGAGTTTGTGGCAGGGACCGAAGACAATGGGCATGATTTTAGCCCCGAAATTCGGATGTTTTGGATGCGGAGGGTGGGCAGGCAGGCAATCAAAATTGGGGATTTGTGGAGCGGAAATATTGAGTCTTCCCAATATTTAGTTCGAGAGAATTTTAGTTCATCCAGTACTGGATGTCAGATGAGCAGTGTAATAAATAAGAGGCAGTGGAGGGATTGAGGGATGAGATGGTGATGTAGAGCTGGGTGTCATCAGTGTACATGTGGAATCTGACGTGTTTTCGGATGATGTCGCCAAGGGGCAGCATGTAGATGAGAAATAGGAGGGGGCCATGGATAGATCCTTGGGGGACTCCAGAGGTAAAGGTGCGGGAGCAGGAAGAGAAGCCATTACGGCTGATTCTCTGACTATGGATAGAAATGAATGGAACCAGGCGAGCACAGTCCTACCCAGCTGGACAACGGAGAAGAGGTGTTGGAGGAGGATGGTGTGGTCAACCACGTCAAAAGCTGCAGACAGTTTGAGAAGGATGAGGAGGGATAGTTTACTACGGTCACATTGGATGTAATTTGTGATTTTGATGAGGGCCATTTCCGTAGTGTGGTGGGGGCGGAAACCTGATTGGAGGCTATTCAAACATGGAGTTGCGAGAAAGATGGGCATGGATTTGGAAGGCGACAACACATTAAAAGACTTTGGAGAGGAAAGGGATGTTGGAGATGGGATGGTACTTTGCAAGGACAAAGGGGTCAAGGGTGTTTTATTTTGAGGAGGGGGGTGATGACATAAGAACTTAAGAAATAGGAGCAGGAATAGGTCCTACGGACCCTCAAGCCTGCTCCACCATTCAATAAGATCATGGCTGACCTTTGACCTCGACTCCACTTCCCAGCCCAATCCCCATATCCTTGATTCCCCTCAAGTCCAAAAATCTATCCATCTCAACCTTGAATATATTCAACGACTCAGCATCCACAGCCCTCTGGGGTACAGAATTCCAACGATTCACAACCCTCTGCGTGAAGAAATTTCTCCTCATCTCAGTCTTGAATGGCCGACCCACATCCTGCGATTATGCCCCCTAGTTCTAGACTTGCCAGCCAGGGGAAGCAGTCGCTCAGCATCTACCCTGTCAAACCCCCTCATAATCTTAAAGGTTTCAATTAGATCACCTCTCATTTTTCTAAACTCCAGAGAGTATAGGCCCATTCTACTCAACTTCTCTTCACAGGATAACCCTCTCATCCCAGGAATCAATCTAGTGAACCTTTGTTGCACCATCTTTAAGGCAAGTATATCCTTCCTTAGATAAGGAGACCAAAACTGTACACAGTACTCCAGGTGAGGTCTCACCAATGTCCTGTACAAATGTAGCAAGACTTCCTTACTCTTGTACTCCAACCCCCTTGCAACAAAGGCCAACATGCCATTTGCCTTCCTAATTGCTTGCTGTACCTGCATACTAACTTTTTGTGTTTCTTGTACGAGGACACCCAAGTCTCTCTGTTCACCAACATTTAATAGTTTCTCACCATTTAAAAAAAAATCTGGTTTTGGTGTAATGAATGCGTTACCAGAGTTAGGTGATTGAAGCAGAGTCCATGTCAACATTTAAGAATAGATTAGATAGGTTGAAGGGAATTAAGAGATATGGGAGCAGGGCGGGCACGTGGGATTAGGGCTATTAACTCGTGTGGAGAATGAGCACCAACAGACTGGTAGAGCTGAATGGCCTATTTCCGCGTAGTGATTTCCATGTAATTCTTTAAGTTCTGGTTTTCCATCTTTGGAGAGTAGTGTGAAGAGTAAAGTGCTGAAATGTAATGTGACTGACAGGGAACTTCCCAAGCATCTGATTAGAAATTGTAAGCTAACACAATGTAATTTCATCCAAATATCTGATTGGTTCAATAGCCAATCAAAGTTGGTACTGGAGACCATTGGTGCACAAGATGTTACGTAGATTAGTGGTGAGTAAATGTTTACCATAGCCAAGTTTAAACTAGCTTTCCTCTTCTACCACTCCATCACTCCTAGATCGGAAGGGGTTAACCGGAGATATATTACAAGGCTTCTTAAATCCCACATAGCTATTTCTTTGTACACTACCCACCAAAGCCCCCTTGCCGAGCCAAATGACGGCAGATTTAAAAGGGAGTGGGACAGTACCTGAGGAGAGGGAACCATTAAAAATCTCAGCTAACACGGGGGCCAGCAAGGGAAATTGGGTGGTCAGCAGTTTGGTGGGAATAGGGTTGAGGGAGCAAGAGGTGGGTCTCATGGACAAGATGAGCTCGGAGAGGGCATGAGAGGAGATAGGAGAGAAACTAGAGAAAGATGCGAGTTGAGGGCTAGGAACCTTAGGGGACGTTTGGCTTTGTGGGTTAGGGGAAGGGAGGGAAGCGGCAGAGGCAGCCGAACAGATGGTCTCAATCTTAATGACAAAGAAGCCCATGAGCTCCTTGCACTTGTTGTTGGATGTGAGGGTAGAGGGAGCAGGGGAGAGGATTTTAAGAAGATGATTTGTAGTAGAGAAGAGAAGCCAGGGGTTATCTTTGCATTCCAGGATGATCCTGGAATAGTGAGCAGTTTTGGCAGAGAAGCGCAGGACCCAGTAGTGCTTTATGTGGTCCAGCCAGATCTGGAGATGAATGGCTAAACCAGTTGTCCTACATCAATCTTCAAATCTGCGTCCCTTGGGCTTAAAGGATCGGAGATGTTGGCCGTACCAGGGGGATCGATCAGGGTGAGAGAGAGTAATGATTTTAACGGGGACAAGGGCATCAAAGGTGGAGATGAGGGTATGATTGAGCAGATTGGTAGCTGTAGATATGTCGTGATGAATAGAGGGCCAAAGTCTAGACAATTGGGAAATTGAAAGTGCGGTTGTAAGTGACCTGGGAGAGAGTTTTTTCCAGGTCCGGACACAGAAGGAAGTGGGGTTGGGAGGGGTATATGATCACTAATACAGAGATCAGTGTAACCTCTTTGGATTGGCAATCTATAGATCCATTTCTATAAAGACCAACATTTTGTTTACTTTGAGAGTTGTTGTCGCAGTTGCAATATTGGGTCAAATACCTGTTAAAAATGTTTTTATCTCATTTAGTGATCTCGCAATAGGACTTTTCGAAATGGACCATGTCTGCTATGATCCAGAATCTGTATGTTTTCTATATTCTGTCCTTGGATGTACAAACCCAGGTGATTAAATTTGTCCCTTTTAAAGTAATCTGAATACTGTACTGAACTTATTCACCATTTCAAAGAGAGTTTCGTAGTGTCTTGTAAGAAAGTTACCAGACAGACCAAAGGTTCATAGATTGAAGCAGCAAATCTCTCTATTTACTCATAAGTATTTGTATGAAGGACAAAAAGTTAGCAAACTCTAAAACATATAAAACACAAACAGATCTCCCATGGGATTGCTGTTGGTAAGTTGAAGGGTATGCTGTCCTATAAGAATAGGGGTGTTATATTGTGTAACGCACCATGTATTATCATTGGGGAACTGATTCATGTTGAATGATAGAGTCAAATTCAATTTTTAGTGCAGTGCAATGGGAAATTTTTAGCACACAGACATAGTAGGCAACATGTAGCAGTTTTAAGGTAGGATACCAAGGGCTTAGGAGCATGGAGAGGGAGGGAAGTTCATCAGTACTTAATGGGTTATGGAACAGGGTCTTCGTGTTTGACAGAAATAGCATGGAGGTCCTGGAATTTAGGAACAACGTAATGGGGATCATTGGGTTTGCAGCAGTAGATACATCCCAGGGTCTGGCATCATACAGTTAAATCTTGGAGTTTGCCATCATTGGGAAAGGAGGATGGTGCTGAGGTCCAACAGCATTAGGGGCTTCCCTAGGATGTGGCAGCATGGAGAGAGGGCAAACTTGGGGTGTAGCAGCAGTGGGGAGGTGAGATATCTTGAGCTATAGTGACATTCGATTAGGGAGCTGCTCAGGTTGGGGAGTGCAGACAAAGTCTAGTCTTCAGGTCGAGAGAGGTCAGGGCATGGGGGATCGTTGAATCAAAGCAACACTGATATAATTCAGTCCTCATTTTAAAGTAAGATATCTGTCCTTTTTTTTTTGAATACTTCGATTTAATATTGGCCTAGAATTTGCTGTAGCAGGGCAACGAACGGTGCCTGCCATTAGTTAGACTTGCCCTTGCTGGAAGTGCGAGATGGAAATGGTGTGGCTCCCTCTTCAGGGCATTTGTGATCTGAGTGAACAGGGCAAGCAACTGTGTATCCCCTTAACCCATCAGATTGACGGATTGTGAAATTAATAGCACAAGGACTGAGAAGGAAGTTTAAGTAAGAATGGGGAATTCATAGAAACATGGAAACATAGAAAATAGGAGCAGGAGTCGGCCATTCGGCCCTTCAAGCCTGCTCCGCCATTTAATATGATCATGGCTGATCCTCTATCTCAATACCATATTCCCGCTCTCTCCCCATATGTCAAATCAGGTACAGAAAAATAAATAAAGTGAGGGAAAGAAAGATTGGATTAAGAGAAAGAAAAAAGGGCAAATAAAAAGTTTTTTTAAAAATTGTAATTTTAAATTTTTAAAAAAATCTCCAACAACATTTCATAGAATCATAGAAATTTATGGCACAGAAGGGGGTCATTCGGCCCATCATGTCTATGCCGGCTGAAAAAGAGCTATCCAATCTAATCCCACTTTCCAGCTCTTGGTCCATAGTCTTGCAGGTTACGGCACTTAAAGTGCACATCCAAGTACTTTTTAAATGCGATGACAATTTCTGCCTCTACCACCCTTTCAGGCAGTGAATTCCAGACCCCCACCACCCTCTGGGTAAAAAACCATTCGCATCAACTCCCCTCTAATCCTCCTACCAATTACTTAAATCAATGCCCCCTGGTTATTGACCTCTCTGCTAAGGGAAATAGGTCCTTCCTATCTGCTCTATCTGGGCCCCTCATAATTTTATACACCTCAATTAAATCTCCCCTCAGCCTCCTCTGTGCCAAAGAAAACAACCCCAGTCTATCCAATTTTTCCTCAGAGCTAAGATTCTCCAGTCCTGGCAACATCCTCGTAAATCTCCTCTGTACCATCTCTGGTGCAAGTACATCTTTCCTGTAATGCGGTGACCAGAACTGTACGCAGTACTCAAGCTGTGGCCTAACTAATGTTTTATACAGTTCCAGGATAACCTCCCTGTTCTTGTATTCTATGCCTCAGCTAATGAAAGAAAGTATCCCGTATGCCTTTTTAACCACCTTATCTACCTGTCCTGCTACCTTCAGGGATCTGTGGACATGTACTCCAAGGTCCCTCTGTTCCTCCACAATTCTCAGTATCCTCCCATTTATTGTGTATTTCCTTGTCTTGTTTGCCCTCTCCACGTGCATTACCTCACACTTCTCTGGATTGAATTCCATTTGCCATTTTTCTGCCCACCTGACCAGTCCATTGATATCTTCCTGCAATCGACAGCTTTCCTCCTCATTATCAACCACACGGCCAATTTTTGTATCATCTGCAAACTTCTTAATCATGCCCCCTACGTTTAAATCTAAATCATTGATATATACCACAAAAAGCAAGGGACCAAGTACTGAGCCTGTGGGACCCCACTGGAAACAGCCTTCTAGTCACAAAAACACCTGTCGACCATTATCTTTTGCTTCCTGCCACTGAGCCAATTTTGGATCCAACTTGCCACTTTCCCTTAGATCCCCTGGGCTTATACTTTTCTGACCAGGTTCATAATACATGTAGGACCTTGTCAAAAGCCTTGATAAAATCCATGCAGACTACATCAATCGTTGTAGCCTCATCGATCCTCCTTGTTACCTTCTCAAAAATGTCAATCAAGTTAATCAGACACGACCTTCCCGTAACAAATCCATGCTGACTGTCCTTGATTAACCCATGCCTTTCTAAATGACTATTAATACTGTCCCTCAGAATCGATTCCAATAATTTGCCCATCTCCGAGATTAGACTGACTGGCCTGTAATTACTCGGTCTATCTCTTTCTCCCTTTTTAAACAATGGTATAACATTAACAGTCCTTCAGTCCTCCGACACCACGCCTGTAGCCAGTGAAGATTGGAAAATGATGGTCAGAGCCTACTTTATTTCCTCCCTTGCTTCTCTTGAAAGCCTGGGATACATTTCATCCGGGCCTGGCGATTTATCTACTTTCAACGATGCTAATCCTCTTAATATTTTCTCTCTCACTATGTTTATCCCATCTAATATTTCACATTCCTCCTTAACTACAATGTCTGCATCCTCCCCCTCTTTTGTGAAGAAAGACGCAATGTATTCATTAAGAACCATACCCACATCTTCTGCCTCCACCCATAGGTTATCTTTTTGGTCTCTAATAGGCCCTACTCTTTCCTTAGTTATCATCTTGCTCTTTATGTAATATAAAACATCTTTGGATTTTCCTTGATTTTATTTGCCAATATTCTTTCATGCTCTCTCTTTGCTTTCCTAAGTTACTTTTGAATTTCACCTACACACTTTCTATACTCCTCTAGGCTTTCTCTAGTATTGAACTCTCGGTATCTGACATAAGCTTCCCTTTTTTGCCTTATCCTACCCTGTATGCTCCTTGACATCGAGGGGGTTCTAGATTTGGGAGTCCCACCCTTTTTCTTTGTGGGAACATATTTGCACTGAACCCTCACTATCTCCTTCTTGAATGCCTCCGACTGCTCTAATGTAAGGAATCTTACAACACCAGGTTATAGTCCAACAATTTTATTTTAAAATCACAAGCTTTCGGAGATTATCCCCTTCGTCAGGTGAGTGAGTGAATAAGAGGTTCTCAAATCGCATATCTTATATTAGGCTGGGACACCATCACACCAATCAAAAGGTGTCGTTGGTGTTCAGACAAGTTAGCCACGGAAAACAGTAGGTCCCAGTATGCTGAATACACATTGTGTCAAATTATACAGACCGAGAGAAAGAGACCCAAAAGGCAGAGAGAGAGAGAGAATTTTAAAAACAGATAACTTTTTTTTCCCCTTGCTGGTGGGGTTACGTGTAGCGTGACATGAACCCAAGATCCCGGTTGAGGACGGAACTTGGCTATCAATTTCTGCTCGACGATTTTGCGTTGTCGTGTGTCTCGAAGGCCGCCTTGGAGAACGCTTACCCGAAGATCGGTGGCTGAATGTCCTTGACTGCTAAAGTGTTCCCCGACTGGGAGGGAACCCTCCTGTCTGGCGATTGTTGCGCGGTGTCCGTTCATCCGTTGTCGCAGTGTCTGCATGGTCTCGCCAATGTACCATGCTCCGGGGCATCCTTTCCTGCAACGTATGAGGTAGACAACGTTGGCCGAGTCACAGGAGTATGAACCATGTACCTGGTGGGTGGTGTCTTCTCGTGTGATGGTGGTATCTGTGTCGATGATCTGGCATGTCTTGCAGAGGTTGCTGTGGCAGGGTTGTGTGGTGTCGTGGACTCTGTTCTCCTGAAAGCTGGGTAATTTGCTGCGAACGATGGTCTGTTTGAGGTTGGGTGGCTGTTTGAAGGTGAGTAGTGGAGGCGTGGGGATGGCCTTAGCGAGGTGTTCGTTGTCATCGATGACATGTTGAAGGCTGCGGAGAACATGGCGTAGTTTCTCCGCTCTGGGGAAGTACTGGACGACGAAGGGTACTCTGTTGGTTGCGTCCCGTGTTTGTCTTCTGAGGAGGTCTATGCGATTCTTCGCTGTGGCCCGTCGGAACTGTCGATCGACAAGTCGAGCGTCATATCCTGTTCTTACGAGGGCATCTTTCAGCGTCTGTAGGTGTCCATCGCGTTCCTCCTCGTCTGAGCAGATCCTGTGTATTCGTAGGGCCTGTCCATAGGGGATGGCCTCTTTGACGTGGTTGGGGTGGAAGCTGGAAAAGTGGAGCATCATGAGGTTGTCCGTGGGCTTGCGGTAGAGTGAGGTGCTGAGGTGCCCGTCTTTGATGGAGATTTGTGTGTCCAAGAAAGAAATCGATTCTGAGGAGTAGTCCATGGTGAGTTTGATGGTGGGATGGAACTTGTTGATGTTATCGTGTAGTCTATTCAGTGATTCTTCGCACTGCTCTGATACTGATTTACCTTCAAGTAGCTGTTTCCAGTCCACTTTTGCTAAATCACATCTCAGCTTTTTAAAGTTGGCCTTTCCCCAATTGAGAACTTTTATTCCTGGTCTATCTTTGTCCTTTTTCATAACTATGCTAAATCTAACTGAATTATGATCACAACTACCAAAATGATCTCCCACTCATGCTCCTTCCACCTGCCCAGCTTCATTCCCTAAAATTAAGTCCAGAATTGCCACCTCTCTTGTTAGGCTTGCTACGAACTGGCTAAAAAAGTTCCCCTGAATACATTTTAAGAATTCTGGGCCCTCTATTCCTTTCACACTGATTGTATCCCAGTTAATATTAGGGTAGTTGAAATCCCCTGCTATTACTGCCCTATTGTTTTTGCACTTTGCAGAAATTTGCCTACATATTTGCTCTCGTATCTCCCTTTAACATTTGAGGTTCTATAGTACACTCCCTGCAGTGTGATTGCTCCCTTTTTTTCTTTAGTTCAACCCATATGGCCTCATTTGATGATCCTTCTAACATATCATCCCGCCTCACAGCTGTAATTGTTTCTTTAACCAATATTGCCCCCCTCTCTCTTTTTATCCCCCTCTCTATCTTGTTGGAAAACCCTGTAACCAGGAATGTTGAGCTGCCATTCCTGCCCTCCTTTAAGCCATGTTTCTGTAATAGCTATGATATCATACGTGTCTATCTGTGCCCTCAGCTTCTCTGCCTTATTCACTAAACTCCTTGCGTGTCTATCTGTGCCCTCAGCTTCTCTGCCTTATTCACTAAACTCCTTGCATTAAAGTATATACCATTAAGCACTGCCAAACTCCTTTGATGTCTATTTTCTAGCCTTTGTTTCCTCTGCCTTCCAAACTTACAAATTTTCTGCCTTCCATTTCCAGCTCTGCTTCTCTCCCTTCTGAATCTATGCTCAGGTTCCCGTCCCCCTGCCAAGCTAATTTAAATCCTCCCCAACAACACTAGCAAAGCTCCCCGTGACGATATTGGTACCGGCCCTTTTGAGTTGCAGCCTGTCCGGCTTGTATAGGTCCCACCTCCCCCAGAACCAGTCCCAATGCCTCGGGAATCTAAAGCCCTCCCTCCTGCACCATCTCTCCAGCCACGCATTCATCTACACTATCCTCTTATTTCTGTACTCACTAGCGCATGGCACAGGAAGTAATCCGGAGATTACTACCTTTGAGGTCCTGCTTATTAATCTCTTTCCCAGCTCCCTAAAATCTGCATCAGGACCTCATCCCTCTTTCTAACTATGTCATTGGTGCCGATATGGACCACGACGTCTGCTGTTCACCCTCCCCCCTCAGAATGTTCTGCAGCCGCTCAGTGACATCTCTGACCCTGACACCAGGGAGGCAACATACCATCCTGGAATCACGTCTGTGGCCACAGAAATGCCTGTCTGTTCCCCTAACTATAGAATCCCCTATCACTATTGCTTTCCTGACCTTCCTCCTCCTCCCCCCCACTGTACAGCTGAGCCACCCATGGTGCTGTGGACTTGGCTCTGGCTGAAATGAAAATCTGAAGGAATGAGACTCCACACTTGTAATAGTTAATTTTCAGTGCCAGAGAGGTTGACTGGCTGTAATTAACACTTATCACATCATTAAAAGGGTAATTAGACTTGAAATGACTTGACTTAACTTTTTGTGGCGAGTTTAGTTCTCATCTATCGCGCAAATACAGGAACTTCACGCTGTTCAATGCGTGTCAATGGTGAGGCAGACAGTGAGAAGCTGTTTTTGCGAAGCCAGCGATGGAGCGGCGCATCTCAGACAGCAACTTTTGGCTTTCCATGTTAACCGCACATCTGTCCTCACCTGAAGTTGCTGCGCGATTTGCGCATAAATAACGGTGAGTGCCGTTAGCCTCACCATTGTTTCGACAGCAAATTCTGGACCATTACTGTTTTATATAGCAAAACTTACCAAAAGCAGAGTAGAGTTGGTTGGAGTACTGAAAGTGGGATGCAAACAACAGTCAGTGTGGTGGGGAGGAAGGAAGTTTGACAGCTGTGAGCAGAGCAATAATTTAAAATAAAAATATTTTTCAACACATCAACTTAGCTTTCTTTACTTCCCTATACCAACATGGCTGCTGGCTACCTTAAAAGAGCCTCAAAATCTTCGGCTGCTCCACAGAACATCCATAACCAGAACTCACAAGTACATTTAGTGTTAACTGTTACGATACTATTTGGCAGCTAATGTTACATGGTATTCAACGTTGGAAAACCCTATCACTGTATCATTAGTGTAACTGGAACCAGATTCCTATTGAGAAAGTATGACATAATGCATTTCAATGCTTTTTGAAATAAAATGTTGTGACCCATTCAGCAATTTCAATACATAATGGACAGATATAAACCTCATACAATGCAAAACGCCATAAGAACGTTGCTAGATGGATTGTAAGGGGCTCTGATGAATGTTGAACAAAGTGCTGATTCTGAATGGTAAATTCTGGCTGTTTTTGAACTGCTTTTCTCAATTCTTCATTTAACTTTAAACAGAGCTTGTTTTTAAACTCTTTTACAACTAATTTGGCAGACGGAAGGGTACCAGAATGAAACATTAGAGAGGAGAAACAAGGTGCACAAAGGACTGGGAGGGACAAGTAGCACGAGAGTAAAGAATAGTTCAGAAATAGGAGGGTTCAGACAAGAGGCAAATTCGAGGCAGTCCAAAATGAGATTGCAGTGGGTAAATGCACGTAGCGTAATAAATAAGGTTGGTGAGCTGCAGGCTCAAGTCGCCACATGGGACTATGATATAGTGGCAATAACAGAGACCTGGCTCAAAGAAGGGGAGGATTGAGTACTTAATATTCCTGGCTACAAGGTATTCAGGAAAGATAGGGAAGGAAAGAAAGGAGGGGAGTTGGCAGTATTGATCAAAGACACTATTATAGCATTGGAAAGGGATGATGTAGTCGAGGGGTAAAAGACAGAATCTATTTGGTTAGAATTAAGGAACAATAGAGGAGCTATTACACTACTGGGTGTATATTACAGGCCACTAAATAGTAGGAAGGAGATAGAGGAGCAAATTTGCAGGCAAATTACAGAAAGATGCAAGAGCTATAGAGTAGTGATAATGGGTGACTTCAATTATCCCAATATAGACTGGGACAGTAACAGTGTAAAGAGCAAGGAGGGGAAGGAATTCCTAAAATGTGTTCAAGAGAACTTTCTGGAACAGTGTGTTTCCAGCCCAAACAGGTAGGAAGCAGTGCTGGATCTAGTTCTGGGGAATGAAGTGGGACAGGTGGAGCATGTTTCAGTGGGGGAGCATTTGGGGAACAGTGATCATAATATCATTAGGTTTAGAATAGTTATGAAAAAGGATAAGGAATAATCAAATGTGAAAATGCTTAACTTGAGGAGGGCAAATTTCAGGTGGATTGGAATCAAAAATTGGTAATTGAACAATGGGAGGCTTTCAAGGAGGAGATGGTTCTGGTACACAGTAAACACATCCCTATGAGGGGGAAAGGGAGGGCAGCCAAAGCTAGAGCTCCCTGGATGACAAAAGATCTAGAAATTAAAATGAAACAGAAAAAGGAGGCTTATGACAAATGTAAGGTTCACAATACAGTAGAGAATCAGGCTGAATACAGAAAGTACAAAGGAGATCTAAAAATGGGAATAAGTGGGGCAAAGAGAAAGCATGACAATAGATTAGTGACTAACATAAAAGGGAACCCAAACGTAATTTATAAACATATAAATAGTAGAAGGGTAGTCAAAGGAAGAGTGGGAACGATTAGGGACAAAAAAATTATGATCTTGTGGAGACAGAGGGCATGGCTTTTTATTCATTTGTTCGTGGGATGTGGGCATTGCTGGCGAGACCAGCATTTATTGCCCATCCTTAATTGCCCTTGAGAAGGTGGTGGTGAGCCACCTTCTTGAACAGGCTGGGGTACGAAATGAATACCTCGCATCCGTCTTCACTAGAAAAGAGGATGCTGCCATTGTAGCAGTAAAGGAGGAGGTAGGAGCGATATTGGATCGGATAAAAATAGAAAACGAGGAAGTAGTTAAAAGATTGGCAGTACTCAAAGTAGAAAAGTCGCCCAGTCCAGATGAGATGCATCCTCGATTACTGAAGGAAGTAAGGGTGGAAATTGTGGAGGCTCTGGCCACAATCTTCCAATCCTCCCCAGATATGGGGACAGTGCCAGAGGACTGGAGGATTGCAAATGTTACACCCCTGTTCAAAAAAGGGGAGAGGGATAAACCCAGCAATTACAGGCCAGTCAGCCTAACGTCAGTGGTGGGGAAACTTTTAGAGACAATAATCTGGGACAAAATTAATTGGCGCTTGGAAAAGTGTGGGCTAATAAATGAAAGTCAGCACGGATTTGTTGAAGGAAAATCGTGCTTGACTAACTTGATTGAGTTCTTTGATGAAGTAACGGTGAGGGTTGATGAGGGTAGTTCGGTTGATGTGTATATGGATTTTCAAAAGGCATTTGATAAAGTACCACATAATAGACTTGTTAGCAAAATTAAAACACATGGGATTAAAGGGACAGTTGCAGTGTGGATACAAAATTGTCTAAGGGACAGAAAGCAGAGAATAGTGGTGAATGGTTGTTTTTCAGACTGGAGTGCAGGATACAGTAAGTGTTCCCCAGGGGTCGGTATTAGGACCACTGCTCTTTTTGATATATATTAATGACCTGGACTTGGATATAGAGGGTATAATTTCAAAGTTTGCAAATGATATGAAACTCAGAAATGTAGTAAACAATGTGGAGGATAGTAACAGACTTCAGGAAGACATAGACAGACTGGTGAAATGGGCAGACACATGGCAGATGAAATTTAACACAGAGAGATGTGAAGTGATGCATTTTGGTAGGAAGAATGAGGAGAGGCAATATAAACTAAATGATACAATTTTAAAAGTGGTGCAGGAGCAGAGAGACCTGGAGCTGCACATATACAAATCTTTGAAGGTGGCAGGACAAGTTGAGAAGATTGTTAAAAAAAAAAGTATATGGGTTATTAATAGAGGTATAGAGTACAAAAGCAAGGAAGTTATGCTCAACCTTTATAAAACACTAGTTAGGCCTCAGCTGTCGTACTGAGTTCAATTCTGGGCACCACACTTTAGGAAGGATGTGAAGGCTTTAGACAGGTTGCAGAAGAGATTCATTATAATGGTGCTCGGGATGAAGGACTTCAGTTTTATGGAGAGACTGGAGAAGCTGGGGTTGTTCTTAGAAGAGAGAAGGTTAAGGGAAGATTTGATAGAGGTGTTCAAAATCATGAAGGGTTTTGATAGAGTAGATAAGGAGAAACTGTTTCCAGTGGCAGAAGGGTCGGTAACCAGAAAACACAGATTTAAGGCGAGAGGCAAAAGAGCCAGAAGCGAAATGAGGAAACATTTTTTTATGCAGCGAGTTGTAATGATGTGGAATGCACTGCCTGAAAGGATAGTGGAAGCAGATTCAATAGTAACTTTCAAAAGGGAATTAGATAAATACTTGAAGGGAAAACATTTACAGGGCTATGGGGAAAGAGCAGGGAAATGGGATTATAATTGGATAGCTCTTTCAAAGAGCTGGCACAGGCACGATGGGCTGAATGGCCGCCTCCTGTGCTGTGGTACCGTGATATGAATTCACGCAGTCCCTTTGCGAAAGAGCTCCAGCACATCTTTGAATTTAGCAACATTCCATAAATATTAATTTATGATAGACAAATTCCATAGCTAGATTGAAGTACATCCCAGACAATGTAACATCATATTTCTACATTTAACTTACAAAAGCAAATAATGGAACAGGAAGCTCTTGTATCAAAGGAGTAATGCTACTAATTCAATCAAGGAAATAAGATTGATTGGTCTTTGATATATAATGGAACATCTAGTATCTGGTGTAATGGATGGGGCTCTCTGGTGGATAATAGAAATTGACTGATATTCAGAAGTCTCCAAATTTTGTTCTTGCGTGTATTGTACAGCAATTCCATAGGCACAGAGACACCGTCAAATACATTACAAGTATTTTCAATTGAATTTAATCTTTTTTGGGCTGTGACGTTGATTTGTTTCATCAGGAGGAGATTGGCAGTAGTGGGCTGTGTAATGAAGCAAAGCTTTGGACGAGGATAGCTTTGAGAGATTTTGGTGAGCTTGTGTTGAATTCACCTGAAAATCCCTGAATTTCATGGTGCCTGTACAGACAGCAGTATTCAGATTTCCAGTAAAAAAAATGAAAGGTTTTTATTCACAAAAGCACAGTTTTAGTACAGGTGCCCCTTTCTAACCTCCAATATCTTTGCCTTATTCCTTAAATGATTGACCCAGCTTGGCTATAAGTCACTGTGCATCCTCGTTTGAGCCTTTAGCGTGTTCGGGTGTTAATAGTCTGTTTTTGCACTCAGGCCTTTGTATTCTGCTGTGACCTTGGCCACAGATCACAATCATAGATCTCTAGGCTGTTTATTTAGACTGCAAAGCATCATCCAACACTTCAGATCAGATCTGCATGAGCTGTTTTGCGGCCTTTAGGGAACACTCTAACCTCTAGAGTATCTCGAGCTTAGCTGCCCCATCTCACCTGTATTGAAAGTTTAACTGAAGTCATGAGTTCTAGCCATCAATCAATCAATTTACTCCCTAACCTCACCTGCTTTTTGGAGCCAGCAAGGTCCTGATACAAACAGTGCACACTTACCTTCCATTCATGTCTATTCATTACAGTGGTCCAGTAGATTTTAAGGTGTTACCATTCCTCAGTCAAATGTAAAGGTTCTGAACTGTTTGTTTCAGAGACTGAACGAATGCCCTACACTTCTGACACTGGATACAAACAGGAAGGTGCCATGAACAACTCTCAATGTTGCTTTCAATTCTCACTGGGAACAGTGTGGACCAGGCTGGAGAATTCAAAACGTCCTTCAATTATGGGAGTGAGATTTATATAATGACAGTCTTGTCTAATTTCAGACTGTCTGGGTCCCTGGAACATTTGACTCGGGCCTTGTGATACGGACAGACTATTTGCAGTGGCACCTCCCTCACAGGGTGAACCGTATTGGTGCATTTCCAGGACTTCCAGATCTGAGCATACTCCCCGAACATAATTCAACAGTAGAGATCAGCAAAGTGAACAGAACAAAAAGCAGGGGTGGGGGGTCGGAGGTGGGTGTGGCAGAATGACAGGAGTAAAATATCTCTTGTTGGATAATTTCAAACCAAAAACTCAATTTGAGTACAAAATAGGATTTCTTGCTTTTCTTTTAAAACTTCATTCAACTTATTAAATCACTGGGGGTGGAGGGGTGGAATTTCACTTTCAGATATACTCTCCTGGCAGGTGAGGCTCTCTCCAGGGAGCACAGGCTCCTGAAATTAGCCATATAACATTAGGCACCCATTGTATTACATTATTTTAATACTGATAATGGGGGAATACACTTGCTACAGCTTAGTAAATAGGGCACAGCTGACCACAGCGATAAAGATGAAAAGTAAGGGTGTAGTTATAAATATCTATTCCATGGTTTGTGTTAGACACAGTGGGCTTAGTAATCATGAAGGGTGTTCATCTTCAAAAATCGATTCAATCTTTAATCACTTGTTTATTAGTCATAAGTATATATTGGGTCAGGAATTGCTCATAAAATAATGGTGCGCCTGACAGCACTCATCGTTATTAATGGGCAAATCGAAGAGCAAGTTCCAGCGACTGCACATGCGCAGTCAAACGCGGAAATCCGGAATGTGCTTGTCCTCATTCCCTGCTGATCTGACAGCTTCGCGTTGAAGAGCTACCACAGGCTGGAATCAATGGACCAGCATGAACTGAGTATTAATCATGAAACAATAGAAGCTTGTAACAAAGGTAATGCAGTAATCATGGGGGACTTTAATCTTCATATAAACTGGGCAAATCAAATTGAAAAAAGTAGTTTGAAGGACGAGTTTATAGAATGCATTCGAGACAGTTTCCTAGAGCAATACGTCATGGAACCAACCAGGGAACAGGCTATTTTAGATCTTGTATTGTGTAATGAGACAGGGTTAATTAGTAATCTCACAGTAAAGGATCCTCTGGGGAAGAGCAATCATAATATGATAGAATTTCACATTGAGTTTGAGAGTGACGTACTTAAGTCCGAAACTAGAGTCTTAAACTTAAATAAAGCCAATTATATAGGAATGAGGGGTGAGTTGTCTAAAGGTAGATTGGGAAATTAAATTAAAGGGTATGATGGTTGAAAAGCAATGGCAAACATTTAATGAAATATTTCAATATTCTCAACAAATATACATTTCATTGAGAAACAAAAACTCCACGGGAAAAGTGATCCGCCCGTGGCTAACTAAAGAAGTTAAGGATAGTATTAGATTAAAAGAAGAGGCCTACAACGTTGCCAAGAAAAGTAGTAAGCTTAAGGGTTGGGACAGTTTTAGAAACCAGCAAAGGACGACCAAAAAATTGATAAAAAGGGAGAAAATAGAATATGAAAGTAAACTAGCAAGAAATTTAAAAATGGATTGTAAGAGCTTCTACAAGTATGTAAAAAGGAAGAGAGTAGCAAAAGTAAACATTGGTCCCCGAGAGGCTGAGACAGGAGAAATTATAATGGGGAATCAAGAAATGGCAAATGTGAGAAACAAATATTTTGCATCTGACTTCACATTTTGAAGACACAAAAAGCATACCAGAAATAGTGGGGAACCAAGGAGCTAATGAGAGTGAGGAACTTAAAGTAATTATTATCAGTAGAGAAAAAGTACTTGTGAAACTAATGGGACTAAAAGTCGTTAAATCCCCTGGACCTGATGGCCTACATCCTAGGGTTCTAAAAGAGGTGGCTGCAGAGATAGTGGATGCATTGGTCGTGATCTTCCAAAATTCCCTAGATTCTAGAACGGTCCCAGCAGATTGGAAGGAAGAAAATGTAACCCCGCTATTCAAGAAAGGAGAGAGAGAGAAAACAGGGAACTACAGGCCAGGTAGCCTGACTTCAGCCGTCAGGAAAATGCTGGAAGTGGTAACAGGGCATTTTGCACATCACAATATGATTAGAAGAGTCAACATGGTTTTATGAAAGGGAAATTGTGTTTCGCAAATTTATTAGAGTTTTCTGAGGATGTAACTAGTAGGGTAGATAAAGGGGGCCCAGTGGATGTAGTATATTTGGATTTTCAAAAGGCGTTTGATATGGTGCCACATAAAAGGTTGTTACGCAAGATAAGGACTCATGGTGTTGGGGGTAATATATTCGCATGGATAGAGGATTGGTTAATGGGCAAAAAACAGGGAGTAGGGATAAACGGTTCATTTCCAGGTTGGCAGGCTATAACTAGTGGGGTGCTGCAAGGATCAATGCTTGGGCCTCAGCTATTTACAATCTATATTAATGACTTGGATGAAGGGACCGAGTGTAGTGTATCCAAATTGCTGACGATACAAAGCTAGGTGGGAAAGTAAGCTGTGAGGAGGACACAGAGTCTGCAAAGGGATATGGACAGGTTAAGTGAGTGGGCAAGAAGGTGGCAGATGGAGTATAATGTGGGGAAATGTGGTAGGAAGAATAGAAAAACAGAATATTTTTTAAATGGTGAGAAACTATTAAATGTTGGTGTCCAGAGAGACTTAGGTGTCCTGATACAAGAAACACAACAAGTTAGCATGCAGGTACAGCAAGCAATTAGGAAGGCAAATGGCATGTTGGCTTTGATTGCAAAGGGATTGGAGGACAAGAGTAAGGAAGCCTTACCACAATTGTGCAGGGCTCTGGTGAGACCTGGAGCACTGTGCCCAGTTTTGGTCTCCTTATCTAAGGAAGGATATACTTGCCTTGGAGGCAGTGCAATGAAGGTTCACTAGATTAATTCCTGGGAAGAGAGGTTTGTCCTTCCTGTGAGGAGAGGTTAGTAGAATATAGAATGGACCTATACTCTCTGGAGTTTAGAAGAATGAGAGGTGATCTCATTGAAACATATAAGATTCTGAGGGGACTTGACAGGGTGGAGGCTGAGAGGTTGTTTCCCCTGGCTGGAGAGTCTAGAACTAGAGGGCATAGTTCCAGGATAAGGGGTCGGTCATTTAAGACTTAGATGAGGAGGAATTTCTTCAGTCATAGGTTTGTGAATCTTTGGAATTTTCTTCCACAGTGGGCTGTGAATGCTGAATCATTGAGTATATTCAAGGCTGAGATAGATAAGTTTTTGGACTCTAGGGGAATCAAGGGACATGGAGATCGGGCAGGAAAGTGGAGTTGAGGTTGAAGATCAGTAATGATCTGATTGAATGGCAGAGCAGGCGCGAGGGGCCATATGGCCTACTCCTGCTCCTATTTCTTACGTTCTTGTGAACTTGCTGCATAGCTCAGCTGGAAACTAACTAATTTCGTCAGGAAAAAAATGTATGCTGAGTTATATCAGGTCTAAACTAACTTTTAATGGTGCAGTAAGTATTAATGACAACCAAAACAACCTCTCTGGCACTGAAAACTAACTTTTAAAAATGTGGCGTCTCATTACTCCCGATTTTAATAGTTTTTGAACATTTAAAAAAAGATTTAGATTAAAAAATATTAAATATTTATTTTTTTACTTTTTCTTTCTGTCCCTTTTATCTCAGTCTTTTAATCTTACCTTCTCTTTATTTTGCGTGCTCTATCTGATTTGATAGTCTATTTATTAATCTTAGCTGACACTGGTTCTTCGACTGCGTAGTTTGTGACTGAGAATCATTTCCTGGTTCTCGCAGCGTAGCTTGCTTCAAGCTGATTGGTGAAGGGGACAGAGAGATCCTTTCCTCCTCTCACAGCTCATGGAAACCCAGGAACGACCACTGAACTTTTTGCAGCACTCAATTAATGCAAGTTGGCGCCCAAAAGCCCCACAAACAGTTTGTGGGTAAGTTAGTTACTTACGAACGGCGGGTGACGTGCTGGTTCACTATTTGATCTGCTGTTTGATCAATGTTAATCTGGACTCTCTTCCTCCTTATTCCACTGAAACCAGGGAATTTCCAAAATGGTAATAGATTTCTTATTATTTCTTAACTCGCTTTCTAATCTTTCTTTTCTGTGTTTGTAATTGTGAACTTATTTAATAAGGCTCCTGCTACTTCCCATCTCAAGAAAATTTGACAGCAACATTCCCAGTCTCACCCTGGTTGAAGCTAAGTTTCTGTCAAAGGGGTAACGTCATGTGCCTCCAATCTGAATTTTGGATCTAATTAAGATTTTAACATCCCCTTACCATACTCGTGTTCTATTTGCAAAGGCTTGGTGCTAATTTGGTTTAGGTGAAATCCATCCCATCTGTAGAGCTTCTCCCTGCCCCAGAAGTCATCCTGAAGCTTTAGGAACCTGTAACCCTCCCCTCTATACCTCCAACAAACCACACATTGGCATATCTAATCTACTTATCTAATACATGGTACCAGGAGTAATCCTGAAATTACTCTTGACATCCTGATTTTTAATCTAACACAGATTTTCTTTGCAGGACCTTGCTCTTCCCTTTGCCTCTGATTCCAATGTGAACCACAATTTAGGCTGCTCATTTTGCTCTTTCAAAAATGTCTTCAATCCACTTTATTACGTCTCTTCCCTGGCACCTGGCATACGACAGACCATCCAGGACACCCGTTTTCAGCTGCAGAATAGACTGTCTTTCCCTGTAATAGAATTCCCCATATCTACTTGCCTTTCCTTGATACTGTCACTTCTTGTATAATGGTGCCATGTTGCTGCTTTGGATGGTTAAATGCAATGTACCAAATTTTGTGGTGATCAACTGAAAGTTGTTTTAGGTTACTATGCCCTCCTGGGTTAAGATATCGGAGAGGTGGTAGCAGCCACAAAACTGTACTCCAGCAAGGCGTAGCATGTTAAGGAGAAGAGGAGGGGGCAAAACTTAGGGTGGAGGGGAATTAAAAGGTTGATTGTAAATCTCACACTTACATCTTTTGTTGTTATTCAAGAGAATACATCAGTTATTATGAATAATGACATTTTATCAGTGGAGTTTCTTCATGGTTTTCACAGGTAAAATTATTTCACATCCCTCCCATAGACAAGAAACGAAAAGGCAAATTAATGTCTCACATTGTTCGCTGAGTTGCAGAAACGACCATTGCTGTTCCTGAATGGCAAAAAGCTGACTGCATCATGAAGTAAATATAATAATTGTATAAGTAATTTTTAATTAGATTATAAATTCATTATATTAATGAGCACCTTCTAAGTTGTATGCACACTATCTAATCATTAAGAATTATTTAATAAATTACTCACAATTATAAGAAAATTCATAAAGGTAAGATGGGGGATGTAATATCCATTCTAGATGACATCCGCACATATGAAATAGAAGCAGGAGTAGACCACATGGCCCCCCGAGCCTGCTCCACCATTCAATAAGATCATGGTTGATCTTCGACCTCAACACCACTTTCCTGCCCGATCCCCATATCCCTTGATTCCCCGAGAGTGCAGAAATCTGTCTGTCTCAGCCTTGAATATATTCAATGACTCAGCATCCACACTCCTCTGGGGTAGAAAGTTCCAAAGATTCCCTCCGAGTGAAGAAACTCCTCCTCATCTCAGTCTTAAATGGCCGACCCCTTATTATTATTATTATTATTTTAATGTCTATAAAAAGACTGCTTCCACTTTATTTAATGTATCACTCTAGGCTGTAAAAGAACCATATTCACATTTTTTCCCTTTGTTTTTCATACAGATGTGACTGAATCACAACATTTCATGCAAAATGAGTTGCTTGACAGGTGCATGATTTGCAAACGCTGTGACTCACGGTATTCACCTTACAGTGATTTATGAAAATATATAATACAGACTCCTCACAATTTACAGCACAGACCAATAAGGACAAAGTGTCTTACCCTTACTTTTTGACGTGCTCATTGCAGCATTTACTTCCTGCATTCCCTGTGGTCGACTGGACAGCGAGAAGCCATTTTTATTCATTCAGAAGGTCTTGACACACTTGTAATTTATGATTTATATTTAGATAAGGATAAGCAGATGAGGTCTTCATCATTCATGCTGTATAGGGCTAAAAAAATAAATGCACTTTATCCTATAACTGACAGATTTCCCTCTGTAAAAGAAATTGGGTGACCTTTGAATGTCAGCAAAGATACTTAACGTAAAGTGAAAATATTTTTAACAGCCTGGTTATCCGATGTAATCGCAGAAATGTGTGCAGCATTCTAATTTACTTCCAGATGTCACGCTTGAAAAAGGAAATTTATTTATTTTACCTAGCCAAACCTATGATAGTTACATCACTGGAATGAAGGAGTTGGGAGCTATTATGAATAACTAACTGACTCGTTATTTCTTCATTGTTATTTTCTGTTAACTTTTCATCCTGTTGATTTGAGCAGTAAAACTAATGAAACAGCTAAAAACAAGTTGTGTTGTTTACTTACATGCAATGCGGAGGAAACAGGCAGTCTTGTCTGATATATTGCTGTGCTGTGCACTCGTGGGCTGGAGTACCTGGTTTTAACCTTCCTGTTTATTGTGCATAGTACAGCAACTGAGTTAAACCTATTTGTCCAGTTTATAAGCGTTTCTTTCCTGAAATGTGACCATTGGTTCCTCATATGAAAAGGAAGAGCAGAATGGTTACAAAACTGCAGTAACCAAAGTACAATGTAAAGCATAATTAACTAACTGTGCAGTTTTAAATCTTGACCAGATTGACTAGCCTTGATGTGTCATACTTTGGTTTCAGTCAAATTGACCAATGCCCATTAAGCTTGAGCTGGGGCCAGACTTTTGTATTCCTCTGTTCCAGTGCTAATCCTCTGTCAGGTAAACTAACATCCATTAAGTTGTTTCTACCAGTGCTTTACAATAAATCATCTAAATGTATACTATCAGTCCCTCCATTTAATCCTGTACAAGTTGACCATCTTTAGGCTTCAAGGCTGATTCAAACAGCAATTTCCCATAATTACCACTTAGTAACTAATTTCCCTTAATAACATTTTTTTCCATCTGTGCTGTCCATGATGTGTTCACTGACTACAATCCCATTTGGTCTTCTAACTGAATTTTCCCTGAATAGTCTTCCTATGGTACCTCTCCCTCCAAAGACTTAAGGTTTTCGCAGGCTGGATCTTTCCTGGCTGCCTTCTCTGTGACTCACCTCTGCAACCCCTTGCTTATGCCTGTCAGGTCATTCCTCCTGCTCCTGGTAAATTTCCTCAAACTTTCTGACCTTTGGCAAGATTGGAACAGTTGCATTAATTAATTACATCAATGTCAGAAATTTTTGAAGTGGCTGTAATCAGATGATATTTTGTAGTACGATAGTTTGTACAGCACAGGAGAAGACCATTCGGCCCATTGTGCCTGTGCCGGCTCTTTGAAAGAGCTATCCATTGAGTCCCATCCCCCTACCTCTTTCCCCATAGCTCTGTAAATTATTCCCTTCAAGTATTTATGCAATTCCCTTTTAAAGTTACTAAAGAATCTGCTTCCACCGCCCTTTCAGGCGGTGGATTCCAGATCATTACAACTCGCTGCGTAAAAAAAGTGTTTTCTCATGTCGCCTCTGGCTCTTTTACCA
Source organism: Heptranchias perlo (assembly GCF_035084215.1). Classification (NCBI taxonomy): domain Eukaryota; kingdom Metazoa; phylum Chordata; class Chondrichthyes; order Hexanchiformes; family Hexanchidae; genus Heptranchias; species Heptranchias perlo. Next base: position 133,520,110 of record NC_090328.1, on the reverse strand, counting down.
TTCATGATTTTGAATACCTCTATCAAATCTCCCCTTAACCTTCTCTGTTCCAAGGAGAACAACCCCAGCTTCTCCAGTCTCTCCACATAACTGAAGTCTCTCATCCCTGTCACCATTCTAGTAAATCTCGTCTGCACCCTCTCGAAGACCTTGACATCCTTCCTAAAGTGTGATGCCCAGAATTGAACACAATACTTCAGCTGAGGCCCAAACAGTGATTTATAAAGGTTTAGCATAACTCCCTTTGTTTTTGTCTCTGTTAATAAAGTCAAGGATGCCATATGCTTTTTTAACAGCCTTCTCAACGTGTCCTGCCACCTTCAAAAATTTGTGTACGTGCACCCCAGGTCTCTCTGTTCCTGCACCCCCCTTAAAATTGTACCATATGGTTTATATTGCCTCTCCTCATTCTTCCCACCAAAATGCATCACTTCACACTTCTCTGTGTTAAATTTGATGTCTATTATTATAAGTTTTAACCTTAAGAGCCTTACTAAGCTTTCAAAGTTTTCTGAATAAGTCCAAGTAAATCAAACCTATTGAAACAACTTATATGGCTTGATGTTACCAGGGCTGGGGGTTTGTGGCAGGGGGGCTATTGGGCGCGTGGGTAACGCGCCCAGCGAAATCAGTCTGCCCCCCGCGCGATCGCAGCCTAATTGGATCCACTTACCTGGTCTTCCGGGTTCCCCACTGCTGATCTGCGCATCGGGCGGGCTGCGCATGCACAGTAAGGTCTGTCAGCTGGAGGAGCTCTATTTAAAGGGGCAGTCCTCCACTGACAGATGCTGCAAGAAATAGGAAAAATTATAGCATGGAGCAGCCCAGGGGGAAGGCTGCTCCCAGTTTAATGATGCCTCACTCCAGGTATCATTAGATGTGGTGAGGAGGAGGGGGAGGACAGAGATCTTCCCACCGGTGGGCGGGAGGAAGTGGCCTGCCTCTGCCACCAGGAAGGTCTGGCTTGAGGTGGCAGAGGAGGTCACCTGCACCACCAACATATCGCGCACCTGCATACACTGCAGGAGGCGCTGCAATGACCTAGGTAGGTCAGCCAAAGTGAGTACACTTACTCATTCCCCTACACTCCGTCTGCCACATCACCGCCCCCACCCCACATCTCCTTCTGCACTGCCAACACTACTCTGTCACATCACCCCTCATACCCACTCAAAGCTCATCCTCATCTTACCTGCAGTTATTCACCTCGCCAGTACTCATCCCGCCACTACCACTCAACCCAATCGTCATACAATCTCATGGCTCTATCTCATACTCACCCTCTCATGCATCTCTTTCACGGTCAGCCTCACTCAACCTGCCACTACCTGTGCTGCAGCCACAGGGCATGCATCACATATGTGCAGTAGGAAGCGTAAGGCAAACGTGTTGTGAGCATGAAGGGGATGCACAAGGGTGTTTGAGGGTTTGACATGGTTTTTACTTATATTTAATTTCTGACCAACTCACATCACATATTATATTGGCACCACTACTGCCACGTCTTTGCGAATCTTGTCTGGTTTGTGCAATAATGCCCGTTCCTGAGGATCACTATGAAGACCCACACCTGATGCCACCCATTGTGTCACTGCAGAGTGGGTGTAGGTGTATTTGCAGGGCTCTTTTGTGCAGATGACTGAGAGACGTCGGCGATGTCCCCGGTGGCACCCTGGAAGGAGAAGTTGTTGAGGGCAGTGGTGACTTTGACAGCGACAGGTAAGAAGATGGTGCTCGGGCCAGCCGGGAGCAGCATGGCATGAAGGAGGCTGCAGATATCCACGACGACATGTCGAGTGACTCTGAGCCTCCGTGTGCACTGCTGCTCAGAGAGGTCCAGGAAGCTGAGCCTCGGTCTGTGGACCCTGTGGCGAGGGTAGTGCCCTCTGCGACGCATCTCTCTCTGCGGTTGCCCTCCCTCCTGCTGTGCAGGTGGACATGTCACAGCACTGTGTTGTGGAGCTTCACGTGTCAGAGGTGGACGGCGTGGCCAGCAAGGCTGGTGATGCTGTTCGCCCTCCGAGGAGGTCATGACTGCAGCTACGGCGGCCCCCATCCGGAAGATGTGCATCTGAGGGGGTCCGCAAGGTAGGTACATGTCTCTGGACCCCGGGGTAAGTGTGCAAGTTGGTGAATTTGATTGTCAGGAGGAGGGTGGTGGAGGCCAAACTTTGTCCCAAGTGACAGAGTGGCCTCCTGCAATGAGTGAGGGTCTCCCCCCCCACCTGTCAAATGGACCTTTGCAGCTGCCACAGGCTGATAGCTGCAACACGTCCATTTCAACTGGGAGTGTTTCCCCCAGTCCGGGAAACAGTCCCAGTTGTTTCTAAAATCCCACCCCTCCTGACATATTCCCTTAATCAGGTCTGTTAACGACCTGAAATACCTACATATATACTGTCAACTGGCATCCCGCTGGCTTTAATTGCCTGCGGGAGTCCCACATGCGGGGGCTGCGCACGCACGACGACGCGTCTGTGGGGAACCCGGAAGTGGGCGGGTTGGAGCCAGGCTCCCGACCCGCTCCGGGATTCCCCGATTTTAGGAGCCCCCCCACCAGGAACGCACCCGATAGCGGGTGCTAAAATGGAGGCAATAGTTTCTGATCTTGATTCACAGGTACACCTAGTTTTTAGTCCAGCTATCAACATGTGTTTGGAATGAAAATGATGTGTGATACAAATATTTTTCTCAATTCAGTTAATTAAATTTTAGAATGTGCCTCAAGTTAATGAAATTGCTTTTGTGCAGTCTTGAGGGAGTTGGTAGCATAGTCTGTTAGAACATTGTTTTCTGTTTACTTCTGGGACTCCATTTTGAATTTTGCCCAAAAACAAAGGTTTCTTCTGTCGGATCCCCGTTGAATGAGTTTGGGAAGTCCAAATTAACTGCCGTTAAATATGACACAAAACTACATAAAAATAAAATCCCAATAGCCACTAATTTGGGCCATCTACAGGCAATATCTCCCAACTTAATATCGCTTGAGACACTGATTTCTCTCAATTAGCTTCAGGAACTTTTTTGTTCCATTTTAAAGTACGTAAAACTAAGAAGTACTGTGCAGGCTTGAAGCATTTAGGAGCTGACGTTCCTGTGTATACAAAAATAATCAGACGTAAATGACTCCCCACTCCCAATACATGGTGGGAGGGGCCCTCCTCCTTTGGTCTGTTTACAAATTAAAACTGCTTACTGCATTCTGCAGTTGGTTATCAAATTGTTGAGAACAAATATCCGAATTTTGGGCAATACCTTGGCCTTTTACAGATATTGACCATGCTACCAGTGATAATTTCAATGCAATTGTAAAATGATAACATACAGATATGACATAGCTGGTGTTAGAGCCTTATTGAAGTCCAACTCTATTAGCATTGTTGCTAGAATGGCAATATTGATGATTTCACTACAACTGTGGAACTCAAGAATGCAGTAATGTAACACAATGTTATAGTTTATCTTACTAATGAGTAATATTAACTTTACTGGTAGTGTCTCATCCCTAATATTCAGTTCTTCATCCTCGTGACGTAACTAGAAAATAATCAGTGTCGAACTTCATTCTTTCTATAAGCTACTATTCAAATTTGGTAGAGCCCAAAGTCTTGTTCCATAATCGCTAAGTCCTTCGGCTGTTGACAACTGCGATATTTCAGAGTCAGTAAGAGGGTAACAGACAGTGCACTCACAGCAGTAAATGTATTTGGAGGAAAGATTTTACATAGAAGCCCCAACTTTTGCGAACCCAGGAAAATCTTTGCCAGGAATGGCTGACTGCCTGAGGTGAGTGTTATTTTGCAGGGTCATGCATTGCATAAGCACCCAGCACAACTTTGGCCTCGTGGTGGCAGCTGGCTTAATGGGGCACGTACAAAATCTGGCGAATATTTCAAACTTAACGCAATGTGTCACTTAAAGGTAAGTGGCTGCATTTGGGGGCAAATATAGGTTTCAGCCTTTTTGTAAAGTTTCAAAATGTATTTTAAATATTTGTCAGCCTTTGTGAAGGCTAAAGGGGAGAGGTAAAGAAATACCACACAAAATAAAGTGAAAGGAAACAGCAGAGCCTCTGGACAAATGACAGAACGACACAGCAGATGACCCTAGTTTAATGGCTGGCAAAATGGATGCGCTGCCACACGAAGTGGGTATGAACCCTGTTAAGCACTTCAGGACACCTTCTCCAAAGAACAGCAGTGCACCTTGCCTGTCAGGAGGTGGCAGCCAGGCTCAATGTTCTGCACCTACGATGCCACCTACAATGCTCTGCGTTCTTAGGAACTCTGGCACCCAGGAAACAAACTGTGTCCTGTCAAGCTGAAGGCTTTTGTCACCTGATTGGTTCAACAGCTAACTGACTGGTCTGGCATATGGCACTGATGGTGGCTTAGAAGAATCTGCTGGCAAAAATGTTTGAATGGATGCCCACTAGAAGAGCCAGGTTTTGTGCAGATCAGTGTCCAAGAGATGGGGCTACTTGGCAGTCTCCTATGTGAGGTTGAGGCACAAAAGGCAGGTCGACTCTGGACGCTTAAGGCCTGGTGCATACATAATACCGTAGGCGCTGTCGCACTTGCCATCTTTGCCTCCTCGAGAACTGCTCCTTTTCCTCCAAATGTAGGAGCACCATTGGAACCTCCAAAGAAATTCCCATCCTCTCCACTTTAGTTGCTTCAAGTGAAATAGCAGTCGGAAGTAAGAAACTGGCAGCTTTGTGAATTTTACCAATGGAATATTCTAACATATTAGAGTTGAAGTGGATGTAATAAGTCCCTAAGTCAGTTAGAAATGATTAATGTTTCTATCTGGAAGAGTTGGGGTTACTTTGATTACCTAAGGTATAGGAGTCATTTTCTGAATGCACTCTGGCGGGCGAGGCTCCACACAGGGGAGCATGTATTCAGAAAGTCGGCCTTCTTATGATTGCCTCTTATGCTCTTCTCTTCCCTGAGAATCCCTTAACATGAGTAAATGAGCAGTTTGTTTGAATGAGCAAAATGCCAGAATGGAGATGGTAATCATAATTTATTGGCCTTTGAAATAATATTTGTGTTAGATTTCTTTGTTTGCTGCTCCATCAGATTAACTGTGATCAGGAACCACTTAGAGTGGTGGGTGGAGGAGCTTCACCAATTACCACAACAGCTGAGCATCTATTATTGAATCTGTAACAGACTTTGAGATTTTAAGTTTATGAAGATATTTAGATCATAATACAAATTGTGACAACAAAAGATTTGGGTCATGGCTGTGGAATTATGGATTGCAGATTCATAATGACAAATTACACACCTGAGAGGATATACTCAGTGCTTCTTTGTGAATTAAGAATTTTCTTTTTTTTTCTTTAATTTTGTGCTCTTGCTCCTCTTCTCTTGACGGCAATTGATCGTGTGGCATGGTTCACTGCATGCACAGAGCTATCCAGTATCTCAGCCAAATGGTTTTCCGTGCGTGTTAGTTGACTATTTCACCATGCATTATATATGAGCCCAGTGGTATCCTCAGCCAACGTCCGCAATTGCACTCCTTCGGCAGGAGTGACCATATACGGATTAAAACTGGGAAACTTGGCTAATTTCTGCTGAGGTACCTTGGGAGCATTGCGGACAATTGCAGCATCTCTCAATGTCAGTCAAACCAAGATTGTCTAACTTACCAGAGATCAAATCTAAGAGCTAAGTGGTCTGTATAAATCACTACCAGGCTGCATGGTGTACTTTCCTAATCAACTAGAGGGGAAGATGTTTATTTCATGTATTTGTCTAAAGTAGTGGGTTAGTTGCAGTTTACCAAATTACCAGATATATTGAATTCAATTTCACAATTTGTCATGGTGGGATTTGAACTCTCAACCTCTCAGTCCAGTACCATAACCACTACCGTACTCTCCCCATATTGTAACTGGAGCGTCTCAGCAGTGCTCCAGCTGCACAAGGCTCCTTTGGAATGGGTTCTGAAGCATAGATCCCAATTAAATAAATTTTAAAATCTCCTGCCCCTTTACTTGCTCCCAAAATTCCAGCGGCTGACCCCCAGCACTCCCGACACATCATGTGTTACGTGTTGGGACATCTGTTGGGAGATCAATGAGCTGACCTCGCATTGCGGGCCGAGACAACTTATTCTTCCACAAACACACGGAGAACAGCAACAACAGCGACCATATTATAGGTCCCAAAGTGTCCCTATTTTAACCAGTTGCCTGTAATTTTCAAGACTTGTGTCCTTGACTTTCAAATTTCTAGGTTGACTGTTATGAGATCTGAATTACAGGGCCAGTACTTATGTGATGTTGAATCTGTTCTTCTGATTTCCTCCGTCATCTGTTTTTATTGCTGATTTCACTGCTGGATTGGTACACGAGCTGCGTAGATATAGCACTGCCAGTCATATAATGACAAACATGTAAATAAGCATTCAACTAGCTCCACATCACTCTCGTTCATGTCAAATTACAACTTAGACATGGTGGCAGTCATGTCTATCTCCAATTCAAAATTTCTTCACAGGGAAAAATTGATGGCAATGCCAATCGTCCAACTGACTTGAAATGTAGAACACAGCTCCTGGCAGTTCAGTAAATGAAAAGAAAGTGAGTCGATGCTGTCCAAAATTAGAAACAAATTAACTTCTTACTAAATTTAAATTAGTTCTTATTGGAATTCATAGACAAAAAATATGAAGAAATTGGGCATCTAATTTAGTGTTGTCAGCGACGTGAGATTGAGTATCTCGGAACAAAAACTGTAGTTTTGTATAGTACAAACCATAGCAAGTAATGGTGGAGAGCTATACTGTTGGATCCGAAGGAGGTTGGTGGAGTGGAGCACGTTTCAAAGAATAATTTGCTTTGTCTGTTTACAGAAATTAAAGAAAAATGCTCCATTTCAACAATCCTATTAGTCATCTTTATTAAGAAAAGTAACTAGATATAAGTAATTAATATAATGTTTAAAGCGAACATTTAAAATATATATATAAATATAAACAGTTTGCAAAGCTGATCCAAATAACTTATTTTAACTGAAAATTGTTTGGCGACCAATCATGTTCAGCACATAAATATAGTTGATGAATATGAATTGTCACATCACTTTAAGACCAAGTGTATTATTTACATAATGTACCGGTGGATCACTCGTGTTGCTCACAAAGGCTGTGTAATTGCGAGAGGGAGTTCTGGAGCAGGGAACGGGTGGCTCTGTCTCAGAAAAGATTAGTAAAGAAATTTTGCTAGATGTGCTCAGAGATAGTGAATGAAGTGTTTTTGATTGGTTCCTGGGAAATGAAAGCCAGTCATAATTTTTTATGTGTGATAAAAACATGTTCAATGCAAGATGTTTATATATTCTCACTAATGGGGATGCCAGATTAAAGAAAATTACTGTACAATTAAGTTATGTTTTGCTCACACTGCAGGTAAAGAAATAAATGTACTCCCAGTGAGGAGTAAGACTCTGTAACAAGTGTCCCTGTACAGCGTGTATCTCTCACAGTGAGGAGTTAGACTCTGTAACAAGTGTCCCTGTACAGCGTGTATCTCTCACAGTGAGGATTCAGACTCTGTAACAAGTGTCCCTGTACAGCGTGTATCTCTCACAGTGAGGAGTCAGACTCTGTAAGAAATGCACCAGTGTACAATATGGGCCTCTCCAAGTGAGGAGTCGGACTCTGTACCAGATGTCCCTACAACTTTGAGATCTCTGCGCTCCTTCAATTCTGGCCTCTTGCACATCCCCGATTTTCATTGCCCCACCATTGGCGGTCTTGCCTTCAGCTGCCTAGGCCCTAAGTTCTGGCATTCCCTCCCTAAACCTCTTTGCCCCTCCACCTCTCTCTCCTCCTTTAAGACGTCCCTTAAAACCTACCTCTTTGACTGAGCTTTTGGTCACTTGTCCTAATATCTCGTTATGTGGCATGGTGTCAAACTTTGTCTAATAACGCTCCTGTGAAACACCTTGGGACGTTTTACTGCATCAAAGGTGCTATATAAATGCAATTTGTTGTCATTTGTCTCACATACCACAGAGATATAAATAGATAAATTGATACGTGTAACTTGATGTACTTTCCTAAATAGACAATCCTTTAAGTCTAGTTAGTCAGACCCATTGAAGTTTACAGCACAGAAGGAAACCACTTGGTCCATTGTGTTTGTGCCTGCTCTTTATTGGAACAATCTAAAACTATTCCCAATGTCCTGGTCTCACTCAATCATCCTGTATTATTATCTGCTTCAAATGTTTATTCACTTTTCCATTAAAAGATGCAATGTTCTCTGCCTCAATGATTCCCTGTAGCAAAGCATTTCGTGCTCTAATAATTCTGTATGAAGAAATTCCTTCTAACCTGTCTCCGCACTCTATTACTGACTATTTTAAATTAATGATCCCCTCATCATAGATTCCCCAACCAAAAGAAATGGTCTTTCCATTATTCACCCTATCAAATCACTTCATAATTTTCTGAGCCTTCCATACTCCACTGGAAATAGTCCCAGTATCTCTGGTCTTTCCTCATATATGTAGTTTTTGATCCTTGGTATCATTGTGATCAATCTACACTGTAAGCTCTCTATGGCTTTAATGTCCTTTCTATAAAGGGCCCAAAACTTCACACAGTACCCTAGGTTTATCATTACCTATTTCCTCTTTTATTCTATACCCCTATTTATAAAACCCAAAATGCCATTAGCCTTTTTTATTCAATTATATACCTGCATTCACAATCAAAGAATTATGGCCCAGATTTTGTTGGAGCGGAGCATCTCCTGGCGTGAATGGTGATAGATTGGGAAAAGGGGAGGTGCAATGAGACCTGGGTGTCCTTGTACACCAGTCGCTGAAAGCAAGTATTCAGGTGCAGCAAGCAGTTAGGAAGGCGAATGGTATGTTGGCGTTCATTGCAAGAGGTTTTGCGTACAGGAGCAGGGATGCCTTACTGCAGTTATACAGGGCCTTGGTGAGACCACATCTGGAGTATTGTGTGCAGTTTTGGTCTCCTTATCTGAGGAAGGATGTCCTTGCCATGGAGGGAGTGCAATGAAGGTTCACCAGACTGATTCCTGGGATGGCAGGACTGACGTATGAGGAGAGATTGGGTCGACTAGGCCTATATTCACTAGAGTTTAGAAGAATGAGAGGTGATCTCATCGAAACACATAAAATTCTAACAGGACTAGACAGACTAGATGCAGGGAGGACGTTCCCGATGGCTGGGGAGTCCAGAACCAGGGGTCACAGTCTCAGGATACGGGGTATGCCATTTAGAACCAAGAGGAGGAGAAATTTCTTCACTCAGAGGGTGGTGAACCTGTGGAATTCTCTACCACAGAAGGCAGTGGAGGCCAAGTCATTAGATGTATTCAAGAAGGAGATAGATAGATTTCTTAATGCTAAAGGGATGAAGAGATATGGGGAAAAAGCGGGAACAGGGTACTGAGTTAGACGATCAGCCGCGATCATTTTGAATGGCGGAGCAGGCCCGAAGGGCCGAATGGCCTACTCTTGCTCCTATTTTCAATGTTTCTATGTTAGTTAGACTTTTTCCATTTTTGCAAGGCCAACGGCGGAGCAGCGGATACCATCCAGCAACTTGTGACGACTTGCAATTCATGGGGTATCTCTTCCTTGCCACAAGTTGCTGGACGATTTACACATTAAGAATGGCAACTTGTATTTGAACCTCGAGGTCATCTATACCCTTCAGTGTCATTTTATAGAGTGTACATTCTCATTTCTTGTTTCAATTCCCAAAATACATTACATCTGATTTCTTCACACTAAAATGCATTTGTTACCTGTCTGCCCATTCTGCTAACTTATCTATGCCCTCCTATTTATTAATATACTTTTACAATTTCTCTCAATGTTTACTAAACTCCTTTCCTTTGTGTCAGAAGAGGATTTCAATATTGTCCTCCCTGTGCCCAAGTCCAGATCTTCCTACCCGTCTTCATTCTGAACAACACTGTAACCTTTTGCTTCCTGTCAATCAACCAACTTTCTATGCATATTGCTACATTTCCTTTTATAACGAGTCTATTTAGAGATACCTTATCGAGCACTTTCTGAAAATCCATTTATTTTACATCTCCTGTATTCCCTATCTCTATACAGTCGGTCACTTCGCCAAAAAACTGTATTAAATTTGGTAAAAAAAATCCATGCTGGCAGTCTTTGATTATCCTGTGCATCTCTAAGTATTTATCTGAATTGATCTTAAATTATAGATTCTAGAGCCTAGGTATTCAGCCTGCTAAGCCTCCAATTTGGCGGGCAGGAAGCACACTCTCATTACGAGCTGGAAGTGTGCCAAATTGGTAAAGTCCAAAAAATCGGCATGCAGTGCCCACGCCTGAAACAGGCGTTAAGCCCCTTATTTGCATACGCAAAGGGACTAATGTCTATTTGCAGGACTGCTTCTCACAACCCCACATTCAAAGAACGCAGGCCACTGACAGCCACCATTCTATCCCCTCCCCACCATCGCTGCCGCTAACCCCTCCCGACCGCTGCCGCTATCTTCCCCCCTCCTTGATCATAGCCACTTCCTCCTCCCTCCTCCCTACTCCCTCCCGATCGCAGCTGCTATCTCCCACCCCCACCAGCCACCATTGCCTTTCCGACCCGATTGATGCCTTCCCGGTCACCCCCTTTCAATTACCTGAGGGCCGTTTTGGCCGCAATGGCCCAATCTTCAATCCCCCTTTGCCCGAGCTGACTGTTACTGATCCTAGATTGTCAGCTCGATGGTAATGAGGCCCGATGCCCAATATTGGGTGCGCTTCGGGCCTCATCATTCAGGCACAGGGATGGAACCCTGTGCCCCTGAATTTAAAGGCCTAATAGTTTGTTCATAACTGACTTTGGACCTGAGCTATCTCTTCACATACACGGAACCTTGTAAATGGATGTTCACTTTTTATGTGGCAAATCAATACCATGGAGTCATTGACTTGACACAGTCTCAGACTGATTGGTGATCTGGGTTCCTATGGCCCCAGACAGGTTTTAATTAGAAACGCCTGGCCATAGAGCTGTAATTAAAGGACTGTATGTAATCATTGACCCTGCTGCTTCTCTCAGGTCTGAACCATGCCTCCACCCCGAATGTTCATCAAAAACCCATTACCCTGGAATGGCTTAATACATTGATCTGTGCCAGAAAATATAACGTGAACGAACTGTTCAAGAAACTATGAAGACATGTCAGAACAAAAGATGTCAACAAACTTGCTCCTCTAATTACATAGATTGGCTGTCATTTGTAGTATTGAAATACAGGCGTGGTTTGTGGAACAAGCCTGGACGTCTTGTGGGTCAATCAGTTCAAAATAAGTAGATTAGGCCATTTGAACAATTGACAAATTTAAAACTCTAATTCATATTTAAAAGCATCAGGACTTATCTTTAGAATTACTAATCACAACCAGATTCCGAGCTAACTATATCCAAAAGATTAACCATTTTCTATGTGAACCGAGGTGTTTGCTCCTCATGTGCGAGTAATAAAGAAATAGTTTTTGTTACAATTATCTCCAACTTCAAAGGTCTAAGATGTTAAACCTTACAAACCCTGTATGTCATCCTTTTGAAGGTTGTTAAGGGATCGCACCTGCTAGTTTCAGATAGCTTTTAGTTTACAATGGGATTAAAAGTCCTTGTAACTCATGGCCACTCTTTTTTTTAATTCTAATTCTTTTTGTATTTTTCAGAGAAGCCTTGAAGGGACTTCTGTTTGTGATTGCCATCAAATTCTTTCCTCATCGGTAAGATATCTACATGTGATTTCTGTTCCGATTTTTAATAATGTTGCTCCTAGAATCTTTGTTTTAACCTTACTCAGGAACATATATATTTAAGTGTACATGATGCAGAACTAAGGAAGGACCATATGGGCTGTTTGATTACACTGCCTTCAAGAAGGGAGGAAATACTGTTAAGTTCAATTTTGCACTTAATATGCAGTCACATTTTGGATTCCAGTCAAGATACAATAAATTAAGTGCTATAGTTATTCAAATATGTGCGTGCAATGGCTGAAGTGATGATATGCAGCAGAACCAGCGTTAAATTTTCTGATTTATCCAGCTAACTGTCTCATGTCTGATATGTAGATATATATTTAAATATCTTTTTACAACCATATTTAAGTGTGCACTTATATGCATGTGTAAACAACATTAAATTTGATGAATTATAAACATTTGTTATAATTCATGTAAATTGGAGATGAATAGTCTGGTAAATTTAACTCGAGGAAGTACAAAATTAGAGCACTGGGAAATCACAGTGCAGATTTTAAGTTTGTGACTTATGAATAGCATAAAAGACTCCCTCAGCCCACGTATCCTGGAAGCTAACTTCAACATAATGGCCCAGAATTTGCTGGAGTGGGGTACCTGATGGCGTGCCCCGTGAGTTGGATTTTTTTCCCTCACCCTTCAGCTCAAAAATCTTTTGTGCCGCCAATTGCTGGATGTGGGAGCTGATAACGGGGCATCTGGGACTGTAGGGTCATAGGATTATAGAATGGTTACAGCATGAAGGAGGCCAATGGGCTCGTCGAGCCCATCCCGGCTCTCTGCAAGAGCAATCCAGCTCGTCCCACTCCCCTGCCCTATCCCTGTAGCCTGGCAATTTTTTTTCCTTCAAGTACTTATCCAATTCCCTTTTAAAAGCCACGATTGAATCCGCCTCCACCGCCTTTTCAGGGAAGTGCATTCAAGATCATAACCGCTCACTGCATAAAAATGTTTTTCCTCATGTTGCCTTTGGTTCTTTTGCCAATTACCTTAAATCTGTATCCTCTGGTTCTCAACCCTTCTGCCAATGGGAACAGCTTCTCTCTTTCTACTCTGTCGAGACCTCTCATGATTTTGAACACCTCTATCAACCTTCTCTGCTCCAAGGAGAACAACTCCAACTTCTCCAGTCTACCTGCGTAATTAAAGTCCCTCATCTCTGGAACAATTCTAGAAAATCTTTTCTGCATCCTCTTGAAGGCCTTCACATCCTTCCTAAAGTGCGGTGCCCAGAATTGGACACAATACTCCAGTTGTGGCCAAACCAGTGTTTTATAAAGGTTCATCACAACTTCCTTGCTTTTGTACTCTACGCCTCTATTTATAAAGCCCAGGGTCCCGTATGCTTTTTTAACCGCTTTCTCACCCTGCCCTGCCACCTTCAGCCATTTGTGCACATATACCCCCAGGACTCTCTGTTCCTGCACTCCCTTTAGAATTGTACCATTTAGTTTATATTGCCTCTCCTCGTTCTTCCTACCAAAATGTAATCACTTCACACTTCTCTGCTTTAAATTTCATCTGCCACGTGTCCGCCCATTCTACCGGCCTGTCTATGTCCTCTTGAAATCTATCACTATCCTCCTCACTGTTCACTACCCTTTCAAGTTTTGTGTCATCTGCAAATTTGGAAACTGTACCCTGTACACCCAAGTCCAGGTCATGAATATATATCAAAAAAAGCAGTGGTCTGAATACCGACCCCTGGGAAACACCACTGTACACCTCCCTCCAGTCCGAAAAACAACCGTTCACCACTACTCTCTTTCCTGTCACTAAGCCAATTTCATATCCATGCTGCCACTGCCCCTTTTATTCCATGAGCTTCAACTTTGTTGACAAGCCTATTATGTGGCACTTTATCAAACACCTTTTGGAAGCCCATATACACAACATCAACCGCATTGCCCTCATCAACTCTCTTTGTTACCTCATCAAAAAACTCAATCAGGTTCGTTAAACACGATTCGCCTTCAACAAATCCATGCTGGCTTTCCTGTATTAATCCACACGTGTCCAGTGACTGTTAATTCTGTCCCGGATTATCATTTCTAAAAGTTTCCCCACCAACTGGCCTGTCGTTGCTGGGTTTATCCTTACACCCTTTTTTGAATAGAAGTGTAACATTTGCTATTCTCCAGTCTTCTAGCATCACCCCCGTATCTAAGGAAGATTATGGCCAGTCCCTCCAGAATTTCCACACTTACTTCCCTCAGCAAGCTAGGATGCATCCCATCCAGACTGGGTAGATGTTGTGGAGACATCCAGCTTGTAATGTTGCAATTTTTTGCACCACCAGGAGATGTTATTGCTTTCCCTTCTTGTGGTGCATTTGTGGTGCGATGACAGTTTTTATCTACTTTAAGTTCAGCCAGCCTTTCTCGTACCTCCTCTTTATCAATTTTTAGCCCATCTAGTATCTCAACTACCTCCTCTTTTACTGTGACTTTGGCAGCATCTTTCACCTTGTAAAGACGGATGCAAACTACTCATTTAGTACCTCAGCCATGCCCTCTGCCTCCATGCTTACATTTTTTTGGTCCCTAATCAGCCCCACCCCTCCTCTTACCACCTGTTTACTATTTATATGCCTATTGAAGATTCTGCATTCCCTTTTATGTTAGTTGCCAGATTATTCTCATTCTCTCTCTTTGCCCGTCTTACTTCCATTTTCACTTCCCCTCTGAACTTTTTATATTCAGCCTGGTTCTCACTTGTGTTGTCAACCTGACATCTGTCATATGCCCCCTTTTTCTGCTTCATCTTACTCTCTCTCTCTCTCTCTCTTGTCATCCAGGGAGCTCTGACTTTGGTGGCCCTACCTTGCCCCCTCATGGGAATGTACCTAGATTGTACCCAAACCATCTCCTCTTTAAAGGCCGCCCATTGTTCGATTACGGTTTTGCCTGCCAGTCTTTGATTCCAATTTAGAATCATAGAATCATAGAAAGTTAAGGCACAGAAGGAGGCCATTCAGCCCATCATGTCCATGCTGGCTGAAAAAGAGCTATCCAGTTTAATCCCACTTTCCAGCACTTGGTCCGTAGCTCTGTAGGTTACGGCACTTCAAGTGCACATCCAAGTACTTTTTAGATGAGTTGAGGGTTTCTGCCTCTACCACCCTTTCAGGCAGTGAGTTCCAGACCCCCACCACCCTCTGGGTGAAAACATTTCTCCACAGCTCCCCTCTAATCCTTCTACCAATTACTTTAAAGCTATGCCCCCTGGTCACTGACCCCTCTGCTAAGGGAAATAGGTCCTCCCTATTCACTCTATCTAGTCCCGTCATAATTTTATATACCTCAATTAAATCTCCTCTCAGCCTCCTTTGTTCCAAATAAAATATCTGCAGCTTATCCAATCTTTCTCATAGCTAAAATTCTCCAGCCCTGGCAACATCCTTGTAAACCTCCTCTGTACCCTCTCTAGTGCAATCACATCTTTCCTGTAATGTGGTGACCAAAATTGTATACAGTACTCGAGCTGTGGCCTAATCAATGTTTTATACAGTTCTAGCATAACCTCCCTGCTCTTATATTCTCTACCTTAGTTAATAAAGGAAAGTATCCCATATGCCTTTTTAACCACCTTATCTACCTGTCCTGCTACCTTCAGGGATCTGTGGACATACACTCCAAGGTCCCTTTGTTCCTCTACACCTCTCAGTATCCTCCCATTAATTGTGTATTCCCTTGCCTTGTTTGCCCTCCCCAAATGCATTACCTCACACTTCTCTGTATTGAATTCCATTTGCCACTTTTCTGCCCACCTGACCAGTCCATTGATATCTTCCTGCAGTCTACAGCTTTCCTCCTCACCATCAACCACACGGCCAATTTTTGTATCATCTGCAAACTCCTTGATCAAGCCCCCCATATTCAAGTCCAAATCATTAATATGTACCACAAAAAGCAAGGGACCTAGTACTGAGCCTTGCGGAACCATACTGGAAACAGCCTTCTGGTCACAAAAACACCCGTCAACCATTACCCTTTGCTTCCTGCCACTGAGCCAATTTTGGATCCAGCTAGCCACTTTCTCTTGGATCCTATGGGCTTTTACTTTTTTGACCAGTCTGCCATGTGGGACCTTGTCAAGAGCCTTGCCAAAATACGTGCACATTTCATCAAATGCGTTACCCGCATCGTCCCTCCTTGTTACCTCCCCAAAAAATTCAATCAAGTTAGTCAGATACGACCTTCCCTTAACAAATCCATGCTAACTGTCCTTGATTAACCCATGCCTTTCTAAATGACGATTTATGCTGTCCCTCAGAATTGATTCCAATAATTTGCGCACACCGAGGTTAGACTGACTGACCTATAATTACTCGGTTTACCTATTCCTCCCTTTTTAAACAAAGGCACAATGTTAACAATCTTCCAGCACCAGGGAGGATCAAAAAATTTATGGTCAGAGCCTCCGCTATTTCCTCCCTTGCTTCTCTTAAAAACCTTGCATACATTTCATCTGGGTCTGGTGATTTATCTACTTTCAAAGATGCTAAACCCCTTAATAATTTACCTTGGTGTATGACGGGACCAATGAAATTTAAGGATTGAGAAAGAAACAGAGGAACGACGCAAAAGGAAATAGGGTGAATTAGTCTCAAATTACGTACAGAAAGAGAAATAAAGTGAGGGAAAGAAAGATTGGATTAAGAGAAAGAGGAAAAAGAAACAGAATGGAAATAGCAAAGAAATTCTAAAATCAACAATTTACTACCTGTAGAAATGAGACTCCACAGTTTAAATTGTTCCCTTTCTGGGCCGGAAAGATTGATTGGCGTTGCAGAAACTTAAATCTCTCCATTAAAAAGTTACTTATGTTGTTAAGTGCCAGGCCTAACTTACTGCGGCGAGTTTAATTGGCAATTAATGCGGAAATGCCGCAATTTCTTGAAACTGATGGGGAGATTGACAGTGAGGCTAACGGAGGAGCGATGCAAATTGTCCAACAATTTGTGGTGATTTGCAACTAACACGCCTCAATTTGCTGTTTTTATTTTACACACTAGTAACAGAGAGCGCTGTGAACTCGCCGTTATTTTCCCACCAAATTCCGGGCCAATATTGACCAATCTCCTTAACATAGGTGAAATCACTCTAGAAGGTTGCAGAAGAACTTCACAAACTCTATGCCAGATGGGCAAGATCACTTACCATTTGCGCTTCTGTGCCAACTGCTCCTTAACATCGGCAAAAACCTAGAGCAGTTTTAACTTATGCTGAAGAATTTCAGTAAGAATTGATCAAAGTGCTGGCATGAGAAGACTGCATTTGCCCATTGCTGCAAGGCGACTAGAGATTGATTGGATGGATGCATTGTCACCATCAGGCTACGTGACGCACATCCCCCTGGACTATCAGATGGCAGGATGCATGCATACTTGGATGAGAAGTACTTGGATATTAGAATTTATATTTTTTATATTCTAGATTTATAGTCATTGAGGAAATTGTTAATCCTGGCAGTCATCATTGTGACTGCACCATTTTGGAAACATGCCCATTTGAGATAATAAGGGAATGTCACAAAAGAATTTTAGATAGTTACAGATTTCATTCCAAGAATAGAATACAGGGAGTGAATCTAATCATACAGTATCCGCAAGCACAAGTGTTGACATTTTATCTTTTAAAGTGAATAAATTTAATTTTGTGATTTTTCTGTCGAAGTATCGGTGATCAAGGGCACAGTCGAGTTGTATCACGTTTTCCTTTTTATATGTGAAAATGGTGGATTGCTCAGACAAAAATATTTGAGCATCACACTTTTTCTTCATGTCCATTTTGCCTCTCCTCTTCTGAAGGTCTTGCCTAACAGACCATGAGTGCTGAATTGGGCCATGTAGCAACCATTGTTTCAGCACCATGTGGCCACCCAGATATCCAAGATGGCGTCTTGAATGCGCACACACATCGTCGCATTGGACGCCATCTTGGTAAAGGGTTTAGCGCATGTGCAAATAACCAACGCAGGCATCATGTAAAGTAGGGAGAATATGCGTTCAATCAGTGTGCAACACTGATGTAAAGTGATCGACACCATTTTGGCACTTAACGCTCCACTCTTAACCGCGACCATCTAAACATGTCTTAGAGTGCCTGGAGGACCCCCCACCAGCGCTATTTAAAGGCACCATGCAGGATTTACAGGTTAGTTGCTGGATTATTGCTTCTGGCTGCTGATGCATTTGTAACTGTTTTTGGAGGGCTCCTAGACTTGAATACTAAGTCAAGGGGACATAGCCTAACATTTAGAGCCAGGATGTGCAGGAGTGAAGTTAGGAAATGCTTCTACACGCAAAGGGTGGGAGACGTTTGGAACGCTCTTCTGCAAACAGCAGTTGATGCTAGCTCAATTGTGAATTTTAAATCTGAGATTGATAGATTTCTGTGAACAAACGGCATTAAGGGATATAGGGCTAAGGGGGGTATAGGAAGTTAGGTCACAGATCAACCATGATCTCATTGAGTGGCGGAACAGGCTCGAGGGGTTAAATGCCACTGCCATTTGCTGCCTCCTGTTATGCACCACCTTCTCTTACAAGAAAGCGGGACATGTGCCTGGGTGATGTGCCTGTCATGGTTGAATAGCTGCCAGTGTGTGAGCCTGTGAGTTGTGGGTGGGTGGCTTGCAACAGTGGTAATGTTTAAGGATGAGAGGAAACATCTGACTGGAAGAGTTGAGTACTGATGAAAGAGTTTGTTGGTATGTGTGTGATGGGGGTGTAGTGCGTGGAGCAATGGATGTGGTTAGTGGTGCAGTCGGTAGGTGATATCACTTGTCAGTTGACCTCACTCACTTTAACCACTCGTGTCAAAGCATTGAACTTCTTCCTGCACTACATCCATGGTCATGATGCTCTGCTCCTGGCATTGACTTCATCCCCTACTGCTTCCCACTGCCTTTTGAGCATATGTCTGGAGGGCCTCTTGCCACCCCCACCCCCACCCCGGCGGATGTAGGATGTCCCTCCTTCTGTCCATCTCTTGCACCGAGGCCTCTTGTGCATCAGCACTTCGTGCACGCACTCTCGCAGGCCTTGTACCAACTCACGCCAGCAGATTGGTGAGCAACCTTTATTCAATGTTTTAAAATAACTCAACAGTTTGTAAACATACGGATGGGATCTGCATCTGTGTTTTATGTGTGCGATGTCTGATCTCTGTGCAGACCCGTACTTTATTTTTTAGCAAATAACAGGTCATGGCTACCTTTAAAATTTGTAAGCTGCCTTTCAAAGATACAGCCTGCCTTTAAGAGATTCGTGCTCCCCCTGCTGGTGAAAAGTGCAAATGACCTTGAATCCTCGTGTCAATGTTGGTTTGGAACATTTGGTTTTGGTAAGTTTTCAGGCGGGACAAATGCCTCGTCCTGCCTGCGACGGAAGCACCGGGCGCGTTAATCGTGGATCACGATACCCACGCCCGGTTTCGGGGGTTAACCAATTTAACCCCCCATTGTTTACATACTGACAGTGAATTTCAGCGTGTTATTTAGCATCAGACCTATCCGTGATCCTGTCCTTACTCGATGTTCCACACATGCACATTTATTGCAGGGCCATTGGAAAGCAATCATGAATGAGAATTCTCATCAATTTTCCCTTAAGCTACTCAGTGGTGCTGTGTAGGGCCCTTATCATTTGCCTAGCTGAAATAAGCTGACTCAGCACAGCCCAGGGTTCAATTTTTAAAATTCATTCCTGGGATGTGGGCGTCGCTGGCGAGGCCGGCATTTATTGCCCATCCCTAATTGCCCTCGAGAAGGTGGTGGTGAGCCACCGCTGCAGTCCGTGTGGTGAAGGTTCTCCCACAGTGCTGTTAGGAAGGGAGTTCCAGGATTTTGATCCAGCGACGATGAAGGAACGGCGATATATTTCCAAGTCAGGATGGTGTGTGACTTGGAGGGGAACGTGCAGGTGGTGTTGTTCCCATTTGTCTGCTGCTCTTGTTCTTCTAGGTGGTAGAGGTCGCGGGTTTGGGAGGTGCTGTCGAAGAAGCCTTGGCGAGTTGCTGCAGTGCATCCTGTGGATGGTACACTCTGCGGCCATTGTGCGCCAGTGGTGAAGGAAGTAAATGTTTAGGGTGGCGGATGGGGTGCCAATCAAGCGGGCTGCTTTGTCCTGGATGGTGTCGAGCTTCTTGCATGTTGTTGGAGCTGCACTCATCCAGGCAGGTGGAGAGTATTCCATCACACTCCTGACTTGTGCCTTGTAGATGGTGGAAATGCTTTGGGGAGTCAGGAGGTGAGTCACTCGCCACAGAATACCCAGCCTCTGACCTGCTCTTGTAGCCACAGTATTTATATGGCTGGTCCAGTTAAGTTTCCGGTCAATGGTGACCCCCAGGATGTTGATGGTGGGGGACTCAGTGATGGTAATGCCATTGAATGTCAAGGGAAGGCGGTTAGACTCTCTCTTGTTGGAGATGGTCATTGCTTGGCACTTGTCTGGCCTGAATGTTACTTGCCACTTATGAGCCCAAGCCTGGATGTTGTCCAGGTCTTGCTGCATACGGGCTCGGACTGCTTCATTATTTGAGGGGTTGCAAATGGAACTGAACACTGTGCAATCATCAGCGAACATCCCCATTTCTGACCTTATGATGGAGGGAAGGTCATTGATGAAGCAGCTGAAGATGGTTGGGCCTAGAACACTGCCCTGAGGAACTCCTGCAGCAATGTCCTGGGGCTGAGATGATTGGCCTCCAACAATCACTACCATCTTCCTTTGTGCAAGGTATGACTCCAGCCACGGGAGAGTTTTCCCCCGGATTCCCATTGACTTCAATTTTACTCGGGCTCCTTGGTGCCACATTCTGTCAAATGCTGCCTTGATGTCAAGGGCAGTCACTCACACCTCACCTCTGGAATTCAGCTCTTTTGTCCATGTTTGGACATAGGCTGTAATGAGATCTGGAGCCGAAATATGGGTCTTGCTGGTCTACCTGGGCCAGCGACAAACTCATGGACCCGTTGGGGACACCTGGAACACCAAACCTCACGATTTGATTCCAAATGATATTTAAAGGAAAATGTGTCAATTTCTGCTAACTCTGTTGTTTAAATAAGGTAAAATGGTACCTGAAAACAACCCTGTGCTTAACACTTTGAATCATTTCTACCCTAAGAGATTACATTACAAAATCAGTCATTATAGACTTCTTTCCATAAAAACACTTAGTGGGCACTACAGACAGCTCTGTTATGAAATGCAATTTACATGGAAATGGCTCCTTCTGCAGCAAATGATTAAACTATTGATTCATTCAGTGTTTTGTCAAAATTTATTTTTCAAATGTATGTCTAATACAGTTTCATTATTCAGAATGCACTCATGTTGTGGCTGGAAAGCTCAGGAGATAGCTTTATTGTAAGGTCAGAATTGAGAGAAGTAACTTAAAGATTTTTCAAATCAAATGAGCAAATTTGCTGGTAGCTTAAAAGGTCAATCCTTAGTTAGTGCTTCCATAATAATTTATCAGATCATTAAGCTTCTGGTATTCAACTGAAGCTGAAACACACAATGATGTGTTGAAGGAGACAGTGCATTTGATACTGTTTCTTGTTTCACAATAAAAGTAGATAATTTTTCCAAGTACATGAGCTCTGACTGTTGGGTTCTTGTACATTAACTGGGATTTCATTAATCTACTGTTATTGCTTTATGGATCAAGTGATACACTGCTTTGTATTATCGTTAATCCTGAATAAGCCTACTGGGCCTGTTTTGTGACAGAATGGTGAGGTTGAAGTGTTTTACAAAATAAATAAATTGCAAATTCAACTTGTTACATTTGTAAATCCATTGATTCACAGACTTTTAAAACAGCCTAAAATGTAATGTTGTTGGGAAGTGCAGTGAACTATTATTGCATTTATAACTGGTGAATACAGTGAGTTAAACATTTTATACCGCATCAACCAGTTGTAGTTAAATCTAGTCAAGGACAGTCAATGTGAAATGTTGATATGGTTTCTCAGTGCAGCATAAGAATGCAGATGTGGGAAATATGCCCCTCTGTGTACACGTGGTGTTGCATTAACTGAAGAGAGATTGCTTTCTTCAGGTGAAGGACAATAAAGCAATATTGGGAAGAACAAGTATTCACTGTTCATCGTGTTATATTTGGACTGGAGATCATGTGACAGAAGTTGGGTTATATTCTTTTGATGAGCAGCTAAAAGAAAAATTAGACCACATGGACTCTATGGGAGAAATGAACTGCTTTGGCATTTATTGTTAGGTTAGATTATGTTTTTCCTTTTAATTCGGACAATTTTACATGTATGAAAGCATACTATTCAGAAGAAAAATATGTGTACGCAAATTACCATATTATTCTGAATTATTAATATTGATCTGTTTTAAAATGGAAAACAAAATTGCAAACACCTTCACTGCCCACTTACCTGACTAATCTGCTTATTGTTGCAATTGTCCACTAGAACGTGGAAAGCCACTCTTCAGTCCTGTGCCACTAAAACTGCTCAAAAACCACAGTAGTGTAGAATTTACGTGGATCTTTTTTTCCTCCACCATCAAACTTGATGACTCAGGGAAATTTCTCGCTTGTGAACAGAACTGCCTGATGAGCTCAGCACTTTAATTTAGAATCATTGAACATAAGGAGATCTGGGAATCTGGGTACTGTCGCTATAGAAGTTGCTGCTGTAAAGTTAAGATCTGTAAAGCATTTTCATGATTTGAGGCAATGACCTGGAATGATTTAGTACTGATATTGGATGCATGTCGAATGTTCATGCACTTAATACTGTCAACTTTATATTCAGAACGTCAAAAAAAACACTTGCATTGAGCATTTATTTTCCAAGCGAACACGTAAGGATCTTATAGATGGTGCAATTTTTAGTTTTATGCAATAATACAGTAAAATAAAAACCTATTCGTATAATGGGCATAACACATTTTCTGCTCTTGTCCACTCTGATGAAACTGGTGGAGCAACTGTTTGTGTGACTACATACTAACTGCCTTTCCTACTTCCTAGATAGAGTATGTGTAGCATGCTTAGGAGGAACAGGTGACTTTGGACCTATGGCTCACAAAGCTTTCCCATCAATGGATGTTCTTCTCATCTTATGTCTGGATCTGTTGTAGACTAATTGATAGAGATCGATTGCCATGATTAGTCAACAACTCCAAAAATGTTGTATTATCCGACTACTAGGATGGCGGCTTGCATAGCACACTGGTTGGCCCCACCTGGATTTGTGTGTACAATACTTATCATTATACGACAATGGTGAAGCGATAATTAGAGAATATTGAGGACAGCAACTAAACTGAATGTTTACACTGGGGAAAATAAAGTTGAGGGGAGACCTAATTGAGGTTTTCAAAATTCTAAGGGGTGTTGCTGAACTGAATTCTACTAACTACCTAAATTGCTTTACTCATTACCATTGAGCATTGGTGCAATAGCTTCAATTTATTGTTGATCAGGACCCTTGATCTCTTTCATTTCCCATACACATTATTTTCTTTCCATTTAATCAAGTCACTTCCTGGATTTTTTTGCCCCCATGTGAAGAAATTTGCAGCTCTACAGAAGTGAAATGTAGCCCATAATTTCAGATGAACAGGTATAATATAATGGCAGAGCCTGCATCTGTCACATAACTCCGCCCCCACCCCCCGCCATGGGTATGGTTACTCGCAGGTACTGTTTACATGGGGCTTGTGAGCATCATTGCTCGTGACCTGCTCTGATGAACTACTTCGAACAATACAAACGGATCTCTCCAGTTGCAGAGCTCCACGAGATATGTAAAATGTCTCAGAATGATTCCTCTGCACTAATCATCTCCTGCACATTATATTTGTTGAGCTTTTGTGGTGAAAAGTTATCATGGAATCATACAGCACAGAAGGAGGCCATTCATCCCATCGTGTCTGTGCCAGCTCTCTGAAAGAGCTACCAATTAGGCCCACTTCTCTGCTCTTTGCCTGCAAATTTTTGCTTTTTAAGTATATATCCAGTTCCTTTTTGAAAGTTACTATTGAATCTGTTTCCACCACCCTTTCAGGCAGTGCATTCCAGACCATTACAACTCACTGAGTAAAAAAAAAATTCTCCTCATTCCCCCCCCCACCCTGACTTTTTTGCCAATTATCTTATATCTGCACCCTTTGGTTACCATCCCTCCTGCCAGTGGATACAGTTTCTCCCTAACTACTCTATCAAAACCATTCATGATTTTGAAGTAAAAGGGTAGTCAAAGGAAAAGTGGTGGCGATTAGGGACCAAAAAGGAGATCATCTTGTGGAGGGCATGGCTGAGGTACTAAATGAGTACTTTGCACCTGTCTTCACTAAAGAAGTGAACACTGCCAATGTCACAGTAAAGGACGAGGTAGTAGAGAAATTGGATAGGATAAAAATAGATAAAGAGAAGGTACTTAAAAGGTCGGCAGTGCTCAAAGTAGAAAAGTCACCCGGTCCGGATGGGATGCATCCTGGGTTGCTGAGGAAAATAAGGGTGGAAATTGCGGAGCCTCTGGCCACAATCTTCCAATTCTCCTTAGTTATGGGGTCGGTGCCGGAGGACTGGAGGATTGTAAATGTTAGAGCCCTGTTCAAAAAAAGGGGAGAAGGATAATCCCAGCAACTACAGCCAGTCAGTGTTAATTGTAGGGGCTCACGCTGGGCGGGACCTTCCTGCCGGTGGACCCGCTGGAGGCCACCGCGCAGCGGGTCAAAAAAAAGAAAAAAAAAGTCAATGTTAACTGTACGATTTATATCAATGAGTGTTAGTTGTATTCAGGTGGTGGGTATTAATTGGCGACTCTCTTGTATCCTCTTTATAGGAGAGCTTAGCTCGGGTGTGGTGTGTGTGAGGGGAATCTATGTGAATAAAGGCTTGGAAGCAACTAAAGACCAGGCTTTAGCCTTTATTCTATCCTTCACCGGATTTTAACAGTCAGCCTAACATTTTAACAGTCAGCCTAACGTTGGTGTTGGAGAAACTTTTAGAGACAATAATCTGGGGCCATCACATATAGTCCAGTTCCCTACTTCATTGTATCATTATAAGTGATACATTAATAAGTATTTGGAAGGATTAATTTCCATGTGACTTACCATCAGAGACTATTGTTAAGAACTTACTGAAAAGATATGCAAGTATTTTCGTCTTTTTTTTCTGGGATTGATCAGTTCATATATTGTGATTATTATTTCCTTTGTAAATAAATCTGACCACGTAGTTTTAACCTGTACCCATTAGTTAGCTAATGTTATTTTGCTCCTCCATACAAAGGTGTGGGCATCCTGCATGTTCTCCAGTGAGCAATATATTGTGATTAGGAGATAATTATTAAACCTGTGCACACTTTTCCCATACATGGTGATGAATAAAGGTGCAGGATTTATTCAGAAGTGACTCGGTCTGCTTATTGAAACTGCTGACTAGCTATGAACATAAGAGCATGTGTTGGGAAAAAGCTTAAACTGCACTGAAGGTTCAAGAATTAATGATCTGAACTTTTCCCACTGAAAATGAGAGCATCAACTGGGATATTGTCACTGCTGTGTGTTCAGCATTAAAGATTGCATTAGGTTGTAGATATTCATTAGTTAATCTTCCTAATCAACTTTATTATTGACTGGATTTAACTAGATTGTCTGGTAATACTACTTCTACTACATGATCATCCTGGAGAGCAGAAACCACTCCTAACTCGTCGCCTTCACCACTAACTGCCCTCCCTCCTTCACACACCTCACTTCACCTTGAATTCCAAATGTAAGGAACTTGTGGACTTCTTTGAGTTCAGTTTTTGCTTTGCAGTCCAATTCTGTTATACTGTTCATGCACGGTTCAACTCATACCACACAGACACTCTATCTCCTCCAACAGTTTTTCCTCCTATCTGCACGGTAATCTCAGGTGCATCGCAGGGCTCAATCCTTAGTCCCTTCTTTACCATTTACATGCTTCCTTTTAGTAATATCATTTGGAAGAGAAGGGATAACTTCCACATGTATAATGATGCCACCTACCTTTCTGCCTCTTCCATTGGTCAAAAGGGTGTTGCTGCACCCACCAACTGCTATTCTGGTATTAAAATCTAGATGAACCAAAACTTACTCGACCTTAATATTGGCAAAACCAGAGCCACCCAATTAGGTTCTTATGTGCCCCTGGTTTAAGACTCCATCAGTCTCCCTGACTGGTACCTTAAGCTGAGTCAGGAGGTCCAGAGCCCTGGCATTGTGCTCAACCACTAGTTAAATTGTCCCTCTCATATCTGCACTGTAACGAAGAATGCTTTGTTTCACTTCCACAAAATTGCCTGTCTCTTTCCCATCTCATCCCCTTGCCCTTCATTATCTTGAGGCTAGACTTCTCTAATATTTTCCCATCGGACTTCCTGGCCTCAAGCCTCCACAAGATTGAACTCATCCAAAATGCCACATTGGTGCCTTTTCCAGCAAAAAGTCCCACATTTCCATTGCCCTTGTCCTCTCCAAACTCCAATGACTCCCAGTGGTCCAACAAGTTGACTTCAACATGCTGATCACTTTCAAATTCCATGGCCTCTCCCCCAACCTACCGTTAGAATCTTCTCCAAGTTTATGTCCTTCTCCAATCCTATAACTTTAGGCCTCCTTCACTCCACCTTTGGTGGCCATTTGTTCAGGCACTTTGCTCCTGCCCTCTGGAACTAACAACTTACTTTCCCTTTGCCTTGCCACCCTCTTCCCTGCTTTCAAAAACCTCTTCAAAATCTTTCTTATCAAATTTACATTAGTTCCTGCACCGTAACCCTCTCCTATCCTGCTGCTGCTCAGTGCTTATTTTCCTCCAATCTCTAAAGCGTTCTAAGATGTGAGGAGGACTGTAGAAATGAAGGTGGTTGTTCTAATAACGACTGCTATTGCTGCATTGTCACTTGTGAAAAGCACTTGTGTTTGTTGGCCAACATGTATGCTCAGATAGCCCTGCAGATACAACGCAGAGGAGGCCAACCAAAGTGATGCTTGTAAGAATAAGCACAGCATTCCACCAAGCAAACTACTTACCTGCTACGTATTTACCCTGGCAGTTTGCAGAAAATGAAATGCAACGTGTTCATGATGTTTGTGATTCACACAAAATGATGGGTTTGATGGAGCTGATCCTTCTGTAAAGTGCTTGGACAGGTTGCCTAGCCAATAAAGCCAAGTTACGGTGGTCTGCAATGCACTGCAAGACCTTTGTCTGTATTTTTCCTTTGTTAACAGATGCAGACGATAGCTAGAGAAGTTAATGTCTCCCTTCAGTTCGGCAGACTTCCTGTTACCTGGAGTCCAGCTCTACTCTTTCACAGGAAAGTGTGATGCAGTTTATTTCCCTCTGCTATGTACACTGACGAGCCCTTGACCAGGGTGCAAAACCATGTTGGAATATTCACTCCTACCAGTGTGTTGTGTTGAAAGGAAAACATCCAGGTAAGTGGATGGTGATTTTCATGGCTGCTTACTGGCAGATTGTCTTTTCTGAGAAGGTAATGAAGGCTTTCAGCGAATAGTGCATCCCAGTGACCTGTGTTTTCCAAAATAAAAAGATTCTGAAATTGAAAGCTCAACAGCTCAAAATCCTATTGTGTAATGGGAGACTGAGGGGATCCGTCGTTGCATTCACAGAAACCTTTGATGTCAATAAAATGATCCGCTGTGATACTCAGAATTGTGCTTTTTCCGGGAGGTCAGCCTGTCGAATCGCTATTACGACAGGTCATCGTTAGATTGATAAAGAAGCTTTCTTTGCACATCATATACTTTTGTAAGAACATAAAAAGACGAGAAGGATAAAAGACCAGGGGAGTGATTTTAATCCCCAAGAACGGGTGGGTTGGGGGCGGGTGGGAGTTGACCGCATCCCGGATTTATTTCTGGGTTTAACGTCGGCTCTTAAAAGCACAGGCTTCCCACTGGAAATGCAAAGTCCGAAAATTTTGCGGCTGCGACCCAAAAAAACCAACTATTTGCAACTCCCACCCGCCCCCAACCTACCCGGTCTTGGGGTTTAAAATCACCCCCCAAGTTGTCACACCAAAACCCGCCTTTCTAGTATTCTGAAACACCCAAACTAGCATCCAACTCTGTTTTGAATGCCACCAAAGTCATTTGGATTAGAACCTGATCACCCCTGATCATCATATAATCACCCAGAAAAAAAATCTTTAATTTTTTCTCTTCATTTTTTGCATACAATTCTGAATATGTGCCACCCTCCCGTTACAGATTGGTTGACCAGTACAAGCAGTGGCCTTGATTTTAACATCCCCGATGGGCGGGAGAGGTCATGCGAGGGGGTAAAATTATAAAACCGAGTAACCCGCCGCGTTCCCGGCCACCGCGATATTAACGGCGACAACTATCGGGGCCGATGAGTCTCCCGCAATGGAGAGGCAAAAGGCTCATGAACATATTTAAACCGGGGTCCTATGATGCAATTAGGACCCTAAATTAAATTTAACTGCTGCAGCACTGCCTTCCCACAGGTCGGCAACATTACCAGAGGAATAGTGACTGGATTGGTCACAACTTTATAAAGTTAGAGGCTCGATCCGAATAAAGGTTCTGCATTCACAGGTGGATTCTCCAGTTCATTGTGGGCTACGGTTTTGTGAGAGTAATTGTTTCTGATTGGGACCTTCATACTCTACATTTGGAAAAGGAGAAGTTGATCATGGGTGCTGCTATAGCTGCACTGTGTTGGACTGAAGAAGAGGTGCAACAGCAGGCATGTAGAGAAGGGAGTTGCAGGTGGGCAGCAGAGAAGGCAGCACAGAGGGGCCATGCTTGCAGAAGGCCTTACCCGCCTAACAGGGTGTACAGATCGAGACTCAGCTTCTTTGATTTCTCTGAGGAGCAGTGCTTTCAGAAGCTCCAAATGTCATGATCGGTGATCACCAACCTCTGCAGCCTCCTACAGAAAGACCTTCTGCCTGCTGGACATGGCGACCATGTCACACCAGTGGCAGTGAAAGTCACCACTGCCCTCAATTTCTTTGCTTCGGGATTCTTACAGGCAGCGACAGGAGACATAGTGAGGGTGTCGCGGTCGGTCACGCATAAATGCATCAGGTAGGTGACGGATGGATTATTTGCCAGGCCAAGCAGATATATCAACTTCAGACTGAGCGAGCATTGTGGTTCGTCTCTCTGACTAGCTTCCCACAAGTGCAGGGTGCCACAGACTGCACACATGTGGCTATCAGAGCATCCCCTGACCAGCCAGGAGGATTTGTGAACTGCAAGGGATACCACATTAAATTGCAGGAGATGGGTAAAGGAGGACGTGTCCTGACCTCGTCAGGTCATTGAACTGTTTCATGCACTGAATTCATGTCCTGGGCTTCATGCTCCTGCTGCTGACTTCCTCAGCCATCTTAAGACAGGTAGGACTGATGTCCCGCTGCCCCAGGGGAGAGAGGATGGCGGAACGGATGAGGCAAGTGCAGACCTTTCTTAAAACGTCTCCACGTCTCATCCATTGCCACCGCCTCAACCAATACCTGACATGGTGCCTCAACGATAGTTGGTGTTTTATCCCAGTTTTGGGGAACAACACATCCTTCCATACCCTTGCAGCACCCAGCATTACCTCTAGCGATGCATTGATGAACCTGGAGTCCATCTTCCCTCTCTTGCCAGACATCCTTTCAATGGTCATCGATTATTTCACTGTTCAATGTCCTCTCTCTCAGCCTCCCTTACAGAGGTGGACTGGGCCTTTAAATAGTTGACAGGAAATTGCGTCAAGCGGTTGGGTGTCACACTCGTAGATGCAGCATTCCATCGAGGAACCCAGACACTTTATTTAATTGAAGGCTGGCCGTTAAAAGCAGCCAGCCTTACATGCTGTAGGTTTGTCACCCGCTAATACTCTCGCTCACCATGTTCCCGTCTCCAGGTTAATATCGGGGCCAAAGTTGCACCTGGGTATCCTCTCAAAAGCTTACATAGTTTTAAAAACCTCTATTCGATCATTCCTTAACTTTCCTTGTTCCACTGAAAAAGCTCAACTTATTTGGGCTGTTCTTCATAACTATAACCTTTCATTCCTGGTGTCATCCTAATCTTTGCTGCACACATTTCATGGTTCTGATATCCTTCCTATGGCTAGAACTGCATTTAACACTCCAACTGTGCCCTACCAAGTGCCTTGTAGAAATTCTACATTGATTCTTTGCTTTGATAATCAAAGCCTCTATTTATAAAACCTAGAATCCTATTTACCTTGTTATGGCCTTTATTATCTGTATTCGGACCTTTAAAGACCTATGTATCTCAATCCGCCATGCCCCCATCTCTCTTCCACTCTGCTATGAATTTTACTATCTAGGATATGTTTCGTTTCACTGTTCTTTCTTCCAAAAAAGGCTTGTTCATCTTTCTCATCTCTCATTTTTCTCTGCATTTTTCATCTGCCCAATCTGCCAATCTATCTATATCCCCTTGGCAGTCTTGTAATCTTCCTCATAGTTTGCATGCTCCATACTTTTGTTCCATCAGCAACAGTTCGATATTAGTGATTTATTTCTCTGTCAAAACCAGTTACATAAATGGAGAACATCGAATCCCTGGGGCACACCCCCTTCCACCAATCTAAAAAAATCCATTTACCCCCTCCTCTTCACTTTGTGTCCCCTAGAGATCCCTTGATATGTGCAGCTACCTCCCCTTTTAATACCATGGGGGGTCATTTTTGTCTTCATCACTTCGTTGGTAAACTGGAGGGACAGATTGCTGTCTGTTATAGAAATTGCCCAGTTTTCACTTCCATTGAAATCAGTGGTAAAATCAAAAGTGACACCTTCCCATGTGCTTTATTTTTGTAACAAATATCTTATCTGGGAATCTAGGAGTGACGAATATTTACCTTTTATTGTTGTAGAAGCATTATCTAGCACCAGTACGATGGAACGTCAAACCTGCTTCAGGAATCTGTTTGCAGCACTCTAGAAATCCTCATTTTCTATGCCTAACTTGAGATCCAATAATTGGGGCAGTTGTGACAAGTAAGACTCAGATCAGTTCTGTGGGCAGATAGTTGAGACAGTATTCCGTTTTAGCTCAAATTGTGTTCTCTGGTTAATCTTGCATAATTTACTGATTTCTGGAGCCAATAGAAAGGTCACTTGGGTGAGCTACCAGAGGGATACAGGCATCTGTTAAACTGTACCCTGGCTTGAGTCAATGCCTCGAGCAGAAGAAGGAAGAAAACAGGAACTCGTTTGGAAGAGGGAATTCATTATTTAAATTATAAAAGAAAAGAAAGAAAGAAAGACTTGCATTTATATAGCGCCTTTCACCAGCTCAAGCCATCCCAAAGTGCATTACAGCCAATGAAGTAGTTTTGAAGTGAAGTTACTGTTATAATGTAGTAAACGTAGCAGCCAATTTGCGCACAGCAAGCTCCCACAAACAGCATGTGATAATGATCAGATAATCTGTTTTTAGTGATGTAGGTTAAGGGATAAATATTGGCCAGGACACCGCTGCTTTTCTACGAAATAGTGCCATGGGATCTTTTACGTGGACCTGAGAGGACAGACGGGGCCTCGGTTTAACGTCTCATCTGAAAGACGGCACCTACGACAGTGAGGCACTCCCTCAGTACTGTGCTGGAGTGTCAACCTAGATTTTGTGCTCAGTGGTGTTAATGAGCCTTATTTCTATGCCTTTGGGGGTGCTTTTGCTCCTCAGTTGCTTCCCAGAGTTGTACAGAAGAGACGATCCAGTTTCTGCTCATGCAGCACCCAATAATGGCTTTCTCTAAATGTTTTATGCAGAATAAATCTCATGCCTTATACCACCAATGTGTATGACATTGCTATATTTTGCTCCAAAGCCAGTAATATCTGGGCATGGTTAATTGAATTTAAAAAGGCAGGGAATACCTCCCAACAACTATTACTTGTGCTGAATTTAGTTAATGATAGGATCAATAATGTTAACAAGACACTGTTTAGGCATTTGTTTTGACAGGAAATGGTTTGCACACCAAGGTCTTTTTTTAAAAGGGTTGCCCTCTAGCATTCACGATGCACATGAACAGTGTCATGAACAATTATAATGTAACATGCCTAAATGACACCTAAACTTGGTTCAGCACTCTTACCTCTGAATCAGAAAATCATGGGTTTAAGCCCCAGTCCATGACCTGACCACAAAATATACTTAACACTCCAGTTCCTTGGTTGAGTAAAGAAATCAAAATGTTAAAAGTGGCATATGACAAATCTAGAGTTAATAACAAAAAAACAAATCAGGTGGAATAAAGAAAACAGAGGTGAAGCAAAAAAGAAATGGTATGAAGAAGTAGTGGCCAGTAACAAATGGAGATAGTAAAGGATTTTATAAATGGATGAAAAACAGAAGAGTAGTTAAAGTAGTTAAAGATATGGGGCTCGATTTTTCACATAAATTGCAGGTGCTTTGGGGGTGGGGGGGGGCTATGAAAATTGCAGAAATGCAGATCGGGTTTGGAGCCCGGCTCCAACCCACCGACTTCCGAGTTCCCCACGGACGCACCTGTGTGCGCGGGAGTCCCGAATCTGGAAATCCCGTCGTCAATTAAAGCCAGCGGGATGATAGTTAAAGAGCCAAATGTACCTCATTGAGGCACTTAAGGCACTTTACTTATGATGTAATAGGTAATTAGAATGATTTTTAACTTACCTGGGTGGCTTTCCCACGGCTTCTGATTCACGCCTGATTTCACCAGGCGTGAAGGGCCAGATCAGGCAAAATAAATTAAATAACAAACCATTGCACAAAGTTAAAACACAAAATCAACCGACCTTTCCACCCTGCTCCGATGTCCGATGTCTCCCTCTCTGATCTCCCCCTCTTCACCCCCTCAATGTCCTCCTCTTCACCACCCCGATGTCCTCCCGATCTTCCCCTCTCCCCCCTGATCTTCTCCTCTTCCCCCCCCCCCACCCTGATCTTCCATTCCAGCGCGGATGACGTCTCGCCCTCTCTCTCTTTCTCTCCCCCCTCACCCCTCGCGTTGCAGCTCCTGTTGGCAGCTCCTGTCAATCAGGCTGGCTGCCGGGCGCGAAACCCGGAGAGAACTTTAATCACCACCAATTACGATGCGATCACATCAGAAACGGTAAGTTTTGTTTATTCGGGTTTGCCACGCACACCTTTACCCCCCCACTGCCAAGCTGCCACCATTTCAAAATTTAACCCATAGTGTTTGACAGGATGAGATCATTACAACATGTAAAACATATTTGGCCAGATTTTGCTGAAAAAATAATGGCGTCTGAATGCTGCACACCGTTATTAATGTACAATTCTGCCAGCAGCTTGTAGCGAGGAAGAGATACCCCATGAATTGTGAATCGCTACAAGTTGCTGGCCGATTTGTGCTGCCTTACCTTTAGCTTCGCAAAAACGGCATCTCGTGCTTAACCGCTCCTTGATTTTCATGAAGTTACTGCATTTGCACATTAATTGCCCATTAAACTTGCCACATAAAGTTAATTCTAGTAATTATCAGCAAAAGCACCCTTTTAAAGACGTGATCATTGTTAAAGACTGCCAATCAACCTCTCTTGCCCAGAAAGTGAACAGTTATTAGTGTGGAGACTCATTCCTTCAGGTAGTGAATTGTTTTAGGAGATTTTAAAAATGTCAATTTTAAAAAAAAAATCTTGCTTTTCCTTTGTCTTTTTTTTCTCTCTCTCTTAATCCAATCTTTCTGTACTTGATTTGACATTGAATTCACCCATTATAATGCACCCTCCTTCTCAGTCCTTCCTCTGTTTATTTCTTGATCTGTTAATCTTATTGGTGAAGGAGACAGACTGTCCCATTGTTCACCAAGATCGCAGATGCCCTGTTGCCCTCGCTGTGCCGTTATCAGCTCGCACTTCCAGTAACTTTGTGGGCAAACATGCAATTGTAAGTCTAACAGATCACGCCACGAGATGCCCTGCTCCATCAAAACCTAGCCCAATATAGTGTACTGCTGCCAAAGTGTAGATATGTATTCCCATAAGACTACAAGGTCTAATTGCTGCTAAGTAAAGACAGGATTTATAGAGAGCTCAATTAAGAGGCTGCTGTTCTTAAAAAATAAACACTGTATGCGTCGATGTCACTCGAGAGACTGCAGACATCCTATCTCCAGTACTTTTTCCACTTCTGTGTGGATATCATCATGATTCAACTTTTTTTTAAAATTCATTTATGGGATGTGGGCGTCGCCGGCGAGGCCGGCATTTATTGCCCATCCCTAATTGCCCTTGAGAAGGTGGTGGTGAGCCGCCTTCTTGAACCGCTGCAGTCCGTGTGGTGAAGTTTCTCCCACAGTGCTGTTAGGAAGGGAGTTCCAGGATTTTGACCCAGCGACGATGAAGGGACGGCGATATATTTCCAAGTGGGGATGGTGTGTGACTTGGAGGGGAACGTGCAGGTGGTGTTGTTCCCACGTGCCTGCTGCCCTTGTCCTAGGTGGTAGAGGTCGCGGGTTTGGGAGGTGCTGTCGAAGAAGCCTTGGCGAGTTGCTGCAGTGCATCCTGTGGATGGTACACACTGCAGCCACTGTGCGCCGGTGTTGAAGGGAGTGAATGTTTAGGGTGGTGGATGGGGTGCCAATCAAGCGGGCTGCTTTGTCCTGGATGGTGTCGAGCTTCTTGAGTGTTTTTGGAGCTGCACTCATCCAGGCAAGTGGAGAGTATTCCATCACACTCCTGACTTGTGCCTTGTAGATGGTGGAAAGGCTTTGGGGAGTCAGGAGGTGAGTCACTTGCCGCAGAATACCCAGCCTCTGACCTGCTCTTGTAGCCACAGTATTTATATGGCTGGTCCAGTTAGGTTTCTGGTCAATGGTGATCCCCAGGATGTTGATGGTGGAGGATTTGGCGATGGTAATGCCATTGAATGTCAAGGGGAGGTGGTTAGACTCTCTCTTGTTGGAAATGGTCATTGCCTGGCACTTGTCTGGCGTGAATGTAACTTGCCACTTATCAGCCCAAGCCTGGATGTTGTCCAGGTCTTGCTGCATGCTGCCACGGACTGCTTCATTATTTGAGGGGTTGCGAATGGAACTGAATATTGTGCAAACATCAGCGAACATCCCCATTTCTGACCTTATGATGGAAGGAAGGTCATTGATTAAGCAGCTGAAGATGGTTGGGCCTAGGACACTGCCCTGAGGAACTCCTGCAGCAATGTCCTGGGGCTGAGATGATTTGCCTCCAACAACCACTACCATCTTCCTTTATGCTAGGTATGACTCTAGACACTGGAGAGTTTTCCCCTTGATTCCGATGTGTTTCTGGTGTTCTCCTATTATTTAATTACAAAAATCAGACAAGACTGTCAATTGATCATGTTATAAACAAGTATTTTTTATATGTTCTAAATAAAATTAAGCCGATTGTTTGGAATGTTGACAACACTGGACCATTAATACAGTCAGCATTTTGCAGCATCGCAGTTTGAGAATGTGCTTAAATGAAAGCACATTGAACATTTTCCCAGCATTTGATGGAGAGGTGCACAAGAAGAGAAATATTTCAGATAATCAGCGTAGTCTCTGTTGTGAGAATAGCTGAGAAGTACTTTCAAGAGTGACACTTTAACTATGCCCTCTAGGTTCGGAAATAGAGTGACTGCAAAGCATGAAACTTAGAATTAAATATCAGTGCCACCTGTTTCATTGTTGCGACAATTATAACATACATTTTGGTAAAACATTTTTATTTTCAACATTGTACCTCAGATATTGTCTTATAGAAATTTGATGCCACACACACTGATCAGCTGAAAGGTTCCTCCATCGCCCAACTGGATCTGAAGTGAAGTGAGCTCGAGCAGTCTCAGCTCAGTTTCTGGTGGGTGCAACGCAGTGTGAGCTCAGAATTACCACAACCCACCACTAATGGTGTCAGCTGTGTCAGTGGGTAGCACTCTTGCCTCTGAGTCAGAAGGTCGTGGGTTCAAGTCCCACTCCAGAGACTTGAGCACATAATCCAGACTGACACTCCAGTGCAGTACTGAGGGAGCGCTGCGCTGTCAGAGGTGCCGTCTTTCAGGTGAGACGTTAAATAGAGGGGGCAAAGGATCAATGGGCTGAACGGCCTCCTGTGCTGTAACGATTCTATGATTCTAATAACTGGGTGATTTCAACTACCCCCAAATAAACAGGCAAGAAGAGGAAGGGAAAAGGGAATGGCATTTTTATAGTTTGTACAGGACTCCTTTTTTACCCGGTATGTGAGAAACCCAACAAGAGAGGATTTGCTGCTGGACCTAATAATGGGAAATGCACCAGAGCAGATAAAGGAAATAAGAATCGGGGAACATCTGGGTAATAGCAATCACAACATAATAAGGTTTAAGATAAAAATTGAGAAGGACGTAAGTAAGACAAAGACCAAAATAATAGATTGGAAAATAGCTGATTTGAGGAGATGAGAATGGAACTAGGGAAAATAAACTGGGAAAAAAAACTATTTACAAATAAAGAGATAGAACAGCAGTAGGAAATATTTAAAACTGTGTTCAATAGAGTCCAGGAGAAATATATTTCTCTTTTTAAAAAAAAAGAACAAACTAACCAATAATGAGACACCATGGATGAATGAAGAGATAAGGGCAAAATTGAAACTAAAGAAAAAGACATACACTAAATACATAGAAAATATCAGAGAGGATGGCAAAAGGGAATACGTAGAGGTTAGAAAAGGAGACAAAAAAACAATTATGAAAGCAAAGAGGAACGATGAAATTGAACTATCAAGGAATATAAAAAGAAGTAGTAAAGTGTTCTACAGATACATGAGTAATTAAAGAAAAATCAGGACAGGTTTGGCGCCGCTATGGGATGTACAAGATAAACTCGTAGGTAATGGCAGAAATATTGAATAATTACTTTGCCACAGTATTTACCAGGGAGACCAGCAAGGTGGAAATTACATTAGAAGAAGAGGTCAAAAAAGATAGAAAGACATTTAAGATGGAAAGGGGGGGGGCGACAATTTGATAAACTAACCAAACTTAGAGAGGATAAAACCCCTGGTCCAGATGGATTGCACCCGTGCATATTAAAAGAAGTTAGGGAAGAGATATTGAGGCACTATTACACATATATATAAAACAATTCATTAGAAAAGGGAATAGTTCCAGAGGACTGGCGGACAGCAAATGTTATTCGTCTATTTAAAAAGGGAGAGAGAACAAGTCCAGGGAACTATAGACCAGTTAGCTTAACTTTGATGGGAGGAAAGATAATGGAATCTTTGCTCAAAGATATAATAGCAAAACATCTAGAATCTGAAAATATCGTAAAGAATAGTCAGCACAGATTTCAAAAGGGAAGGTCATGCTTGACTAACCTTATTGGATGCTTTGAATAAATAACAGAAAACGTAGACAAGGGTAATGCAATCGATGAAATATATTTGGATTTTCAAAAGGCCTTCAATAAGGTACCATACAGTAAACTCATGACTAAAGTCAGAGCATGTGGAGTCAGGGGACAGGGAGCAGAATAGATAGCAAGCTGGATACAAAACAGAAAACAGAGACTAAGGGTTAAGGGTAGCTACTCAGACTGGCAAAAGGTGGGAAGTGGTGTTTCACAGATAACGGTACTGGGACCACTGTTGTTCACCATTTACGTAAACGATTTGCACTCGGGAATCAGAAATACAATTACAAAATTTACGGACGACATCATATTGGGAGAGATAGTCAATACTGAGAAAAAATGCGACAAATTAAAAGAAGACATGAATAAACTTGCAGAATGGACATGGAATTGGCAAATGAATTTCAATATAGATAAGTGTGAGGTGGTGCATTTTGGTAGGAAGAATAAGGAGGCCACATACTGCTTGGAAAATAAGAGTCTAAATAGGGTAAAAGAGCTAAGTGATTTAGGGGTACAGATACACAAATCATTAAAAGTAGATATGCAGGTTAATAAGGCCATAAAAAAAACAAAGCACTGGGGTTCATTTCTAGAGGAATAGAATTGAAAAGCAGAGAAGTTATGTCAAATTTGTATAGAACCTTGGTTAGACCACACTTAGAATACTGTGCACAGTTCTGGTCTCCATATTATAAAAGGGTAGAGAGGCACTGGAGAATGTGCAAAAACGATTTATAAGGATGATACCAGAACTAAGAGGTTATATCTATCAGGAAAGACTGAACAGGCTGGGACTCTTCTCTAGAAAAGAGAAGACTGAGGGGTGACCTGATAGAGGTCTTTAAGATAATGAAAGGATTTAATAGGGCAGACGTAGAGAAAATGTTTCCATTGTGGGAAGTCTAAAACTAGGGGTCATAAATATGAGTCACCAATAAATCCAGTAGGGAATTGAGGAGAAACTTCTTCCCCCAGAGAGTGGTTAGAATGTGGAACTCGCTACCACAAGGAGTAGTTGAGGCGAACAACATAGATGCATTGAAGGGAAATCCTCAAGGGTGGATTACATGAACATCACTGTCTATTATTGGTTTGCGAGACAACCAATGAGGGAGAAAAGAATAGAAGGTTATGGTCATACGGTTAAATGAAGAGGGGTGGGAGGAGGCATATGTGGAGCATAAAAATTGGCATGGACTAGTTAGGCCAAATGGCCTATTTCTGTGCTGTACATCCTATGTAATAAATGCAAATCTTATTTTTTAATTGGCAGAAAATTGGTGGCAAAAAATTGTCAGCCTCATTCGGAGCAACCACATTTTTTTATTATTCGTTCATGGGATGTGGGCGTCGCTGGCGAGGCCGGCATTTATTGCCCATCCCTAATTGCCCTTGAGAAGGTGGTGGTGAGCCGCCTTCTTGAACCACTGCAGTCCGTGTGGTGAAGGTTCTCCCACAGTGCTGTTAGGAAGGGAGTTCCAGGATTTTGACCCAGCGACGATGAAGGAACGGCGATATATTTCCAAGTCAGGATGGTGTGTGACTTGGAGGGGCACGTGCAGGTGGTGTTGTTCCCATGTGCCTGCTGCTCTTGTCCTTCTAGGTGGTAGAGGTTGCGGGTTTGGGAGGTGCTGTTGAAGAAGCCTTGGCGAGTTGCTGCAGTGCATCCTGTGGATGGTACACACTGCAGCCACAGTGCGCCGGTGGTGAAGGGAGTGAATGTTTAGGGTGGTGGATGGGGTGCCAATCAAGCGGGCTGCTTTGTCCTGGATGGTGTCAAGCTTCTTGAGTGTTGTTGGAGCTGCACTCATCCAGGCAAGTGGAGAGTATTCCATCACAGTCCTGACTTGTGCCTTGTAGATGGTGGAAAGGCTTTGGGGAGTTTGGAGTTGAGTCACTCGCCGCAGAATACCCAGCCTCTGACCTGCTCTCGTAGCCACAGTATTTATATGGCTGGTCCAGTTAGGTTTCTGGTCAATGGTGACCCCCAGGATGTTGATGGTGGGGGATTCGGTGATGGTAATGCCGTTGAATGTCACGGGGAGATGGTCATTGCCTAGCACTTGTCTGGCGTGAATGTTACTTGCCACTTATGAGCCCAAGTCTGAATGTTGTCCAGGTCTTGCTGCATGCGGGCTCGGACTGCTTCATTATTTGAGGGGTTGCGAAT
Source organism: Heptranchias perlo (assembly GCF_035084215.1). Classification (NCBI taxonomy): domain Eukaryota; kingdom Metazoa; phylum Chordata; class Chondrichthyes; order Hexanchiformes; family Hexanchidae; genus Heptranchias; species Heptranchias perlo. The sequence continues at coordinate 133,480,710 of NC_090328.1, read as the reverse complement.
GGAACTGAACACTGTGCAATCATCAGCGAACATCCCCATTTCTGACCTTATGATGGAGGGAAGGTCATTGATGAAGCAGCTGAAGATGGTTGGGCCTAGGACACTGCCCTGAGGAACTCCTGCAGCAATGTCCTGGGGCTGAGATGATTGGCCTCCGACAACCACTACCATCTTCCTTTGTGCTAGGTATGACTCCAGCCACTGGAGAGTTTTCCCCCTGATTCCCATTGACTTCAATTTTACGAGGGCTCCTTGGTGCTACACTCTGCCCTTGATATCAAGGCAGCATTTGACAGTCACTCTCACCTCACCTCTGGAATTCAGCTCTTTTGTCCATGCTTGGACCAAGGCTGTAATGAGGTCTGGAGCCGAAGCTGAATAGAGGATACTTTATTGAATGAGTGTGGATATTTTTATGGTCAATGGATATTTAACGAATACATCAATCCATTGGCATGTTTCAGACCAATTTACTGAGAAATCTAAATAAATTGAGTTTCTTTTGGCCTGATCTGGAGCACAGCACTGATACTCCTCACATGATCTTATACCTCTCATCTTATCTGATATCCCTCACCTTATCTGATACCCCTCACCTTATCTGATATCCCTCACCTTATCTGAAATCCCTCACCTTTTCTGATATCCCTCACCTTTTCTGATATCCCTCACCTTTTCTGATACCCTTACTTTATCTTATGCCCCATATCTTATCTGATGTCCCTTGTCTTATCTGATGTCATTGATCTAATCTGATATCTCTCATCTCATCTGATATCCCTCAACTTATCTGATATCCCTCAACTTATCTGATATCCCTCAACTTATCTGATATGCCTCATCTTATTTGATATCCCTCACCTTAGCTGATATGTCTTACCTTATTTTTTTTAAAATAATCATCACATTCTAATTTATAAATGGAATTATGGGTGATAAACTATTTAAACCACTGATTTTTTGGTAATTTTACAGCTTTGATTTGCATCTGTTTTGGTGTTGAATAATAAGGAGCACCAATGTGACCATTACTAAACATGAATAGTGAAAACGAGGCCAGTTAAGTGATAAACTTTCTTCATCAGTATCCAATATTCGATTTCATTTCTCACCCCAATAAACAGAGGATAAAATTGGGATAACAACAGGTTTTACACCCATTATCTTTTACTCTCCTACCAGGAGATGGGAATTCTGTGTTTAATTCAGCAATTTGTCCTTTGTGAAAAAAGTGTCTTGAAACAGTTACTACGGCTTAAGATTATTGACCACAGATTCAACTCAGTATAGAGAAGGTTTGCAAATGGGGAAGATAGATGGCACATTTGTGGGAGAAAAAGATCAGATCATTATTGTGATATTTGGGTTTTCTGTGCTATGGAGTAAGACAGCAATGAAATGCAAGAAAGAAATATATTTGCAATAGCCTGAACTTGTTTACTCAAAGAGCATGTCAAGTACACATTAGCATTGCAAAAGCTGACATTTAATGGGTTTAATGAAATTGAAGGAGATTCACAAATATATAGTTGTTATTGTGTCCTGTCTCTGGTGTATTGTTTAATCACGCATTATGTTATGTGCACATGATTTCCAAATCTGGTCTGCGTTATCTTGGGAAAGTCAAGTCCCCATAAGATGGGAGAGAAAATTGAAAAGCTGAGTGAGTTCATACCAAAGGTACAACTCTCAGCAGTCTCCTAGTGACCATTTATCAGTGGAATTAGTAGCTCTAGTGAGCAGATTGCCTGTTCACTCTCTCAGCTGGAAATGATATATGATGAAAGGAAATCTAAAGGGGAGGGAGAAAAAACAAATGAATAAATAGAAAGGAAGCTTTGTTAAGTGCGCTTAGTGAATTCTAGTTTTCGTTGCAGGATTAAAATGTACTGATATGAATGTGGGCATCAAATCCTTATGTCATGTCTCAAATTGTGGTTGTATAATCAGTCATTCCTCAATATTGCTCAAATACATTAGTGTCTGTGTATATACTGGTCAATATTCTGTAGTATTACACACAGGCAGCCTGGACATTTGTTTACTTAAAATGTCTGATTAGCTTGGTGGTCTTTGTGACTCGTTTTTTAAAAGAATGTCGGCATTAGATGGCGGGGTTTAAGTGTACAAAGGGTTTAAATACACATGTGCATATTATAAATTTTTATCATATGTATAGACACATTTTAGAGAGAGTGTGGAGAAAAGTAGTCAATGAGTATATGATATGAATTGTGAAAACTAAAATAAATAGTTTGAACAGAATAAATGCTCAATTATATATTAAAATCCATAGGTGGGTAACAACATTCCATTGGACTTGTGCCTGTATTTGGAGGCGTAAGATAATGTTATGTGACAGCCTAACTTGCATGTATTTCGATGTTCTTATGGAAAATGAAAACCAGGGGCCAATACAAGTATGCCTTTCAGTGAACCTAGAAAAATCAAGACCAATCAATTTGGAGCCTTTAAAGTTCGTAAAAAATTGGAACCTACTCATGGTTTTCACACAAATAAAAATGAGACCTACCTGGAATCTAAAGAAAGCAGGACCTTCTCAGTGCTGAAAAAAAATGAGAATCTGTCAGAAGCTAAAAGAAATTGGACCATCACTGACCAAGAAATCAGATCTCAACTACATGGTGAAGAAACGGCTCCTCTGCTAAGATTGATTTTACAACCCAAGATTTGTGTGAACTTGCAGTCTATTAGATGTATAAAGATTCTGGCCCCCTTGACTCCATTGAAAATTGGTGCTATCTCAGTGGAAAATAATTCAAAGTTGAATAATTACTTAGTAAATCGGTCCCCTATCCTACTGGGGCTCTTTGACAATTTCCTGTACTCAAATAAGCATCTCGCCCATCCTCCTCCCCCGCTGAGGCATTTTGTTTCTTTCCTATGTGAGACACTGCTTCCCATGTTCCGAATGTAGTTTCTCATCCTTCTACTAAGGCACATTGGCAACCCCTAATACTGTGATCCATCTCCCCATTGAGGTGCTATATCCCCTGCAACTCAGGCATAGTCCCCCCCGAGGTATTTTTCCAGCTCCTCAGTGAAAAATTTAGCCAACTCCCCCACCACTGGGGTACTTTTTAACCCCAATTTCCGCCCACCGCCCACTGCAGTACTGTCCCAATTCCCCCCATGAAATATGCACTGCAGTACTTTTCCAAACTTCTGCCCCCCCCAGCTGAGATAACCCGACCTGCACTAAGGTAGTTCCCCCCCACCCTCTCTCTTACTCTGCCCTATTTTCTTCTCTCACCCTCCACTGGTCCCCTCTCTTCATCCCTTCTTCTGAGTCCTTGCACAACTCCTTTTTCTTCCCATTTCCCTCCACTCCCCCTTCCCTTATCACTTCCTCCTTCTCCTTGCTAAATTTATCACCTTGCCTTATAACCCCGCTTTGACCTGAAGACAGCACTTGGTCCGAATAACTTGTGTGCAACACTATTGGAGAACAACTAATGTAATACATTTCTGGAAAGTGATTTGGGTAGTGTTACCGAATAAATTATTATAATGTTGTTTGGAGTACTTGGAATTTAATTTAAATTTATATTATACTTAAACCTTGGAGTGAGGAGAGAATTGGATGTGCAAGATTTAATTAATTTATAAGAGGAAAAGAATTATTTATTGAAGTGTTGGCCGGTAGGGATGGGGTGGTAGTGAGCAAATGTTTTATTTTAATTTAATATCAGAGACCTTACATTAGATTTCGAATTTGAGTAGAATTCTAGAGATTAAATGTGGAACATTGTGTGAATTAATTTGGACTGGTGATAGAATGATTTTTTTAACAATAAATAGACGAAAATAAACCTTCTAAAGTAGGTTTTTATATTTAAAAATGGACTAAAACAAAAATTAGGAACATATTTTTCAAGGAACAATAAATGGAGAAACTAAACGTGACAAAGTAAAACTCCATGTATGTAAGAATGGATCAAAGATAAACATAAGGAACATTTTTAAGGAAGAATAAAAAGAAGAAAATAAACAGAAAATGTAATTTATTTTATGTAAAAATCTGTCACAGATTAAAAAAGAAAAACTGAATTTCTGAAGCAACAGTAAATGGAAGTCAAATATTTTTTGGATAATAGGAGGAGGATGGCCCAGAAGTGGGCCATGGTGGGTCAGTGAGCAGCTTGAAAGTGCAACTACCAGTAAGAAGTCCAGCCTAAGCAAAGGAAAATCAACCAGAGATTTGGGGCAGGTTCCATGCTAGAACTTAATGGTAGCAACATAGTAGGGAATATTTAAAAAGAAAATAACTTCTTTTTAAATGAAGGGATAAATGAAATTAAGGATTTCCAGAATAATACTTAGAACATGTTTTTTTATGCACACCATGTTGTGTCTCAGAGAACAGACCAATCGGTCCCCATTGCTCCCCAAACCATCGGTAGAGAACAAATAGCAGGGCCCGTGCGTGGTGTAGGTAGTCCAGGATGAGCTGTGCGTGGGATTCAGGTACACTGTGGGCAGGAACTATGGTCCGTGAGCAGCAAAAGGGAAGAAGTGAGAGTGGGTACAAGAAAATCATGGCAGAAGGAGCGATTGCTGGCAAAGGAATGGTACAGCTGCATTAGTCAGTGGGATGCAGCGGTGTGGAGCGCGGCTATGAATGGAACCTGGGGTTGAGGTATGTCAACGGTTGGAGATCTGGCTCATTCGCCCAGAAAAATGGCATAATGGATGGGAGTGGCTTCAGCCAAAACGGCACAGAAGGGACATAAGAATGAACGGGGTGATATTGGGGTAGGCGAGTTGAAAGCCCAAAAGCCGGCAAAGAAGTAAATGAGAGTCTGGGGGCAGTAGAGAGGGAGAAAAAGTTACGGGAGAGCAAAGTATAACATTTTTAACCTGGGGGAAAGAAACTACTCACCCAAGGGGAGTAAGAGTAAGAGGGGTAAGGAGAAGTTTGACAGCTCCGTCTGTTACTGTGACAGGTGAAGTCTCATTGTTCAGTTAAGAATGGGGAACTTTAATCAATGTATCACTTATAGGCTTGACAGGGAATCTTTACAGCAAACGATCATAATATGATAGAATTTCACATTGAGTTTGAGAGTGACGTACTCAAGTCAGAAGTTAGAGTCGTAAACTTAAATAAAGCCAATTACACAGGTATGAGGAGCGAGTTGTCTAAAGGTAGATTGGGAAATTAAATTAAAGGGTATGACGGTAGATAAGCAATGGCAAACATTTAATGAAATATTTCAATATTCTCAACAAATGTACATTGCATTGAGAAATAAAAACTCCACAGGAAAAGTGATGTATCCGTGACTAGCTAAAGAAGTTAAGGATGGTGTTAGATTAAAAGAAGAGGCCAATAATGTTGCCAAGAAGAGTTGTAAGCCTGAGGATTGGGAGAGTTTTAGAAACCAGCAAAGGACAACCAAAAAATTGATAAAAAGGGAGAAAATAAAATATGAAAGTAAACGAGCAAGAAATATAAAAATGGATTGTAGGAGCTTCTACAAGTATGTAAAAAGGAAGAGAGTAGCGAAAGTAAACATTTGTCCCTTAGAGGCTGTGACAGCAAAATTATAATGAAGAAAAAGGAAATGGCAGACACGTTAAACAAATATTTTGGGCTCGAATTTAGCAGGCCTGCGGGTTCCCAGCGGGTGGTCCTCCGGGAGCGTCGAAAACACGGACGGTGAAATTAGTGGGTTGCCCACGCGATCGTAGCAGGCAACCCACTAATAGGAATCAATTACCTGCTCCTCCGGGGTCCACGGCGCTGGCCTGCGCGTCGGTCGGGCTGCGCATGCGCAGTACGATCTGTCAGCTGGAGGCTCTCTAGTTAAAGGGGCAGTCCTCCACTGACAGATGCTGCAACCAATGCAACAAATTGCAGCATGGAGCAGCCCAGGGGGAAGGCTGCTCCCAGTTTAATGATGCCTCACCCCAGGTATCATCAGATGGGGTGAGGAGGAGGGGGAGGACACAGATCTTCCCCCCGGCGGGCGGGAAGAAGCGGCCTGCCTCTGCCACCAAGAAGGCCTGGCTCGAGGTGGCAGAGGGGGTCACCTGCGCCACCAACATATGGCCCACCTGCATACAGTGCAGGAGGCGCTGCAATGACCTAAGTAGGTCAACCGGAGTGAGAACACAAAGTCTTTCCCCTACACTCCGTCTGCCACAACACTGTCCCCACCCCAAATCTCCTTCGGCACCGCCAACACTATTCTGTCACATCACCCTTCATACCCACTCAAACCCCATCCTCATCTTACCTCCACCTACTCACCTCGCCAGTACTCACCCTGCCACTACCACGCAACCCAATCCTCATACAATCTCATGGCTCCATCCCATACTCACCCTCTCGTGCATCTCCCTCACGGTCAGCCTCACTCAACCTGCCACCACCTGTGCTGCAGCCACAGGGCATGCATCACATATGTGCAGTAGGCAGCGAAAGGCAAACGTCTCGTCAGCATGAAGGGGGTGCACAAGGGTGTCTGAGGGTTTGTCATGGGTGTTACCCATATTGAATTTCAGAGCAACAAACAGCACACATTATATTGACACCACCACTGCCATGTCTCCGCGAATCCTGTCCGTTGTGTCCAATAATGCCCGCTCCTGGGTATCACTATGAGGACCCACCACTGATGCCACCCATCGTGTTACTGCAGAGTAGGTGCAGGTGTATTTGCAGGGCTCGTCTGCGCAGACGACTGAGAGACATCGGCGGTGTAGCCGGCTGCACCCTGGAAGGATGCGGAGGAGAAGGTGTGGAGGGCAGTGGTGACTTTGCCAGCGACAGGTAAGCAGTTGGTGCTGGGGCCAGCCAGGAGCAGCTCGGCATGAAAGAGGCTGCAGATCTCCACGACTACATGTCGAGCGAATCTGCGCCTCCCTGTGCACTGCTGCTCGGAGAGGTCTGGGGAGCTGCGCCTCGGTCTGTGGACCCTGTGGCGAGGGTAGTGCCCTCTGCGACGCGTCTCTCTCTGCGGTAGCCCTCCCTCCTGCTGTGCAGGTGGGCGTGCAACAACACCGTGTTGGGGGGATCCACGTCCCTGCGGCGGATGGCGTGGACTGCGAGGCTGCTGGTGCTGGTCATGCTCTTCGTCCTCCGAGGGTCTCCACACACCACCCATCTGGCAGGTGTTGGTCTGAGGGGTTGTGCAGGGTAGGTGTGTGGTTCCTCGGACTGGGGCTGCGGTTTCGTGTCGGTCTGTCCTCTGGCTTGGCGGGGGGTGGTGGAGGGCAGGGGTTGCCCTATGTGACACGGTGGCCTCCTGCGTGGGTGAGGGCTCTGCCCCGTGGAGCGCACCTTGGCACCTGCCACAGGCTACTGGCTGCAACACGCCTGGTTGGAGGGAGACTGTTTCCCCCAGTGTGGGAAACTCACTGCCTTGAACCTAAAATCCCACACTTCCTCTTTTGACAGCTGCTTCAGCTCATTAACTGACCACAACGAGCAAGGTAAGTACTCTCAAGTGGAACCCCGCTGGCTTTAATTGCCTGCGGGATTCCCACCAGCGGGGCTTGCGCGCGCAGCCCCGCACGTCAGCGCGGTACCCGGAAGTGGCCGGGATTTCGTCGCGATCCGGTCACGTGACCGGAGATCGGGATTTTCGGGGCCACCCCGCCGGTAACCCGCCGGAAACCCGACCCTAAAATCGAGCCCTTTGTATCTGTCTTCAGAGTAGAAGACACAAAAAGCAGACCAGAAATAGTAGGGAACCAAGGGACTAATGAGAGTGAGGAACTTAAAGTAATTATTATCAGTAGAGAAATAGTGCTGAAGAAACTATTCGGACTAAAAGCCAGAAAAATCCCCTGGACCTGATGGCCTACATCCTAGGGTTCTAAAAGAGGTGGCTGCAGAGATAGGGGATGCATTGGTTGTAATCTTCCAAAATTCCCTAGATTCTAGAATGGTCCCAGTGGATTGGAAGGTAGAAAATGTAACCCTGCTATTCAAGAAAGGAGAGAGAGAGAAAACAGGGAACTACAGCCTGATATCAGTTGTCGGGAAAATGCTGGAATCTATTATTAAGGAAGTGGTAACAAGGCATTTAGAAAATCATAATGTGATTAGGCAGAGTCAAGATGGTTTTATGAAAGGAAAATCGTGTTTGACAAATTTAATGGAGTTTTTTGAGGATGTAACTAGCAAGGTAGATAAAGGGGAACCAGTGGATGTAGTATATTTAGATTTTCAAAAGACATTGGTTAAGGTGCCACATAAAAGGTTGTTACACAAGATAATGGGGTTGGGGGTAATATATTAGCATTGATAGAGGATTGGTTAATGGGCAGAAAACAGAGAGTAGGGATAAACGGGTCATTTTCAGGTTGGCAGGCTGTAATTAGTGGGGTGCCGCAAGGATTGGTGCTGGGGCCTCAGCTACTTACAATCTATACTAATGACTTAGATGAAGGGACCGAGTGTAATGTATCCTGGTTTGCTGACAATACAAAGCTAGGTGGGAAAGTAAGCTGTGAGGAGGACACAAACGGCTCTATTTTCGCACCCCCAAGCAGGTGCGTTCGTGGTGGTGGGGCTGCGAAAATCGGGGATTCCCGGGGCGGGTCCAGAGCCCGGCTCCAACCCGCCCACTTCCGGGTTCCCCAGTGACGCGCTGACATGCGCGCGCAGCCCCCACATGTGGGACTCCCGCCGGCAATTAAAGCCAGCGGGGTGCCACTTAAGGTAATTATTTAGGTATTTCAGGTTGTTTACAGACCTGATTAACATGATATTTTAGGAGGGGTAGGATTTTCCAAACAACTGGGACTGTTTCCCGTACTGGGGGAAACACTCCCAGTTCAAATGGATGTGTGGCAGCTGCAAAGGCCCATTTGACAGGTGGGGCGGGGGAGACTCTCACTCATTGCAGGAGGCCACTCTGTCACTTGGGACAAAGTTTGGCCTCCACCACCCTCCTTCTAACAATAAAATTCACCAACTTGCGCACTTACCCCGGGGTCCATACACATGCACCTACCTTGCGGACCCCCTCAAATGTACATCTTTTGGATGGGGGCCGCCGTAGCCGCTCGGAGAACGAACAGCATCATCAGCCTCGCCGGCCATGTCGTCCACCTCTGACAGGTGGAGCCCCACAACACAGTGCTGTGATGCATCCACCTGCACAGCAGGAGGGAGGGCAACCGCAGAGAGAGATGCATCGCAGGAGGCACTACCCTCGCCATAGGGTCTACAGACTGAGGCTCAGCTTCCTGGACCTCTCTGAGCAGCAGTGCACACTGAGGTTCAGAGTCACTCGACATGTAGTCGTGGACATCTGCAGCCTCCTTCATGCCGAGCTGTTCCTGGCTGGCCCGAACACCATCTTCTTACCTGTCGCTGTCAAAGTCACGGCTGCCCTCAACAACTTCTCCTCCGCATCCTTCCAGGGTGCCACTGGGGACATCGCCAATGTCTCTCAGTTGTCCGCACAAAAGAGCCATGCAAATGGGTGGCATCAGTTGTGGGTCTTCATAGTGATCCTCAGGAAAAGGCATTATTGCACAAACCAGACAAGATTCGCAAAGACGTGGCAGTAGTGGTGATAATATAATATGTAATGTGCGTTGATCAGAAATTAAATATAAGTAAAAACCATGACAAACCCTCAAACACCCTTGTGCATCCCCTTCATGCTCACGACACGTTTGCCTTACGCTTCCGACTGCACATATGTGATGCATGCCCTGTGGCTGCAGCACAGGTAGTGGCAGGTTGAGTGAGGCTGACCGTGAAAGAGATGCATGAGAGGGTGAGTATGAGATAGAGCCATGGGATTGTGTGAGGATTGGGTTGAGTGGTAGTGGCGGGATGAGTACTGGCGAGGTGAGTAAGTGCAGGTACGATGAGGATGAGGTTTGAGTGGGTATGAGGGGTGATGTGACAGAGTAGTGTTGGCAGTGCAGAAGGAGATGTGGGGTGGGGGCGGTGATGTGGCAGACGGAGTGTAGGGGAATGAGTAAGTGTACTCACTTTGGCTGACCTACTTAGGTCATTGAAGCGCCTCCTGCACTGTATGCAGGTGGGCGATATGTTGGTGGTGCAGGTGACTTCCTCTGCCACCTCGAGCCAGGCCTTCTTGGTGGCAGAGGCAGGCCGCTTCCTCCCACCCGCCGGGGGGGAAGATCTCTGTCCTGCCCCTCCTCCTCACCCCGTCCAATGATACCTGGAGTGAGGCATCATTAAACCTGGGAGCAAGCCTTCCCCCTGGGCTGCTCCATGCTGTAATTTTTCCAATTTCTTGCAGCATCAGTCAGTGGAGGACTGCCCCTTTAAATAGGGATCCTCCAGCTGACAGCCTGTGATGCAGGTGCTCAGTCCGCCCGACGCGCAGCTTTCCAGCGCGAAAGCCGGAAGCCAAGGTAAAAGTGGCTTCAATTAGCCTGCGATTCCGTGCGGAGCACACTGATTTCACTGGGCGCGTTACCCAGTCGACCCCCCGCTGAGAACCCGCTGCCCTCCTAATATTGGGCCCAAAGAATCTGCAAAGAGATACAGACAGATTAAGTGAGAGGGCACGAAGGTGGCAGATGGAGTATAATGTGGGGAAATGTGATGTTATTCACTTTGGTAGGAAGAATAGGGAAACAGAATATGATTTAAATGGTGAGAAACTATTAAATGTTGGTGTTCAGAGAGATTTGGGTGTCCTCGTAAAAGAAACACAAAAAGTTAGCATGCAGGTACAGCAGGCAAATGGCATGTTGGTCTTTATTGCAAGGACGTTAGAGTACAAGAGTAAGGAAGTCTTGCTACAATTGTACAGGGCTTTAGTGAGACCTCACCTCGAATACTGTGTACAGATAACAGGAAACTGATAACTGTGTAGTAACAGGAATTGTGCACAAACATAAGATTTGAATATGTTATGGATGGATAAAAGCATTAATCTTGTGCTTCCTGTGAGTATAACATACTCCCTATAACATTTTCCTGTCATTCTGGAATCTGGTTCTATCATGCCTGTCTGCCACACATTTCTGTCACTATTTAAACTTGCCTATTAAATTTACTTACCTCTGATTGATTTCCCCAAGTCAGACGGTGCTGTCGTACCAGACCTTTCAGCTCCATACTTAAGATAACTTGTGCACAGACCCCTCCCTTCACTAAAATCGGGCCCATGGCCTAATGTTTCCTGCCCCTTCCCCAAAGCTGCGTCATGTGGCTGCTGCCCCGCTCCCCCCCACATTATAATCAAGCTCTGACCTGACACTCAACCCTGTGGTCTGAGATACTTAACGCAGGGCTACCAGCCCAATTTTAAGAGCTCCAAGGTGGATGGAAGTATGGATAATAGTGCCACAGTGTCACCTATCTGGGAGTTAAAGGTGGGAGGTCTCAAAGATAAGTACACAACAGTGGCATCTAACCTCAGAGACTGAGCATGGTGGACTCAATCGGTGGTTTGTAAAATGAATAAGTAAGTTTAACAGTGACACAAAATTGTGACAGAAATAGGCATGACAGGAAAGTTCCATAGGAACTAAATGTGACATCGGAAGTTTGTGCCGATGCAAAACTTTTAACATAATGCTGGTAGATTTCCCATGATGTTTGCATATCAGAGACAATAATTGTACTGGTTTAAAACCTCTTATCTGCATACTGTTCAACAATGCAATCATTCCCCAAATTAAAAGAGGACAAAATCGCTATCTAATATGCCAAAGTGACGAAACAGTAACGGAATAAATTGTAGATCATTTATTACTCTAAGATGTGTTGGTATTCTTCTCTTGCACTATTCAATCTCAGCAGAATACCATTACCCAGACAAACCAATGTTAGCAGTTGGACCACCAGTTACTTACCACAACTGATGTTTACTGAGCGAGATTTGTACAAAGCGTTTCGACACTGTTAAATTCACTTTATCAATTTCATCAGCATTTATTGAAAATTAAATAAAACATCCACAAGCATCCTGATCAAATGCAAAATAAAACAACTGTTCATACTAAAATCAAATATTTTTTTTAATTAATGGGAAAATTTAATGTGAAGTAATGTAAACTGCGCCCTGCTCCACACACACACACACTGACAAAGATCAGTAAATGCAATGGATTCTTTAAATGTGCAAAGTTGCAAATATTAAATCTCAATATATCGAAGCATTTGAGTGCTTTTGATGCTAACAGCAAAGTTCAGTCTAAGTATGTTGGAACAAAAATTAAGCATTTGCAGCTCGTTATAGCTTGGTATTGGTTCCTTAAATGTAACCACAGTACATAATAGGTTAAAGACCAGCTGAACACTCAGAAATCCCACCCCAGCTAATTTGATACAAAGTCGTTAGGGTTTTTTAGTTGTTGGGCAGGTTGCTTGAGGGAGGAGTCAAGCTATATGATTCAAACAAATATTCTGTGCATTTAATTCATGATTGACAGATTTTTGAATTGAACAGTTATGTAAATTCTACCTCGTTCAATTTGGCCAATGTTTTATCAAATTGTTCCTTTTAAAATGTTTGAAGGGCGCAGGGCTTTCAGTAATCATTGAAATAAATCGGTCTGAAACTATGCATGTGCTAGCTATCCAGATACTAAATTCAGATTCGTACATATTGGTACAAATATAATGAGAACAACTACATATATAAAGGTAACTTAGACAATATAGTTTAGTGTACATATTACCAACCCATTTTTTTTCCTGAGGGGTCAACATGATCTATCAATTATTGTGATTACATGTATTATTTTTTATTCATTTGTTCATTCACTGTTCAATAAATTTGTTTCACAGTTAAAATTTAAAACAGGGTCTGGTATAATGTCATTTTGCCACTTGAGGACCAGGGGGATGCAGTAGAGACTGGGAAGATTGGGTTTGTTTTCCTTGGAGCAGAGGAGGCTGAGGGGGGACATGATTGAGGTGTACAAAATTATGAGGGGCACAGATAGGATGGATACTAAGGAGCTTTTTCCCTTCGTTGAGGGTTCTATAACAAGGGGACATAGATTCAAGATAAAAGGCGGGAGGTTTAGAGGGGATTTGAGAAAGAACTTTTTCACCCAGAGGGTGGTTGGAGTCTGGAACTCACTGTCTGAAAGGGTTGTGGAGGCAGGAACCCTCACAACATTCAAGAAGCATTTGGATGAGCACTTGAAATGCCATAGCATACAAGGCTACGGACCAAATGCTGGAATATGGGATTAGAGTAGACAGGGCTGATGGCCGGCGCGGACACGATGGGCCGAAGGGCCTCTATCCGTGCTGTATAACTCTATGACTCTATGACTCTAAGTAGCTAAAGCAATCTAAAAAGGCTTTTCTGCTTGTTATCCTGGACACTATCAAGCTTATCTCGATATCACGGCAAGTGTAAACACATTCAAATCTTGGGAGTGGGGCTTCAGCTCCAAGAGTAGTCTGAAAGACAGAAGTCAAAAGTATAGACTAAAAAGGATAAAAGGACTGAAAAATGTGAAAGTACAAGAAGAAAACCTATGCATCCATATTTGCTATAAAGTATTTGTTCTAGATTATTCATTGTCAGTTCTGTCAGGTGCCTGCACCTCCTGCATCCACAATATAATATCTATCCTCCTAACTGTCATATGATCAATATACGTTGTCCTCCTACAATAATTCCAATGCTCCCATATCATTGTCCTACCTACCACTACCCATCTACAACGGTTAATCTATACTATCTCCAACGTCCAAATGTTCACTGTCACTATTGTTTATCAGCCTCCCTCCCCACCCCCCTGCTACCCAAATAACAGGAAAAATCATTTCATGAGTCTCAAGGGACACAACAATGAATGGTATTCAGTTATCATTGGCTATACAATAGCTTGGGCTATTTTAATGGAAGGTAGTCCAGCACCCCATATGAAATATTTTCAGTGATGCACCATAATTTATAGAGTAAGACAACAAGTATAAATACTGGTACACAGCCACATGAGGAATATGGACAGTGTATAGACTTTTATCAACCTAACAGAGAATAAGCACCATTACTGTAAAGTCTAGGGGACCTGAGGCACACCAGAACTTAAAAGCTCAACATTTTAGATGATTGGTTGGAGACTAAGGGCCCGATATTAGGTGGGAGGCGGGTTGGCAGCAGGGGGTAACGCTTCCGGGTTTCCCATTCCAGACCCGCGCAGCGGGCGGACTGCGCACCCACATCACAGGCTGTCAGCAGGAGGAACCCTATTTAAAGGGGCAGGCCTCCAATGCTCCTCCTGCAGCAAAGAACCAAATTGGCAGCATGGAGCAGCCCAGAGGCAAGGCTGCTCCAAGTTTCTCAGACTCCTCACTCCAGGTGCTGCTCGATGGGGTGAGGAGGAAGAGGGAAACATTTCTCCCAGCAGATGGGAGGAGGAGGCCTGCCTCTGCCACCAAGAAGGCCTGGCTCGAGGTGGCAGAGGAGGTCAGCAGCAGTAACATCTCCCGAACCTGGGTCCAGTGCAGGAAGCGCTTTAATGACCTAACCAGGTCAGCCAAAGTGAGTATACTTACGCATTCTCCCACACTCCGTCTTCCACATCACCTCCACCACCGCACAACTCCTTCTGCACTGCCACCACAACGCTCTCGCATCACTCCTCACATCCACTCAACCATCATCCTCACCTTGTGCCTGCAATAACTCACCACCCCAGTTCCCATTCGAACACTACCACGCAACACAATCCTCATACAATCTCATGGCTATGTCTCACACGCACCCTCCCATGCATCTCCCTCACAGTCACCCCCACCCACACCAATGCATGCAGTGGGTCACTACGCAACCATCACTCAATCACGCCTCTCTGTGTTTTGCCTTGATAGGAGAAGAGATGCCAGAAGGCCTGGGAGAGGGATGATGGTGAAAGGAGACATAGAAGTGGGGATGCTACTCAAAGTGCTCCCACATCTCACCCATTGCCCCCCCCTCTCAACCAGTACTGGCAATGCTGCCTCCTCTCCAGGTGGCCTAGTCTGCCCCTGCACAGGTGCAGGTGGAGCAGTCTTTGGAGGGGCCCTCATGGGCACCAAAACCCAGAGGGCGGCCGTGCAAAGCATCTAATCGGTCAGGGCATGGACAAGAGCAACCTGCCACTACCTCTGTTGAAGCCACAGGAGTAGCACCACGTAGGGGTTCCCGGAAACGTAAGGCCAAGGTTTTGTGAGCACAAAGGGGTTGCACAAGGGTGTATGACAGAATGTCATGTTTTTCATTTAGTTTTGTTTGTTTTGCCAAGCACATTAAAATTTGTTGTCACCACTACTGCCACGTCTTTGCAAATCTTGTCTGGTTTGTGCAATCATTCCCTTTCCTGAGGATCACCATGAAGATCCACACCTGATGCCACCCATTGTGTCACTGCAGAGTGGGTGTAGGTGTATTTGCAGGGCTCTTTTGTGCAGATGACTGAGAGACGCCGGCGATGTCCCCAGTGGCACCCTGGAGGGCAGTGGTGACTTTGACAGCGACAGGTAAGAAGATAGTGCTCGGACCAGCTGGAATCAAGGAGACTGCAGATGTCCACGACTAAATATCGAGTGACTCTGAGCCTCCATGTGCACTGCTGCTCAGAGAGGTCCAGGAAGCTGAGCCTCGGTCTGTGGACCCTGTGGCGAGGGTAGTGCCCTCTGGGACACATCTCTCTCTGAGGTTGCCCTCCCTCCTGCTGTACAGGTGGATGTGTCACAGCACTGTGTTGTGGAGCTCCACGTGTCAGAGGTGGACGGTGTGGCCGGCGAGGCTGGTGATGCTGTTTGCCCTCCGAGGAGGTCATGACTGCAGCTACGGCGGCCCCCATCCGGAAGATGTACATCTGAGGGGGTCCGCAAGGTAGGTACATGTCTCTGGACCCCGGGGTAAGTGTGCAAGTTGGTGAATTTTGTTGTTAGGAGGAGGGTGGTGGAGGCCAAACTTTGTCCCAAGTGACAGAGTGGCCTCCTGCAATGAGTGAGGGTCTCCCCCCCCCCACCACCTGTCAAATGGACCTTTGCAGCTGCCACAGGCTGATGGCTGCAACACGTCCATTTCAACTGGGAGTGTTTCCCCCAGTACGGGAAATAGTCTCAGTTGAGATGAAAATCCCACCCCTCCTGAAATATCCTCCCAATCAGGTCTGCAAATGACCTGAACGATCAAATTAATTGCTTTAAGTGGGATCGACCCCTAAGTTCTTCACATTTAAATTTTCAACTGCAATAACACGTACAGAAAAATCAATATATTCAATGACATTGATATATAATTTTCAGGCAAATGGACAATCCCTAAAGTAGCACTAAATTTGCTCAAACTTAAATAAAAGAGGAATTTCACTTCTTCAGCTTTTCTGAACCAATTTACAAATAGATGTTAACAGAAACCCCACAATTTGACTCCAACGCACCTGTTAAAAAAATGCAGAAGCTCAGATAATGAAAAGGGAATTGCTTATTTTTCAATCAGTAAAAATCAGTTCTTCTAATTATTTTGTAAGGATAAGCATTGAAATACTCCTATTTAATAATATGTGCAAAATCAGAATGATAATGAAGCTCATGCATCACACTAATGAAGCATAAAAAAATAAGAAATAGACAACCAGCAATGAATGGAAAACAGTCAAATATTTAAAAAAAACATCAGCTACAATTACTGCAATAATAAAGACAAAATATAATTTCAAAGTTAGGATATATTTATGCTATTTCATAATTAAATCACTGCAATTTAACACCAGAGCAAAAGTTGTACTGTAAATCTGCAGTCAGCACACAAAGTAAATTGACAACCTCCCTTCACCGGGCAAGTTGCAGAAACAGATGACCCTATCATCTTGGACATCAGCCTCGTGCACACTGATTCACCCCTCCGTGGAAAAGAATGGTTATACTTTAAACATCTGATATATTATCCTTTTAATAGAAGAGTGTAAAAGGCACTAGTCAATATGCAGCTGAGTTATACTGATCAAAAAGTGTTAAATTAGATTCATCATCTGTGTGTATCTAGATATAAACATTTTTAATAAAAACGCTGAGGACCACAAGCTGGATGTTTGGATGCATGGTGCCTGAACATTTGGGAGTGTGCTTCCTTGGCTCAAGGCATTATTTGGGGGTGGCATGAGATACGAAAGTATTGGGATTGAATCATATGTTGTGGGAATGCAACTGGTGTCTTGGGGGCCTGACCTCAGTGCAAGAGACATTCTGGGGCATGGCACTACTGGAGGGGTAGTCCCGAGGGCTGCATGTGGACTTCTGGGAGTTGAGAACATTAAGACTGATGTCACCATCTCGAAATATTGGGAAAAGAGATCAGTCAGTGTGGGAAACCTGGGAGGCAAGGATAATAGGACCTCAAAGTACCAAGGGTGGTGCTGGGGTCTTGGACCATTGGGGAGTGCAGCTCACTGCAAGAGGTCTAGTTGGTTTTCGAAGCATGGCTCCAGCGTTTGAGAGGAAAAGCTGACGCAAGATGTCTTCCAATTTCAGAGGGTTAGGGATTGACCATTTTGAAGAGGGCTGCAAATACTGAGGCAGGTAAGAGTCTGATATTACTGATGGGGAGGAAGAACAAACAATGTGTCCTCACCCCTCAAATCACTTTTTGTCACTGAACTGTACCCCCACCTACTTTAGAGCTGTGATTTTTTGGCCACAACTTGAAAAATGGCTGTGTTGCAAAGTTTCAGCTTTAGAATTAGCTGACATTGGAATAGCACACTCACTGCGAGCTGGCTGTAAGAATGTATGACACAGTAGGCGGTGCCAGATACTTTTTAAAATAAGCTTCTTTAAACAATATACCTGGCAATCTTTCAACTTCAGCAGAGCTAAGGCTGGTTCACAGTGAAAGAAAAATGAGTATGGGAGTCCACACTGCAAGGATCAGAGCTGGAGTTTATCACATGATCAAGCCAGCTCGTAAGGGCTAAGTGTAATCAATCATATAGCCCCACAAGGCCACGTAATTTGGAGACTCACAACTGAACAACGGCTCAGTCTAATAAATAGGAAGACGGAAGCACAACAAAAATAATATGACAGATGAAATGTTACAGGAAATAATTGTGACACTTACTAGATGCTGTGCCATTAAAAGACTACTCTCTCTCTCTCTCTCTCTGTCTCTCTCTCTCTCTCTATCTTCTAAATATCTTCTAAAATTTCTTCTAAACTTTTTCCCCATCCCGAAATAGATAGTAAATCTTTGACATCAACTTGTTACAAAACTTTGCTAGAGTCTTCTTTCCACTTTGATCTCTAGGACCAAAGAAGCCTCATTTACCTCAGATGCAGTGATTTTGTGTTTGGACCCACAAATTCTCACAGCATTGAAGGCAAAGCACTAAAGAATGTAGCTTTTGAAAGTTAGCCGATGTGCAATTTTGGCATTGTTCACTCTTGTGCAATGGGTAAATATGTGGCATTTTTTAAAAAATAGTCCATTTGACATCCTCATGCCTACAGCATGAATAACGTTAATCTGTGGATATTTTGCAAATGCTGCAAGACCAGTGCATTCACTTCATTTTTAACTGTTGCAAGAAGTTCCAGTCAGCAAATTATGGACTCATGTACATGCTGACGTGGATAATATATTTAAATTGCTTTAAAAAAAGCCATGATCCTTTTAAAGTTTGTTTTATTTTCTCCCTTTTTCTTCACATGTATTTATGCTTGCAACTTAAGGTGACGGGCTGCTGGGCATTCACTAATATTATCTTAAAGTTGCTGGTGCAGAAAAGTGACTCAAGGTGACTCACTTCCTTATAGCCTCGAAATGATCACTGGCACTATTAGTGGACAAAAACTTAACGGGTGTTTTGGGACTACAGATTTTTTATGACTATGTGCTCTTGGTGGAGAACTTCGCCTGCAGGGTGTTCTCATAGGAACTTGAGATTTGAGTGCTGCATGATATTCCGACCATTTAAATTATGGATTGGAAAATTGTGTATACACACCTAATTTTCCAGTACACTGGTGGGCAAGGCTCCTTGCTGGCAATGCAAAAGTGGAAGCCTTTTTAATACGCTCATATGGCAGCTTCGACATCTATTGGTTAACACTGCCATTAAAACAGCAGATAGAGGAATGTGATATAAATATGTTAAGCGTCCGTCTGCTAATATTGCTAACTGTAATTTCTGAGATTATTTTCCCTCCCTCCACTGCCTGTACTCTGCTCAGCACTTCCCCCAGCAGCTCACCGGAAATTGTTGTTGCAGCATGTCGGGAATTATAGGTGTAAACCCAGAGATGACCACTCCATGACACAACACATTGGAAAACCAAAGTTCGATTATTTAAAATTTTCTTTTTAAAAAAAGACCTGAGACAGGCCAGTGGCCCAGTAGGAAATTCAGAAGTCATGTTAAAAATAAAATGTTTTAAAAACTAATCGTTCAGGATGAATGGTACAATTACAATGGTTGTATAAAGGTGGGGGAAAGAACAATATTCTTTTTGAGCAGTTTGGCAGTACAGCACATTAGTGCTTCAACCCCCTGTACCATGAAATCATAGGATATGGCTTCATAACTGTGATTGCTTCAATATTAACCATGTTCTGAGTTGGAGGTGAGGGTGACATATTCCTTCGAAAACTGAGAGGCTTGTCATCCCATTCTCCTGCTCCCGGTTCTATTGCCTTCTGGATTTGATTGAATATTTCGAACCACCTCTTGTTTCAACTTTCCAGAATTTCTAAGCTTATGGTAGCTTGTGTCGTCATTCATTTTAAATAAAACATCATAACTATCAGGACAGGAATTGCTTTCTCATCTATCATTGTATCAGAGTAGATACAGCACAGGAGGAGGCAATTGACCCTGTGCCAACTCTTTGACAGAGCTATCCAATTAATCCCGTTCCCCTGCTCTTTCCCCATAGCCCTGTAATTTTTTTGCCATCATGTATTTATCCAATTCTCTTTTGAAAGTTACTATTGAATCTGCTTCCACCGCCCTTTCAGGCAGTGCATTCCAGATCATTACAACTCGCTGCGTAAAAAAATGTTTCCTCGTGTCGTCTCTGGCTCTTTTGCCGATTGCTTTAAATCTGTGTCCTCTGGTTACCGACCCTTCTGCTACTGGAAACAGTTTCTCTTTATTTACTCTGTCAAAACCATTCATGATTTTGAACACCTCTGTTAAATCTCCCCTTAACCTTCTCTGTTCTAAGGAGAACAACCCCAGCTTCTCCAGTCTCTCCACATAACTAAAGTCTTTCACCTATGATACCATTCTAATAAATCTCTTCTGCACCCTCTCTAAGGCCTTGACATCCTTCCTAAAGTGTGGTGCCCAGAATTGAACACAATATTCCAGCTGAGGCCTAACCAATGTTTCATAAAGATTTAGCATAACTTCCTTGCTTTTGTACTCTATGCCTCTATTAATAAAGCCCAGGATCCCATACGCTTTTTTAACAGCCTTCTCAACCATTTAGTTTATATTGCCTCTCCTCATTCGTCCCACCAAAATGTATCACATCACACATCTCTGCTATGTGTCTGCCCATTTCACCAGTCTGCCTATGTCCTCCTGAAGTCTGTTACTATCCTCCACATTGTTTACTACATTTCCGCGTTTCATGTCATTTGCAAACTTTGAAATTGTACCATCTATACCCAAGTCCAGGTCATTAATATATATCAAAAAGAGCAGTGGTCCTAATACCGACCCCTGGGGAACACCACTGTATACTTCCCTCCAGTCTGAAAAACAACCGTTCACCACTACTCCCTGCTTTCTGTCCCCTAGCCAATTTTATATCCATGCTGCCACTGTCCCTTTAATCCCATGGGCTTTAATTTTGCTAACAATTCTATTATGTGGTACTTTATCAAATGCCTTTTGAAAGTCCAAATAAACAACATCAACTGCACTTCCCTCATCAACCCTCTCCATTACTTCATCAAAGAACTCAATCAAGTTTCTCAAACATGATTTTCCTTTAACAAATCCATGCTGACTTTCATTTATTAGCCCACACTTTTCCAAGTGCCAATTAATTTTGTCCCAGATTATTGTCTCTAAAAGTTTCTCCACCATCGACGTTAGGCTGACTGGTCTGTAAATGTCGGGTTTATCCCTCTTCCCTTTTTCAAACAGGGGTGTAACATTTTCAATCCTCCAGTCCTCCAGCACCATCCCCATATCTGGGGAGGATTGGAAGATTGTGGCCAGAGCATCCGCAATTTCCACCCTTACTTTCTTCAGTAACCTAGGATGCATCCCATCTGGTTTGGGTGACTTCTCTACTTTGAGTACTGCCAATCTTTTAATTACCTCCTCATTATATATTTTTGTTCTATCCAATATCACTACTACCTCCTCCTTTACTGCTACAATGGCAGCATCCTCTTCTCTAGTGAAGACAGATATCAAGTATTAATGTAGTATCTCAGCCATGCCCTTTGCCTTCACAAGAAGATCTCCTGTTTTGTCCCTAATCGGTCCCACCCTTCCTGTGAACTACCATTTTACTATTTATATGTTTATAAATGACTTTTGGGTTCCCTTTTCTGTTAGCTGCTAATCTATTCTCATACTCTCTCTTCACTCCTTTTATTCCCTTTTTTAGATCTCCTCTGTCCTTTCTGTATTCAGCCTGGTTTTGTACTTTATTTTTAATCTTGCATTTGTCATAAGCCTCCTTTTTCCTGTTTCACTTTAATCTCTAGATCTTTTGTCATTTAGGGAGCTCTAGCTTTGGATGCTTTTCCTTTCCCCCCTCATAGGAATGTGTCTACTCTGTACCTGAACCAACTCCTCCTTGAAGGACTACCATTGTTCAATCATTTTGCAATCAATTGCTATCAATTTTTGATTCCAATCCTTCTGGGCAAGATCCCATTTTAACTCACTGAAGTTAGCCCTCTTCCAGTTAAGCATTTTCATATTTGGTTGTTCCTTGTCCTTTTCCATATTCTAAACCTAATGATATTATGATCAATGTTCCCCAAATGCTCTCCCACTGAAACATGCTCCATCTTCCCCACTTCATTCCCCAGAACTAGATCCAGCACTGTTTCCTTCCTGGTTGGGCTGGAAACAAACTGTTCCAGAAAGTTCTCTTGAACACACTTCAGGAATTCCTCCCCCTCTTTGCCCTTTACACTGTTACTGTCCCCAGTCTTTATTGGGTTAATTTAAATCCCCCATTATCACTACTCTATAGTTCTTGCATCTTTCTGTAATTTGCCTGCAAATGTTCTCCTCTATCTCCTTCCCACTATTTGGTGGTCTATTGTATACACCCAGTAGTGTAATAGCTCCTCTATTGTTCCTCAATTCTAACCAAATAGATTCTGTCTTTGACCCCTCAACTACATCATCCCTTTCCAATGCTATAATAATTTCTTTGATCAATATTGCCTGCCCAACTCCTTTATTTCCTTCCTGTCAACCATTATTAGATAGTTAAAAGAAATTAAGGAATATTGCTTTGTTAAACACTGTACTCTATCACTGGTTGAGTTCAGTGAATTTATTTGCAGAATTATCTCTGACATATTACTGTTGATGGACCCAAATTGGTATCCAACAATGAGCAGCAGGATGACTGAGAAAAAATTAGGTGGAAGAGCATTCTAATGTGGATGAACTGTATTTAATTAGCTGCAGTACTCATCGAACATCTGTCTTTTTGTCCTCGGTTATCAATAGTACTTTTGATTGTGAACATTATGGTATAATACACCATTTTTAAACCAATGGATATTCAAAAGCATCTATTTTATTTAATTATTTCTGATGTCAGCCAATCGTTGTTTTTAAGACGTTCAAAAATCTTCACATAAGAAAAATTTGATAATATGAATATCGAATGAAACAAGTGAGAAAAGGGTTGACAAGGTTAGAGCACATTTTAGAAACAAAATTAAATGATAGTACATGTCGACATATAACTGGGTTTTGCAACCACCCTTTAAAGGATGCAATTTTATAGGGATACCTCTTCGAGAAATGTGTAACCTTGCACAGCCACTTAGGTCAGGTGAACCACCAGACTCCACATAACAAAGCTTTGTCCTGGGCCACATCCTTAGTTCTTTTTCTCTCATTGTTGGAAGCAGTTTGAACTAGCATCTATACATAGAGCAAGAAGTTCAATGTATTTAGTGATTTTTCCAGGCTGTATTGTTGTGTACAGTTCTTTTAGTAGTCTTGTAACATTGGATTAAAAATTCAATCCTAATTTTAATGTTTTTATATTTCATTTTGGTAAATCACTAATACCATCCTGTTTCATGCTTTGGTATTTTTCATGTCTCATTTTCAGCTAATCAAAGAATTTTTGAACAGATTGTTTCTAGCCAGCTTAAATTGATGCATGTTCCTGATTTCAAGATTTACGCTGAATGTCATTGATCTTTTTCAACATGTCCTTCAGAGTGTATGTCCCTGTTTTGTTTGCTGGAATGTGATCCATTGATAATTGTGTCCGAGCTTGGTTTTATTCCTCCCAAATGTAGAGACCATGAGTTCCAATTCACCCACTGCTTTCAAGAAGCACGACTGCAATTCCAGGACAGAAAAAAAAGAGTATGATTTAGAATCATAGCTCGCACTGGCTAAGCATTGTTCCATATGAACTTATTTAGCCAAGGAGAAGATGTCAGGATCTTTTGGGTTCACATAACCTTCCCCAGTACATTCCCGACCCCGCTCCCACTCAGGGTTCTGCAACGGTTCCAATGTTCCTTAACACTGAAGCCAACAGAGAGATCCCTGAAACTCTTTTTGACCAGATGACACGCGTAAGAGCATCAGTAGATATCAGATGTTGGAGAGTGTACTCTGGAGGCAGACTTGAAGGTGTTGCCTCTCTGCCAGGGAATGAGGATTCTAGATGTAAAGTATTCACTTGCAAATGTTATTATAGGAAAATTATACTCTCAGACAACGCACACAGTGATGCCATGTCTGCGGATGACCCCGCGTTACAGTTGCTGAGTTCAAGCTGCTGGATAGCCAACCCTTGATCTCCACCTATCTCCTATGACAATCATTCGCAAATGTGCTCTCTGATAAAGGCCATTACTTCATACCTCTTCCATGGCCCTGACACTTGATTTGTATTAGGTCTTATGAGATTATCCCTCTCCGCTGGAAAATTGCAACTGTAACTCCGTTATTTAAGAAAGGTGAGAGAGAAACCAGGAAATTATAGACCTGTTAGTCTAACATCTGTTGTGGGGAAGTTGTTGGAATCTATGGGCATGATTTTGACCCCGAGCCGTGAAGGGCCGGGGCGGGGGTGGGGGGGGTCAGATTGCGGACGGGAAACCCGGAAGTACGGGTTTCCCGGACGTCCTTACGATTTTGACGTAAGGACATCTTTTTTTTGTCGGTTTCCCCATCTGACTGACTGGCCTGATTGACAGGCTGGCCTCAGCCGGACGGGAGAGCAGCCAGGGAGAGGACGTGTTCAGGTAAGTCTTTAGGTAAGTCTTTGTTTGTATGGATGGGGGATGCTGGTGGTGTGTGGGGAGCACGGAAGTCATGGGTTAGCACGGGGGTCACAGGGGAGTCAGTCATGGGGGGAGAGATCGGGGGTCAGTCATGGGGGGGTCGTTGGGATCGGGGGTCATTGGGGATCCGCGATCGTGGGGGGGCGGAAATCAGGGTTGGGGATCCACGATCGTTGGGGGAGGGAGATCGGGGTCAGGGGTCTGCGATCGTTGGGGGGGATTGGGTTTAGGGGTCCACGATCGTTTGGGGGGGTCAGGGTTGGGGGTCCACGATCGTTGGGGGGTGATCGGGGTCAGGGATCCGTGATCGGGGTTGGAGTCTGCGATCGTTGTGGGGGGGATCGGGGTCGGGGGTCTGCGATCGTTGGGGGAGGGATCGGGTTCGGGGGTCCGCGATCGTTGGGGGTGTCACTGCAGTTAGACTTTTTGGGCCTTGGGGAAGCACTCCCACTCCCCCGGGCCCACAAGCTGTGCCAGAAAGGCACGTACCTGCTAGTCTCGGGCCTTCTCGCCTCTTTTCGCGAGGCGTGAAAGAAAAGGCCCGGGTATCCTGGCCCCCCCGGGGGCTGAAATCGGAAACTGTGGGAAACTGGAGACCTGAAGCTTTCTTGACAGGTTTTAAGGCCTGAGCCTGCCCCCTGGGAGAGCGGGTTGGTCGCCCGCCCCGGTGAAAACCGGAAATGGGCTGGTTGGAGGCGGGTTGAGGGTGGGCCTGAAACAGTTGCATTTTTAAATGCCCCCCCCCACCCACAATCTACTCGTTATTCACTTTTAAAATCATGCCCTATAATTAAGGACAGCGTAACTGAGCACTTAGAGAAATTTTAGCTGATTAGAGAGACCCTTAATGGATTTGTAAAGGGTAGGTCATGTCCAACTAATTAAATTATTGGAACTATTGACCTGGTTAGGGGATTGGTTAGGCTGTAGAAGACAGAGAGTATGGATAATGGATATGTACTTGAATTGGAAGGAAGTGACTAGTGGTGACCCATAAGGATCTGTGATGGGGCCTCAACTATTCACTCTATTTATTAATGACTTAGATAATACAATAGAGAGCCATATATCCAAGTTTGCCAATGACACAAAGATTGATAAGTATATGGGAGCATAATATTACAAAGAGACATTGATAGATTAAGTCAGTGAGCTTTCAACGCAGGTAGGTGTGAGGTCATCCATTTTGGACCAAGAAAGAATAGATCCAAGTATTTTTTAAATGGTGAAAAGCCAGGAACAGTGGAGGTCCAAAGAGATTTAAGGGTTCATGTACACAGATCACTAAAATGTAGTAGTCAAAAATAATCAACAAGGCTAATGGAATGTTAGCCTTTATAACTAAAGATCTAGAATATAAAGGGGAAGAAGTTTTGCTGCAGCAAAACAAGCCCTGGTTGGATCACATCTGGAGTACTGTGTACAGTTCTGGGCACCGCATGTTAGAAAGGATATATTGGCCTTGGAAGGAGGGCAGCGCAGGTTCACCAGAATGTTACCAGGGCACCAAGGGTTAGATTATGAGGAGAGATTACATGAACTAGGTTTGAATTCCTTGGAATATGGAAGGTTAAGAAAGTTAAGGAGTGATTTGATTGAGGTTTTTAGGATTTTCAAAGGAATTGATAGGGTAGACAAGAGAGAAACATTTTTCTGCTGGTGGGGATGAGGGTGACATAACCTTAAAGTCAGAGCCAGGCCAGTCAGGAGAGAGATTAGGAAACACTTCTTCACACAAAGGGTGGTAGAAGTGTGGAACTCTCTCACACAAAAAGCAGTAGATACTAGCTCAATCAATAAATTTAAATCTAAGATCGATATATTTTTGCCAGCCAAGGGTACGAAGGGATATGGAGCCAAGGGTTGAATATCGCTGGTGGCAACTGCGCACACATTCCGCACTGAAAGTGCCCACCGAAATTGGTTAATGGTGAAGTATAGCCATCCACGGCCTGCGCCTGAAACAAGCGTTAAACCTTTATCTATGCAAATAGGGGGCCTAATGCCCATGTCAAGTCCCCTTCCCGAAATTGGGTTGCCCTGAATGTAGCCAGCGATGGGCGTGCTTGCATTCAGGATAACCAAGTCTACATGCGGTCCCTTTAAGAACTGCTGGAGGTCACCACCTAAAAAGTAACTGTTTAAAAAAAAAATTACTTACCTGAATGTAGATTTGGGAGACGCAGGAGTTCTGGGTCAGATATTTAGAACCTTGCTTTAGTGAAGTAGTGAACTTGTAAGTTTGGATCATTGTCCTTTGTGGAGTTTTGTGAGGGTGGCTGTTAAAGAGTAACAACAGGAAGGGGAAACTGTGCTCAACATTTCTTCACACATGAATCAAAGTGTAAATTGAATAATCCCAAACTCCCAGTAGGGAGCTGCAATCTAAAGGTTGGAGCCCTATTTCTGACCTGCACCTCCCTTCAAGTGACATTCCCTGCTGGATGTGAGGGATCGCTGAATTTATCCCTTAGTTATCTGGTCATATCACTGCAACTCCAGAGGGTGACTGATACCGCCCTCACCCATCTCAAAAACTCCCTTCTTAACTTTAAGTTTTTCTTGCACTGTGGAAAATTTGCTGGCTCTTCCAGCATTTTCTATTTTCAGTATTGTTGCACAGCTTCTGTGGCATCCACATCCCCAGGGAATTGATCACTGCTGATGTAAGCCGAACAGTGTGAGTGCTGGAAGAGATCATCATTCACACAGCCACGGGGGAAGTTGGAACAGGTTTGACAAGTTGCAAAAAGCCATGAATCGCCAATTTGAAAAATGTCGTTTGTTTTTTTTTTCCAAGTGTTCAGGCTACGGAGAGTGAACACCAGAAAGTTAAAAGACTGTAATGAGTCATTTTTACACAGGTCTGAGACAACACTTGAGGTCTCTTCTTCCCTTTTTAATTTCTGGCTAAGTTGCAATTATTCATCAAGATGTGCTTGTTTAAAAGATGAATCTGAAACGCCACAGCTTAATATCACAGGAAGCGGGTGTGATTCCAGAACTGAGAGTCCTTGATTACCCATAACCCATAATCCTCAGCAAGAGAAAAATGTTTCTGTAATCCAGATGACTATATCATTGCCATCTCACGTGGCCTCTTGACTCCCATCTTATCAATCACAGATAATCTACTCCTAATTTTAAAGATTGCTGTAACAGTAGAGGGGAGGAGGAGAGAAAAATAAACATTTTTATCTTCCCTATAACTACCTGTACATTGAATCCTGCTTTCAATAGTGTGAGCTGTCAGTGGGCAGAGGTTCATACCTGGCATCTTACTGCATTGTACAGCACAGGTGCCACATTTCATAGTGCACTTACCTAGTGAACCTGGCTGATAATTCATGTTTTAATTGTTAAGAAAGGGCAAATTGCTGAATTAAATGCAAGTGATCTTCATTAATGTTAAAAAACTGAACAGTTGTAAAGCTTCAAAGTAGCCTAAGTATTTACTTAAGAATTGTTTTGGAAGCATTCCTTGTTTTATGTTTGAATTGGGTTTAAAAGATAAAATAATTTCTCTGCCATGCAGTTTGGTCAGAAATATAAAGTAACTTTTTTTTCCAATTTCCTTTTGCAGGGAAGGAAAACTATTCATTAGAATCAGAGAAAGTGAACAAAGCTTTGTTCAATTATAATTTTTTTTCTAGTTTCCAAATATAGGTTTAATGTTTCTTCACAAAATGTCTTTCATATAACATTCCTTGACAATTCAAGATGGATAAAAAGAAAGAAATTGCATTTATATTGTGCCTTTCACAAACTCAGGATGTTCCAAAGTGCTTCATAGCCAAGAAAATATTTACTCTTCATGCAGAAGAATCAAAGCTAACCTGCAGACTTTCATGTTATCAAACCCTGGTTAGACCGCACCTGGAGTACTGTGAGCAGTTCTGGGCACCGCACCTTCGGAAGGACATATTGGCCTTGGAGGGCGTGCAGCGTAGGTTTACTAGAATGATACCCGGACTTCAAGGGTTAAATTACAAGGAGAGATTACACAAATTGGGGTTGTATTCTCTAGAGTTTAGAAGGTTAAGGGGTGATCTGATCGAAGTTTATAAGAAATTAAGGGGAACAGATAGGGTGGATAGAGAGAAACTATTTCCGTTGGTTGGGGATTTTAGGAGTAGGGGGCACAGTCTAAAAATTAGAGCCAGACCTTTCAGGAGTGAGATTAGAAAACATTTCTACACACAAAGGGTGGTAGAAGTTTGGAACTCTCTTCCACAAACGGCAATTGATGCTAGCTCAATTGCTAAATTTAAATGTGAGATAGATAGCTTTTTGCCAACCAAAGGTATTAAGGGATATGGGCCAAAGGCAGGTATATGGAGTTAGATCACAGATCAGCCATGATCTTATCAAATGACGGAGCAGGCACGAGGGGCTGAATGGCCTACTCCTGTTCCTATATTCCTATGTTCCGATGTCCCAGATGAGAAAGACCAGTATCTCACTGAACAACTCAGCTCTAAACCCTAGTCACCACCCCACCCGAATCAAGGAATTATTATACATAGAATTTACATCACAGAAACAGGCCATTTGGCCCAACTGGTCTATGCCAGTGTTTATGCTCCACACGAGCCTCCTCCCACCCTTCATCATCTAATCAGCATATCTTTCTATTCCTTTCTCTCTCATGTGCTAATCTAGCTTCCCCTCACATGCTTTTTGCCTCAACTACTCCTGTTGTAGCGCGTTCCACATTCTTACCACTCTTTAGGTAAAGAGGTTCTCCTGAATTCCCTATTGGATTTATTGGTGAGTATCTTATATTTATGGGCCCTAGTTTTGGTATGTTGGTCTTCCTTAATAAGTGGGAGCCATGACTGGCCTGACCCAGATTTTTATTCTATTGTCCCAGTGCTTAGGAATCACACAGAGTATGGTGTTCTCACTGTTCACAGGTAGACCTTAATATGATGCACCCTGACCCTTCCTACTGCAGATTTAAAGATAAAACACCAGAGGAACACACGCAAGTTTGAATGAGTAATTCACAGGTTGTGCCTGAAGCTAGAAAATAAAGTGCAAGTCTTGCCTCAGTGGTAGCACTCTCGTTTCTGAGTCAGTAGGCCGTGAGTTCAAGTCCCATTTCAGATACTTGAACACATTATCTAGGCTGACACTCCAGTGCAGTACTGAGGGAGTAGGGGGCTATCAAAGGTGCCGTCGTTTGGATGAGATATTAAATAAAGGCCCCACTTCCCTTTCAGGTGGATGTAAAAGATCCCACAGCACTATTCAAAGAAGAGCAGGGAAGTTCTCCCAGTGTCCTGGCCAACATTTACTCCTCAGCCAACACCTAATGACAGATGGTCAGGTCATTTATTTCATTTGTGGGACTTTGCTGTGTACAAATCGGTTGCCATGTTTCCTACATTACAACAGTGTCTCCACTTTAAAAGTACTTCATTGGTTGTAAGGCCATTTGGGACATCCTAAGGTCACGAAAGGTGCTATAAAAATGCAGGTTCTTTCTTTTAATGTATGGGGGCCCCCTTCCGGCAAGTTCAATTTACTCAATTCTTCTACCTCATCATGCTCTGTCCCAGAAAGATCAAGAATGACAGAGAAACACCCGCCCCCTTGTACCTGTCCAAACAGTACCACAAACTCCAAAATGTCTCTCTGTCATCCACACTGAATGATCATTAAATCCAGTCCCAGGCTCCTGTATGTTTGCCTACCCCAGCAATGCTAATACTTGCAAGGGAGTTCTGATGTGGCATCCAAGCCAGAGTGTCAACACATTACTATTACATATCCAAGGGAGTCTGAGGCTCATTTTTCTTCATCTTCAGAACAAGGAGTCTTAAAAATCGCTTCACCGCACATTAATTGTGAACATCAAAAAACTGAGTATTGGCAGCCCTTAGTGCAATAGCAAGAAGTCACCTCAAACCTGTTTACTTCTCGTGCTAGCTAACTATACACAACCCACGTACTATTAATCTGTATTTGATTTAATCGTATATAGGAGTTACATTGTTTCCCAGGAGCAACACCACACCTAGCTAGCGATGTTGCTTTTTTCTCCCCTTGTCCAGTCTCTTCCGACGCCCTCCGCCACTTTAACAGTTTCCAATTCCCCGGCCCTAACTGTCTCCTTTTCACCATGGACGTCCAGTCCCTCTACACCTCCATCCCCCTCCAGGACGGGCTGCGGGCCCTCCGCTTCTTCCTTGAGCGGAGGCCCAACCAGTCCCCATCCACCACCACCCTCCTACGCCTGGCTGAACTCGTTCTTACGTTGAACAACTTCTCCTTTGACTCCGATCACTTCTCCAAATAAAAGGTGTCGCTATAGGAACCCGTAAGGGTCCTAGCTATGACTGCCTTTCTGTGGGATACGTGGAACATTCCTTGTTCCTGTCCTCCTCAGGTCTTCTCCCGCACCTCTTTTTCCGGTACATGTATGACTATATCATAGTTTCCACCCAATTTCCACTCTTCTCTCGCCTTCACATGGTCCATCTCCGACTGTTCCCTACCCTTCCTCAACTTCTCTATCTCCATTTCTGGGGATAGGCTGTCAACCAATATCTATTATAAGCCCACTGACTCCCACAGCTTACTTTGAATGCATTTCCTCCCACTCCACTTCCTGTAAGGACTCTATTCCCTTCTCCCAGTTTCTCCATCTCCGTCGCATCTGTTCTGACGAAAACACCTTCCACACCAGTGCTTCCGATATGTCTTCCTTTCTCCTCAACTGAGGAGTCCCCTCCATTGTAGTTGACAGGGCCCTCGAACGCGTCAGTCCCATTTCCCGCACTTCTGCCCTCACACCTTCCCTCCCCCACCCTTTCAGAACCACGATAGGGTCCTCACCTTCCACCCCACCAGCCTCCACATTCAATGTGCCCATTTTCGCCACCTCCAGCACGATGCCACCACCAAACACATCTTCCCCTCCCCTCCCTTTTCAGCATTCCAAAGGGACTGCTAACCTCCGCGACACTCTAGTCCACTCTTCCATCACCCCCAACACCTGCTCTCCTCCTCATGGAACCTTCCCGTGCGAGCGCAGGAGATACAACACCTGCCCCTTCACCTCCTCCCTTCCCACTGTCCAGGGCCCCAAACACTCCTTCCAGGTGAAACAGCGATTTACTTGTACTTCTTTCAATTTAGTATATTGTATTCACTGCTCACAATGCGGTCTCCTCTACATTGGAGAGACCAAAAGCAGATTGGGTAATCGCTGCTGAACACCTCCGCTCAGTCCGCAAGCGTGACCCTAACCTTCCGGTCACTTGCTATTTTAATTCTGCGTCTCTCTCCCACTCTGACCTCTCTGTCCTCGGCCTCTTACACTGTTCCAATGAAGCTCAACGGAAGCTCGAGGAACAGCACCTCATCTCTCGATTAGGCACTTTACAACCTTCTCGACTCGCCAGTGATTTCAATAAATTCAAATCATAACCACTGCTCCCATTTTTTCAGACAGCAAGTGCTGGTAATGGAAACTTTGAAGGGTCATCGACCTGAAACGTTAAGTCTGTTTCTTTCTCCACAGATGCTGCCTGACCTGCTGAGTATTTCCAGTATTTTCTGTTTTTATCTTTTCTCAGCTAGTTAGCTCTTTTAGGAAACAGAAGACATATTACTGGAGCAAGGACAGTGAAAGCAGTACAAAGTACCGTTAAAATAGCAAAATAACCTGAGGCACTTCACAAGGAGGAATTGCAAAAAAAAATCTTAGGGAAGGTTGAATGCCTTTGGGGATGGGAATTCAGGAATGACGAGGGTGATGGCTGAGTGAGGCTTAGTGTGGGACCTGATGCAGTTGGCACAGTTCCAGATGAGTTGTAGTTTGTGTGGGGTGGAACTCAGGAGCGCAATTCCATGCAATGGCCCAGGTGCAATTGGGACTCACTGTGTGGCAAACCATGGATGCAAAGCCACACCCCCATAACTTGTGGCCGACACTGGAGCAGGAACTTGTGCTACACGTGCTATTGAAGTTGCACTGGCTCTTTTAATGGCAATGGTACTTTGATTTATCCACCCAAATCCAACAATAAGCCTTAGTGTTTATATTGCTGAAGAGCGATTCTCACTTTGATGTGTAAACAGTGAGGTATGAAGGAGGGAGTTGAATAACTTGCTAATAACATAACATAGAACACAGAAATAAAAGAATTGTTGGCTTTACGTGATATAACAGATTGTCAACATATGATCAACCTACGCCCATTTTCTGATCAATTTTCAAAAGGTGTTGCTGCGATTTGGGAAAATCAGTGATGGGGGGATAAAAACTTTGCAGCCTTCCTTGTTACTTACCCAGCTGTTATTTTTCTGATTCAGCCTTTTAGTTCTGTGTGTGCAGCAGTTAAAGTTAGAAATAGGAATTGATTTTTTTCTAACAGGATTTTAAGTGCTGTGTACACAAAACCAAAAGCCTGAATCAGTAAATTTGTTCTCCAGTCATTGATTTTGCCAAACATTCTTTTATTTTAATAGGGAAGCCTTTTAGAACCAAGTTGGAAAATAGAGGGGGAGAAAAGTACATGTTGCTTAAACTTTGATCAGAGTTTGTTTACAAGGATGGTACAGTCAGTATCACCCGATCACTCGTGAAATTACCTTGGACAAAAGTCCTTTTTGTAGTATCACTTTATTGTCCATGGGCTAAATATAACATTTCTATCTCAGCATTCATTGTAGCAAATCTTTTTTTTCTGTGAACCACAAAGGATTGGACAATAATTTAGTGCAGCGTTCAAGACCCAGTAAACCAATGTACATTGCGATGCACCTGGACCAGCCAGATAGAATCATTGGGCACGATTTTATCCCCGAAGTCCGGGTGTGCTGGTGGGGGAGGGGGGTTGGGAGGCAAACAAAATCACGGATTTCCAGAACGGGAAGGCATCCCGACTCCAACCAGCCGAAAAACGTGCACGACCTAGACTTATCGGGGGGCACACTTCAGGAAGCAGTAAGTCCCGCCAGCAATTAAAGCCGGCGGGCCGATATTTAAAGCAGGAATTAAGGTAGTTAAATTCGTTGGAATGGTGATTTTTATTTTTATTGATGCAGGGAAACGATTTCAACGCTGCCTCAACGTGTTTCCCGTGCTGTGTGAAACACGCCATGGAAACCAAGGTGGGTTTAAATCCCTGTTTGACAGATGGGGATAAAAGGTGAGTTATTGCCGCAGGGCACTCAGTTCTCTCAGACAAACTTTTGGCTGGGAGTTTTTTGTGTTTAGACTGAGAATTCTTGGTTCACACTCAGAATTGTTCTGTTTACACATATTTACCTACCTTTTGGACCCCCTCAAACTGACACCATCAGGATGGGGGGGGACGCAATGGCTGCATTCACCAGTACATCCGTGGAGGAGGCAGATCACTATCTGTGGTAGGCACGGCGTGCAGTTCCCCACTTGCAGCTCCACAAGACAGATGTGTGCCACAGGGACCTGCAGAAGAGCAGAGAGGGCAACTACAGAGGGACCAATGTTGCAGAAGGCACTACCCTCGTGAAAGGGTCTGCAGGCAAAGGCTGATCTTCCTGGACCTCTCTGAGAAGCAGTGCCTACGACGGCTCAAAGTGAGTCGCCAGGTGGTCGCAGACAGCTGCAGTCTCCTTCATGCAGAGCTGCTCTCGGCTGGACCTGGTGGCATCGCATTGCTTGTGGCAGTTAAAGTGACCACTGCCCTCAATTTCTTCGCCTCTGGGTCCTTCCAGGGTGCCATCGGTGACATCGCTGGGGTTTCTCAGTCGCCTGCCCACAAGTGCATACGACGGGTCACGGATGGTTTGTTTTGCAGGGCATCCCACTACGTCACCTTCCTCATGGACGACGTCAGCCAGACTGAGAGGGCAGTGGGTTTCCACTCTCCGGCTGGCTTCCCACGGGCGGAGGATGCAATTGATTTCACACATGTAGCAATTCGAGCACCTCCACACAAGCCAGAACTGTTCATCAACAGAAAGGGCTATCACTCCATCAACGCTCAGCTCGTTTGCGACCACTGGAAAAGATTTCTTCATGTGATTCCCTGGCAGCTGCCATGTTTCCTTCATTCTGCAGGAATCCAACATCCTGGCCCTCTTCCACTCACCAAACAGGCTTAAGGGCTGGCTCCTCGGAGTCCAGGGCTACCCCCTGCAGACGTGGCTCATGACACCTGGGAGAGACCCCATCAGCGAGGCACGTCGTCAGTACAATTACCATCATGACACCACCAGGTCTGTCATTGGACATGCGATAGGACTGCTCAAAATGCGATTTCGGTGCCTGGATGGATCTGGGGGAGCCCTTCAGTATGCACCAGCGAGAGTGGGTAGAATCATAGTCGTCTGTTGCATCATGCACAACATCGTGCAACAGAGAGGGTTACCAGTGGATGAGGTCTCATGCAGCACTCACATCTGCCATCAACATTGAGGAGGAGGAGGAGGGAGGGCATGACTCCAACCCTGACCCCAACGGCTCACCTGGCTGCTCGCGATGCCAGGGAGTCACTCTTATGTGATAAATGCTCAGAAAGAGATTTGGAAAGTGAGGATAGTTAAGTTCTCAGACCACCTGGAGTGAGCACCACCAACACCAACAACGCTCCCCCTGCCCTCCACACAAAACATTTCCACAACCACACATGCACCCACTGGGTGGCATCAGGGCTCGCCATTCATCATGAAACACAGGAAAGGGCACTTTCACAAAAGGGACTCAAGAATGGACAAGACCATGGTGGTGATGGAGGCAATTATAAGATTTAATGTGCATGGAACAAAAAACAAATATTAATGAAAAACACGGCACTCTGTCAAACATCCTCGTGCGTACCTTTTGTGATCACAAAACCTTAGCCTTTCGCTTCCTACTACTTCTACGTGGTGCATCCCCTGTGGCTATAGCAGAGGTAGTGACAGGTTGCTCATGTTCATGCCCTGACCGCTGAGATGCTCTAGGCCTACGCCCTCTGGGTTTTGGAGCCCGTGAGGGCCCCTCCAAAGACTGCTCCGCCTGCACCTGTGCAGGGGCAGACTCGGCCACCTGGAGAGGAGGCAGCATTGCGGGTACTGGTCGAGAGGGGGGCAACGGGTGAGACGTGGGAGCGTTTTGAGTGGAGTTACTTCTTCTACGTTCCCTTTCGTCTCATGCCTCTCCTGGGCTAGTGGCACATCACTCCTACCACTCTGCTGGACAACAGCTTGGAGGACATGTGTGATGCCTTGTAAAGCCACTTCCAATGTACCTGTCTGCCAATTTAAGGCAGCAGAATGTATTATGCCCTGAGTCTGCCCGGCCATTGTCAGGGCCTGAATGGACTCATTTGTGAGCCGTGCTTGAAGCTCATTGGAAGCTGCCATTCTCTCCATCACAGACATTCCTGCACTTACCTGCGCCACCAGTCTACTAATACTGGAGGTGGACTCCTCTATCCTCGCTGCTATTGTGGAGAGTGTGCATGGCACGTCTTCCAGTATCTCGCAAATGTGCTGCTGTCCCTCGATAATTCTCCTTTTAAAGGATGGCCCCCGGGGTTCAGCATCTGCGTCCAGCTGAGCAGAGCCTGGAGAGGGGTGCACCCCCCGACGCGGACTCTCCACAGCTGCCCCTGCCACCAGTGTCTGCTCGTGCTCACTTGTGTGTGGTTACTCACCAGGTAACCAAACTGACTGACTACTAGGACCCACCGAGGTGTGAGTATCTGCGCTGGTGCATGTCTCACTAAGATGTGACGGTGCGCCCTCAGAGGCTGGGAGCTCCTCTGAGGAATCGCCCTCTCCCGTAACTTTGGTCGTTGAAGGGTCTGGAAGAGAACAGAAGGCAATATTAAGAATCATCACAGATGTAATGTTGTGATGAGCATACTGAGGTGTTCAACATGCCAATCATTAATAACATCAATTCACACTGTGTGTGATGAAGGTTAAAGTTCTGTCACCAGATGTTTATGGAGTGCCAGTCTTGGCATCTCCGAAGGACAGGCACTCGAAGGTGCGGCTGATCTCCAGGGCCTCCTCTTCCAACTCTGTGAGGACCACTATTTGTTGTGGCCCCTCTCCAGTCCTCGCCCTCTCGCGTGCATTCTGAACTCTCTTCTCCTAGAAGGGGAGAAAGTACAGACATGTGAGTGAGTGAGGGTGGAGTGGTCAGCCAATGAATGCATTGCTTTGGGTAAGGCTAACCATAGAAGAGATGCGTCAGAGGGTGACTATCAGACAGAGACATCATATTGGATCAGGATTGGGGAGATGAGGAAGTGCTCAGGAAATGAAGGCAAGTTGCGGATGAGCCTTAAGTGGGTGTGAGGAGTGATGTGATGGAGTAGTCTTGGCAGTGCAGAATGTGAGGGGGGGGCGAGGGGTGATGTGCATCACGGAATGCAGGAGAATCAGTAAGTGTACTCACTTTTACTGACCTAGTTAGGTCACTGAAACGCTTCCTATGCTGCACACACGTGCGGGAGATGTTGCTCCTGCTGGTGACCTCCTCAGTCACCTCGAGCCAGGCTTTCATGGTGGCAGAGGCAGGGCGCTTCCTCCTGTCCTCCGGGTACAATATTTCCCTCCTCCTCCTCACCCCGGCCTGCAGCACCTCAAGTGAGGCGTCACTGAACCTTGGAGCTGGCTTGCCCCTCTCCTGCTCCATTCTGCCCGGTTCCTTGTTTCTCCAGCAAAAGCCATTGCATCAACGGCCCTCTAAATACAAACACTCCAGCGGACAGCAGGTCATGCGGGTGCGCAGTCCGCCCGCTGCGCAGCTTTCAGACGGCAAACCCGGAAGCCACGTTGAGGGCCGTCAATTAAGTCGCAATCACGTGGGGAAAGGGAAGGATTTTTTTCGGGTTTCCAGCAAGCCGTTTGTCCCTCCCGCTGACATCCCACCGGCATATTAAAATCCTGCCCAGAGAATCATACTGCACAAAAGGAGGCCACACGGCCCATCGTGTCTGTGCCAGCTCTTTGAAAGGGCTAGCCAATTAGTGCCACTCCCCTGCTCTTTGCCCATATCCCTGCAAATTTCTCCTTTTCAAGTAAATATCCAATTCCATTTGGAACAGATGGACTGCCATGGTTTTTTTCTGGTCCTCTGCAATTTTCTGTCACTATGTATGTATGTTATTGTGATACTACACAGAATTATTCTCATGTTTGATGCATCATCAAACAAATAGTCATCTTAGTGTGAAGCAACTGCTGTTTAAGAGGTTCTGATGAAATTTTTGCATAAACTATACTTCAATCTTTTATAATATATATAAAAACATAAAGTATGGAACAACAAAAAAAAATCATGGGTTCTTCTGTGAGTTCAAGTGGTAATTATGTTTTTGGAGAGAGATTGATTGAGATATGCAATGAGAAGTCAGGCAGGATTCATGGGTCCAATGGTCTTTTCCTAAAAAAGTGTGTTAACTTGTACACTAAAAAAAGTACAGCGGAAATTAAACCAATTAGTGTTTGTTTATAAAAACATTTTAATAATACATGCAATACCATCATGACTTCCACTTTCTTATCATTTAGAATCATACAGCACAGAAGGAGGTCATTCAGCCTATCATGCCTGTGTCGGCCTGCGCCCAGTTTCTCGAGCTCCTCTCTTGATTGCACTCTTCAATTGATCGCACTCCCCACTGGACCTTACTTCCCTCTTGACAAGGATCAGAGTTGGCAATGGGCCCCATTTGACATAACTCTTCTCTGGACACTGCATCCCACTCAATCATGCTCCCCAGTTGACTACTTTCCTGTCCTGTTGCTGCTTTCCATTTGACTGTGATCACAAAATGACACTTCCCACATTTCAATCGACCCCACCATCATTCTTAAGTCTGGGCGACGGCTGTAGCTACCCGATTAACAACAACATCAGCAAGTCATGCTAAGAGTGGCTCAGCCAATAATGAAGGGAATAAAAGATTTATTTTTATTCGTTCATGGGATGTGGGCGTCACTGGCGAGGCCGGCATTTATTGCCCATCCCTAATTGCCCTTGAGAAGGTGGTGGTGAGCCGCCTTCTTGAACCGCTGCAGTCCGTGTGGTGAAGGTTCTCCCACAGTGCTGTTAGGTCGGGAGTTCCAGGATTTTGGCCCAGTGACAATGAAGGAACGGCGATATATTTCCAAGTCGGGATGGTGTGTGACATGGAGGGGAACGTGCAGGTGGTGTTGTTCCCATGTATCTGCTGCTCTTGTCCTTCTAGGTGGTAGAGGTCGCGGGTTTGGGAGGTGCTGTCGAAGAAGCCTTGGAGAGTTGCTGCAGTTCATCCTGTGGATGGTACACACTGCAGCCACGGTGCGCCGGTGGTGAAGGGAGTGAATGTTTAGGGTGGTGGATGGGGTGCCAATCAAGTGGGCTGCTTTGTCCTGGATGGTGTCGAGCTTCTTGAGTGTTGTTGGAGCTGCACTCATCCAGGCAAGTGGAGAGTATTCCATCACACTCCTGACTTGTGCCTTGTAGATGGTGGAAAGACTTTGGGGAGTCAGGAGGTGAGTCACTCGTCACAGAATGCCCAGCCTCTGACCTGCTCTTGTTATTTATGTGGCTGGTCCAGTTAAGTTTCTGGTCAATGGTGACCCCCAGGATGTTGGTGGGGTATTCAGCAATGGTAATGCCGTTGAATGTCAAGGGGAAGTGGTTGGACTCTCTCTTGTTGGAGATGGTCATTGCCTAGCACTTGTCTGGCGCGAATGTTCCTTGCCAATTATCAGCCCAAGCCTGGATGGTGTCCAGGCCTTGCTGCATGCGGGCACGGACTGCTTCGTTATTTGAAGGGTTACAAATGGAACGAACACTGTGGAATCATCAGCGAACATCCCCATTTCTGACCTTATGATGGAGGGAGGGTCATTGATGAAGCAGCTGAAGGGCTCCTTGGTGTACACTCGGTCAAATCCTGCCTCGATGTCAAGGGCAGTCACTCTCACCTCACCTCTGCAATTCAGCTCTTTTGTCTATGTTTGGACCAAAGCTGTAATGAGGTCTGGAGCCGAGTGGTCCTGGTGGAACCCAAACTGAGCATCAGCGAGTAAGTGCCGCTTGATAGCACTGTCAACGACACCTTCCGTCACTTTGCTGATGATTGAGAGTAGACTGATGGGACGGTAATTGGCTGGATTGGATTTGCCCTGCTTTTTGCGGATAGGACATACCTGGGCAATTTTCCACTTTGTCAGGTAGATGCCAGTGTTGTAGCTGTACTGGAACAGTTTGGCTAGAGGCGTGGCTAGTTCTGGAGTACAAGTCATTAGCACTACTGCACTACTATGGAGCCTCATAGCAGTCAATTAGAAAAGAGAAGAGAATGAGTCGCTATACAGCCAATCAGATGGAAGGTACAAACAGCTACATTTCAGAAACTGAAGAGATGGAGGCAATTTATGTCTCCCCATTTGCCCAACCCTGTTTTACACACATTGGTCAGTACCCCTTTATCTCAGCATGTCTGGGGTAGAAGGCAAAACTGAAAAACTTGATATATAGGACGCATAGTGAGAAACTGTGAAATACTGTAATTATCTCATTAATGAAGAGGACCTCATTATTTTCTCATCACGAGTACGTAGTAGAATTTCCTGAGGAGACATTGAATACTAATGTGGGGCACAAGGCTGAGTGTGTACTATTAATTGATTAATGCTTATGTGCTTCTCTCAGGGCCGGAAATGCAGAATTCCACGGAGAGAACACCTGTGGTCAATGTTTTCATAATCTCATGATTGCCGATCTGCGACACAGCAAATGCACGTTGAACTGCTTGTGATAGCTTCTCCTGCCCTATTCTGCACATACACTGTACCATGTCTGCCAGAGGAAACCAGTTCAAAGTCTAACATTCATGTAACATAACTGTCTACCTTAAAAAAAGAGCGTAGATTTGGAAACCAAAGCACAAATAAATATTCACTGAAACAAAAATGGTTTTTATATTTAACTACTTTCTCTCTTGGTCTGTGGTTGCTATAATCTGTAAACAATTTTACAACACCAAGTTATAGTCCAGCAATTTTATTTTAAATTCACAAGCTTTCGGAGATTTTCTCCTTCCTCAGGCAAATGTTTCAAGATCTCCTTGAAGCCTACGCATTTATACATATTGAACAATAATACATGGTGTTTACAGACTGCCCCTGCAACTGCCCGTTGCCAAGGCAATCACCGTGTTCAGACAGAGAGGTGTTACCTGCAGAACCTCCGAATACACATTCAACAAAAAAACAAACAGGGAAAAAAAACAGAGAAAAAAAAACAGAGAGAGGCAGAAACATCCGGAAGGCAGAGAGAGCCAGCAAATGACCCATTATATTAAAAACAGATAACATTTGTTCGCTGGTGGGGTAACGTGTAGCGTGACATGAACCCAAGATCCCGGTTGAGGCCGTCCTCATGGGTGCGGAACTTGGCTATCAATTTCTGCTCGACGATTTTGCGTTGTCGTGTGTCTCGAAGGCCGCCTTGGAGTACGCTTACCCGAAGGTCGGTGGATGAATGTCCATGACTGCTGAAGTGTTCCCCGACTGGGAGGGAACCCTCCTGTTTGGCGATTGTTGCGCGGTGTCCGTTCATCCGTTGTCGCAGCGTCTGCATGGTCTCGCCAATGTACCATGCTCTGGGGCATCCTTTCCTGCAACGTATGAGGTAGACAACGTTGGCCGAGTCACAGGAGTATGAACCATGCACCTGGTGGGTGGTGTCCTCTCGTGTGATGGTGGTATCTGTGTCGATGATCTGGCATGTCTTGCAGAGGTTACCGTGGCAGGGTTGTGTGGTGTCGTGGACGCTGTTCTCTTGAAAGCTGGG
The DNA here is from genome assembly GCF_035084215.1 of Heptranchias perlo. Classification (NCBI taxonomy): domain Eukaryota; kingdom Metazoa; phylum Chordata; class Chondrichthyes; order Hexanchiformes; family Hexanchidae; genus Heptranchias; species Heptranchias perlo. The sequence continues at coordinate 133,439,475 of NC_090328.1, read as the reverse complement.
TAATTTGCTGCGAACGATGTTGGGAATTGCACAGCATGTGGGCTGGAAGTGGATATAAAGGTAGAGCACAGAGAGGGAAATAGAATTTGTCCCTGGGTACTTGATAGCTGTGTATAGTTGTAGTTAGACTGCCAACTTTTTCAGAGTTTGAGAAGTCCCATTGAATGTATTTTTTGATTGTGATTATATAAATAATGGATGCTAAGATTTGAATGTAATTTGAGGTATGCTAATGACTTCAATAAACCGCAAGAGTGAAGTTGATATGGTTTGTGAACCCAAGTAACGATTTGTGTCAGCTGCTTGGTGGTTCTGTTAAATATGGCTCAAATACGCTGCAGTAGGATGTCAATTAATGTCCTCCGTTCCTTGAGTGGTTTTGATTTCAGCTCTGTGGTCAGAGGGAGGTCATGAATGGAGTATGGGGGCTTTCCCTCATGTATTTCACATTGATCATATGAACAGTAGCATTGGCAGAACCCTGGAAGCAGATTGGCTTTTTCGGCTGGAGGACAGCGTGACTGTGTATTTTACAGTAGGTTACCAGAGCCGTCCCTTTGTCGCGGGTGTTCGATAGAGGATGTGTCCCAGTCCCAAGGCAGTAATGTAGCCAAAGATTGCTTTTTTAAATAAAAGAAGCCAAGGTGAATGACTAAAAACCAAATTGCAGAGCATCAAGTTTTAAAAGAACGGAAGAGGAGGTGAGGTGAATCAAAAAGTAGTGATTATGTGACATTAAACCTGAGTTGAAAGTCAGAAGGATGGGGGGTATGAAAGGATTGAATGAGGTAAGGAGTTACACACCTGAGACCCTGTGAAAGATTAACAATAGAAGGTTGTATGTGAATTCAACAAAGTGAAGATATAGGGAGATCAAGAAAGATAAGTTCAGAGGAGCACTCTGAATTATATAATCAATAAAATGGAGGAAGAAAGCTTGCAACAAAATGAAAGCAAAACGATCTAAAATTGGAAGCGAGGGAAGGATTACTTTTAAGATTTTTTTTGTATCCTGGTCAGGAGTGTGAAAGAGATGCAAGAGGAACCTCTTCAGATATGGGAGCAGTGTTCAAGTCTTGGATGGGCTACAATTGGGCTTTGTAGAACTAAGTGTTGCTGAGGTGAGAACAGTACTTGGCACGAAAGAGCAAAGTGAGCTTTTTGTAGCCAGCTTCAGCAATGGGCGAGATCAGTGAGTTCTGTGTGAGCTCAGAGAAGATAGTAGGGTGAAGAATGTTGACCAGTGAAGAATGACTAAGGGTTGAGCCAAGGTGGTGGCTGCTGGTTAGACTTCATCGAATGGTTACAGCACAGAAGGAGGCCATTCGGGTGTCGGAATTTAAGGAAGTTGAACATAGAGTGGAATTGTCAGCAGTGGAGTGGATAGGGTTGGATATTCATAGAGTAAGTTATTGATCATGAAGAAGGAGTAAAGTAGAAGAAAGGACAGAGCCCTAGGGTACTCCTGAGTCACTGAAGTTATCGACTGCAGCATTGACAGAGTCATTTGAAAATAAACTAGATTGCCATGAATATAGCTTTGGTGAGAAGGTATAACATGGTAAAATGTTTAAAAGTATGGTGTAGACCCTGTCAAAGAGTAAGAGGGGTTGACTTGTTTGGAGATAAGGTGAATACAAGGAAATTTCCAAGTAAAGGTCATCGCTTTCTTTAGGAGAACTAGCAATTACATCATCAGGATGTAAGAAGGGTAGACACCACTGTGCCATTGGGATGGAAGAGCAGTGGAAAGGAGGGTGCACAGAAATTACAAGAGTCGGCTTTGGCAACAGACCAAAAGAGCAGCTGCTGGAGGGTTAGGAAAACAGCAGTTGATGTTTCTATTCAATAGAGTTCGAATCAGCAGTTCAAAATTTGCAGTAGTTATCAGTGGAGATAAAGTTGGCTTGGGATGCTTCAGCCTCATCAAGACATCAGTTGTAATGGGCAAAATTTTGACGAGAAACAGCAGACGGACATGATTGAACCAGGATGAGTCTCATATATGACAGAAGGGAAAGAGAGAGATGTGAAACTTTCCATGCCGGATAGGATAAAACCTGTCACTTCACTGACACGGAGGAGTGAAAGAAGATGTTGGACCAGAAAAAAGCAGCAAACAATTATCGACGATTGGTTGAGATGAATTATATTCATCATTTGAGTGTGAAGGTTAGATCGCGGCCTGAGATTCAATGGGGCACAAATTGATCACCCGAGCACGCCGTTACTTAACGGCGTCCTCTCCGCCGGCGAATCCAGGAAGTAAGTTCACCAATGTCCACATGCGCACCAAAACCAGGAAATCGTGAACTTGCTCCTATTGGTTCACCGGTGGTTTGACAGGTCCAAATTAAAGGGCCACGCTACACTACAATCAATAAAATCATGAAACATTCGTAAACTTACCCATCTGCCCAGCTGGAATGAAGATACTTACACCACCAAAAGGTACACTGGAAAATACCAGCACTACACTACATTTTAAAAGCGCGATGACTGTTAATGACTGCGAAACAACAAAAAATTTAATTTTAAAAATGTGGAATGTCATATTACTCTTAATATTTTTGATCATTAAGAAAAAATTAAAACATTAATTAAAAATTAATAAAATGTTTTACTTTTAACTTCTGCAAGTTTCATTAAATTAAATAATTTTCTCGGCTTTTTATAAGATATGTTGAATTTTTATTTAAACTAACATACAGAAGTTAACTGTAAAGGAATGATTTCTACTTGCCTGCTTGTGGGTTTGACGTCTCTTCTTGACCGATTCTGTGGGCGTGCCTTCCATTCCCACAGTCTCTATCGGATCCGAATGAACCTGCACTGAATAATTGAAGAGGGAGCAAGTGGACGTCAGACACCACGAGATAAATATTTTCATAGTGTTTGTCCGCAGGATGTGTGGAGAACATTGCCACATGCCTGTCTGAGCAAGTTCCGGCCCATTAAAAATTGCTTTAACATAAATATACACAGCAGTAAATGTTCTTTATAGTTTTTTTTCCTTAATATTATGCTGTCACTCATTATTCCTTTGATTCTAACAAGAAAAAGCAAGTTCAACCATGACTAGCAATAGAAGTGTATGTGTGTGCAAATTAGAATCATTTCCTGGTCAGCCTATCTGGATCAAACTATAATATCTTGTAGCATGTACAATACTATATAAACTTGATCATTGGAGGTTAAGACTATTTCATTATCAGGTATCACGACTGGAATATTCTGGGGAAATAATCTTTTTACTGGCTCCTGATATCCATACAGAACATGTCAAGACTTCATCAGTTGAATTCTCCGTTCCTTAGAAAACCTCAATAGTCCCTTGTTATTGAATTTAAAAAAAAACAGAATATTAACTTTTTCTCACAACTTCAACATTATACATACAGATTATTTTGGGGTGGGGATATTTTGTTTGGTTTGTCACAGAATATTGAGGGCAATTTTTACCAAACCCACCCATCGGGGAACTGACGAGATCGGGTGCAGTGCTGGTTTTGCACCCTGCCTCATTTTACTCTCCATTAACTTCAATGGAGAGTATTTCATAGAATCACACAGCACAGAAGGAGGCCATTCGGCCCATCTTGTCTGTGCTGGCAGTGCAAAAACCGGCGTTCCACCCGATACCATGCGTTTCGCACTCAGCGAGCTAGGTTAAAATTACCCCCAATGACTCTCTTATTTGCAGGATCCAGGCTATAACTCCCCCACCATCACTTCCTAACTAACTTCTGCCAGTTCGTTGAGTTGATACGGATTGATACCAGTAATCTCGACTGCTGACAAATTGGACAGGAAGTGATCTGTTTCATATTTCCTTTCTTTCTTTCACTCCCTCGCACACTCTCACTCTCTCACTGTCTCACACATTCTCACTCTCTCACATTCTTTCTCTCGCACATTCTTTCTCTTGCACACTCTCTCGCACACTTTCTCTCGCACAAACTCTCTCACACTCTCACACACTCTCACTTTCACACACTCTTTGCTTGTGCTAATCTGCTCGCTGAGTATATTCAGGATGATCTCTGTTAAACACCACATTCCTATTTATCATTTGCAGTGTTCATGAGAGTTTCCTTAATTTTACCCGAGCACATTTTTAATTGTCAAAAGTTCCTACAGTAGCCAATTGCTAACAGTGGAATTAGAGATCTACACAGGCCTGGTAAAAGTGTTTGAATAGGTTTGCAGAGTGAGACACATTGAAACTGCAGACATTTTCAAACCAAAATAATTCTATCTCATCCAAAACAATCCAGACCCGACAGGTTGGAGTAGATAACATGAAAGAGTCAATAGACTTCTCTGTCCACATCTTCCTCCGACAGCATTGAGACACAAATTCATCAATGTCACCTCGTTGTCTCTCGAACACACTGTGGGATATTAAGTGGCAGCTGATGGCTCAGTGCCAAAGAAAGAGTCCATCAAGTCAAGTATGACATATAGAATATTCCACAGAACCAGATACTTGCCTTCACTTTTTACACCAGCATCCACTTCAAACGACCTGTAATAACTGCAGACCACGCAAGATGTTGAGGCTGGAGTGTCTTTAAGTAAGGTTATTGCTGATGGTTAAAAACAAATAAATTTACGGCAGCAGGTATTTTGCACAGTTGCATTAGATTCAGTGCCGGACATTTTGACCAGCTATTCTAATGATAGAAAAAATAAGGCTGCTGATGGAAAAGGAAATTCACCTTTCCCACACAAATTCCTGGAGCCTTAACCAGTTGTTCATGGAAAGCTATTGGTACAATGATAACATCTTTTGTTTGCCCTTTATCTCCACTGTTTCATAAAACCATCTGGTGAGGGGGAGAGGGTTACGATACAGACTTCTGGTGCACTGCACTTTTATGTCAGAGCTGACATAAGGCCAGTCCGGCATCAATCAGCCTGTTAGTCTCACTGCAAGTGGAGTAGTTTTATCAGAGTGCAGTTTGTCTGTTTTATTCAAGCAGTTCTGTCATATATCTGTAGTGGCATGAATTTGGAATATAGAACTATTAATGCAACAACAAAGTGCACGATTAATTCCTGCTACATGGCACTTAATTGGATGTCGAATCAATTTGGGTGGAGGTAAGAAATAGCAAGGGAAAGAAATCACTGGTGGGAGTAGTATAGAGGCCCCCATACAGTAGCTACACTGTAGGGAAAAATAAGGGGGGCTTGTAAAAAAGGTAATGCAATAATCATGGGCGATTTTAACTTTCACATAGATTGGACAAATCAAATTGGCAAAAATAGCCCTGAGGAGGAGGAGTTCATAGAGCGTATTAGGGACTGTTTCTTAGACCAATACGTCAGGGAACCAACCAGGGAACAGGTCATTTTGGTAATGGGTAACGAAACAGGATTAATTAATGATCTCAAAGTAAAGGATCCCTTGAGAAGCAGTGATCATAACATGATAGAATTTCACATCCAGTTTGAGAGCGAGGATCTTGGGTCTGAAACTACTGTATTAAACTTAAATAAGGGCAATTATAAAGGAATGAGGGCGGAATTGGCTAAAGTGAACTGGGTAAACAGATTAGATGGTATGATGGTGGATAAGCAGTGGCAAACATTTAAAAAGATATTTTATGACTCGCAACAAAAATATATCCCTGTGAGGAGGAAAGACTCCACAAAAAGGGTGAACCAACCATGGCTAACTAAGGAAGTCAAGGATGGTATCAGGTTAAAAGAAAAAGCATACAACATGGCAAAGATTACTGGTAAGCACAAAGATTGGGAAAACTTTAAAAAAACAGCAAAGGATGACTAAAAGAATAATAAAGAGGAAGAAAATAAATTATGAGAGTAAACTAGCAAGAAATATAAAAACTGACAGTAAAAGCTTCTACAAGTATATAAAAAGGAAGAGGGTAGCTAAAGTAAACATTGGTCCCTTAGAGGATGAGACTGGGGAAATAATAATGGAAAACAAGAAAATGGCAGAGGAATTGAACAGATATTTTGTATCTGTCTTCACAGTAGAAGATACGAATAATATACCAATAATCGTAGACAATCAGTGGAGAAAAAGTACTAGGTAAACTAATGGGTCTAAAGGCTGACAAGTCCCCTGGACCTGATGGTTTGCATCCAAGGGTCTTAAAGGAAGTGGCTACAGAGATAGTGGATGCATTGGCTGTAATCTTCCAGAATTCACGAGATTCTGGAAAGGTTCCAGCGGATTGGAAAACCACAAACATAACACCCCTATTCAAGAAGGGAGTGAGACAGAAAGCAGGTAACTATAGACCAGTTAGCCTAACATCTGTCATTGGGAAAATTCTAGAATCCATTATTAAGGAATTAGTAGCAGGACACTTGGAGACTCATAATACAATCAAGGAGAGTCAACATGGTTTTATGAAGGGGAAATCATGTCTGACAAATTTATTCAAGTTCTTTGAGGAAGTAACGGGCAGGGTGGATAAAGGGGAACCAATGGATGCAGTATATTTGGATTTCCAAAAGGCATTCAATAAGGTGCCACATAAAAGATTACTGCACAAGATAAGAGCTCATGTTGTTGGGGGTAATATATTGGCATGGTTAGAGGATTGGCTAACTAACAGAAAACAAAGAGTCGGGATAAAAGGGTCATTTTGAAAATGGCAATCTGTAACTAGTGGGGTGCCGCAGGGCTCAGTGCTGGGGCCTCAACTATTTACAATATATATCAATGACTTGGATGAAGGAACAGAGTGTCTTGTGGCCAAATTTGCTGATGATACAAAGATAGGTGGAAAAGCAAGTTTCGATGAGGACACAAAGTGTCTGGAAAGGGATATTGACAGATTAAGCGAATGGGCAAAAATTTGGCAGATGGAATATAATGTGGGAAAATGTGAAGTCATCCACTTTGGGAGGAAAAATAAAAAAGCAAAATATTATTTGAATGGAGAAATACTACAAAATGCTGCGGTACAGAGGGACCTGGGTGTCCTCGTATTTGAAACAGAAAAAGTCAACATACAGGTGCAGCAGGTAACCCGGAAGGCAAACGGAATATTTGCCTTTATTTCTAGGGGGATGGAATATGAAAGCAGAGAAATCATGCTACAACTGTACAGGGTGCTGGTGAGGCTATACCTGGAGTACTGCGTACAGTTCTGGTGCCCTTATTTAAGGAAGGACATACTTACATTGGAGGCAGTTCAGAGACGGTTCACTCGGTTGATTCCGGGTATGGAAGGGTTGTCTTATGAGGAAAGATTGAACAGGTTGGGTCAATACTTATTGGAGTTTAGAAGAATGAGAGGAGATCTTTTTGAAACATACAAGATTCTGAGGGGACTCGATAGGGTAGATGCTGAGAGTATGTTACCCCTCATGGGGAAATCTAAAACTAGGGGGCATAGTCTCAGAATAAGGGGTCGCCCGTTTAAGACGGAAATGAGGAGGAATTTCTTCTCCCAGAGGGTCGTGAATCTTTGGAATTCTTTACCCCAAAAAGCTGTGGAGGCCGAGTCATTGAATACATTCAAGGCTGAGTTAGACACATTTTTGATCAGCAAGGGAGTCAAAGGATATGGGGAAAGGGCGGGAAAGTGAAGTTGAGGTAAAAATCAGATCAGCCATGATCTCATTAAATGGCGGAGCAGGTTCGAGGGGCCGAATGGCCGACTCCTGCTCCAATCTCTTATGGTCTTGTGGAAAATAGAAAAGTCTCATACCGATGCAGTATGGGGTGCTCTTTAAGCTTGGACTAAGGCGTAGTATTGAGCCACAGTTATGGAAGCTATACCTGACCTGGGAGCACATGATGCTGACACTAAAGGAAGTGTCTTTTAAAAATTCACCAGCACCAAAATATTTCACCTGCATGATTGTAAAATAAAAGTAAACAAAAAATTGATTTGTCTTGCTGGCCAGCCACAAAAGGGTCAAACTTGCATGTCATGGCCAAGCATTAAAGGAAACAAGGAATACAGCATTGACCCCAATTAGAATCCCCGTTCTTACCAATTTGCTTGTTTATTAGTTCAACAAATCAAAGGCTTATAATCTGTTAGACTATACAAGGCCCCAGAGACACAGCCAGGTGTTTATTTTTGTAAGCGTTACCATGTGCTTTCTCACTTTCAGTAGAATTTGTTAAGTAACCGAGCATCAGATGCTAAACACCATCCAGCTCCTACTCCATAGAATTATGAGCAAATAAGAATCACATCTCCTTGCTGACGTATATCGGTGATCTCGCGGAGATCGAGAATCCAGGTTTTTAAATCCTTCTAGAGATTGAGTGATATTTTTTTTTGACAGTTACTTTATCGACTCTCTATATATCGATCAAACTTTACGGCGGAGACATACTTTGAAGCTTTATCTTCCCTTTGTTCTCTCTCTCTCTCTCTCTCATATTTCTGCTTTGGCAGATACTTTGTTGTCAGTGATTCCTCTTGGAGTTGTGATATTCGATCGTTCATGTTGCAGTTGTATCCATGCTGCATTTGCTAGCCGAGAGATTTCATGGTAATGTGTTGAGTTATCTTCTCTCCATCAGCTAAAGAGCATATTTGCCAAGACAATTCAGGCAAGGATCACATCCCTGCACAGTAATATGTGCTGAATGTTAGCTTGTTTGCAAATAAGTATTTACACATTGGGGGTAATTTTAACGCGCCCCGCCCCTGCCCCCAGGACGGAAAAGGGTCGGGGATTAAATTGTTCAAAATGGAAAACCCGACCTGCTACGAACACGCCTCCTTCCAGTTTGACCACGGCGGGTTTGGGATCGGCCGAGAAACCTGCTCTGGAGAGGTGTGTCCATGATCATAATATTTAAATGAGGCTCCGTACCTCAGATATTGTCAGTGATTTGAAACTGACGCCTCCAGCACGGGCTCCCCAGGAAACCCGGCTTCTAAAGGGAGGCAAGAACTGACAGACCCAGCAGGTAAAGTGCTTTTCCAGCACTGCTCGTGGGCCATGAGGAGGAGGAGTGCTTCCCCAGCCCCCCAATCAACCTACCGCAATCTGCCGAACCACCCCGTTGCAATCTCTTTTCGCCCACCCCTGTGATCCGATCTCCTCCCCCTCCCAACCTGCAATCTGATTTCTCCCCCCCCCACCACCGCAAACCACTCCCCCCGCGATCCGATCTCTCTCTCCCCCCGCGATCCGATCTCTCTCTCCCCCCGCGATCCGATCTCTCTCTCCCCCCGCGATCCGATCTCTCTCTCCCCCCGCGATCCGATCTCTCTCTCCCCCCGCGATCCGATCTCTCTCTCCCCCCGCGATCCGATCTCTTCCCCCCGCGATCCGATCTCTCTCTCTCCCCCGCGATCCGATCTCTCTCTCCCCCCGCGATCCGATCTCTCTCTCCCCCCGCGATCCGATCTCTCTCTCCCCCCGCGATCCGATCTCTCTCTCCCCCCGCGATCCGATCTCTCTCTCCCCCCGCGATCCGATCTCTCTCTCCCCCCGCGATCCGATCTCTCTCTCCCCCCCGCGATCCGATCCCTCTCTCCCCCCGCGATCCGATCTCTCTCTCCCCCAGCGATCCTATCTCTCTCTCCCCCCGCGATCCGATCTCTCTCTCCCCCCGCGATCCGATCTCTCTCTCCCCCCGCGATCCGATCTCTCTCTCCCCCCGCGATCCGATCTCTCTCTCCCCCCGCGATCCGATCTCTCTCTCCCCCCGCGATCCGATCTCTCTCTCCCCCCGCGATCCGATCTCTTCCCCCCGCGATCCGATCTCTCTCTCTCCCCCGCGATCCGATCTCTCTCTCCCCCCGCGATCCGATCTCTCTCTCCCCCCGCGATCCGATCTCTCTCTCCCCCCGCGATCCGATCTCTCTCTCCCCCCGCGATCCGATCTCTCTCTCCCCCCGCGATCCGATCTCTTCCCCCCGCGATCCGATCTCTCTCTCTCCCCCGCGATCCGATCTCTCTCTCCCCCCGCGATCCGATCTCTCTCTCCCCCCGCGATCCGATCTCTCTCTCCCCCCGCGATCCGATCTCTTCCCCCCGCGATCCGATCTCTCTCTCCCCCCGCGATCCGATCTCTCTCTCCCCCCGCGATCCGATCTCTCTCTCTCCCCCGCGATCCGATCTCCCTCTCCCCCGCGATCCGATCTCTCTCTCCCCCCGCGATCCGATCTCTCTCTCACCCCCCGCGATCCGATCTCTTCCCCCCGCGATCCGATCTCTCTCTCCCCCCGCGATCCGATCTCTCTCTCCCCCCGCGATCCGATCTCTTCCCCCCGCGATCCGATCTCTCCCCCCGCGATCCGATCTCTCTCACCCCCCGCGATCCGATCTCTTCCCCCCGCGATCCGATCTCTCTCTCCCCCCGCGATCCGATCTCTCTCTCCCCCCGCGATCCGATCTCTCTCTCCCCCCGCGATCCGATCTCTTCCCCCCGCGATCCGATCTCTCACCCCGCGATCCGATCTCTCTCTCCCCCTGCGATCCGATCTCTCTCTCCCCCAGCGATCCTATCTCTCTCTCCCCCCGCGATCCGATCTCTCTCTCCCCCCGCGATCCGATCTCTCTCTTCCCCCCGCGATCCGATCTCTCTCTCCCCCTGCGATCCGATCTCTCTCTCCCCCGCGATCCGATCTCTCTCTCCCCCCGCGATCCGATCTCTCCCCCCCCCCGCGATCCGACCTCTCCCCCCCTCGCGATCCGACCTCTCCCCCCCCGCGATCCGACCTCTCCCCCCCCCGCGATCCGACCTCTCCCCCCCCCGCGATCCGACCTCTCCCCCCCCGCGATCCGATCTCTCCCCCCCCCCGCGATCCGACCTCTCCCCCCCCCCGCGATCCGATCTCTCTCTCCCCCCGCGATCCGATCTCTCTCTCCCCCCGCGATCCGATCTCTCTCTCCCCCCGCGATCCGATCTCTTCCCCCCGCGATCCGATCTCTCTCTCCCCCCGCGATCCGATCTCTTCCCCCCGCGATCCGATCTCTCTCTCCCCCCGCGATCCGATCTCTCTCTCTCCCCCCGCGATCCGATCTCTCTCTCCCCCCGCGATCCGATCTCTCTCTCCCCCCGCGATCCGATCTCTCTCTCCCCCCGCGATCCGATCTCTCTCTCCCCCCGCGATCCGATCTCTCTCTCCCCCCGCGATCCGATCTCTCTCTCCCCCCGCGATCCGATCTCTCTCTCCCCCCGCGATCCGATCTCTCTCTCCCCCGCGATCCGATCTCTCTCTCCCCCCGCGATCCGATCTCTCTCTCCCCCCGCGATCCGATCTCTCTCTCTCCCCCCGCGATCCGATCTCTCTCTCTCCCCCCGCGATCCGATCTCTCTCTCCCCCCGCGATCCGATCTCTTCCCCCCGCGATCCGATCTCTCTCTTCCCCCCGCGATCCGATCTCTCTCTCCCCCGCGATCCGATCTCTCTCTCCCCCCGCGATCCGATCTCTCTCTCCCCCCGCGATCCGATCTCTCTCTCCCCCCGCGATCCGATCTCTCTCTCCCCCCGCGATCCGATCTCTTCCCCCCGCGATCCGATCTCTCTCTCCCCCTGCGATCCGATCTCTCTCTCCCCCGCGATCCGATCTCTCTCTCCCCCCGCGATCCGATCTCTCCCCCCCCCGCGATCCGACCTCTCCCGCCCCCGCGATCCGACCTCTCCCCCACCGCGATCCGACCTCTCCCGCCCCCGCGATCCGACCTCTCCCCCACCGCGATCCGACCTCTCCCCCCCCCGCCCCCCCACCGCGATCCGACCTCTCCCCCCCTCCGCGCTCCGACCTCTCCCCCCCGCTCCCCCCCCCGCGATCCGACCTCTCTCTCCCCCCCACCACGATCCGATCTCTTTCCCCCACCACGATCCGATCTCTTCCACCCTCGCAACCGGATCTCAACCCCACCCCCCCCCCAGCCCCCCCACTGGGATCTATCCCTCCCTCCTCTCTGGTTCCCCGGCAGCGGCCTTCCACAGCAGGCTTTCACGCCCGGCAACGGCCAGCCTCTCAGTCTGGCCGGCTGCTGGGTGGAAAACGGAGCTAAAAAAATCTCAAGGTCCTGCTGTTAAATTCAGCAGAATCTCCTCCTTCCTGGTATTTCCGGGTTTTCTGGCCCCTGACTGGCACCACTGCTCCCTCCCCGCCTCCCCATAAATATCTTGGCCACTGAGTCAGCTGAAGTCGTTTCATAAGAGTCAAAATTTAGTTTTTCATTCTTTGCTTCACTCGAGAGAGAGAGACAATGGATCACAGCTGTTTGGTTTTTGATGTCACACTAAAATTGGCGAGACCATGCAGACACTGCAACAACGGATGAACGGACACCGTGCAACAATCGCCAGACAGGAGGGTTCCTTCCCAGTCGGGGAACACTTCAGCAGTCAAGGACATTCAGCCACCGATCTTCGGGTAAGCGTTCTCCAAGGCGGCCTTCGAGACACACGACAACACAAAATCGTCGAGCAGAAATTGATAGCCAAGTTCCGCACCCATGAGGACGGCCTCAACCGGGATCTTGGGTTCATGTCGCGCTACACGTAACCCCACCAGTGAAATAAAGTTATCTGTTTTTAATACAACGGGTCATTCTCTGTCTTTCTCTTCCTTTCGGATGTTTCTCTCTCTCTCTCTCTCTCTCTCTCCGTCTTTTGTATATTCGATGGTCCTGTCGGTAACATCTCTCTGTCTGAACACTTTGATTGCCTTGACAACAGGCAGTTGGAAAGATTATCTGTAATCACCAGGTATTGTTCTCTGACTATAAATGCGGCAACCTTCCATGGAATCCGAATCCCACGCTCACCTGACGAAGGAGGAAGCCTCCGAAAGCTTGTGATTTTCAAATAAAACAGTTGGACTATAACCTGGTGTTGTAAGATTCCTTACACTAAAATTGGACCATGACTTTTTTTTACCACTTATATTCCTCACTTGCACTTGCTCGGGAGAGTCACTTCACTGCATGTTGGAAAATAACAATCCAGACACAGTACTGCAGCTAGCTCCTTGAGCAAATGAGTAATGTTAGATAACCGAATTTGGAAGGATGAGTTCTATTCCCACCAATACCAGTCTGGTCCTCACACTGCAAGGTGTGCCCATGACCACAAGGAAAAAGAAATGCAAGAAACAATATCAATTTATAAAAGAAGAAAAAGTGTTGAGGAAGATGCAGAGAATATAATAAGAAAGACAAGAGAATGCAACAAAGAGTTTTACTTTTTACTGTAATTACCTTTACTTTTTAATCCCTATTTTAGTCATAACTGCAATTTCCTTTCTTTTTGTAATAGTTGATTTATGGTCTGTTACATTTTCTATTCACTTTTTACTTCATATTACACTTTGCTCGCTCCATCTTACTCCCCCCGCCCCCCCTGCCTCACCCAAGTAATGGTGCTGTATCATGAACAGAGGCTTAATATATTATTTTATCAAGTAAACCAAGGGTCAAGGTGAAGGTTGAAGCTCCATAGTACAGGACATCACCAAGTATGAAAAGAGTAGAAGGGAAGACAAGGTGAACTAGGACGTAATGGTTAGTGATACCAAACTTTGTTTATGAAAACCTGTAGATTCCAGGAAGAAAGGCAGACCAAAAGAGATAAGGACTCCCACAGTTTTGAGGCTTCGGGGAAGTATGATGTACAGTGAGATATTTCATTTTAGCACTGAGAATATAGGGTGGTCTATTTTCATCTGCGGAGAATCAAGAGAGGAAAGTTCAGAGGAACAATGACCACAGTAGTAGCAATAGTATATATTGAGAGAGAAAGAATACGACAATGGAAAGTATGAGGTTGGAGGGTAGAAGTGAGGATGAATATCTGATGACAACAAGCTTTTTCTTCAGGCCTGTTTATGACTGAGAAAGATTTGAATTTGAATGCTTATCAAGATTTTAAAAAAGTCCTGAGGAATGCAACATTTTTTCTTCAAAGTCGAGTTTCATGATCTGCGTTATTAGACCAGGAAGAGCACAGTTCATATGTGGTTCAGAGCTTGATCACATCACCATGTATATTAACCGATATCCCATAAGGCCAGCCTCCAACTGCATCAGCATGACATTTGTTTTTCCCCATGTTCAGTTATGCCAAATTGAATGTAATTTTGGGCCAGATTTTGCTGTAGCAGGGCATCTAACGGTGTCTGCCATTAGTTAGACTTGCCCTGCACCCTTCAGCTCAAAAAAATGTTTGCCCCACAAAGTAACTGGAAGTGCGAGCTGATAATGGCACAGCGAGGGAAACAGGGAATCAGGGAATCAGGACATCTGGGGCCTGAGTGAACAGGGCAACCAACGGGGTATCTATCCCATTAACCAATGAGATTTAAGGATTGGGGAATTAACACAGGAAGGACTGAGAAGGAGGGTGAATTAAAGGGGGTGAATTCAATATCAAATCAGGTACAGAAATAGAAAGAAAAAGAAAGATTGAATTAAGAGAGAGAGAAAATAGGTGACAGAAAGGAAAAGTTAAAAAAATTAATATAAAATTGGACATTTTTTAAATCTCCCTGAAAAATTCAAAACATGAAGGAATGAGACTCCATACTTATGATAGTTAATTTTTAGTGCCCAAGAGGTTGATTGGCAGTAATAAACAATTATCACATCGTTAAAAGGATGCTTACGCTACTAATTACAAGCCCTAATTTTCTGCGGCTGGTTTAGTTTGTATCTACCACCAAATACAGCAACTTCACGACATTGAATGCATTTCACTGGTGAGGCAGACAGCTCAATGCAATTTTCGTGAAGCTAACAGCAGAGCAGTCAGCAACTTTTGGATATTCGCATTTTACCACGCATCTGCCCCTCACCTGAAGTTGCTGTACCATTTAGCCATAAATAACGGAGAGCGCCATTAGCTTCACCGTTATTCTGGCCCATTATCTTGTTGACTCAGTCATTAAAACCTGAATTGAGATTGCCCAAACTAATTTCTCTCAAGACCCTTAACGGCTGAAAAGGAGAGGCTAGTGATAGGCGATTTTATGGTTGGATATGTGGGCCGTTCTTTTCTACTGTAAATACACGGCTAACAGGACAGTGATTTGTGTGCCAAGAGCGAAGGGTGCAAATTTGGAGAGGGTGGATAGATCCGCACAAAGAGTGGGAGGTCAGTGAGTGATGTTTGTACATGTGGTAAAAACAATATTGGAGAGAAGCTGTCAGAAATACTCAATAGTAGATTCAAGCAATTTGAGGGATGAATTCCTCTCTCTGTGCTACACATACCACAATTGTAAACCCATTTCTATAGAATGGGCTATTAATTGTTTTGTAGCTAGCATGAAATGAGAAAAAAAACACTCATCCCATCTAGTTTTTCAGCATTTGGAAGACTTGGAACAAGTGACCTCTTAATCATTATTCTTTGAATAAAACAAGTTTAATTTTGTGAGTTGGTCTTCATAACTTACAGAATCTTCCTTGTCGTGCTTTTATAAATATTTTCTATACATCAGTGTCCTTTTGAAGCCAAAAATATCAGCACATTTTCCAAACCATTAGTTTTGTTTTGTTTCTGTGGTACCGCCCGCAGCTCCCCCCACTTCACTGTGCTCTGTTCCCTGTCCCCTCCTGATGTGCTCTGCTCCACAACCCCATATCTGCTCAGAGGGAGCCAGTGTTAAATATCCAGACATGAGAGAAATGGCATAGGAGATAAGCTAGTTTCTACACAAATGCAAACAAGCATCTAATTCTTACTTGATCATTGCAACAAAGGAGAATGAGGGAAGTTGGAGCTTAGCATAATGTTAACAACGTTAGAAAGACTTTTAATCTTTCTTTGATAACAAAAATGGAATAAATGAATTTTTTTTTGATTTAACGTTGGGAAAATTTTAATGTTTTCCAAGAAACCCAAAGATCCGTTGGCAATATTTTCATTTGGATACAAAAGATGCACCAGAAATGGTAAATCAACACAGCGCGTGTTGAAAGAAAAAGTGATCATTTCTATATTTGAACAGTTCAAGCCACAACCCTGTCGATGATGTATTCTGACATCACACCCTCTAAGATACCAACACACTGCATCACCATCATTCTGTTGGTCTGCTTTTATGACAATTCTGTTTGTTTTATGAGATCTAAAATTTATAATTTTGGTTTGTACCAATAGTGTCAACAATGATATCTAGTCCCAATGTAATAACACTTGATAAAACTGCATCATTCATACATTATTCAATCAGATCTGACTCCTGCATAAGTATTACATCAAACAGGTGCCCATTCATAGAATCATAGAATGATACAGCACAGAAGGGGGCAATTCGGCCCATCGTGCCTGTGCCGGCTCTTTGAAAGAGCTATCCGATTAGTCCCATCCCCCGGCTGTTCCCTATAACCCTGTAAATGATTCCACTTCAAGTATTTATCCAATTCCCTTTTGAAAGTTATTATTGAATCTGCTTCCACCACTCTTTCAGGCAGTGCATTCCAGATCATTACAACTTACTGTGTATACCCAAGTCCAGGTCATTAATATATATCAAAAATAGTAGTGGCCCTAATATCAGCCCCTGGGGGACACCACTGTATACTTACCTCGAGTCTGAAAAGCAACCATTCACCACTATTCTCTGCTTTCTCTCTCTCAGCCAATTTTGTATTCACACTGCCAATGCCCCTTTAATCCCATGGGTTTCAAGTCTATTATGTGGTACTTTAACAAATGCCTTTTGAAAATCCATACACACAACATCAACCGCACTACTCTCATCAACCCTCATTTACTTCATCAAAGAATTCAATCAAGTTAGTCAAACAGGATTTGCCTTTAATAAATCCGTGCTGGCTTTCATTTATTAGCCTATATTTTCCAAGTGATAATTAATTTTGACTCGCGTTCTTGTCTCTAAAAGTTTCCCCACCACCGACGTAAGGCTGACTGGCCTGTAACTGCCGGGTTTATCCTTTTCTCTTTTTTTGAACAGGGGTGTAAACATTTGCAGTCCTCCGGAACTGCTCCCATATCTAAGGAGGATTGGAAGATTATGACCAGAGCCTCTGCTATCTCCGTATTGTAGGAAAAAATAAATTGGAATTGCTACTAGAATCTGACCCATTGCCAGCCAAACGACAAGAATGGTGATCTGCATCAGGCCTTCACACCAGATCAGATGGTACATCTATTAAAAGACATTGGATGACAGATTTTAAGTCTGTGGTACATTCCAGAAGAAATGGGTATAAACACTTAGCTATTTTAGTACCTCGGGGATAATGGAACCTGAATTGCCCTTTATCTTCCACAGATATTGAGTAGGAAAAAGGAAAGAAAGAAAGAAAAACTTTTTCAGCTAACTTTATTTCTCATTCAGGGTTATTCTACTACACACAGGCACTAACAGGTTTAATATGTGTCTTTGGAGCTGGCCAAATGATTGAATAATTGTAAACAATACTTGTCAGATGCTTCCACGGGGGAGATACCCTCCAACTCTATCCCAAGGCCTGTCACTCTATTTTCATTTCTTCTGCCCTGCTGGAAGTAATCAGAGCATATTGATTTGAGAATTCCTTATTACTGGTCTGTTTTACTCAGTACCTGAATGGCAAACGGGGATTGCCTCCTGGAGCAATGGGATTGCTATTTCTGTTCATAATCTTTCCATGCTATCTTGTGTAAACAGACCACCGCATCTCATTCTAGCTAAGTTGAGAGAATAACAGAGTTTTACATATGTCAAAGATACCATTCTGAACTCATGGCACCTGGTTCTTGTAAACAATCTGTCATTTGACTACTTTACTGATTAACTGTTTTTTGTGTTTCTGATAAAAAAGCATTAGCATAAGGGTTGTCATGATCTGGAATGCACTGCCTGAAAGGGTGGTGGAAGCAGATTCACTAGTAACTTTCAGTAGGGAATTTAATATATACTTGACAAGAAAAAAAATTGCAGGGCTATGGAGAAAGAGTACGGGAGTGGGACTAATTCGATAGCTCTTTCAAAGAGCCAGCACAGGCACGATGGGCCGAATGGCCTCCTTTTGTTCTGTATGATTCTATTCTATGACAATCAGCCAAATCACTTCAGAAATTTTTTCTCTGTTGATAGTCTTTCCGCTGCACTCTTGCACTTCGGCATGAAATTCAGCAAGGGAACGGAATCTTTTTCTTTCAGCGTGTAAGTGCACCATACACGCTGAGTTCAATCCCTGATATGTGATGAGCCTGGACGAGCGGGTGCTAGTGCAGTAGTGGGGGCACTAAATTGGGTTCAAAGACCCTGAACAAAAATTAGGAATAGGAATCCTGGCCAACCGTTCCTCCCACGGTTCAGGGTCAGAGGATCCAATTTAGTGCCCCACCCACTGCCAATACTGCCTCATATACACTTATCACAGACTGCAGATTTAACCTAGTACTTTCACAGTTTGTATGGTCCTCACTCAATGCTTTAACACAGGGTCAAGCAACCCACATTGTAGCAACACACATGAGAAGGGGCCATTTAGAAAAGATACTGGAGGGTTGTCCTTCCTACAATACCATGCTCCAGATTGAGTCACCATCTTCAGAAGAGAGCGAAAAAAGAAATCCTTTTGGCTCTAGGTTTTGATTTTTAACTCCTCAGTAAGTATCTGCTGAAGCCTCTTGATTTTTTTGTCACTTGCCTTGTCATTGGAGTCTTCCAGCTATGCTTCTCATTGATGGTCATGGATGGTCTCTGAGTAAAAAGACTTTGACATAGAGATAGCAAATAAACAACTGACCTGCAGCAGTGAATGGAAATTCAGTAAATGAATGTGCATTGCAGAGTTAATATTGGGCTGGATCTTCCTCCACCATTTTACACAAAGTCAGGCGGGACAGCGGTAGAAAAAAATTTGGCGTCGAGGCCTACTGCCTGCTCCCTGCCTGAAGCTCTATTTCCTTTCGCTGTGACTGCTGGTCTCCCCTTCCTATCCCAACCACGTAGGAATGCTGGTTTGGTTGGCGGGGAAATGCCCTAACATCTCAGCCCACTTCCCTCCTATCCGTCCCTCCAACAACCGCTCCATAAGATCACCTGATGAAAGGGCTAGCGGTGGTAAATTTGTTAATTGAGGGAGAAGGCCTAGTCGAGTACTCCACTCCCTCCAATTTGACTGCTAAAATGCTGATAACTGCTCATCTGTGTTTTTTGTTTAATTTAATGCCTCCCTTGGGAAGAAAGCATCGAGGATTGCTTTTATGTTTTTTCACCTGTTTCCAGGAAACATTTCGGGAAAATGCTAGAGTCTATTTTAAAGGATGTGATAACAGGACACTTAGAAAATATCAACGGGATTAGACAAAGTCAACATGAATTTATGAAAGGGAAATCACGTTTAACAAACCTACTGGAGTTTTTTGAGGATGTAACTGGTAGAATAGATAAGGGAGAACCAGTGGATGTGGTTTATTTGGATTTTCAGAAGGTCTTTGATAAAGTCCCACATAAGAGGTTGCATGCAAAATTAGAGCACATAGGATTGGGGGAAATATACTGGCATGGACTGAAAATTGGTTAACAGACAGGAAACAGAGAGTAGGAATAAATGGGTCTTTTTCGGGGTGGCAGGCAGTGACTCATGGGGTACCACAGGGATCAGTGCTTGGGCCCCAGCTATTCACAATATATATCAATGCTTTGGATGAGGGAACCAAATGTAATATTTCCAAGTTTACTGATGACACAAAACTAGGTGGGATCGTGAGTTGTGAGGAGGATGCAAAGAGGCTTCAAGGCGATTTAGACAAGTTGAGTGAGTGGGCAAATACATGGCAGATGCAGTATAGTGTGGATAAATGCGAAGTTATCCACTTCGGAAGGAAAAACAGAAAGGCAGAGTATTATTTAAATGGTGATAGATAGGGAAATGTTGATGTACAAAGGGACCTGGGTGTCCTTGTACACCAGTCACTGAAAGCAAACATGCAGGTACAGCAAACTGTTAGGAAGGCAAATGGTATGTTGGACTTCATTGCAAGAGAATTTGAGTACAGGAGCAAGGATATCTTACTGCAGTTATTCAGGGCCTTGGTGAGACCACACCTGGAGTATTGTGTGCAGTTTGGACTCCTTACCTAAGAAAGGATATACTTGCCATAGAGGGAGTGCAGCGAAGGTTCACCAGACTGATTCCTGGGATGGCAGGACTGTCTTATGAGGAGAGATTGGGTCGACTCGGCCTGTATACACTCAAGTTTAGAAGAATGAGAGGGGATCTCATTGAAACATATAAAATTCTGACAGGGCTAGACAGACTGGATGCAGCGAGGATGTTTCTTCTGGCTGGGGGGGTCTAGAACGAGGGGTCAGAGTCACAGGTTACGGGGTAGGACATTTAGGACTTTTTTTTTATTCATTCATGGGATGTGGGCGTCACTGGCGAGGCCGGCATTTATTGCCCATCCCTAATTGCCCTTGAGCCGCCTTCTTGAACCGATGCAGTCCGTGTGGTGACGGTTCTCCCACAGTGCTGTTAGGAAGGGAGTTCCAGGATTTTGACCCAGCGACAATGAAGGAACGGCGATATATTTCCAAGTCGGGATGATGTGTGACTTGGAGGGGAATGTGCAGGTGGTGTTATTCCCATGTGCCTGCTGCCCTTGTCCTTCTAGGTGGTAGAGGTCGCGGGTTTGGGAGGTGCTGTCGAAGAAGCCTTGGCGATTTGCTGCAGTGCATCCTGTGGATGGTACACACTGCAGCCACTGTGCGCCGGTGGTGAAGGGAGTGAATGTTTAGGATGGTGGATGGGGTGCCAATCAAGCGGGCTGCTTTATCTTGGATGGTGTCGAGCTTCTTGAGTGTTGTTGGAGCTGCACTCATCCAGGCAAGTGGAGAGTATTCCATCACACTCCTGACTTGTGCCTTGTAGATGGTGGAAAGGCTTTGGGGAGTCAGGAGGTGAGTCACTCGCCGCAGAATACCCAGCCTCTGACCTGCTCTTGTAGCCACAGTATTTATATGGCTGGTCCAGTTAAGTTTCTGGTCAATGGTGACCCCTAGGATGTTGATGGTGGGGGATTCGGCGATGGTAATGCCGTTGAATGTCAAGGGGAGGTGGTTAGACTCTCTCTTGTTGGAGATGGTCATTGCCTGGCACTTGTCTGGCGCGAATGTTACTTGCCACTTATGAGCCCAAGCCTGGATGTTGTCCAGGTCTTGCTGCATGCAGGCTCGGACTGCTTCATTATCTGAGGGGTTGCGAATGGAACTGAACACTGTGCAGTCATCAGCGGACATCCCCTTTTCTGACCTTATGATGGAGGGAAGGTCATTGATGAAGCAGCTGAAGATGGTTGGGCCTAGGACACTGTCCTGAGGAACTCCTGCAGCAATGCCCAGGGGCTGAGATGATTGGCCTCCAACAACCACGACCATCTTCCTTTGTGCTAGGTATGACTCCAGCCACTGGAGAGTTTTCCCCCTGATTCCCATTGACTTCAATTTTACTAGGGCTCCTTGGTGCCACACTCGGTCAAATGCTGCCTTGATGTCAAGGGCAGTCACTCTCACCTCACCTCTGGAATTCAGCTCTTTTGTCCATGTTTGGACCAAGGCTGTAATGAGGTCTGGAGCCGAGTGGTCCTGGCGGAACCCAAACTGAGCATCGGTGAGCAGGTTATTGGTGAGTAAGTGCCACTTGATAGCACTGTTGACGACACCTTCCATCACTTTGCTGATGATTGAGAGTAGGCTGATAGGGCGGTAATTGGCCGGATTGGATTTGTCCTGCTTTTTGTGGACAGGACATACCTGGGCAATTTTCCACATTGTCGGGTAGATGCCAATGTTGTAGCTGTACTGGAACAACTTGGCTAGAGGGGCAGCTAGTTCTGGAGCACAAGTCTTCAGCACTACAGCTGGGATGTTGTCGGGGCCCATCGCCTTTGCTGTATCCAGTGCACTCAGCCGTTTCTTGATATCACGTGGAGTGAATCGAATTGGCTGAAGACTGGCTTCTGTGATGGTGGGGATTTTGGGAGGAGGCCGAGATGGATCATCCACTCGGCACTTCTGGCTGAAGATGGTTGCAAACGCTTCAGCCTTGTCTTTTGCACTCATGTGCTGGACTCCACCATCATTGAGGATGGTAATGTTTGCAGAGCCTCCTCCTCCCGTTAGTTGTTTAATTGTCCACCACCATTCACGACTGGATGTGGCAGGACTGCAGATCTTTGATCTGATCCGTTGGTTGTGGAATCGCTTAGCTCTGTCTATAGCTTCCGCTGTTTAGCATGCATGTAGTCCTGAGTTGTAGCTTCACCAGGTTGGCACCTCATTTTTAGGTACGCCTGGTGCTGCTCCTGACATGCTCTTCTACACTCCTCATTGAAACAGGGTTGATCCCCTGGCTTGTTGGTAATGGTAGAGTGAGGAATATGCCGGGCCATGAGTTTACAGATTGTGCTGGAATACAATTCTGCTGCTGCTGATGGCCCACAGCACCTCATGGATGCCCAGTTTTGAGCTGCTAGATCTGTTCTGAATCTATCCCATTTAGCACGTTAGATGGTGTCCTCAGTGCGAAGATGGGACTTCGTCTCCACGAGGACTGTGCGGTGGTCACTCCTACCAATACTGTCATGGACAGATGCATTTGCGACAGGTAGATTGGTGAGGACGAGGTCACCACCTGTCGCAGGCCCAGTCTGGCAGCTATGTTCTTCAGGACTCGGCCAGCTCAGTCAGTAGTGGTGCTACCGAGCCACTCTTGGTGATGGACATTGAAGTACCCCACCCACAGTACATTCTGTGCCCTTGCTACCCTCAGTGCTTCCTCCAAGTGGTGCTCAACATAGAGGAGGACTGATTCATCAGCCGAGGGAGGGCGGTAGGTGTTAATCAGCAGGAGGTTTCCTTGCCCATGTTTGACCTGATACCATGAGATTTCATGGGGTCCAGAGTTAATGTTGAGGACTCCCAGGGCCACTCCCTCCTGACTGTATATCACTGAGATGAGGAGAAATTTCTTCACTCAGAGCAGAGGGTGGTGAACCTGTGGAATTCTCTACCACAGAAGGCTTTGAAGGCCAAGTCACTGAATATATTTAAGAAGGAGCTGGATAGATTTCAAGACACAAAAGGCATCAAGGGGTCTGGGGAGAGAGCGGGAATATGGTATTGAGATGGACGATCAGCCATGATCATATTGATCATGGGCCGAATGGCCTATTCCTGCTCCTATTTTCTATTATTCCATTTTCTATATAATTTTCTTATTGTAGCATCATAGAATGGTAACAGCAGAGAAAGAGGCCATTTGACCCATCAAGCCCATGCCGGCTCTGTGTAAGAGCAAAAGAGTCATAGAGTCATAGAGTTATACAGCACGGATAGAGGCCCTTCGGCCCATCGTGTCCGCGCCGGCCATCAGCCCTGTCTAATCTAATCCCATATTCCAGCATTTGGTCCGATATCCTCCATCCCTTCACTAAATTCACCAAGTAAAATAGATTCAAGTTAGTCCCATTCCCCCGCTCTTTCCCCAAACTCTGTCTTACAACCAGAAACTTCCATGTGTTGAAGGAGTTAGATTTTTTTTTTCTCCTGACCTTTGGATGTTATAAATATGTTGATATTCGTTTTGGTTTCACTTATAAATTTTTAATTACAGCCTGCATCCAGAATTTTTGAAACACATGGATATTATATTCATGCATAAATAAAATAGATAGCTAGGGTGGAATTATAGTTAATTAAAACAATATTTCCATTAAAATGCCTTCTGGAAACTGATTAGGCTTCATTCTAAGGCTCATGGTATCATTTGAGTGCTTTGATCTTTGTCCTGGCTGGCTATTTTTCTTCTTATTGAATCTATTTTACTTGGTGAATTTAGTGAAGGGATGGAGGATATGATGTTTTTTGTTTGGGGTGAGGTGTGATGAAAATTGGGCTGAGGTGTGATGAAAATTGGGCTATATTGATACAATATTGTAAGTTTCATCAGCTACAATATGGAGAGTGAAAAATCCTTGAAACTCATAAGATGCTGTATGATTGGTTCAGTTTGGGTACAGCTGGCTGTTCCTTTTCTAAAAATTAAAGTGGTGGGATATTCAAAAATCAAGAAGCCCCCATAATTCTTTTCCAGGATATAAAAGGAGTTGTTCTGATCAAATCAGACAGCCTGTTTGAAGAATCCATTTGAAAGTCACTGATCAGTTTGAAACTCCCACGAGAGAGAGAAAATCAGTTTGAATTTCAAGGAACGGTGTAGGTTAATTAGACTCCTGTAGTGATTAAAAATAATCAGGAAAAAGATTCCCAGCATTATTTTCAAGTTCGTTACAAAGAGTTAGTTCAGTTCTTAGACATTGTCTGCTGTAAATATATAACAATATTATATGACGATTCCTTATGTAACTTGCTCATTTTTATCTTAAAACAAGCTCTGATGTGGTGCTCTACTATTTTCAAAGACTGGAGTGACACCTTAAGAAGGTAAAGGCAATCACCAGATGGGGTTTGCTGTTCATATTCCTGTGCGTGTTAGCAAAAGCTTACCTAAATCTCAAGGCAAGGATCGACATTCTCAAAGGCACAGAGAGCTGGGCCTTATCCATAAGAGTGATTTAAGATGTGAGAGCCAAAATAATGTCAGCTGGGAAGGTCAGGAAAGATCCAAAACTATAATGGGGTGTTGTGGGGGGGGGAGGCGGGAGGACACACACATGTTTCCCCTTTGACCAGTTCTATTTTTAATGCACTTACACTGCCATATCATTTTACTAAATAGAAAATCGGAATATTTGGACCAGTTTCTGTATCAATGTGACATGCAGTATAACTGTGCTTTCAAGTTGCTAAATTGCTTCAGATTTGTCAAATGGCATTCAACTAACTCACAGGGGTTGTATTGATGCTGCTCGGGCTTCAGTCCAACTGAAACTGATGAAAAAGCGATCTTTCTGAACTTCACTTTGAAAGTTTAAAAAGGTGTTGTGCTGTCTAGTAGGAAGCCTTTAACTCTCTGAAGTTAGAAATGAGCTAAGAGGAATGGAAACTCTTCACTAACTTCAAAAACTTCAGCGGTGTCACGGAGCAGAGTTCAACCCTGTGCACTTACTGTGTACACAGAGCTCTATTTTATCTGAGCACAGAGTGAGATGATTGGTGCTGTTGGTTCATACCACTCCAAAGCAAGTGGCAAAACTGATGTCTGAAGTACAAAGAAGCCAAATATTTTCCCACCTTTCAGCTTAGACTATTAGTCTGTGAAAATGGTGCACATTTTCAAACTCACCAACTGAAAGCTTTAATTACATGTATTCTATTTTGACTCAGATATCCAACAAAGACAAAATCACTTTAGGTTTCACAAAGTAATGTGTCAATAATACTGCATTAAAACTAATTACCTCATATCACATATTTGTTGGACAAGATTCATTTAATTCCGCTTTAATGAGTTGTTCTTTTAATTTAGCAAGCCTAATGTTGGATAAATGGATAAAACAGAGTTATTCGTGCATTGAGAATTTTAATAATTAACACATTAATAGGTTTCAGGCAGTCTTGGTGGTTTGACTTGTGAATAATTAAACACTGCATTGCAGGTCAGATGAAACGTTCAAGTGAGCTGCATTTGCCCTGCAGGCCTGTACCCCTGGGCTCTGACAAGGAGAACACTGAGGACTGTTTTATTTGGAAAAGTTAATAATAAGAGTGCTGTTTAATTATGACAGAGAGAGCTGAAGTGCCAGCAGCAAATGTTAATTATTTGCAGTTGGCAGAATATTCACCTGCTGAAATATTGAATAAAATCGTAGTTTCGATTTATATATGAACAGAAAAGCAGGTAGCAGAATTACGTGCAGTTGACATCCATTTTCAGAGAGGTGTTGACATTTCTATGATAAAATGCTGTTACTGCAAATCTGTCAGTTCAATGTTACCCCAGAGCTGACTTGTAAGATTTCATTGCCAATTAGAATGAATCACATTACTGCCACAGCTTTGAGAAATATGGGTTTCAAAGCACTGATAATCTGCCATTAGTTGGAAATTAGTACAGTAAGCATTGATATTGCAATGTGTAATGGGTTTAATAAAACCGAACACTTAATGTAATTCCTTTGGAAAGAAATGCACAATTCCGATTTCAGCTTTTGCAGATATCAGAACTTTGACCAGGGATTTTTTTTTAAACAAGAGAAAAGTTTGAATGGGCTCAGATACGTAAACTTAAAATGTCATTCTATTTTTTTGAAAATTGGACTTGTGTGTTACCCTGATAGAACAGCTGTTTGAGACAGTGAGCAGCTGAGCCATGTAGGGTAGGATATTCCCACTTTGATTCTCGAGTCCGTGTTGAGTTAGCTGATCTCGGCTGGGATGGTGGATTGGACATTAGAATTGGGCTCAGGAGCCCCCATGTTGGGATGGAAAAAGCTGGAGAATGGTTTGCATTCTGGATTCCTATTCAATAATCCCAACCGGAAGCGTGTAAGTGTGAATGTCAAGTGGGACAGGATTGTGTTTGGCTATAATGTCCACGTGGTTCAACAGAGAACTGACAGTTGCTGTCAAGGCTCCCAGATGAAGAACAAACACTTGGATAAAGCACACGCCTGACATGTCGGTGAGCCAAGAGAAAGTGTTCAATGGGCAGAACTTTCAACTTCAGAGGCGTATGACGAACAGTAGCTGATCGGCCGCTGGTTAGACAGCTGGCCCAATTTTCCTTACCATTAGAAAGGAAAATCAGGCAGGGTGCATAACCAGCAGCCGATCTGCTACCGCCTGCTTTACACCCCTACCGAAGTTGAAAGATCCGCCCAAAGTATCCACGGGATTGCATAGAGAAAGAAAAGCAAAAGATAGAGCAGAAAATCCATTAATAGGAATGAGTAAGAGAGAATTCAGAGAACAAAGAATTGAAGGGAAAAACAGAAATGTGAGTAATACAGCAATGTAAATACTCAGTGAAGTAGGAAATAAAGGGTTAATGCAACACATTTCAAGTGTGCATCAATGAGAATGTGCCAGTGTAACTCAGAGTCAGGTCCCAATCTGACTTTGGAACATACCATGGAATGGTGTGAAATCTCCTTCAGAAGCTGTGTCCCGCTGTTTGGATTTAGAAGTAGGGAGGTGTATGGGCCAGGGCATCAGGTACTGCCTGTGCATTGGGGACGGGAACCTGTCATTGACGTATAACACAAGATCAATGAATTTAAATACCTTGATGATGTGCAAAGTGGATGATGTGCTTGAAGAATATAGAGGTTGGTGACTGCAGCTCCTATGGGACTGTTGACTGCCCTTAGGGATGTTCCTGTTTTATGCCAAAAAATTGGCTTGGGAGCAGAGCATTTCCCTCCACAGATTGGATTTTGGAGATCAAGCTGTGGGAAGTATGAAGAATGACTCTATTTTAAAGAAAGAGCCACCCAGCAATAAACAGTGTAATTTTTGACCAAACCTGCCTTGTAAAAACTGATTGAAAAGGTGATTGAGCATCGGGGCACTCCAGGTGTATTGTCCAGTTTTGCCCTAATTTAAGTAAAATTGGAAGCCTTAATGAGCTTTGCACCATCTGTGCACAGGCTCTATGTGAACAAGATTTTATTCATTTTTTTTAATTCATTCTTGGGATGTAAGCATTACTGACAAGGCCGGCATTTATTACCCATTCCTAATTGCTCCGAGAAGGTGGTGGTGAGCTGCCTTCTTGAACTGCTGCAGTCCATGTGATGAAGCTATTCCCACAATGCTGCTAGATTGGGAGTTCCAGGATTTTCACCCAGCAAGGAAAGACGATATATGACCAAGTGTGTGACTTGGAAGGGAAATTCAAGGTGATGATGTTCCCATTCACCTACTACCTTTGTCCTTCTCGGTGGTGGAAGTTGTGGGTTCAGGAGGTGCCATCGAAGAAGCCTTGGCGAGGTGCTGCAGTTCATTCTGCAGATAGTACACACTGTGCATGTAGGGCCTGTGCTCATTAAGGCTTCTAATTTTATTTAAATTAGGGTAAAACTGCACGGATTTGTAAAAGGTAGATCATGTTTGACTAACTTGATTGAGTTCTTTGATGAAGTAATGGAGAGGGTTGATGAGGGGAGTGCGGTTGATATGTATATGGACTTTCAAAAGGCATTTGATAAAGTACCACATAATAGACTTGTTAGCAAAATTAAAGCCCATGAGATTAATAGAACAGTGGCAGTGTGGATACAAAATTTGCGAGAGGACAGAAAGCTGAGAGTAGTGGTGAACATTTGTTTTTCAGACTGGAGCGAAATATGCAGTGGTGTTCCCCCAGGTCAGTATTAGGACCACTGCTCTTTTTGATATATATTAAATGACCTGGACTTGGGTATAGAGGGTATAATTTCAAAGTTTGCAGATGATACGAAACAATGTGGAAGATAGTAACAGACTTCAGGAGGATATAGTCAGACTGGTGAAATGGGGAGACATATGGCAGATGAAATTTAACGCAGAGAAGTGTGAAGTGATACATTTTAGTAGGAAGAATGAGGAGAGGCAATATAAACTAAATGGTACAATTAAAATGGGGTGCAAGAACAGGGAGACCTGGTGGTGCACATACACAAATCTTTGAAGGTGGCAGGACAAGTTGAGAAGGCTGTTTAAAAAAGCATATGGGATCCTAGGCTTTATTAATAGAGGCATGGAATACAAAATCAAGGAAGTTATGCTACAACTTTATAAAACACTGGTTAGGCCTCAGCTGTTCAATTCTGGGCACCACACTTTAGGAAGGATGTCAAGGCCTTGGAGAGGGTGCAGAAGATATTTACTAGAATGGATTTACTACAGGGATGAGGGACTTCAGTTATGTGAAGAGATTGGAGAGGCTGAGGTTGTTCTCCTTAGAACAGAAAAGATTGAGGGGAAATTTGTTAGAGGTGTTCAAAATCATCAACGGTTTTGATAGAGTAAATAAGGAGAAACTGATTCCAGTGGCAGAAGGGTCAGTAACCACAGGACACAGGTTTAAGGTGATCAGCAAAAGAGCCAGAGGTGACATGAGGAAACATTTTTTTTTGCAGCGAGTTGTAATGATGTGGAATGCACTGCCTGAAAGGATAGCGGAAGCAGATTCAATAGTAACTTTCAAAAGGGAATTGGATAAATACTTGAAGGGAAAACATTTACAGGGCTATGGGGAAAGAGCAGTGGAATGGGACTAATTGGATAGCTCTTTCAAAGAGCCAGCACAGATACGATGGGCCGAATGGCCTCCTCCTGTGTTGCACCTACTATGATACTATGCAGCCATGGTGCTCTGGTGATGGAGGGAGTGGATCTTTGAGCTGGTGGATGGGCTCCTTGATCAAGCGGACTGCATTGTTCTGGATGGTGTCGAGCCTCTTGAGTGTTGTTGCAGCTGCACCCATCCAGGCAAGTGGAGAGTATTCGCAAGTGGTGAAAAGGCTTTGGGGAGTCAGGAAGCCACAGCGTTTATGTGGCTGATCTATTTGAGTTTCTGGTAATGGTGACCCCCCAGGATGTTGATGATGGGGGATTTGACGATGGTTGTGTCATGGGGAAGTGGTTAGCCTCTCTCTTGTTGGAGATGATGTGGCGATGCCGGTGATGGACTGGGGTGGACAAATGTAAGGAATCTTACAACACCAGGTTATAGTCCAACAGTTTTATTTGAAAGCTTGTGATTTTCAAATAAAACTGTTGGTCTATAACCTGGTGTTGTAAGATTCCTTACATTTGTTGGAGGTGGTCATTGTCTGGCACTTACGTGGTGCAAATGTTACTTGCCACTTATCAACCCAAGCCTGGATGTTGTCTAGATCGTACTGCAGTTGGGCATGGACTGCTTCATTATCCGAGGAATATATATGTATATATGCAGCTTGACTCCTTCTGTCACCTCTACCCTCTCATCATCCTATAGCTCTGTTGAATTTACTCCCATCTTCTGGGATTAGCCATGTTTCTGTAACTCCTCCAGCATTGTGTAATTTCCTGCTGCTACACATGCCTCCAAATCCAACACATAATTCTGTATACGTCTAGCATTCAAGTGTAAAGCTGGAAATTACTGTTGACAATATCTGTCAAATGCAATGTTTAACCTGGTCATTTCACGTTTCTCTCAGCTACGTCACTGGAATAGGTTAAAATCTCTCCAGAGAGAGGAATTCCTCACAACCCTTTTAGCACCAGTACTATAACTTTGCTGACAGCAATTTCCAAGTACAGGCACTTGATTCTGCTCTTTTGGAGAAGGATTGGTCTGGTTACCATGTGTAATGATATTATAACTGTGTTCATGACAACTTCCTCTTATTGGGCACGTTTACAATTTCACTGGAGATACTGACCAGCGGAAATCTCAGGAACACATTTACATTGTCACGACACATAATGACCAGAGAAATTCCTCCCCATATTGTGTTTGTTTACCAAAGTCACTTTCTGCTTTATAGTTTTCCTTCCATCTCCTTGACCATGCTTGAAGTTCTGCTGGGTCACAGTCAAAGTCTTATCAATTCCTTTTCATTTCTAGTATTAACAATGTATGAGCTATGCTCCATTGGCTGTCTGTTCATTTTAAATGTTAGCAGAGCACAGATGGGAAAGTAGGCTCACCCCAAAATGAAAGAGAAAGAAGAAAGAATTTGCATTTATATAGTTCCTTTTCGATCTCAGGACATGCCAAATGCAGCAGCCAATTTGCTCACAGCAATTAAATAAATGACCAGATTATCTGTTTTCAGTATTGGTTGAGGGATAAGTGTTGGCAAGGACACCATGAAAACTCCCCTGCTAATCTTCGAATCCACCTGAGAAGGCAGATAGGATCTCGGTTTAACGTCTCATGGAAGACGGCACCTCCAACAGTGCAATGCATCCTCAGTACTGCACTGAAGTGTTACCCTGGATTATGTGCTCAAGTTTCGAGAGTGGGGCTTGATCCCACAATCCTCTCAAGAGACGAGAGTGCTACCAGTGAGCAAAGGCTGACGTATAAAATGATTCAGAAGTTAACTCTCAAATTGCCCAGAAAGTTTCAACAGTTTTCCACTTTGCATTGACACAAACATTGGAGGTAAAGGTTTTTAAAAAACGTACTAAAGTCGAGTGCAACATGTAACAAGTTTACTTACTGTAATAGAATACATTGAAGAAGGTGGAGATGCTAATTAATGTTTATTTCTTTTATCTTTTTGAACAGATATACAATGACTATTTTGACAAGCCTCGCATGCAGAGTTTAAAGGGATTGACAAACTGTAAGTAAGTTTAAAAAAAATTATTGTTACATTTGATTTTCTAGTGGATATATGTGCAAGAGAAGGAGAACTGCCTCTCTGTGGATGATTATTTTCAAAAGAACTTCCAGATCTCCTGATATAAAGTTTATGGAGCTTCCTGTCCTTTGTTAAATGAGCTTTAATCTTGTGTCAAATAAAGTTAGCAGTTCTAACACTGCCTGTGCTATGTCAGTCCAGAAATTACTGTTGGTGAACGTTTAGTGTGTTGGTATTATATTTCACTTTATGCTATTTTAACCAACAGCTTAACACCTAAGTTGAAATATTAGGCAGATCATAGCATCATAGAATGGTTACAGCATGGAAGGAGGCCATTCGGCCCATTGAATCCGTGCCAGCTCTCTGCAAGAGCAATCCAGCTAGTCCCACTCCCCCGCCTATCCTCGTAGCCCTGCAAATTTTTTGCCTTCAAGTACTTATCCAATTCCCTTTTGAAAGCCACGATTGAATCTGCTTCCACCATCCCCTCAGGCAATGCATTCCAGATCATAACCACTCGCTGTGTAAAAAAGTTTTTCCTCAAGTCACCTTTGGTTCTTTTGCCAATCACCTTAAATCTATATCCTCTGATTCCGCCAATGGGAACAGTTTCTCTCTATCTACTCTGTCTGAACCCTTCATGATTTTGAATACCTCTGTCAAATCTCCTCTCAACCTTCTCTGCTCTAAGGAGAACAACCCCAGCTTCTCCAGTCTATCCACGTAACTGAACTCCCTCATCCCTGGAACCATTCCAGTAAATCTCTTCTGCACCCTCTCTAAGGCCTTCCTAAAGATCAACATTTATATGACTGCATTAAACGTTCATCTGCTATACAGTGCTTTCTAGGCTAAAATGGCAAAGAAAATTTACATTGGTCGCAGAAAAATGTCACATGGATAATCAGCATTTAATGATTTTGTTACACACAGTATTACACAATTCAGCTATAAAGTCCTTCTGCCTCATTTATGTTAAGGGCTGCAATTTAATACATAGCTTTGTAGATTTCTTTGATAATATTTAGGGAATTTACAGTTGCATATATCACACCCTGAACTGGAAAACAAAACCATGGTAGAAATTGGGCTGGATTTTGCTGTGAGTGGCAAACAAACGGCACCTGCTGTTTGTTAGACTTATGTTTGCCCATTGACTTTCTGTGAGCTTTTGCACAGCAAGTTCCTGTAAATTAGAGAGTCAAAAGCACGGCGCCCTCTACAGGGCATCTGGGACCTGTGTGAACAGGGCAAGCAACTGTGTATCCCCATAACCAATCAAATTGATGCATCGTTAATGAGCAGTTCAGACTGAACCAGGAATTGAAAGTCAGAATAGTTCAATTCAATGTCAAATCAGGTACAGTAAGTGAAGTAAAGAGAGGGAAAGAAAGATTGGATTAAGAGAGCGTTAAAGGAGAGAGAAAGAAAAAGTAAGAAGAACATTTTTTATTTAAATTTTTTTTTTAAATGTCCAACAATAATTAAAAGCTGAAGGAATGAAAGTCCACACTTGTAAAAGTTCATTTTCAGTGCCAGAAAGATTATTTGGCAGTAATTCAGACTTACCACGCCGTTAAAATGGCACTTCGACTTGAAATGACTTGACCTAACTTTTGTTGGCGAAGTTTGTCCGTATCTGCGACGTCAGTACAGGAACCTCACGCCGTTCAATAAATTTGAACTGGAAGTCAGATCGTGAGATGTCATTTTCGTGCAGCTTTTGGAAGAGCAGGGCATCAAGTCTCGCAACTTACGGATTTCTGCGTTTAACTGTGCATGTGCGGTCGCTGGAAGTTGCTGTCCAATTTGCGGAGCCGTGTCAGCCTCACCGCAATTTTTACAGCAAAACATGTCCCAATAGTTCAACAAAATAAATAATTTTCTGTTATTTACATGATGCACAGAATTATGTTTAAAAGTAGGGGAGACCCCATTGCAAGTACATCCCCAAAATCCCCACAATGTTAGTTTAAAACCAAGTCCTAACTTTGACAAAAACTGTCCTTAAAAGGACCTAACCTCTAATTATAATGGGGGTGATTTTAAACCCCAAGGAAGGGTGGGTTGTGGTGGGTTGGAGTTGAAAATTGTTGTTTTTTTGGGTCACGACCACAAAATTTTCGGACTTTGCGTTCCCAGTAGGAAGCCTGTACGTTTCCGCGCCGACGTTAAACCCAGAAATAAAGCCGGGTTGAGGTCACGACCCAAAAAACAACTATTTTCAACTCCCTCCCTCCCCCAACCCACCCGTTCTTGGGGTTTAAAATCACCCCCATTGTGTCTAATTAAAAGCCTTGTACATATTGCATGCCCACAGCGTCACACCTTTCAAAAATGTTTCTCCTCCAAAGCATCAGATGTCTGCAGGTCAAAAAATCTGTTCAGTTACCGTTGAATTAAATGATTAAATTTGAATGAATCAAAAAGTGGTGAAACAAAAAGGAAGAACAGAACACAAAGCAATCAAATTCCTCATTTATTTTCAAAGCAATCCTTCATTTACCAGCAAGTATTACAAAACCAACCAGTAAAATTGCTCAGATATCTTTTCCCCACTGTTTTCATCTGCCATTATTCTTCATTGACGTGAATGCTCGAATGCTTGACGTACAGCTAGAAATGACTGATTTAAAAAAAAACAAAAATGCTCAATTCTGAAAAAAATCCCAAAAGCATAGCCATGTTAATTGATGTTAGAAATGTCTGCCAAAAAAATTCCACTTCATAGAACTGCTCTTCTGTCTGGAACCTTTGGTTTGATTTGGAAATTTCACCTCAGCCTGTTGGAACCTCCAGCTGCTGTTAACAAATTTTGTGTGTCAGAGAACAATTCATCATCGAAGTTGTTTTTAACCCTGCTATTGTGAAACTACAATACCCAGAGTGCAGAAGGACAACCCACATCATATGATGGTAGAAAAGGACAGGAGGGAGGCAGGTTACCAGCGGGGTGCATGGGTAACCCGCCCAGTAAAATCAGTGGGTTCCCCACGCAATCATAAGTAAATTGAAGCAACTTACCTTGGCTTCCGGGTTTCGCGCTGGAAAGCTGCGCAGCGGACAGACTGCGTACCCGCATCACAGGCTGTCAGCTGGAGGAGCCCTATTTAAAGAGGCAGTCCTCCACTGACTGATGCTGCAGAAAGGAGCCAAAATTACAGCATGGAGCAGCCCAGGGGGAAGGCTGCTCCCAGGTTTAATGATGCCTCACTCCAGGTCTCACTGGATGGGGTGAGGAGGAGGGGGAGGACAGAGATCTTCTCCCCGGTGGACGGGAGGAAGTGGCCGGCCTCTGCTACCATGAGCGTCTGCTCGAGGTGGCAGAGGAGATCACCAGCACCACCAACATATCACGCACCTGCATACAGTGCAGGAGGCACTTCATTGACCTAAGTAGGTCAGCCAAAGTGAGTGCACTTACTCATTCCCCTACACTCCGTCTGCCACATCACCGCCCCCACCCCACATCTCCTTCTGCACTGCCAACACTACTCTGTCACACCGCTCCTCACACCCACTCAAAGCTCATCCTCATCTTACCTGCACTTACTCACCTCGCCAGTACTCATCCCACCACTACCACTCAACCCAATCCTCATACAATCTCATGGCTCTATCTCATACTCACCCTCTCATGCATCTCTTTCAGTCAGCCTCACTCAACCTGCCACCACCTGTGCTGCAGCCACAGGGCATGCATCACATATGTGCAGTAGGAAGCGTAAGGCAAACATGTCGTGAGCATGAAGGGGATGCACAAGGGTGTTTGAGGGTTTGTCATGGTTTTTACTTATATTTGATTTCTGTTCGACTCACATTACATATTATATTGGCACCGCAACTGCAACGTCTTGGCTTTTCTTGACTGGCTTGTGCAATAACGCTCTTTCATGAGGTTCGGATGAACACCCTTGATGCCACCCATTGGGTCACCCTACAGTGGGTTACACGACTACTTTGTGCAGGTGCCTGTTGCGCAGCTCTGTGTTGTGTAGCTCCACGTGGCGGAGGTGGACGGCATGCCTGGCGAGGCTGGTGATGTTGCTCGTCCTCCAATGGAGTGATGAATGCAGCAATGGACCCACACCTCCCCCCCCCCCCCCATCCTGACGGTGCGAGTGTGAGGGGGTCCGCAAAGTAGGTAAATGTGTTTGGACAGCAGAGTTTAGGGTCTGATTTAATAATTTGGAGTGTGGAGACAACGGTGTGGCAGGCAAAACTTTGTCTGAGGTGACAGAGTGCCCTGGTCTTAAGTGGGATCCCGCTGGCTTTGATTGCCGGTGGGAGTCCCGCATGCGGGGGCTGCGCGCGCACCGATTCGCGTCATTGGGGAACCCGGAAGTGGGCGGGTTGGAGCCGGGCTCCGGACCCACTCCTGGAATCCCCGATTTTCGTAGCTCCCCCGCCACGAACGCACCCGCTCGGCCATCCGAAAATTGACCCCCTCGCTTCTGCAGAGAAATGTGTGTGAGTGTGTGTGTGTGTGTGTGTGTGTGTGTGTGAGTGTGTGTGTGAGTGTGTGTGAGTGTGTGTGAGAGTGAGAGAGAGAGAGGGATTCATCATGGGAGTTGAAGTTTACATTCTGCATCTCTGCAACTAAAATACTCATCATGTATCGTGATAACCAAACTTATAAACAGCAACTATAAGGCACAAACAACACAAAAGTAACAATAAAACCATCAGATTTAAAAAAAATAGTTTTAGCCACTAAATTAAAAATAATGCTGTGATTCGAAATGAGTTTCTTCGTGTTGTTGAGGGGAACTGATGTTTCGAGCAAGGTCACAGAGGATTTTTATTTAATGAAGAGCGCCTCAGACATTGCAGCTGGAATTAATTATCCAGCCGAGCCCTGACTGCTGGGAATGGCCACCTGTTCAGGTGCTGGTCATTGGACACTTGATAGCGCGGAGAAAACCAACCAATAAAATTGCTCAAATGTTTTCTCCCCCCTGTTTTCATCTTTTTCAGAATTGAGTAGTTTTGTTTTTTTTAATCAGTTATTTCGAGCTGTACACATTCACCTCAGTGAAGAACTGGGCAGTGCCACAGAAATCACGGTCACAGCAAGAATGACAAAGCCACTATGGGAAATATGGGAGAGTTATATCTTTTATAATTATGTGAATAACTAAAAGAAATAAGATCATCAGGAATAAATAAATCAACTGCTTGTATTTGAGGTAAATACTGTAAATCCAGCAGGGAGATAAAGCAAAAAAGAGATATTTTTATAAAGAAATAACTGAGAATAAGATTTTTTGGAAAGGGAATAGCAAGCAGTTGCTTGCACCTCTAGTAAGTTTTGTAAAGGATCAGATGAATAGTTTTTCAAGTATTATATCTATCAGGTTTGTATTTTTGCACAGCAGTAAGGTATGCAATATTTTTATGTTACATTAGTCATCTGTTATGCGCCACAATGAATTTGTTGTATTGCCCTGATGGCTGAACTGATGTCACATTTAGGCTACTGTGGGACTGCCATAAATAGCAAAAGAATACTCCAGGTCCTGGACTGTCCATGAGCAGCACCTCAAATGGTTCACTAGTATTAAGAATCAAAGTCATCAGTGAGAGCCAATGTTTTTACTCAGAGGCTTTAGCACATCCGAAAAGCCGATGGTTTGAATGGACATACTTCCCAGTCGAAGAGAATTAACGACTACATCTGTGCCTCCAACTACCAGCTGCAGTCTAAGTATGTGAGATTATGGGGTGATTTAAAATTATGAGGGAATTGGATAGAGTTGATAGAAACAAACTGTTTCCAGCCGGTATGGGGCCAAGAACATGGGGACATAAATATAATATACATTTCAGAGATTTAGGACTGAGAGCAGGAGCAACACAAGGAGTTAGGCAGCTGTGGAATGCACTACTGGAGTTAGTGATTGAAGCAGAGACCATGGCCTAAATTATAACACAGAGCCGGGAAAATGGTTGGGGAGTGGGGGAACTCCTGACAGGAACCCGGACGTACGGATTTCCTGGACGTCCTTATGATTTTGACGTAAAGGACATCTTTTATTTTTTTTAATTGGTTTCCCGTCAGAGAGGCCAGCCTGATTGACAGGCGGGCCATCAATCGGATGGGAGAAGAGGAAGGAAGCGAATTCGAGAAGGTAAGTCTCAGATTGGTGGTGGTGGGGGGGGGGTCTCGGTCAGTCATGGGGAGGATCGGGGTCGGGAGTCATCGGGGGGGGGTCGGGAGTCATCGGGGGGGGGGGTCGGGAGTCGGGAATCATCAGGGGGTCAGGAGTCGTCGAGAGTCATCGGGGGGTGTCGGGATCGGGAGTCGTGGGGGGGTTTGGGAGTCATCGGGGGGGAACCGGAGTCATCGAGGGTGGGGGGCTGGTCAGGAGTCATCGGGGGGGTCAGGGTCGGGCGTCATCGGGTTCGGGAGTCGTAGGGGGTCATCGGGGTGGTTGGGAGTCATTAGGGGGTCATCGTGGGGGGTTCGGGAGTCATCAGTGTGGGTCTGGAGTCATGGCGGGGGGGGGTCAGGAGTCATCGGAGGGGTCCGGAGTCATGGGGGTTGGAAGTCAGCAGGGGGGTTGGGGGCTATCGGGGGGTTGGGGGGGGGGTGGTTGTTGATGTAGGTAGGCTTGTTGGACCTGGGGGAAGCACTCCTGCTAAGGGCACTTACCTGCAGGTTCGGGCCTTCTTGCCTCCTCTCACGTGGCGTGAAGTCGAAGGCCCGGGAATCCCAACCCCCCAGAAGTTAAAAATTAAAAAGCTGTAAAAATGGAGGCCCGCAGCCTCCGTGAAAGCTCTCAGTGACCGACCCACCTCCTCAGAGCAGGTTGGTCGCCCGCCCCTCGACCCTGCTCTGTTAAAACCAGAAGTGGGCGGGTTCGAGTCGGGGTTTAGATTTTTAAAATTTTTACTGCCCCCAACCCACACGTTCTTCCGGGTTAAAATTTAGGCCCATGTCAACATTTAAGAATAGGTTCGATAGGAGAATAAAGGGATACAGGAACAGAGCTGGCACATCACGACTGCTCTCATAGAGGAGAAACAACAACATCGACTGGTTGGGCAGAAAGACATGTTTCCCTTATTTCTATGCAATGTGCACCGTGGAAAATCTTCCTGTTTTCATCACTGGTTCTGTCATGTAATCAATGTCTTTCCTTGAGCTGTAACAATAATTATGAGTTTGCTTTTCCAAATTATTTCAAATCAATTTGAAGCATCAACCTTAGAGCACATTTTGGGTGAGTTTTGACAGGAAAACGATTTTAAAATATTAATTTTTACTTCAGTTGGCTGAAAGAAAGAAAGACGGGAGTAGAAGGGAGCGACTACATGATTAAAATACCTGACTTTTCTATTTCTATTGAGAGATTCTAAACAATGATTATTCACAGGACAGATTTATATATGTTGTGATATCTATTTATTTATCAAACTGTACAGGATAATGAAAACATTTTTTCTAGCAACCAATCAAAAAACACTTGACTCACTGCCTCAGCGTAGAATTCTGATAAGTGTTTCCCAATTATTTGACTTGAGGTGGGCATGCATCCATCCTCCAATTCCCTACTCCCTCCCAGCCTTAATCTTCAGTCCCCATTTTCCTCTCACTTGTATATCATCAAAACAAACAATAATGGACGATAATAATGATCAAGGCCATTGATTTTCAGTTTCACAGAAAAGTGGAAAGAATCGTGAAATTTGATTCACAATCCGCTGATGTAAAATGCCACAACATCGTGCAATAAAAATGCAATTTGACTTACTTGGTTGTCCTAA
Organism: Heptranchias perlo; assembly: GCF_035084215.1. NCBI lineage: Eukaryota > Metazoa > Chordata > Chondrichthyes > Hexanchiformes > Hexanchidae > Heptranchias > Heptranchias perlo. The sequence goes on along the minus strand of NC_090328.1, from coordinate 133,400,516 downwards.
TTTGGAGTCCCTCATCGTAATATACCATACATGACACAGCATAATATGCCATTATAAAACAGAATATTCCATAACTCACCCATGAGAAATGCCATGGGAGATTCACTGGTAATATAATAAAATAGGTAAGTGTGCATTTTGACCATTGCACTTTATCATATGCACACTTTGTATTGCACAAATTGGCTGAAATTTCATTTTCATAAAGCAATGGCAAATCACACTCGAATAGGGTAGGCACACAGGCTCCAGAACTAGCTGCGTCTCTAGCCAAACTGTTCCAGTACAGCTACAACACTGGCATCAACCCGACAATGTGGAAAATTGCCCAGGTATGTCCTGTCCACAAAAAGCAGGACAAATCCAATCCGGCCAATTACCGCCCCATCAGTCTACTCTCAATCATCAGCAAAGTGATGGAAGGTGTCATCGACAGTGCTATCAAGCGGCACTTACTCACCAATAACCTGCTCACCGATGCTCAGTTTGAGTTCTGCCAGGACCACTCGGCTCCAGACCTCATTACAGCCTTGGTCCAAACATGGACAAAAGAGCTGAATTCCAGAGGTGAGGTGAGAGTGACTGCCCTTGACATCAAGACAGCATTTGACCGAGTGTGGCACCAAGGAGCCCTCATAAAATTGAAGTCAATGGGAATCAGGGGGAAAACTCTCCAGTGGCTGGAGTCATACCTAGCACAAAGGAAGATGGTAGTGGTTGTTGGATGCTGATCTTCTCAGCCCCAAGACATTGCTGCAGGAGTTCCTCAGGGCAGTGTCCCAGGCCCAACCATCTTCAGCTGCTTCATCAATGACCTTCCCTCCATCATAAGGTCATAAATGGGGATGTTCGCTGATGATTGCACAATGTTCAGTTCCATTCGCAACCCTTAGATAATGAAGCAGTCCGTGACTGCATGCAGCAAGACCTGCACAACATCCAGACTTGGGCTGATAAGTGGTGAGTAACATTCGCGCCAGGCAATGACCATCTCCAACAAGAGAGAGTCTAACCACCTTTCCTTGACATTCAACAGCATTACCATTGCCGAATGCCCCACCATCTACATCCTGGGGGTCACCATTGATCAGAAACCTAACTGGACCAGCCACATAATACCGTGGCTACAAGAGCAGGTCGGAGGCTGGGTATTCTGCAGCGAGTGACTCACCTCCTGACTCCCCAAAGCCTTTCCACCATCTACAAGGCACAAGACAGGATGGTGATGGAATACTCTCCACTTGCCTGGATGAGTACAGCTCCAACAACACTCAAGAGGCTCGACACCATCCAGGACAAAGCAGCCCGCTTAATTTGTACCCCATCCACCACCCTAAACATTCACTCCCTTCACCACCGGCGCACCGTGGCTGCAGTGTCTACCATCCACAGGATGCACTGCAGCAGCTCACCAAATCTTCTTCGACAGCACCTCCCAAACCCACGACCTCTACCACCTAGAAGGACAAAGGCAGCATCCCGACTTGGAAATATATCGCCGTTCCTTCATCCTGGAACTCCCTACCTAACAGCACTGTGGGAGAACCTTCACCACACGGACTGCAGCGGTTCAAGAAGGCGGCTCACCACCACCTTCTCAAGGGCAATTAGGGATGGGCAATAAATGCTGGCCTTGCCAGCGACGCCCACATCCCATGAATGAATTTTAAAAAAACGAGTCGACTGTACCAATCATATAAGGGGACAGAAGAGCTCGGATTTCGACATCCTTTGTCACTTGTCGGACCTCGGCTGGGTTTGAGAGGAGACTGCTCCCTCCGTTTCACTACACGGGGGTGTGGAGGGTGCAGGGACATGCCTACGACAGGCGTCCATGCATTCCCTCATTTCTTATGCTAATTTTTGCAGATCTGGATACAGAGCTTTGTATTCCTCAGCACATTCACCTCTCCCTGGTTGCTGTGGCTTTTGGTTGATCCGTGGAAACCCTTCGGTCCCATATGGGACACCTCTGTTTCCCTGTCTGCATTCCCTCGCAATTTGCCCCAATATTCCACAAATGTAGTACTTCACTCTCCCCTGTGAAATGAACTTCGCTGGTCCCTCATTTTTCCAGGGGGCGGGCTTCTGTTCCTGCATTGCGCAAACGGGTTTTCCCACTTTTGGCCCTTCCCATTTGATCACTATCTTCCTCTGCAGTCTTTCCTCATTTGCCCCTGGTTCCTCAACATCAAATCCCTCAAGGGCCGCCTGCAACTATGGGTGAGCATGGCAAATCAGTGGAGAGGGGCCCCATCTCTTAACCGTTGCCGATCGAGCCCACGGTCGTATACCTGCTTGTAGTGGTACCATAATCTATTGACATATGTTTCAGGAAGCTTGTTTGGCTCAGCCTAGACCTGGTTAATCCTTCTGCGGGGTCCCCTCCATTAAACCCTATGACAATAAGTACCGATTCCTGTGTTTCCTGCCAGGATCCCCTTCAATACTCTCTATACTGTGGCAGAGCACTAAAAACTGTTGGCCCTAGTTTCCACAGTAGTTTCACCTTTTCCCCATCATCTATCTCACTAACTACTGGTGTTTGTTCTACCTTTGCAAAGTGTGTCATAACATCTCCCTTTCCCTTAAATTTTGCAATCGGTTTAGCCATCTCTTGTAATTGTTTGCTATCATAGGGGATCTCATACATTCTCTGCGGGTCCCCCCACTTTCTTGTGCGTTTATTCCATTACGCGTTTGGCGCATGAGTCTGACTAACTTAATTGAATTTTTTGAGCAGGCAACAAGGAGGGTCGATGAGGGTAACCCGTTTGATGTAGTGTACATGGATTTTAGCAAGGCTTTTGACAAGGTCCCACGTGGCAGACTGGTCAAAAAAGTAAAAGCCCATGGGATCCAAGGGAAAGTGGCAAGTTGGATCCAAAATTTGCTCAGTGGCAGGAAGCAAAGGGTAATGGTTGACGGGTATTTTTGCAACTGGAAAGCTGTTTCCAGTGGGGTTCCGCAAGGCTCAGTACTAGGTTCCTTGCTTTTTGTGGTATATATTAATGATTTGGACTTGGACGTGCGGGGTTTGATCAAGGAGTTTGCAGATGATAGAAAAATTGACCGTGTGGTTGATTGTGAGGAGGAAAGCTGTAGACTGCAGGAAGATATCGATGGACTGGTCAGGAGGGCAGAAAAGTGGCAAATGGAATTCAATCCAGAGAAGTGTCAGGTGATGCATTTGGGGAGGGCAAACAAGGCAAGGGAATACACAATAAATGGGAGGATACTGAGAGGCATAGAGGAACAAAGGGACCTTGGAGTGCATGTCCACAGATCCCTGAAGGTAGCAGGACAGGTAGATAAGGTGGTTAAAAAGGCATACGGGATACTTTCCTTTATTAGCTGAGGCATAAAATTTAAGAGCAGGGAGTTTATGCTGGAACTGTATGAAACATTGGTTTGGCCAAAGCCTGAGTACTGCGTACAGTTCTGGTCACCACATTACAGGAAAGATGTGATTGCACTAGAGAGGGTACAGAGGAGATTTACAAGGAAGTTGCCAGGACTGGAAAATTTTAGCTTTGAGAAAAGATTGGATAGGCTGGGGTTGTTTTCTTTGGAACAAAGGAGGCTGAGGGGAGATTTCATTGAGGTGTATAAAATTATTAAGGGACTCGATAGATTGGATAGGGAGGACCTATTTCCCTTAGCAAGGGGGTCAGTGACCAGGGGGCATAGATTTAAAGTAATTGGTAGAAGGATTAGAGGGAAACTGAGGAGAAATCTTTTCACCCAGAGGGTGGTGGGGGTCTGGAACTCACTGCCTGAAAGGGTGGTAGAGGCAGAAACCCTCAACTCATTTAAAAAGTACTTGGATGTGCACTTGAAGTGTCGTAACCGACAGGGCTACGGACCAAGTGCTGGAAAGTGGGATTAAACTGGATAGCTCTTTTTTGGCCGGCTTGGACACAATGGACTGAATGGCCTCCTTCTGTACCGTAACTTTCTATGATTCTGTAAGGCACATAGGAGGGTCCTGTATGTCGGATGGCAGGTAATCCCACTCTCCATCATCATCCGTATCACTCTTTCCCTCTCTCTGCTTGATGGCACATATCATGCCCTATTTTGCCTGCAACGCTTCCTCTTTCTGTCTTACCACACTGTTGACCCATTTACTTTATTTAGACGATAAGCTCCCCCTTCCTAGTTTTGTAAGTCAGAGCTTGGATTTGGTAGCATTCCACATGACCTTCCAATAGTTGGGTCCATCGCCCATTTTCTGTGCATTCGTTCTTAAGTGCCTCTTCGGCACATTCCTTTCCTTCCTTATTTTCCTTACATTGTTCCCGTAATGTTTTCCTCTCTCAACAGTCTTAATTCTTCCTGGTGTATTTCTTCTCTCCCACTTGCCACGGGGCAGCGGAGGTTACTATATCTAACAGCTCCTGTTCTCCTCTATGTTCTGCTATGTATGTCTTGATAACCTCCTCCATCTTAGTTCCCTCAGTGCTGCTGTGTTTGCAGCTGGCTAACTCTACTCCACGAGCTCCGTCATAACACCGCACAGTCAAATAGTCTGCAAAGTTTTAACTGTTATCCTGTTTTCCTTGAAATCATTCATCAGTGTTCCTGCTTTCAGGCGCCAAGGAATCTGTTGGGTTTCTGTATACCGTCGTTAATATCAGAGTATCGTAGACCCAAGCATTGAGATCAAGGAAAACACAAGACAACAGACTGTTTTTGAGGCTAAACTACTTTTTATTTTCAAACAGCAATAGTCATACAATTTCATACAACCTTGCAAAACTGGAGAGTGTCGTCAAGGAATACTGGGTGATCAATCCATTGGCACTTAAGGTTTAACACGTTGACTTCTTCCTAGATGGTAATCCCACCGACTGCAGCCCCATCCTGCTTCGATATATTCTTATATTCTTCTTGGTTGGGGAATGAGTGCCAGTTGCTGAAAGTTCCACTTTAGCCAATCACGCACTGTTGATGGACCTTCTTAGCCTTTTTAATTGGCTGGCCGTTTATGGTCTTGTAATTGAGTCAAACCAGGCCTGGGAATGTCCTCTTATCAAGTGCATTGATATCAAAATGTTTCTTCCCTTTGCCCCCGCCCTTGGGCTAACAGTCTTCCTCATTCATTAATTAAGTTAGTCTCTGTAGCAAACTTCAGTCTGCACGCAAGCCATTGTCCACTGTGATCATGGATGGACCTGTTCAGTCTTCACTTAACAGTACGTTTGGAAGCCGCTGTGATCTACTCATTCTGTATGAAGTAGTTTGAAATAGTTTTTCCTGAGGTTTTAACCCATTCTGTCGCAGCAGTCTCCAAAAGGTTTAACCCTTTCAATCCTTCAAGGTCATTCAGCCCAACAGGTCCATGCCAGTGTTTATGCTCCACACCAGCCTCCTCCCTCCCTAACCCAAACACCATAGCCTTCTATTCCTCATGTGTTTATCTAGCTTCAACTTAAATACATCAGTGTCAGTCGCCTCAACTGCTCCTTATGGTAGCGAGTTCCACATTCTAACCACTCTCTGGCTAAAGAAGTTTCTCCCGAATTCCCCATTGGATTTGTTAGTGACTATCTTATATTTATAGCCCCTAGTTCTGGTCTCCCCCGTAAGTGAAAACATCTTCCCTGTGTCTACCCTATAAAACCCTTTCATAATCTTAAAGATCTTTATCAGGTCACCTCTCAGTCTTCTCTTTTCTAGAGAAAAGAGCCCCAGCCTGTTCAATCTATCCTGATAGGTCTAACCTCTCAGTTCCGGTATCATCCTAGTAAATCTTTTTTGCACCTTCTCCTGGCCTAATTCTTTCAGGCAATTGTTGGCAACACTTCGGAGCATGTCTTTTCTCAGCAAGAACATTAATTTTAAGCCTGTTTTTTCCCCACAACTTTTTTTGAGAAAAGGTGTGGAGCATGTTCTTATGGGGCATAATCTTAGAATAAGGGGCTGCTCTTTCAAAACTGAGATGAGGAGAAACTTCTTCACTCAGAGGGGAGTAGGTCTGTGGAATTTGCTGCCCCAGGAAGCTGTGGAAGCTACATCATTCAATAAATTTAAAACAGAAAAAGACAGTTTCCTAGAAGTAAAGGGAATTAGGGGTTACAGGGAGCGGGCAGGAAATTGGACATGAATTTAGATTTGAGGTTAGGATCAGATCAGCCATGATCTTATTGAATGGCGGAGCAGGCTCGAGGGGCCGATTGGCCTACTCCTGCTCCTATTTCTTATGTTCTTATGGACCTGTTGGGCTGAATGACCTTGAAGGATTTAAAGGGTTTAAACCTTTTGGAGACTATTGCAAGTTGCTGTGACAGAATTGTTTAAAACCTCCAGACACTATTTCAGACTACTTCTTACAGAATGAGCAGATCACAATGGCTTCCAAATGTACTGTTAAGTACAGACTGATCAGGCCAATCCACGATTTTGATTAGAATAACTTTCCTAAGTACTATTTTTACTTCAGCGAGAGAGGCTGCTCGAGAGACAGGGAGAGATAAAGGAACAGAGAGAGGCATTAAAAACATGACGAGCCAGAAATCGTGCAGAGCGGTGTGGCGAGGCTCTCCGCAGCTCCTGTGAATAAAAAGAACGAGTGTACTTACTGTGGGCTCCGCAACGTCCACTTGCTTGATTTTGAAGTTGTGCGTTGTCAATTCAACGTAAGCTGATTTGCATGGGACAGTCTGTGGGAATGGAAGACACGCCCACAGAATCTGTCAGGAAGAGAAATCACGCCCACAAGCAGGCAAGCAGACTTCATTCATTTAAAATTACTATTCTGTATGTCATTGCAAATAAAAATTTAACATCTTTTTAATAAAAAGCCAAGCAAATAATTGAGTTAAATTAAAGTCATGTGAAAATTAAAATTGTTTTCTTTTTAACTTTTTAATTTTTAATTTTTTTTAATGATCATAAAATATATCAATAAGGAGTCATATGACAGGCCACATTTTTACAATTTAATTTTTAGTTGCTTGGCATTAATTAAGAGTCATAGCGCTTTTAATAAGTAGTGTAGACCTGGTATTTTTCAGCGTACCTTTTGGTGGCGTTTGTATTAACGTTCCAGCTGGGCAGGTGGACAAGTTTGCGATTTTTCATTGATGTCAATGATTGCAGCGTGCGATGCCCCTTTAATTCACAGCTGTCAAATCACCCGCGAGCCAATAGGAGCAAGTTCACGGGTTTTAATGCGCATTTACAAATATGTGAACTTGGTCCTTCGATTCGCTGTCTGAGACGGAGGACCCCATTGAGGGTTTTGTCAGTTTCTGCCCCCATATATTATAATATATTTTAAATGGCTACAGCACATACTCTTCATTATTTATACTGAAAATGTAAAAACAATTGTTCATTTAAACAGATTTAGTTCTGCAATTGTGATATCTGCCCAATTTTCCAACCCCAACCAAATTATACAACATCATGGAACATTTTGGCCAACTGTATCAAATCAAAATTTGATTTTTTTTTTTAACACTTTATGCTTCAACAGAATATTTACTTTTAACATTAGTAAATAGAATTAGTAAATCTTAATGTAGGTGTTACATTGACCTTTGTTTCATTATTGATAATGATTAAGTCAAATGGCCTTTCATTTTTGTACTTATATCAGCACAGTATTCAGTTAGCTTTGCTTTTAATGAGCAGTTCAAATTATGAATTATTTTGCCTGTTAAAAATAAGAATAGTAAAAGCAGTAGTAGAAATATTGAACTAATATTATTTATCTTTATAAAGATACATATAGAATTTAGTTCTTTTCTCATTGATTTTATCTTTACACATGGGACATTCTGATGATGTGATAAGGTGCTACATAAATAAAATTTCTTTCTTCTAGGTCTTCTCCTAAAAACAGTGACTTTACTGTGGCACCGGTCACTCCCTGGTACCTCATTCAATATTATTCATATGCCAGGCATGTCAGAGAGCATTGGCAAGCAATTCAACTCATGCAGACATTATGGCTGATTTTGATTTTGTCCTCATCTGGGGGTCAATTTTAACTATTCCCATCAGGCAGGAATCGTGGGTCAGTGGCCCATTTTACACCCTGCTCAATTTTCCTTGTGCTTATCCCCTCCCTCGTTGAAGTCACTGGAGAGGAAGACTGTGCAGGTGTAAAACGGGCAGCTGACCCACGGCTCTGCAGGAACAGATAAAATCAGCACCCTGCTGGAGTGGATAGATAGTGACCAGGAGCAGGAATTCTGGTGGATTTTTTTCCATCCAGAATCTAAAGGGAGCAAGGTCAGTAGTGTGGCTTAGCACAGACTGGGAATCAAACCCGAGCCTGTTCTGCTTTTTATAGCTTAGCTCACTGGAACATTTTTGTGAGATTGACATTTTAGTGATGTTGCACACAGTAAGTCAGTTAATATGATCTCTCTCTCTCTCTCTCACACACACCTCTATGTTGCTGTCTCTTTCTCTGCCTCTCCCTACCTGTTTTTGTCTGCTTTTTTGTCTCTCTCTCTCTGCTCTTATGCTTTTCTCTCCCAAACTCTTCTTTTTTCCTTCTCTCCCTGTTCTCTTCTCCTTCTCTCTCACTACTGTTGGAGGGGTGAGAGTGATACATTACTTGCCTTGGCATGGTGTCGCAGGAAAAGGAGCCATTGAGAGCTGCAGACTGCATTTTCCAGTGGGGGTAGCAAAGAAAATGTGGCTTTCAGCCCTCAGCAGCTCTATTCGTTTTCCCTATTCCAAAACTTGTACTTACCCTATCCACTCACCCCCATTGCACACCCTGCTTATGCCCATCGCTAACCCTACCTCCTTCCCTTTGAGCTACCCACTTAACTCTGTATTCTGCCCTCCTCCTCTCTCACTGTCACTCACTTCACCCTTACATTCCATACACTCCCCCTCACTCCCACTGGCTCCCCCTAGGCTGGGTTGCAACCCGTTTCCTTCCTGCGCTCCCTCAAAACATTCCCCATCAATCTGTTTCCCTCAAAGAGGCCTTCTGGCTTTTGAAATGTAATTACTAAAACAATAATACAGGATGACGAAAGACGCTATCACTTCCTGCTTCTCTATCTGTCCCCTCTCTCTCTCTCCGGTGTCAGTAAATAGTATATTTACATTGTGAACAAAATACAAATGATTGAGGCTTTCTGCTTGCTTCAATATTCCATTTTCTTTGAAAAATGAACTCAAATTAGAATGAGGAAAAATGCTTTTTCTCTCTCAGCTTAATAAGCTTTGTGAAGTTTATAGAACATAAAACAAAAACTACAAGTGTGTAATAATTATAATCCGTCATTTCTTTTCTTTCTCAATCTTTTTCTGTCTCTCAAATACACAAACACCTTGTCTAAAAAAACAGTCTTAATAAACTTGACCTGAATAAAGGTTTTGAAATTTGTTCTCCAGTTTTTCTTCAAATAATTATGAACAACAATTGCACAAAAAACTGCTAGAAGCTCAAGAAAAATATTCATCAGTTCAGCTGACTAAACGGCACTCGTGTCCTGGGAAGTTGGGTGCACTGCACATTTTCAGACTGCAAAATCTGCATTCAGCTAACAGAGTCACAGCTTTGGGCAAAAATATCAAATCCAAGCCCAGGCTTTTGGAAAAGGCTGTTGTCTTCAAGTAAAACATTTAATATGAACATACGAACATACGAATTAAGAGCAGGTGAAGGCCATTCGGCCCCTCGAGCCTGCTGTGCCATTTGATAAGATCATGGCTGATCTGATTGTGACCTCAACCTTACTTTCCCGTCTACCTACTACAAACGTTGACTCCCTTGTTAGTCAGGAATCTATCCAACTCAATCTTAAAAATATTCAATGACCCTGCCTCCAAAGCTCCCTGGACAAGGGAGTTCCAAAGACTCACTCCGAGAGAAAAAGTTTCTCCTCATCTCCATCCTAAATGGCAGAACCCCTTATTTTTAAACTGTGACCCCTAGTTCTAGTCTCTCCCACAAGGGGAAATGTCCTCTCAGCATCTACCCCTTCAAGTCCCCTCAGGATCTTATATATTTCAATAAGATCACCTCTCATTCTTCTAAACTCCAATGTATACAGGCCCAACTTGTACAACCTTTCCTCATAAGATAACCCCCTCATCCCAGGAATCAGTCGAGTGAACCTTCTCTGAACTGCCTCCAAAGCAATTATGTCCTTTCTTAAATAAGGAGACCAAAACTGCACACAGTATTCTAGATGTGGTCTCACCAATGCCCTGTACAACTGCAGCAAAACATCGCTACTTTTATATTCCATTCCCCTTGCAATAAATGACAATATTCCATTTGCCTTCCTGATCACTTGCTGTACCTGCACACTAACTTTTTGTGATTCATGTACTAGGACACCCAGATCCCTCTGTACCTCAGAGTTCCGCAATGAAGGCATTAAAATATACAAAAGGCAATTCAAAGGAAACATTTATTCATGTTATTGTAAAATGTATATTTTATTTAAAACCTTAATTTGGACTCAGCAATTTCCAGAATTGAGAAGAAAATAGCAGATGATATGTTTTCAGAAAACGTTTTGAGTGACTTGTGGAGATGAAATAAAACAGCACCATGTCGTAGTGTTACAAGGAACCATGAAAGCTGGTCATAAAATGAACTTTGGAAATTCTGTTAAAGTGACCTACCTGTTGACACAGGAAATATTACATAGAATTACATAGAATGTACAGCACACAAACAGGACATTCAGCCCAACTGGGTTATGTCGGTGTTTATACTCCACATGAGCCTCTTCACACCCTACTTCATCGAACCCTATCAGCAAATCCTTCTATTCCTTTCTCCCTCATGTACTTAACCAGCTTCTCCTTAAATGCATCTATGCTATTCATCTCAACTACTCCACGTGGTAGCAAGTTCCACATTCTAACCAGTGTCTGGGTAAAAAACTTTCTCCTGAATTCCTTATTGGATTCATTAGTGACTAATTTTGTACTCCCCCACAAGTGGAAACATCTTCTCTACATCTACCCTATCAAACCCCTTCTAATTTTAAATACTTCTATTCGTTCACCCCTCAGTCTTCTGTTTTCCAGAGAAAAGAGCCGCAGCTTGTTCAGTCTTTCCTGAAAGTTCTAACCTCTCATTTCTGATATCATCCTTCTAAATCTTTTTTTGCACCTTCTCCAGTGTCTCTACATCCTTTTTGTGATATGGAGTCCAGAACTGTACACAGTACTCTCATTAATTGTGGTCTAACCAAGGTTCGATACAAGTTTAACGTAACTTCTCTGCTTTTCAATTCTATCCCACTAAAAATGAGCCCCAGTGCTTTGTTTGCATTTTAAATGGCCTTGTTAGTCTGAATTGCTACTTTTAATGATTTGTGTATCTGTACCCCTAGATCCCTCTGCTCCTTTTATCCATTTAGACTCCTATTTTACAAGGAGTATGTGGCCTCCTTATTCTTCCTACCAAAATGCACTACCTCACACTTATTTATATTGAATTCAGTTCCCATTTACATGCCCATTCTGCAAATTTATTAATGTCTTCTTGTATTTTGTCCAGTGTTCCTCAGTATTAAATCAACCCCCACATTTTGGTGTCATCTGCAAATTTTGAAATTGTACTTTCGATTCCCGAGCCCAAATCGTTTATATAAATGGTGAACAACACTAGTCACTGAGGAACACCACTTCCCACCTTCCGCCCAGTCTGAGTAACTTCCTTTAACCTCTACTCTCTGTTTTCTGTTTTGTAGCCAGTTTACTATCCATTCTGCTACCTGTCTCCTGACTCCACATGCTCTGACCTTAGTCATGGGTCTACTATGCAGTCCCTTATGAAAGGCCTGTTGAAAATCTAAGTATATTACATCAACTACATTACCCTTGTCTACTCTTTCTGTTACTTCTTCAAAGACTTCCACTTTTGAAATCTATGCTGACTATTCTTTATTAAATTTTTGGTTTCAAGATGTTTTTCTATTACATCTTTCAGTAAAGATTCCATTATTTTTCCTACCACCGACGTTAAGCTAACTGGTCTATAGTTCCCTGGACTTGTTCTAACTCCCTTTTTAAATTTGGGAATAACATTAGCTGTCCGCCAGTCCTCTGGCACTATTCCTTTTCTAATGAATTATATATATATATATATATATATATGCGTGTGTGTGTGTATATATATTATATATATGGTGCTGCTGCTATCTCTTCCCTAGCTTCATTTAGTATGTGCGGATGCAATCTATCCAGACCAAGGGTTTTATCCTCTCTAAGTTTGACTAGTTTATCAATTATATCTCCCCTTTCTATCTTAAATGTTTTGATATCTTTTTTGATCTCTTCTTCGAATGTCATGTCTGCCTTGTTAGTCTCCCTGATAAATACTGAGGCAAAATAATTAATCAATATTTCTGCCATTTCACTATCATTACAGTTCAGCAGCATTATTGCTTTTCATATAGTAACATTATGAACCTTTTAAGAAAATAATTTCAATTTTTTTATCGACCATTTCAGTGTTTTTTTATAGACATCTTGTGCATCCCTCTGTGGCAAATGTAACAGTTAAGTGTGGACATTGTAATATTGCAATTCCCACAGCAAATATTTACACAGCAGCTTTCAATGGAACACACATCCTGCATAAGAATTCCATTTGTGACAACTTTTTGATACGTGCTATTTATGATAGATTTTCAGATACGGTATATTTTCATAGAAACATAGAAAATAAGAGCAGGAGTAGGCCATTTGGCCATTCGAGCCTGCGCCGCCATTCAATATGATCATGGCTGATCCTCTCTATCTCAATACCATATTCCCGCTCTCTCCCCATGCTTTTTGTGTCGAGAAATCTATCTAGCTCCTTCTTACATATATTCAATGAATTAGCCTCCACAACCTTCTGTGGTAGAGAATTCCACAGGTTCACCACCCTCTAAGTGAAGAAATTTCTCCTCATCTCAGTCCTAAATGTCCTATCCCATATCCTGAGACTGTGATCCCTCGTTCTGGACCCATCCAGCCAAGGGAAACATACTCCCTGCATCCAGTCTGTCTAGCCCTGTCACAATTTTATATGTTTCAATGAGATCCCCTCTCAATATTCTAAACTCGAGTGAATACAGGCTGAGTCGACCCAATCTCTCCTCATATGACAGTCCTGCCATCCCAGGAATCAGTCTGGTGAACCTTTGCTGCACTCCCTCTATGGCAAGTATCTCCTTTCTTAGGTAAGGAGACCAAAACTGCACACAATACTCCAGGTGTGGTCTCATCAAGGCCCTGTATAACTGCAGTAAGACATCCTTGCTCCTGTACTTGATTCCTCTGACAATGAAGGCCAACATACCATTTGCCTTCCTAACTGCTTATTGCACCTGCATGTTTGCTTTCAGTGACTGGTGTACAAGGACACCCAGATCCCTTTGTACATCAACATTTCCCAATCTATCACCATTTAAATAATACTCTGCCTTTCTGTTTTTCCTTTCAAAGTGGATAACTTCACATTTATCCACATTATACTGCATCTGCCATGTATTTTCCCACTCACTCAACTTGTCTAAATCACCTTGAAGCCTCTTTGCATCCTCCTCACAACTCACGATCCCACCTAGTTTTGTGTCATCAGTAAACTTGGAAATATTACATTTGGTTCCCTCATCCAAATCATTGATATATATTGTGACTAGCTGGGGCCCAAGCACTGATCCCTACGGTACCCCACTAGTCACTTCCTGTCACCCCGAAAAAGAACCATTTATTCCTTCTCTCTGTTTCCTGTCTGTTAACCAATTTTCAATCCATGCCAGTATATTACCACCAATCCCATGTGCTTTAATTTTGCACACTAACCTCTCATGTGGGATTTTATGAAAGGCCTTCTGAAAATCCAAATAAACCACATCCCTCTGGCTCTCTCTTATCTATTCTATGAGTTACATCCTCAAAAAAACTCCAGTAGGTTTGTCAAACTTGATTTCCCTTTCATAAATCCAAGTTGACTTTGTCTAATCCCATTGATATTTTCTAAGTGTCCTGTTATCACATCCTTTATAATAGACTCCAGCATTTCCCCTACTGCTGATGATAGGCTGACCAGTCTATAGTTCCCTGTTTTCTCTCTCCCTCCTTTTTTAAATAGTGGGGTTACATTTGCCACCCTCCACTATGCAGGAACTGTTCCATAATCTATAGAATTTTGGAAGATGACAACTAATGCATCCACTGTTTCCATGGCTATCTCTTTTAGTACTCTGGGATGCAGATTATCAGGTCCTGGGGATTTATTGGCTTTCAGTCCCATTAATTTCTCCAGCACTATTTTTTTACGAATACTACTTTCCTTTAATTCGTCCTTCTCACTCGTCCCTTGGTTCCCTCGCATTTCTGGGAAGTTATTTGTGTCCTCTTCTGTGAAGATAGAATCAAAGTTTTTATTTAATTGCTCTCCCATCTCCTTGTTCCCCATTATAAATTCTCCCGTTTCTGACTGTAAGGGACCTACATTCGTCTTCACTGATCTTTTTCTTTTTACATACTTGTAGAAGCTTTTACAGTCCACTTTTATGTTTCTTGCAAGTTTATTCTCATACTCTATTTTTGCCCTCTTAATCAATCTCTTGGTCCTTTTTTGATGAATTCTAAACTGCTCCCAATCCTCACGCTTGCTACTTTTTCTGTCAACTTTATCTGACTCCTCTTTGGATCTAATACTATCCTTAATTTCTTTTGTTAGCCATGGTTGGGCCGCTTTTCCTTTTGTGTTTTTACGCCAGAAAGGAATGTATAATTGTTGCAATTCATGCATTCGTTCCTTAAATGTTAGCCATTGCCTATCCACCGTCATGCCTTTTAATGAAGCTTCCCAATCTACCTTCACCAACTCACTCCTCATACCTTCGTAGCTTCCTTTGTTTAGATTTAGGACCCTGGTTTCGGATTGGACTACTTCACTTTCCATCTTAATGATGAATTCTTTCAGTCTCAAATTTTAGAATGACTGAGCTGTAGAACAAAGATGTATCTTGTTTGCCCATATTTTGTCACATTTGTTTTAAATATGCCATTTCAAAGTTTTTTTTTAATTCATAGGCTTGTATGAAAATGGTTTACAGCTGTTTTGCCATTGCTAGAACAGCAGCAAGGGGGCAGTTTAGCCATTGGGGAGCTATGAAGATTCAAAAATGTGAAGACACTGTACGGAACAGTGAAATGATTTGAACAATGCAAAGAATTGTACCTAGGTCACCACGAAAGAAAGACTATAAAGAGATATGCCTACATTTTTCAGCTTCTTGGCCCCAGATTTCTGCTGGACACCCACTGTAAATCTGATAGGATTCTGACACAAACAACCAGAAATGGAAGAGACCTAATTGTGCTGGGTCCTTGCTGATTCTGGGATTTTCTGGTCGGCCGTGTTTTCTCACGGTTAATAATTCCGAAGTCAGAACACCACATTTGCTCGTATTAGTTACTTGGAATATATTGAATCAATGAGAACATGAATTTAAAGACACATAATTTCAAATAATTTAATTAATTAAATTCAATAATTATTACTATTAAAATAAAATAATAAAATGCTGAGGTGAGTCCTGATCTGAGGCAAGTATAAAAGGTTTCCCCGTCGAGAGGACGGTATATTTTTTTTTAAAATGTTAAGGTCACTAATTGGCTCTGTGATGAAATTGAAAGGGAATATGAGGAATCCAACACTCTCATGTCATCCCACAATATTTGAGCATGGTAAGTAGTCTAATGACTGCAGTCATCCCCGTACGTATACAACAGTTCATGGGTTAAAACTTAAAGGCATTTTTAGTTAAAGAAACAACAGAATTTGACATAAGGCTCACAAATATGATTTTTGCAAGTCGTCCTGGTGCTCAGGGAGCGCATCTGGAGAATTGATAGATGCAAACCTCCCAGCAGTCTCAATGGTACATCAGCCAAATAGAATTAATTACAGATTGTTGGCCCTGCATTGCTTTCTGCTTCAGGTCCAGCATTAGTTATTATTCCTATGGCCAGAAAATGCCATGGCAGTAAAAGATATAATCAGGGAAGTAATGATGCCCATTATGATTTTGTGGTAATTGGTTTCTTTTTGAAAGGAACAAGATGTCCCAAACAGCATTGAATTTGACGGCAACTTTAAACAGTGTGCCCGAAATATGGCTCTTATGTTTTTTCTGAGCAGTCTCTGAAGCTCCACAAAAAAAGCTCTGCAAAGGGGTGATTTTAGCTTGGTCTGCCAGGCAGGAGTGGGGTTGCAGTGACCCTAAAATCGGAGTACTCCACTTACTGCTTTATTCCCACTCCAATCCCACATGCTGCCATTTTTTTCTGGGCCTTTACCAGGGTGGCTCAGGCACCTGTCTGAATCAGGCAGGAGCCTCGTTACTTTATGCAAATTGAGGTCTTATGATCTCAGAGCCCCATTACAATTTTGAGCTGCAAATGGGCAGAGCAAGCTCACTCCACCCATTTGTACAGGCAGTCCGTAAAGCGGTCCGTAAAGAAACTGCTGGAGCTCTCCCACAAAACAGCCCAGGAAATATCTAATTTGTTTTTTGGTGGGAGCAGGAGTACAGAACTGAGGGAGTGATATATTGTCAGAGGTTCTGTCTTTCAGATGAGATGTTAAACCAAGGCACTATTTGCTCTCTCAAGTGGACGTAAAAGATCCTGTGGCACGATTCAAAGAAAAGCAGGGGACTTCTCCTGGTGTCTTGGCCAACATTTATCTGTCAACCAATATCGCTAAAAAAACAGATAATCTGGTCATTTATTTAATTGCTTTTTGTGGGACCTTGCTCTGTGCAAATTGGCTACCATGTTTTCCTACTTTATAACAGTAACTACACTTCAAAAGCAATTCATTGGCAGTAAATTGCTTTGAGATGTCTTGAGGTTCTGAAGTCTGCTATATCAATGTAAGTTCTTCTTCAAATCACATCCAATATCCTATATAAAATGGTATCCATCAAACTGGCTAAATTTTAATACTATAGCCTGAAAATTATTCTGGGAAATGTTGTCCAAACTCTCAAAGTATTCATATCAAATTCCTCTTTCTGCTGTATTACCAGAGATGCTAACCCATTTATGTTAAATGGGTTGATGCCTGTGTTAAAATAGTAGAGCGTGGAATTTGATACAAACATATGTGTAAAGTAATATCTCAATAAAGCTAGGCTAAAATTCAGAAAAATCAAAACTTAGAATGCTATGTATGTAAAATCTTTGGTAAGTTGTTACTAAACAAGGACTAGTTTGTTTATTAATAGCCTGAATCCCAGATTGGTTTCCCTTAGACAAAAATAAAGACCCAAAGTAGTTATCATTATTGGATTGATTTTGAGCATTTTTGCATTTGATGTTTGTGGAAAAGTAACTATGTTGTGAAATATTCATGCATGAATTGGGAGTTAGTGTTTTGATCTGAATATGGTTACTTGCACACTATGCAAGTCAGCTCACCCTTATTGGGAAGAGTGTGAAAGATAACTAGCGAAAAGGATGGATTACTCACGTTTAGGTTTTTCAATTGCCTTCTCTCTTTTAAAGTATGTTCAAAGTAAATGAAGCCAGCAATTGCAGCTTTTCAACAGTGATGAGGTTTGACCATTAGAATTGCTGCCCTGAACTCATTTTTCTAACTTTTAGAAATTAATTGAGGTGGGAATAACAATTTTTTTCTTAATTTCAATATTGTTTTGTAATGGACTATTTGTGTTTGCCTTCTGTTTATTCCACATTTGGAGAGGGGATTAAAACATTTTTTTATGGGGTACATGAACCAAGAGATCTGGGGGTATATGTGCACAAATCATTGAAGGTGGCAGGGCAGGTTGGGAAAGCGGTTAAAAAAGCATATAGGATCCTGGGGTTTATAAATAGAGGCATAGAGTACAAAAGTATGGAAATCATAATGAACCTTTATGAAACACTTGTTCGGCCACAACTGGAATATTGTGTCCAGTTCTGGGCACCGCACTTTAGAAAAGAGGCGAAGGCCTTAGAGAGGGTGCAGAAGAGATTTACTCGAATGATTCCAGGGATGAGGGACTTCAGTTATGTGAATGGACTTGAGAAGCTGGGGTTCTCCTCCTTGGAACAGAGATGGATTCGAATATAATACCATTTATATGAGGTATACTATTTACATGGTGGTGGAGGCAGATTCAATCATGGCCTTCAAAAGGGAACTGGATAAATACTTGAAAGGAAAAAAATTGCAGGGCTACGGGGATAGGGCATAGGGCAGTGGAGTGGGACTAGCTGGATTGCTCTTGCATAGAGCTGGCGTGGACTCGATGGGCCGAATGGCCTCCTTCCATGCTATAACCTTTCTATGATTCTATTGATCTTGTGTCCTGCATTTCGAAGCTGGGTAGGACATTACTTCCTCCTTTACTCCCAGGTGTCAAAACATTTACTGTTTCACTGGCAAAAGGGCTCATTGTACGTGCAAATGAAACTCAGTTTAGTTTCAGGTATGTATGTCTGCCATTCTAATGATGGAGTGCTTGCTATGCCAACTGACAGTTGTGTAGTAAATGATGTCTAAACTGCTGCTGTAAACTCAATTTTCCCATTTGAACAGAATAGGATTAATCATTAAGTAAAACCTCTGTATTAGACTGGCATTGTTATATATGTGTGCAATTATCTAATTTGTAGTTGCATTAAGTGTACAACTGGCAATCACACAATCGGGCAGATTTCCCTTTCATTGCACTTGGAACAGAGCATAGAGGGAAATCGGGTGGGGAGGATTGCGTGGAGCCTGCTTGATTTTCTATCCATCCATTCATTTAAACATTTAAATGGATACAAAATTAAGGCAGGCTTCATTAAGTGTGTACGACCCTTCCAACTGATTTTTCTCCATGGGCTGCACCCAAGAGACCCTTACCCCCAAGCACAAATAAGAGGAAAATCTTCCCCAGTGTGTTCTAAGCTCTCTGTATTCCCTTTACTGTGCTTTAATTAAAATATAAGAAAGCATGGAATGAGGAAAGGCCATTCAGCCTTTTACATTTATGTCTTTCACAGATGTGCAATCTACTCTCTATGAATAATTGATTATGATTTAGGATGGCTTTGTGATGCTTCACTTTGTTCTGCATTCATCCTATATAAACTCACTCAATTAGTAGGATTTGGCTGCAGTTCAGTCACCAGCAGGAACTAGCTGGTAAAATCTACTTAACTTTTGGCTCAACCCAAAGATATTGAGGACGGAAGACTGAACAGGTCATAGTTTAAATACTAAAATAATAACTATGATTACTGTAATAATAATTATTACACTATTTCTACATAGCCAGATATGATGATTGTCAACATATCAGCACAAAGAAAATAATAACTTGCTTTTGGAATTACAATAACACAGCATTAGCTTTATTCAGTATAACATAGTATAATTCCAATCAGAATTCCTGTGTATGCCCTTAGTTGGGTTGAACTAATAATGGTATATCAGAAATACTCAGTTTTGTGGATGAAAGTAAATACTTGTAAAAGTTAGCAATATTGCAAATTAACAGATGAAAATTACACTCTTCCTGTTTTAACTTCTGTTTTAGATGAAGTGAATATCAAAACGTAGAACCGCTTTGATCAATTAAACTGATAAATCGATAAAGTTTGGAATTTCTTTATAGTGTGCTGGTTCCATCCTCCAGGATTAATGTTCAGTAAACCATCTATAGGCTTCTTTCCTGGTCAGTCAGCATTTTTTTCTTCAAGCTACCCCCTTGCATATGCTGATATTATACTGTTCTAAATTGCCTCAACCCCAGGCGGATTTCTTTTTGAACTATGTTTGAAAACAATCTAACATTGCAATTTCGATTTGCTTCTCATTCACACTCTTCTGATTTCTCTTGTTCAAGCATCTGAAAACTATGGTAAAGAATTTCCACTGTAAGAACCTTAGTTTATCAACATCAGAACATTACTTTCGACATCAAGCACTCCTCATCAATATTAAGAGTTGTCACGAAAATCATACAATCATGGCCAATCTGCTCTATGCCTGAAAGGTTATTTAATTTGCTTCAATTGAAAATCGGCATTTAGTATGTTATTGTCGATGAATTTGGCTGAAAAATTTCTGCTGTTGAAGTTGGTTAACCGTACAAAGAAATGTTGCTTATCAGATTTAAGCTGTGCCCCTCAGAGTCCCTTTAGGGTCAACAGTTTGGTTGATTGTGCCAAAATACTTGTCAAGAAATTAACCCGAAATGTCAGGTTGCCAGCTACCAGGCATATATTTTCTTTTCTTCTAGGGATCAGGATGACACCAACAAGGCATTGTTTATTGCCCATTCCTAGTTGGCCTGTGGTCACATGTGGGCCAGACTAAGTAGAGGTGGTAGGATATTAAGAGTCAGTTGGGTTTTTTGGATTCAATTGCACAACTAGCCACAGTGCGATTTGGACTCATGAAACTATGGGTGACAGGAAACTATGGTCAGAACTATGGATATTCCAGTACCGTACCCCACTAGGCTACTGTACCCATTAAATCTTTTGAGGCATATTCTATATAAATATTCTCTGATCCACAAAAGATAACCAACTAAAATTACGGAGTATTAATCCATTCTCATGATTCCACCTTCAACTCATCTGGTCTATTGTCCTCCAGAGTCAATGATTCTTTACTAGCCCCAGAAGCACACAAACCATTTATACCCTGTGAAATGTTAATCTCTATCTGTATCTATAATGTCCAATCCCGTTGCCAACCAAATATTTAGTCATCTCTTTTTGAAGGAATTCATTAATACAGTCTGTACTGCATAGCCATAATTGTATATAATAAAAGGTGTCCTCTACTTCATAGCTTCCCTCGAGGGGTTTTATTTTCAAAACTGTCCTTTAATCCTGCACTTATGGTCCACGTTAAGTAGCCTGCTTCCATCTAGATCACCTACGCCTCAGAGCATTTCAATACCTATATCTGGATTGATGTGCTTATTGCCCATTCTATATTCTAATAAAAATAAAAATGCTGAAGATAAATAATTAAAGCAGCACAAAACTAACTTCTCACGGACATTAACTGACATGGACAACTGTGTTCATTCTTTATTCTAATTTTCGCAAATATTGGAACAATTTTATAAACTGCCTAAATTCTAGATGCGCATTTGATCTGGGCAGTAAGTTTATTTATACTATTATAAGTTATGAAATTGAATTTCATAGAAGCTTCATTGAAGTATGTAAGTGTATAATAAATCATTCTACATTTTACTATCTCTTTTGACTGAAACAAAGATGAAATAATGAGCATACTTTTGGTGATGAACAATGTCTGCAATATCCTCTATTTGTGCTACCATTGTGCAGTGTGTTCTCTCATTCTAAGCTCTTATGAATTATTCAGGAGAATATATTAGCTAAATGATTATTTGCTGATTGCTGGATGAGATTACTCTGATGAGAGCAATCATGGCTGAGATGAAGCTAACAATTTCTGGCTTTTACTCCCTTACAGCCAAGCCAGCACATCTTATAAATTCCCGTTGTGGGTTAGACTGCTGTCAATGTGAATCAATTAGACTTACCTAGTGAAGATTCTATAGCTCTATGATGTCTTGCTGTTCTTTTACAATAGCAAAAGGCGAATGGCCTTTGGGCTTTTCTTTGTTGCTGATATTTTTTTTCCATATCATCTTCTGCCTGAATTCTTCTCCATTTTCCAACCCAGTTGATACTTTCAATCACTCCATTCCTCTTCACAGTGAACTGTAAACAACAAAGACACTCAGAGGAGAAGAAAGTAAGGATTTGGTCTGTCTATTTTTGGGTTTGTCTGGGCTTCTTGTCATGTTACATTAAGACCACAGAGAATTGAAGAATCACAAATGTATACTTGCTTCTAGCATCTTTTGTCAGTTGAAATCTGTTGCAAAGATTAAAAAGATTGCTAACAAATGGGCTTTTTGATGTTGGCAGATTACACAATTGCCTCAGGTGCAACAGTCCACAAACAATGCTGCTTTTACTGATATGTTAGACCTGTTTATTAGAGAGCTTATGAAGAAACTCAGTAATACATTTCATGTCGATACAAAGCTGTTCCTTAAATATTACACATTAAAATCTGTTGGCTAACTTGTGTAGTTTTTCTTTAATTTAAAAAAGTAGCTGTTTGAGGTAAAGTGGAGATGTTTCAAGTTTTATAATTTTATAATAATAATTTGAAGCACTGCCATCTTGACTTGCCTCTACAAGGCTCTCTTTCAAGCTAATTTTTTGTAGTTCTTGTGCAAAGGAGGGATTTTCACAAAGACAACCTTAGTGCATAGGATGAGTACTCTCAAGTTGCATTAGAAAAACTGGGCCAGAGACTTGCATATATAGTTATTAAGGGATAGCTCTCTGGTAGGCAGCATATGTTCCAGGCACGCCAGAGCATGCCTTCTAAGGGCTGGATTTAGGTATTGGCCCCAAAATTTCTGAGTTGGGGGATGTATAAATCACCAATTACGCATTTGCGGTCTGACCGGGTTGATATACACAGGGGTACTGTTGCGGAATTACCCTGGCATAAATTCCATGTAGTTTCGGGATGAGCAGAAGAAACACCCATTATCTTAGTGGAGGAAACATGCAAATGACAGAATTTGGAAGAAATACTCTGACTTCTGCCTTCCCATCTGTCCTTGCGAATTTGGGCCAGTTTTTAAATGGAGCAGTTTGCCAGGATCTGTTCACCAAGGTGGAAGTATTTGGTTAAAAGGACACTGCTCAACTGAGACTACTTGCCGAGACTTCTGGCCATATCTTGGGACTTACCTGACATTCTGCAATGACCTTGGAAAGCGATCCGTTTCAACACAATTACAGAGTTAGGACCTGAGACTTGTACAAAGGGCTTCCCACTGCGAATCCACATTTCACATGATTTATATGCTGGAGCAAGAGGAGCAGCAGGGAGCCAGATTAATCACGCAGCATCACAGGAGAGCTAGACTATCCTAACACTGCCCATCCAACTTGATGTCTACACCCAGCCATACTTTCCCAGGAGCTCCACCTAAGGAGGCTGTGCTTCAGTCATGAGGCTTTGGAGGAGCAGCCATGTGAGCAAGCAAGGTCCACAGCATGTGCATATCTGACTGTAGCAGAGAAACTGATCACAGCTCTCACCTTTTATGTCACACGCTTATTCCAGGGAGCCACAGGGGACTTTTGCCAGATCAGTCAATTTGCTGTGCACTCTCTATAAGGCAAGTCACAAATGGCCTCTTTAAGGGCAATTCAATTTAAGCAATTCAACAGCACTCCCACACTGACGACTGAGAGGATCAATTTTTTTCAGAATTGCCAGACTCCCCAGGTTTGTGGGTCTATTGATTGCACTCATGTGGCATTGTGTGTCCCAAAAGTAAATCCTCATATTTATACAAAATGCAAAGGCTTCCGTTCCTAAAATGTGCATCTCATTTGTGGTAACAGGCAAAGCTTCTTGAACATAAATTCACGATGTGCGAGGAGCTTTCATGATGTTTCTATACTTCATCAGTCCAGTGTCACAGTTCCAGTTCAACAGCAGAAGCAAAAACCAAGATGGCTTTTGGGTGACCAGGGCTCAATACTACTTGCATAGTTCATGACATCTCTTCATAGGACCACCAGTGCTGAAGAGAAGGACTACATTGAAACACACGTGAACAGATAGATAATACTCAAAGGAAGATTGTGGTCTTTGAATTGGTCCAGGGGTGCGTTGTAGTATGCATCCATCAGCATAAGAACATAATATTACTTGCTAGTTTACTTTCATATTCTATTTTCTCCCTTTTTATCAATTTTTTGGTCATCCTTTGCTGGTTTATAAAACTCTCCCAATCCTCATGCTTTCTACTCTTCTTGGCAACATTATAAGCCTCTTCTTTTAATCTGATACTATCCTTAACTTCTTTAGTTAGCCACGGATGAATCACTTTTCCCTTGGAGTTTTTATTTCTCAATGCAATGTATATTAATTGAGAATATTGAAATATTTATTTAAATGTTTGCCATTGCTAACCTACAGTCGTACCTTTTAACCAAATTTCCCAATCTACCTTCGCCAACTCGCCCCTCATACCTATGTAATTGGCTTTATTTAAGTTTAAGACTCTAATTTCTGACTTAAGTATGTCACTCTCAAACTCAATGTGAAATTCATCATATTATGATCACTTTTCCCCAGAGGATCCTTTACTGTGAGATTACTAATTAACCCTGTCTCATTACACAATACAAAATCTAAAATAGCCTGTCCCCTGGTTGGTTCCATGACGTATTTCTCTGGGAAACTGTCTCGATTGTATCCCATGAACTCGTCCTGCAGACTACCTTTGCCAATTTGATTTGTCCACTCTATATGAAGATTAGTCCCCCACCATTATTACATTGCCTCTGTTACAAGCTCCTATTATTTCTTGATTAATACTCTGTCCAGCGGTTTAGCTACAATTAGGAAGACTATAAACTACTCCCACCAGTGTTTTCTGTCCCTTGTTATTGCTCCACCCATACTGATTCTACTTCCTGATCTTCCGAGCCAAGATCCTTTCCCACTACTGTCCTTATGTCGTTCCCCTCCTTTTCCATTCTGCCTGTCTTTTCAAAACGTCAAGTACCCTGGAATAGTTAGTTCCCAACCATGTTCACCTTGCAACCATGTGGCTGTAAAGGCTATTCGATCGAACCCATTTATCTCTATTTGTGCAACTAATTCATCTATCTTGTTATGAATGCTCCATGCATTCAGATAAAGAGCCTTTAATTTTAACTTTTCACCATTTTTCCCTGCTTTGACCTTGTTTGCTGATGCACTATTACCTTTAAACTCTCTGTCCTATCTTTACCCAAAACACTACATTGCTCTGTTGCCTTGACTTTTCTCATTAGATTTCTAAATTTCTCTTCACCTGACCCCTCCCCTCTTTTTTAGTATAAAGCCCTGTCTACATCCCTAGTTATTCGATTCGCCAGGACACTGGTCCCAGCTTGGATTAAGTGGAGCTCGTCCAAACAGAACAGCTCCCTCTTTCCCCACTACTGGTGCTAATGCCCCATGAATCAAAACCCCTGTTTTCTACACTGCTCTTTGAACCATGCTTTTAACTCTCTGATCTGTTTGTCCCTATGCCAATTTGTATGTGGCTCAGGTACTAATCCAGAGATTATTACCTTTGAGGTAAATTACCTGAACCTGCACCTAAAGTGCTGTAAGCTGCAGGGCTACGGACCGGGTACTGGAAGGTGGGATTAGAATGGGCACCTGGTTGTTCTAAGAGCCAGCGCGGACATGATGGGCCGAATGGCCCCCTTCTGTGCTATATCTTTTCTATGGTTCTATCGTTCTAGGTTCTGCTTCAGACCCTAGCTCCTCAAACTGTCTCAGCAGAACCTCATTCTTAGTTCTGCCTATGTCGTTGGTTCCAACATGGACCACAACAACTGGATCCTCCCCCTCATGCTCCAAGTTC
Source organism: Heptranchias perlo (assembly GCF_035084215.1). Taxonomy (NCBI): domain Eukaryota; kingdom Metazoa; phylum Chordata; class Chondrichthyes; order Hexanchiformes; family Hexanchidae; genus Heptranchias; species Heptranchias perlo. The sequence goes on along the minus strand of NC_090328.1, from coordinate 133,375,062 downwards.
TTTTCCCGCCTCAAGGAGGTGTCTCTAAACCTGGCACCGGGCAGGCGACACAGCCTTCGGGACTCTCGGTCACGTCTGCAGAGAACAGTGCCTATCCCCCTGACTATACTATCCCCTACCACTACCACAGTGCTTTTTACTCCCCCCAGCTGAATGGCCTCCTGTACCACAGTGCCGTGGTCAGTTTGCCCATCCTCCCTGCAGTCTTTGCTCTCATCCATACAGGTATCCATATATCCATCTGTCTCGCAAATTGCAGTACCATGTAATGCTTTGTAATTTTACAATCAGGAAAGGACTGAAGGTAGATGTTCCGAAGGATGCCGGAGAGCTTAATGACAATACTGCTGATGCTGAAGACCCAGCCCATGAAGAACAGAAAGCAAGTGGAGTCGCAGCAGATGCCAGTCAGCTGAGACACACTCATTTGGCACACCTTCACAGATGAATGGAGTACTACTATTTGGAAGCGAAATGTCTGCCTCCTCTTACCAAACTCTCTATGGTCTAAATATAATGCTTGCTCCTCACAGCTATCCTAATCCTGAGTCACAACAGGTCTCAGCCTTGGTTCAGTGGATAGCACTGTCTTTTGAATCAGAAGGTATGGGTTCAAGCCCCACTCCAGAGACTTGAACACATAATCCTGGCTAAAACTTCAGTGCAGTACTGAGGCCTCGTCTGCCCTCTTGGGTGGACACAAAATATCCCATGGCATTATTCGAAGAGGAGGAGGGGTGTTCTCCCGACGTCCTGGACAATATTTATCCCTCAACCAACATCACTAAAACAGGTTATCTGGTCAATGTCTCATTGATGTTTGTGGGACCTTGCTGTGCGCAAATTAGTTGCCACATTTCCCTATGTAACAGCACTGACTACACCAAAAAGTACTTCTTTGGCACCTTGGGAAGTTCTAAGATCCTGAAAGATGCTATATAAATGCATCTTCTTCTTTATCAGCACACCATCTGTCACTTATTGTCCTACAAGAGAACCAAACACCAAGCAGTTCATACATCAAATATTTCAGTAATTTGTTACCACTAATAATAAAAACTTTACTTGGTTTTGTCACAATGCACATGCCTTTTGACCACACAAAATTATTTTTGCCCTATTCAAAGACTTGTTTGCGCCACCTGAGATCTTGGGTTCTGAGCTGTTGGTAGTTGCTGCAAAATATTATGAGCCTCTCGCGATGGAGGTGGCCCTTCTATCTGGGCCTCCTAGGTCTGGGATGGATATGGGACAGGCTAATTCTTTGTCATGTTCTCCTTGGCATCTTGGTCCTTCAAAGATGAAGGCTGATGTGCTACTGCCATGAGGGGAAACAGTCAGTGAAGCATGTACACCAGCTTCTCCACCTGGAACTGGCAACAGGAAGTTTTCAGCTTTAGAAGAAAAATTAATTCCAGGAAAAAAAGTTACATTTTACAGTGAGAAAATTCAGTGTTGCAAAAATCACTTGTACATTTAGTCCCATGTTGGGGCTTTTGGTGTTAATAGAACTTTAGTACACTCCACACATTCCAATATAGGTTTGCTACAATGGTGCATGATTACAGCTAGTGAGCTAAAAACACCAATTGCTGTGGACCCAATTATCATAAGTGTGTAGATTCTGGTATTTGAAAACCTTTATGTTCCTAATGCCAAAATGCCCAATTTATTTACAGCAATGCCTGTGGAGGTGTATGTTTATATACATAGGTTAATCAAACCTACCTCATACAACTCTCTAAATTGCCTTTTTACATGAAAGTCCAAATATCTGACCAGTTTTTTTTATTATCTTTTTTTTCCCTTCACCCATCTGTCTTGAAGGCAGTAACTCATGGTGGGGACAGTTTCACCAACGACATCAGTCCTCCTTGTCCAAGTCATTATTCTTTTTACATGAACTTTTTGATGAGTTTTGGTAGACTTTCTAACTTTGCAGCTATCGTAGCCAAGCTCAAGCCTTTCCTTTTCTGAATTTAACACGTACTTCTAGCAGTTGTGTTACAAATTTTGGGTCTGCACTCGATATTCTCTCGGGTTCAGCATCATTATTCTCTCCCGTAAGCAGGCTTCGTGTCCCTTACAATCAGGAGTGTGCTGTTACTGTCCAAAATCTAGTCATGCTATAGCGTGCTGCAGGGGCTTTAACAAAAAGACCCAACATCCTTTATAGTGAGGAGTTTGCCGCAGCTCAATATCTAGTTAGATGATGGTATTCCGCAGGAGTTGCAGCAATGACACCCAAAGTTAAATGAACTGGATAACGTAATCTTGCACGTGTCTCCCGTGTATATTTCTTCTAACTTGAAGAAGGTGGATTGATGAACACTCTACTGAGTCAAAGTCAAATTGTTACATTGAGCTACACTGAGTTTACAGCGCAGAAATAGACCATTTGACCCAATTAATCTATGCCTGCGTTTATGCTCCATACAAGCCTCCTCCCTCCCTACTTCATCTACACCGAAGAGCATACCCTCCTATTCCTTTCTCCTCTGTGCGCTTATCTAGATTCCCCTGAAATGCATCTATGCTATTTGCCTCAACTATTCCTTTTGGTGGCGTATTCCACATTCTTACCACTCTTTGGGTAAAGAAGTTTCTCCTGAATTCCCTATTGGATTTATTAGTGGCTATCTTAATATTGATGACCTCTAGTTTTGGACTCCCCCACAGGTGGAAACATTTTCTCTACGTCGACCCTATCAAACCATCTCATTATCTAAAAGACCTCAATCAGTTCACCCCTTAGTCTTCTCTATTCGAGAGGAAAGAGCCCCAGCTTGTTTTGTCTTTCCTGATAAGTATATCCTCTCAGTTCTGGTTTCAACCTTGTGAATCTTTTTTGCACCTTCTCCAATGCCTCTATATCCTTTTTATAATATGGAGATCAGAACTGTGCTATACAAGTTTAACACAACTTTTCTGATTTTCAATTCTTTCCCTCTAGAAATGAACCACAGTACTTGGTTTGCCTTTTTTGGAAATTATAAATTAACAAGCTCATTTATTTTAATTATATTATGAGAATGGATAGCATAATATTTACAGTGAATTTTAATCCATTCCATAATGCTCCTCATAACATAGAAAATAACAAAGCATGACATACTTTCCCTGTTGGCAGACTAAATACACTTTTCTGAGTAGATAATTCCCTCAGCGAGCCAGCACTAAACTTAAGCAGGGAACTCTGACTTTCTCTGTTTCCGACTTCCTCACCAGATTTCCGCAGACTGTGTTTCTTTCTTAGCTGGCCAGGAAGCCAAAGGCTTGACCATTAATCCATCCTCAGCTCTCCATGCTCGGGGACTGACCTATCAAGCTGCCAGTTGAACTCATTGGCGCCTTCCTGGGATGGGGTTCCGAGCAGGTAACCCCTGCTGAGCTCACATGAATGAAATTATACCAACACACCATATGTGAATGTTTACTGGAGTATCTTTAATGAAATTCCATTGTCTCAAGCTAATGTAGTACACGGAAGCACCATGCGAGACTGATGCTTTGTCTGAATTCTAATCTGCTTTCCCAGAATCTGTACATTATGAATTTCACCCATTATGGGCTGAGTTTTAACTTCGAGTTACATTGAGATCCATCGAAACTAAAGCACAGAAACAGGCCATTCGGCCCAACTGGCCTATGCCAGCATTTATGCTCCACACGAACATCCTCCCTCCCCACATCATCTAACCCTATGAGAATGCCCTTCTAGTTTAAAAGATATGATGATAGATAAGCAATGGCGAACATTTGATAATTCTCAACCAATATACATTCCATTGAGGAATAAAAACTCCATGGGAAAAGTGATCCATCCGTGGCTAACTAAAGAAGTTAAAGACAGTATTAGATTAAAAGAAGATGCTTATAATGTTGCCAAGAAGATTAGTAAGCCTGAGGACTGGGAGAGATTTCGAAAGCAGAAAAGGATGATCAAAAAATTGACTTCAATTTAATAGGGTTCCTTGATGCCACACTCAAATGCTGCCTTGATGTCAAGGGCAGTCACTCTCACCTCACCTCTGGAATTCAGCTCTTTTTTTCATGTTTGGAACAAGGCTGCATTGAGGTCTGGAGCCGAGTGGTCCTGGCAGAACCCAAACTGAGCATCGGTGAGCAATGTTGACGACATCTTCCATCACTTTGCTGATGATTGAAAGTAGAATGATGGGGCGGTAATTGGTCGGATTGGATTTGTCCTGCTTTTTGTGGACAGGACATACCTGGGCAATTTTCCACTTTGTTGGGTAGATGCCAGTGTTGTAGCTGTACTGGAACAGCTTGGCTAGAAGCATGGCTAGTCCTGGAGCACGTCTTCAGCACTACAGCCGGGATGTTGTCAGGGCCCATAGCCTTTGCTGTATCCAGTGCACTCAGCCGTTTCTTGATATCACGTGAAGTGGATCGAATTGGCTGAAGACTGGCTTCTGTGATGGTGGGGATCTCAGGAGGAGGTTGAGATGGATCATCCACTCGGCACTTCTGGCTGAAGATGGTTGCAAACGCTTCAGCCTTGTCTTTTGCACTCACGTGCTGAGCTCTGCCATCATTGATGATGGGGATGTTCACGGAGCCTCCTCCTCCCGTTAGTTGTTTAATTGTCCACCACAATTCACGACTGTATGTGGCAGGACTGCAGAGCTTTGATCTGATCCGTTGGTTGTGGGATCGCTTAGCTCTGTTTATAGCATGCATGCAGTCCTGCGTTGTAGCTTCACCAGGTTGGCACCTCATTTTTAGTTATGCCTGGTGCTGCTCCTGGCATGCTCTCCTACACTCCACATTGAACCAAGGTTGATCCCCTAGTTTGTTGGTAAAGGTAGAGTGAGGAATATCTCGGGCCATGAGGTTACAGATTGTGGTGGAATAGAATTCTGCTGCTTCTGATGGCCCACAGCGCTTCATGGATGCCCAGTTTTGATCTACTCTGAGTCTATCCTATTTAGCACGGTGGTAGTGCCAGACAACATGTTGGACAATGTCCGCAGTGTGAAGACGGGGCTTCGTCTCCACGAGGACTGTGCGGTGGTCACTCCTACCAATACTGTCATGGACAGATGCATCTGCGACAGGTAGATTGGTGAGGACGTCAATTTTCCCTCATGTTGGTTCTCTCACCACTTGCCGCAGGCCCAGTCTGGCAGCAAGTGTCCTTCAGGACTCGGCCAGCTCGGTCAGCAGTAGTGCTAGCGAGCCACTCCTGGTGATGGACATCAAAGAGTGCATTCTGTGCCCTTGCTACCCACAGTGTTTCCTCCAAGTGGTGCTCAACATGGAGGAGTACTGATTCATCAGCTGAGGGAGGGCCGTAGGGGAACCAATGGATGTAGAATATTTGGATTTTCAAAAGGCATTCGATAAGATGCCACACAAAAGTTTGTTTCACAAGATAAGGGCTCATGAGGTTAGGGGTAATATATTAGCATGGATAGAGGATTGGTTAACAGACAGAAAACAGAGAGTCGGGATAAACTGGTCATTTTCAGGTTGGCAGGCTGTAACTAGTGAGGTGCCGCAAGGATCAGTATTTGGGCCTCTGCCAGTTACAATCTATATTAATGACTAAGATGAAGGGACCGAGTGTAATGTATCCAAGTTTGCTGATGATACAAAGCTAGGTGGGAAAGTAAGCTGTGATGAGGACACACAATCTGCAAAGGGATATCGATGTTAATTGTATCTGTGATTTATATCAATTAGTGTGAATTGTATTCAGGTGGTGCTTATCAAATTGTATCCATTCATAAGAGAGTTAATCCAGGGTGTGGTCTGAGTGTAAATGTGGAGCTCTGTGAATAAAGGTTTTGAAGCAACTGAAGACTGGGCTCTAGTATTCTCCGCTTCACCACCTGGCTATCTAGTTTGTAACAATAGACAGGTTAAGTGAGTGGGCAAGAAGGTGGTAGATGGAGTATAATGTGGGGAAATGTGAGGTTATTCACTTTCGCAGGAAGGATATAAAAACAGAATATTTTTTAAAGAGTGAGAAACTATTAAGTGTAGGTGTTCAGAGTGATTTGGGTGTCCTTGTATACGAAACACAGAAAGTTAACACAGGTACAACAAGCAATTGGGAAGGCAAATTGTATGTTGGCCTTTTTTGCAAGGGGTTTGGAGTACAAGAATAAGGAAGTCTTGCTACAATTTAAGGCACAGCAGAGAGTCCTATTAACGTGTACTCACGGCCATAAGCTCTTTCTGAAAGGACTTCTTTTCCTTGTTCTCAGTGTCGTTACAGTCCTCCTTGAGTTTTTCCAGTACAGATGCCACACGCTCTGGTTCGCTGTCTATCTCTGTCCGGCAGAAGTGTACAAGCGGCATGTTTTGTAACAAGGCTTTGGGGAGACCTTACCTGCAGTACTGTGTACAGTTTGGTCTCCTTCCCTTCGGAAAGATATACTTGCCTTAGAGGCAGTGCAATGAAGGTTCACTTGATTGATTCCTGGGATGAAGGGTTTGTCCTATGAGGAGAGATTGAGTGGAATGGGCCTATACTCTCTGGCGTTTAGAAGAATGAGAGCTGATCTCATTGAAACATATAAGATTCTGAGAGGGCTTGACAGGGTAGATGCTGAGAGGCTGTTTCCCCGGGCTGGAGAGTCTAGAACTAGGGGGCATCATCTCAAGATAAGGGGTCGCCATTTAGGACTGAGGTGAGGAGAAATTTCATCACACAGGGGGTTGTGAATCTTAGGAATTCTCTACCCCAGAGGGCTGCGGATGCTCAGTTGAAGAGTACATTCAAGACTGAGATCAATAGATTTTTGGACTCTAAGGGGATCAAGGGATATGAATCATAGAATCATAGAATCATAGAAGTTACAACATGGAAACAGGCCCTTCGGCCCAACATGTCCATGTCGCCCAGTTTATACCACTAAGCTAGTCCCAATTGCCTGCACTTGGCCCATATCCCTCGATACCCATCTTCCCCATGTAACTGTCCAAATGCTTTTTAAAAGACAAAATTGTACCCGCCTCTACTACTGCCTCTGGCAGCTCGTTCCAGACACTCACCACCCTTTGAGTGAAAAAATTGCCCCTCTGGATCCTTTTGTATCTCTCCCCTCTCACCTTAAATCTGTGCCCCCTCGTTATAGACTCCCCTACCTTTGGGAAAAGATTTTGACTATCGACCTTATCTATAAGATCACCCCTTAACCTCCTACTCTCCAGGGAATAAAGTCCCAGTCTGTCTAACCTCTCCCTGTAAGTCAAACCATCAAGTCCCGGTAGCATCCTAGTAAATCTTTTCTGCACTCTTTCTAGTTTAATAATATCCTTTCTATAATAGGGTGACCAGAACTGTACACAGTACTCCAAGTGTGGCCTCACCAATGCCCTGTACAACTTCAACAAGACATCCCAACTCCTGCATTCAATGTTCTGACCAATGAAACCAAGCATGCTGAATGCCTTCTTCAACACCCTATCCACCTGTGACTCCACTTTCAAGGAGCTATGAATCTGTACTCCTAGATCTCTTTGTTCTATAACTCTCCCCAACGCCCTACCATTAACGGAGTAGGTCCTGGCCCGATTCGATCTACCAAAATGCATCACCTCACATTTATCTAAATTAAACTCCATCTGCCATTCATCGGCCCACTGGCCCAATTTATCAAGATCCCGTTGCAATCCTAGATAACCTTCTTCACTGTCCACAATGCCACCAATCTTGGTGTCATCTGCAAACTTACTAACCATGCCTCCTAAATTCTCATCCAAATCATTAATATAAATAACAAATAACAGCGGACCCAGCACCGATCCCTGAGGCACACCGCTGGACACAGGCATCCAGTTTGAAAAACAACCCTCGACAACCACCCTCTGTCTTCTGTCGTCAAGCCAATTTTGTATCCAATTGGCTACCTCACCTTGGATCCCATGAGATTTAACCTTATGTAACAACCTACCATGCGGTACCTTGTCAAATGCTTTGCTGAAGTCCATGTAGACCACGTCTACTGCACAGCCCTCATCTATCTTCTTGGTTACCCCTTCAAAAAACTCAATCAAATTCGTGAGACATGATTTTCCTCTCACAAAACCATGCTGACTGTTCCTAATTAGTCCCTGCCTCTCCAAATGCCTGTAGATTCTGTCCCTCAGAATACCCTCTAACAACTTACCCACTACAGATGTCAGGCTCACTGGTCTGTAGTTCCCAGGCTTTTCCCTGCCGCCCTTCTTAAACAAAGGCACAACATTTGCTACCCTCCAATCTTAAGGCACCTCACCTGTAGCGGTGGATGATTCAAATATCTCTGCTAGGGGACCCGCAATTTCCTCCCTAACCTCCCATAACGTCCTGGGATACATTTCATCAGGTCCCGGAGATTTATCTACCTTGATGCGCGTTAAGACTTCCAGCACCTCCCTCTCTGTAATATGTACACTCCTCAAGACATCACTATTTATTTCTCCAAGTTCCCTAACATCCATGCCTTTCTCAACCGTAAATACCGATGTGAAATATTCATTCAGGATCTCACCCATCTCTTGTGGTTCCGCACATAGATGACCTTGTTGATCCTTAAGAGGCCCTACTCTCTCCCTAGTTACCCTTTTGCCCTTTATGTATTTGTAGAAGCTCTTTGGATTCACCTTTGCCTGATCTGCCAAAGCAATCTCATATCCCCTTTTTGCCCTCCTGATTTCTCTCTTAACTCTACTCCGGCAATCTCTATACTCTTCAAGGGATCCACTTGATCCCAGCTGCCTATGCATGTCATATGCCTCCTTCTTATTTTTGACTAGTGCCTCAATCTCCCGAGTCATCCAAGGTTCCCTACTTCTACCAGCCTTGCCCTTCACTTTATAAGGAATGTGCTTACCCTGAACCCTGGTTAACACACTTTTGAAAGCCTCCCACTTACCAGACGTCCCTTTGCCTGCCAACAGACTCTCCCAATCAACTTCTGAAAGTTCCTGTCTAATACCATCAAAATTGGCCTTTCCCCAATTTAGAATTTTAACTTTTGGGCCAGACCTATCCTTCTCCATAGCTATCTTAAAACTAATGGAATTATGATCACTGGTCCCAAAGTGATCCCTCACTAACACTTCTGTCACCTGCCCTTCCTTATTTCCCAAGAGGAGGTCAAGTTTTGCCCCCTCTCTAGTCGGGCCATCCACATACTGAATGAGAAATTCCTCCTGAATACACTCAACAAATTTCTCTCCATCCAAGCCCCTAATGCTATGGCTGTCCCAGTCAATGTTGGGAAAGTTAAAGTCCCCTACTATTACCACCCTATTTTTCTTGCAGCTGTCTGTAATCTCCTTACATATTTGCTCCTCAATTTCCCGTTGACTATTTGGGGGTCTGTAGTACAATCCTATCAAAGTGATCTCTCCCTTCTTATTTTTCAGTTCTACCCATATGGACTCAGTGGGCGAACCCTCGGATATATCCCCTCTCACTACTGCCGTGATGTTCTCCCTAATCAAGAACGCAACTCCCCCTCCTCTCTTACCTCCTGCTCTATCTTTCCTATAGCATCTGTACCCTGGAACATTGAGCTGCCAGTCCTGCCCCTCCCTTAGCCATGTTTCAGTAATAGCTATAACATCCCAGTCCCATGTACCCATCCATGCCCTGAGTTCATCTGCCTTGCCCATCAGACTTCTTGCATTGAAATAAATGCAGTTTAATCTAGTCTTCCCTTGGTCTTTGCCCTGCTTTCTCAGACCATCTGTCCGGTCATGTTCTGTACACTCTCCCTTACTGCCTTTTGTTTCTGTCACCACTTTATTTCCCACTGACTTCCTGCATCGGTTCCCATCCCCCTGCCACATTAGTTTAAACCCTCCCCAACAGCACTAGCAAACACTCCCCCTGGGACATTGGTTCCAGTCCTGCCCAGATGCAGACCGTCCAATTTGTACTGGTCCCACCTCCCCCAGAACCGGTTCCAATGGCCCAGGAATTTGAATCCCTCCCTCTTGCACCATCTCTCAAGCCACGTATTCATCTTAGCTATCCTGTCATTCCTACTCTGACTAGCCCGTGGCACTGGTAGCAATCCTGAGATTACTACCTTTGAGGTCCTACTCTTTAGTTTAACTCCTAACTCCCTAAATTCAGCTTGTAGGACCTCATCCTGTTTTTTACCTATATCGTTGGTGCCTATATGCACCACGACAACTGGCTGTTCACCCTCCCCCTCCAGAATGTCCTGCAGCCGCTCCGAGACATCCTTGACCCTTGCACCAGGGAGGCAACATACCATCCTGGAGTCTCGGTTGCGTCCGCAGAAACGCCTGTCTATTCCCCTTACAATCGAGTCCCCTATCACTATAGCTCTGCCACTCTTTTTCCTGCCCTCCTGTGCAGCAGAGCCAGCCACGGTGCCATGAACCTGGCCACTGCCACCTTCCCCTGGTGAGCCATCTCCGCCAACAGTATCCAAAACGGTATACCTGTTTTGGAGGGAGATGACCGCAGGGGACCCCTGCACTGCCTTCCTACTCTTCCTCTGTCTGTTGGTCACCCATTCACTATCTCCCTCAGTAATTTTTATCTGCGGTGTGACCAACTCACTGAACGTGCTATCCACGACTTTCTCAGCATCGCGGATGCTCCAAAGTGAGTCCATCCGCAGCTCCAGAGCCGTCAAGCGGTCAAACAATAGCTGCAGCTGGACACACTTCCCGCAGGTGAAGGAATCAGGGATACAGGAAGGAGCCCTGAATTCCCACATCCCACAAGAGGAACATGACACGGCGCTGGGATCTCCTGCCATGACTTAACCCTTAAATTAGCTTAGGAACAACTACAATGTCAAGAGAAAAAAAAAGGAAAGAAAAACTACTTACCACTCCCTTTAAGGAGTTTACTCCTTTAAATTGTTCTCAATTTAGAGAATGTTAACTACACTAGGGACCTTGATTCACTAAAAAATAAACGCTACTTCCTATAAGACCTGCAGACCTTCCCTTTCCTTTTACTTCAGTTACTGTAGATAAGGAGAAATACTCACCTGAACCTACTCACCAATCAGGTGCCTCCCCTGTGTCGCGTCCCGATCTGATTCCTGACGTCACTTCGAACTCGGTCGCAGCTCCGCTCGGCTCGGCTCCTCTCAGCTGTTCTCAGCGCTCTGAAATCCCGCCTTTTATCGGACGCTCCCTCCGCTCGGCTCGGCTCCTCTCAGCTGTTCTCAGCGCTCTGAAATCCCGCCTTTTATCGGACGCTCCCTCCGCTCGGCTCGGCTCCTCTCAGCTGTTCTCAGCGCTCTGAAATCCCGCCTTTTATCGGACGCTCCCTCCGCTCGGCTCCTCTCAGCTGTTCTCAGCGCTCTGAAATCCCGCCTTTTATCGGACGCTCCCTCCGCTCGGCTCGGCTCCTCTCAGCTGTTCTCAGCGCTCTGAAATCCCGCCTTTTATCGGACGCTCCCTCCGCTCGGCTCGGCTCCTCTCAGCGCTCTGAAATCCCGCCTTTTATCGGACGCTCCCTCCGCTCGGCTCGGCTCCTCTCAGCGCTCTGAAATCCCGCCTTTTATCGGACGCTCCCTCCGCTGGGCTCGGCTCCTCTCAGCGCTCTGAAATCCCGCCTTTTATCGGACGCTCCCTCCGCTCGGCTCGGCTCCTCTCAGCTGTTCTCAGCGCTCTGAAATCCCGCCTTTTATCGGACGCTCCCTCCGCTCGGCTCGGCTCGGCTCCTCTCAGCTGTTCTCAGCGCTCTGAAATCCCGCCTTTTATCGGACGCTCCCTCCGCTCGGCTCGGCGGGAAAGTGGAGGTCAAAGATCAGTCATGATCTTATTGAATGGTGGAGCAGGCACGAGGGGTTGTAGGCCTACTCCTGCTCCTATTTCTTCTGTTCTTTCTCCCTCATGTGCTTATTTAGTTTCCTCTTATATGTTGTTTAAAAGGGGAGAAAGGGATAGACTGAGTAATTACACGCCAGTCAGCCTAACCTCGGTAGTGGACAAATTATTTTAAACAATTCTGAGGGACAGTATAAATTGTCATTTAGAAAGGCACGGATTAATCAAGGACAGTCAGCATGGATTTGTTATGGGAAGTTTGTTTCTGACGAACTTGATTGAATTTTTTGAGGCGGTAACAAGGAGGGTCGATGAGGGTAGCGTGTTTAATATAGTCTACATGGATTTTAGCAAGGTGTTTGACAAGGTCGCACATGGCAGACTGGTCAGAATAGTAAAAGCCCATGGGATCCAAGGGAAAGTGGCAAGTTGGATCCAAAATTGGCTCATGGCAGGAAGCAAAGTGTAATGGTCTTTGGGTGTTTTTGTGACTGAAAGGCTGTTTCCAGTGGGGTTCCACAGGGCTCAGTACTAGGTCCCTTGCTTTTTGTGGTATATATCAAGTGGAAACATTTTCTCTACATCAAACCCGTATAATCAAATCCGATCATTATCGTAAAGACCGATATTGGGTCACACCTCAGCTTTCTCTTTTCTAGAGAAAAGTGCCCCAGCCTCTTCAGCCTTTCCTGGTAAGGATATCCTCTCAGTTCTGGTGCCATCCTTGTGAATCTTTTTTGCACCCTCTCCAATGCCTCTCTCTATATCCTTTCCATAATATGGAGACCAGAACTGTGCACAATACTTCAAGTGTGGTCTAACCAAGGTTCTATACAGGTTTGACATAACTTCTTTGCTTTTCAATTCTATCCCCCTGGAAATGTACCCTAGTGCTTGATTTGCCTTTTTTATGGCCTTACTAATCTGTGTCGCTACTTTTTGTGATTTGTGTAACTAGATACCTCTGCTCCTCTATCCCATTTAGACTCTTATTATCCAAGCAGTATGTTGCCTCCTTATTCTTCCTACCAAAATGCACCATCTCACATTTACCTATATTGAAATTCATTTGCCGATCACATGCCCATTCTGCAAGTTTATTAATGCCCTCTTGCATTTTGACACATTCTTCCTTTGTATTAACTGCACCCCCCAATTTGGTGTTGTCCGCAAATTTTGAAATTGTACTTCCGATTCTCAAATCCAAATCGGTAATGTAAATTGTGAACAACAGTGGTCCCAGCACTGATCCCTGTGGAACACCACTTCCCACCTTTTGCCAGTCTGAGTATCAACTCTTAACCCCTACTCCCTGTTTTCTGTTTTGTATCCAACTTACTATCCATTCTGCTACCAGTCCCCTGACTCCACATGCTGTGACTTTAGTCATGAGTCTACAATGCGGTACCTTATCGAGGGCCTGTTGAAAATCCAAATATATTACATCTATTGCATTACCTTGTCTACTCTTTCTGTTACTTCTTCAAAGAATTCAGTCAGGTTGGTCAAGCATGACTTTCACTTCTTAAATCCTTGCTGACTATTCTTCATTATATTTTTGTTCTTTAGATGTCTTTCTATTTCATTTTTGAGTAAAAATTCCATTTATCACCGAAGTTAAGCTAACTGATCCATCGTTCCATGGACTTGTTCCATCTCTATTTTTAAATATAGGAATAACATTAGCTGTCCGCCGGTCCTCTGGCATTATTTCCTTTTCGAATGAATTTTTATATGTTTGTAATATTGCGTCTGCTATCTCCTCCCTAACTTCTTTTAATATTCAGACCAGGGGCCTTATCCTCCCTAAGTTTGATTAGTTATTAATTATCTCCCCCTTTTCTATCTTAAATGTTTTAATGTCTTTTTCGATTTCTTCTGCTAATGTCCTGCCCACCTTGATAGTCTCCCTGGTACTTACGGAGACAAAATAACTATTTAATATTTCTGCCATTTCGTTGTCTTTACCTGTGGGTTTATCGTGTGTATCCCTTAAAGGCCCAACTCCTATTCTGATTTTTCTTTTGTTATTTATGTCTGTCGAATACTTTACTATTTATTTTTATATTCCTTGATAATTTAATCTCAAGTTCACCTTTGCTTTCCTAATTGTTTTTTTGACTTCTTTCCTAACTTCTTTGTATTCCCTTTTGTCATCCTCTCCTTTATTGTCTATGTACTTAGAGTCTGCCTTTTCCTTTAGTTTTAATTTTATCCTTATCTCTTTGTTCATCCATGGTGTTTCATTATTGGTTAGTTTGTTCTTGCTTTTTAGTGGAATATATTTCTCCTGAACTCTGTTGATCACCGTTTTAAATATTACCCGCTGCTGTTCTATCTCTTTGTCTGTCAATTTTTTTTCCAGTTTACCATCCCTAGTTCCATTCTGATCCCCTCAAAATTATTTTTTTTTCCAATCTATTACTTTGGTCTTTGTCTTACTTATGTCTTTCTCAATCTTTATTTTAACCCTTATTATGTTATGATCACTATTGCCTAGATGTTCCCCTACGCTTACTTCTCTTATCTGTTCTGGTTCATTTCCCATTACCCATTACTAGATCCATACAGGGTAAGAAAGGAGTCCTGTACACACTGTAATAACTCCATTCCCTTTTCTCCTTACCCTACCCCTTCTTGCCTGTTTATTCAGGGGTAGTTGAAATCTCCCATGATTATTCTTTGATGCTTTTTTAATCATTTCATAGATTTGTCTACATATTTCATCCTCCACTTCCCTTCCACGATAGGTGGTCTGTACAATATACCTATTAACGTGATCGATCTCTTCTTGTCCTTTGTCTCAATCCATATAGATTCTGATTCTATCTTAATGTTACTTATGTCCCTTTTTTCTATTGCCATTATGTTGTCTCCAGTTAGTACATCTATGCACTCCCTCCCATTCTTCTTTCCCTACGCTTTATAAGTACATTATATTCTGCAATATTTAACTTATCTTTATATAAATAACCTGAAATTCTTCCTAGATCAAATAGTCAATCTTGAAACATGACCAGGAGTCACTGGATAGTGATATAACCTAAATAAAATGAATAGTTTATTTTATTTAGTTTGAACTGTTTGTGAGAATCATATACTTCAGCTTAATAAAATTTTATTTCGGCAGATATAGGATTCAAACTCGAGTTGCCTTGGGAGCTTAAGCATCAAATAAGGTTGAGCCACTGACAGAGACCATCTGGACACAGAAGTGAGGGACAATAAAGAGGGAGACAGCGGTGTTGGAGGGGCTGGGGTGGGGGGGAGCAAGGAAAGAGCACAGGAATATTGGAGGGAAATGAGGGAGAAAGAAGAGGCTGTGGATAAACTGGGTATTTCTGGCAGTTGGCTATCATACAGACAGCAGACATAAGCAGATCTAAGTAAGAATATTATGATCATCATTTGGATAACTCACCATTTGATATATAGGGGAAGAGATGAGAGGAAATAATACATGAGCTACTGTCTCCGTGTGCAGCCGAAAGAGGCACATGGAAGACTTGGAAGAATTGGGAAATTTTGGGAAGTAGACAAAGTTGGCAAGTTTGGCCATTTTCAGATGCAATTCAACAGAAAAACAACTGATCGGAAGTGACTTGAAAATCAAAAAATTACCAGGGAAAATCACTTTTTTAGACTAAGAATGAGGCACATCTGAGCCTGTGAACTTCTGAATGAATCACTATTGGCCTTAGACTATTTATATCATTTGCAGCACATTATATCACCATGGGCCTTTTCTCCCCTGGACCAAAATCATCTTCCATGATTTATCTGTTGAAAGTGCCTTAAGAGAAGTCTTATGGTATGTTCAAGAGTTAAAACTTTTATCAAATGATTTTTGTAAAAACAAAAGCCCAAACTGCAAGTCAATACTAAAAATAGAAAATGCTGGAAATACACAGTAGGTCAGTCAGCATCTGTGAAGAGAAAAGACAGGTTATGACATTTTGGGTGTGTACCCTTCGTCAGTTACTCATTAATCTATTTTAGCTGGAGATGATACGAAGATGAATTTGGCATTTTGTAAAAGAAAGAAATCTTTAAAAGAGGGCACAGCATCTTTTATCTTGGTGCACCACAGAATGCAGTCTTAGTTTCAGGAATAGCGATAACTTGAAAAAAGTACTTTTGGGATTAGTTATTTTCTATACATGATTCACCTCAAAAATGTGCCTTGTAGCTTCTTCAACATGGAGATCCCCAGCTAGAAAAATTAAAATAACAACTACTAAGGCTATATTTGTTCATTATACGTGTGTTTTGCACGGTTCATTGTAATGGCCATTTGGATAGTATATCTGTATTAGTGCAATATTTAGGCCTGCTTGCATATTATGCAGTTACATAACAGATTTTAATTTTTTTTTTGCCAGTAACACTATGATACCACACAGATTTGTGTGACAGTAAAACTATTTCAACGCTCCTAAGTTTCTCCTGGGATGTGCTGAAAATGTACTCTCAGTAATTCCATCGCAACTGGAAAAGGCCCACTGCAGATGAGACACACAATGGGATAGGAATGGAAGGAAAATTGGGTGGGGTGTATAGCAGGCGGCAGATCAACTACACCCGTTTTCCGTCACTGCTAAAGTGAAAATCTTATTCCACTGTGTCCAAGGCTCTGCGAAGCCTCATCGTGGTTGGGAATTTCCTCGGAGCTGCCCCCGTTCCACCGCCACAACTTTGCGAGTGCGGCAGAAGCCCCACTTACGCGGGTGAACAAGGTCTGCGCTGCATCTCTGGTGAAGTTGACGGTGGCGGAACAGGAGCAGGTCCGAGGAAATTCATTGCCAATGTGGCTGAGACAAATCCCAAAGTCAGGTGGTATCACTTTCACCCAGCGACAATCACCTGACCTAATCACTGGCACTTGATCATGAATCAAATCGGTAAATACGAAATAACTTGTGGAACTCCTGTAGTATGGAAACTCCAAGACTGCGCAAATTTCCCTCAGAATGCATTCATGATGCTGCAAGTATAGATATGGAGATGTGCATTTTCTGGAAAGAAGTGTGCAGTTGCAGGTATTAAAGGGAGGTGGGGCAACAGCCTACAAAATTGATTTCTAAAGAGTGACAAACCTGGCAGGCTGCCAAAGACAGTCAGAAAAGCTTTTCAACAAATAATAATGACATTGAAAGCATTTTATGAGGCAGCCCGAGAGGGTGGAAACCAGATTCTGTGGCTGGGGGGAGATGGCGAGAACAGTCTGCAGAATTGATCAGAGAGAAAAACATTCAGAAAAGTTTCATGAATCATTTACTTAAAGATAAAAAGATATGGAACTGAAAACTGAAGGAAGGGCAAACGAAAATGGTGAGTTGTTCTAAACTCACTGTTCCCCAGAAGGAATGTTAGAAATGTTGGCAGTGTCCTCCAGGTGTGAGGCTATGTGAATAGTGCTGCTATAGACATAGACATGAGAATCTGCAGCTTCTGGATTTATGAAGGCTTCATCAAGCGGTAGAGCTTTTATGGAGTGATTGTGTGTCACAGTGGTGATGTCCAAATCAGAAGTGCATAACTTACATAGCAAATTTATGATAGATTAATTATATTTTAAAAAGTGAAAAACTATAATAGGAATGAATGTACACCAGAAAAGACAATATTGGTCCATTTGGCTGGCACCCAGAGTTCAAAAACAGTATACACAGTTCATCACCTATGTCTATCAATTGATGTTCTCTTCAAATGCCAGTCCAACTCCTGAAAATTATTGCCATTATCAGCCTCAGTTGTCTCCCTATCCAGTCCATTACAAACATTCATCACCCTCTGTGTAAAATAGTTATATCTCTTCTGTTCATTCACCTTCTCTGTTGAGAATTTCATCCCCTGCTCATTCTCAGGGTCATTAATAAACAGAGACCAATAGGAACAACTAAGTAAATTGAAAACACAGTGGGAACCGACTGCACTCAGTTTATCATAAGTGTGCATTTTTTAGTCAGATCTAGTCGCTTGATAAATATGTTAAAAGGGAAAATGAATTCTGTTGCGATTCCCTCCTAGTATAAATTAATTTTAATCTAACATTGACAGGTGCCTGTTAGCCCTCCACTATTCCTGTGTTTTACACTTTCAAATAATAGTCGGAATTGGCTTGGCAGCAGACATTTTGTGCAGAATTCTCTTTTTGGGGATATTTCCAGTTTCTCCCCAGTGACATGAATTGAGAGTGTCTTCTGTAGTTCTCATCCATAATGCCATTGCAAGATAACTTCACAATAGTGCTAGGCTGCCTGTAACCAACAATTTAAAAACATACAGGGGTAAATTTTAACCCCACGAACAGGTGGGTTGGGGAAGGTAAAAATGGGGAAAAAGTAAAACCCAACCCAAACTCACCTCCAACCCGCCCACTTCCGGTTTTAACAGAGGCAGGTCGAGGGGCGGGCTGGTCAGTAAAATCTTTTAAGGAGGCTGCGGACCTCCATTTTTTTTTTAACTCCTGGGGGCTGGGATTCCAGGCCTTCTGCTTCATGTCACGTAAGAGGAGGCGAGCAGGCCCAGCTCAGCAGCTAAGAGTCTTTATTGCACTGTTTGTGGGCCAGGGGAAGCAGAAATGTTTCCTCCAGGCCCAACAAGCCTACCTGCTGCGATCCCAAAAACGCGATTGGCCGACCCCCTCCCGATCTCCGACCCCCTCCCGATCTCCGACCCCCTCCCGATCTCCGACCCCCCCCCCCCGATGTTTGATCCCCAGTGACTGAGCCCCTGATCACCCTCTGATGACCCCGACCTCCGATGATCCCCGACCCCAAAGATGACTGATCCCTGGTAACTCCTGACCCCGGCCCTCAATGACCCTGACCCCCCGATGACCCCCGACCCTCCCCGATGACCGACCCCCCGGATGCCTGATGATCCCTGACCCCCCCCATGACCGACCGCGCCCCCCCCCCCCCCGCCCCCCCCCCCCGCACAATCTAAGACTTTTCTGCTGGAATCCGCTTCCTGGCTGTTCTCCCTTCCGACTGGCGGCCAGCCTGTCAATGTGACTGTCTGACTGTCCTGTTGGGCAGGAAACCTACAAAAAAAAACGAAAGACAACCTTACGTGAAAATCGTAAGGACGTCCGGATGTCCGGGTTTCTCGTCAGGAATTCCCCCCACCCTCTCCCCGGCTCCCCGTTAAAATTTACCCCATAATCCTTGTTCTGGTTCTTTGTGGAAATTCAGTACAATATGCTTCCAGTTGAAGCAAATATATTTTTCCTGTTTATTTATATTCTTAAAAGGAATTGGAAACAAGTTCCTTTGCAAACAAAAAATGTCCATTTAAGAGCTATTGCTGTCATCAAGGTTTCACATTTCTACAGTTAATTAATCTAAAGCTTGCTACACCATAATAAATATGTTTTACTCCATATGTCTTAAAAGAATAACCTGTAAAACACAGTGTAGTAAAGTTTCAATATCCTTTGAATAAAATATTAACTCCTGTTAACACCTTTATGCGGAAAGTTATCTTGTAATTACATGTGTAATTATGCATGTTACAGAAGTATTTTCTTCCTCCAGTGATTTTTTTTTGACTCTGTAAAGTGAGTGATTTCAGTGCTAGGGAATGAAGCATTTTCTCTTTTGTGAATCAGTATAAGTATCCAGCACTTCCATAGAATCATAGAATCATAGAAGTTACAACATGGAAACAGGCCCTTCGGCCCAACATGTCCATGTCGCCCAGTTTATACCACTAAGCTAGTCCCAATTGCCTGCACTTGGCCCATATCCCTCTATACCCATCTTACCCATGTAACTGTCCAAATGCTTTTTAAAAGACAAAATTGTACCCGCCTCTACTACTGCCTCTGGCAGCTCGTTCCAGACACTCACCACCCTTTGAGTGAAAAAATTGCCCCTCTGGACCCTTTTGTATCTCTCCCCTCTCACCTTAAATCTATGCCCCCTCGTTATAGACTCCCCTACCTTTGGGAAAAGATTTTAACTATCGACCTTATCTATGCCCCTCATTATTTTATAGACTTCTATAAGATCACCCCTTAACCTCCTACTCTCCAGGGAAAAAAGTCCCAGTCTGTCTAACCTCTCCCTGTAAGTCAAACCATCAAGTCCCGGTAGCATCCTAGTAAATCTTTTCTGCACTCTTTCTAGTTTAATAATATCCTTTCTATAATAGGGTGACCAGAACTGTACACAGTACTCCAAGTGTGGCCTCACCAATGCCCTGTACAACTTCAACAAGACATCCCAACTCCTGCATTCAATGTTCTGACCAATGAAACCAAGCATGCCGAATGCCTTCTTCACCACCCTATCCACCTGTGACTCCACTTTCAAGGAGCTATGAATCTGTACTCCTAGATCTCTTTGTTCTATAACTCTCCCCAACGCCCTACCATTAACGGAGTCGGTCCTGGCCCGATTCGATCTACCAAAATGCATCACCTCACATTTATCTAAATTAAACTCCATCTGCCATTCATCGGCCCACTGGCCCAATTGATCAAGATCCCGTTGCAATCCCAGATAACCTTCTTCACTGTCCACAATGCCACCAATCTTTGTGTCATCTGCAAACTTACTAACCATGCCTCCTAAATTCTCATCCAAATCATTAATATAAATAACAAATAACAGCGGACCCAGCACCGATCCCTGAGGCACACTGCTGGACACAGGCATCCAGTTTGAAAAACAACCGTCTACAACCACCCTCTGTCTTCTGTCGTCAAGCCAATTTTGTATCCAATTGGCTACCTCACCTTGGATCCCATGAGATTTAACCTTATGTAACAACCTACCATGCGGTAGGTTGTTACATAAGGTAACATTTCTGCTTCCCCTGGCCCACAAACAGTGCAATAAAGACTCTTAGCTGCTGAGCTGGGCCTGCTCGCCTCCTCTTACGTGACATGAAGCATGGAAGTATGCAAAGCAAGGCTCCACCCTACTTTTCACAGCAACATGCCTTAACTCCAACCTCAGAAGACCACCGCTACTCTGTCAATTTTTTTCCTCATTGCAGTTTACCAATAATTATTAGGGCCTCTCACAGAGAATTTGTTTCTGACTGTGGGCAGTTATCTGCTGTGGACCCACGTCTGAGACTGAGACTGCTCAGGTTCCCATCTCATTTAGGATCCTTTTAATTGGCAGAAAGAGAAGGTTTTCATCCCATATAGAGTAGTGATAACTGGGAACTTCAACTATCCTAATATAGACTGGGATAACAATAATAGTATAAGGGGCACAGAGGGGAAGGAATTTTTGAAATGTGTCCAGGATAACTTTCCTAACTAATACGTTTCCAGATCTATATATAGATGTATAGAAGGAGGCATTGCTGGACTTGCTTCGAGGGAATGAGGAGGGCCAAGTGGAGCAAGTGTCAGTGGGGGAGCATTTAGGGAGCAGCGATCATATTATCATAAGGTTTAGAATGGTTATGGAAAAGGACACAGACCACTCTAACATAAAAATAGTCAATTGGAGGCGGGCCAATTTCAATGGGATTAGAACAGATCTGACCCAGGTAAATTGGAATCAAAGATTGGCAGGCAAAACTGTAATTGAATAGTGTGGCCTTTAAGGCGGAGATGGTTCAGGTACAGTCTAGGCACAATCCCATGAGGCAGAAAGCTAGGGCAACTAAAGCCAGAGCGCGCTGGATGACAAAAGAGATAGTGAGTAAGATGAAATGGAAAAAAGGGCATATGGCAGATGTCATGTTGATAACACAAATGAGAACCAGGCAGAGTATAGAAAGTTCAGAGGGGAAGTGAAAAAGGAAATAAGAGAGGCAAAGAGAGAGTACGAGAATAGACTGGTGGCCAACATAAAAGGGAATCCAAAAGACTTCAACAGGCATGTAAACAGTAAACGGGTAGTAAGAGGAGGGGTGGGGCCGATTAGAGACCGTAAAGGAGATCTACTCATGGAGGCAATGGGTATGGCTGAAGTGCTAAATGAGTACTTTGCATTTGTCTTTACCCAGGAAGAAGATGCTGCCACTGTCTTAGTAAAGGAAGATATAGTTGAGATACTGGATGGGCTAAAAATTGATAAAAAAGAGGTACTTGAAAGGCTAGCTGTACTTAAAGTAAATAAGTCACCTGGTCTGGATGGGATGCATCCTAGGTTGCTGAGGGAAGTAAGGGTGGAAAGTGCAGAGGTACTGGCCATGATCATCCAAACATCCGTAAATACGGGGGTGGTGCCAAAAGACTGGAGAATTGCAAATGTTACACCCTTGTTCAAAAAAGGCTGTAAGAATAAACCCAGCAACAATAGGCCAGTCAGTTTAACTTCAGTGGTGGGGAAACTTTTAGAAACGATAATCCAGGACAGAATTACAGTCACTCGGACGAGAGTGGGTTGATTAGGGAAAGCCAGCACGGATTTATTAAAGGCAAATCATGTTTAACTAACCTGATAGAGTTTTTTTGATGAGGTAACAGAGAGGGTAGATGAGGGCAATGCAGTTGATGTAGTGTATATGGACTTTGAAAAGACATTTGATAAAGTGCCGCACAGTAGGCTTATCTTCAAGAATGCGGCCCATGGAATAAAGGGGGCAGTAACAACATGGATACAGAATTGGCTAAGGGACAGGAAACACAGAGCAGTGGTGAACAGTTGTTTTGCGGACTGGAGGGAGATGAACAGTGATGTTCCCCAAGGATCAGTACTGGGACCACTGCTTTTCTTGAAATATATTAATGACTTGGACTTGGGTCCACAGGGCACAATTTCCAAATTTGCAGATGACACAAAACTTGGAAGGGTAGTAAACAGTGAGGAGGATAGTGATAGACTTCAAGAGGATAGAGACAGGCTGTTGGCATGGGCGGACACATGGCAGATGAAATTTAATGCAGAAAAATGTGAAGTGATATAATTTGGTAGGAAGAATGAGGAGAGGCAATATAAACTAGAGGGCACAACTCTAAAGGGGGTACAGGAACAGAGAGATCTGGGGGTATATGTGCACAAATCATTGAAGGTGGCAGGGCAGGTTGAGAAAGCAGTTAAAAAAGCATAAGGGATGCTAGGTATTATAAATAGAGACATAGAGTACAAAAATATGGAAGTCTTGATGAACCTTTATAAAACACTGGTTCGGCCACAACTGAAGTATTTTGTCCAGTTCTGGGCACCGCACTTCAGGAAAGATGTGAAGGCCTTAGAAAGGGTGCAGAAGAGATTTACTCGCATGATTCCAGGGATGAGGGACTTTAGTTACGTGGATAGACTGGAGAAGCTGGGTTTATTCTCCTTGGAACAGAGACGGTTGCGAGGAGATTTGATTGAGGTATTCAAAATCGTGAAGGGTCCAGACAGAGTAGATAGAGAGAACCTGTTCCCATTGGCGGAAGGGTCAAGGATCAGAGGACATAGGTTTAAGATGATTGGCAAAAGAACCAAAGGTGACATGAGGAAAAACTTTTTTACTCAGCGAGTGGTTAGGATCTGGAACGCACTGCCCGAGGAGGTGGTGGAGATAGATTCAATTGTGGCCTTCAAAAGGGAACTGGATAAGTACTTGAAAGGAAAAAAATTGCAGGACTACAGGGAAAGGGCAGGGGAGTGGGACTAGCAGGATTGTTCTTGCATGGAGCTGGCGGGGACTTGATGGCCCGAATGGCCTCCTTCCGTGCTGTACCCTTTCTATGATTCTATGATTTCTATCGGTCAGAGCTGGATTCAAACTGAGATCCTTGAGGTGAAAGAACATGTGTTAAGTCATTCTGCCACCCAAACGCTTTCTGCAATTGAAATTTGATGACACATCATCTTAGATTAATACATTATGAAGCTTTTACATGACTATGGATCATTAAAAGACAGAGAGAAAGAAAGATTAATGGAGTTAAACAACAAGGAAAAATGATGCAATGTTAATGGCCCAGAAATTGCTTAAAAAAGAACGGTCAGCTCAACAGCGCTCACCATTGTTAGTGCCGTAATCGAGGAGCAAGTTCCGGCATTCGCACATGCGCAATGAAACGCAGAGATCTGGAATTTACTCCTCCTGGTTTGCCGGCGATATGACAGCTTCAAATTACAGGGATATTGCAGGCTGGAATCAGTGGAAACAACAGACCAGCTCCAACTTGCTCATCTGCCCAGCTTGAAAGTATCCAGTATCACCACAAAACAGGTACACTTAAAAATACCAGGCCTAAACTAAATTTTAACAGTGTGGTAAGCCTTATTGATTGCGAAACAACTAAAAATTAATGTTTAAAAATGTGGCGTCTCATTGCTCCTTATTTCAATAGTTTTTGGTCATTACAAGAAAAAATGTTCAAAAATTCAAATGATTTTTTTAAACTTTTCCCTTCTATCCCTTTTATTTAATATGATTATTTCTTACCCTCTTTGCTGCCAATAACTTTTTACAAATGATTTTAAAGTTGTATCTTTCACTTCCTGGATGTTACGTTCAGATGTCAACTTGCAGAAAATGTTTGCGGCTTGTCAAAAATGTTGCAATCTGGTTGGTCGAGGGGAGAGAATGATCCTCTAGCTTCTCCCATGAGTCCTAGCTAACTCTGGGCTCTTCTCCACTTCCTATTGGAGGAAGTGCACCCAGTAAAGGCCACGGTTTGAGGGTTAGTTTAAATCTATGGAGCGGTGAGCACATTTGGTTTGCCAATCTGAGCAATTTCTGGGCCAATATTTTGTTAATGCCCTATAACAGACAGACTTCAATATTTCCTGATACCAACTATG
Organism: Heptranchias perlo; assembly: GCF_035084215.1. Lineage (NCBI taxonomy): Eukaryota > Metazoa > Chordata > Chondrichthyes > Hexanchiformes > Hexanchidae > Heptranchias > Heptranchias perlo. The sequence goes on along the minus strand of NC_090328.1, from coordinate 133,350,559 downwards.
GATTGTGATGGGGTGGGGGTGTGGGTGGTCAGATGTTATGATAAATGGCTGTCTTTTTAACCTTTGCTTGACTCCACCCTAAACACATTTTCCTTCTCGGGTTTGAAGTGAGCTTCAGGTTAAGTGGGCACAAGGCCATGGCACAAATTTACCCATAATGTGGTATAGACTGGCCCTAAATTTACAGATTCACAATACCATGGTGTGGAAAATGCAAAATAAAACATGCACATCAAGTTACAGTTAGGGATGCGCATTGGAGGTTGGCATTTGAGGCACACTGTTCGAGTGTCTGTTAATCTAGAATTATTTTGCTGTCACTGGTTGACAAGTGGAAAGCTGCTCCATTTTGTGGCACTGATATCTCTCACCTTCTCACCTTAATCAGCACAAAAGATCAGAAAAAAACAAGGCGGCTGCTTAAGTTTCATTTTTTTTCTGCCGTTTGACAGCCTCAGCAAAATTACTGGCCAAATTCCAGTCACTCATGGTTGTCTGTTATTTTTCAAAGATGTATTTGCTATTATTGGCAATTAGCAATGAGAATTAGAACTTGTATACTGTATCCCGGGATTCTTGCACTGAAATATCCATGTGCAAGATGAGGGTGTAAATGACATTATATGCATTATAAGTGGAAATGCAGGGTCTCTTCTAAACCTTAAGATAGAGCATGAGTTGCAGTTGCTGCATATGTGATGGAGTAAATCAAACAAGAAAAAGCAGGATTCCCAAACACTTTCAGAGGTTTTGATAAACTAAAGAAAATACAAATGATAGTCGGCATAAATTAATCTGTGTAGCCTGTTACACATTGACTTAAGAAATTCTCATGTGCACGCAAAGAAAATTTGAGAAGTTAAAAGAGTTAATGAAAAATTATACAATTGAAGACAGTGACAGGATCAAAACCTCGAAATCTCGATTATGCATTGACATGAATGCTACAAATAGAAATCAAATGAGGACAACAGAAAAAAAAAATCGCAATATCAGATATTTGCAGAGTTAAAAGCCTGGTACGTGTTCTCCAAATTAAATCTGAAAATTGGTTCTTACCAGATTATAATCTTTTCTATAGTTGTTATATAAGCAAATGTTGTTCATGGGTTCTTTTGCTCAGGCACCATCCCATTTCCTTTCAGATCCGCTGTCACCATTCCCTCCTCAAAGAACATTGTCAACCCTTCTCTTCACTCCATTTGCCACCACAGCTTCCATTTGATAGCTCTACCTCTCCACCCTTTCCCTTGACCTCACAATCACTTCTGTGTTGTCAGACTGCCTGTCTGACATCAAGCTGTGGATGAGTCATAATTTGTAGTCACTGAACATTAACGAGACCAAAACCATCGTTCTCAACCCCTGTCGTAAACCTTCCTCCCTTGCAATAAACTCCACCTTGTAATAAACTCCATCTACTACCCAGTCACTCACTCAGGTTGAACCAGATCATGCAAATCCTTGGTGCCTTGTTCGACTCAGAGGTGAGCTTCAAACCACATATCCTATCAATAACCAAGACCACCTACTTCCAAAATTGCCTGCCTTTGCCCCTATCTTACCCACACCATCATTGAAACATTTAGCTATGCTTTTTCCACCTCTACACTAGATTTCCCCATTGCCCTCCCAGCTCCCCCAGCATTCAACCTCCTTCTCTATACTTTGTTCCTTGGACTTTAGCCTTTTGTCTCTGATTCACCATTGGTGGCAGAGCCTTCAGCTGCTTCAGCTCTGCTCTCTGGAGTTCCCTCCTTAAACCTCTCTGACTCTCCCCTTCTCTCGTCACCTATAATACAACCTCAAAACATCTTTTTTTAATCAAGCTTTCTGTTACCTCTCCTGACTCTTTCACCATGACTCAACATCGGTTCCTCCCTTTCTTACCCCTTTCTTCTTCTTCCCCCTCTCAGTAAAGTGGGGATGTTTTCTACATTCTCTCATACAGATATATAAAAAAGATGTGAAGAGACCATCTGGTCCAGACATAGAAACATAGAAAATAGGAGCAAGAGTAGGCCATTCGGCCCTTCGGGCCTGCCGCCATTCAAAATGATCATGGCTGATCGTCTAACTCTGTTCCCGCTTTTTCCCCATATCCTTTGATCCATTTAGCATTAAGAAATATATTTATCTCCTTCTTGAATACATCTAATGACTTGGCCTCCACTGCCTTCTGTGGTAGAGAATTCCACGGGTTCACCACCCTCTGAGTGAAGAAATTTCTCCTCATCTCGGTTCTAAATGGCATACCCCGTATCCTGAGACTGTGACCCCTGGTTCTGGACTCCCCAGCCGTCAGGAACATCCTCCCTGCATCTAGTCTGTCTAGTCCTGTTAGAATTTTATATGTTTTGATGAGATCACCTCTCATTCACTAAACTCTAGTGAGTATAGGCCTAGTCAACCCAATCTCTCCTCATACGTCAGTCCTGCCATCCCAGGAATCAGTCTGGTAAACCTTTGTTGCACTCCCTCCATGGCAAGGACAACCTTCCTCAGGTAAGGAGACCAAAACTTCACAAAATACTCCAGATGTGGTCTCACCAAGGCCCTGTATAACTGCAGTAAGAATAGTGCAGCCAAGCAAACCACTGACCTGCCCTTCCTTGTCACAAAATATCTTGAGAGATCCAAAAATAGAGAAGAAAACCTATAGTCAATTTAAAACAAGTCAGACAGGCTTGCATTTATATAGCAGCTTTTACAACCTCAAGAGTATTTTTGAGGTGCAGTCACTGTTGTAATGTAGGAAACGCAGTAGCCAATTTGCAAAGAGCAAGATCCCACAAACAGCAATGTGATAATGGCCAAATAATCTGTTTTCAGGTTTTGGTTGAAGGATAAATATTGACCAGGACACTGAGTACTCCCTCAGTACTGCACTGGAGTGTCAGCCTAGATTTTGTGCTAAAGGCCATGGAGTAGGACTTGAACCCAAACCTTCTGACTCATAAGCGACAGTGCTACCACTGAGCCACAGCTGACACCTGAAAAAAATTAGTGAAAAAACTCAGCTAAATCCTTTCCAACCTAAGATAATCAAGCAAGCTCGAGGAACCCATAGCAACGAATGAACCTCACTATTCCTAGTTACCTCTTAACTTTTATAACTTAAAATGTCCTCCTCTCTTTGGAGCTCGTCAAGTTCCTTTTTGAAAGACTGCAGGGAATCCATATTCACCATATACTTCAGTAATCTGTCCCAAAGGGCAATGACTGTAAAAAGAAATAGTTCCTTGTATCTAACCTAACTCCTTGCTAATGTATTTTATAACCATGCCGCCAAGTTTTCCCATCCCTAGCCATCACAAATAATCTGTCTCACTGGACAGAACCTATTTCCTTCATTTTTAAAAAAAAAACTCATTCATATCTTCTCTAAGCTTTTGTTTCTCTGATAAAAATGTCTCCAGGTCATCGAGCCTATCTTGATAATTAAAGTACCCTAAGAATGGGCACCATTTTGCTCACCCTCATCTATATATCATCCAGAACCTCATTTATCCCCCACCGTGTTTGAGGCCCAAACCTGAACACAACACTCCAAGTGCTAATGTACCAAGGTCTCACATGGCCCAAATGCAGTATTCTTACTTTTAGATTGTACTGCCCCAGCAGTGTTTGCTTCCCAATGGCCTTGTCACACTGCTTGTGAACCTTCACTGATTTATCAGTTATGTCCCCAGACCCAAAACACTTCACATTTTATATCCACATACACACAAGCCCATTCCCCTCATTTATCTAAATTGGCCTGTACATATTTATTTGATCTAGATTCCTAACTTCTGTGCATTTCTTTGTGTGAGCTGTTGATTTGTGAATAGTTCCATCATGCCCTCATTATAAAATATGATGAACAACAGTGGTCCCAACACAGAGACCTGGGGGGGATCACATGAAGATCTACTCCGATTGATAACCCTCTGCTCACGAGATTGCAACCAACTTCTTTTCCAACATGATATCTCACCAACCCCACATGATGAAATCTCATCCAATAGACTTTTATGGGACAATTTTATTGAAGGCTTTCTGTAAATGAAGGTGTAGAACATCTATTGGATTGCTATCATCTACTGATTTGGTCATTTCCTCAAAAGTTCTCTAATAACTGTCAACCTGCCCAGATGATCATTTTGTTGCATTCCTTATTACGTCTTCTAGCATTTTCCTTGCACCTGACATCCAACTATCAGGCCAATAGTCCCCAGGGTACAATTTCCTCCCTTCTTAAATATTGGGACCACATCAGCCTCCCTCCAGTCCATTGGAACTAGCCCACACCTCAAAGAACTATTACATTTATGGTTCGCATAATATGTATTCCATTTCCTTCAACACTCTAGGGTAAATGACAGCAAATCCAACAAACTCATCAACCTCGAATTTCTTAATTCTAGCTAAGACCATTTCTGCATTTACCTCCATAGAATCAATTTTAGATGCACCACTGTTACATTACTATCATCTGCAATAGTAAAAACAGATGCCAAGTATGCATTTAGCACTACTGCTCCATCCTAGTCCTTGTACTTAACCTGCCTTTGCAAAATCCCCCAAAGGACCTATGCTGGTTTGTTTTCTGGCTTATATAACTGAAAAATGTTCCTACTCTCGCTACTATATCTGTCCACTGCTTTTTTTCTGATGTTTTTTGGAATTTGTAATAATGGCTTGACTTATGCTCAGTTAATTCTTATACCTATTCCTACTCAAAGGAGATTTATTTGCTTTATACCTGAATAAACTCAATTTTTCTTTATTAGTTATTTCCGCATAGCAGCAGACCACAATCTGTCTTCCCTCTTATTTGAAAAATGATCCCTCCTGAAATCTGGCCCTAACATTGTTACCTGCAGCAGTAATTTGTCTAAACAAATGAAATCTGATAATACAGTCATTACTTATTGCCCAGGTGCCAAAGTTGCACCCAAATTGTTTCAAGTCCTCTCTTGACCATTATCCTCTCTATTGCAACTGTATCTTACTCAATACATGAAGCTGCATCCCCTCCTTTCAGAACACTCTCAACCCTTTCAATTGAACTTCAGGACCATGGTTTAGATTTGACCATGTTTGTGAGATGCTCATAAAATCTAAATCCTCCCAATATGCATCTGTCTGCAATTCCTACAGTTTACTTCTCATACGTCTGATCTTAATGTAAAAACATTTAAGGTGCTTGTTGTATGCCACACATGCATCCCCGTCGAAAAATCACCTTGTTCCCTGTGATTTGATTTCAATCAGACTTTGCTATTACTAGCACCTGTTCTAGAAGAATTAAACTGAGTAAACTCTATTAGCCCCAGTCTAAAAGAGTTTAAGTATGTCCCAATTGCTCTTTTCTCCATTCAATGCCAATCTCTCATCTGTTGATCAGTTTAAATAAACCTCAGCCCCCAACCAGTTTAAATAAACCCTACCCCTCCTGGAAAAGCTATCTTCTGTAATAATGTCCTCCAGTTGTCTACAGACTTGGGTTTCTTCTTTCAATACAGATTCCAACAAGTCATCAATGCCAACAATTTTGTTGTTGCTTTATGATGACCCTGCAATGATAAATAACTAACCAGAGACTGCAACCTGGATTTATTTATAAACTTGTTTATCATTTTGTGGTAATTTTCCTTTAAGAGAATGGAATCCCTGCTTATGATATCGTTCGTACCCAAGCGTACAGCCATCTTAATCGCCTTGCTGTCCCCCTTCATCAAGGCATCTAATTTGCTATCTGTATCCTTCACTCCCAGAAAGCACATAACTGCCATTGTGAATGACTTCATTGTATACATATCTGATGATGAAGTCACCAGCTGACAAGACATGATTACTTGCTCCTCTTCCCTTTTGCCTTGCCTTATTTTACTTACAGGCACTGGTAATTTCAGCACAACCATCTTTTGGTTGGTTGAATGAGAGGTAGATAGACCTGGGGAGCTTCTACTAGGCTGAGAAGTATTCTCAACTGTCTGGCAATTCACTTAGTACAGAAAGCTGATATACGCGCCACATTCACCACAATGGAGTCATTCTGCCTTCAGTGTGGCCATTGTTTTCTCTCTCTCTGTAGTCCTTATAGAGGGGTAAAAGGAGCAAGGAAGGAAAGCCGATGATGACAAAAGTTATCTACTAAATATATTGGCTTGGAAACTATAAATCTCTTGATCTCAGACCAAAAGATTAGATTGGACAATTTGGTTTCTTACTGATTTAGCTCTTCAGGTTTGCAAGAAGTTTCCTTTTCCTCAGTGGATTCTGTCTCTGTTCTGTTGGGTCTGGACTCATTGGTTCTTCTTTCCGATTTAATTCAAGCTTCTTTTACATTAGGCTTACATTTCTTATGAGACATGTTCCTTGTCTCTTTCTACAGTTGTAAACAATTTTACAACACCAAGTTATAGTCCAGCAATTTTATTTTAAATTCACAAGCTTTCTGAGGCTTCCTCCTTCCTCAGGTGAACGATGTCGAAATGAAATCCTCAAAATGAAATCGCATTTATAATTCACAGAACAATGCTTGGTGATTACAGACAGTTTTTTCAACTGCCCGTTGCCAAGGCAATCAGTGTGCAGACAGACAGGTGTTACCTGCAAGGTCTCAGAATATACAAATATTTTATGTTTGTCTTCACAGTAGAAGATACAAAAATCATACCAGAAATAGTAGGGAACCAAGGGTCTAATGAGAAGGAGGAACTTAAAGTGATTAAGATTAGTAAAGAAAAAGTATTAGAAATATTAATGGGACTAAAAGCCGACAAATCCCCTGGACCTGATGGCCTACATCCTAAGGTTTTAAAAGAGGCGGCTGCAGAGATAGGGGATGCATTGGTTTTGCTCTTTCAGAGTTCCCTAGATTCTAGAATGGTTCCCGTGGATTGGAAGGCAGCAAATGTAACCCCACTATTCAAGAAAGGAGTGAAGGAGAAAACAGGGAACTATAGGTCAGTTAACCTGACATCAGTCATAGGTAAAATGGTAGAATTTATTATTAAGGTTGTAGTAACAGGGCACTTAGAAAATCATAATATGATTAGGCAGAGTCAACACAGCTTTATGAAAGAGAAATCATTTTTGACTAATCTTTCAAAGTTTTTTTGAGGGTGTAACTAGCAGGGTAGATAAGGGGGAACCAGTGGATGTTATATATCTGGATTTTCAAAAGCCATTAGGTGCCACACAAGAGGTGATTATAGAAGATTAGGGCACGTGGGATTGGGGGTAATATATTAGCATGGATTGAGGATTGGTTCACAGACAGAAAACAGAGAGTAGGAATTAACAGGTCATTTTTTGGTTGGCGTGTTTTAACTAGTGGGGTGCTGCAGAGATCAGTGCTTGGGCCTCAGCTATTTACAATATATATTACTGACTTAGATGAAGGGACTGAGTGTAATGTAACCAAGTTTGCTGATAATACAAAGCTAGTGGGAAATTAAGCTGTGAGGACGCAAAGAGTCTACAGAGGGATATATTCGGGTTGAGTGAGTGGCAATAAGATGACAGATGGAGTATAATGTGGGGAAATGTGAGGTTATTCACTTTAGTAGGAAAAATAGAAAAAACATTTTTTTTTAAATATTGAAAAATGATTTAAAGTTGGTGTTCAGAGGGATTTGGGTGTCCTTGTACACGAAACACAGAAAGTTAACATGCAGGTACAGCAAGCAATTAGGAAGGCATATGGTATGTTGGCCTTCATTGTAAGGGGTTTGGAGTACAAAGGTACGAAGTTTTGATGCAGTTGTACAGGGCTTTGGTGAGACCACACCTGGAGTACTGTGTACAGTTTCGGTATCCTTACCTAAGGAAGGATATATTTGCCTTAAATGCGGTGCAATGAAGGTTTACCACATTGATTCCTGGGATGAGAGGGTTGTAGGGGTTGGTGGTGTGTGTCCGCTTCACCTCTGACTGCTGAGCGTTTCGAATCGCTCCCACTCCCTGGGTTCTAGACCTTGGACTTATTTGGGGGTTGTGACAAAGTGCAGCAGACAACTGGTTTTGGTGCAAGAAACTTTGATCTTTATTCAAGAGAGAAAATACAACACAACAATCTTAACACTCTAATAAAATGGGGAACACTTCAGTACACGCGAGGGAAATTACAGAAATAAGATACCTCACCCCTCCCAATCCCACTGTACTAGCTAAGTTGGACTCTAAAGGACCAGAGATAATGCTCACCAAACGGATCCTTGACAGTAATTCACCCAGAGGTAAGTCAGAAATAGATCGTAGAGTGGAAACTTTGCGGGTCTTTGGTTTTCTCCCGAGTTGGTTTTCTTTGGTTAGTGATAATATTCGGTTGGTTGTTTCGTAAGGCCCTTGTCGCTGCGAGGTGTCTGATGGTCGCTGGGGCTGTTGCTCTGGTTTCTTCTTGTGTGTCGGCCTGCTTCTAGAGCTGCTGACCTTCTCTCTGTTGCCCCCTCGCCTTGTTGAACTGTCACCTCCCGAGCTGTTGAACAATTCTTTGCACTTGCAGGTCTGGCTGACCGGTTCTCTCACGTAGGGTTCATTGGTTTCGCTGGAAGCTGCTCTCCTTCCAGAGACAGGCAGAACAAGACAAGCAGCACACAAGCGCCAGCAAGAACCAGAGAGAGAGAGCGAGAGAGGTTTCAAGTTTCCACTTCTATATCCCTCTCTTACAATGGTATTCGTCACTTTAAGAAAAACACTTCATGTCTGTTTAAACAGTTCTTACAAAGTCCTTAAGAATCTTTGATGGCTTTTTGATGGTCCCTCATCATGTTGCAATTGCTTCTCCCAATGGGTCATTGTTAACTCCGATTTTTCGAGCTTGTCACACAAGGCTTCCTTTTGTATCCAACGTCCTCGGTGTTGATCGGTTTTGCTTTAAAACAAAGACATGGCCCCACCATGTCTGGAGCAGTTACCTCTTTCAATGGCAGTGAGTGTTGACCACCTGCTGTAGGTTTTGCATTAAAACAGAGACATGTCTGAAGCAGTAATTCTCCCACATTCCACTGTGTGTGTGTTGTTGATTCGTCTGGTGACCTCTCACCTATCCTTCCATTTTAGGATTTTCGTCAATGGCCAACGTTTTCCACACTCAGGGAAAAGGTGAATTTCTTTAGGGTTTTTCTCCAGGTTTTGGGGGATCTATGAATTTTGAGAATCTTACAGGGTTGTCCAATGAGGAAGGATTGAGTAGAATGGGCCTATACTCTCATTGAAACATATAAGATTCTAAGAGGGCTTGAAAGGGTAAATGCTGAGAGGTGGTTTCCCCTGACATCGTCTCAGAATAAGGGGTCGGACATTTAGGACTGAGATGAGGAGGAATTTCTTCACTCAGAAGGTTGTGAATATTTGGAATTCTCTTCCCCAGAGTGCTGTGGATGCTCAGTCGTTGACTATATTCAAGACTGAGATCGATAGATTTTTGGACTCTAAAGGAATCAGGAGATAGGGAGATCGGGCGGGAAAGTGGAGATTGAGGTTGAATGGCAGAGCAGGCTCGAGGGGCCGTATGGCCTACTCCTGCTCCTATTTCTTATGTTATTATCAATGATCAGTTTCATTCATAACTTTTGCCCCCCCACCTCCAAAGTTCCAGGCCATGGTACAGTTGTACCCACTTACCCTCCCTCTCATTAGCACTGATGATGGATCATTATTAGTCTTGACGGCTTCTGCAATTCCATGATCTGCGAAGATTGTGGCCTGTGCAGGTGCCCGTTTCAAAATTTGAACTTCTTAAGACCTTAAGCAATCATCTGTAGTCATCGACAGGTGGCCTTCAGATGGAAAGGGTCCGTAAAAATCAATCTCTGCCATGTCTACTTTTATGCCAATGTATCACAAACGGGCACAACATCTTTCTTTGCAATTTGTCCAACTTCATTAAATGAGTATAGTTAGAATCACGTGCTGTCCAATGAAGGTGATAAAATCTTCAGCTAATTTTCAAGAGCAGCTCATCGTAGAATTTGGTCTTGGGTCTTCTCACATGTACCCTGGTGGGGATTTTTTCTTTGTTTTGAAGTCTTATTACCTGATTGTAATTTCAAAAGCCAAGTCTCAATCCAGAGCTGAGAATTCAAAACTGTCCTTTCAAAGTGGTCTGTAATAGCCTTGAATAGATGTATAAACACATTTGAAATATTGTAGCCCCAATGTTTAAGTGCCTTTTGTTCAATCTGACTATATCGTTCTATGGGAGAGATCAAATGATCAGCAGAACTGACTATTCTTCTGTTGTCAACAATATCAATCCAAGTTAAAATTGCTGCAACCCATCGACCCACCCAGAGTTGTGATTTTCTCAATATGTAAGTATGATGAGTTTTTTTAGTTGCTGTTATGTTTTATCATGTTTGAATTTTCCACTCGAATTTTCCAGCTTTCACTTTTAGCTATTGCAATCATTCTGTGATTATAGGGTGGCTGGAGATAAAGCATTAACTGTACTCAACCATCCTGAGTAGGCTTCTCACTTCAGCAGTCCTTTTGTGGTTATCTTTTTTCAAATACAAAGAATTTCTTACTGAATTTGCACTGTTCCTGAGTAAGCATAAGGCCTTTCTCTTCCTGTCGTTTCTTTATCAAAAATCATGCTCCACTTAGCTGGGTGTATACCCCAAAATACCTGCTGCCTTCTATTGATGACCAGATAACATTCTGGAATACCTGTCCCACAGGAAAGATCCCAAAGTTCAAGTGTTATTTGATACCGATGCGAATGGACAATGTTACATGAGAACCAAAAGCAAAATACTGCAGTTGCTGGAAATCTGAAATAAAAACAGAAAATGCCGGATATACTCAGCAAGTCAGGCAGCATCTGTGGAGAAAGAAACAGAGTTAACGTTTCAGGTCGATGACCTTTCATCACAACTGGAAAAAGTTAAAAGTTTAACAGTCTTTAAGTAAGTACAGAGCCAGGCAAAGTAGGGGGCGGGGGAGGGGAAAAAAGAACAAAAGGGAAGGTATCTGATAGGATGGAGGGCAGGAGTGATTAAACAAGAAAAGGGATGATGGTGCAAGGCAAGGAAGGTGGTAATGGGACAAGTAAAGAAATAAAAGATGTGTCTAGAGGAGCTGTAAATGGCAACAGCAGAACCATTACCAGCACCTGTTGTCCGAAAAAATGAGAGCAGTGGAGTTATTTAAATCAGTGTTGAGTCCAGAAAGTTGTAAAGTGTCTAATCTTTTTTTTAAATTCGTTCATGGGATGTGGGTGTCGCTGGCGAGGCCGGCATTTATTGCCCATCCCTAATTGCCCTTGAGAAGGTGGTGGTGAGCCGCCTTCTTGAACCGCTGCAGTCCGTGTGGTGACGGTTCTCCCACAGTGCTGTGAGGTAGGGAGTTCCAGGATTTTGACCCAGCGACGATGAAGGAACAGCGATATATTTCCAAGTCGGGATGGTGTGTGACTTGGAGGGGAATGTGCAGGTGGTGTTGTTCCCATGTACCTGCTGCTCTTGTCCTCCTAGGTGGTGAAGGTCGTGGGTTTGGGAGGTGCTGTCGAAGAAGCCTTGGCGAGTTGCTGCAGTACATCCTGTAGATGGTACACACTGCAGCCACGGTGCGCCGATGGTGAAGGGAGTGAATGTTTAGGGTGGTGCATGGGGTGCCAATCAAGCGGGCTGCTTTGTCTTGGATGGTGTTGAGCTTCTTGAGTGTTGTTTGGAGCTGCACTAATCCAGGCAAGTGGAGAGTATTACATCACACTCCTGACTTGTGCCTTGTTGATGGTGGAAAGGCTTTGGGGAGTCAGGAGGTGAGTCACTTGCCGCAGAATACTCAGCCTCTGACCTGCTGATGCAGCCACAGTATTTAGGTGGCTGATCCAGGTAAAATTCTGGTCAAAGATGACCCCCAGGGTGTTGATGGTGGGAGAGTCAGCGATGGTAATGCCGTTGAATGACAAGGGGAGGTGGTTAGACTCTCTCTTGTTGGAGATGGTCATTGCCAGGCACTTGTCTGGTGCGAATGTTACTAGTCACTTAACAGCTCAAGCCTGGATGTTGTCCAGGTCTTGCTGCATGCAGGCAAGGACTGCTTCATTATCTGAGGGGTTGCGAATGGAACTGAACACTGTGCAATCATCAGCGAACATCCCCATTTCTGACCTTATGATGGAGGGAATGTCATTGATGAAGCAGCTGAAGATGGTTGGGCCTAAGGAACTCCTGCAGTAATGTCCTGGGGCTGAGATGATTGGCCTTCAACAACCACTACCATCTTCCTTTGTTCTATGTATGACTCCAGCCACTGGACATCCCTGCGCAATTTTCCACATTGTCGGGTAGATGCCATTGTTGTAGCTGTACTGGAACAGTTTGGCTAGAGGTGCGGCTAGTTCTGGAGCACAAGTTTTCAGCACTACAGCCGGGATTTGTCGGGGCCCATAGCCTTTGTTGTATCCAGTGCATTTAGCCGTTTCTTGATATCACGTGGAGTGAATCGAATTGGCTGAAGACTGGCTTCTGTGATGGTGGGGATATCGGGAGGAGGCCGAGATGGATCATCCACTCGGCACTTCTGGCTGAAGATGGTTGCAAACGCTTCAGCCTTGTCTTTTGCATTCACGTGCTGGACTCCACCATCGTTGAGGATGGGGATGTTTTCAATTGAAAGATGAGGTGCTGTTCCTCGAGCTTCCATTGGGCTTCATTAGAACAGAATAGGAGGCTGAGGACGGAGAGATCAGAGTGGGAGAGGGATTTAAAATGGCAAATGGCCAGAGGGTCAGGCTCACGCTTGCGGATTGAATGGAGATGTTCATCAAAACGATCACCCAATCTGTATTTGGTCTCCCCACTGTAGAGGAGACCGCATCATGTGCAGCGAATACAGTATAGTAAATTTTAAAAAGTACAAGTAAATCACTGTTTCACCTGGAAGGAGTGTTTGGGGCCCTGGACGGTGGGAAGGGAGGAGGTGAAAGTGCAGGTGTTGCATCTCCTGCGCTCGCATGGGAAGGCACCATGGGAAAGGGAATGGAGGTTGGGGGTGATAGAGGAGTGGACCAGTGTCGTTGGGGGAATGGACCCTTCAGAATGCTGAAAGGGGAGGGGAGGAGAAGATGTATTTGGTGGTGGCATCGCGCTGGAGGCGCTCCAAATAAAAGATGTCATTATGAGAACCATCATGGGTCAGGGCTATGCCTTCCTTTTTGTGGGAACATTCTTTGTTCTAGTCCTACTCAGTTCCCCTCCCTCACCACTTTTTCCAGTATATTGATGATTGTATCAGTGACGTTTCCTGTTCTCGCCCCAAACTGGAAAATGTTATCAACTTTGCTTCCAATTTCCACCCTTCCCTCGCCATCACATGGTCCTTCTCCAGCTCTTCCCTTCCCTTCCTCGACTTCTCTATCTCCATTCCTGGGGATAGGCTATCAACCAATATCTACTATAAATCCACCAATTCCCACAACTACCTTGATTACACTTTATCCCACTCTGCTTCCTGTAAGGACTCTATTCCATTCTCCCAGTTTCTCCGTCTCCGTTGCATCTGTTCTGACGATGCCATCTTCCACACCAATGCTTCCGATATGTCTTCCTTTTTCCTCAACCGAGGATTCACCTCCACCGTAGTTCACAGGGCCCTCGACCGTGTCGGTCCCATTTCTCACACTTCTGCTCTCACCCACTTCCCCTCCCTCCCAGAACCACGATTGTGTCCCCCTTGTCCTCACCTTCCACCCTACCAGTCTCCACATTCAACGTATCATCCTCCGGCATTTCCGCCACCTCCAGTGCGATCCCACCACCAAACACATCTTCGCCATCCCTTCCAGCATTCGGTTGGGAACGTTTTCTCCGTGATACCTGGTCCACTCTTCCATCATCCCCAATACCCACTCCTTTTCCCACTGTACCTTCCCATGTGAGCGCAGGAGATGCAACACCTGCCCTTTCACCTCACTGTCCAGGGCCCAAACTCTCCTTCCAGGTGAAACAGTGTACTTCTTTCAATTTATTGCACTGCATTCGCTGCTCACGATGTGGTCTCCTCTACATTGGGGAGACCAAACACAGATTGGGTAATCGCTTTGCTGAACATCTCCGCTCAGTCCGCAAGCATGACCCCGACCTGCCGGTCGCTTGCCATTTTAATTCTGCGTCCCTCTCCCACTCTGATCTCTCTGTCCTCGGCCTCTGACGCTGTTGCAATGAAGCCCAACGGAAGCTCGAGGAACAACACGTCATCTTTTGATTATGGAGGGTATGAAAATAAATGAGATGAAGAAACAGACTCTGATCCATGTTGGGAAAATCTGGTCAAAAGGATGAGTTTTGAAAAGGTTTCTTCAAAGGCGGAGAGGGAAGTTGAGATTTGGAGGGGTTTAAAAAGTGAATTGGAGAGCAAGGCCAAGATAGCTCTGCCACAATGGTGGGGCAAAGGCAGAGGGATGCAGAAAAGACCAGGGCCAGTGGACCAAAGGGCACAGGAAGGTTGTAATTCTAAAGGAGCTTGCAGATTTTGGGTGGAGCCTAGCTGTACAGGGATTTGAAGATAAGGATTTCGCGTTCAATGCATTAGAGAGCAGGTAGCCAGTGTAAATTAGAGACGACAAGGTTGCAGGCAAGGAGAATCTAATGCATGATAGGATGTGGACTGACAAGTTTTGGCCATGATAGAATGTATGAAGGATGGAGGCTGGCAAGGAGAACATTAGAGAAATTGAGATTAGAGGTGACAAAAGCATCGATAAGGCTTTCAGTGCCAGAATGGCTGGGTTGGGGGGGCAAATGCAGGTAATAAAGCAAAGATGGAAGCTTTGATCGGATAGGATGTGGGGTTTGAAGCTTGGCTCCTCATCAAACCGGATGCATTGGCTTCTGCTTGAATGAGTGGATGGGAAAGGGAGGCAGTAGTAATGGAACTGAATTATGGTAGGAACCAATAAACACTGATTTGATGTCTGATGGTCAAGGGAAATGGTGGAGAGCTGATTGTCATCAGCATACTGATGAAAGCTTCTCCATGCCTGCAGATGATATCACCGAGGAACTGTATTTAAATGATGAAAGGGAGGGACCTTGGGGGAAGTACAGAGCTGACTTTATGGAGCAGGAAGAGAAACCATTTCGCTGGTTGCGTTTGGACAGGTGAGAGTGGGACCATGAAAGGACAGTCCCGCAAAGCTGGACAATAGAGCGGAGGATGAAGGAGGATGGTGTTTATTGCATCCAACCTCTTGAAGAGATTAAGGAGAAGAAATATAATGCAGAGAGGATGTCATTATGGAGTTTGGCCACGGTACTTTCAATGCTGTAAGCAGATGGAGCTGGACTGTAGAGATTTAAACAGGGAGGCTTGGGAGAGATGGACACAGAGCTGGAAGACATCAACATTAGAGATGGTAGGGAGGTTAGAGATGGGAGAGTATTTGAGGAGAACGAATGGGTCAAGAGTGGGCTTTTTGAGGGACGAGTAATGACAATGGTTTTGAAAGGTGGGGTGCCTGTGGAAGGGATCATTAGCAAATTAGGATGGAGGCCAGGAGAGGTAGCTGAGTGGTTAGGAGTTCAATGGAGAAGGTATTGAGGGAGCAGGCAGTAAATCTTATGGAAGAAATGAGCTTGGAGAGGTCAGGGAAAATAGGAGAGAAACCACATATTGATATGACATCTGACATGTGGTGGCTAGGGTTTGGGTTGGGGGAGTGTCGTACTAGGGCAACTGAGGAGGGGAAGAAATCTAAAAACTCATGCCTGTAGTTTTGGAGGTGAGGGTGGAAGAGGTGGGGAAAGAGGTTTGAGGAGTTGGTTGATCATGGAGTAAAGGAACATTGGCTTGGCTTTACTTATCAGCTGGAGAAAGTGAAGCACTGTTAGATCTATGCATGGTTTAGCCAGGACTGGTGAATGACCAGACAAGTTATGCACAGTTTTTTTGAGTTTTCAGCCCTTTTGCTTCAAGTAGCGGAGATGGGGATTGTACCATGGTGGGAGATGGTGAGTGTTTTGGCGGGAATGAGGCCATTAAAGGCAGAGGAGTCTAGGACAAGGGGTCATAGTGTCAAGATAAGAGGCCGGCCATTTAGGACTGAGATGAGGAAAAATATCTTCACTCAGAGGGTTATGAATCTTTGGAATTCTCTGCCCCAGAGGGCTGTTGATGCTCAATCGTTGAGTGTATTCAAGATTGAGGTCGATAGATTTTTGGACACTAAGGGAATCATGGAATATTGGGACAAGGCGGGAAAGTGGAGTTGAGGTAGAAGATCAGCCATGATCTTATTGAATGGTGGAGCAGGCTCGAGGGGCCACTTGGCCTACTCCTGCTCCTATTTCTTATGTTCTTAAACAGTGATTTTGTAAAGCATTAATTTCACTCAGACTTGGTCCCACTCATGCATAGGAAGGGGGTAAGTTCCTGTCGCAGTCGGTTCTATTATAAAACAGCTGCACACCTGAAGTTGTTTCAAAGTCACTATTTATTAGTGTTTAGCCAGTGACTGTACCTTCCGTTCCACTGTAGCTGGACAAGCAAGTGACCCTAAAACCATTTCACTGTACCACTGAGTGTTTCAGCTATTCACCATGCTGATGGTCAAAAATCATGCCGTCTTTAGCTCTGACAGCAAACGTCCTTTTGTGTTTATATTGCAGTTGGAGGCAGTGCTGCCAAGACCATGATTTTTGGTATAAAAACAGAAAATGCTGGAAACGCTCAGCAGATCAGGCAGCGTCTGTGGAGCGAGAAAT
Source organism: Heptranchias perlo (assembly GCF_035084215.1). Taxonomy (NCBI): domain Eukaryota; kingdom Metazoa; phylum Chordata; class Chondrichthyes; order Hexanchiformes; family Hexanchidae; genus Heptranchias; species Heptranchias perlo. The sequence goes on along the minus strand of NC_090328.1, from coordinate 133,333,856 downwards.
GGAGTTAACATATCAGGTCGATGACCTTTCATCACAATTTTTGGTGGTGTACACTGGCTTTAACAGGATGACCTTTTTTGTTTACACTATTTGTTTTTTCTGACAATGGTGTTGCTACAACGACAAACTATAAGCTATCATTCAACGATAAGCTATCATTCAAAAATGTTTAGCTATTTGGCAGAAAAGAATTGATTTAATAAATACTGATTATGTTAGATAAAATCTACAAAGATCTCAGCCATCTATTGTTAATTAAATTGATAAATTTAACAATAAAAATCTGTGCCAATTAGTCACCATCAATTTGGATTGCCTTTTGCTCTGAGTTTTGTCAACTTGAGACAGCAGCAAAAATATGCAATTAAGATTTGATGTTTTTGAAAATGTTGCTTGTGGTCTTGCTGTCCCATTGGAGACAAATGACCTTAAATTGTGATACAGGCTTCAGATTTTGGCACTTCAGCTCCTAACTCGTTAGATCCATGGACCTTGGTTTGGTACTTCTATACGTCATGTTGAAATTCCATTTCCACTCACAATTACGACCATCCTACCAGGATGGTCCCATGATGGAAATAGGGATGAAGCACTCCTTTTACACTATGAATCCCGTTATTGCTTCTAAGTACAAGATCACATTGATTTCCCTTGATATAGTGGCCTCTGCTACAGTAGTATGTGATACAGGAGTTGAATCATCAATCATATTGGCCATTACCTATGATTTAAAATAATGAGTTTAGTCAGTTGTTGAGCAAATATAATCCAATCAGGAAGCTTGCAAATGCACATAGCAGTATGTTCCATCCATCAGATGTTCAATAATGTTCTTTCTAATTTATTTAGTGGCCCTGTTTATGATGGAAATTCTATTAAATTATATGGAATGGAAATACTCTAATGTAATCAAGTCTACACCCCCTGCAACTAGAACCATAGCACATTTCGTAAAAATACAGATAGCTACATAATCAGGATATACGATGAGAACTGAAATATGTTGTCGAACATGGAAACATCCGGAACCTGGTACATTCATCTGGAAATAATACAAGGGAGGAACCCATGGGATTGATATATTCTTAACTTTGGATGTAGGACTGGATAAATATTCTGTAGTGGACTTGGTCTCTTTGGGAGAGAGAGTCAAGTGTTATGTATGTAGAATTTCCCCATAGATGATTAAATGAATAAGGTAAAATACATGATAGACCCGATTGTGTACAGACTGCAGAAGCAATGGGCTTCATGGTCTGAATAATATTTTCTTGTTCCATGCTTCCTTGCAGTCTTGTGATTGAGATAAAGATCAGGAGTCACTGTATACTTCTTTAATACATAGTCAGTGAGCATGCGAAGCACCAATCAAGGGGAAACCAAGGAGTTGAATCTGCTTCACCTGGAAAATCCCATCAAGGCCTCATTCTCAATATTCTTGAGTGACCACAACACAGAGTTCATCGAACTTTTAATTCTTTAAGAAACATAGGGCACTAGCACACGACACCATTAAGTGGTGTGTACAGCCATTGCTAAGGGGATGACCTCAAGAGGAGATGCGCCACATGCTGTGATGAATATCATGTCCATAGTGCAAGAATGGTATTGACCAATGGCAAAATATTGCCATTTACTTCATTAGACTGACCAACCTGATCACCCTCAATATTGCAAAAAAAAAATCCAAGGGTTTATCTGTGTCCTGGAAGAACAAAACATTTAGATATGCCAGAATTTCAAAGAGCACTCTTTGTGGGCTAGAGTTTGCATTAGTTTATCAGCACAATAGGCCGAACCAGTGCAAAAGATCACAGAAACGCGAGCGTAATCCACAATCTTTTACGTTGGTTTAAGAATCACTGTGCCCGAAGCCGGCCCTCCCACAAAATTGGCCATGCCCTCAGATCAAAAAAACGAGGATGGCGAGTTTTCACCAATTGCACCCATTTGTGGCCATTTGAGGAGGATCTTCAAGTTGAGTTTGCTTTCTTAGGCGCACAGGTACTAACAGGCATGTTTTAAAAGTTTTTTACCGATTAAAAAATATTGGGGGAAAAGTTTGATGAGGCCTATTATTGGGCGCGGGTAGCATGATCTGCTCTTAACCCACTCCCAATGGCCCCTTCGCAGGCAGGTCGAGACTTTCGTCTGGCCTGAGGACTTACCTGCAAGCAGCGTTAGAAATCAGCGTTGACATGAGGAATCGATGCAATTCGCACTTTCCACCAGCAGGGGGAGCCCCAATCTCTTAAAGGGAGGATGTCTTTTAAACTCTTAAAGGTAGCTGGTACCTGTTATTTGCTAAAAATAACAGTCTGCTGTCTGCACGGAGTCTGGACGGAGATCAGACATCGCACACGTAAAACACAGATGCAGGTCCAGTCCCTAGGTTTACACACTGATGAATTATGTTAAAACATTGAATAAAGGTTGCATACCACTAAATCCCACATCCTCCAATCTGCATGCCAGACCTCACCAATCTGCCGATCTGAGTTGGTACCAGGCCTGTGAGAGTGCATGCACCAAGGTTCTCTGCTGATGCACTAGAGACCTTGGTGCAAGAGGTGGAGAGAAAGAGGGACATCCTGTATCTGCAGTGGCGGGGAGGGCAAGAGGCCTGCCAGACATATACCCAAAAGGCAGTGGGAGGCAGCGGGGGACGAAGTCAATGCCAGGCGCACAGCACCACGAACATGGATGCAGTGCAGGAAAAAGTTCAATGCTTTGACATGAGTGGTCAAGGTGAGTGAGGTCAACTGTCAAGTGGCGTCTCCCACCAACTGCACCACACACTACACCCCCATCACCCACATACCAATAAACTCTTTCCAACAGTACTCAACTCTGCCAATCAGATGCTTCCTCTCACCGTTACACATTACCACTATTGCAAGCCACCCACCCACAACTCACAGGCCACACACACTGGCAGCTATTCAACCATGACAGGCACATCACCCAGACACACATCCCTCTTTCTTGCAGGGGAAGGTGGCGTATAACAGGAGGCAGCAAGTGGCAGTAGCATTTAGCCCCTCGAGCCTGTTCCGCCATTCAATGATATCATGGTGGACCTGTGACCTAACTCCATATACCCGCCTTAGCCCCATATCCCTTAATACCCTTGGTTCACAGAAATCTATCAACCTCAGATTTAGAATTCACAATTGAGCTGGCATCAGCTGCCATTTGCAGAAGAACGTTCCAAACTTCTCCCACCCTTTGTGTGTAGCAGCATTTCCTAACTTCACTCCTGCACCTCCTGGCTCTAAATGTTAGGCTATGTCCCCGCGTCCTAGTATTCAAGTAAAGGAGACCTCCAAAAACAGTTACAAATGTATCGGCAGCCAGAAGCAATAATCCAGCCACTAACCTGTAAATCCAGCATGGTCCCTTTAAATAGCACTGGTTGGGGTCCTCCAGGCACTCTAAGACATGTTCAGATGGTTGTGGTTAAGTCTGTGCGTTGAGTTGAACGTTAAGTTCCAAAATGGTGTCTATCACTTTAAATCAGCGTTGCACACTGATTGAATCCATTTTCTCCTTATTTTACATGTTTCCGGTGTTCGGTATTTGCGCATGTGCTAACTCATATACCAAGATGGCGTCGAGTGCACGTCACACAGGAAACGTGCTTGTGCAGCCAAGACGCCATCTTGGATGTTTGAGAGGCCGCGTAGCACTGAAACAATGGACACCACATGGCCCAATTTCTCGCCCATTCAATTTACTAAGAAACTGACTACTGTACACCAATGAAACTCGTAAATGGTTCAGTATAGTTTTTTTTAAAGTCATTTTCAGTGATTTAAAATCAGGTTACTAACAGGTGGAGGACTGGACACTCTTATTAAAAATGCTTATTTTTTGTGATAAACCCATTTTCAGCTGCATTCATTAAACTGCACCAGGTTACCACTCTTTAATATATCAAATTAATATATTTTAATGCAAAGAAAAAAATAAACAATTACATTCTATTAATCTGACCAATTGCGTGGGTTCATGGAATATTTTAATTTTATGATTATGCAAGTACATTTTAGCGGAAACTTGAACTGTAACCTAACCAGTTCAATTTGCATCCAATTTCCCAATTGCGACCAAAACGGAAACTCTATCCCTGTGTATTTAATGCAGAAGAGGCTGGATTATGACTGTGGAAGAGAACGAAGGTGCACAAACCCTGAATATAATTATTATTGGTGAATGAATATTTTACAGTCTTGTCTACTCGGTAGGGTAGGTAAATCATTTAGTCTTTGTTTACATCTTCTGTGACTTCATGGTCTTCACTGCTTTGTTCTTCCCTTTTAAATAGTGCTTTCTGTTTAAGAGTAGCCTTCTGTTGTAAATTGTTTTATGCATTTTGCTCTGAACAATACAGAAGAAAATTTGTGTTGAGGTGACAATTAGTCTGGCATATCCCTGATTTATATGTGTTCACTGGAAGAAAAGTAGTAAGCACAGAAAAGGCTGAGCACCAGAGCAAAGTCAGGAGGGGAAAAAACATGATTTCTTCCTCAGTAAACCCATATAATAACATTTCTGCCTGCTCAAATTGCATGTTTTCCATGCGCTAGAATGAAAATTCTGACCAATATTTATTGCTAATGATTAATGTTATAGTTCGTCTATGGATCTGATTTTAGCATGTTGGCAATAATCACCTAAACTGTTTAATGAATCAGAATGCTTTAGTTTTCTATCTAACTCAAAATACAATTTATGTTTGCATATGTGGAGTTGACTAAAATTAAGCAGATGCATAAACCATTAGACACAATACTGTAAATTTGGTGAAAATATTTTTCTGTGTAGTTTTAACATTTGACAATTTACTTTCATAGATGATTAAGGTTGGTCTGAAGAAAATTAACTGTGAGACCAACTTTTTTGCCAAAGGGCAAATAAATAAGCCTGTCTTTGTGAGAGATGCATGTTTCTGAATTTCTTAGCGGCTGTTTTATTGACTGTTTCAGGCTCCTTATGAAGATCTAAATCCGAAAGCACAGAAACAGTTGTGCACTCAGGGATAGGTCAATATAAACGAACAAAATAAATCAGCAGCAGTGCTATCATTTTTTCATTACTGAAAACTCATCAATTAGATTCCAGGAGGGAATCTTATTGATAATATATTGGTGAATTAAGAGATGTTAACATAAGATCGAAAAATTAAAAGTTAAACTTTAAACCTGAAGGATGGCAGTTTTCCATTTTATCAATAATTCAGAATCATGTTACATCGAGTGATATATAAAATATTTGAAATGGTCTTCAGCTGCTTTCAACAAAAAATCCTTTAAAGTGCAAAAACAATTTCAGGAGATTAGGATGATTGTACAAAAATATTTTTTGTAATAATGAATATCTGGATAGTTAACACTACTGTTATAGATCAAAATAACGTAAAAGAAATGCGGGTGATTTGGTTTGCTCCAGCATGGTTTTTTCTAATGCATAAATATTATACCCGGCAAAGTGTTCATGGGAATGAGTGGTGCAGCATCTACCGCACAAATACAGCAACTTCACGCGTTCAATGCATTTCAATGGTGAGCCACACAACAAGGGGCCATTTTTGCAAAGATAACAGCGGAGCATCACAACTTGGACAGCAACTTTTAGATTTCTGAGTTTAACCTCGCATCTGCCCCTCACCTGGAGTTGCTGTAACATTTGTGCATAAATAATGGCGAGCGCCATTAGTCTCACCGTTATTTTGACTGCAAAATCCGGGCCAATGAGATTTAGGATTGGAAATGAGGACAAGACTGAGAAGGAGGGTGAATTAAAGGGGTTGAATTCAATGTCAAATCAGGTACAGAAAGAGAAGTAAAGCAAGGGAAAGAAAGATTGGATTAAGAGAGAGAGAGAAAAAAGAGATTGAAAGGTAAAGTAAGAAAAAAAAATTAAATTTAAAATTCTAAACCTGAAAAAATGAAACTCCACACTTCTAATAGTTAATTTTCAGTACCAGAGAGATTGATTGGCATTCATTAACACTTAGCACATAGTGAAAGGGTACTTACCCTTCTAATGACAACTAACTTTCTGTGGTGAGTTTAATGGGCGATCAATGGGCAAATACAGCAAGTTCCTAAAAAAAAAAACAGGGAGGCCAAAGACGAGATGACGTTTTCGTGAAGCTTACGGCAGAGCGGCACAACTCGGACAGCAACTTTAGAATTTTCACATTTAACCACGCACCTGCTCCTCGCCTGAAGTTGTTGTATCATTTCCCCGTAAATAACGGCGAGCGCCATTACCTTCACCGTTATTTTGACTGCACATTCAGGCCCATTGCTTCATGACCTGCAGGAGGATCTGGCTCTCCTCTGCTGGCGTTTGCAACTGCCTTCACTGGCTGCCCCTTGCTCCTTCTATTTTTCCTGCAGCATGTGCACCATATATCATGTCTTTTTTAAAATGGAAGCCCTTATTGAAGGCTTTGTGTGTTTTTAGAAAATCATCCTGTGACCCCCACATGTACCAAAGGGAAAAGCAAAGTGCAGCTGTCCAGCTAAAAACAAAATCCAAATTGCTTCATCAACTCCTGGTTGGCAGCTGGTCTCGATCATAGTGACTAGAAGTCCATGATCTCCTCGCACTTGTTATTGGAGGTGAGGGTGGAGGGGACAGGTGAGAGAGGTTTATGGAGATTGTTGGTAGTGGACAAAGGAAGCCAGGGTTTATCTTTGGATTCCAGGATGAACCTGGAGGAGAGAGCAATGCTGGATGTCATCCAGCCTGATCTGGTGATGAATGGCTAAACCAGTTGTTCGTTATATACATTCAAGTCTGCACCCATTGGACGTAATGGAGTTAAAATGGGGGCCATACCCGGGGGGGTGGGGAGTGACCAGGGTGGGAGAGAGTAAGGGTTTTAAATGTGGACAAAGGCATCAAAGATAGAGGTGAGAAAGTGATTCAGCATATTGACAGCTGTTGATGTATCTTGACAAACAGAGAACCAAAGGCTGGACAGTTGGGAGTTTGAAAGTGCCATTTTAAGTGATTTAGGGAGAGTTTTTTTTTCCAGGAAGGATGCAGAAATAAGTGGGGTTGGAAGGGGCATGTGAGTGGTGAGGAATACAAGGAGTGATCAGAGGTGACCTTGTCTGTGATTGAGACGATGGGAATAGAGAGGCCATGTGAGATGGTAAGGTCAGGGGGATGGCTGAGAATATGGGTGGAGAATTTATATGAAGGGAGAGGTTAAGGAAGGACATGAAGGTTGTGAACTCAGAGGAGAAGAAGGCAAGCAAGTTGAGATGGAGATTGAAATTATGGATAATGAGTAGTCTCAGTGCAGGGGCTAATGGAGAATAGGAGTAAGGATATCTCTGAGAAAATTGGGGTGAGGCTTGGGTGGGCAGTAGAGAATGAGGATTTTAAAGAAGAGACAAGGGGGAGGAACAAGGTGTGATGCTTAGTGGAGGAGAAGGTGCCACAGAAGTAGGGGGAGAGACCAAGTTGATATTTGGTGATCGGGGCTATGCTGCACCATAGTGGTTTGGGCAGAGCAGGTGGTGGAAGGTATAGCCTGGTGGGGAGGCTTCAGTAAGAGGCATTATTTTGTTACCCATAAGCCAGGTTTCCAGCAAGGCTATGATGTCAATTTAATCATCCACACTAAGGTCATAGATGGCAAGGGCCTTGTTCGCAAGTGAACGAACATTCTGGAGGGAGATGGGGGAGGGGTGGTGATTAATGTGCTGGCAAAGTCCATGGGGTCAGTGGTGGGAGGGATGAGCGGAACATATGTAAAAAAAAAATGGTTCTGCCCACGTACAGAAGAGCAAAATGTTGATTTCCATGCATGTATTACCAATTCATACTCTTACCATGTTTTCTCACTGCCAGGTTGTGTGTTTTTGTTTGTGCATGTGACTGCACAAGTGATAAAGGTGATTGATAATCTAGTCTTTGATAGTTTTGTATTGTATTAAGTGGGGGATGATTGGATCCAGTGTTTGCTGGTCTACTGACAGGTATCTGATTTCTGCTGGTTCACTGGGTGCACCGAATGTCCAGCAGTACCTGACAGAAGTATTGAGATGAACACAAATGTGGACCTGATTAATGCTACCTGATTATCCCAAAAAATCTGATATAATCAGTCTTATTATTCAGTGCACAATTCGGTACTTTTGGTATTTTGACACTTCGGCAATCACACATTATATTATAATTTCATGCAGCTGAAGATCCTATGTGAAACATTAGTGAAGAGCATTGGGATTCAAGACCAGCAAAATGCACTATATGCTGAACAGAAACCAATTTTACTTGGCAAATATATTACTCTTCTCAATTCTCCTTTGGACACTGGAAATACATTTTGTTTTAATTTGTTTCACATTTTTTCTTACAAAATGTTTGTAGATGATAAATGCAGATTAAATGTTAGATTTAAATACTGTCCATAAATTTAAAATAAAACAACTAAAGGTACATTCTAATTGAAGTAATATTAGTCAACAGTATGCATGACTTGTATTAATTCATTTGAATCATCACTGAACCAATGACGGGAGAATCAATGCATGCATTAAAATATTCCGCAGCGTTTATCAACAGAAATCATTACGCCTTCAGGCCTAATTCAGTACTAATCTCAATCCTTCAGAAACAGATGGGACCAACTCTCAATTATGAGTTGAGTTTGGGAATAAAGTTTTAGTAAGTTGCAGAAGCTGTTGTGGCAGCATTGTAGCAAAGGAAATTGCTTCACTGAAGCAGCTAACAGCTAGCTTCGATACAGATTGTTAGGAGAGCATCATATGGTGCACAGACTGAGCAATTATCTCTGCCTTGATATGTATATAGCACTAGTCACAGATCTGGAAGCTCTGGTATAGCCAGCAGTGATGCTGTAAATAAAGTTGTCTTATTTGAAACATTCAGCATCAGACTTCCTGCTGATATAAGGAACCGAAGAGGTAAAATGTGGTGTCAGACTTATAATGGCTCTACACAAAATCAGAGGAATTAAGAGAAGGGTAGAAGAAATCAAACTGCAAACCACTGGAAACAAGCTGTGAAGTAAATGCATAAGACTAATTTACTTTGAATCTTGAAACTTTAGTGCCCATTGCCTCAAAGGAGCAGAAATTACTGAAAAAAGTCAGAATTAATTCCTTAATTTCTTAAACATTAAATGCTGCAGAAGTTTGGTCGTAATTAGATTAAAAACAACTTGGCCGCAAGCATAGTGAAAGTACCAGTTATGTAGTTGATGAAACAACTACAATTAGAAAACAAGACCCAGAACTTGCCACAGATCTGGAAACATTGCAAAGAATAGCTGCAGTTAAATATGAAACTATGGCTGGCAGAGATGAAAATCTTTTTGCACCATGTTTATGGACCATCTTGCAATTTTAAAGAAAATATTGGAATTTATTTTTTTTGGGGAAGACCTGAGCCCCAATTTCAATCTCTGTTATGCCCAGTTTTCGGGCACAGCAGAACACAGTGGATTATAATATTTGGTAGAAATTAGTTTACGCCTGATTTATATCCATCCTGAACCAGGCAGAGTCTCAGGCAGCCTTTTGGGGGCAGGTGTTTGAAGCTCCAATGTGGAATAGGGGTGGTTCCATTTCCTGGCCGGCGAGCATGCTAGATGCAAGACCAGAAGCCTGGTGTGGGAAGCATAGCCTGAGGCTGGCCTTCAAATACAAAGTCATTTAAAAGACTATGTTTCAAGTAAATGTTTCTGGGCCTTTTTTGTTATTTTTTTCTCTGTTTGAGTTTCCTACTGGCATTTGGGGTCTCATGAGCCTTTTTGCCAGTTGCTCTTAATTTTTTTGCCTGCAACAACTTTAGTGGCACCAACAGTTTTCTGGTTGGAATCCTCTGAGCTGACGTGAGAGAAGAAGAGGTGCCAGACAGCTTTGGACGTCAAGCCGCTAGAGATGTGCTCCGTTCCCTATCTCTAGCATCTGCACACTTGCTTCTGCAGAGAAGTGAAATGACTTTGTTTTGGCAAACGTAATGTTGGCGGGTGCTCCATTCGAAAGGAAGCTGCACCAACAGATTCCCGATCGTATCAGTGCAATAAGTGATTGCTTGAGTAACCATTATGCTGGATGGTTCTTCAGAAGCAGCCCAATCACAACAAGCTATGCTTTACGTCATATCGCATGAAAGAAAGCATGCCAGGGTGGTGATGAACACGGTTGACAAATTGGTTGAAGCTGCCGAGATGCTCCCAACCGTTTCCACAGGCCCTGGCATACCTACCTGGCAATGACGGTGGGGAACTGATTAATCAGGGCCAAAAGAGGCAGATGCATAGCTGTGCCATCTGCTGTAAGAACACCTGATGCTGCCATGCAGCAGAGGACTGGTACATGCAGGGACAGCGACGGTAAGCCATGTGCCTTCTTACAGGTATGTTGCAATGGGTGGTTCTGTGGAGTGACACAGACCAACCCTTCTCACAAGAACTTCATGCAACACAATCTTAACTTCAGCAGCTATCAAACAGGGAGTCGGATGCTGGGCTCAGTTATCACATCAACCCGCACCGAACGTTCCCTCATCCCTTTATTTTTGCCTGTAGCTTCTTAACCCCACACCCCTTTAGCTTTGGCAAAGTCTGTTGATGGGGGGAATGAGCCTTTTTAATGCTCTCCAGAAACTTGATGAATTTTTGTTCGCCTTCCCCCGCTCCAATTGTGACACTAAGCTTTAATTCTCTCCACCACTTTCAATCTGACAATTTGACATGTCTGCAATTTTCCTCTGCTAGCACTGACCATCCCTATAGATTGCATCTGGTGCTGTGAATAATTATGCAAATGAGTTTAGACTGGAGAACACTTGACTTTTTTCAGAACAGGATTTGCACTCGTTCTAAACTATTTAACATTGATTTATAGTAACCTGAATTCTAGGAGAGACATTTTTTTTCTGATGATGTATACAATTCCAGGCCAACTAGAGTCCTGTGGTACTGAGGTATTGTTTCATTTGTCAGTGGTAGGTCTCTTCATGTTCCATCCATTGATTCCAGGAAAATTAAAATTTAAAAGTGTTTTATCTCTTTTGAATCCAACAAAACAGAGTCAAATGCAAATTCCCAAAATAACAAAAGCCTGACAAGATATCAAAGCTTTAATATGTGCAGAAGATTTCCAAAGAGAAACTATTGTTCAACAAGAGGTTGATCTGATACAGCTTTTGGTTGCAGAAAAGAGAGTAGCAGAAAGTTTTTTACTGGAGTGTTTACTGAGGGCTGGCAGCTGTAGGGAAAGAAAAAAAGAGGGAATTGATACCTTAATGGTGAAAAAGGTACAGAAATGATGGAGTCTGTGCTGCAAAGTAATCTTGTGTCCTGAATTTTCAATTTCTGGAATAATCTGGGAAGCCCTCCATGCCCTTATCCCCTGGGTTTTCATTTCCTTGTAGCAGATGGTTTGCCTTGTGCTAGGTAATTCATTAAAAATGGTGCATATTGTGCAATTTTTACTTGGTTCACATTTGTTCCTGTCATGTTTAGTCAGCTGTGTGAGGCAGATTGTGGAGTTGTTAAAAATCATACATTGCTTACAAATAATGAAAGATCTCTGCAATTGTATTATCATCAATGATAATGAATCTCAGTAATCACAAAGTGCTTATGTCGCAGAATATTTGTGAATCTATAGTTGATCTCCCATGTGATTGCTCGAGTCAGGATTGCAGTGTGGGAGGGGGGTCATCAGTAGCAAATTGTAGATGTACACATGATGAAAGTGGCAGGCTGGGTTAAGACTTGCAACCCCATTTGTAGTTTCATTGTAGGAGGATGTGTTTGCAGGAGGAGAAGCTGGAAGGATTTGTGATTAAGGAGTGAACAGGCAATGGTCATGTGAGACCTTGTGCATGCACAGAAGCTGAGAAAAGGCCAACTAAAAAATTGGAGCAGCATGAAATGCTCAGGGTCCTGACACGGGTAGTGTAACTGAGGGCGGGGGAATTGTTCAATGGAATTTTAAAAATGTTATCTCGTAAGTATTTTGGTGCGCATGGTTGTTCATTTTAGGTGTTCATTGTGGAGTGGGCAAGGATGCAACATGGCTGCTGAAAGAATTTAGTGAAATATGCAGTCAGAGACAAGAAAACAAGTTAGGTATTTTTTGAATGGCTTCCGTGGAATTTGAGCGAATTAGAATGCTTTGTATCCCACTGATACATTACAAACAAAATCCCATGTCTTGGATGAGAGTTGCATGGATATCGCACCTGAAAGTGTGGCCTCCGAAATGTCACAACTCAAAAGATCACACGTGTGACGATCCACAAATCATTGACTGTGTTAACCACTTATCTCTTAAGATACCAATTACATACTCAATTGATAAATGTGAATGAATTAAATGCAGCAAAAAGCAATGAGTAGAAAAATGTCCCAATGAAATTTCTCAATACTTTCAGAAACTATCACTCAGGAAAGAGCAAATACTGCAAAACAGCCCAATCAAATCACTCAAATAGTATTTTCAAACTGTTCTGGCTGCCATTTCCCTCATTAATTGTACACAGCTGGAAATTACATACTAAACACTTAAAAAATACCCAGTTCCGAAAAAGTCACGAAAATTACCCATAAAATTGGCAATGTGACGTTATAAATGTTGCGAGAAATTTTCCCCACATCGTCCTGCACTTTTGTCTGCAGCCTGGAGTTCGAGCAGGAAATTTCAGTTGTGCTTTGGGTGCTGGGGACATGATCTGTGTGTGAGTCAAGTACGATGAATCCTAGTTTCACCCTGCTCTTGTGGCTACATTACCCAGCGTGCATCCTGACAATCCGGTGCCAAAAGACTGGGGAGCTCCAGCTCCTGTAGTCAAATTCAGTGTTTGTGAGTGAAAGATGCATGATGGTAGTTGTAGCTTTTACCCTGCTCCTTTGGAACTACAATATCCAGCATGCATCGTGAAATTCCATATCACATGACATCGAGGTAGCAAAGAACTGTGGAGTTGTCGACAATGGGACAGATTTTACTGTGAGCAGCGAACGAATGGCGCCAGCCATTGATTAGACTTGCACTTGCCCACGGGCGTTCTGTGGGGTTTTGCTCAGCAAGTTCCTCTCGGCAGGACATCCAGGGCATCTGGGACCGATGTGAACAGGGCAAGCAACTGAGCATCTCCTGAACCAATCAGACTGATGAATCGTTAATGAGCAGCGCAGAGACTGAACCAGGAAGTGTAAGTTAGAATAGTGAGTTCAATATCAAATTAAGTACAGAAAGCAAAATAAAGAGAGGGAAAGAAAGATTGGATTAAGAGAGAAATAAAAGACAAAGAAAAAGTTTTTTAAAAATTACTATTAGTTAAAAGCTGAAGGATGAGACTCCACACTTGTAAAAGTTCATTTTCAGTGCCAGAGAGGTTGTTCGGCAGTAATTAAGACTTACTATACCGTCAAAAGGGTACTTAGACTGGAATGGACAAGCCCTAACATTTTTTGATGAATTTAGTCTGTATCTGTGACGTCAGTGCAGAGAATTCATGCCATCCAATACATTTGAATGGGGAGCCAGATGGCGAGATGCCGTTTTCGTGCAGCTTACGCAGGGGCAGCACATCTTGGACCGCAACTTCTGGATTCTCGTTTTTAACTGCGCATGTGCGCTCGCCTGAAGTCGTCGTCCAATTTGCACGTAAATAACGGTGAGCGTTGTTCGCCTCACCGTTATTTTCACAGCAAAATTTGGCCGTGTATGTGTGTGTGTGTGTGTGTGTGTGTGAGAGAGAGAGAGAGAGAGTGTGAGAGAGAGAAGCATCACAGGAGTTGTTGATTGAACCCCTTTCTCTCATAGAACTACCCAGAAACAGAAACAGAAAATGTATAAATATGAGCACGTGGGAAAATAAATTAAAAGTCTTTTAAAAATGTTTTCAGTATGTTCATACAATTTGTTTTTCAATAAAACAATTTGAGTTCACTGTGATGTTTTAGATAAAGCCTTTCCACCATCTACAAGGCACAAGTCAGGAGTGTGATGGAATACTCTCCACTTGCCTGGATGAGTGCAGCTCCAACAACACTCAAGAAGCTCGACACCATCCAAGATAAAGCAGCCCGCTTGATTGGCACCCCATCCACCACCCTAAACATTCACTCCCTCCACCACTGGCGCACTGTGGCTGCAGTGTGTACCATCCACAGGATGCACTGCAGCAACTCGCCAAGGCTTCTTCGACAGCACCTCCCAAACCCGCGACCTCTACCACCTAGAAGGACAAGAGCAGCAGGTACATGGGAACAACACCACCTGCACGTTACCCTCCAAGTCACACACCATCCCCACTTGGAAATATATCGCCGTTCCTTCATTGTCGCTGGGTCAAAATCCTGGAACTCCCTTCCTAACAGCACAGTGGGAGAGCCTTCACCACACGGACTGCAGCGGTTCAAGAAGGCGGCTCACCACCACCTTCCCAAGGGCAGTTAGGGATGGGCAATAAATGCCGGCCTCGCCAGCGACGCCCACATCCCACGAACGAATTTTAAAAAATGACCATCTATTCAGCTGCTTGTCAATGGAGACTCAACAATAGGGAACAACCTCCCTGGTTAGCTCACACCAATGGCAACTTTGGCAAGAGTTATAAATCTACGATGGGAAGACGGAGAGATATTAAAACATATTTTATAAATCATGTAAATAACAAAAAAGATTTTGTGGAGGGAGGAAGGAAGAATAAATAAATTATTTGCTTAAACACTGGAAATGTTATAATCTAATAACGAAGAACAAGAGGTTTTAGGAAGGGATGTACCTGCAAAAACATTTGCATCTTTTAAACAAGTCTGATGATCTGTTATCCATGAGTCCTGTCACTCAGGTGTATAATATCAGTCATTGTTTCAATAAATTTGCTGTATTGCAGTGATGGGTGAATCGGGGTCTGATTTAGATTGCAGTAGAACCACATTAAACATCAGAAACTACTCTCCAGATCCTGGGCTCCCTGTGAGTAATGCCACTGGAGATTTGCTGGTGTGATTATGTTTGCAGCCAATTCATCATTGTTGAAAAGATTGGAAGCTATTAAATCCTAGTTTAAATGTCCCCTATAGCATGCATGCTCAACACACCAAAGGATGTGGGAAATTCTAGGTTGGCTTATTTCCATCTGGTTTGAACACTAATAGCAGGTTCAGTTGGTATTTTAATAATTGTGTAAAAATAAAGCAATGGACAATGGTATGTTTGCTTTGCTGTGGAAAATAGAAGTTTGCAGTAATTACACCAAAAATAGGGTTTTTCAGTAATTATGCCAAAAGATAGGCTTGTTGATGTAACAACCTTACAACTTCAAGTGATAACTCGGTCATAACTTCATAGCAGATAGGCAAAATCTGTGCCTGAAATTCCCCATGGTAAGATGTAGCACACCATGGAATGGGTCTGCAATAACTGCGTTGACTTAAAAGCTGTTTGGCATATTGTGAAATGTGACACAGACATTTCTATTACCATTCAAAATCTCTGCTAGCTCTGCCCTTTTGTTTTGGTTTGTTAGGTTTCAAAATTATAAATTTCAGTTGTTCATTATCAAATTTTATATTTAGTTTTGATGCTTTCAGCATTTTATTTTCAAACATGCGCACTTACTGTGAGTGCAGCAGCTTCGGGCTGTTATTGTGGAGCCTTATGTCCACTTCCTAAGTTAATCTCTTTTAAGGTTACAGGATTTTCTGCTCGAAAATCTTATCCAAATAATAGAAATGTAAAAAAACGTTGAGTACTCATGGGAACAGGAGTAGGCCATTCAGCCCCTCGAGCATTTTCCACCATTCAATTAGATCGTGGCTGATCTGTATTTTAACTCCATCGACCTGCCTTAGTTCCGTAACCCTTAATACCCTTGCCTAACAAAAATCGAGCAATCTCAGTTTTGAAATTTTCAATTGACCCCCAGCCTCAACAGCTTTTTAGGCGAGATTGTTTCAGATTTCCACTACCCTTTATGTGAAGAACTGCTTCCTGACATCACCCCTGAATGACCCAGCTTTAATTTTAAGGTTCTGGACTCCTCCACCAGAGGAAATAGTTTGTCTCCATCCACTGTAACAACTCCTTTAATCATCATAAATACTTCAATTAGTTCACCTCTTAATTTTCTATACTCAAGGGAATACAAGCCTAGTCTATACAGCTTGTCTTCATAATTTAACCCTTTTAGCTCAGGTATCATTCTGATGAATCTGCACTGTAACCAGATATATCCATAAACAATATATATCCACAAACAATATAAGGCCAATATATCCTTCCTGAGGTGTGAAGCCCAGAACTGAACTCAATACCCTAAATGGGATCTAACCAGAGCTCTCTATAGCTGTAGCATCTTTTTTTTATTCGTTCATGGGACGTGGGCGTCGTTGGCAAGGCCAGCATTTATTGCCCATCCCTAATTGCCCTTGAGAAGGTGGTGGTGAGCCGCCTTCTTGAACCGCTGCAGTCCGTGTGGTGAAGGTTCTCCCACAGTGCTGTTAGGCAGGGAGTTCCAGGATTTTGACCCAGCGACGATGAAGGAACGGCGATGTATTTCCAAGTCGGGATGGTGTGTGACTTGGAGGGGAACGTGCAGGTGGTGTTGTTCCCATGAGCCTGCTGCCCTTGTCCTTCTAGGTGGTTGAACTCGCGGGTTTGGGAGGTGCTGTCGAAGAAGCCTTGGCGAGTTGCTGCAGTGCATCCTGTGGATGGTACACACTGCAGCCACGACGCGCCGGTGGTGAAGGGAGTGAATGTTTAGGGTGGTGGATGGGCTGCCAATCAAGCGGGCTGCTTTGTCCTGGATGGTGTCAGCTTCTTGAGTGTTGTTGGAGCTCCACTCATCCAGGCAAGTGGAGAGTATTCCATCACACTCCTGACTTGTGCCTTGTAGATGGTGGAAAGGCTTTGTGGAATCAGGAGGTGAGTCACTCGCCGCAGAATAACCAGCCTCTGACCTGCTCTTGTAGCCATAATATTTAGGTGGCTGGTCCAGTTCAGTTTCTGGTCAATGATGAACCCCCAGGATGTTGATGGTGGGAGAGTCAGCGATGGTAATGCCATTGAATGTCAAGGGGAGGTGGTTAGACTCTGTCTTGAATACGTGGCTTGAGAGATGGTGCAAGAGGGAGGGATTCAAATTCCTGGGCCATTGGAACCGGTTCTGGGGGAGGTGGGACCAGTACAAATTGGACGGTCTGCATCTGGGCAGGACTGGAACCAATGTCCTAGGGGGAGTGTTTGCTAGTGCTGTTGGGGAGGGTTTAAACTAATGTGGCAGGGGGATGGGAACCGATGCAGGAAGTCAGTGGGAAATAAAGTGGTGACAGAAACAAAAGGCAGTAAGGGAGAGTGTACAGAACATGACCGGACAGATGGTCTGAGAAAGCAGGGCAAAGACCAAGGGAAGACTAGATTAAACTGCATTTATTTCAATGCAAGAAGTCTGATGGGCAAGGCAGATGAACTCAGGGCATGGATGGGTACATGGGACTGGGATGTTATAGCTATTACTGAAACATGGCTAAGGGAGGGGCAGGACTGGCAGCTCAATGTTCCAGGGTACAGATGCTATAGGAAAGATAGAGCAGGAGGTAAGAGAGGAGGGGGAGTTGCGTTCTTGATTAGGGAGAACATCACGGCAGTAGTGAGAGGGGATATATCCGAGGGTTCGCCCACTGAGTCCATATGGGTAGAACTGAAAAATAAGAAGGGAGAGATCACTTTGATAGGATTGTACTACAGACCCCCAAATAGTCAACGGGAAATTGAGGAGCAAATATGTAAGGAGATTACAGACAGCTGCAAGAAAAATAGGGTGGTAATAGTAGGGGACTTTAACTTTCCCAACATTGACTGGGACAGCCATAGCATTAGGGGCTTGGATGGAGAGAAATTTGTTGAGTGTATTCAGGAGGAATTTCTCATTCAGTATGTGGATGGCCCGACTAGAGAGGGGGCAAAACTTGACCTCCTCTTGGGAAATAAGGAAGGGCAGGTGACAGAAGTGTTAGTGAGGGATCACTTTGGGACCAGTGATCATAATTCCATTAGTTTTAAGATAGCTATGGAGAAGGATAGGTCTGGCCCAAAAGTTAAAATTCTAAATTGGGGAAAGGCCAATTTTGATGGTATTAGACAGGAACTTTCAGAAGTTGATTGGGAGAGTCTGTTGGCAGGCAAAGGGACGTCTGGTAAGTGGGAGGCTTTCAAAAGTGTGTTAACCAGGGTTCAGTGTAAGCACATTCCTTATAAAGTGAAGGGCAAGGCTGGTAGAAGTAGGGAACCTTGGATGACTCGGGAGATTGAGGCACTCGTCAAAAATAAGAAGGAGGCATATGACATGCATAGGCAGCTGGGATCAAGTGGATCCCTTGAAGAGTATAGAGATTGCCGGAGTAGAGTTAAGAGAGAAATCAGGAGGGCAAAAAGGGGATATGAGATTGCTTTGGCAGATCAGGCAAAGGTGAATCCAAAGAGCTTCTACAAATACATAAAGGGCAAAAGGGTAACTAGGGAGAGAGTAGGGCCTCTTAAGGATCAACAAGGTCATCTATGTGCGGAACCACAAGAGATGGGTGAGATCCTGAATGAATATTTCACATCGGTATTTACGGTTGAGAAAGGCATGGATGTTAGGGAACTTGGGGAAATAAATAGTGATGTCTTGAGGAGTGTACATATTACAGAGAGGGAGGTGCTGGAAGTCTTAACGCGCATCAAGGTAGATAAATCTCCGGGACCTGATGAAATGTATCCCAGGACGTTATGGGAGGTTAGGGAGGAAATTGCGGGTCCCCTAGCAGAGATATTTGAATCATCCACCGCTACAGGTGAGGTGCCTGAAGATTGGAGGGTAGCAAATGTTGTGCCTTTGTTTAAGAAGGGCGGCAGGGAAAAGCCTGGGAACTACAGACCAGTGAGCCTGACATCTGTAGTGGGTAAGTTGTTAGAGGGTATTCTGAGGGACAGAATCTACAGGCATTTGGAGAGGCAGGGACTAATTAGGAACAGTCAGCATGGTTTTGTGAGAGGAAAATCATGTCTCACGAATTTGATTGAGTTTTTTGAAGGGGTAACCAAGAAGATAGATGAGGGCTGTGCAGTAGACGTGGTCTACATGGACTTCAGCAAAGCATTTGACAAGGTACCGCATGGTAGGTTGTTACATAAGGTTAAATCTCATGGGATCCAAGGTGAGGTAGCCAATTGGATACAAAATTGGCTTGACGACAGAAGACAGAGGGTGGTTGTCGAGGGTTGTTTTTCAAACTGGATGCCTGTGTCCAGCAGTGTGCCTCAGGGATCGGTGCTGGGTCCGCTGTTATTTGTTATTTATATTAATGATTTGGATGAGAATTTAGGAGGCATGGTTAGTAAGTTTGCAGATGACACCAAGATTGGTGGCATTGTGGACAGTGAAGAAGGTTATCTAGGATTGCAACGGGATCTTGATAAATTAGGCCAGTGGGCCGATGAATGGCAGATGGAGTTTAATTTAGATAAATGTGAGGTGATGCATTTTGGTAGATCGAATCGGGCCAGGACCTACTCCGTTAATGGTAGGGCGTTGGGGAGAGTTATAGAACAAAGAGATCTAGGAGTACAGATTCATAGCTCCTTGAAAGTGGAGTCACAGGTGGATAGGGTGGTGAAGAAGGCATTCAGCATGCTTGGTTTCATTGGTCAGAACATTGAATGCAGGAGTTGGGATGTCTTGTTGAAGTTGTACAGGGCATTGGTGAGGCCACACTTGGAGTACTGTGTACAGTTCTGGTCACCCTATTATAGAAAGGATATTATTAAACTAGAAAGAGTGCAGAAAAGATTTACTAGGATGCTACCGGGACTTGATGGTTTGACTTACAGGGAGAGGTTAGACAGACTGGGACTTTATTCCCTGGAGAGTAGGAGGTTAAGGGGTGATCTTATAGAAGTCTATAAAATAATGAGGGGCATAGATAAGGTCGATAGTCAAAATCTTTTCCCAAAGGTAGGGGAGTCTATAACGAGGGGGCACAGATTTAAGGTGAGAGGGGAGAGATACAAAAGGATCCAGAGGGGCAATTTTTTCACTCAAAGGGTGGTGAGTGTCTGGAACGAGCTGCCAGAGGCAGTAGTAGAGGCGGGTACAATTTTGTCTTTTAAAAAGCATTTGGACAGTTACATGGGGAAGATGGGTATCGAGGGATATGGGCCAAGTGCAGGCAATTGGGACTAGCTTAGTGGTATAAACTGGGCGACATGGACATGTTGGGCCGAAGGGCCTGTTTCCATGTTGTAACTTCTATGATTCTATGATTCTATGGTTATTGCCTGGCATTTGTCTGGCTCGAATGTTACTTGTCACTTAACAGCTCAAGCCTGGATGTTGTCCAGGTTTTGCTGCATGCGGGCTCGGAATGCTTCATTATCTGAGGGGTTGCGAATGGAACTGAACACTGTGCAATCATCAGCGAACATCCCCATTTCTGACCTTATGATGGAGGGAATGTCATTGATGAAGCAGCTGAAGATCGTTGGGCCTAACTCCTGCAGCAATGTCCTGGGGCTGAGAAGATTGGCCTCTAAGAACCACTACCATCTTCCTTTGTGCTAGGTGCACATCGTTCACCTGAGGAAGGAGGTAGCCTCCGAAAGCTTGTGAATTTAAAATAAAATTGCTGGACTATAACTTGGTGTTGTAAAATTGTTTACAATTGTCAACCCCAGTCCATCACCGGCATCTCCACATCAAGATTTTTCTAGTGTTTGGTTTTTGCAGCTCTTACTGTGTTCTTTCCAACTCTATCAGTCTGCAGGATCTCGAATGTTCTTTGCAATTGTATAAGCCCTTTCTTTTAGTTTTATACTCTCTCTCACTTCTCATGTTGACCAAGGTTGTTTAATCGTCCTCCTCCCGATATCCCCACCATCACTGAAGCCAGTCTTCAGCCAGTTCGATTCGCCCTACGTGATATCAAGACATGGCTGAGTGCACTGGATACAACAAAGGCTATGGGCCCCGACAACATCCCGGCTGTAGTGCTGAAGACTTGTGCTCTAGAACTAGCCGAACCTCTAGCCAAACTGTTCCAGTACAGCTACAACACTGGCATCTACCCGACAATGTGGAAAATTGCCCAGGTATGCCCTGTCCACAAAAAGCAGGACAAATCCAATCCGATCAATTACCGCCCCATCAGTCCACTCTCAATCATCAGCAAAGTGATGGAAGGTATCATCGACAGTGCTATCAAGCGGCACTTACTCACCAATAACCTGCTCACTGATGCTCAGTTTGGGTTCCGCCAGGAGCACTCGGCTCCAGAATTCGTTACAGCCTTGGTCGAAACATGGATAAAAGAGCTGAATTCCAGAGGTGAGGTGAGAGTGACTGCCCTTGACATCAAGGCAGCATTTGACTGAGTGTGACACCAAGGAGCCCTCGTAAAATTGAAGTCAATGGGAATCAGGGGGAAAACTCTCCAGTGCCTGGAGTCATACCTAGCACAAAGGAAGATGGTAGTGGTTGTTGGAGGCCAATCATCTCAGACCCAGGACATTGCTGCAGGAGTTCCATAGGGCAGTGTCCGAGGCCCAACCATCTTCAGCTGCTTCATCAATGACCTTCCTTCCATCATAAGGTCAGAAATGGGGATCTTCGCTTATGATTGCACAGTGTTCAGTTCCATTCGCAACCCCTCAGATAATGAAGCAGTCCGAGCCTGCATGCAGCAAGACCTGGACAACATCCAGGCTTGGGCTGATAAGTGACAAGTAACATTCGCGCCAGACATGTGCCAGGCAATGACCATATCCAACAAGAGAGATTCCAACCACCTCCCCATGACATTCAACGGCATTACCATCGCCAAATCCCCCACCATCAACATCCTGGAGGTCACCATTGACCAGAAACTTAACTGGACAAGCCATATAAATACTGTGGCTACAAGAGCAGGTCAGAGGCTGGGTATTCTGCGGCGAGTGACTCACCTCCTGACTCCCCAAAGCCTTTCCACCATCTACAAGGCACAAGTCAGGAATGTGATGAAATACTCTCCACTTGCCTGAATGAGTGCAGCTCCAACAACACTCAAGAAGCTCGACATCATCCAGGACAAAGCAGCCCGCTTGATTGGCACCCCATCCACCACCCTAAACATTCACTCCCTTCACCACCGGCGCGTCGTGGCTGCAGTGTGTATCATCCACAGGATGCACTGCAACAACTCACCAAGACTTCTTGGACAGCACCTCCCAAACCCACGACCTCTACCACCTCGAAGGACTAGGGCCGCAAGCACGTGGGAACAACACCACCTGCACATTCCCCTCCAAGTCTCACACTATCCCGACTTGGAAATACTCCGTTCCTTCATCGTTGCTGGGTCAAAATCCTGGAACTCCCTTCCTAACAGCACTGTGGGAGAACCTTTACCACATGGACTGGAGCGGATCAAGAAGGTGGCTCACCACCACCTTCTCAAGGGCAATTAGGGATGGGCAATAAATGCTGGCCTTGCACAAGTGCAAGGCCAGCAAGTGGAGCTCTTGCTCTTTAGGGGTATGTCCAGGTCTTGTATTCTACTTCTTCGAACACCTCGGACTGTTCAGCTGTAGGTTTATTCACTAATCGTTCTGCCCATTCTACTGTGGTCAATTTCTGCCTTGTCCCTCCAAAGTCCGCCTTAACTAAATTTAAAATCTTTGTTCATGACTCACCCTTCTTCCTCTCAAACGTCACCTGTGCATTCTTTCTCCCTCTCACAATCTCTTTCTCTTTCATCATTTTTCAGTATTCACTAATATTAGTTTTTCTCTTTTCACTAATATTAGCGAAAGGGTCATTGAATTCAAAATGGGGAATACATTTCATACTCGTGATGACCTTTTCACTAACCTGAATGATGGAAAACTATACCCCTTAGGTTCTGATATCCCCTGATACATTTAACACTAAATGAAAAGATCCATAGTCTTAATTTTTATTCTGGGACAGCTGCTGATATTTGTTTAATATAGACCTGTGGCAGCATAGTAGTCCTGTGCACATGATTTGGCATTAATCTAGATTCATTGATAATAAGACTAATTTTCTTGGCTTTGCTGCTTTATTTGAAGGGGTATTATCTTCTTTGAAAAGTGATAAGTAAAACATATTTGCTTGAGGAGGAGGATTGGCTAGAAGCATTGTCAATGATTTTCTTCAAACTCATCATTTTGATGAGGCAAGTGGCCAGCTCACTAATTTTTTTCAAATTCCATTATTTGTATTAAAAAATGCTAAAAGTTTTTTCATGAAGGCCATTTAATAGAACTTTTTCTTTCAAAAAAATAAACCTATAAAAGCAACAAAAGCTGTCATGGTACATTAGACACATGACTGGGTGTAATGAATTATGTAAAAATAAGCCATGAGGGATATCAGACAGCAAAATCTGTGAGTTCAATGTCAAGATTTATACTTTCAATGAATTGCCATCTCTCTGATTTGTATCACATAAATATCTTCAACATTGTTAAAAATATCAATAGATTTGATATTTTGTTTTAACTTCAAAATGAGCTATTTTAGCAGCATTACTTGTGGATTATATTGCTCGAACTCTGCGGTATATCTCAGCACTGGACTGGAGAACATCGTACATTAACGTCACCGTTTGGTTCACTGTGGCTTGCTGTTCACCTCCCTGTTGAAAACCACGGAGTGTTGCGAGGAGTGTGACATACTGCGGGAAAATATTCAGGGCTGAGAATGAAAAGAAAGACTTGCATTTCTATCATGCCTTTCACAACCTCAGGACATCCCAAAGCTCTTTACAGCCAATGAAGTACTTCTGAAATGTCGTCACTGTTGTAATGTAGGAAACATGGCAGCCAATTTGTGCAATAAAATGAATGACCAGATCATCTGTTTTAGGTGTTGGTTGAGGGATAAATGTTGGCTAGGACACTGTGAGAACATATCTGTTCTTCTTCAAATAATTCCATGGGATCTTTAACATCATCCGAAAGATGGCACCTCCGACAGTGCAGCACTCTCTCAGTACTGCACTGAAGTGTCAGCCTGGGTTATATGCTCAAGTCTCTGGAATGGGACTTGAACCTACAACAAATGAGTGGAAGAGGCTGAGAGATGAAAAACATTGAAAGGGTAAAACTCACTAGGTGAAATGAGAGAGAAAGTGGGAAAAATTAAGTCCAACAGTTAGGAACAAGGTGCAGCAAGAAGTAGAGTGCTTCATCCCCTTTGAAAGTGCTGCCATAAATGTGAGAAGAGAATGTAGAGACTACTAAGACAGAGGCTAAGAAATAGAAAGAGAAAGCAAAAGAAACAAATTCATAATGGTAAGAATAACAGAAGAATGAATGGTGTAGTGTCACTGCCTGAAAGAGAGCATCCAGGAGACTGATGGTCAGTGCAAGTACAGCCACTTTAGAAGACTTGTGCTAGGAGCAGATGTCGGGTCAATGTAACAAATAAATGACTGAATAAATTACTGGTGATAAACCCACATATGATACGTGAGTACATTGTCCTTTGAGCATTCTTTAAATAGTCAGTAATTATATTAGGAGTTTCAATCTCAATTTGCACAGCAAGTGATCGCACAGGTTTCATTTCAAATGTCTATTAAAGATAGACACAGACTTGCTTGGCTGCTCAGCCAGTAAATATTTGTGACATGCTTATCACCTTGTATGCACCACGCAGCTTGTATGGCTTCAAACATTCTTAATTCTCTTAATAATGACTCAAAGTCAGCGGGACAAGGTCAGTGGCATGGGAGAATGATTACTAATTAGTATATATTTGTTAGTACTGTTTCATAGTGTTTTGGTTCTTCAGTGTGGGAAGGGGAGGACATTTCTTGCAGAACTTTAGTTCATTCAATATTATTACAACCTATGACTTGGCATACTTCAGTTTGATTTTTTGGTTGCATTAAAAATGGACTGGAAATGTTTTACTATTTTTCTTGGATTAAGGGTACTTAACCTCCCTTGAATTCTTCGTTAGTTTGGAAATATTCATTTATTTGGGGTCTTTTTTCTGAGATCCCAAACTATTTCTCTTACATAAATGGCTAAAAGGTTTTAACATGGACAATCTGATAAATTTACTTGCTACTAGAGCATCCCAGTCACTTAGTCAACTGTAACTCAACTAATGATTAATACCCTTAAATTTCACATGAGGGACAAACATTAAATAATATTAGAAAACTTCAGTTACATTTAGAAAGACCGCAGTTCAGATCTTACAATCTGTGAGGGTTGAAAAATGCTGCTGGTGCTTGAGTGGAGAGACGGCAGTTATTTGTTGAGTTGAATGGGCCTACATTCTGTGGAGTTTAGAAGAATGAGAGGTGATCTCATTGAAACATATAAGTATGAGGGGGTTTGACAGGGTAGATGCTGAGAGATTGTTTCTGCCAGCTAGAGAGTCTAGACCTAGGGGGCATAGTCGCAGGATAAGGGGTCAGCCAATTCAAGACTGAGATGAGGAGGAATTTCTTCACGCAGAGAGTTGTGAATCCCTGGAATTCTCTATCCCAGAGGGCTGTGGATGCTGAGTCATTGAATATATTCAAGGCTCAGATTTTTGGACACTAGGGGAATCAAGGGATATGGGGATCGGGCGGGAAAGTGGAGTTGAGGTCGAAGATCAGCCATGATCTGATTGAACGGCGGAGCAGGCTCGAGGGGCCGTATGGCCTACTCCTGCTCCTAATTCTTATGTTCTTATCAGATCACCAGGAACTTGGATGCATTTGCCAACAGGAATCAGGAGTATAACATCCTCCACCATTGGAGACGCACACCTCACACTAGCTATTACCCCAATGACTGTTTTATCATTGAGTTATAAAGTGAATGGCCAGAGACAAGAAAGGAGGAGGCTTGGATTTATATCGCACCTTAGAATGTCTTACAGGATGTTCCAAAGCACTTTGCATAGAATTAATTACATTTGAATTGCATCACTGTTTTAATGTTTGTGAAATTAGCAACCATTTTGCATATGGCAATATCTCATAAACAGGAATGCAATTAATGACTAGCTAATCACCATTGTTTTTAACGGTCTTTGATAAGGGAAGAATGTTGGGCCATGGAACAGGGAGAACTTCCGACTCCTTTTTGAATAATGCCACGTGATCATTAATGTCCCCCTGAACTGGCACACTGGGCCTCAGTTTAATGTCACATCCAAAGTAAAGCTTCTCCGTCAATGTAGCACTGTTTCAGTACTAAGCTGAAGAGGCAGCCTAAATTATGTGCTCAAATCATTCAGTCAGACTTCCACCCAGAACCTTCCAATTCAGAGCATTCAGCTCAGCTGACAACTTGAAGACTCTATTTGACCATTAGGGGCACCACAACCAAGCTTGACCCTGATTGTCTTTTTTTTCTTTGCTTTTCTTGGCCCAAAGGCACTTGCATTAATTGTAGCATCCCATCTGCTACTCTGGCTGAGATTCACTAGCTCAGCACAGAACTTGGGTTAAATCTAGGGCCTTCCTGTTCTCTGCGGCTCAGTACCATACCAGGTAGTGTATTTTGTATTCATTTACTGAGCCTCCAGAGCATCAAGGAGATTTTTCTTATACCAAGTACATGTTATTAAATAAATTATGCTGGGTCATAATAAATAAATAAAATGTATAATATTTTATGGGGGAGGAATGTTTTTTTTAGCCCTGACCAAGATGTAATCCATGAAGTTTCTTGGTTCATTAGACATACTTTCTTTATTTGTTGAAAATAGTTTGTCACTACTTTTGATTGTGTTTAATGGCTGGCGATCAAAATGGTATTTCTGATTTAACAATCTCGTTTTGTCCAACATGAATTTGAAAACAAGATTGACAAAAAACAACCAATCAGAGCATACATATAATAACGCTCATTTGATCACTCAAGCAGTTAAATTAGCACATTACCTGCATAAATAGTGAGCATTTCATTCACACAGCTGTGGAATTTCACAGACATGGGCATAGAACTCAGTTCGATAACTTCACTGAAATGTATGGTGCCCCAGTGAGACTCCTGCTGGCAGCCCTGATCTGCTTCAACTCCTCCTGATCTTTCTGACCCAACCAACCTTTTGCTGCGCTGTGTGAGCTGCCAAGGTCACTGGATCGGGTCGTGGGGTCCAGGAAGAGTTGAGTTAACAAGGAGGATGTACCGGCATTCTCCAAATCCTTGTTGTTACATTCAAATCTTGAATTTGTTTTGTATGATTAAGCCACATTCAGAGTGGGAATGCAGATCCCATTTTTTGTTCTTATTCTCTCTGTGCAAGGCAACATCATTTTATCATAGTTAGCCTTTAACAATGACTTAACAAGCACTTTTTTTCTATCAACTTTCAGCGCTTTTACGATGTGAGCAAGACAAAGAGTCCTGGACTTTTTGGTTCCATTTCTTTTGCTGCTGGTTTTGCTCACATCATTGTTCACTGACACCCTTTCACTTTACAGCCAGAGGAAAGTTTATCCCAAAGTCTTTCAAGAGCTGACCTAAAGCATAAATGAGAGAATGTAACAGCAGAAGGTACCATGAGTTACCCCTCTCCTCCATTTTAAATATGTCCGTATAAAATGTGTTGAATGGATATATTGGCTTACCTTTACCTGGATTTAAAAACGATAGTAATTCAGTTTTTCAACATGGAAAGTGTGAATTGAATGTGTCTAACATCTATTGAGGGTTTAATTAAAAGAAAGAAAGACTTGCATTTATATAGCACCTTTCATGGCCTCAGAATGTCCCCAGATGCTTTACAGCCAATTAAGTACTTTTGAAGTGCAGTCACTGTTTTAATGTAGGAAACGTGGCAGCCAAATTGCACACAGCAAGATCCCACAAACTGCAATGTGATAATGAGCAGATAATCTGTTTCTTCGTGATAATGGTTGAGGGATAAATATTGGCCAGGACACCCCTGCTTGTCTTCAAAGTAGTGGTATAGGATCTTTTGCATCCACCTGAGAGGGCAGACGGGATCTCAGTTTAACTCTTTTACCATGAAATAGTAAATTGTTAACCTGAGGCAGGCACACCCGAACATTGTACGTTTTGCTTCATAGGGAATGTAGGTTCTCCTAAGAAAACTGCAACTTGCTGTTAACACAGAGAATTGGAAGAGGTCCTGAATCATAACAATTGTCTCGTTTTAACAGACAGGTCTAAATCTTGACTTGTACTGAACTAATAGGGTGAGAGAGAATTAATAACTGAGTTAGTGGAAAAAATCAAAGTATTGCATTTTTTGTTCTATTATGGTCTTAAACTGATTAATTTCAAATACTATTCTGCGGAACTGGGCTCCTGAACTATTTCACGGAGAGGTTACTTGCTCTAAATGGGAGATTGTTTCATGTGCTTAGTACTTTATCTCCCTGTCTTACACAGTCAATTTTAACTCAAAATAGGGTCTGCACCACAAAATATCTTTGCTTCATACCTTTACACAGCAAACAATGTAGCAGCGGCACTGTTGGCTTCTGCTTTTATCCAAACAGACCATTGGCAGATATCTTGTACAGCAGTAATACACATACATTGTTTAAGATAATGTTCTGTTAGCCTAGGCACAATAGTTTTCGACTTGATTTAGGGAAATCGTCAACAAGCTACCATAATCTGGGACAGGTTGTCACCCATTCGGCATCTGTGTACTAAGGGAGAGTTATCTGCTACAGCTTGGGAAAACTGGTAGGAATGGAAAGAGAAGAAGTGATTGAATCGGAAATTGGATAGTAATAGTTTCTGGCAGTACTGCATTGTGGAATTAAGGATAGTAGGCTGATTGGCATGTGTTCGCATCCTTCAACTGACCTTCCTGTCCTGTTGCCTTGCCATGTGCAGTCTGTTTTCACTTGATTCCTTTTTTTAAAGGATTTTCTCCCCTTTTCTGATGGTGCTGATCCTCAGAGAGAGTATGGTACCACAGGCTACTGCTGATTCTCCAAGTGGGCTTTTCATACCTGAGCCCAGAAAGTATCAACAGGCTGTTCAATATAGAAAGCATTACAATTGAGCCTGACCCAAGGGGAAGATTTCATCCCTGCTTTGGGTCACAAAATGGTAAACCCACTTATAAAGAATAATGTTTTTGCTACATGTAGTGCACAGAGGAAATCTCTTACCCTACCCTACACCCATCAAACAGCCACAGGGTCTTTGGACAGTGCAGGAGAGGGAACTACGCCTATAATTTTTCTGCAAGTGATGGAAAATCCCAGCAATTTTTGCCACAATCTTCTCTTGCACAGGTGATGGAATGTTGGATATGCCTTCAGCTTAAGTAATAATAGATTTATGTTCCCATGCATTTCTAGTGTAACTACGTCTCAGCCTGGCTGTTTTTGAGTTGTCAGTTTTTTAAAAAAACTGTTGATTAGCTTTTGCTAGTTTTCTATATTAACATGTAGACGCTTGCTGAAAGGCCAGAAATGTATGGTGATCCAGCTGCCATCTCATTTGCATTCCATTACTGAAATGAAGGGACGTGATATACAATAATGTCAGATTTGAAGTGGTAGAAGTCTGTAATGCTGTATCCAGACAAGTGCTTGATGCTTGCAATAAAAAGGTTGGGAAAAATTATTTGCCTTCACAGTAAGACACATGGATAAAAAAGACTTTGAAGACTTGAAAAGAGCTCCTCCAAAGACTCAGTGAATTTAAATGTGAGTTGCTGTGCTATACAGGACATGGTCTATTGTTTGATTCCCAGTCTGTGCTGAGTTAGCTCCTCTTTGTCAGGCTGATGGCAGGAATGATGCAATTGGTTATGGCAAGTTAAGGGAGATAAAAGTGAGCCCAAGTTTTTACTCCCAGTCACTATCCAGGGAGTCTTGCTGTTAAGGCATGTGTATGGAATTTGGGTAAGATAGGCTCAGCTGTATTGCCTCCATGGTGAAACTGTCTGCTGTCATTCATCGTAAAAGCTCATACATGAATAATGACCACTTGGGCAAAGTAACATTAGGCGATTGGCATCCATGGAACGATGCCTCAACAAGGAGCAAAATGTATTCATAAGGAGGGGGCGGGAGAGGAAATGCTGGGCCTGACTGCGATATTTTTTTCTGGAAAAGATTCATGCCATTTGCTCAGTGCCATTACTCAAGATGGACTCGACCTCAAAATCTCCAACAGCAAGGATCAGTGGACCTGCTGCATGAGTTCTGAAGTAAACAAAACATTCTCATCTGAATGTTCTTCATTCATCTTAATGTTATCTTCATCATAATTCAGATCATGATATTTTTCACTCATTATGCTGTCAGGCTGAACCAATTCTTGTAAACGAGGGTATTGCAATTGACTGATTTCAGTCAGTGGCAGCACTAATTATAGCACTGCTTTGTGCTGTTGCATTATAGATGCGATGTTAGGAGCTGTGTTGTTGGACTTTTCTTCAACAGTATTCAGCTTGTTATTCAGTGGTTTATTTTCTCAAATTAGCAAGTGAAATGACTTGCAAAATGTAAAAATTTTGAATGACTCAATAAAACAGAATTATGGTTGCAAAACAGGTCAATCTCATCTTCTAACATTCGAGACAAAATTATCCATGGGCTCTATTTTAGCACCCGCGATTGGGTGCATTCATAGCAGGGGGGCTACGAAAATCTGGGATTCCCGGGGCGGGAGCCCGGCTCCAACCCGCCCCATTTCCGGGTTCCCCACTGACGTGCTGACGTGCGCGCGCAGCCCCCACATGTGGGACTCCCGCCGGCAATTAAAGCCGGCGGGTGCCACTTAAGGTATTTATTTTGGTATTTCAGGTCATTTACAGACCTGATTAACGTGATACTTTAGGAGGGTTGGGATTTTACAAACAACTGGGACTGTTTCCTGTACTGGGGGAACACTCCCAGTTGAAATGGACGTGTTGCAGCCATCAGCCTGTGGCAGCTACAAAGGTCCATTTGACAGGTTGGGGGGGGAGACCCTCACTCATTGCAGGAGGCCACTCTGTCACTTGGGACAAAGTTTGGCCTCCACCACCCTCCTCCTAACAACAAAATTCACCAACTTGTACACTTACCCCAGGGTCCAGAGACATGTACCTCCCTTGCGGACCCCCTCAGATGTTCCTCTTCCGGATGGGGGCCACCGTAGCTGCAGTCATGACCCCCTCGGAGGGCGAACAGCATCACCAGCCTCACCAGCCTCGCCGGCCACACCATCCACCTCTGACACGAGGAGCTCCACAACACAGTGCTGTGACACATCCACCTGCACAGCAGGAGGGAGGGTAACTGCAGAGAGAAATGCGTCACAGGGGGCACTACCCTCGCCACAGGGTCCACAGACTGAGGCTCAGCTTCCTGGACCTCTCTGAGCAGCAGTGCACACGGAGGCTCAGAGTCACTCGACATGTAGTCGTGGACATCTGCAGCCTCCTTCATGCCGAGCTGCTCCTGGCTGGCCCGAGCACCATCTTCTTACCTGTCGCTGTCAAAGTCACCACTGCCCTCAATAACTTCTCCTCCGCATCCTTCCAGGGTGCCACCGGGGACATCGCCGACGTCTCTCCGTCGTCTGCACAAAAGAGCCCTGCAAATACACCTACACCCACTCTGCAGTGACACAATGGGTGGCATCAGGTGTAGGTCTTCATTGTGATCCTCAGGAAAGGGCATTATTGCACAAACCAGACAAGATTCGCAAAGACGTGACAGTAGTGGTGCCAATATAATATGTAATGTGAGTTGCTCAGAAATTAAATATAAGTAAAAACCATGACAAACCCTCAACCACCCTTGTGCATCCCCTTCATGCTCACGACATGTTTGCCTTACGCTGCCTACTGCACATATGTGATGCATGCCCTGTGGCTGCAGCACAGGTAGTGGCAGGTTGAGTGAGGCTGGCTGTGAAAGAGATGCACGAGAGGGTGAGTATGAGATAGAGCCATGAGATTGTATGAGGATTGGGTTGAGTGGTAGTGGCGGGATGAGTACTGGCGAGGTGAGTAAGTGCAGGTAAGATGAGGATGAGTTTTGAGTGGGTATGAGGGGTGATGTGACAGAGTAGTGTTGGCAGTGCAGAAGGAGATGTGGGGTGGGGGCGGTGATGTGGCAGACGGAGTGTAGGGGAATGAGTAAGTGTACTCACTTTGGCTGACCTACTTAGGTCATTGGAGCGCCTCCTGCACTGTATGCAGGTGGGCGATAAGTTGATGGTGCTGGTGACCTCCTCTGCCACCTCGAGCCAGGCCTTCTTGGTGGCAGAGGCAAGCTGCTTCCTCCCGCCCGCCGGGGGGATGCTCTCTGTCCTCCCCCTCCTCCTCACCCCATCTAATGATACCTGGAGTGAGGCATCATTAAACTGGGAGCAACCTTCCCCCTGGGCTGCTCCATGCTGTAATTTTTCCTATTTCTTGCAGCATCTGTCAGTGGAGGACTGCCCCTTTAAATAGAGCTCCTCCAGCTGACAGACCTTACTGCGCATGCGCAGCCTGCCCGACGCGCAGATCAGCAGCGGGGAACGTGGAAGAACAGGTAAGTGGATCCAATCAGCCTGCGATTGCGCGCGGGGCAGACTGATTTCACCGGGCGCGTTACCCACATGCCCAATCGCCCCCCCGCCGCTAAGTCGTCACCATGGTAATATCGGGCCCCATAAGTCCGTACAATTTAGGGCCTTATTGATGGCTATGTCCTGGCCAGTATTTATCCCTCAACCAACACACTAAAATATATTATCTGGTTATTATCTCATCGCTATTTCGCTTTGGATACTGTTGGGGAGATGGCTTATCATGGGAAAGCAGCAACAGTCAAGTTCGGGGCACCACGGGTGGCTCTGCTGCACAGGGAAGGAGGAATAAGAGTGGCAGGGCTATATTGTAAGGGGAACAGATAGGTGTTTCTGTGGCCGCAAACGTGACTCCAGGATGGTATGTTGCCTCCCTGGTGCTAGGGTCAAGGATGTTACGGAGCGGCTGCAGGGCATTCTGGAGGGGGAGGGTGAACAACCAGTAGTCATGGTCCATATCGGCACCAACGACATAGGTAAAAAAAGGGATGAGGTCCTGCAAGGTGAATTTAAGGAGTTAGGAGATAAATTAAAAAGCAGGACCTCAAAGGTAGTGATCTCAGGTTTACTACCAGTGCCACGTGCTAGTGAGTATAGGAACAGGAGAATAGACCAGATGAATGCGTGGCTGCAGGGATGGTGCAGGAGGGAGGGATTTAGATTCCTGGGACATTGGGACCGGTTCTGGGGAAGGTGGGACCTGTACAAGAGGGACGGGTTACACCTGAGCAGGACCGGGACCGATGTCCTCGCGGGGGTGTTTACTAGTGCTGTTGGGGAAGGTTTAAACTAGAATGGCAGGGGGATGGGAACCTGAGCAGGGAGACAGAGGAGGGGGAAACAAGGATAGAAACAAAAGACAGAAAGGGAAGAAGCAATAGTGGAATGCAGAGAAAACAAGGGCGAAAAACAAATAGGGCCATAGTGCAAAATAAAACTAAGATGACTGGCAATCTTAAAAAGACAAGTCTAAAGGCATTGTGTATTAATGCGCGGAGCATTTGCAACAAGGTAGATGAATTAACAGCGTAGATAGATATTAACGGTTGTGATACAGTTGTGATTACAGAGACATGGCTGCAGGGTGACCAAGGATGGGAACTAAACATCCAGGGGTATTCAATATTTAGGAAGGACAGGCAAAAAGGGAAAGGAGGTGGGGTAGCGGTTAGTAAAGGAGGAAATCAATGCAATAGTGAGGAAGGATATTGGCTCGGAAAATCACAATGTGGAATCTGTATGGGTGGAGCTAAGATACACCAAAGGGGCAGAAAACGTTGGTGGGGGTTGTCTATAGGCCCCCAAACAGTAGTGGAGATGCAGGGGAGGGCATTAAACAGGAAATTAGAGGTGCATGCAAGAAGGGTACAACTATAATCATGGGTGATTTTAATATCCATATAGATTGGTCAAACCAAATGAGCAATAATACTGTGGGGGAGGAATTCCTGGAGTGTGTACGTGATGGTTTTCTCGACCAATACGTTGAGGAATCAACTAGAGAACAGGTGATTCTAGACTGGGTATTGTGCAATGAGAAAGGATTAATTAACAATCTTGTTGTGCGGGGTCCCTTAGGGAAGAGCGACCATAACGTGATAGAATTCCTCATTAAGATGGAGAGTGAAGTAGTCGAATCCGAAACTAGAGTCCTGAATCTAAATAAAGGAAATTACAAAAGTATGAGGTGTGAGTTGGCTATGATAGATTGGGGAACTTTACTAAAAGGGATGATGGTGGATAGGCAATGGCTAATATTTAAAGAACGTGTGCAGGAATTACAACAATTATTCATTCCTGTCTGGCACAAAAATAAAACAGGAAGGGTGGCTCAACCGTGGCTTACAAAAGAAATTAGGGATAGTATTAGATCCAAAGAGGAGACAGATAAAATTGCCAGAAAAAGCAGCAAGCCTGAGGATTGGGAGCAGTTCAGAATTCAGCAAAGGAGAACAAAGAGATTGATTAAGAGGGAAAAAATAGAGTATGAGAGTAAACTAGCAGGGAACATAAAAACTGATTGTAAAAGCTTCTATAAATATGTCAAGAGAAAAAGATTAGTGAAGACAAATGTAGGTCCCTTACAGTCAGAAATGGGGGAAATTATAATGGGGAACAAAGAAATGGCAGAATAATTAAACACATACTTTGGTTCTGTCTTCACAAAGGAGGACACAAATAACCTGCCAGAAATGTTAGGGAACCAAGGGTCTAGTGAGAGGGAGGAACAGAAGGAAATCAGTATTAGTAAAAAAAATAGTGCTCGGCTAATGAGGCTAAAATAATGGGGCTAAAGGCTGACAAATCCCCAGGGCCTGATAATCTACATCCCAGAGTACTAAAGGAAGTGGTCTTGGAAATAGTGGATGCATTGGTGGTCATCTTCCAAAATTCGATAGACTCTGGAACAGTTTCCTACAGATTGGAGGGTGGCAAATGTAACCCCACTATTTAAAAAAGGAGGGAGAGAAAAAAGAGGGAATTACAGACCAGTTAGCCTAACACCAGTAGTGGGGAAAATGCTAGAGTCTATTGTAAAGGATGTGATAACAGAACACTTGGAGTGCATTAACGGGATTGGACAAAGTCAGCATGGGTTTATGAAAGGGAAATCATGCTAAACAAATCTGCTGGAGTTTTTTGAGGAGGTCACTTGTAGAATAGATAGGGGAGAACCAGTGGATGTGGTGTATTTGGATTTTCAGAAGGCTTTTGATAAGGTCCCACACAAGAGGTTAGTGTGCAAAATTAAAGCACATGGGATTGGGGGGAATATACTGGCATGGATTGAGAATTGGTTGACAGACAGGAAACAGAGAGTAGGAATAAACGGGTATTTTTCCGGATGGCAGGCAGTGACTAGTGGGGTACCGCAGGGATCAGTGCTTGGGCCCCAGCTATTCACAATATATATCAATGATTTGGATGAGGAAATGGAATGTAACATTTCCAAGTTTGCAGACGACACAAAGCTGGGGTGGAATGTGAGCTGTGAGGAGGATGCAAAGAGGCTCCAATATGATTTAGACAAGTTGGGTGAGTGGGCAAGAACATGGCAGATGCAGTATAACGTTGATAAATGTGAGGTTATCCACTTTGGTTGTAAAAACGGAAAGGCAGATTATTATCTGAATGGTGATAGATTGGGAAAAGGGGAGGTGCAACGAGACCTGGGTGTCCTTGTACACCAGTCGCTGAAAGCGAGCATTCAGGTGCAGCAAGCAGTTAGGAAGGCGAATGGTATGTTGGCGTTCATTACAAGAGGATTTGAGTACAGGAGCAGGGATGTCTTACTGCAGTTGTACAGGGCCTTGGTGAGACCACATCTGGAGTATTGTTTGCAGTTTTCGTCCCCTTATCTGAGGAAGAATGTCCTTGCCATGGAGGGAGTGCAACGAAGGTTTACCAGACTGATTCCTGGGATGGCAGGACCGATGTATGAGGAGAGATTGGGTCGACTCGGCCTATATTCACTAGAGTTTAGGAGAATGAGAGGTGATCTCATCGAAACATATAAAATTCTGTCAGGACTGGACAGACTAGATGCAGGGAGGATGTTCCCGATGGCTGGGGAGTCCAGAACCAGGGGTCACAGTCTCAGGATACGGGGTATGCCATTTAGAACCGAGATGAGGAGAAATTTCTTCACTCAGAGGGTGGTGAACCTGTGGAATTTTCTACCACAGAAAGCAGTGGAGGCCAAGTCATTAGATGTATTCAAGAAGGAGATAAATATATTTCTTAATGCTAAAGGGATCATGGGATGTCGGGAAAAAGCAGGAACAGGTTGTTCGATGATCAGCCATGACCATTTTGAATGGTGGAGCAGGCCCGAAGGGCCGAATGGCCTACTCTTGCTCCTATTTTCTATGTATCTATGTTTCTATTTATTGGACCTTGCTGTGTGCAAAATTGGCTGCCACATTTCCTACATTGCAAGAGTGACTACGCTTCAAAAGTACTTCATTGACTGTAAAGCGCTTTTGCACGTCCTGAGGTCGTGAAAGGTGTTCCAAATTACAAGTTATTTTTCTTTCTTTTGCTGATTTTTGGTTCCGTGTTGAGGGAAACAATTTTAAGCTTAAAAAAAATAGCAATTTTGCTTAAAAGAAAAAGTGATATTCAGTGGGAGGATTAAAGAAGCATCATCTTTGTGAACAGTGTTTGCAAACTTCTTGTTTAGGGAGGGAGATAGCCAAAAAGGATGTGTCATTTTTACCACAGTGCAATCACTCATAAGTGATATGATGATTTGTTTTGAAATATCTGTCAATGTGCTTTGTGTTTGTGAAGACATTGTTTTTTTCACAGATTTTTTTTTAATGACATCATGCAGCATGATGCCAGGGAAACTATAGTTTTCGCAGCAGCATCAAATCACAACTGGTACTTGTTGATGTCCTGTGGCATTGTTCACAGTTTTAAAAATAATCCAGTCTGAAGCATCCACGTTACTCTTGTGACCCCTTCCATCCCAGCCCCACATCTTTGCACTGCAGTGCTGAGCCTTGAGGCCCATTTCTCTCTTGACTGAGTTTGATACGTGTGTAATTCTGATAGATGCCTTGTTTTAAGATGCTGAAGTGTTCTGTGTTACCACGCTCTCTGGTCTGCTGCTAATAAGTAGGGCCTCGCTCCTGGAACCTGTAGCTTGTTTCCAGCTGTGTGTGGCTTCTTTCACTGCTCACTGATGAACATACAGCTGGGCTGCTGTACCGGTGCAGTCACCATGGTCCCCTTGATGGCCCAGACCCATGGCAACAGTTGGTCACACAGCTTCTCCAATGCATCCCGCATTTCAATTGCATCTGGATGTCCAATTATCTATACTCACTCGCGTCCTATCCAACACACATACTTTAAAAATAATAAATTTGCATTTTCTTTCTCTTCTACAGATTCATCACCTTTTCTTTACCCCGGTCCTTCTCCTCCATGCCTTCTCTCCCTATCACCACCTTCGTCCTCCTCTACTTATGGATGCTCTTGCTTTTGTATTTTATATTTACCTTCTCTCCTGTTTTTCTTAATCCTTCATGTATTCGTTATGTTTTGACTCATAAGCACAGAAAGCAAACATGGCTGCTGATACCACATTGAGAACATTATTCGTGTAATTTGATTGGTTTTGTGGTAGTTCTGGTTTGAGTGATAGCTTCTGGGGAAAAGGAATCAACAGCTCATTTGGTGTTGTATAGATTCCTCATCTGTAGTGGTAGCTTTTCCTACTTGCCTGATGACAATAGGATTTTTGAGCAAACCAGAATGGCTAACTGAACAGACAGCGGTGATTTCAAGTCATTAAAGTTCGATGGGCATGACATCCTGAATTCGATGTACACCTTTAAGTTGTGACATTCACGTTTCAGCTATGCCATGTGCTGGATGTAAGTCTTGTTTGTTTGTTCCCGGGTTCCTGTGCTAATGCGGCACAGTCCTGCATTACAGAGCAACTTTTGAGATAATATTGTATATAAGAGATGGGAAATTAGAAAGTGACATTTCTGAAGGTAGCACAGCATCTTTTCCTTTCTGGAGCTTTGTGAAATTTTTGTGTAATGTGCCTCCTTTATTTTCTGTGCTGCCTGGCTAATCAACTTTTTTTGTATGCTTCAACTATATTACCATTGACACAAATATGGAATAATTACACCACTCATATATAGCCAACTCGTGTTATACTCATATTACAATACATATGTAATAAGGTTGTATTCTGATTGTTGACGGCATTTCGCAGAAAAAAATCTAATGGAGGATATTACACTGCATGATGCAGGAGAATGCAAATTCAGGGGAAGTATTTTTTGTTCAAACTATCTGCCATCTTGGAGTATAGTAATAGCATCAACAGACTTCTGTTAGATGTTTTTGTTGAAAATAGTCACGTTCTTACCCATATGGAAACTGTCCCTGCCAGGCCACTCTGATGATGTCAACAGAGGGGAGCACCCCTTGGCAGCTCTATGAGAAACAGCGGGGGACCATGAGTTCAGACTAACATGAGAGCTGCCCCGAGCCATGGGATTCCAGGAAACCATGCCAGAGATTGGGGATGCAGATTGCCCAGCATTGTTTTACCAGGATTGGGTGACTCTGGCACAGCTCTCGGCCTGAACTTGTGACCCCTGCTGTTTCCAATAGAGCTGCTTTGGGATGTTGTCTGTCTCAGAAGCTATCAGAGAAGGAGACTTAACTTCAAGGTAAGAAAGTTGGTGTTTTTACAAAAACATCGAACAAAATTCGGATGAGATTGTTATTTTACCCTATAAAATCAGAGATATTTATGAACAAAAAATACTCTCACTAGACATTTTTTTTATTCGTTCACGGGATGTGGGCGTCGCTGGCAAGGCCAGCATTTATTGCCCATCCCTAATTGCCCTTGAGAAGGTGGTGGTGAGCCGCCTTCTTGAACCGCTGCAGTCCGTGTGGTGACGGTTCTCTCACAGTGCTGTTAGGAAGGGAGTTCCAGGATTTTGACCCAGCGACAATGAAGGAACGGCGATATATTTCCAAGTCGGGATGGTGTGTGACTTGGAGGGGAACGTGCAGGTGGTGTTGTTCCCATGCGCCTGCTGCCCTTGTCCTTCTAGGTGGTAGAGGTCGCGGGTTTGGGAGGTGCTGTCGAAGAAGCCTTGGCGAGTTGCTGCAGTGCATCCTGTGGATGGTGCACACTGCAGCCACAGTGCGCCGGTGGTGAAGGGAGTGAATGTTTAGGGTGGTGGATGGGGTGCCAATCAAGCGGGCTGCTTTATCTTGGATGGTGTCGAGCTTCTTGAGTGTTGTTGGAGCTGCACTCATCCAGGCAAGTGGAGAGTATTCCATCAGACTCCTGACTTGTGCCTTGTAGATGGTGGAAAGGCTTTGGGGAGTCAGGAGGTGAGTCACTCGCCGCAGAATACCCAGCCTCTGACCTGCTCTCGTAGCCACAGTATTTATATGGCTGGTCCAGTTAAGTTTCTGGTCAATGGTGACCACCAGGATGTTGATGGTGGGGGATTCGGCGATGGTAATGCCGTTGAATGTCAAGGGGAGGTGGTTAGACTCTCGCTTGTTGGAGATGGTCATTGCCTGGCACTTATCTGGCGCGAATGTTACTTGCCACTTATCAGCCCAAGTCTGGATGTTGTACAGGTCTTGCTGCATGCGGGCTCGGACTGCTTCATTATCTGAGGGGTTGCGAATGGAACTGAACACTGTGCAGTCATCAGCGAAC
Organism: Heptranchias perlo; assembly: GCF_035084215.1. Lineage (NCBI taxonomy): Eukaryota > Metazoa > Chordata > Chondrichthyes > Hexanchiformes > Hexanchidae > Heptranchias > Heptranchias perlo. The sequence continues at coordinate 133,294,067 of NC_090328.1, read as the reverse complement.
ATCCCCATTTCTGACCTTATGATGGAGGGAAGGTCATTGATGAAGCAGCTGAAGATGGTTGGGCCTAGGACACTGCCCTGAGGAACTCCTGCAGCAATGCCCTGGGGCTGAGATGATTGGCCTCCAACAACCACTACCATCTTCCTTTGTGCTAGGTATGACTCCAGCCACTAGAGAGTTTTCCCCCTGATTCCCATTGACTTCAATTTTACTAGGGCTCCTTGGTGCCACACTCGGTCAAATGCTGCCTTGATGTCAAGGGCAGTCACTCTCACCTCACCTCTGGAATTCAGCTCTTTTGTCCATGTTTGGACCAAGGCTGTAATGAGGTCTGGAGCCGAGTGGTCCTGGCGGAACCCAAACTGAGCATCGGTGAGCAGGTTATTGGTGAGCAAGTGCCGCTTGATAGCACTGTCGACGACACCTTCCATCACTTTGCTGATGATTGAGAGTAGACTGATGGGGCGGTAATTGGCCGGATTGGATTTGTCCTGCTTTTTGTGGACAGGACATACCTGGGCAATTTTCCACATTGTCAGGTAGATGCCAGTGTTGTAGCTGTACTGGAACAGCTTGGCTAGAGGCGCAGCGAGTTCTGGAGCACAAGTCTTCAGCACTACAGCTGGGATGTTGTCGGGGCCCATAGCCTTTGCTGTATCCAGTGCACTCAGCCGTTTCTTGATATCACGTGGAGTGAATCGAATTGGCCGAAGACTGGCTTCCGTGATGGTGGGGATATCGGGAGGAGGCTGACATGAATTATCCACTCGACACTTCTGGCTGAAGATGGTTGCAAACGCTTCAGCCTTGTCTTTTGCACTCACGTGCTGGACTCCGCCATCATTGAGAATGGGGATGTTTGCAGAGCCTCCTCCTCCCGTTAGTTGTTTAATTGTCCACCACCATTCACGACTGGATGTGGCAGGACTGCAGAGCTTTGATCTGATCCGTTGGTTGTGGAATCGCTTAGCTCTGTCTATAGCATGTTGCTTCCACTGTTTAGCATGCATGTAGTCCTGAGTTGTAGCTTCACCAGGTTGGCACCTCATTTTTAGGTACGCCTGGTGCCGCTCCTGGCATGCTCTTCTACACTCCTCATTGAACCAGGGTTGATCCCCTGGCTTGTTGGTAATGGTAGAGTGAGGAATATGCCGGGCCATGAGGTTACAGCTTGTGCTGGAATACAATTCTGCTGCTGCTGATGGCCCACAGTGCCTCATGGATGCCCAGTTTTGAGCTGCTAGATCTGTTCTGAATCTATCCCATTTAGCACGGTGGTAGTGCCACACAACACGTTGGATGGTGTCCTCAGTGCGAAGACGGGATTTCATCTCCACGAGGACTGTGCGGTGGTCACTCCTACCAATACTGTCATGGACAGATGCATTTGCGACAGGTAGATTGGTGAGGACGAGGTCAAGTAAGTTTTTCCCTCGTGTTGGTTCGCTCACCACCTGCCGCAGGCCCAGTCTAGCAGCTATGTCCTTCAGGACTCGGCCAGCTCGGTCAGGAGTGGTGCTACCGAGCCACTCTTGGTGATGGACATTGAAGTCCCCCACCCAGAGTACATTTTGTGCCCTTGCTACCCTCAGTGCTTCCTCCAAGTGGTGTTCAACATGGAGGAGGACTGATTCATCAGCTGAGGGAGGACGGTAGGTGGTAATCAGCAGGAGGTTTCCTTGCCCATGTTTGACCTGATGCCATGAGATTTCATGGGGTCCAGAGTCAATGTTGAGGACTCCCAGGGCCACTCCCTCCTGACTGTGTATCACTGTACCGCCACCTCTGGTGGGTCTGCCCTGCCGGTGGGACAGGACATACCCAGGGATGGTGATGGAAGAGTCTGGGACGTTGGCTGAAAGATATGATTCTGTGAGTATGGCTATGTCAGGCTGTTGCTTGACTAGTCTGTGGGACAGCTCTCCCAATTTTGGCACAAGTCCCCAGATGTTAGTAAGGAGGACCTTGCAGGGTCGACTGGGCTTGGTGTTTTGCCGTTGTCGTGTCCGCTGCCTAGTGGTCCGATGCCGGGTGGTCCGTCCGGTTTTATTCTTATTATGACTTTTCGTAGCGAGATTTTACAACTGAGTGGCTTGCTAGGCCATTTCAGAGGGCAATTAAGAATCAACCACATTGCTGTGGGTCTGGAGTCACATTTCGGCCAGACCGGGTAAGGGCGGCAGGCTTCCTTCCCTAAAGGACATTAGTGAACCAGATGGGTTTTTACGACAATCCGGTAGTTTCATGGCCATCATTACTGATACTAGTATTTTAATTCCAGATTTTTATTTAATTAATTGAATTTAATTAATTGAATTTAAATTCGCCAGCTGCCATGGCGGGATTTGAACTCATGACTCTGGATTTTAGTCCAGGCCTCTGGATTACTAGCCCAGTAACATAACATAACCACTATGCTACCGTACCCTTATCTACTCCTTTAACATAATGACAAGCTTACTTCCTTATGTGATGTTTAACAGCATTGAGCATAAGGTACAGTATTGTCAGCAGCAATATTAGTGCTCTCAAGCTTGCTTTGTCAATGTGCTTTGAGCCCAGATATCAAAACAATTGCCCCCATTTTTTGTTCTCTTCTTCATCCATGACCTTACGCAATGTGAGTGCAGAATTAAAGACAGTTTATTGCTCAGTCTTGCAGGCCAGACTTGGGTCGAGTGCAAGTGTCTTCCACCTAATTTACTAAACCGAATATCAACATGTCTCTAAAGGTATCTTTGTGAACCATTATACTGGATGTGCTAAAGAGTACTTATACAATAAATTATTTACTTTCAGGAGGAAAGAAAGACAACCGATCTCCGATTTGAGCTGAAGGCAGACTGTTACAAGTGTATGATTTATCATCAACATATTGGCACCTGCATGACCAACAATGAAAAGCCTCGTCTTCTGGTAGGTTTGAAATATATATGGTATTTGAGACACTAATTTGGTTTTGACACTCGCAATCCTAGCTAACTGAGTCATTTTTTGAAAACGTCCATGGAGAATTATTAAAATACCAAACACGTACAATTTTCCACTCCAAATAGTTCCTCTCCTGTCTGTCAGTCTAGTCAAGTATGCCCTCAATTAACTTTGTGACATACATGTTTTCAGTTATATGGACATAAGATATACATGAGCAATGATCACCATTCTAAATTGTGCTGCATAGTGTTGTTCCATTTCTTTCACTGTTGTAACTTGAGGGTCTGCATAGCACCAGTTATATTTACGAAACCTGATTTGAAGCTGTTAAGAGACAATATTGTCCTTCATTGTGCCTCTTTTTCCTCCTCCCTTACACACATATACAAGTCCTCGCTTTTCTTTAGTATAGAGAACAACTTTACCAGAACAGCTAAAAGCTATCAATTCAACAAAGTTTCAGTCATGAAGTTCCTCAAGTATTGTTGCTGATAGAAGGCTTCTTCATGGTGCTCATGCTGTTCACAAACAGAATTGCTTTATTAAAATGAAAAGAGGCGATACCAAAATAAACCTTCACTTCAACGTATGTCGATCAAAAGTGTGTGTGTGTGCGTGTGTATATACAGATGCTATATTTAAACCATGTAAATGACTGAATATCTTAAAGTAAATTGGTGCATATACCCAGAACGACATACAAAATGATTTCAACATCAGAAGCTATGGCAGTTTTATCTATTTCTATTGCATAAACATTTCATTGAAAGGCTGTGAATATAAAGTTCCATAATTATGAAACTATTTCTGATGGGTACTTTGGGCTCATTAAAAAGTGAATATTTATGTCTAAAATAATTTTTTTAAATTGGCTTTTAAAAAAAATCCTCTTTCTCCCCTCTCCTCTTCTGAGGGCTTTGACTCTTAAATGGATATGGATCCGTGCGTACTTAAATCTCTACGTAGGTTGACCACATGACCACTCGTGAGTCTAAACACTGAAGTAAATGGAGAGCAATATTGGGCAGAATGTAAAACTGATGTTCCACCTGATCCAGTCAGTCTCCCGACGGTCGGGTTAGGTTAAAATTACCCCGAGTATTAACACTGCTATTTTAACTGTGGAGGGGATAGCAACCGAGCCAGATGTTGTTCTCGCCCGACATTCATCCTTGCACACTTCTAGCATGAGTTAACTCACCGTGGTCAAAAGCAGGGAACTCTGCTGATTTTCCACCCCTGGTCCAGGAGCATAGGTCCAATTGTAGAACCCCAGCTAAAATCAGCTAACTCATCACATACTTGGATTGGATTTGAGGCCTCTGCACTGGGGAGTTTGCATGGCTTTTAAAGTACACTTCATGACACGTATAAGGAGAATATAGGAGTAATTTTATGAGCCTGTGCTCCCAGTGCAGAACCACACTAGATGGAAATGTGAGTTACGGTGTCAATCTTATGATGTTATAACCCTATCTCTGACCTGTATTCTAGTCCAGTGAGGTTCCATGCCAGACCCCTTGTGTAAATAACCAGAACCAAATTCAATATAAAGGATATTTTTCAACCAGAGTGAAGCAGGTTATATCTGACATTCACAAATATATGAAATCCGGAGTATAGAGATGCTATTATAAATTACCATTGAATGTAAATATCATACATATATATAATCTGGGCTGTTATGACATGATTATTCTATATACCAGTCCCAGAATCTGCATATTAATACACAACTTTTCACCATAATTCAAGTAATATAGCAGTTCACTCTTTGCAGCTAACTGGTATCTCCCTTGTTACCATGAGCATCAACAAAGCTGATCTAATCTTATAGGAAACTTTTATATTTGTAAGGAAGCGCAGAGGATTCTAAAGTCTGAACTAATTAAAATAAAATCCTTCTCAATAAATATTTAAAAGCTCAGAACAGCTTCTTAGAGAATTGAGACTACCATCGGGAAGTCATGATGAAGATGTATTTATACACCCTCATCCTTTTAAGTTGGTCCTCTGACACATCAAAGACATATTGGGATAGCAGGTACCCAATTTAACATTTTTAATTTTTGAAAAAGGTGGAGGTGAGCACTGATGGAGGAATATTTAGCTTCAACAGTAAATGATTCTTGATTGTTTCCTATAAATTTCCAAGCCAATCCTGGATCGCACATGCTGAAATTACACTAAAACCTACGCCCGTTTTTACCCCGATCTTGCTGACAGTGACTTGCGCTGAAATTTCCTGAGAATCTCAGCAGCATACCCCAGAATGTAAAGAAATGGTGTAAATCGAGCAGAAATCAGCATAAACAATCAAGGCCCAAGGAAAACGTGGAACATGCACCAACTACCTTCTTTAAGCCCATCTTCATCTTATTGATATTATGAAAATTAAAGTTAGAAGCCATCAAACCATCATTTATGTACATTAAGCACAGAAGGTTTATGTTCCAAAATTCTATAGATTCTGGAACAATTCCTGCAGATTGGAGGGTAGTAAATGTAACCCCACTATTAAAGAAAGGAGGGAGAGAGAAAACAGGGAACTACAGACCGGTTAGCCTGACATCAGTAGTCGGGAAAATGCTAGAATCTATTATAAAGGATGTGATAACAGGACACTCGGAAAATAATAATAGGATTTGGCAGAGTCAAAATGGATTGATGAAAGGAACTCATGTTTGACAAACCTATTGGAGTTCTTTGAGGGTGTAACTAGTAGAATAGATAAGGGGAACCAGTGGATGTGGTGCACTTGGGATTTTCAGAAGGCTTTCGATAAGGTCACACATAGGAGGTTGGTGAATAAAGATAGAGCACATGGAATTGGGGGGAATACACTGGCATGGATTGAGAATTGGTTAACAGACAGAAAACAGAGAGTAGCAATAAACGGGTCTTTTTCAGGTTGGCAGACTGTGACTAGTGGGGTATCACAGGGATCAGTGCTTGGGCCCCAGCTATTCACAATATATATCAATGATTTGTATGAGGGGACCAAATGTAATATTTCCAAGTTTGCTGATGACACAAAACTAGGTGTGAATGTGAGTTGTGAGGAGGATGCAAAGAGGCTTCAAGGGGATATAGACAGGCTAAGTGAGTGGGCAAGAACATGGCAGATGGAATATAATGTGGAAAAATGTGAAGTTATCCACTTTGGTGGGAAAAACATTAATGCAGAGTATTTTTTAAATGGTGAGAGATTGGGAAATGTTGATGTTCAAAGGGACCTGGGTGTCCTTGTACATGAGTCACTGAAAGCTTAAATGCAGGTGTAGCAATTAATTAGGAAAGCAAGCGGTATGTTGGCCTTTATTACAAGAGGATTTGAGTACAGGAGTAAAGATGTCTTACTGCAATTATATAGGGCCTTGGTGAGACCGCACCTGGAGTATTGTGTACAATTTTGGTCTCCTTACCTAAGAAAGGATATACTTGCCATAGAGGGAGTGCAACGAAGGTTCACCAGATTGATTCCTGGGATGGCGGGATTGTCGTATGAGGATAGATTGAGTAGACTAGGACTGTATTCTCTAGAGTTTAGAAGAATGAAAGGTGATCTCATTGAAACATAAAAAATTCTTACAGGGCTCGACAGGGTAGATGCAAGGAGAATGTTTCCCCTGGCTGGGGAGTCGAGAACCAGGGGTCACAGTCTCAGAATAAGGGGTAGGCTATTTAGGACTGAGATGAGGAGAAATTTCTTCACTGTGGAGGCTCAGTCATTGAGTACATTCAAAACAGAGATCGATAGATTTCTAGATATTCAAGGCATCAAGAGATATGGGGATGGTGCAGAAAAATGGCGTTGAGGTAGAAGATCAGCCATGATCTTGTTGAATGGCAGAGCAGGCTCGAGGGGCCGGATGGCCTACTCCTGCTCCTATTTCTTATGTTCTGATGTTCTATGCAAAATGCAATTGTGAAAGCTTTTCTCCTTTTAAGGCAACAGATTCTGATGCCATTTAAAAAACACACCAAGATGTAGAAAATCCAAAGAACTCAGTAAGCAGAAATAAAAAGAAATACTAAACAGAAGTACTATAAATCACCAGAAATAGTAACTTTGAGTCCCGCTGTGCCTAAAATTTTGGGCATATATTAACACCCATTCAGAAGAGATGTACTGACAGAAACTTGCGTTCTCTGGTCTTTTGCATGAGGGTGGAGCTATGTTAATGAGCTAAGGGGTGACAATGGATGTAACTCTGAAATGGCACAACTGATTGAGGAAATTTGAGCGAACAATGTTTTGGCATAGAACCAGTGTAAATCAGTTATAGGGGTACGGTAGCATAGTGGTTATGTTACTGGACTAGTAATCCAGAGGCCTGGACGAAAATCCAGAGTCATGAGTTCAAATTCCGCCACGGCAGCTGGCGAATTTAAATTCAATTAATTAAATTCAATTAATTAAATAAAAATCTGGAATTAAAATACTAGTATCAGTAATGATGGCCATGAAACTACCAGATTGTCATAAAAGCCCATCTGGTTCATTAATGTCCTTTAGGGAAGGAAACCTGCCGTCCTTACCCGGTCTGGCCTAAATGTGACTCCAGACCCACAGCAATGTGGTTGATTCTTAATTGCCCTCTGAAATGGCCGAGCAAGCCACTCAGTTGTAAAATCTCGCTACAAAAAGTCATAATAAGAATAAAACCGGACGGACCACCCGGCATCGGACCACTAGGCACCGGACACGACAACGGCAAAACACCAAGCCCAGTTGACCCTGCAAGGTCCTCCTTACTAACATCTGGGGACTTGTGCCAAAATTGGGAGAGCTGTCCCAAAGACGAGTCAAGCAACAGCCTGACATAGCCATACTTACAGAATCATATCTTTCAGCCAATGTCCCAGACTCTTCCATCACCATCCCTGGGTATGTCCTGTCCCACCGGCAGGACAGACCCACCAGAGGTGGCGGTACAGTGATATACAGTCAGGAGCGAGTGGCCCTGGGAGTCCTCAACATTAACTCTGGACCCCATGAAATCTCATGGCATCAGGTCAAACATGGGCAAGGAAAACTCCTGCTGATTACCACCTACCGTCGTCCCTCAGCTGATGAATCAGTCCTCCTCCATGTTGAGCACCACTTGGAGGAAGCACTGAGGGTAGCAAGGGCACAAAATGTACTCTGGGTGGGGGACTTCAATGTCCATCACCAAGAGTGGCTCGGTAGCACCACTACTGACCGAGCTGGCCGAGTCCTGAAGGACATAGCTGCTAGACTGGGCCTGCGGCAGGTGGTGAGCGAACCAACACGAGGGAAAAACTTACTTGACCTCGTCCTCACCAATCTACCTGTCGCAAATGCATCTGTCCATGACAGTATTGGTAGGAGTGACCACCGCACAGTCCTTGTGGAGATGAAGTCCCGTCTTCGCACTGAGGACACCATCCAACGTGTTGTGTGGCACTACCACCGTGCTAAATGGAATAGATTCAGAACAGATCCAGCAGCTCAAAACTGGGCATCCATGAGGCGCTGTGGGCCAGCAGCAGCAGAATTGTATTCCAGCACAATCTGTAACCTCATGGCCCGGCATATTCCTCACTCTACCATTACCAACAAGCCAGGGGATCAACCGTGGTTGAACGAGGAGTGTAGAAGAGCATGCCAGGAGCAGCACCAGGCGTACCTAAAAATGAGGTGCCAACCTGGTGAAGCCACAACTCAGGACTACATGCATGCTAAACAGCGGAAGCAACATGCTATAGACAGAGCTAAGCGATTCCACAACCAAAGGATCAGATCAAAGCTCTGCAGTCCTGCCACATCCAGTCATGAATGGTGGTGGACAATTAAACAACTAACTGGAGGAGGAGGCTCTGCAAACATCCCCATCCTCAATGTTGGCGGAGTCCAGCACGTGAGTGCAAAAGACAAGGCTGAAGCGTTTGCAACCATCTTCAGCCAGAAGTGCCGAGTGGATGATCCATCTCAGCCTCCTCCCGATATCCCCACCATCACGGAAGCCAGTCTTCGGCCAATTCGATTCACTCCACGTGATATCAAGAAACGGCTGAGTGCACTGGATACAGCAAAGGCCATGGGCCCCGACAACATCCCAGCTGTAGTGCTGAAGACTTGTGCTCCAGAACTAGCTGCGCCTCCAGCCAAGCTGTTCCAGTACAGCTACAACACTGGCATCTACCCGACAATGTGGAGAATTGCCCAGATATGTCCTGTCCACAAAAAGCAGGACAAATCCAATCCGGCCAATTACCGCCCCATCAGTCTACTCTCAATCATCAGCAAAGTGATGGAAGGTGTCGTCGACAGTGCTATCAAGCGGCACTTACTCACCAATAACCTGCTCACCGATGCTCAGTTTGGGTTCCGCCAGGACCACTCGGCTCCAGACCTCATTACAACGTTGGTCCAAACATGGACAAAAGAGCTGAATTCCAGAGGTGAGGTGAGAGTGACTGCCCTTGACATCAAGGCAGCATTTGACCGAGTGTGGCACCAAGGAGCCCTAGTAAAATTGAAGTCAATGGGAATCAGGGGGATAACTCTCCAGTGGCTGGAGTCATACCTAGCACAAAGGAAGATGGTAGTGGTTGTTGGAGGCCAATCATCTCAGCCCCAGGACATTGCTGCAGAAGTTCCTCAGGGCAGTGTCCTAGGCCCAACCATCTTCAGCTGCTTCATCAATGACCTTCCCTCCATCATAAGGTCAGAAATGGGGATGTTCGCTGATGACTGCACGGTGTTCAGTTGCATTCGCAACCCCTCAAATAATGAAGCAGTCCGAGCCCACATGCAGCAAGACCTGGACAACATCCAGGCTTGGGCTCATAACTGGCAAGTAACATTTGCGCCAGATAAGTGCCAGGCAATGACCATCTCCAACAAGCGAGAGTCTAACCACTCCCCTTGACATTCAACGGCATGACCGTCGCCGAATCCCCCACCATCAACATCCTGGGGGTCACCATTGACTAGAAACTTAACTGGACCAGCCATATAAATACTGTGGCTACGAGAGCAGGTCAGAGGCTGGGTATTCTGCGGCGAGTGACTCACCTCCTGACTCCCCAAAGCCTTTCCACCATCTACAAGGCACAAGTCAGGAGTGTGATGGAATACTCTCCACTTGCCTGGATGAGTGCAGCTCCAACAACACTCAAGAAGCTCAACACCATCCAAGATAAAGCAGCCCGCTTGATTGGCACCCCATCCACCATCCTAAACATCCACTCCCTTCACCACCGGCGCACTGTGGCTGCAGTGTGTACCACCCACAGGATGCACTGCAGCAACTCGCCAAGGCTTCTTCGACAGCACCTCCCAAACCCGCGACCTCTCCCACCTAGAAGGACAAGAGCAGCAGGCACATGGGAACAACACCACCTGCACGTTCCCCTCCAAGTCACACACCATCCCGACTTGGAAAAATATCGCCGTTCCTTCATCATCACTAGGTCAAAATCCAGGAACTCCCTTCCTAACAGCCCTGTGGGAGAACCGTCACCACACGGACTGCAGCAGTTCAAGAAGGCGGCTCACCACCACCTTCTGAAGTGCAATTAGGGATGGGCAATAAATGCCGGCCTCGCCAGCGACGCCCACATCCCGTGAACGAATAAAAAAAAAGTTATGTGTGAGATTCCTCAGAAAAAACGATGCAACTCTGCTCTTATGATGCCGTTATGCCAAATCAGAATGGCTAACTGAACAGACAGCAGTGATTTCAAGTCATTAAAGTTCGATGGGCATGATGTCCTGAATTCGATGTACACCTTTAAGTTGTGATATTCACGTTTAAGCTGTGCCATGTGCTAGATGTAAGTCTTGTTTGTTTATTCCATGGGTTCCTGTGGTAATGCGGCACAGTCATGTATTACAGAGCAACTTTTGAGATAATATTGCATATAAGAGATGGGAAATTAGAAGGTGACATTTCTGAAGATAGCATTTCCAAGAAATTTACAAAGGCTGGCCAAAGCCTAGGAGATGCATTGATCTTAGAACATCTGTTATATTTTTGACATTTTGTAAGACATATGACATTAACATTTCTATTTGAAAACATGTTGAAATTTATTTTATTTGATAGACTTGGCCTGAGGCAACGACTGTCTCAGCTCCTAAATAGGTAAGATTTGACTGTGAGGTGCCAAATAGTTTGGGAAAATGATGGTCCGATTAACACATTTTCAAAAATAAAATTTCCTATAAATGTTTAATGGCGGCACATTTATATATTTTCTGACAAATCAATCTGTTAATTGGCATTATTTACAGGGTGGCATTCTGTAATTAAAGCCATGTATTTTTTTTATTCATTCATGGGATGTGGGCATCGCTGGAAAGACCAGCATTTATTGCCCATCCCTAATTGCCCTCGAGAAGGGGGTGGTGAGCCGCCTTCTTGAACCGCTGCAGTCCGTGTGGTGAAGGTTCTCCCACAGTGCTGTTGGAAGGGAGTTCCTGGATTTTGACCTAGTGATGATGAAGGAACGGCGATATATTTCCATGTCAGGATGGTGTGTGACTTGGAGGGGAACGTGCCGGTGATATTGTTCCATGTGCCTGCTGCCCTTGTCCTTCTAGGTTGTAGAGGTCGCGGGTTTGGGAGGTGCTGTCGAAGAAGCCTTGGCGAGTTGCTGCAGTGCATCCTGTGGATGGTACACACTGCAGACACAGTGCGCCGGTGGTGAAGGGAGTGAATGTTTAGGGTGGTGGATGGGGTGCCAATCAAGCTTTGTCCTGGATGGTGTCGGGCTTCTTGAGTGTTGTTGGAGCTGCACTCATCCAAGCAAGTGGAGAGTATTCCATCACACTCCTGACTTGTGCCTTGTAGGTGGTGGAAAGACTTTGGGGAGTCAGGAGGTGAGTCAGTCACCGCAGAATACCCAGCCTCTCACTTGTTCTTGTAGCCACAGTATTTATGTGGCTGGTCAATGATGACCCCCAGGATGTTGATGGTGGGGGATTCGGCGATGGTAATGCCGTTGAATGTCAAGGGGAGGTGGTTAGACTCTCTCTTGTTGGAGATGGTCATTGCCTGGCGCAATCTTCTCTGTTCCAAGGGGAACAACCCCAGCTTCTCCAGTCTATCCACGTTACTAAATTCCCTCATCCCTGGAATCATTCTAGTAAATCTCTAAGGCCTTCACATCTTTCCTAAAATGCGGTGCCCAGAACCGGACACAATACTCCAGTTGTGATTGAACCAGTGTTTTATAAAGATTCATCATAACTTCCTTGCTTTTGTACTCTATGCCTCTATTTATAAAGCCCAGGATCCCGTATGCTTTCTTAACCGCTTTCTCAACCTGCCCTGCCACCTTCAATGATTTGTGCACATATACCCCCAGATCTCTCTGTTCCTATACCCCTTTTAGAATTGTGCCCTCTAGTTTATATTGCCTCTCCCCGTTCTTCTTACCGAAATGTATCACCTCGCATTTTTCTGTGTTACATTTCATCTGCCACGTGTCCGCCCATGCCACCAGCCTGTCTATATCCTCTTGAAGTCTATCACTATCCTCCTCACTGTTTACTACCTTTCTAAGTTTTGTGTCATCTGAAAATTTTGAAATTGTGCCCTGTGCACCCAAGTCCAAGTCATTAATATATTTCAAGAAAAGCAGCGGTCCCGGTACCAATCCCTGGGGAACACCACTGTACACCTCTCTCCAGTCCGAAATATAACCGTTCACCACTGCTCTCTGTTTCCTGTTACTTAGCCAATTCTGTATCCATGTTGCTGCTGCCCCTTTTATTCCATGGGCTTCAATCTTGATGACAAGCACTTTATCACACTTCACGGCACTTTATCAAATGACTTTTGAAAGTCCATGTGCACCACATCAACTGCATTGCCCTCATCTACCCTCTCTGTTACCTCATCAAAAAACTCTACCAAGTTAGTTAAACACAATGTGCCTTTAACAAATCTGTGCTGGCTTTCCCTAATCAATCCACACTTGCCCAAGTGATTATCGTTTCTAAAAGTTTCCCCACCACCGAGGTTAAACTGACTGGCCTGTAGTTGCTGGGTTTATCCTTACACCCTTTTTTGAACAAGGGTGTAACATTTGCAATTCTCCAGTCCTCTGGCACCACCTCCGTATCTACGGATGTTTGTTAGATTATGGCCAGTACCTCCGCAATTTCCACCCTTACTTCCCTCAGCAACCTAAGGTTCTTCCCATCTGGTCCCGGTGACTTAACTACTTTAAGTGCAGCTAGCCTTTCTACTACCTCCTCTTTCTCAATTTTTAGCCCATCTAGTATCTCAACTACATCTTCCTTTACTGAGACTGTGGCAGCATCTTCTTCCTTGGTAAAGACAGATGCAAAGTACTCATTTAGTACCTCGGCCATGCCCTCTGTCCCCATGAGTAGATCTCCTTTGTGGTCCCTAATCGGCCCCACCCCTCCTCTTACTACCTATTTACTGTTTACATGCCTATTGAAGACTTTTGGATTCCTTTTTATGTTGGCCGGCAGTCTATTCTCATACTCTCTGTTTACCCCTCTGATTTCCTTTTTCAATTCCCCTCTGAATTTGTCCCGCTTTTTATGAACAGGACATACCTGGGCAATTTTCCGCTTTGTCGGGTAAATGCCAGTGTTGTAGCTTTACTGGAACAGCTTGGCTAGAGGTGCAGCTAGTTCTGGAGCACAAGTCTTCAGCACTACATCCAGGATGTTGTCTGGACTTATAGCCTTTGTTGTATCCAGTGCACTCGGCCGTTTCTTGATATCACGTGGAGTGAATCGAATTGGCTGAAGACTGGCTTCTGTGATTGTGGGGATGTCGGGAGGAGGCCGAGATGGTTCATCCACTCGGCATTCTGGCTGAAGATGGTTGCAAATGCTTCAGCCTTGTCTTTTGCACTTACATGCTGGGCTCCGCCAACATTGAGGATGGGGATCTTCACTGAGCCTCCTCCTCCTGTTAGTTGTTTAATTGTCCATCACCATTCACAACTGGATGTGGCAGGACTGCAGAGCTTTGATCTGATCCGTTGGTTGTGGGATCACTTAGCTCTATCTATTAGCATGCTGTTTCGACTGTTTAGCGTGAATGTAGTCCTGTGTTGTAGCTTCGCCAGGTTGACACCTCATTTTTAGGTACACCTGGTGCTGCTCCTGGCAAGCTCTTCTACACTCCTCATTGAACCAGGGTTGATCTCCTGGCTTGATGGTAATGGTAGAGTGAGGGATATGCCAGACCATGAGGTTATAGATTGTGTGGAAAGAATTCTGCTGTTGCTGATGGCCCACAGCGCCTCATGGATGCCCAGTTTTGAGTTGCTAGATCTGTTCTGAATCTATCCCATTTAGCACGGTGGTAGTGCCACAATGGATGGTGTCCTCAGTGTGAAGCTGGACTTTGTCTCCACAAGGACTGAGTGATGGTCACTCCTACCAATACTGTCTTGGACAGATGCATCTGCGACGGGTGGATTGGTGAGGACTGAGCATCTGTGAGCTCATTGGAAGAGTTACGAAGAGGCGATTTCCCCTTTCTCAATTTGTGCCAACTACATTTATGCACCTTACAACAGATTTTAGTTCAAATGTAATTTTTTAAAAATAAGCAACATGTCATAATAGGCTAGATTGATCTTAGCCAGCTGATCAGTTCTTATTTGTAAAAATATCACATCAAATACATCTCATAGGAATTAATTTCAGTCATCTGAGTAATATTGATTCCAGGAAGATGTTTGTATCAATGAGGTCCGCCCTTCCCAAATCCATTATTTAAGATTTTGTTTTCTGTATTTTGAAATATTTGAAAAACACAGTTATATAAAGGTCACATTATCCTTCACACATCCTCCCTTAGATCTCTTTTAAAAAAAATATGTGCTGCATTGAAATAACAAAATAAGAGCAAAAGTTACAGAGTTTATACTTTGCTCTGTTGGGATATAACACTGAAGAATTTACATGCAAAAGAGGCCCAAAACATAAGTGAACGTAAGACAAATGGAGGACTGTAGTATCTATGTACCAGAAGATCATGTGGCTTGCATTTCCAGGAGACCAGCAACTCCGTTGTCCCAAAAGGTCAGCACTGGGGAAGTACGAGGCTTGTAACAGTGCATGTGTACCCTCCAAAGTTGAATAATGAATGATGTAAAATGTGTACCTCCATTCTAGTCAATATTTATTGAAGAAGATGGTCGTCACTGGCTGCACCAACTCTTTGCATGTGTATTGTAAGTCGAAATTAGCTTTTGTCCGATTCTTAGCTATTTCTTTTGAAAGAAGAATTCAGTTGTAACTTTCAAAAGGGAACTGGATATATACATGAAAAGGAAAAATTTGCAGAGGTATAGGGATAGAGCAATGGCGTGGAACAAATTTGGTTAGCTTTCTCAAAGAGCCAATACAGACACAATTGGTCGAATGGCCTCCTTCTGTGCTGTAAGTTTCTACGACTACGGGCAGGAGAGGGTCGTGGGGGAGGTTAAATCATCAAACTCGTGAAACCCGTCCCCAACCCACTTTGCACGCGCCTGTTTCCGTTTTAACCGTGACGGATATCGGGGCGTCCAAGGACCCTGCTCTTGAGAAACTGGTCCGTAATTATAATATTTAAATGAGGCTCCTTTCCTGAGATTTTGGCAACAATTTGAAACGGGCAACGGGTAAGACGTGGGTGCGGCCTGAGTGGAGTTCCCACTTCCATGTCTCCATTCGCCATCATCCCTTTCCTGGGCCAGCACCACATCACTCCTACCTCTGGTGAAGATCAGTGACACGTTGTAATACCATGGCTAAGGTATCTGTAATCCTGTTTAAGGTGGCGGACATGTTGGCATCCATAGTTTGCACGGCCGTGGTCAGGGCCTGCATGGACTGATTCCATTGCCCCAATTCAAATTCCACAGAGGAGGCCACTCTCTCCATGGAAGACTTCCTCGCAATGGCCTGTGACATCAATCCACAAACGTTTAAGCTGAACTCTTCCATCCTCTCTGATGTTGCGGACAGTGTGCATGGTAGGACTGCCAGTACCTCGCACATTCTCCTTTTCATTGCTGGCCTCCCGGGTTTCAGCCTCTTTGTCCAGTTGAGCAGAGCGTGGAGAGGACTGCACCTTCTGACGCGGGCTCCCTGAAGCTGCCCCGAACACCAATCTCTGCTCGTGCTCACTTGTGAACTGTGATTCACCAGGTGAGATCCCACCGAACTCTCTAACAGGACCCATCAAAGTGGTCGTATCTGCTGGTGCCTGGTAAGCATGTGCCCTGTGACGGTGCACCCTCAGTAGCAATCAGCTCCTCTGAGGAAATGTTGTCTGCTGTTCTTCACCTGGTAGCCCTGGAGGAGAGAAGAGACGGATATGATGTGATCATTGGAATATAAAAAGTTGAAATTCACATGATTAATGTGATCATATTTCATTCAGTGCTGAAATCAAGTCAACATGACTTAGTCGTGTATGAGATGTGGGCTGGAGAGATTTAGTGCTGTCACTATGCAGCAATGAAGTCTGAGTCTTGCCATCTCCGATGCTCAGAGACGCTGAGATCCCGCTTATCTCTATGGCCTCCAGCTCTACAGCTGTCAGCTCCATGATCTGTGCTGGTCCGCCTCCAGTCCTCTCCTTCCCCCTTGTATTTTGTGCTCTTTTCTCCTGTAAAGGGGGCACGTCAGACCTATAAGTTTCCGTGAGGCATCCGATGGATGCAGTGCATTCGGCGAGGTGACTATCAGGCAGATGCATCACGAGTGGCACTGGTATGCATTTGAGAACATGTTGACAGTGCCGTTTGAGGATGTATGCTGAGAATTGGGTGAGCCAACTGATGTGGTATCACATTATATAAGGATTGGGGTGAGTGCAGTGGTGGATGGAGGAAGGGGAGGTGATGAAGTGCACTGAATTGGAACAATGGGTGCTGCTTAATTTTAAGTGGGTGTGAGGTGTGATGTGACAGAGTATGTTTGACAAGACAGGGTTGGGGGGTGGGGGGTGGGCGCGGGGGTGCATGCCAGGATGTAGGTGAATCTGCAACTGTGCTCACCTTTCCTGATCTGGTTAGGTCATTAGACCGCTTCCTGCACTGAATCCACATCCTGAGCACAACATTTCTGCCCACTTCTTCAACCACACCTTCTTCACAACAGCACCAGGTTTTTTTTTGCCAATACTGGAGAAAAGGAGCTCCTTCCCAGTCCTCACTGTACCCAGCAGTACATCAAGCGATGCCTCATGAAAGCAGGGCACAGCCTTTGCCCTCCCTGACTCCATCTCAAAATTCTTTCTCTCCGACAATTTTCCCAACTCCTCCAAATTCCATCTGTGCATTGGCCCTTTAAATAGTTGAGGTGAAATCGCGTCATGTGCATGCACATCATGCCCGCTCACGTGCATTGGAGATGTGAAACCCGAAAGGAAAATGATAATGAGGCATCCATGTTGAAATGGGACATCCCCACAATCTTCCACGGCCGCGCCCGCTATCGCCACCTCCCCCCACCCCCACTCCAGCTCAGATCCCAGCTCTGAGTTAATATCAACCCCTCTGATTCTATAGCAACTTTCTGGTACAGGAACAACAATTTTGGTAAAACTACTTTTTAATCTTGGAGCTCATTTTATAAAGTTTTTACAATCCAAGCAGAGGTGTGAGATTGATCTTTCCGAGATTTTGGTGTTGTTGACATCAAAGCCAACTGGAATGGCACCGGGACTTAACTGCAGTCTTTGTGGTGGATTTGCATTCAGTGTAATGAAGGATAAGTAATAGCTTTTGACAAAATTAAACCAATCCAAGAATCCATTCTGATCAAGAAAAGGTGTGAAAACTGATTTAATGAGGAAAAGTGAAGCTTAATAATTGTGAACAATGAGGGTTGGGATAAATTTTATGATTTGGGGTCAAATTTACCATTTTAATGGACGCAAAATAAAGCATTGCTGTCAATCTGGTGCACTGACCTCCCTGTGCTTGAAATCCTAATTTGCACTCCAATCACACAAAGCTGTTTACTGGGCATCAGTAAATCCTTAACTGTATCTCATCCCTCAGCAGCGTAATCAAAAATGGTGTGATTCTTGTAGAAAGTTAATTCATAAGAACTTTTCTAAAATTAAGTTAAAACCTGAAGTGGTTTCATTCGTTTCACTCCAATGAGTCCATCTGTGAGCCATCAATGTGACTTTTAGGGGTTAGAGGCTTCGCGCAAACCTTTGTGTAAAGTCGTGGCAGAAGTACAGAAGCATCTTTCAAGCCATGTGATTACACCGTGTAGCAATTCTCCAGAGTCTACAAGTTTAGCCACTATTATTTATTTATTTTCTGTTTTCAGTTCCACAAACCGTGATTGCAACAAAAAGGCTTTATTCTCGAATTTTGTTTTGTCCCCTTTGATAATGACTCGTTCTGAAGTAAAATTAGAATTGCAAAATGTAACATTTGAACTTCTCGTGATACATAGGTTTGGGACACAATGCTCTATTTTTGAAATATTTCTTACAGTTCTGGCAAATGCTGCTAATTAGTACATGTTTGACATCAACTGTATTTTATCAAGTTTTTTGAAGGCTTTTGGAATGGCTTGTGGAATTAAGATGATAATGGCAGCGTGAGAGGATTAAAACCTGTACCATTTGCCAGAATTCTTCTGAACCTGTCAAGAGTGCAAATTACATATTAACTGAATTTTACAAAGAATTATATACAGAAATACAACTCGGAGTATGTGACCAATTCCAGATCCTATTCCAACCTAAATAATTGCTTTTGTATGACGAAAGGAAATATTTTATATGAACATATTTCAAGTAAATGCTCCTGAAGCATTTTTTTTTCAACCATTTTTAAATTTGTGTTCTTGTATGGTAGAAAAACATTGGGTTGGAAAGTAATTGATAAGCAGCAGTGTTTACTGAGAGTGTCTTTTTGTAAACTGCATGATCCTTCCAGTACCACAACTTATCTTGTGTGTCAAGATACTGTTGAGTCTCTTAAAACGCATATTCATTCAGCAGAGTCACTTCGATGTTTAACATATTTTCGTACATCAAGGATTTGACCTGTTAGGAGCTGGAAATCTTTACATTCTGGACCATCAACTGGCTGAAGCAAATGGACATTTGGGCTTGTTTTAACCCAGTTTTCTGTTCTTAAAATTGTTCTCGCTTCCAAAGTGAATAGTGGGAACTAGAAAAAGGAAGGTATGAGCTGAGTTTTAAAAAAGACATAGTTAATTTTAATGTTCCAAGAGGGCCAAGAATGCATATTAGGTAGGAAACAAAGCAAAGTTTAAAATTAAACCAAATAAGACAGACAGAATAGAAAAGAAGAGCAAATAAGGAGAAAAAAGAATAACAGCAAATAGCAAAGTATTATTTTTAAATGTTTCATTTTTGTAGTTTTAGTTTAGTATTACTGTGAAAAGCTAGTGTTAATATTTAAGTAGTGCCTTCAATTGTAATATTAGTTTCTGTCTCACATTGAGCTGCAACTTTTCAAAATTGGTTGGCCAGGAGGCAGAAATTTTCCAGGAGGTGCCATTAGTCTAAGGATTAAACACATTTAATCCAGATCAAACTCCTATATTGATAATTCAAAATACATCTTGTTTTACCTATATTTACTATTAGTACTGGGAAAATTAGATATTACATAAAACCACAATGGCAGTCTATAGAATCACACAATATTCAAAGTCAATTTGCAAAATAAATAATGCTGGAAATTAAAATGGGAAAAATTCCTGGGGAAAAACACTGAACCAATCGCAGGGTGAGAACATCGAGCAAACCTCGCAGACACCAACAAATCAGTGAACAGGGCAAGTTTATCCATTAATTTCCTGTTCCTCTTCCAGCGGCTATCAGTTTATAATTATATTATGCAAGAGTTTTGAAAAAAAAAACATATTTTGTATATGGTACTGGCAGAATATTCTTCTAGGTCTGCAATGAAATAAAATGGACTAATGCTGGAATGTTAGCTCTAAGACATACCTTCAAACAGAGCTCACATTACAAGGTACGAACTATGTGTGATGCCAGTGTATATATCTTTGTGTTAGTGAATAACAACAGGAATAAGATTTGTCCCTTTTCTGTTGTGGACATGGAAGAACATATTTAAATGAAGCTCTTAACCATTCCACTTCTGTGTCACCAATCAAGAAATTTACCCTATAATTTCTGCCAATTTTTGTGAGAAAGTTTGTTGGAAGTCAATGGTAAATGGATCACATTAAAAAAGCTTTAATCTGATATGCAGTTGTTGTTATATTTTGGTGTATGTTTTGTTCTTTGTCCTTTAGTTATTATTAGCTTTTGGGTCTTTGACTACTCTTGTAGATGGGTAAACATTCCCAGCGTTTTTGTCCTGATGGCTAAATAGGTTTGATAGCATGGCCAGGATAACTATCAAACATTACTTTAGCAAATGGTTCTGTTGTGTGTTTTCATTGGCACTTCTTCCTGAATTTAAGACAATCAGAGATACATGTAAAATAATGAAAGGGGCCAGAATTTGCAGTCAAAATAACAGGATGGCTCATGGTGCATGCCACTGTTAATGGGTGAATGGTACAGCAATTTCAGGTGAGGAGCTGATGTGCGGTTAAATGTGAATGTCCAAAAGTTGCCGTCCAAGATGCGCTGCTCTGTCGTTAGCTTCGCGAAAACGGCATCTCACCCTTAACCTCCCTCTTTTTTAGGAACTTGCTGTATTTGCTCACTAATTGTCCATTAAACTTGCCACAGAAAGTTAAGTCTTGTCATTACAATCGTAAGTACCTTTTTAATAAATGATAAGTGTAAATAACTGCCAATCAACCACTCTGGCACCGAAAATTAACTATTACATGTGTGGAGTCTCATTCCTTCAGCTTTTCAATTTTTTGGGGAGATTTTAAAAATGTCAAATTTTAAATTTTATTTTTTTTCTTTTCCTTCTGTGTCTTTTTTCTCTCTCTCTCTCTTAATCCAATCTTTCTTTCTGTCTCTTTATTTCACTTTCTGTACCTGATATGACATTGAATTCACCTCCTTTAATTCACCCGACTTCTCAGTCCTTCCTCAGTTTATTTCCCATTCTTAAATCTGGTTGGTGAAGGAGATACCCTGTTGGTTTCCCTGTTCACTCAGCCCTGTTTTCCTCACTGTGACGTTATTAGCTCGAACTTTCAGCAAATTTATGGGCAAAATTTTTTTGAACTGAAAGGTGCAGGGCAAATCTAACTAATGCCCTGCTACAGCAAACTCTAGCCCAGTATGTTTGTGCTTGAATTCCATGGCTAAGTCACACACTGATAGGTTGGCTCGCTTTCACCGTCATAATCACAGATTCTGATTCCTCAGAGAGGTTAAAATTATTTTTTCTAGCATCCTCACAAGATATTTTAGAGAACTCCATTGGCAGAACCAATGTCACCACCATAACCCAGTTGACAGAATCCCAATTGGAAAAATGCACCCAAAGCCCTTTAACTAACGAGCCCGGTTTGCCATAGTGGAGGAAAATCCCCTCAAATAAACAGGCCTTGTGCTTGTCAGCCTTGTACATGACTTGTCAAGATGTTATCTGGCCATCTGCATTTACACACTTCATTGCAACTTATACAATAAGATTTATTTCGAATTAATTTTTTATTCATTCATGGGATGTGGGCGTCGCTGGCGAGGCCAGCATTTATTGCCCATCCCTAATTGCCCTGAGAAGGTGGTGGTGAGCCGCCTTCTTGAACCGCTGCAGTCCGTGTGGTGAAGGTTCTCCCACAGTGCTGTTAGGAAGGGAGTTCCAGGATTTTGAAACAGCGACGATGAAGGAACGGCGATATATTTCCAAGTCAGGATGGTGTGTGACTTGGAGGGGAACGTGCAGGTGGTGTTGTTCCCATGTGCCTGTTGCCCTTGTCCTTCTAGGTGGTAGAGGCCATGGGTTTGGGAGCCCTTGTCCTTGGGCTGTCGAAGAAGCCTTGGCGAGTTGCTGCAGTGCATCCTGTGGATGGTACACACTGCAGCCACGGTGCGCCGGTGGTGAAGGGAGTGAATGTTTAGGGTGATGGATGGGGTGCCAATCAAGTGGGCTGCTTTGTCCTGGATGATGTCGAGCTTCTTGAGTGTTGTTGGAGCTGCACTCATCTAGGCAAGTGGATAGTATTCCATCACACTCCTGACTTGTGCCTTGTAGATGGTGGAAAGGCTTTGGGGAGTCAGGAGGTGAGTCACTTGCTGCAGAATACCCAGCCTCTGACCTGCTCTTGTAGCCACAGTATTTATATGGCTGGTCCAGTTAAGTTTCTGGTCAGTGGTGACCCCCAGGATGTTGATGGGGGGGGAGTCAGCGATGGTAATGCCATTGAATGTCAGGGGGAGGTAATTAGACTCTCCCTTGTTGGAGATGCTCATTGCCTGGCACTTGTTTGGCGTGAATATTACTTGTCACTTATCAGTCCAAGCCTGGATGTTGTCCAGGTCTTGCTGCATGCAGGCATGGACTGCTTTATTATCTGAGGGGTTGCGAATGGAACTGAACACTGTGCAATCGTCAGCGAACATCCCCACTTCTAACCTATGATGAAGGGAAGGTCATTGATGAAGCAGCTGAAGATGGTTGGGCCTAGGACACTGCCCTGAGGAACTCCTGCAGCAATGCCCTGGGGCCGAGATGATTGGCCTCCAACAACCACTACCATCTTCCTTTATGCTAAGTATGACTCCAGCCACTGGAAAGTTATCCCCCTGATTCCCATTGACTTCAATTTTACTAGGGCTCCTTGGTGCCGCAGTCGGTCAAATGCTGCCTTGATGTCAAGGGCAGTCACTCTCACCTCACCTCTGGAATTCAGCTCTTTTGTCCATGTTTTGACCAAAGCTGTAATGAGATCTGGAGCCGAGTGGTCCTGGCGGAACCCAAACTGAGCATCGTTGAGCAGGTTATTGGTGAGTAAGTGCCGCTTGATAGCACTGTCGACGACACCTTCCATCACTTTGCTGATGATTGAGATTAGACTGATGAGGCGATAATTGGCTGGATTGGATTTGTCCTGCTTTTTGTGGACAGGCCATACCTGGACAATTTTCAACATTGTCGGGTATATGCCAGTGTTGTCGCTGTACTGGAACAGTTTGGCTAGAGGCGCAGCTAGTTCTGGAGCACAAGTCTTCAGCACTACAGCTGGGATGTTGTCGGGGCCCATAGCCTTTATTGTATCCAGTGCACTCGGCCGTTTCTTGATATCACGTGAGTGAAAAAGCTAAGGCTGAAGTGTTTGCAACCATCTTCAGCCAGAAGTGCCAAGTAGATGATCCACCTCAACCTCCTCCCGATATCTCCACCATCACAGAAGCCAGTCTTCAGCCAATTCAATTCACTCCACGTTGAGGATGGGGATGTTTACACAGCCTCCTCCTCCCGTTAGTTGTTTAATTGCCTACCACCATTCACGACTGGATATGGCAGGACTGCAGAGCTTTGATCTGATCCGTTGGTTGTGGAATCGCTTAGCTCTGCCTATAGCATATTGCTTCCGCTGTTTAGCATGCATGTAGTCCTGAGTTGTAGCTTCACCAGTTTGGCACCTCATTTTTAGGCGCGCCTGGTGTTGCTCCTGGCATGCTCTTCTACACTCCTCATTAAACTAGGGTTGATCCCCTGGCTTGTTGGTAATGGTAGAGTGAGGAATATGCCATCTGCTGCTGCTGATGGCCCACAGCACCTCATGGATGCCCAGTTTTGAGCTGCTAGATCTTTTCTGTATCTATCCCATTTCGCACGGTGGTAGTGCCACACAACACAATGGGCGGTGTCCTCAGTGTGAAGACGGGACTTCGTCTCCACGAGGACTGTGCGGTGGCCACTCCTACCAATACTGTCATGGACAGATGCATCTGCGACAGGTAGATTGATGAGGACGCGGTCCAGTAGGTTTTTCCCTCATGTTGTTTCGCTAACCACCTGCTGCAAACCCAGTCTGGCAGCTATGTCCTTCAGTACTGGTGCTACATAGGAACATAGGAACAGGAGTAGGCCATTCAGCCCCTCGTGCCTGCTCCGCCATTTGATAAGATCATGGCTGATCTGTGATCTAACTCCATATACCTGCCTTTGGCCCATATCCCTTAATACCTTTGATTGCTACTCTTGGACATTGAAGTCCCCCACCCAGAGTACATTCTGTGTCCTTGCTACCTTCAGTGCTTCCTCCAAGTGGTGCTCAACATGGAGGAGGACTGATTCATCAGCTGAGGGAGGGCGGTAGGTGGTAATCAGCAGGAGGTTTCCTTGCCCATGTTTGACCTGATGCCATGAGATTTCATGGGGTCCAGAGTCAATGTTGAGGACCCCCAGGACCACTCCCTCCTGACTGTATATCACTGTACCGCCACCTCTGGTGGGTCTGTCCTGCCCGTGGGAAAGGACATACCCAGGGATGGTGATGGAAGAGTCTGGGACGTTGGCTGAAAGGTATGATTCTGTGAGTATGGCTATGTCAGGCTGTCGCTTGACTAGTCTGTGGGACAGCTCTCCCAATTTTGCCACAAATTTATTAACCTACATGTAAAAAATGTGTAAATGACACTTTTTTTCTTTTATTATGGATGTACAATATTGCCACATTTCTGTCCTTGTGCATTAGGGATAGATATGTGTTTGTGTACCTGAAATATCCTGAGTTGATTATTTCAGGTTCAGCATGCAACTGAACGGGGAGAGAAGGGTGGGTGGGGGCAGAGAGAAAGCAGTAATCATATGTGTAAGCAAAAAATATCTCTCGTCAATAATCTTCACGAAAAAATCACCACAAGTGCAAAACCGAATTTCCTGCTTTTTAATTGTGCCATTTTTTTCAGCAGAATTATCAAGGTGGGGGATTTCTGCTCAAAGTGTAGAAATACAGTGGTCATAGGGGATTCAATAGTCCTAGGTATAGGAAGGCATTTCTGCAACCGCCGACTTGAGTCTCGCATGGTGTGTTGCCTCCCCAGTGCCAGGGTAAAGGATATCCCGGAATGGGTGCAGAAGATCCTGCGGGGGGGATCGGGGAACATTTGTTTTTCAGCTTGGAGGGAAGTATACAGTGGTGACCCCCAGGGGTCAGTATTAGGACCACTGCTCTTTTTGATATATATTCATGACTTGGACTTTGATATTCAGGGCATAATTTCCAAGTTTGCAGGTGACACAAAACTGGGAAATGTAGTAAACAGTGAGGAGGTTAGTAACAGACTTCAGGAGGACATGGACAAACTGGTGAAATGGGCAGACACATGGCAGATGAAATTTAATGCAGAGATGTGTGATGTGATGCATTTTTGTAGGAAGAATGAGGAGAGGCAACATTTACTAAATGGTGCAATTTTAAAGGGGGTGCAGGAACAAAGTGACCTGCAGGTGTATGTGCACAAATCTGTGAAGGTGGCAGGACAAGTTGAGAAGGATGTTAGAAAAACAATTGCCTTTATAAACTGAGGCGTAGAGTGCAAAAGCAAGGAAGTTTTTCTAAATCTTTATAAATCACTGTTTATGCCCCAGCTGGAATATTTTGTCCAATTCTGGGCACATACTTTCGGAAGGATAGCCTCATAGATGGTGTAGAGGAGATTTACTAGAATGGCACTAGAATTTGCAGGGCTATGGGTGAAGAGCAAGGGAGTGGGACGGGTTGGATTGCTCTTACAAAGAGCCGGCACAGGCACGATGGGCCGAATGGCCGCCTCCTGTGCTGTACGATTCTATGAAGTTATCTGAAAAACATTAAATCAAAAGCAAAACACTGCGGATGCGGGAAACCTGAAATAAGAAGAGAAAATGCTGGAGAAGCTCAGCAATCAGGCAGCATCTGTGGAGAGAGAAACAGGGTTAACGTTTCAGGTCGAAGACCTTTCATCAGAACTGGAAGATGTTAAAAGAGTTAAAGTTTTTGAGCAAGTGCAGAGCCGGGGAAAGGTGGGGAGGGGAGGAAAGAACAAAAGGGAAGGTCTCTGATTGGGTGGAGGCCATGAGTGATTAAATGACGAAAGGGATGATGGTGAAAGGCAAGGAAGGTGGTAATGGGGGCAGGTTAAGAAACAAAAGATTGATCAGGAGTAGCTGTGAATGGCAGCAGGAGAACCATTACCAGCACTTGCTGACTGAAAAAAATGGGAGCGGTGGTTATGATCTGAAGTTATTGAAATCAGTGTTGATTCCGGAAGGTTGTAAGGTGCCTAAACTAAAGATGAGGTGCTGTTCCTCCAGCTTACGTTGAGCTTCATTGGAACAGTGGAAGAGGCCGAGGACAGAGGTCAGAGTGGGAATGGGAAGGGGAATTAAAATGGCAAGCGACCAGCAGGTCAGGGTCACGCTTGCAGACTGAGCGGAGGTGTTCAGCAAAGTGATCACCCAATCCATGTTTGGTCTCCCCAGTGTAGAGGAGACCACAGTGTGAGCAGTGAATACAGTATAGTAAATTGAAAGAAGTACAAGTAAACCGCCGTTTCACCTGAAAGGAGTGTTTGGGGCCCTGGACGGTGGGAAGGGAGGAGGTGAAGGGGCAGGTGTTGCATCTCCTGCACTCGCACGGGAAGGTGCCTTGGGGAGGAGAGCGGGTATTGAGGGTGATGGGAGAGTGGACCGGGGTGTCACAGAGGGAACAGTCCCTTCGGAATGCTGAAAGGGGAGGAGAAGGGAAGATGTGTTTGGTGGTGGGATCGTGCTGGAGGTGGCGGAAATGGCGGAGGATGATATGTTGAACGTGGAGGCTGGTGAGGTGGAAGGTGAGGACAAGGGGGACCCTATTGTGGTTCTGGGAGGGGAGGGAAGGGGTGAGGGCAGAAGTGCGGGAAATAGGATGAACACGATCGAGGGTCCGGTCAACCACAGTGGAGGGGAATCCTTGGTTGAGGAAAAATGAAGACGTATCGGAAGCACTAGTGCGGAAGGTGGTATCGTCAGAACAGATGCCTGATCAATCTTTTGTTTCTTAACCTGTCCATTTACCATCTTCCTTGTTTTGTCGTTTAATCACTCCTGCCCTGTACCCTATCACAGATCTGCCCTTTTGTTCTTTCCTCCGCCCCACCTGCCCTGCTTTCCCCGGCTCTGTACTTACTCTAAAACTTTAACTCTTTTAACATCTTCCAGTTCTGACGAAAGCTCTTTGACCTGAAACGTTAACTCAGTTTCTTTCTCCACAGATGCTGCCTCATTGGCTGAGCTCCTCCAGCATTTTCTGTTTTTCTATCTGAAATACATTGTTGTACTGCAGCCACTCTTGTTCTTTAAATCTTTTTATTTGTTTGGTACTAAATCGTGAATGGCAATTGCAGCAATTCTATTTATAATCTAACAGCACCTGGAAATTCACCATCAGTAAACTTCAGCATTTATTTATTGGTACAGTGCCTTGGGTTTATTAGTTTTACTTTCTATTTTGGCACCAGCGGACTTAAAATCCCATCTGCCTGCTGGTGGCAATATGCACACCTGCTGAGCAGTTTACTCGTTTCACATCATGAAGTAGATTATTCAAAACAAATCTATAAATGGGTTGAAAGGACATAACTTGATCATTCAAGCTTAGACTGAATAAACAAAAGTCAATAAGGAGGCAGGGTTGTCCTATATTTTTTGCACGGCTTTGTGCTCACAGATATTCTCTCCATGGGCCACCAATCTGTTGAGAGATTAATTCATCAATATTTCCAATTCTGCCTCTAAGTAAATAGGCAAAGTCATCTGAAACGTACAGGAGAAGCTGCCATACAAGGATTATGCCCCTGCTGTTCATGGTTTGTCTACGACAATCCTTTGGGGTGCCTGAAACCCAACTTTTAACAAATGTTTTTACACTTGAAGGAAGAATTCCTGACCCCCTGAAAACAGCGAAACTGTCAAATGGTGTCGTGACAGTTCAGACCTATTAACATTTCCAAGTAAGCGTCTTCAATCATTTTCACCCCTTGATCTCAAACAACTCAGACTTTAAGTCTTCAGATCATTATACCTCCCCGCTCATTTATCATTTTTTACATTTAATACTCCAAGGAAAACTGCTTTGACAAAGAATCCTCTCAAATCAGCTTAGATTGCACCCATACATGTTAACATAGCAACCACAAATATCCATGAAGAGCACAACATATTTCTTCAGGAAAAGACATTGCTCTATATATTTGAAAAAGCATTTATCTGTGGACATTTTCTTCGAAATTCTTTACAATAGCGTATAATCTATTCAGTGGTTAACTCAATCTTCCCAATTCTCATTGTGTAAATTGGGAAAGTTAGAAGTATAGAGGGGACACTGCAGAAAAGTGCTGCTCGATGGTACTCTATTTCTATTTTTATAATTTTACTTTGCTCTAATTTTTTTACCTAATTTTATATTATGGTAACTAGATATTTTTTCAATGTGAGCCCAGAAATTCCAC
Source organism: Heptranchias perlo (assembly GCF_035084215.1). NCBI lineage: Eukaryota > Metazoa > Chordata > Chondrichthyes > Hexanchiformes > Hexanchidae > Heptranchias > Heptranchias perlo. Next base: position 133,265,754 of record NC_090328.1, on the reverse strand, counting down.
ACTCTTGTGAGGCAGATTTTGGCATTGTGACAGCAGAGGGGAACAATATCAGGGTGGAAACTATTTTCTCCATGGTTTTGTCCTTCGGTTCCCTGAAGAATTCCGATTGGAGTGGGTTGCGGGGGGTGGGAGTTGGAGGGATGCAGGGTTGGGTGGCCATTTTTCTGGCCACGTCTCTGCAGACCGATGATGTTGGAGGGCGGGGTGCCAGGCTATTATATCCATATGGCTAGTAGAAATTACACCTGCTGAAAGCAGATGTACTTCTTGTACAAGTCTGTATGTATGCCCCACAATACTGCATTCCCGAGGGATCAATTGTTGCTCGAATGATGGGTCCACCGGCTGGGACATTGGGGCAGCATTTTGGAGGCTTTGAAAACTTCAAACGGACCAATCTGTAGGCCCTCTTGACAGAGCAGCAAGATACTTCTCCAAGATCCTGCCAGGGTAGAGTTGACACCTCAGTAACGTCAGGACTAGCACAGACACCCACCCCAATATGTAGAATCATAGAATGGTTACAGCACAGAAGGAGGCCATTCGGCCCATCAAGCCCATGCCGGCTCTTTGTAAGGGCAATCCAGTTAGAACCATTCACCCACTCTTTCCCCATAGCCCTGCAAATTTTTGCCCTTCAAGTATTTATCCAATTCCTTTTTGAAAGTCATGGTTGAATCTGCTTCCACCATCCTTTCAGGCAGCGGGTTCCAGATGATAACTATTCGCTGCATAAAAAGGTGTTTCCTCATGTTGCCTTTGATTCTTTTTGCCAATCACCTTAAATCTGTGTCTCTTCATTTACTTTATGTAAATCCTTCATGATTTTGAATACTTCTATCAAATCTCCTCTTAACCTTCTCTGCTCTAAGAAGAACAACTCCAGTTTCTCCATGTAACTGAAGTCCCTTATCTCTGAAACCTTTCCAGTAAATCTTTTCTGCAGCCTCTCTAAGGCCTTCGCATCCTTCTTAAAGTGTGGTGCCCAAAATTGGACACAATACTCCAGCTGTAGCCGAAACAGTGTTTTATAAACGTTCAACATGACTTTCTTGCTTTTATGCATCTATTTATAAATCCCAGGATCCCATGTGCTTTTCTAACTGCTTTCTCAATCTGACATGCCACCTTCAAAGATTTGTGCACATGTACCCCCGGTCTCTCTGTTCCTGCACCCCCATTAGAATTGTACCATTCAGTTTAGATTGCCTCTCCTCATTCTTCCTGCCAAAATGTATCACTTCGCACTTCTCTGCGTTAAATTTCATTTGCCATGTATCCGCCCATCCCACCAGCCTGTTTATGTCCTCTTGAAGTCTATCACTATCCTCCTCACTGTTCACTACCCTTCCAAGTTTTGTATCATCTGCAAATTTTAAATTTGTGCCCTGTACATCCACGTCATTAATATATATCAAAAAAAGCAGTGGTCCTAGTACTGACCCCTGGGAATACCACTGTATACCTTCCTCTAGTCTGAAAGACAACCATTCACCACTACCCTCTGTTTCCTGTCACTTAGCCACTTTTGTATCCATGCTGCCACTGCCCCTTTAGTCCATGGGCTTCAATTTTGCTGACAAGCCTATTATGTGGCACTCTAATCAAACGCCTTTTTGGAAGTCCATATACACCACATCAACCGCATTGCCCTCATCAATCCTCTCTGGTACCTCATCAAAAAACTCAATCAAACTAGATAAACATGATTTGCTTTGAACAAATCCGTGCTGGCTTTCCTTTATTAATCCATACTTGTCCAAGTGACTATTAATTCTGTCCCGGATTATCATTTCTAAAAGCTCCCTCCCCCACCGAGGTTAAACTGACTGACCTGTAGTTTATCCTTGTAAATGATTATGTCTTGGCAATGACATGGGCATGGACTTTCCACCCTGATACACTTCTGGCAATGCATTTGCACCCCTGGAATTTGTAGGCTATATCATACTGGCTTCATTTTTGATATTTATTGCAAACACAGCCTTGTAGAAAAATGATTCAATTTCATACTATTTTCTGATCTTTAATACTTCCACTAAATTTTGGAATTACAAATTTTTGGTGACTAGTGAAGGACTCAATTTCTGTGCTCTCTCAACTGTCAAGTTATTTGACTTTAATGTATGATGATCCCACAATGAAAGAATGATTGAAGAATTGGACTTCACTAGAGAAGAGGATGCTGCCAATGAAGCAGTGATGGAGGAGATAGTAGTGATAATGGATTGGATAAAAATAGATAAAGAGGAGGTACTTAAAAGAGTTGGCAGTGCTCAAAGTAGTAAAGTCACCCGGTCCAGATGGGATGCATCCTGGGTTACTGAGGGAAGTAAGGGTAGAAATTGCAGAGGCTCTGGCCGCAATCTTTTAATCCTCCTTAGATATGGGGGTGGTGCCGGAGGACTGGAGGATTGCAAATGTTACACCCTTGTTCAAAAAAGGGGAGAGGGATAAACCCGGCAATTACAGGCCAGTCAGCCTAACGTCGGTGGTGGGGAAACTTTTAGAGACATTAATCCAGGACAAAATTAATTGGTACTTGGAAAAGTGTGGACTAACAAATGAAAGTCAGCACGGATTTGTTAAAGGAAAATCATGTTTGACTAACTTGATTGAGTTCTTTGATGAAATAATGGAAAGGGTTGATGAGGGTAGTGCGTTTGATGTAGGGTATATGGATTTTCAAAAGGCATTTGATAAAGTACCACATAATGGACTTGTAAGCAAATTGAAGCCCATGGAATTAAAGGGACAGTGGCAACGTGGATCCAAAATTGGCTAAGAGATAGAAAGCAGAGAGTAGTGATGACCCTTTTTTTTCAGACCGGAGGGAAGTTTACAGTGATGTTCCCCAAGTGTCGGTATTAGGACAGTTGATCTTTTCGATATATATTAATGACCTGGTTGTTAGGTATACAGAGTAAAACTTAAAAGCAGATGACATGAAACTCAGAAATGTAGTAAACAATGTGGAGGATAGTAACAGACTTCTGGGGGACATGGACAGACTGATGAAATGGGCAGACATATGGCAGATAAAATTTAATGCAGAGAAGTGAAAGTGATTCATTTTGATAGGAAGAATGAGGAGAGGCAATATAAACTAAATGGTACAATTTTAAAGGGGGTACAGGAACAGAAAGACCTGGGAGCGTATGTGTACAAATCTTTGAAGGTTGCATGACAAGATAAGATGGCTGTTAAAAAACCATCTGGGATCCTGGGCTTCATTTTTTTTAATTCATTCATGGGATGTGGGCGTCACTGGCAAGGCCAGCATTTATTGCCCATCCCTAATTGCCCTTGAGAAGGTGGTGGTGAGCCGCCTTCTTGAACCGCTGCAGTCCATGTGATGAAGGTTCTCCCACAGTGCTGTTAGGTAGGGAGTTCCAGGATTTTGACCTAGCGACGATGAAGGAACGGCGATATATTTCCAAGTTGGGATGGTGTGTGACTTGAAGGAGAACGTGCAGGTGGTGTTGTTCCCATGCGCCTGGTGCCCTTGTCCTTCTAGGTGGTAGAGGTCCCGGGTTTGGGAGGTGCTGTCGAAGAAGCCTTGGTGAGTTGCTGCAGTGCATCCTGTGGATGGTACACACTGCAGCCACGGTGCGCCGATGGCGGAGGGAGTGAAATGTTTAAGGTGGTGGATGGGGTGCCAATCAAGTGGGCTGCTTTGTCCTGGATGGTGTCGAGCTTCTTGAGTGTTGTTGGAGCTGCACTCATCCAGGCAAGTGGAGAGTATTCCATCACACTCCTGACTTGTGCCTTGTAGATGGTGGAAAGGCTTTGGGGAGTCAGGAGGTGAGTCACTCACCCCAGAATACCCAGCCTCTGACCTGCTCTTGTAGCCACAATATTTATGTGGCTGGTCCAGTTAAGTTTCTGGTCAATGGTGACTCCTCCCCTAGGATGTAGATGGTGAGGGATTCAGCGATAGTAATGCTGTTGAATGTCAAGGGGAGGTGGTTAAACTCTGTCTTGTTGGAGATGGTTATTGCCTGGTACTTGCCACTACTCAATAGAAGCATAGAGCACAAAAGCAAGGAAGTTATGCTAAACCTTTATAAAACACTGGTTAGGCCTCAGCTGGAGTATTGGGTACAATTCTGGGCACCACACTTTAGGAAGGATGTCAAGCCCTCAGAGAGGGTGCAGAAGAGATTTACTAGAATATTACCAGGGATGAGGGACTTCAGTTATGTGGAAAGACTGGAGAGGCTGGGGTTGTTCTCTTTACAGCAGAGGAGGTTTGATGGAGGTGTTCAAAATCATGAATGGTTTTGATGGAGTAAATAAAGAGAAACTGTTTCCAGTGGCAGAAGGGTCGGTAACCAGAGGACACAAATTTAAGGTGATTGGCAAAAGAACCTGAGGCGTTATGAGGAAAATTGTTTTTACACAGCGAGTTGTTATGATCTGGAATGCACTGCCTAAAAGGGTGGTGGAAGCAGATTGAATAATGTTCAAAAGGGAATTGGATAAATGCTTGAAAAGAAAAAAATTACAGGACTATGGGGAGAGAACAGGGAAGTGGGACTAATTGGATAGGTCTTTCAAAGAGCCGGCATATGCACATTGGGCCGAATGGCCTTCTTCTGTGCTGTAACATACCACTATGATACGATGAATTGATAAAGTATATCAAAGAAACATTAATGTACAGAACTCTGAAGCAGGATGAATAATGTTAGATCACATTAACATACATCACTAATGCCTCAATGGAAGGGCACTGTCAGTTGGATTCACTTGAAGTTGGAGTCTATTGAAATGTCCTGAAGGGGGCAAACTGAGCTTTTTCTTACATTCTGCCTGCCTTTGGCATGACAAAGTTATTCTACATATAAATCATTTCATATGTTCCATGGCTTGTGTCGCTAAATTTTTTTTTATGTTGGGCGATTTGTTCAAATTTTTATTGTGTCAAATCTATCAACATACACATCAATATTTAATATCATGTAAATGATCTGGTTTCGATCAGGATCTCGAGTTTGGAGGGTGTGCAGGAGTGGGATTTCCTCAGTTGCATTTCTAGTAGCTTTGTGGCTCTTTTTTGCTGCTAGTTATTTGAGGATTTCAAACTTCCATCTCCATACTGCACCAGCAGGAGAAACAGCTTATAATGCACAAATGTTTGTTATATTTATTAGTCGATATAAGTTAGATCTATGAGTCCCTGTTGTGTGCTTGAAAGGGTGTTGAGGAAAGAGAAATATGTTTTTTGGTCCTGCTGCAAGCTCATTCAATTCATGACAAATTAAATAAATGGCCACCAATGATCTCTCAAGCCATTGAATTGAGGTTTTTGTTGCTCCCAGTTTTATATGATGGATACCGCATGTGATCCTTGTTCTAACTTAGAGTGTCAATGATCTCCTATCATTTGAACATGTTGGTCAAGATTCTCTGAGAAAACGTAATCCCTTTAGAGAAAATTGCCAAGATGTTCAAGACATTCTCTTGTTTTACAACATTACCATTATAAAATATTGTCCTCATTCTTAGAATTCTCAATTCACCCTGCAATTGTATGCATTTGTTTCTCTCCATCTTCTTCCCACCACCACTTTAGATTATAGTCTCTCCATATTTACCTTCTTGCATTTTAACACAGCTAATGTGCGATGAGGAAACAAATCCTCCTGAACATGGAGTACTACGAAACAGTATATAATTTCTTGAGTCTTAATAATATAAATTATAAGCGGATATTTTACAACACAGTAAGCAAATCTTGGGATGTTGAGATCTGTTCTTTGTTTGTTGAGGAAGAATTCCTCATATATTTTATATTGCAGAATATGGCCCCACCCCCTTTCTGATTATATCATTGTGTCTTTTCCATTTCTCACATTGCATATCCTTATGGTCTCGTCGTTATATAAAGATAAGAACATACAAAATTGATGGGCAGGAAAAGACCAGTTGGTCGATCAAGCCCGTCCAACACCTCATGGTGGCTGGAGTATCATGACTAGAAACTTTTCCGCACCTCCACCCCCGGAAACCATATAATTTCCTGGGAGAGACAAAAGTCCAGGGTCAATTAGGGAAAAAATACTCTGTAAAATTCCTCTCCGATCCCCTCAGGTAATTGAAACCATTCCAGGAGATTAAATGGACCAAGTATTATCTATAAAGACACTTACCTTCTATATGATGCGATCTCTGCCCCAGTCAAGAATTGGTCCAGCTCCCTTTTGAAGGCACGCAGAGAGAGTCAGCACCCACCACACCAGCTGGCAACATATTGCAGAGGCTCACTACCCTCCAGGAAGATAGTTTATTGACTAAATGCACAGTGGTGGCACGTGTAACAGCAGTTGTGTCCTGTGCACTCAAGTCTGCTGGCTATCAAACTGATGTTAATTTTAAGACCCTAAGCTATCAGAAGATCACATTGACATATTTCTTTTGGGCAGAATGATATCCAGGCTGCAGAAACAAGGGGACATTTTTTTTAACCCACAATTGATATTGTTGACAGTTATCTAACTACTACTGGAGAGGGATCAGTACTGAATCCAGTGATCTAAATTAAATCTAAATGACAATTTGCCAGTGTATTTCCTTCCTGTACATACTGAACCTAGTTGCTATCTGACACGCTGGAGTTGCTGCTGCCCATTTTTTTTCTCCTTGTTGGTCTAGCACCTATGCATCCATCACTCTCTCGTAACTGCCTGGTGATCTGATTGTCGAGGTGATTGCCTCCAAGGCCATGGTTTGTTAGAGTACAAAGGTTCATTGGCTGATTTTGTTGAGTTCTCCCTTCCTCTGCTGTATGTTTTTCAAGGCAGATTCAGATTTGAACCATTTAATTTTTTTGCAGGCTTGAATCTGACATCCAAGTAAATCTGGTTTGTTCATGTGTAACACTGGAAGACCTTTTATTATTGAAGAAGCAAGTCAAGAATTTGGTAAAATAATTTCTTCTCACTTTGGTAACTATTTGCATTTAATATACCAATTTCTTGCAACCAAATCCTTCAAAAACAACACTATAGCAGGGCAAGTTCCTTTAACTGGATTAATTTATTTGTATTTGGCAAAGTCTTCTTCACAAAATATTTCTTATGGACGATCAAAAGCAAATCATTTTGCACAGCATACTTATTTTGGGGTCATACATTGGATATTGTAGTAATAGACTAAATTGTTCATACCAGAACTGGTCTCCGTTAGAACAACAACTTATCTGACGTACAGAGAACCTGTGAGTTGGGAAACCTTAGTGCTACTATCTAATACTTTAAATTCTTGTTGACCTGAAGTTTTGGGCTGAGAAACCATTGGATACAGTTACTGCAAAACATGACTACTTACTGAAAATATTTAATTTTGGTGCAAAAACATTCACATGTTTAACACTCCTTTTTAATGTTGACTTGAGACCTCTGTCCATTTGAGTCTTTTAGCATCATTCACCTGTCATGACGAAAAAGATGGGCATCAGGTCCCAGGCCCTAGTCGGTGTTAGGAACATTAGGGCCTGCTCTGCCATTCAATTAGATCATGGCTGCTCTGTAACTCAACTCCATTTTCCCGCCTTTGCTCCGTGTGACAGTGATTCACAGATAACGTTTTCTTCTACTTTCCTTCAAGAGCATCTGGCCTCTGCTGTGTGCCTCCCCACATTGACATGGCTGGGTTTCGAAGCTCAGTGTTAGAAAGAGTCATAAGCGAAAACCCTCACCCCACTTGCATGTGATGCCGAACATTAAGCTATTTGGTGAAAGGGCAGATTATAATGTACTATGCACAAAAATAAATAAAAATTCAGGAAATAAGCAATTAAACTTTTAGCATAGTTCCCAGTGAATAAGAAAAATAGAGAGTAAGTTTTTTTTAAAGGTAAATAAATTGATAACATTTGCTATAATCCAGGTTGATGGTGTTACACACTATTGAATCAAAAGTGTATTTTAACACAGTCTCAATACTTTACAAATATGCTCATAAAGAGTTGGTTGCTCTTTTATTAAAATATGAATTTCATTGCCTTACTTTTTTGCACTGAAGAACTCATTTTTGAAAGATGTTTGTCATTTTTCCCTGAGTAGTTTTGCTCTTCTTGGTGAACTCTGCCTAGTTCTACTTCTGTCAAATCACAATATAGGTAACTACGTCCACTTCCTTGCCTTTTGTTCGGCCTCACAGGACCGATTTTTCACCTTCTGACACAAATTGCAATAGACAAGTCAAGTGCAAAAAGTACTTAATTTGCTGGTCTGAGCTCATTTGCATAATTGTTCATCGCACCAAATGCAGATGAAATTGGTGGTGGGGGAAGAAAATTGCTTGCAAATCAAATTTAAAGAAATGGGTAAAATTCAAGGGGAGTGTTACAATGGGGGGGTTAAAAATTCAAGAAGCCTTTGGAGAATATCAAACGATATCTCAACCCGTTAACAGCTTTTTCAAAAGCCAAAGGGATAGGAGATTAAGAAGTGGCAGGCAAAAATGAAGAGAGATGGAATCCTTTGTGCAGACATGAGTCTGCAGTTGATGATGAAACTGCCCAACACACCTACCCCCAGGTTGATGGCTGCTAAAGACGAGGTGGTGTTGCATGCTGTGCATTTGGGTCAGTTACCCTCCATGCTTCAATCCCTAACAGTCAACATTGCAACCTGTTCGTATTCTTCAGCAACTAGTTTTTAAATAGCTCCTGGTAGAATTTGTCCACCAATGTCTTTGTTTTAACAAACTACAACCTATCATTGATATATAGCCTTTGTGTATTTTTGCATTATAGCATCTGTTTGGAACTGATAGCAGCCTTCCCAGAGATGATGGATTTCCAGTGTGTATCTGTTTGCTGCTTAGGCATTTGAGCATAATTAGGCTACATTTGCATATGCATAATAAATGTTCCATTCATGTAAAGAATATTCCCTACCCAAGGGATTTCAAGAAATTTTTAATGTGCTAAAAATTCTAATGGTACTGTCACATGAATCGTGAAATAATCGTAACGTGACAACAATGAGAATGCAGAGTACTTGCATTCTGTAAATTAGAAACCGCAACAGATTTAACCAGATTATTCAAAACAGTTATTTTATTAATTCTGAAAATCTTCAACATAGTTAAAGCAAAATATCACAATTCACATATTGCACATTTTCTAGTTTATTTTCCAATATATATCATTTGGTATTTACATTAATGAGAAGTATGCAATAAGAAGCAGTGTACTTTGGATTTTTGTTTTAAATTTTCTGCTGCAGTATGTCCCTTTTCTAGTCCTGATGGCATTGACTTAAGCTTCAGCACAGTGCTCACTAGTGCCTTGAATAAGTGACCATTCTAAATGTGTGACTGTAGAAGGTGAGTGTCTGTGGGCCATTTTATCTTGAGAGGCATCACAATGGAGTCTGAACCGGTCCTCACCCAATGCCTACACACATGTATAAAAACCACACAGACACTTAAAAACACTGGGCCATTGGATAGTGATTGGGTCCCTACCCTGTTATCTCCTCTCTAACCCAAGACTGTTGAGGCCAGTTCCAGTGCTGCTAATGGTGACCCTGCTGAGATCAACAATTCAGCACAGACCAGGGATCATTGTGGGAGTCTGTTGGTCTAAAGCTCTCTGCCACATCAAGCAATGCAGTTCCTCACTAAGTTACTGTGTGGAGGACTCTGGAATTACAGAAAGTAAAATATACAGAAAGATTACACTTGATAACTCATGAGTTTAGTCGGTGTGTTTTCTGTGATCCTCTAATTGACCGTTGTGTTATAATTCTACAGCACAAATGGGGGTAGAGTTTCCGCTTAAGGGTGCGATCGGCAATTGGGCGCAAATTGCACCTGAAAATTGCACCGGCTGGCTACCAGTTAAAATGCATAATCACAAACGTAAAATCTTCCATGAACCAGTACAATCTGGCAACTTAACAGAGTGTAATCATCTATTTTATTCTTTTTTTACAATAAAAATATTCATTGATATATTTAAAAGTGGTAACCTGGTGCAGTTTTATGAATACAGCTGAAAATGGGTTTATCACAAGAAAGAAGCATTTGTAATAAAAGTGTCCAGGCCTCCACCTGTGAGTAACCTGATTTTAAATCATTGAAAATGACTTAAAAAAACTATACTGATTCATTTACTACTTTCATTGGTGTACACTAGTCAGTTTCTTAGAAAATTAAATATTTTTAATGTAAAAAATGTGCCCACTAGTGCCTCTGCACCAAAGAAAACAAGCTCAATTTGAAGACCCTCCTCAAATGGGCGCAATCGGAGGAAACTCACCATTCTCGTTATTTCATTGGGGGGCGTGGCCAGTTTTGTGGGCGAGGCTGGCTTCACGCGATGATTTTTGAACCAGCGCAAAGGATTGGGGGAACTCGAATTGCACTGAATGGAATTTACGCCCAGCGTACATAGAAATTCCTCGATCTTTTGTGCTGATTCAGCCGGATTGTGCTGATAAAGCCAACGTAATCTAGCAGAAACTCTACCCTATGGTGCTTTACAGCTTAATAACTGGGAAAACGTTTACTTTGTACATTATTTAACTTCACCATCCCTGAAGTCCTGTGAAAGAATTGGATCATCTTTTTTTGTGAAGTTGTGCGAAGAGCTCCGAGGGATATTGACAAATCATGCTGGAGTCCAGCTGTTGACTGGAACAGTGTGCTGAAGGCTAAACAAAGTGAGCTGTAATAAGATGTCGAATTGACGAGGATAATATCATTCAAACATTTGGTGATAGTGTCTTAGGGTTTGGTGCTCAACTGTTCCCCCCTGGGTAAAGTCTCATTGGTGCCCACAGTGGCAATAGAAGATTACAAAAACCAAGTCAATGCAGCAGTGAGGATGTGTTGATAAATCACGGAATTGGAACGATCCGTTGCAGTACATTATATTAGAGAAAGTTACAGGCATACATCGTTCATATGTTAAAGGCACACCATACAACAGCCACACATCACTTGTTCATGAGACATTTGATAGTGACAGACCAATATCCTCGTGGGGAGGTTTGCTAGTGCTGTTGGGGAGGGCTTAAACTAGCTTGGCAGGGGGATGGGAATCTGAACGTAGATTCAGAAAGGAGAGAAACAGAGCTGGAAATGGAAGGCAGAAAATTAGTAAGTGAGTTTGGAAGGCAGAGGAAATAAAGTTTAGAAACTAGACAACAAAGGAATTTGGCAGCGCTTAATGTTATATACCTCAATTCAAGGAGTCTAGTGAATAAGGCAGGTGAGCTAAGGGCACAGATAGACACATGGAAGTATGATATCTTAGCTGTTACTGAAACATGGGACAGGAATGGCAGCTCAATATTCCTGATTACAGGGTTTTCAGAGGAGATAGAGAGGAGGATAAAAAAAGAGGGGGGTGGCAATATTGGTTAAAGAAACAATTACAGCTGTGAGGAGGGATGATATGTTAGAAGGATCATCAAATGAGGCCACATGGGTAGAGCTAAAGAACAAAAAAGGGGCAGTCACACATCTGGGAATGTACTATAGACCTCCAAACAGTCAGAGGGAGATAGAAGAGCAAATATGTATGCAAATTTCTGAGAAGTGCAAAAATAATAGGGCAATAATAGTAGGGGATTTCAACTACCCTAATATGAACTGGGATAGAATCAGTGTAAAAGGTATAGAGGGCACAGAATTCTTAAATTGCATTCAGGAGAACTATTTTAGCCAGTATGTAGCAAGCCCAAAAAGAGAGGGGGCACTTCTGGATTTAGTTTCAGGGAATGAAGCGGGGCAGGTGGAAGGAGTATCAGTGGGAGAGCATTCTGTTGGTAGTGATCATAATTCAGTTAGATTTAGCATAGTTATGGAAAAGGACAAAGATAGAACAGGAGTAAAAGTTCTAAATTGGGGAAAGGCCAATTTTATTAAGCTGAGAAGTGATTTAGCAAAAGTGGACTGGAAACACCTACTTGAGCAGTGGGAGGCATTCAAGGGGAAGATTCAAGGGGTTCAGAGTAAACACGTTAACACAAAGAAAAAGAGTGGGACTGCCAAATCTAGAGCCCCCTGGATGACAAGGAGCATACAGGGTAAGATAAAGCAGAAAAGGGAAGCTTATGTCAGATACCGAGAGCTCAATACTGCAGAAAGCCTAGAGGAGTATAGAAAGTGCAGGGGTGAAATTAAAAAGGAAATTAGGAAAGCAAAAGAGGTGATGAAAAAATACTGGCAAGTGAAATTAAGGAAAATCCAAACATGTTTTATAAATATATAAAGAGCAAGAGGATAACTAAGGAAAGAGTAGGGCCTATTAGAGACCAAAAAGGTAAACTATGTGTGGAGGCGGAAGATGTGGGTATGGTTCTTAAGGAATACTTTGCGTCTGTCTTCACAAAAGAGGGGGGGTGATGCAGAGATTGTAATTGAGGAGGAGGAGGAGGGTGAAATATTGGATGGGATAAACATAGTGAGAGAGGAAGTATTAAGGGGTTTAGCATCTTTGAAAGTAAATACATCGCCAGGCCCGGATGAAATGTATCCCAGGCTGTTAAGAGAAGCAAGGGAGGAAATAGCGGAGGCTCTGACCATCATTTTCTGATCCTCCCTGGCTATAGGTGTGGTGCTGGAGGATTGGAGGACTGCTAAGGTTGTACCGTTGTTTAAAAAGGGAGAAAGAGATAGACCGAGTAATTATAGGTCAGACAGTCTAACCTTGGCGGTCGGCAAATTATTGGAATCGATTCTGAGGGACAGCATAAATCGTCATTTAGAAAGGCACGGGTTAATCAAGGACAGTCAGCATAGATTTGTTAAGGGAAGGTCGTGTCTGACTAACTTGATTTAATTTTTTGAGGAGGTAACAAGGAGGGTCGATGAGGGTAATGCGTTTGATATAGTGTATGTGGATTTTAGCAAGGCTTTTGACAAGGTCCTATATGGCAGACAGGTCAAAAAAGTAAAAGCCCATGGGATTGAAGAGAAAGTGGCAGGAAGCAAAGAGTAATGGTTGACGGGTGTTTTTGATGTAATGGTTGAAGGCTGGTTCCAGTGGGGTTCCGCAAGGCTCAGTATTAGGTCCCTTGCTTTTTGTGATATAAATAATTTGGAATTGAATGTGGGGGGGCTTGATCAGGAAATTTGCAGATGATACAAAAATTGGCTGTGTGGTTGATAGTGAGGAGGAAAGCTATAGACTGCAGAAAGATATCAATGGACTCGTCAGGTGGGCAGAAAAGTGGCAAATGGAATTCAATCCAGAGAAGTGTGAGGTAATGGATTTGGGGAGGGCAAACAAGGCAAGGGAGTACACAATAAATGGGAGGATACTGAGAGGTGTAGAGGAAGTGAAGGATCTTGGAGTGCATGTCCACAGATCCCTGAAGGTGGCAGGACAGGTAGATAAGGTGGTTAAAAAGGCATACAGGATACTTTCCTTTATTAGCCGAGGCATAGAATATAAGAAAAGGGAGGTTATGCTAGAACTGTATAAAACATTGGATAGGCCACAGCTTGAGTACTGTATACAGTTCTGGTCACCACATTCCAGGAAAGATGTGGTTGCACTAGAGAGGGTACAGAGGAGATTTACGAGGATGTTGCCAGGGCTGGAGAATTTTAGCTATCAGAAAAGATTGGATAGGCTGGGGTTGTTTTCTTTGGAACAAAGGAGGCTGAGAGGAGATTTAATTGAGGTGTATAAAATTATGACGGGACTGGATAGAGTGGATAAGGAGGACCTATTTCCCTTAGCAGTGGGGTCAGTGACCAGGGGGCATAGATTTAAAGTAATTGGTAGAAGGATTAGAGGGGAGCTGGGGAGAAATTTTTCACTCAGAGGGTGGTGGGGGTCTGGAACTCACTGCCGGAAAGGGTGGGAGAGGCAGAAACCCTCAACTCATTTAAAAAGTACTTTGATGTGCACTTGATGTGCCATAACCTGCAGGGCTACGGACCAAGTGTTGGAAAGTGGGATTAAGCTGGATAGCACTTTTTCGGCTCACACGGACACAATGGGCCGAATACCCTCCTTCTGTGCCATAACTTTCTATGATTCTATGATACAGTATTAGCATGCCTGTTTGAGGTGTTACCAAATCAAATACCAGCCCCTGCATGGGAGACAATTGATGAATTAGCTCTCCTGTATCAGATCCTCATCTATTGTGGCTACAGCACATATTTGCCAGAGCTTGAGGTCTGGGGACAGTCATGGGTGCTAGACTTCTCTGAATGTAATCTGGGATCTGAAGTGTAGTTCTGACGTTTACCTGTAGTCCCACTCTGAGCCAGTCATCGGAGAACAGTGGTTTGAGGAGTGGAGCACAGAGAAAGGGCCAGGGCGTGGAGCACAGTGGGTGGGTTGGGGGGGCAGTGGTGGGGGAGGAGGAGGGGGAGACGGAACTGCATGGTACTGGGGTGGAGGAGGTTGATCAGTGTATAAATCACCCAGATAATGTACAGCCAATAGAAGATATGATACCACAGGGGGGAGAGTTACAACAGAATGATTGATTACATTTCAGATGATCTGTGATTCAGAAATATCAAAAATCAGGAGCTAGGTATACAACTTTAAGCGGGTTAATTACAGAGAAATGAGGGAACAGTTTCAGTAAATTGATTCAGGGAAGGTTGCTCAACACTTCAGCAGAAGAAGTGACACAACTTTTAAAAACATAATGTGCATCATCTCCACTCTGCACTCCACCATCAAAGGCTGCTGCAGCCCTGCACTCTGGAGATCTCTTCCTAACCACCTCAGCTTTGCTACATGTCTCCCCACCTTCAAAATACTACTTTTCGCCCATACTTTCAGTCGCATCCCTACTGTTCTCCTAACTTGTAATTGGTGTCCATTCAAACCCCCACCCCTGTGAAGCTAGGATAAGGTGCTGTATATGTGCCAGTTATAGTTTGGAGGAATAATTAGTAACACAATAGTCGTGTATGTGCATCTAAAATTCCATCATATTGCTCCATGTAACCATGTGCCAACATGTTTATTGTATTGTGACAACAACTTGCATTTATATAGTGCCTTTAATGTAGAACAATACCCCAAGGTGCTTCACAGAAGAGTGGCAAGAAATAAGCCAAAGAAAAAGCTATAATGAGGGGTGACCCAAAGCTTGGACAAAGAGGTGGGCTTTGAGGAGCGGAGGGAGGAGGAGAGATGGAGGGGTTTTGGGAGGGAATTTCAGATAGTGGTACTGGAGCAACTGAAGGCACAGCCTCCATTGATGGGACTGAAGGCATAAGGAGCTGGAATCAGTGAAGGTTACAAGAGTTCTGGAGAGGGGCAAAGCCATTAAAGACAAGGACAAGAAATGTAAATTTGAGATGCTGGTGGATCAGGAGTCAATGTAAGTCAGCAAGGGTGGGGATGATGGGCAGGATAGGATATAAACAGTTGAGTTTTGTATAAGCTGCAGTTTGCGGGAGGAAAAGGATGGGAGGCCAGCAAGGAGCATGTTGAAGTAGTTTAGTGTGGAGATGATAAATGCATGAATGACAGTTTTTATGAGCAATGAGCAATGAGCTAAGGTAGGGGCAGAGGTGGGAGATGTTACAGAGATGGAAATAGGCAGATTTTGCGACGGGGAAAATATGGGGATAGAAACTCAGCTCAAGATCAAACAGTGCGATTGAGGCTTAGATTGTGTTTGGGGAGGTTAATGGAGTCAAGGATCAGATTCTGTGGTGGGGGCTGAAGACTATGGGCATGATTTTAGCCCCCAAGATCGGTACGGGGTGGGGGGTGGGGGGAGAAAAAAATCGCTGTTTTTCAGAGCGGGAATGAATCCTGGCTCCAAGCTGCCGACTTTCGCGTTTCATCCAGACGCATTTGGGTGTGCACACGCTTCAGGAAGCCGGAAAACCTGCCGACAATTAAAGCCGGCGGGCCGATATTTAAAGCAGCAATTAAGATACTTAAATTATTTAAAGCGATTAATTTTTAGTGTATTGAGGCAGGGAAACGATTTTAACTCTGCCTCAATGTGTTTCCCGTGGCCTCTGAAACACGCCATGGAAACGGAGGCGAGTTGCAGCCGGCAGCTATTTGGACCTTTAAACCAGAGATTGATGCATGCGAATAAAAGGTGAGTTTTTGCTGCAGGGCGATCAGTTCTCTCAGATAATCTTTGGCTGCGAGTTCTTTGTATTTAGACTGAGATTTCTTTGCTCACGCTCAGAATTCTTGTGTTCAGACATATTTACCAACATTTTGGATCCCCTCAAACTATCACCATGAGGATGGGGGGCACAATAAATTTGTTCAGCACTAAATCTGAGGAGGAGGCACATCACCATCCTCAACGGGCATAGCATGCAGTTCTCAGACTTGCAGCTCCACAAGGCAGAGGTGCAGAGGGCAATGGTTTCCACTCTCTGGCTGGCTTCCCATGGGTACAGGGCGCAATTGATTGCACACACATAGCAATCTGAGCACTTCTACATGAGCCAGGACTGTTCATCAACCGAAAGGGATATCACGCCATCATTGTGCAGCTGGTTTGTGACCACCGGAAGAGGTTTCTGCAGGTGTGTGCCAGATTCCCTGGCAACTGCCATGATTCCTTTATTCTGCGCAAATCCAACATCCTGGCCCTCTTCCATGCACAAAACAGACTTAATGGCTGGCTCCTTGGAGACAAGGGATACCCCCTGCAGACGTGGCTCATGAACCTCTGAGAAACCCCACCAGCGAGGCACAGCAGCCGTACAGCCAGAGTCACATCACCACCAGATCTGTCATTGAACAAGCCATTGATCTGGGGGGGCCCTTCAGTACGCACCAACGAGAGTGTGAAGAATAATAGTCGTTTGCTGTGGCCTGCATAACGTTGCTCAACAGAGAGAGGGTTACCGGTGGCTGAGGTCCCATGCGCTCATGAAGCATCTGCATCCACCATCAACATTGAGAAGGAAGAGGAGGAAGTTGGAGAACCCATCGCCAGAGCAGCAGCCCACCTGTCTGCTTGTGATACCAGGGAGTCACTCATTTTTGATAGATTCTCATAAGGAGATCTGCAAAGTGAAGATAGTGAAGTGCTCAGACCACCTGTAAAGACCACCAGCCTCCCCCGGTTGCACAACACACTCCTACAACCACACATAACCCATTGTAAATGCGCCCAATGGGTGGCAAGAAGGCTCGCCATTCATGATGAAGCACATGAAAGGGCGTTTTCACAAAAGGGACTCAAGAATGGGCAAGATGTGTCAGTGTTGGCGAGAATCATAACATTTAATGTGCATTTAACAAAAAACAAATATAAATGAAAAACATGACATTCTGTCATACCCTTGGTGATTGCAAAATCCTAGATTTCCTCTTCCTACCGCTTCTATGTTGTGCATCCCCTGTGGCTTCAGCAGAGGTAGTGGCAGGTTGCTCAGATTCATGCCTTGACTCCTTAGATGCTTTCAGCCTACAAACTCTGGGTTTGAAGCCCATGAGGGCCCGACCAAAGACTGCTCCACCTGCACCTGTGCAGGGACAGACTTGGACGTCAGGAGAGGAGGCAGTGCTGCGGGTAGTGGTTGGGAGGTGGGGGGGGGGCAACGGGTGAGATGTGGGAGCTCTTTGAGTGGAGTGCCCACTTCCATGTCCCCTTTCGCCATTATCCCTCTCCCAGACCGGCGCAAGATCACTCCCACCACTCTGCTGGACAATAGACTGGTGAGGAGATGTGGCACCTTCTAAGGCCATGGATGAAGTTTCTCTCTGCTTGTTTAAGGCGACAGACATGTTGGCATCCAAAGTCCACACGGCTGTTGTCATGGCCTGCATGGACTCATTTATGAGCTGTGCTCGAAGCCCAATGGAGGCTGCCACTCTCTCCATGGAAGACATTCCATCCACCAATCCACTAGTGATGGAGTTGGACTCCTCCATCCTATCCGTTATTGTGGAGCGTGTGCGAAACACCTTTTCCATTACCTCCCAAAGGTGGAGCTGTACCTCGATCATTCTCAATCTCAATGATGGCCCCCGGGGTTCATCATCTGGGTCCAGCTAAGCAGAGCTTGGAGATGAGTGTGTCACCACCCCCCCACCCCGCAATGCAGACTCTCCACAGCTGCCGCTGCCACCAGTGTCTGTTCATGAACACTTGTGAGTGTTGAATCACCAGGTGATAACCCAAATATCTGCCGAAGAGGAACCACTGAAGTGACAGTATCTGCGCTGGGACATGGCTGCATATGATGTGACGGTGTACTCTCAGAGGAATGGAGCTGCTCTGAGGAATCGCCTTCTTCCATGGCCCTGGAAGAGAACATAAAAAAAATTTACAATCATCGTAGAAGTGAGTTTTCTATGAGCATACTAAGGTGTGCAACAGGTCAATCACTGATAATGTCAATTCATGTTGAGTGTGAGGGATGTTAAAGTTCTGTCACCAGACATTTGTGAGGTGCCAGTCTCACCATCCCCGATGGCCAGGCACTCCACCATTCCAGTCAGCTCCAAGGCTGCCTCCTCCACCTCTGTGAAGGCCACTCTTTGTTGTGGTCCTCCTCCAGTCCGACTCCTCTTCCTTGCACTTTGTGCTCTCTTCTCTTAGGATGGGAGAAAGTACACACGTGTGAGCGAGTGAGGGTGATGGGGGTCACCCGATGGATGAATTGCTTTGTGTGAGGCTGACAATGAAAGAGATGCATCAGAGGGTGACTACCAGACAGATTGATCACATTGCATCAGGATTGGGGTGAGTGGGAGTGATGGGTGCACAAATGGGGTGTTGAAGAAGTGCACAGAAAGTGAAGGTCACTTGACACTGAGCCTTAAGTGGACATGAGGAGTGATGTGATGGAGTCGGCTTTGCAAGGTAGAGTGTAAGCAGAGTTGATATGCACCACAGAATGCTGGTGAATCAGTAAGTGCACTTTTCCTGACCTGGTTAGGTCATTGAAGTGCTTCTTGCACTGCAACCAAGTCCAGGATACATTGCTGCTGCAAGTCACCTCCTCTGCCACCTCGACCCTCTTGGTGGCAGAGGCAGGGCGCTTCCTCCCATCAGCCGGGCACACCATCTCCCTCCTGCTCCTCACCCCGGCCGGCAGCAACTCACGTGTGGAGTCACTGAACCAGGGTGCTGGCTTTCTCTTCTGCTGCTCCACGTTTTGAAATTTCTTCTCTCTCCCACAAAAGCCATGCTTGCAACGGCCCTTTAAATATTCCAGCTGCCAGCGCGTCGTTTGGGTGCGCAGTCCGCCCGCTGCACAGCTTTCAGACGGCAAACCAGAAAGCCACATTAAGGGCCTTCAATTAAGTGGCGATCATGTGGCGGAAGGTAAGAATTATGTTGCCGGGTTTGGCTGCCATGATAAAATCCTGCTCCACGATTTCAATCTTCCCAATATTTAACTGACGGAAGTTGAGGTTCATTCAAATTGGACATGAATTTAGATTTGAGGTTAGGACCAGATCAGCCATGATCTTATTGAATGGCGGAGCAGGCTCGAGGGGCCGATTGGCCTACTCCTGCTCCTATTTCTTATGTTCTTATTCATGACTAGATTCGGATAGGATGGAGGCAATGGAATGATTGAGGCTAAGTGTTTGAAGGCTAGACTCCGGGCTTTCACATGTACAAAATAATCGTCTCTGCCATTCAAATAATTCTAAGAATTCAAATTATAACAGCCACTTATTTTCAAACTCACTGATGTTAGTTGTTAAAAACTGGTTGCCGGTGATGTTTGATTTTGAAATATCATTCAGTTTTAGCTTGTAATTTAGTTTGTAGCATTCAGTCCAGTAATACAAGATGTAGCAGGATGATATTCATTATGAGCAATGCACTCATTTTGTTCTGTTGCACAAGCATTAATTTCATTTTATTACAGCAAGGTGCTGTAATGAGCCAGTTCAGTTACAGTACCTGGTTTTCACCAGAATGTTTCTGCCTTGTTTGTTGATTTTGATCTGAGTTCATGTATTGCTGCCTATTGAATGATTCACAGCATACATTTCGAGAATCTGCTATTGTCTAGCTCCAAACCAAATAGGTTTGTGAGGCTCTACTGCACTTTGAATTTTTAGAGTCCTGGAAACATTTCTGTGCTCTCGACTGATATGTTTAAAGATAATAAATGGTGTGGAGTGAGCGGCAAGAATGATCTCATGAAATAAAGCTCTGCTGACATCAGCAAATGTTATTCACCAGTGTCTGTAATCCGGATGAATTGTGGACCTTAAAGATTTTGAACATTTCACTCCTTATCTTTTGTCTTCTGTATACGCAATTAAAAGGGTTCTGGAAGGCAATAATGCTCTATAGGGTAGAAATGATTGTCAGTAAGGCTATCACATGAATGCTACATTACCAAATGTACCAAATCCCTCTTTACTACTTAAACGGAGGAGTTGACCCATTTACTTTGATTTCTACCGTTATGTTACATATTTGTACACAGCAAAGTTTTAAAATAACCCCAAATAATTGCTTTATTAATGACAGGTACATACGTACTCTAAATAAGCTGTTGGATACATTTCACACTTTGTGGGCTTTTTACCGTAAGATATTGGTTACACCGAAAATTTTCTTTCTAATTGTCCTCACTATGTAATTTTAGCACTTTCTGTCTTCACATTTTTCAGTTACTTGCCCATGTTTGTTCTTATGCTAACCTGATTAACCACTTTGCTGATCCATTATGTTTACTGAAAAGCAGTAATGGGGCCAATTTTGAACCTGTGTCTCCTGCAACTTTTCTTAAATTTCCAGTTCTTCTGCAACAAAGTTGAAGTTGTGTTTTTTTTTAAAGAGCTGCAACATTGGGATATTCCTGGCAATGTGCCAGGAATTAACTGGACGAGCCACTCAAAGATGTGGAAGACATCTTTCATCCATCCTATTGATATGGCCTGTGACTAAATTAGAAGAAAACACTAACAAAATGTCTCTGGGATTGGATCTCAGAATCACAAAAAAACAGCATCTTAAAGCAGAAATCAAGGTCCTCAAACATGCTATATAACTCATGATACATGGGACACATGCTGGTTAAGCACTAAAGTGAACACCAGAAAATTAAATGTATCCAGACATATACTCAATGGTGCTGTGCCTGTTCTTCAGGTGCAAAGCAAGCACCTAAGCATCCAATATGGCAGGAATTGCTCTGCCTGCCATATTGGTAAAGGCAGAAAAAGATGCTTTCAGGCCTGTGCCTGAAACAGATTTAGGCCTATGCCTAACATCTGATTGAGGTCACCTTTGTAAAACTGGGCTGCCCTGAATGCAGCTGGCGCCGGGCGGGCTGCATTCAGGAAAACGTGGTGCTCATGTGGCCTAGCCAGCAGTCCTTAAAGGGAACGCTGCAGGCAACCACCAAAAAGGTAAGTTTAAAAAAAAATACTTACCTAAATGTTGAGTCAGGAGGAGCAGGAGTACTCCTCCCAGGTCCATTGCAAAAGACCGTTACCGGCTCCCACTCGGTCCCTTCTCAGGTTCCACTGAAAAGGCCCAAAATTTGAAATCCTCTTCGCCAGCAAGCTGCCTGGGGATGGTGAGCAGGTGTCTGCTGCTCGCCAGCCTGATGTAACTGAGGCCCAATATTGAGTGTGTCTCGGGCCAACCGTTCCTGTGCAGGGATCATTCACAGCTCCCAGTTCATGCTGGAAAACCAATTTCTGGGCCAGTCTGTTTTTGGTAGTATTGGTTGAGGGATGGATGTTGGACAGAACACTGGGGAAAGTGCTGTGATGCTCTTCGAGCAATGGAATAGGATTTTATATGTTTACCAGACCAGGCAGATCTTGGTTTAATTTTGCATCTGAGAGACAGCGCCTCTGCCAATGCAGCATTCTGAGTTCTGCACTTAAATGTCAGTCTATAACATGTGCTCAAGTTCTGAAGTGGGGCTTGAACCCACAACCTGACTCAGAGCTGAAAGTGCTACTACTGAGCCAAGGATGGTACTAACTCTGAGCTTGAGGAATTCCTTCAGCTTCTTCCTGGCTCATTCCCTCCATGTTGTCAAGTAGCACAGGTCTCTTCATATTGACTGAGGAGTCCAATATGAACGGCATTCCTCTGGCCTGCTCCCTTCTGTTCTACTTTGTCCTTCAAGAGAAGTAATGCTGAATGAAGATATGGGAAGGTGTAAGAGCACATAGCCACCCTGCATTACATCTTGTGCATGAGTACAAGAACATGCATTGTGCTGGTTAATTATGCGGTAAGCTTGTTTTGTGGTAGAACTTTTCCAAATGGTTGAACAGTGTGAGGTAACTGTAATCAAGCTGCATGTAAAGCTTGAAAAGAATGGTTTTGTGAGGCCTGAGCATGCAGTCTCAGTCAGAATGGAACGTGAATGGTGAAACGGGTTTCAGGCTGCAAAGTTCACCCATCTGCTTGATATTGGGATAACTTTTATGATTTAGTGCTCCTGGTGCAAAGCTTCACATGAAAAGCACACGTATTGGGAAGTGGGGTATGGAGATCAATGCTCGATTCATGGCCCATGTTTTCCTGTCCATTCAGATTCATGGGATGCCAAAACGAACACAAAATAGGCATTGGAAAAGTAAGCTAATCCGGTGCTCGTTGAAGGTATTTTTCCTTCTCTTCTCAGCAATGCTTAAATAGCAGTTGTAGTTTTTAAAAGCTGCAGCTATTGACAAAATCACACTCCTGACAATCTTGGGAAATCAGATGGGGTCAACAACATCCGAGCAAGCACAAAACTTTCCACTTGGCTACAGCCTTGATTTTGTTTTGCAAAGAATGGCAAATTTATTCATCTGTGCACAATATATAGCAAGATGTTATATTAAAAAATATCAGTCCCAGACAGAAAAACTCCTCCACAGAACTTAACATTAATTGCCTCAAGCGGTCAAGTCTCCAAGAGCTGCTCCAAATAAACACCCGCACATATATCTCATTCAGCACATTTTTAGCTTCAAACAAAAAAAAAATATGTAGTATGATGGCTTCTTTGAATTCAACAAATCACCAAACTGACACTGAACTGCGATATTCTTCTTAAAGCTGTTCAATGTGACATTCTAATCTTCCAGGTTTGTGTTATCAGAGTGATCAGCTCTCCACAGGCTAGAAATTACTGTCGGTGATAATAGCTGCTAGATGCAT
Organism: Heptranchias perlo; assembly: GCF_035084215.1. NCBI lineage: Eukaryota > Metazoa > Chordata > Chondrichthyes > Hexanchiformes > Hexanchidae > Heptranchias > Heptranchias perlo. Next base: position 133,242,682 of record NC_090328.1, on the reverse strand, counting down.
TTGTACCTTCGATCACTATTTTTATGGAGGCATCAGCCTGTTTATTTTAAAAGGGTTAACACCTTTGTTAAAATGGCAGATAGAGGATATGCAAGAGTTAAGTGTCTATCCATTATCATCAACAAATTTCTATCTTTATGGCCTTGAAATTGGTTTGTGCCACTGGTGCAGACTGGCTGCAGGGTACGATCCCTGTGCCGGAACGGGTAAGCCCAAGGCCCACCTGATATTCGGCCTTGGACCTCATTTACATGAGGCTGGCGAACTACAGATGCCTGCTGGATAATATCCAGGCAGCTCGCCGGCAAAGACGATTTTAATTCCATCTAAAAAGCCAACAGAGACCATCAGATAGGCCATGAAGGGGGGGGGGGTGGTTGGAGGGGGGAGGTGACCCTGAGAGAGATCAGCGCTCGGGAAAGAGGGGGGCAGTAACCGAGAGAGTGGGGGGGGGGAAATAATAGATAAGCATTTATCTGATGGGGAGTAGCTATCTAAACCCTAGCACTTACAGTCTTTCTTTGATTAACATAGATGTCACATATTGCGTCCATATCTCTTGCAAAATTGTATGATCCTTATAACCATAAAACCCCTAAAATATATTCTTGCCTTTGAGAAGTTATTCTATGAGAGAGAAGCATTTTACTTGAACAATGAGCAACAAGTTTTTTAACACATACACAAAGGCATTCAAATGGCCACCTATAGTGTCTAACAAGTGCTGTCTGACCTATGGCCTTCTAGGTTATAATATGTCATTCTTTATTAGCCCAGTTAATTGTTTTTTTGCTCCTGTGTGTTCGATGATTGTTCTCTCAGGAACATATATCTATTTTGTCGTCAACAATGTGGGCTTCACTACGTTCAATCTGATGCAGTTCATGCAAAGTCAAAAAACAATCCTAGCATGAAGTTGAAGCAGTCATTTTAAAGGTGGTATCTCACTTAAAAGAACCTATTTTTGAGCCAAGAAATGTATTGTATAAAGGAAGCTCATAATCAGACAAAGATCGAATGCCTGCGAGTTGTATCAATAAGAACCTGCGATGCAACTCTTGCTGTCTGCAATGATGGTTCAGCAGGAAACTGTTCTGTTTCTTCATTTACACCTTGCGTTGCTCTTGGCTGTGTATTAGTGTCCTCTTCTACCTGTTCCATGCATCTGTCTCTTCGAATGGCATAGTTGTGGACCACACCGCAGATTACAACAATGTTGGATACCCTAATGGGGCTTTATTTTAACATACCCCCTGCATATTAAGTGGCGCATAGGCCTAGTTTTGCTGTGTGTGGCTTTCTTAGAGGTGTCAGGAGCCAGGGCTGACGAGGGCAGCCCAGGTCTCCTAGGAGACATTCTTGATCTCTTCCTTATGTGCCAAATATTCCAGGCACTATGGATTTGCTCTAAATGAAGGTGTCATGATTCTGCCTGCGAAGCACAGGCATTCACTTGCATGATCCTGCTTTGATGATCACAGACAACCTGCACAATTGATGGAGTGGATGCTCTTGTTGTTCATGAAGGCGGTAGAATTGTGCACAATGGCCACATGGGTCCCATCAGTGATGTCCTGGAATCCTGCCATCCAAAATAATTGCATAGCCCTTTAACTCTGCTTCCAGCTGCCGATGGGAAAAGTGCTGAAATTGCTGGCCATGGCAAGCTATGTATCAGTCAGCTGCCCAATACATCTGTGAACTGCTGATTGATTAATTTTGCTGATGTTCCCTGTGGTAGTTTAGAATGAGCCAGATGCGTAAAAGTTCAGGGCTGTGCTGACCTTGACAGACACAGTGGTGATGATTTGCTGGAGGTCAGATTCCAGAAGACGACACTGCCTCTCTATTCTCCAACGTTCCAAGGCAATTGTGCTTCAGCTTGTAGGTAAATCTTTGTGGGTAAAAGTGGGTTAGGGCTATCTGAATCTGACGCAGACAGATTTACCTTGCATCGTCTTCTTCATCCTACAATAAGCACTGAATTTGGAGTGTCTTATTTCAAAGTTACATTGTAGCAACTAAAATGTGTCGGCCAAAAGTCTTGGGCAAAAATCTCCAAAAATATCCTGACAGAAATTAGCACTGAGAATAACACCAAACACAAATCCACTTGAAGATATCCTTCTTCGAAAACAAAGGGTCCCTCTTTTAATGCACACTTCCTGTGAGCCTCGAACATGCCTGCCCCAATGCCTGTTTTACAATGACAGATTCCCAGCGAGAATCTCAAGAAATCGCTCCTGTGCTCATTGGCATCGAATTGCAATACATAGACAATACCCTTGCCTCTTTTGCCAAGAGCTCCTAAGTTCCGCCCCAAAACTCAAACAGATGTTTCTGCAAGTTTGTAGAAAGGGGGGATCCAGTTAGTTCAATCTCTGCCTGATTTTCCAAACCTCCTACCAGCATCCATTTTACTCTGGTGGCAGCAGTAATGACAAAATTCCCTACAGAATCTACAACTGGCAGGTACGTTAAATAGCCCCAATATTGTGTGGAGTGGTATTGCATCTTTATTAACATAAGAAAAAAGTTATTGTTTGTAAAGTATTAGTTTTTTTATTTCAATTTTGTTGGAAAGTTTATTTATAATATGAAAAGTACACTGTCAAAGGCTAAAATATGACAGTTCACAGCTAATTTTGTCTTGTCTCCAGGTTAGTAACACTGGTAAACTTGATATTGGATCAATTGACTCATTCCAGTTAGCACGTGCCAGCTGGGAGATGGATTCAGACTGCAGCTGGGTGGAAATCTGCATCTGCAGCTTCCTTGACTATCCACTTAAAATGGAAGCTGTTGAGGGCCGCATAAATACTATTGTCCCTTTTAAAACCTATTTTTATTATTTGTATTTTATGATGAACTTTTGTGATCACAAAGGTAAGAAGTATCACTAAAAAACAAAATACTGCAAATTCTGAAACAAAAGCAGAAAATGCTGGAAACACTCAGCAGGTCAGGCAACGTCTGTGGAAAAAGGTTCATGTTTCCGGTATATAATCCTTTGTCAGAGTTCTGATGAATGATTATACACCTAAAACATTCACTTTTTTCCTTTTCCAGATGCTGGCTGACTTGCTAAGTGTTTCCAGCATTTTTCTGTTCTTGTTTGAGGTATCACTACAAGGAAATGGATCGATTTCCACCTTGGGTGTCAGTGTCAGCACAGTCAGATGTAAGATGAAGCTCCCTCTATACGTCAATAGTATGCCTTAACCCAAACCTCAGAAGAGCACTCTCCACTGCACAAGTATGATTTTATTTCTACACCAGCTATCCTTTTGGCCTCTCTCAGCAAGACCGACAAATTGTTCCAAATCACTGTGTTGAGGTGAGACTCTCCCTAACTTATTTCACTCTTTGAGCTGATAGAGTGTATGGAGACATTCATCCGATTATCTGGCTCGTATTAGGAATCGTAGGTCACTGAGCTGACAGGACAGTGAAATATTCTACAGTGCCACCTGATCAGATCTTTTTAAATTGGTAGGGACTTTAAATATGTGTGTGTGTTTTTTTTTAATATGTGAGATTGTTGATGTTGAAGACAATGATTTTAATTTTTCCCAATGTAGGTTCAAACACTGCATCCTATTACTGTACCACCTCGGGTACATATATCACACCCCTAGATGGCACAATAAAGAGGCCATGTTTGAATCCTAGGAGGAAGAAATCCCCTGGTCAGTGTGTGCAGTGACAATGTAAAAGTGCTCATGACGATTTCCTCTGGTCTGTATTTCTGGTGAAATCATAATTGCATCCTTTCACTAGAAATATTGATCAGAGAAAATCTCCATTTACGATGCCAATACATGTAGCGGCCAGAGCAATACTTCCCTCAGATTGTTTAAATAGGAACAAGTAAACAACACCTGCCAGTCATTATTAGTTTGTGCCAATTGGACAAGCTTACAGGCATGTAAAAGCAACAATAACTATGATGTGATAATTTTTGTAACATCTGGAGAATTTTGCACCAGTGTCAAAAATAATGAAATATGTTAGTTGTGAGTTAGTGGTGATTTTGGGCCTTTCCCTCTGCATAGTGCTGTAGATATATGTGTTAACAAGGCAATTTTAATATGTGTATGCGTGCTGCTATTAGCATTGGCATCACACAGTGCAGCACTGAAGTTATCTTGCAACAACACATCAACTCTGATTGCTTTCAGAAAGTTTATATATAATCAGCCTTATTCAATTGAAGTGAGTTCACTATGTGATGCATGTATCTGCAAAATTATTACAACTTCAACAGCTCCTGATAACTATCTACTTTGCCTCCCTATCTATCCCTTGTGACATTTAATGGAAGAGAATTAAGATAGTCATAACCAATTTTCTCAGAAGCCTGCAATTTGTGACAGATATTTGTGAAGAATGCTAACAAGAGAAACTGCTCCAGAGAAATGGGCATAAAAGTCTCAATTTTTGTTGCAAAGTCTTAGAAAAATGATTGCAAACACAACACAGAAAAGCCACTGCAAAAGTAGACACCACAAATCTTTGACAAACTTTTCTTTCCCCACAATTATGTTTTTAATGCCACGAGATCATGTGAAGGTGTTTTCCCGGCCTTCACTCTGCTTTATAAATTGCCACAGAGGCGTAAAATGTTATTCAGTGGTATGAAAGGAAGATGGCAGTGCAACCTAAAGATAAATGTATGGCATTCTGAAGGCATTGAGTTCAGGCTGTATAAAGTATGTAGGCTTAAGCTAATAATAAGGTTATTCAAAAAGATTGTAAAAAAAATGTTCTTCGCGGAGTAATAGGTCGATGCTCTTTTAGTATCGATTCCCAAGAATACTGAAATACAACCATCATTTATAGAGACAGCCATTAAAACCACATGAAAGATTGATGAGCTGTCTTTTACTAATTAATATCATAATGTATAACAGCCGTTCAAATTATCCTAAAGTACTATTACATAGGTAGCACAATGTTATCTTGGGTGTTCAGGTATTTATGTTGGAGAAATTTATACTTGCTTAAATATTTAGAAAATGACAGTTCAGGGCAGCACATTTGAGAAACAGTTAATGAAGAAAGGCCATCTTGGGATCTATCATTATAATAGCGGTGTGCCGTGCAACGCAAACAACCATGCAAGTGCTGGAGCCTGCCATCAAATTTAATTAAAAGCCGTCAAAAGTAAACTGAAAAATTGTATCATAAAAATTTGTCCTCTCCCAGCAGCCATAGGTGACAGGGAAGCCTTGCAACCAATAATGATTTGATAAGACAAACTGCCTTCAACTTGTAATCCACTCTGCCAGATATCAGCATCAGTTAGAGCAGATTAATAGAGCAGACACTAACTCACTTCCTCACATCTGTCTACCGAGTTTCTTGATCGCTTGCTTTACACGTAGCTTCAGTGAATGATAAATGAAAAGCTGAGCAGGTCAAAATTCATTGCGCTGTTCACTTGCAGTTTAAATAATTCAGGTGTAATGTTTCCTGGGCAAGTCTCTCAGCACCCAGTGTTTAAGTAAGTGTATTTGTTGACACAGTGTTGGCCCTCTCAGAGAGATCAACATCTTTGCTCAGCAAAGTCGGAATCTGAAGAATTCGTCAGTATTGACATTTCTGCCTCAAGGGATTCATGTGAAGTGACTGATGAGAAAACATAATTGTAATGGAATGAGGGTGACACATGACTTCTTTAAAGATTTTAATTGAAGGTACTTTGTACACAGCCCTTTAAAATATTAATGAATATTTTCCTTTTCGTAATTACATCTAATAACAATGGAAGAAGAGAAACATGGTCAAATCATGTATCTTCAGCCTAGACTCTGAAACAGTGGGACATCGTCAAATGGCCAACATGAAGTCTGACTGCGAGAAACATGTCCATCGGTCATATTTAATGATTTGTAGCATTACATGTCGTGTGTTAATGCTTAATTTATATTGAAATAATAGAAGCTTTAAACAACCCAGAACAAGGAGTCAAAAAGGAGACAACCAGCTATTCAGCTTTCTCTCGAAGATGTTATACACATGTCATGTGCACTTTTAGTTTGTACCAATAAAATTAGTCTCCAGGGAAGAGGTCATAAATATTTAAAATTGAAACTACCCATTTTATGTTGTGCAAGTAAAGGCCAGCTTGCTGGCTGATTGAAATTAGGAACTTAAATGTGTTTAGCTCAGAATTCCCCCTTTTTTGTAATATATGCTGATTTTTTTTTAAAACTCTTCTCTTTAATTTACTGAGACAAAAATGTCCTCCATTTTGCATGTCATGTTCCACACCTGCTACTAAAATGTTAGAAAACATAATGGACTCAATTTTGAAGGGGCAGCAGGGGGGTCAAAAGGGGGCTCCCGGTAACCCGACTAATAAAATCCGATCGTGTCCCACGCGATCGCAAGTTAATTGGTGGCCCTTAACGCAGCTTCCGGGTTTGCCGTCCGAAAGCTGTGCAGTGGGCGGACTGCGCACCTGTATGGGACGGGCTGTCAGCTGGGGGCGGCTCTATTTAAAGGGCCATTGCTCCAATGGCTTTTTCTGCAGCAAACACCAAGAACACACAATATGGAGAAGCTCAGGGGCAAGGCTGCTCCAAGGTTCAATGATTCCTCTCTGCAGCAGCTACTGGTCGGGTGAGCAGGAGGAGGGAAGTCTTTTACCATGGGGACAGAAAGAAGTGCCCTGCCTCTGCCACTATGAATGCCTGGCTCGAGGTGGCAGAGGAGGTCACCAGCAGCAGGAACATCTCCCGCACCTGGGTCCAGTGCAGGAAGCGGTTCGATGACCGAACTAGATCAGCAAAAGTGAGTACACTTACTGATTCTCCTGCGTTCCGTCTTCCAGATCATCAACTCCCCCCACAAAACTCATTCTGCACTGCCAAGACTACTCCATCACATCACTCCTCACACCCACTTATGGTTCATCCTCCAAGTCACACACCATCCCAACTTGGAAATATATCGCCGTTCCTTCATCGTCGTTGGCTCAAAATCCTGGAACTCCCTTCCTAACAGCACTGTGGGAGAACCTTCACCACAAGGACTGCAGCGTTTCAAGAAGGCGGCTCACCATCACCTTCTCAAGGGCAATTAGGGATGGCCAATAAATGCTGGCCTTGCCAGTGACGCCCACATCCCATGAACGAATAAAAAAAAAACTTACCTGCACTTCCTCAGCACTTCCTCACCTCCCTATTAGACACTCCACCACTACCACTCACCTCATTCCTCATCCAATGTGTCTCTGTCTCATACAAGAGGGCGAGGACTGGAGGGGGACACAGCAAATAGTGGTCCTCACAGACGAGGAGCGGGAGGCCCTCCAGATCAGCCGCATCCTCGAGTGTTTGTCCTTCGGGGATGCCGAGACTGGCACCCCACAAACATCTGGTGACCACAACTTTAACATTCATCACACTCAACATGAATTGATGTTAACAATGCTTGCCATGTTGAACACCTCAGTATGCTCATCGCAACATGTCACATCTGTGATGATGCTTAATATTGCCTTCTGTTCTCTCACAGGCCTTTCAATGACCGCAGTGACGAGAGAGTGAGATTCCTCAGAGGAGCTCCCGGCCTCTGAGGGTGCACCGTCACATCTTAGTGAGCCATCCACCAGCGCAGATACTCACACCTCGATGGGTCCTAGTAGTCAGTTAGTTGGGTTGGCGCCTGGTGAGTCACCACACACAAGAGAGGACGAGCAGACACTGGTGGCAGGGGCAGCTGTGGAGAGTCTGCGTCGGTGGACGCACTCCTCTCCAGGCTCTGCTCAGCTGGACGCAGATGCTGAACCCTGGGAACCATCCTTTAAAAGGAGAATGATCGAGGGACAGCAGCACGTTTGTGAGGTACTGGAAGGAGCCACGTACACTCTCCACAATAGCGCAGAGGATGGAGGAGTCCAACAGCTGCATGAGAGGAATGGTGGCACAGGTACAGGAGGGAATCTCTGAGATAGTGTCCAGGTAAGTGCGAGAATGTCTGCGATGGAGAGAAGGCTAGCCTCTGTTGAACTTCAAGCACAGCTCACAAATGAGTCCATTCAGGCCCTGACAACGGCCGTTCGGACTCAGGCTGAACAACATTCTGCCACATTAAACAGGCTGTCAGATACTTTGGAAGGGGTCTTCCAAGGCATCACACATGTCCTCCAAATAGTTTTCCATCAGGGTGGTAGGAGAGTGATGTGGGCCTGGCCCAGGAGAGGGATGATGGCGAAAGTGGACATGGAAGTGGGGACGCCACTTAAAGCGCTCTCACGTCTCCCCCGTTGCCCCCCTCTCAACCATTACCCGCAATGCTGCCTCCTCTCCAGGCGGCTGAGTCAGCCCCTGCACAGGTGCAGGTGGAGCAGCCTTTGGAGGGGCCCTCATGGGCTCCAAAACCCAGAGGGCGTAGGCCAAAAGCATCAAAGCAGTCAGGGCATGAACATGAGCAACCTGCCACTCTTCATACTTTCTGATGTTGGGTAAACTTTCACATATCAGAGACTCCCTGGCCTGACGAGCAGCCAGGTGAGCCGCTGCTCTGCCCATGGGTTCATCGTCCTCCTCCTCCTCTTCCTCGATGTGGATGGCTGATGTAGATGGGGCCTCTTCAAGCAGCACCCCTCTCTGTTGTGCCATGTTGTGTACAATGTGTCCCACCCCGTCTGGTGCGTATTGAAGCTCTCCCCCAGAACGATCAAGGCACCTAAATCGCATCTTGAGCAGCCCTATAGCCTGCTCAATTGTAGACCTGGTGGCGATGTGGCTGTCGTCGTAGCGACGCTGTTGCTTGCTGATGGGGTTCCTCAGAGGTGTCATGAGCCACGTGTGCTGGGGGTATCCCTTGTCCCCGAGGAGCCAGCCTTTACGAGTGTTTGGTGCGTGGAAGAGGGGCGGGATGTTGGATTCCCGGAGGATGAAGGAATCGTGGCAGCTGCCAGGGTATCTGGCGCACACGTGAAGGAATCTTTTGCGATGGTCACAAACGAGCTGAGTGTTGATGGAGTGATAGCCCCTTTCTGTTGATGAACAGTCCTGGCTCTTGTGGAGGTGCTCGGATTGCTATATGGGTGCAATCGATTGCACTCAACACCCTTGGGAAGCCAGCCACAGAGTGGAATCCCACTGCCCTCTCCATCTGGCTGAGGTCATCCATGGGGAAGTTGATATAGTGCGAGGCCCTGTGAAACAAGCCGTCGGTGACCTGCCTTATGCACTTGTGTGCAGACAACTGAGAGACCCCGGCGATGTCCCCGGTGGTACCCTGGAATGATCCGGAGGTGAAGAAGTTGAGAGCAGTGATGACTATGACAGTGACGGGTAATGAGATGCCACCAGGCCCAGCCGGGTGCAGCTCGGCATGAAGGAGGCTGCAGATGTCTGCGAGCACCTGGCGACTCACTCTCAGCCTCCGTATGCACTGGTCCTCAGATAGGTCCAGGAAGCTGAGCCTCGGTCTGTAGACCCTCTGACGAGGGTAGTGCCTCCTGAAGACGGCGATCCCTCTATTGTTGCCCTCTATGCTCTTGTGCAGGTCCCTGTGGCGCAGCACTGTGTTGTGGAGCTCTAAATGGCGGAAGTACATGCCGTGCCTGGCGAGGATGGTGATGTTCCTCGTCCTCGGATGTAGTGGTGAATGCAGCCATGGCACTCCCCCAATCCTGATGGCGTCAGTTTGAGGGGCTCCAAAAAGTTGGTAAATATGCATAAACAGAAGAATCCTGAGTGTAAACCAAGAATTTTCAGTCTAAACACAGATCTCCCAGCCAAAAGTTTGCCTGAGACACCTGAGTGCCCTGCTGCAATAACTCACCTTTTATCCCCATCTGTCAAACAGGCAAATGTCCAACTGGCTGCTGCCTAAAACACGTCTCCTTGAAGATGGAGTGTTTCCCACATCACGGGAAACACGCTAAGGTTGAATTAAAATTGCACCCCTGCCTCAATCTCCATAAAAGTAATGACTTAAACAACATCAGCCATGTCAATAAGTGGTTTTAGTATCGTCCCGCCGGCTTACTTGTGAGGCCCGCGCACGCACAGGTGCGTCTGTGGCAACCCCAGAAGTCAGCGGGTTGGAGCGGACTTCTGAACCGGCTCGGGATTTTCGCCATTTTCGCAGCCCCAACCCGCCCGCAATTTGATTTTAAAATTGAGCCCAATATATCTATTTATGATAAAGTTCATACCATTTGTCAACTTTATTGTCATTTACCATTATTTATTTCACCTCTCTTTGGTCTTGGACTTTTCCTTGACCTCAGCCAGTTCTTCTGCCAACATTCATCCCGAAACCAACATCACTGAAACAGATTATCTGGTCATCGATCTCACAGCTCTTTGTGGGACCTTGGGGTGTGCAAATTTTCTGCCACATTTGCCTGTAATACAACAGTCACTACACTTCATAAGTACCTAATTGGCTGTGAAGCACATCGGGATATCCTGAGGATGTGAATAGAGTCATAGAGTCATAGAGTTATACAGCACGGATAGAGGCCCTTCGGCCCATCGTGTCCGCGCCGGCCATCAGCCCTGTCTACTCTAATCCCATATTCCAGCATTTGGTCCGTAGCCAATGGCTGACACTAGTATTGATACAATGGAGGAAGATGAGAAAGGTTGTGATGGAGAATGAGTGAGGTTAGAGGCGAGAAATGAGTGAGCGATTAATTATCAGATCATAAACGTTTTTCTTAAATCATGTCTGGAAGTGCAGGATAGGTGTAAGTAGAACCTGAGCAGAGTAGTATCAAGATTTTAAGCAGTCCTGTGCTTCATAGAGTTAAGAATTGTTCAGCATAAAAGGAATATTTGCCAAGCGAGAGCTCCTTGCAGATGAGTTTAACAATAGATGTTGTTTGTATTATTTTTATTAATTCGTGTTAATTGTATTCAGGTGGTGGGTATCGATTAGGGACTCTCTTGTATCCTTTTTATAGGAGAGCTCAGCTATGGGGTGGTGTGTGTGTGAGGGGAATCTCTGTGAATAAAGGCTTGGAAACAACTAAAGACCAGGCCCTAGTATTCTATCCTTCACCACCTGGCTATCCAGTTTTAACATGGTAGTAGAGGATGGTTGCCTAAAGATGGAGGTTCGAAACTACGATTTTTTTTTTGGACATAAAAAACAAAACGTGAAAGCTTAGTGGCCATTGTGGAAAATGGCAGAAAGCAAGTTTAAATCATCGAGATACGATTTCTCTCCGATGTTCTCGGAGTTTGAGCCGTATGATCAGTGGAAGAATGAGGTTGATATGTGGACAGGGGATATTACTCTGCCAAAGAGAAAACAAGGCATGTCCTTGGCATTGTTGTTTCCTGAACGAAGTAAATTCAGAAGTAAGGTATTTTCTGAGATGGATGCAGATCTTTTGGATAATGATGAAGGTGTTACCTTTCTAATAGAATTTCTAAATCAAATCTACAAGAAAGATAACCTGTTAACTGCCTATGAGGCCTGATCAGCATTTGATAGATTTCAGAAAATGGACGGTTATTCAACGGAAGAGTATATCATGGACTTTAACAAATTGTACAAAAGGTTGACAAACTTCAAATTAGGAATCCTTGGATTAGTAATAGCGTTTAAATTACTAGATCATGCTAAGATGTCTCATAGGGACAGGCAGCTGATCCTAACTGGCATCCAGTTCTCGGAAAAGGAAGCTCTGTTGGATTAAATGTCTGCTGCCTTAAGGAGATTCCTGGGGAAACAGTCATTCCCTTCAGTCTTCATGGAACAATTGGGGTCTTCCACTGTGACACAAAGAGTAGAAGATTCGATGGTTGCCAGGTTTCGAAATGTTCCAGATACTAACCACAGGCGACAGTCCAGGTTTCAAAATTTCCAAGAGATCAGATGCAGGCGTCAATATGACGGAAGGATTAAAGACAGCCAGATTGGTGATGAAAGCAGGTACAGCAAATCCAGTTATATCAACAGAAGTCAAAATTGGGAGTAACAACAGGTGAATGAATCTCAGGAATGCCCAAGGAAAAATCAGGAGATGCTTTAGACGTGACTCTAAGTATCATTATGAGGCGAATTACCCATGAAGAAAGTAGTTCTGAGGAAGAGGATGAAGATAATGATGAACATGAACAGATTATACTGGCCACAAGGAGTTTTAATCCTGTGATGAATGTATTAGTCGTGGATTTCTTTAATTGTGCTATGTTAGATAGTGCGTGTACTTCAACTGTATGCGGGGTAGATTGGTTAAAATGATATCTTGATTCACTAAGTAGTGAGGATCATCGCAAGGTTAAGGAATATAAAAGTTCTACATCTTTTAGGTTTGGGGATGACAACACCTTGAGTTCACTCGAGAGTGGGAATTCCATGTAAGATAGCTGGAGTAAGCCATTTTATAAGTACGGATGTAGTCTCCAGTGAGATGCCGATGCTTCTGGGTAAACCTTCCATGAAAAAGGCAAAAATGAAACTTGACATAGAACACGATGAGGCAAATATTTTTGGGAAATCGGTTGATTTACAGTTTACCCAGTCAGGGCATTATTGTATCCCCTGAATAAAACTTGATGTTTCTCAGGCAACTATTAATGGCATCAGATGATAAGGATAAGAGAGAAAAAAAACAAATTGTCTTCAGGTTACATGGACAATTTGCCCACCCAACTTGCCAACGTTTAAAAATCCTGCTAAAAGATGCGGGTGTAGTTGATGAGTTTATGAGGCTAATAGACGAGATTAGTGAGAACTGTGAAATCTGTAAGAAGTATAGACGGACACCCCACGTCCTATTGTAAGTATTTCATTAGCATGTGATCTTAACGAGGTAGTGCCATGGATCTAAAGGTATGGAACAAAGACAGAAATGTGTTCATCTTACATTTTATTGATCTGGCTATGAGATTTAGTATTTCTACACTAATATATAGCAAGGAAAAGAAGATTATTCCAGATAAAATTATGGAAAAAATGGATAGGGACTGGACTTGGGAAACCAGCAAAGTTTTTGACTGATAATGCAGGTGAATTCTCTGACGCAGGGTTCAGAGATATGTGTGAGAATATGAATATAATTGCCGTGAATACAGCAGCTGAAAACCCTTTTAGCAATGGTCCTTGTTAAAGGAATCATGCTGTGATTGATAATATGGTGCATAAAATTTTGGCTGATCGAACAGAGTGTAAATTGTCAACTGCCCTAGCATAGGCAGTTCATGCAAAGAATTCTCTTCAGATGGTTGGAGGATACAGTCCTTACCAACTAGTCTATCGGCGCAATCCCAAATTACCTTCTGTTCTTTTTGATAATCCTCCTGCTCTAGAAGGTACTACAATTAGTGCCATTTTTTCTGAGCATTTAAATGCTATGTATGCAGGGAGACAGGCTTTTATCAAGGCTGAGGTAGTAGACAAAATTCGAAGAGCACTGAGGCATCATATTAGACCATCTGAAACAGAGTTCAATTCAGGAGATTTGGTATACTATAAAAGAGAGGGTCATAGGAAATGGAACGGCCCTGGTAAGGTACTCGGTCGTGATGGTAAGACAGTAATTGTCCAACATGGCAATCAAACTATTGAGGTTCATTCCTCACAATTAGTTGGAATTAATTATAAAATCTGAGCAGCTGCTAAAAGATGCGGGTGTAGTTGATGAGTTTATGAGGCTAATAGACGAGATTAGTGAGAACTGTGAAATCTGTAAGAAGTATAGACGGACACCCCACGTCCTATTGTAAGTATTGTGCCTCAGATGTTGATGATTTTTTTTGATGAGGTTCCTGAGGTACAGACTGAGGTGGATCAAGAGCTGGACAGTGGAAATTTCAGTGATCAAGAAACACATGACAGAGCTATCACATCCACAGAACAATTACCTAAGTGGCTACACGGATGACATATGTTCCAGAAGGGACTAATGAATGGAGGGATCCAACAATTTTGGGACATGCAGGCAAAGCTACTGCAAGGTTTAAATTTTCATTGAATGTTCAAGGTGATGGCCATGCAGCGAGGTCCATGGACTGGCAGGATGGGGTAAAAGAGTGGAGAGTATGAAAGCGGAGTACATGTAGTGACAGGGAGTCCAGAAGTCAATCTCACATCAGAAAACAGTCACAAACTAGAGATGAAAGAGGGAGATCTCTCACTAATAGTCCCTACAGACATAGAAGTGGAAGTAGAGGACATAGCTTGATTAGATCAGACAATGTAACAAAGACCACAGAACAGTCACGTAACAGAACTAGAAGCAGAAGTTGTCATGATCATAAAGTTTTGGTGGCTGCCAATAAACTTGAGGATAAAATAGTAAGACAGGCAAAACAAAGGGGGTTAGATAGTTGGAAAGAATTTGGAGTTTATTCTGAGGTAACAGATAAGGGTCAACCAGCTTTGTCGCATAGATGGGTTTGTACTGAAAAAGTCCTTGCAGATGGGACTTATAAGGCTAAAGCGAGTTTAGTAGCTAAGGGTTTTGAAGAGAAACTGGGTGATACAGATGTTCCAGTGGATTCTCCCACTGCTGGAAAGGTAATCTTAAAAATCTTGTTGGCAATTTTGGCAACATTTTCATGGGAGTGCAGGTGAATTGACATAAAAGTCGCCTTTCTGCAGGGCGATACTTTCTGAAATCGCCTCAAGAGGCAGCAGATGTGGAAGGAAAACAGTGGAAACTAAACAAATGCGTCTATGGCCTGAATGATGCTTCCAGGATATGGTATTTTTTGGTGAGATCCGTTTTGCTGAAAATAGTTTGTGTTCAACTAAAATCAGATCCCGCAATATTTTATTGGTACTATAACAGAAAACTTTCAGGCATCTTCATGATGCTTGTTGATGATTTTTTATGGGCTGGTACTGTGGAATTTGAGAAATTCATCATTAATTAGATCAGAGTAGAATTTAAAATTGGGAGTCAGGCCTGTGGGGCTTTTAAATCTATTGGTTTAGATATTCAGCAGAGTGGGTCTGGTATAACTTTAAATCAACAGTCCTATTTAGAGAGTGTTACTCCCATCCTGGTGAATCGTACTAGGTCATCACTGAAAGGTGAGGTTATATCCAAAGAAGAGACAGAGCAATTACGAAGCTTGATTGGTCAGTTGAACTGGTTGTGCACTCAGACTAGACCAGATGCTGGTTTTGATGTGTTGGAGTTAAGCACTTCAATAAAACACCCCACAGTAGAGAATATTTAAAGGGCAAATAAAACATTATGGAAATTAAATATCGATAAATGTGTTTAAGTTCCCATCCTTAGGTGGCCCAAAGGAAATGAAGCTCGTTATCTTTAGCGATGCTTCACATGCTAATCGTCCTGATGGGTATCCTGGTGCAGCTGGTTTCATAGTGTTTCTTATGGGTGAGAATGGGAAAGGTTGTCCTTTAGCTTGGGAAGCTAAGAAAGTAAGAAGGGTTGTTAAAAGTACTCTGGCTGCTGAAACACTGGCTCTTGTCGATGCAGTGGATATGGGATTCTATTTGGCAAATATTTTGAGTGACATCCTGTACAATGGGAGTACTGACGATAGTATACCCATTGAATGTTATGTAAACAATCGTTCATTGTGGGATAATGTACACTCTACGAAAAATGTGAGTGAGAAAAGATTACGGATTGACCTCGCTGGCTTGAAACAAATGCTGGAGAGAAAGGAAATCTCTAAAATTAAATGGGTGGATTCAAGCCATCAACTGTTTTACTAAAAGAGGTACATGTACGAAGAAATTATATGGGGTCCTGGAGAAGGGTCACCTCACAGTGTAATGCTTTGACTAGTATAAGTTGTAAAGAGTATGGGAGTTTTTGATTTTCGAAATTTTTGTTTGTATTGTACATATGAAGTTTAATTTTTTTTACTTAAAGAGAGGGAATGGAATCTGTTAATAATATGATTTTTATCAATTAGTGTTAATTGTATTCAGATGGTGGGTATCAATTGGGGACTCGATTGTATCCTTTTCTAGGAGAGCTTATCTCGGGTGTGGGGGATGTGTAAAGGGAATCTCTGTGAGTAAAGGCTTGGAAACAACCAAAGGCCAAGCTCTAGTATTCTATTCTTCACCACATGGCTATCCAATCTTAATAATAGAGGTGATATTGGAGTATCATTTGAACTCAAAGGAGTTACTGAGGCCAAGAATATTGATAAAAGGTGGAGCCATCAACGGTAATGTGTGGTAGACTTGTGAAAGATATGAACAAAATCCATCTTTTGAAGAATTGAAGTAAACAAGATTTGAATTGATCCATTGGAGGGCATAGAGGAGACCATGAAGCCAAAAGGCTGTGAACACTGAGGACATAAAGTCTGAAGGAAGTTGATGAATGTGAAGTGAAATCATCAGCAAAAGAATTTCATAGGATTGGATGATGAATGAAAGAGGTCATAATTTGAAGGAGGATCATAATGGGAGAGAGGGCAGAGCCCTTGAGAATCCTGAGTTAATGAAAAAGGAGTTAAAGGATGAGCTATCAACTGTAGCATAGACAGAGCAACTTGAGAGGAAACTTGACATCTTTGGTGAAAAGCTATATGAGGGCAGCTTTTTAAAAAGTGCACAATGTGAGGCACTGTTGAAGACTTTAGGGATGCTCAAGGCAATGAGAAATAATTTGCCAAAGCAGTCAAAATCAGAGGCCCAGTTAACAGTAATGCGGGGAACAAGATCATCAGTGCAATGGCCTTATTGACAACTATGCTGGTGGTTCTGGATTAGGCCAGAAGTTTCAAGGTGTGAAATAATTTGAGAGTTAACAACGGTTAACTTTGCAAAGTATTAACAAAAGGGGACTGGTTAGAATGAATTATCTTAGAAATGGAATAAAAATGATGAAAAGGAAAGGTGGACTTGGGAGTAAGAGAAATTGAAGAGAAGACAAAAGCCAGAGGTAAATTTGAAAGCAGACATCTGGAAAATGATGGAACAGATACTATCAGGATGTGAGGCTTTCCTTTGATGTTTCATGATTTGTCTTCATTGATGTGAATTCTATTTCATGCATATTTCTTAGTGTAGATGAAACCATTGTTTTTTGTATTTTAAGGAACATGGGTAAGGGTCATCACTATTTTGACCTGGAAACGGTGGAATCAAGTGGTTTTTTTCCCCCCTAACTGGCCAGCAGCTCCAGGAGGTTAGCAGGGAAAGGATAATGCAGTGAGTAATCACCATGTGCTATCTTGGGGATGTGAAACAAACTAAAGCAGGATTTGGATCCTCTTGCTCTCTTCATTAAGATTACGTGTAACTTCACATGAGTGCTTTAACCCAGAAGGCGAAAATTTACTTCTAAGGGCAAGTATTAACATGGTGATACCAGAATGTGCCTTAATGTACTTTACAACACTTTCACATTCATTGTGATGAAAATAATGTACTGTTGTCTCTTCCAAACACAAAAAGATTTGCCAAATATTCTTTCATGAACATGGTGCCTATGTGAAAATGTAATTGAAAAGAATAAACTCACTTTGCTGCCTGGCTCCAACCAAAGTTTTAATCCATTTGACAACTGTCTGCGACGATGGTGCGATACTTCTCTGTTCATGGGTATGCAATCTTTTTTAAAGCAATAGGGTATTCCAAACCTGAATGCCCTAATGTGGGTATTTTTGAATCTTAATTTAATTCACAAGTAATGGTCGAAACTAATAGTGATCCACCTCGTATTGAGGGCAGGACAGCGGAAGGGATTTGACAATATAATAAACAATTGTTTCATTACACAATGTAAGTGAAGAAACGAGGGATAATTGGGCATTGGACCTAGTTTTCAGTAGTGGCCCTGATGCAGTATCAAACCTCTATATGTGGAACACTTGTACGGTAATATTGTTAGATTGAACTTGATTGACCAAACCAAAGCTGCTGAAAACTTAATGCTAGTATAAGATTTTAAGAGGACTAAATTTGGAAAGATAGCAGATGAATTGAGCAGGATTTATTGGGTGGTCCTCATCACCAGGAATAATAATACTGAAGCAAAATGGAATGCCTTCAAAACCACACTTCTGCAAAAGGAAGCCATGTATTTTCATGTTAAAAGGAGGGCACATGTTAAAACCAGCCAAGTTCACTCACAGGTCATGTCCAAAGCCAAATCGGGCTTGAGGAGAATTTTTTTTTTGCAGATTTCTAACAATTCTCGGAACAGTGATGGGTATTTAAGCCAACAAAAGCTTCTGTCAGAGCAGCCAATATAGAAGAGGATAGTGGATAGATGTGGTTGTAATAGAAAGGTCTTTTTAGCTCTGTTAGGTGTCAGAAGGCCATTAAGGACTGTATATGGCCATTATAGGTTTCTTTGGCAGATTCAGATGGACTACCAGGATATGTCAGAGTTTTAAATGGCTATTTTGCAGCGGTCTTCGCTACTGAAGATGATGCAAGGTTACCAATAATACAGCATAGAGCTAATGCTATAATTGATCATGTGAGAGTAGATGCAGATATAGTCTTGGCTAGAATAAGTCATCTCAAAACAAATCATGCTGCTGACCCTGACGACATTTTATGGTGCTCAAAGAAATGGAGGCTGTGCTCTGCAAACCTCTTGCTTATACATCCACTCACTGAGGTCTAGGATTATTCTCATGGACTGAAGAGAGGCCCATGTGGTGCCTACATTAAAAAGGGCAATTTGGCAGAACTGGGAAATTAGAGGTCCATTAGTTTGACTTTGGTTATAGGCAATTCGCTGGAAGGGATCATTAGATATAAACTGTACAATCACCTTGATAGATGAGTTATTAGGGAATCTCAATATGGAAAAGAAGTTCCTGCCTCACCATCCTGATTGAATTTATTGAGGAAGTTAAAGAGGGTGGGTTGATCATGTGTATCTTAATTTTCTTAAAACCTTTCACAAAGTGCTGTGCAAAAGGCTACTTAATAACATTGAGTCTTGTGGGATTGGCGTGCAGATTTTGGACTGGATAAGGAACTGGCTGCTTTCTCGTAGACGTTAGGTAGTTGTTAATGGCAGTGGTTCAGTGTGGGTATTGGCTACTAGTGGAACACACAGAAATTTAGGGTTGTTGCACTTCACCTTTGTCACTCAGTGTAAATTAAGGTGCTGGGCAGGCGGGGGGACTGTCCACACTTTTGGGAATGATACAAATATCTGTGCAGATAAGAAAAATAAATTGCAGATGGATCTTGATGGGATGTGGAAATGATGAATGTATCTGGCAGATATATTTTAATGTGGATAAATGTAACGTAATGCATTTTGGGTGCTGAAAAATCCAAGCACGTGTACATCATGCAGGGTTACAAGCACAAGGCTGCTGAATGAGGAAAGGACCTGGGTGTTATAGTATGTGAGTCATTGAAGATTAATGACCAGTGCCACCAGGCTATTGCAAAAGTAAATAGGGTGTAAGGATGTATTGCCAGGACAATTAAATATAAAACAACAAATACTGTTCTTTCTTTGTGTAAGGCTTCATCTAGAATACTGTGTCCAATTTTGGTCCCCTCTCATGGGTGATATAGAGGCCCTGGCAAAGGGTCAGAGGAGGGCCGCTAGATTGTTACCCTCAGTTACCGTATAGGTTTAGAGAGCTGTGGCTTTTTACTCCGAAAAGAGTAGACTTTGAGGATCTTTGATTAAGACCCTTGAAAATTATGAAAAGATTAAACTCAGTCCAAGAGAATAAGCTGTATAAGCAAGATAGGTTAGGGAAGACCAGGGGCCATAAGTATAGGATATTTAAGCATAGGAATAGGTTTTTATTTTTGCAGAGAGTCATCAAGCTCTGGAAGAATTTGTGCAGTGAACACAGATGCTGCAAGCATTCAAAAGGGCATTAGATGAGTTCCGGAGAGCAGTCAAAATAACAGCATATTGAATGAAAGTGGGTCACTGAGTGATGTCACCCGGTCACCATGATCTCCTGGAACTTGTTTGATCAGCTTCATGAATCAGAGGGAAATTTTTCTCTTTTTTTTTTAATGCCCATCCAGGAGATTGCATGGCAGTTGGCTGGAGGGTGTGGATGTGAAGAAGTTACACCATGTATATGATGGGCCAGATGGACCAACTGATCTTTTTTGTATGTTCATTTGACAATATTACAAAGGAGCTATTGTGAATGTCACGTGTAACACAAGCAAAGTTACAAGACATTTGGCCACTGCGCCTTACGAATCATGATGGTGGGATATTCTTTCTGTGCATCGAGACTGAATACATTAGGAGGCAGCATTGGAACATGACACACAAGTACTTGGAACAGAGGGATGCAACTCTGATTTCGCCCTGCTCCTCTGAGTTCCCAACTTCTGCATTCCAGAGGAAGTCATTTATCTTCTGGGATCGGGAAGTGTATCACTATATTTGCTGCAGGGCACCTCTTGTGGCCAGTTGAAAAGCAGCACAGGCCGAAGATGGGGGGACAGCTCACGCAGCCACCCTTGCAGCCAAAGGGGGTGCTTGGACTAGTGAGACTTGTCAGTAGACAATGAAAAAGGGGAAAGGATATCATGCCCTAACTGATACATAGTTCAATGTCATTATTCAAAACTTTTTGACCACAAACCTTTCATAACAAATGTTGTGCCTGGTGTTAGCAGGAGTTCAATTCACAAAAAAAAAGATTAATTACTTTGTCAGTCCTTACAAGTTTGTAATAAATTCTTTTGACTGACAGTGCAGTTTTCCCTTAAGCAATATTGTTCTTCAGTTCTGAGAATTGTTTGGATTCAACATACGGAGAAATAGCCTCATTGTATTAATAAAAAAAACCATAGTAGGTTAGCCTAGTCTGCCCGAGTAGTATTTAAATTTTTATTTGGAATTGGGCTAGAATTTACTTTTCAGGGAGTTGTATTTGCGGAAAAGTTCTAAGCTTGAACTAAATAGTACAAAAAAAATTACCAGCTGACCTGTTGATAACTCTTGTTTTTTGGCACTGAGAGTTCAGCCCCAACACACAGTGCTGAGATTTATCATGGGTCACTTCAGAAACCAACTGTCTCTGGATGGAAAGTAGAAACATTTTCTGTTCTCTATCATTACCACACCACAAGTAGGAAAAAAAAAAGTATTGCACCATATTTTATCCTTGGGTATCACGCGACAGTTAAAGCCATATTCATTTGTGTTTTAGGAGTTTTATTACTTCCACGATTCTCCAAACCATTACACAGTTTGCATATACCTTTATCTCCCTACAAATTAGTTTCAGGTATTTCACTGTCAATTCGCATTACATGGCTACAAATCATTTTAATCTGTCTAGTTCAGGTACTGACGTGTATTATTCATATCCTGAAGTAGCTTTATGAAATTTGACCTTAGTTCTGCCTCCTTATGAAGTGTTTTTCTGCAAAGGTATTTATTACAAAAATAAGCCAGTTGCATTTTAATGAAGGACATGAGCCTGAGTCAGCATTTATTTGGCTGATCTGCTTGAGTATGTACTTCAGAAATCATGTACTTTCTCAATTTAAACAGGTTGATAACTGCATTAAAATAACCCAGAATGGAATGGAACACATTCACTAGTATATTAAAAATAGGGCACAGAGAAAATTAAACTCTCATAACTTAAAATTTGATTGGTAGAGTTTGCTTGCAATTGGATTTCCCCATAATTCAGTTTAAACATTTTGAGGTTTTGGTTGCTAAGTGATGAATAAATGAAAATTACTGGAAATTGAACAGTTAAAATATTTTTACGCAGAAAAGCTTACGACAATACAGCTTAATTTATCATACAGAGTGTTCCATCAGACAAGAGAGGAATACATTTCAAGAATCTTGCATGCCATTAATGCTACTGATTTACTTATTCTGGTGCTAATGCTAAACAAGTTGGGGAATTGTGCTTCATGATTTTCTTCTCGTATTCCAACCCAGCTCTCCAGAAATTCTGCTTTGGTGGTAAGAAGGCTCTTGCAATGTAACATTTTATTTTTCTGATCAAAGACTTTTTCCAGCTTAAGTGGCTGTGACTTTATTAAAGCTGCTTTCCCCCGAGCCTTTGACAGTTTTCCTCTCTTTTCCTACAAAATAAAAGCTGGTGTTAGAACAACCGGCCAAGTCATTGGAGTGCAGTATGAGAACTGCATGGTTTTGGGAGACACGATAAAATGGTATGTCAGCAAGCGACATTTGGTGGTGCTGAATGGGGAACAACGGAGAGAGGGCAGCCCATGAACAAAGAAAATATTGCAGGAGGTGATGGAGGAAATATCCACACCCCGTACACCGTATCTATCAGTCCCACCACAGCTAGGTGTGCCATCGAAGACTGCGGCTCAGTCACCAAGCTGTGCCATAGCCTTGCAGCCAGGTTTGCAGACCATCCATACTTAAGAAAAGACATACTTGCTCTCGAGGCAGTACAAAGAAGGTTCACTCGGTTAATCCCGGGGATGAGGGGGCGGACGTATGAGGAGAGGTTGAGTAGGTTGGGACTCTACTCATCGGAGTTCAGAAGAATGAGAGGCGATCTTATTGAAACATATAAGATTGTGAAGGGGCTTGATCGGGTGGATGCGGTAAGGATGTTCCCAAGGATGGGTGGAACTAGAACGAGGGGGCATAATCTTAGAATAAGGGGCTGCTCTTTCAAAACTGAGATGAGGAGAAACTTCTTCACTCAGAGGGTGGTAGGTCTGTGGAATTTGCTGCCCCAGGAAGCTGTGGAAGCTACATCATTAAATAAATTTAAAACAGAAATAGACAGTTTCCTAGAAGTAAAGGGAATTAGGGGTTACGGGGAGCGGGCAGGAAATTGGACATGATTTTAGATTTGAGGTTGGGACCAGATCAGCCATGATCTTATTGAATGGCGGAGCAGGCTCGAGGGGCCGATTGGCCTACTCCTGCTCCTATTTCTTATGTTCTTATGTTCTTATCCAGGGCTGTTTTAAGAATGACAACTACACTGAATTTTCATGCCACTGGGTCCTTGAAGACATTTACAGGGGATATGGTGCATGTGAGACATTATACTGTCCATTGCAGCATCAGGAAAGTGAGAGATGTCCTCCCCGAACACCACCAGACTGTTACCTAATTCAGCAAGGTTTGGCAGTAGCAACAGGAGAGATATTTCATGGCCACGGTGACTTTCCCAGAGTGCAAGTGATGATGAACTGCACGTAGATAGCCATTTGACCATTAGCACACTCAATGGGAAAGACTTGGATTAATTTAATGTGCACCTGAAAATTCTTTTCTGCCCCTTTTCAGCAGCCATTTTGACACCATTTTCTACACCAGGCAATGTCCTTGCTTTGAATTTGTTTCAGCATTCTTTGTAATCCAGGACTGATGAACAGGAATTACCACAACAACATTTTAAACAACATAATGTACAGGAACTTTCAGCCGCTCTCAGCTACTGCCAACAAACTAACACAGGTTGTTAGGGAAATCTCTCTAACTCACTTAAACTAGCACTTAGTGAAGTAAAGGAACTTTATAAATGTTATCATTATCATTATAGGGGGAACTTGCGATACGCCGAGAACATAGTGATAGAATAATAATGGCGTGCTGCATGCTGCACAACCTTGCCATTAACAAACTCCTAAACCTAGAGGAAGAGCAACTAGACATGGAAAAAGACCACTTGCGGTCGTCACCTGCAGCAAAGAAGTCGGGGTGGAGATGACAATTGGTTTCTGATTGACTTTTTCAATTCATCCATGGACATGGCTCTTTCAATATAGCAATTTAAATCATGTGACAACTTCTGCAAAATTTTGGGCAAGACCTGAGGCACAGTGCGCATTCAAATTTCCTATGGCTTGGAGAGCAATGCTGACTGATGGGTCTGCTCCTTAAAACATAACAGAATTTAAATGTGTGGAGTCATGTGGGGTGCCTTAAAAGCGTATTGCTGTAAGTATTATTCTGAAGTACTCAGTTTAATTTGTCCCTTCCTTTTGGAAAAAAAAAGCTATTTTCCCTTTACTACTCCCCCTGATGTTGCCACCAGCAGGTTCCTGGTTCCTGCAAGGAACCTGCCCAAATTTCCAATTGCCTTTGCTTTGCTTCGGCTGTGCTCCGTGCTGGAAGTTCCTACTGATGGTGAATCTGATTAAGAGGAAATATATATTTTTTTAAAACGCGAAGAGTCAAATAAAGCTAAATATTTTCAAAGCCGTACATGGAATAAAACAGCTCCACAATAACAGACGGAACATGAATCCTCATAGTCATTCGTACTTTGTAGGAACGTAGAGTGGTGGATTGCCATGAAGCCCTGAATCCCTCCATAAGGGTTGCCTATAAAGTGCGTTGAAGCTGCTGAGTATCATGTCCTGGATTGTCTGCTAAATGCACCTCAGCAGCAAGATGAAAAAGGCTCCTTCTTCTCTATTGGAATGTGTACCCACTGCCTCAAATATGTCATAGAGTCATAGAGTTATACAGCACGGATAGAGGCCCTTCGGCCCATCGTGTCCGCGCCGGCCATCAGCCCTGTCTACTCCAATCCCATATTCCAGCATTTGGTCCGTAGCCTTATATGCTATGGCATATGGATATCATTGACATTGAAAAGCTGGCAATTCTCCACTAGGATTACATGTTTCAGCCAATTTTGAACTCTTGAAGTCCTTGTTAACAACCGGAAAGGAATTTTTTGAGCTTTATTAAAGGTGTGTTTTCATTGACTGCATAGAGCTTCATTAACCTTTATGAAATTTTGCAGCTGAGATTCAAATGAGCAATTTGGCCACCTAAAGTAACATTTATTTTTTATTTGCTTAACCAACGAACACTGGATTTATTTAATTCAGTTATTTTATCTCACCTACACATACTATAAGCAGAACATATACAGTAACGTTTGAGTAGATCCATCATATTCCAGATGTTACATTTCATCAAAAGTATTTCAGAAAAAGAAAGAATGCAGAATAAGACATTTGCGAGCATCTGGCAATCTGCAAACCTTCCTTGCCAAACAGCAATTAAACTCTGATTGACCTTGGAGCCTATTAATACCACTCTCACAGAGTGAGTAACTAAGCAATCCCCTTGCAGGAACAGACTAGATCATCAGCTAAATATCATATTTAGAGTCCAGACCCTAAACTACCCATGAGCAATGTCATGGTAGTGGATGTAAGATATTGAAAAAACACTGTTGTTAAGGTATGATGTTTTACAAGATCTGGGTGGAAAACTGGTTAGAGGTTCAATATTTTTCATTTAGTTGGAAACATAGTTCCAAATGTCCTCAAAACACACACAAATATACACAGTTGCAAAATAATTGTTTCACGTACTGAACTCTTGAATACAACATTATAAAATTGTGCTATCAAATATAATCAGTTTTACATAATATTGGTTGATCACTTATGGAATCACATCAGTAGTTGCTTCTGATGTAATGAAGATAATCAACTTATTCTCTTCTTGCTAGGGCAGAAACATTCCTTCCACTTCTTCCGATAGTCCAATGCCATTCACCATTTGCTGAGCATTAGAAATAGTGCAAAGCTGATATGTTACCATTAACTGTCATGTAGCTAAATGTATGTTTCTTCTGAGGGCTGCCATGTCTATTGAATATTTTATGGAATTATTTGATTTTTGCCAACTTTGTTCATAGTGCTTGTAACCTGTCTAATAAATCTTCAGTTTTGCATTATCCTCAATTATAGCTGCATAGTCAAAATGAAGTTAGATCAATGAACTGTGGCTTATAATTGCAATTTTTCTCATAAGACAATTGTGTGTATGTTGCATAATTGCAAATTTAATGAGATTAAAAACGATTTTTGGAAAAAAGTGGTGCCCAATTACATTAAATGTGGGATGTATGATTGACAGGTAAATCAATAGAAGAGATGTAAAGTCCATACTGTGACTTTATGGAAGTCTGTATAACAATTTGTAGTGAGAGTTAAAGCAGAGAAAATGGTTTTATCAAGAACTTTTATCTGATAGCAGAATGTACAAACCTTTTTATGCATGGAATATTTTCGTAATTCATGATGAATACAATGAATGTCGCATTGAGATCTTATAAGTGGAGTATGAAAGCAGTAACAAGTAAATAAAATACTTCAGTCAGGAGGCATTATGTCCCAGGTAACTTTGTCCAATTTGCTATGAGATGAGTATGCCAAAATGTCCTAAAGGATATGTCAAATGTACTACCACAGCAGGTGCTCTGATTTAGTGCCAAGTTATAATACAGATGAGAAACTCGCAAGGTTAATATTAGGAGAGCTGACCGAAAGCTTGTTCAAAGATGTGGGTTTTAAGGAAAGTATTAAAGGAGTAGAGAGAGGTGGATGGATTCAAGGAGAGAATTCCAGGGAGTGGGGCCTCGGCAGCTGAAGGCACAGCCACCAACACTGGAACAAAGGGAGGGGTGGACGCATAGAAGGCTGAAGTCAGAGGAATGGAGAGTGTGGAGGAGGCTACAGAGGTAAGAAGGGGCAAGACCACGGGAAGATTTAAACCCAAGGATAAAAATTTTAAATTTGAGGTGTTGGGCGAACTGGAAGCTGAGGATGGAAGTGAGGGGTAAGCAGCACTTGGTATGGGATTGGATAGGGCAGCAGAGTTTTGGATGAGCTAAAGTTTATGGAGAGTGGAGGATGGGAGGCCGTCCTAGGAGAGCATGTGTGAGGGTTTCAGCAGCAGATGGGCTGAAGGAGGGGTGCAGGCGGGTAACGTTACGGAGGTGGAAGTATGTGGCTGTTGTGATGGAGAGGACATGGGGTCAGAAGGTCAGCACAAGGCTGAAAAGGAAGCCGAGATTGCAAATTTTTTTTTTATTCGTTCACGGGATGTGGGTGTCGCTGGCAAGGCCGGCATTTATTGCCCATCCCTAATTGCCCTCGAGAAGGTGGTGGTGAGCCGCCTTCTTGAACCGCTGCAGTCCGTGTGGTGACGGTTCTCCCACAGTGCTGTTAGGAAGGGAGTTCCAGGATTTTGACCCAGCGACAATGAAGGAACGGCGATATATTTCCAAGTCGGGATGGTGTGTGACTTGGAGGGGAATGTGCAGGTGGTGTTGTTCCCATGCGCCTGCTGCCCTTGTCCTTCTAGGTGGTAGAGGTCGCGGGTTTGGGAGGTGCTGTCGAAGAAGCCTTGGCGAGTTGCTGCAGTGCATCCCGTGGATGGTGCACACTGCAGCCACAGTGCGCCGGTGGTGAAGGGAGTGAATGTTTAGGGTGGTGGATGTGGTGCCAATCAAGCGGGCTGCTTTATCTTGGATGGTGTCGAGCTTCTTGAGTGTTGTTGGAGCTGCACTCATCCAGGCAAGTGGAGAGTATTCCATCACACTCCTGACTTGTGCCTTGTAGATGGTGGAAAGGCTTTGGGGAGTCAGGAGGTGAGTCACTCGCCGCAGAATACCCAGCCTCTGACCTGCTCTCTGCTTCAGCCTGAGATAATATGTAGGGAGGGGTACGGAGTTTGCGGGAAGGATATGGAGTTTGCAATATGGCCAAAGGGCAATGGCTTCCATCTTCCTAGTGTTTTGATGGTGCCACTCCAGGCAGTAAGAGATAAAACTAGTGGCTGTCAGTCTTGTACTCACCGTAGTGGATCGTTTCAGCTTCATGGATATACGAAATCTTAATTACAGCTTGTAGTTCTGTGCTTAATAGTACATTACAGCAATTTTTAAAAAAAATTGGAATGTTTTCAATAAATCGCCAATTACAGGAGATATTTGCCTGTTTAGGAAGAACATAAATAAGAATATAGATCCAAAAGAAAGAGTTTGCATCGCCCAGTTGACAAAAGACTTCAGATTTTCAATTTTTAAATAAAGCTAACTCAATAAAACAGTCGCATTTTTCCATGTAATTTTGTGACTAAAAGACTATTCAGTCCGGCCTCTGCATAGCACAGTTACTGTAGATTCTTTTGGGCTACACAACCATTGTCAATAAGTCGGATTTTATTTTGTAAACTGTGTTACAACCCGAGTTAAAATAAACACCCACAGGGTTCACAAAAAGGCTTCACAAATAGTAGTAATCTGAAATAAAAGCAAGTTATTGCTTAACCCAGCATAAGAAATGGAAAGGAAGTTTCAGATAGTCTAATGTTATGAGTAGGGAGCTTCATCAAAATATCTGTTAGCTGAGTTTTGATTGTCCCTTTCAACCTTTCCCTTTCTGATTGTATGATCTGTCCTCAGTAAGGGCTCAAGCTCAACACTTTCTGCCATAACCTCAACATATTCCATTTTCACCATAATGAGGAGCTCTTCATCTGCTGCTGGTTTCATCTCCACTTTTGTGCAAGGGCTCTTCTCCCTTTTCATTCTGACTTCTCCTGGAAATCACTCTGGCATTGTTTTATCTTTGGACTTTTACATTAAGAACTGCTGCTGTGATATGAATTATCTGATTTCCCCCTTCCTCATACGCTATTCTCTTCCATCACCATCCCTGGGTATGTCCTGTCCCACCGGCAGGACAGACCTACCAGAGGTGGCGGTACAGTCGTGTACACTCAGGAGGGAGTGGCCCTGCGAGTCCTCAACATTGACTCCGGACCCCATGAAATCTCATGGCATCAGGTCAAACATGGGCAAGGAAACCTCCTGCTGATTACCACCTACCGTCCTCCCTCAGCTGATGAATCAGTCTTCCTCCGTGTTGAGCACCACTTGGAGGAAGCACTGAGGGTAGCCAGGACACAGAATGCACTCTGGGTGGGGGACTTCAATGTAGCACCACTACTAACCAAGCTGGCCGAGTCCTGAAGGACATAGCTGCCATACTGGGCCTGTGGCAGGTGGTGAGCAAACCAACACTAGGGAAAAACCTACTTGACCTCGTCCTCACCGAGGTCAAGTAGGTTTGACCTCGCAGATGCATCTGTCCGTGACAATATTGGTAGGAGTGACCTCCGTACAGTCCTTGTGGAGACGAAGTTCCGTCTTCGCACTGAGGACACCTTCCAACGTGTAGTGTGGCACTACCACCATGCTAAATGGGATGGATTCAGAAAAGATCTAACAGGTCAAAACTGAGCATCCATGAGGCGATGTAGGCCATCAGCAGCAGCAGAATTGTATTCCAGCACAAGCTGTAACCTCATGACCCGGCATATTCCTCACTCTACCATTACCAACAAGCCAGGGGATCAACCCTGGTTCAATGAGTGTACAAGAGCATGCCAGGAGAAGTACCAGGCGTATCTAAAAATGAGGTGCCAACCTGATGAAGCTACAACTCAGGACTACATGCATGCTAAACAGCGGAAGCAACGTGCAATAGACAGAGCTAAGCGATTCCACAACCAACGAATCAGATCAAAGCTCTGCAGTCCTGCCACATCCAGTCATGAATGGTGATGGACAATTAAACAACTAACGGGAGGAGGAGGCTCCATGAACATCCCCATCCTCAATGATGGCAGAGTCCAGCACGTGAGTGCAAAAGACAAGGCTGAAGCGTTTGCAACCATCTTCAGCCAAAAGTGCCGAGTGGATGATCCATCTCAGCCTCCTCCCGATATCCCAACCATCACAGAAGCCAGTCTTCAGCCAATTCGATTCACTTCACGTGATATCAAGAAAGGGCTGAGTGCACTGGATACAGCAAAGGCTATGGGCCCCGACAACATCCCGGCTGTAGTGCTGAAGACTTGTGCTCCAGAACTAGCCACGCCTCTAGCCAAACTGTTCCAGTGCAGCGACAACACTGGCATCTACCCGACAATGTGGAAAATTGTCCAGGTTGTGTCCTGTCCACAAAAAGCAGGACAAATCCAATCCGGCCAATTAACGCCCCTTCAATCTACTCTCAATCATCAGCAAAATGATGGAAGGTGTTGTCAACAATGCTGTCAAGTGACACTTACTCACCAATAATCTGCTCACTGATGCTCAGTTTGGGTTCCGCCAGGACCACTCGGCTCCAGACCCCATTACAGCCTTGGTCCAAACATGGACAAAACAGCTGAATTCCAGAGGTGAGGTGAGAGTGATTGCCCTTGACATCAAGGCAGCATTTGACCGAGTGTGGCACCAAGGAGCCCTAGTAAAATTGAAGTCAATGGGGATCAGGGGAGAAACTCTCCAGTAGCTGGAGTCATAACTAGCACAAAGGAAGATGGTAGTGGCTGTTGGAGGCCAATCATTTCAGCCCCAGGACATTGCTGCAGGAGTTCCTTAGGGCAGTGTCCTCGGCCCAACCATCTTCAGTTGCTTCATCAATGACCTTCCCTCCATCATAAGGTTAGAAATGGGGATGTTCGCTGATGATTGCACAGTGTTCAGTTCCATTCACAACCCCTCAGATAATGAAGCAATCCATGCAGGAATGCAGCAAGACCTGGACAACATCCAGGCTTGGGATGATAAGTGACAAGTAACATTTGCACCAGACAAGTGGCAGGCAATGACTATCTCCAACAAGAGATCAGGCATTCAGATAATGACCATCTCCAACCTCCCCTTGACATTCAACGGCATTACCATCGCCGAATCCCTCATCATCAACATCCTGGGGGTCACCATTGACCAGAAATTTAACTGGACCAGCCACATAAATACCGTGGCTACAAGAGCAGGTCAGAGGCTGGGTATTCTGCAGCGAGTGGCTCACCTCCTGACTCCCCAAAGCCTTTCCACCATCCACAAGGCACAAGTCAGGAGTGTGTTGTAATACTCTCCACTTTCCTGGATGAGTGCAGCTCCAACAACACTCAGGAAGCTCGACACCATCCAAGATAAAGCAGCCCTTTTGATTGGCACCCCATCCACCACCCTAAACATTCTCTTCCTTCACCACCGGTGCACTGTGGCTGCAGTGTGTACCATCCACAGGATGCACTCCAGCAACTCGCCAAGGCTTCTTCGACAGCACCTCCCAAACCCACGATCTCTACCACCTAGAAGGACAAGGGCAGCAGGCACATTGGAACAACACCACCTGCACTTTCTCCTCCAAGTCACACACCATCCCGACTTGCAAATATATCGCCGTTCCCTCATCATCGCTGGGCCAAAATCCTGGAACTCCCTAACTAACAGCACTGTGGGAGAACCTTCACCACTCGGACTGCAGCAGTTCAAGAAGGCGGCTCACCACCACCTTCTCAAGGGCAATTAAGGATGGGCAATAAATGCCGGCCTTGCCAGTGACGCCCACATCCCATGAACGAAAAAAAAATGATCTCCCTCTGATCTTTTAGCTCCCCATTTCCATCAAATCTGCCAATATGGTTGGCATTGGTTGCCTAATTGGCGGAGGGGTCAAGAACCAGTGGACATAGATTTAAGGTGATTGGCTAAAGAAACAAAAGTGACATGAGGAGAAACGTTTTTACACAGCGAGTGGTTAGGATCTGGAATGCACTGCCTGAGGGCGTGGTGGAGTCAGATTCAATCATGGCCTTCAAAAGGGAACTGGATAAGTACTTGAAAGCAAGCAATTTTCAGGGCTACGAGGAAAGGGCAGGGGATTAAAATCGGGGATGTGCAAGAGGCCAGAATTGGAGGAGCGCAGAGATCTTGGAGGTTGTAGGGCTGAAGGAGATTACAGAGATAGGGAGGGGCAGGGATTGCTCTTGCATTGAGCCAGTGTGGACTCAATGGGCCGAATGGCCTCCTTCTGTGCTGTAACCTTTCTATGATTTGAAAGATGGAAGGACCTCCACATGACTGAAACTAAATGATAATTGTCTGACTCGTCTACCATTCTCCACCTTGATCATAATTGTATTCCAGCAAGAATGAGCTCCTTCAGTAGCCATGATGTGGAGATGCCGGTGATGGACTGGGGAGAGATGAAAAGGGGGAAGAAAAGAAAGAACAGAGCAATAATGACAATTGACCCATCAATTGTTTCTAATACACAATGTAAAATTTACATTTTAAAGATTCTAACTTCATTAATCGCCTAAGGGAGGTGAATGACCACAGATAGAACTTTTGAGGAACAAAGCATTCCAAAAAGTGGCTTTACAATATGCTAACATAATCTCGTGGTCCCAAAGGAATGGAGCATAATATTAATTAAAAATATTGAACAAGCTTTGTCTACTTCATCCTTATAGTCTTTAGCCCCATTCTTAACCAGATCCTCATGTAGCTCATTTTAAAGCAGTTGATCAACATAACATTAACAACTTTTGATGTGAATCTGTGATGTCATCTACTCTTGTGAAGGGAGGGAAATTCTTCTCATCTTTAGTCTTGCCTATGTCTGTTAATTTTGTAGCCCTGTATTTTTTGGTTCTAAAATCATTGAATAACATATATCATCTGTGCCTTCAACATTGTGCTTGGATCATATTCCCTCTTGATACTGTTCTGTCCAATGATAATTTAAATTCTCTGTGCCATTACTCATGGTTCATGATTTTAAATCCCTCCATGGTCTCGCCCCTCCCTATCTCTGTAATCTCCTTCAGCCCTACAACCTCCAAAATCTCTGCGCTCCTCCAATTCTGGCCTCTTGCACATCCCCGATTTTAATCCCCTCCACAATCGACAGCCATGCCTTCAACTGCCTAAGCCCTAGCCTCTCGAATTCCCTCCCTTAGCCTCTCTACCTCTCTCACCTCCTTCTTGGAACACTTCTTGAAACCTACCTCTTTGACCAAGCATTTGATCACCTGTCCTAATATCTCCTTACGTGGCTCGGTGTCAAATTTTGTTTGATAATCGCTCCTGTGAAGCGACTTAGGACGTTTTACAACATTAAAGGTGCTATATAAATGCAAGTTGTTGTTGTTATTGTTAAGTCCTGGAATCATCCTTAAAACTTTTCACTGAAACCACTCCAACGAAGCAGTGTTCTTTTAATGCTAGCGTGCCCAAAACCTCACACAGCATTCCAAAAAGTGGCTATTATAATAGGCTAACATAACCTATTTTGACTCAAATTTTGTTGAGATTGATCTCAATGCTTGATTGGTATAATTCATAACAGCCCCATATCGATTGGATACTTTGTGAATGGTTACATCTTTGCTAATGTACATTGGTCATTGAATTGTGGAGTTCAATTCACTTGAGACAAATCTGGAAATCTGGTCTATGGAATGCTTGTAAGTAATATAAAATATTGCACCATGCTGAACAGATCACATATACTACAACATCTATCTGCTTTAGTTTTCCGTTAATTATTTTTTTTCTAAATGGGTTGTACCGGTTTTATAGAACTTCAGTGGAAAGCCCTCATAAATTGTATGTTGTGCACTTCCTGTTATAGTACACTTCTAATAGCACTTAGCAAGATTGATCTACCTTAGGCCTGGATTTTATTAGTATTATCCACAACATATGTTTCGGTGATGTATTGGTGAACACGCTGAGTGCTTGGTCCATAACTAGTAATTCATCTTGTCCTTTTTTTCCTGTTTGTACTAACTGTCATGACATTTATGAAGTGGTGTTTTGTTTTTAATTTTGTGGAAAGATAAATTTACTGCGCCGGGTTCAAGGCATACTTCCTGTGCAAAGTAACAAATCAGATCAAACCAGATCACAGTGTTCACCATTTACAACCGCACTGAGATTCACATAAATTTTGTTCCTGTCTAGTACATCCTTGATCTGAACATTGCTGCCAGTTTCTGCCATTTAGTACATATGCACTACAGAGCGACAATGTGTGACGAGTGTTCAGAATATATGTTAGAAATTAAGAAATAATCTTCAGCGTTTACCATTTTAGTGAGGAATGAAACAATTCACGACTAAACTGACTCTGACGATCTTTGTATATCACTGTATCTGTGACCATGTTGAATAATTTGCATATTAACTGCACAATTCACTTTTAAATTTCCATCAACATGAAAATCTGTGGCCATTTTCTGTTTTTGGAGGCGGTGATGTTAATCTCTCCATTTTTGTTTGTTTTAATGACAACGACTTGAAATGCTGTTGGTCTGGTTTCCACTGGGTGAGTTACTTCAGCTTGAATTCAATGTAGACAAATGTGAGGTCATCCACTTTGGATCAAAAAAGGATAGAACAGGGTACTTTCTAAATGGTAAAAAGTTAAAAACAGTGGATGTCCAAAGGGACTTAGGGGTTCAGGTACATAGATCATTGAAGTGTCATGAACAGGTGCAGAAAATAATCAAGAAGGCGAATGGAATTCTGGCCTTCATATCTCGAGGACTGGAGTACAAGGGGACAGAAGTTATGCTGCAGCTATACAAAACCCTGGTTAGACCGCACCTGGAGTACTGTGAGCAGTTCTGGGCACCGCACCTTCGGAAGCACATATTGGCCTTGGAGGGAGTGCAGCGTAGGTTTACTAGAATGATACCCGGACTTCAAGGGTTAAATTACGAGGAGAGATTACACAAATTGGGGTTGTATTCTCTAGAGTTTAGAAGGTTAAGGCGTGATCTGATCGAAGTTTATAAGATATTAAGGGGAACGGATAGGGTGGATAGAGGGAAACTATTTCCACTGGTTGGGGATTCTAGGAGTAGGGGGCACTGTCTAAAAATTAGAGCCAGACCTTTCAGGAGCGAGATTAGAAAACATGTCTACACACAAAGGGTGGTAGAAGTTTGGAACTCTCTTCCACAAACGGCAATTGATACTAGCTCAATTGCTAAATTTAAATGTGAGATGGATAGCTTTTTGACAACCAAAGGTATTAAGGGATATGGGCCAAAGGCAGGTATATGGAGTTAGATCACAGATCAGCCATGATCTTATCAAATGGCGGAGCAGGCACGAGGGGCTGAATGGCCTACTCCTGTTCCTATGTTCCTATGATTTCTTTACCCTCAATACCAGAAATGTATTCATTCATGACTCGCCCTGAATAATGCTCGTTCCACGCCTCTCACATGGCAATGACTTAACTGGTTGAGGAAGAGCCAAGATCATTAATTCAGCCTTGGAGATCAGGAAACTAAGAAATTGAGCAAAGCAGTGAATTTGTAAAATCAAACTTTTGTTTAAATAAGTCTCCATGTATTTATATCTCTACATTTAAACAATGAATAACTAATGGACTAACACAGTTAGTTTTTCTCTTCTCAACATCATGGTAGACTTTCTTATTTCCTGCACCTGGGGAATGGGTGTTCCCCGTTTGCAGGGAAGAGAATGGTGCACAGACTGTTACATTAAATATTAGTTTCCATCGTGCAACCCTGGCATTTCCTGGGGCTTCCCCTGTGCTTGTAGATCAGCCATGATCTTATTGAACGACGGAGCAGGCTCAAGGGGCCGTATGACTTACTCCTGCTCCTATTTCTTAAGTTCCTATGCAGTAGGTACAGGCCCAAGGTTTGTATTTTATTGTGGCTGGAGTGAGCATTTCAGGCTTCCTGCCTCATATTCCTGAGGATATGATCATTGGGCACCTGAAGATACCGAGTGCAAGGGCTTGCCTGGGACTGAAGGGACTGCCAGGTTCCTGGAAGTTGGTCCAAGAGGAGCCGAGCCGAGCGGAGGGAGCGTCCGATAAAAGGCGGGATTTCAGAGCGCTGAGAGGAGCCGAGCCGAGCGGAGGGAGCGTCCGATAAAAGGCGGGATTTCAGAGCGCTGAGTGCAGCTGAGAGGAGCCGAGCCGAGCGGAGGGAGCGTCCGATAAAAGGCGGGATTTCAGAGCGCTGAGAGGAGCCGAGCCGAGCGGAGGGAGCGTCCGATAAAAGGCGGGATTTCAGAGCGCTGAGAACAGCTGAGAGGAGCCGAGCCGAGCGGAGGGAGCGTCCGATAAAAGGCGGGATTTCAGAGCGCTGAGAAGAGCCGAGCGGAGGGAGCGTCCGATAAAAGGCGGGATTTCAGAGCGCTGAGAGGAGCCGAGCCGAGCGGAGGGAGCGTCCGATAAAAGGCGGGATTTCAAAGCGCTGAGAGGAGCCGAGCCGAGCGGAGGGAGCGTCCGATAAAAGGCGGGATTTCAGAGCGCTGAGAGGAGCCGAGCGGAGGGAGCGTCCGATAAAAGGCGGGATTTCAGAGCGCTGAGAGGAGCCGAGCCGAGCGGAGGGAGCGTCCGATAAAAGGCGGGATTTCAGAGCGCTGAGAGGAGCCGAGCCGAGCGGAGGGAGCGTCCAATAAAAGGCGGGATTTCAGAGCGCTGAGAGGAGCCGAGCCGAGCGGAGCTGCGACCGAGTTCAAAGTGACGTCAGGAATCAGATCGGGACGCGACACAGGGGAGGCACCTGATTGGTGAGTAGGTTCAGGTGAGTATTTCTCCTTATCTACAGTAACTGAAGTAAAAGGAAAGGGAAGGTCTGCAGGTCTTATAGGAAGTAGCGTTTATTTTTTAGTGAAGCAAGGTCCCCAGTGTAGTTAACATTCTCTAAATTGAGAACAATTTAAAGGAGTAAACTCCTTAAAGGGAGTGGTAAGTAGTTTTTCTTTCCTTTTTTTTTCTCTTGACATTGTAGTTGTTCTTAAGCTAATTTAAGGGTTAAGTCATGGCAGGAGATCCCAGCGCCGTGTCATGTTCCTCTTGTGGGATGTGGGAATTCAGGGCTCCTTCCTGTATCCCTGATTCCTTCACCTGCGGGAAGTGTGTCCAGCTGCAGCTATTGTTTGACCGCTTGACGGCTCTGGAGCTGCGGATGGACTCACTTTGGAGCATCCGCGATGCTGAGAAAGTCGTGGATAGCACGTTCAGTGAGTTGGTCACACCGCAGATAAAAATTACTGAGGGAGATAGTGAATGGGTGACCAACAGACAGAGGAAGAGTAGGAGGGCAGTGCAGGGGTCCCCTGCGGTCATCTCCCTCCAAAACAGGTATACCGTTTTGGATACTGTTGGCGGAGATGGCTCACCAGGGGAAGGTGGCAGTGGCCAGGTTCATGGCACCGTGGCTGGCTCTGCTGCACAGGAGGGCAGGAAAAAGAGTGGCAGAGCTATAGTGATAGGGGACTCGATTGTAAGGGGAATAGACAGGCGTTTCTGCGGACGCAACCGAGACTCCAGGATGGTATGTTGCCTCCCTGGTGCAAGGGTCAAGGATGTCTCGGAGCGGCTGCAGGACATTCTGGAGGGGGAGGGTGAACAGCCAGTTGTCGTGGTGCATATAGGCACCAACGATATAGGTAAAAAACAGGATGAGGTCCTACAAGCTGAATTTAGGGAGTTAGGAGTTAAACTAAAGAGTAGGACCTCAAAGGTAGTAATCTCAGGATTGCTACCAGTGCCACGGGCTAGTCAGAGTAGGAATGACAGGATAGCTAAGATGAATACGTGGCTTGAGAGATGGTGCAAGAGGGAGGGATTCAAATTCCTGGGCCATTGGAACCGGTTCTGGGGGAGGTGGGACCAGTACAAATTGGACGGTCTGCATCTGGGCAGGACTGGAACCAATGTCCTAGGGGGAGTGTTTGCTAGTGCTGTTGGGGAGGGTTTAAACTAATGTGGCAGGGGGATGGGAACCGATGCAGGAAGTCAGTGGGAAATAAAGTGGTGACAGAAACAAAAGGCAGTAAGGGAGAGTGTACAGAACATGACCGGACAGATGGTCTGAGAAAGCAGGGCAAAGACCAAGGGAAGACTAGATTAAACTGCATTTATTTCAATGCAAGAAGTCTGATGGGCAAGGCAGATGAACTCAGGGCATGGATGGGTACATGGGACTGGGATGTTATAGCTATTACTGAAACATGGCTAAGGGAGGGGCAGGACTGGCAGCTCAATGTTCCAGGGTACAGATGCTATAGGAAAGATAGAGCAGGAGGTAAGAGAGGAGGGGGAGTTGCGTTCTTGATTAGGGAGAACATCACGGCAGTAGTGAGAGGGGATATATCCGAGGGTTCGCCCACTGAGTCCATATGGGTAGAACTGAAAAATAAGAAGGGAGAGATCACTTTGATAGGATTGTACTACAGACCCCCAAATAGTCAACGGGAAATTGAGGAGCAAATATGTAAGGAGATTACAGACAGCTGCAAGAAAAATAGGGTGGTAATAGTAGGGGACTTTAACTTTCCCAACATTGACTGGGACAGCCATAGCATTAGGGGCTTGGATGGAGAGAAATTTGTTGAGTGTATTCAGGAGGAATTTCTCATTCAGTATGTGGATGGCCCGACTAGAGAGGGGGCAAAACTTGACCTCCTCTTGGGAAATAAGGAAGGGCAGGTGACAGAAGTGTTAGTGAGGGATCACTTTGGGACCAGTGATCATAATTCCATTAGTTTTAAGATAGCTATGGAGAAGGATAGGTCTGGCCCAAAAGTTAAAATTCTAAATTGGGGAAAGGCCAATTTTGATGGTATTAGACAGGAACTTTCAGAAGTTGATTGGGAGAGTCTGTTGGCAGGCAAAGGGACGTCTGGTAAGTGGGAGGCTTTCAAAAGTGTGTTAACCAGGGTTCAGGGTAAGCACATTCCTTATAAAGTGAAGGGCAAGGCTGGTAGAAGTAGGGAACCTTGGATGACTCGGGAGATTGAGGCACTAGTCAAAAATAAGAAGGAGGCATATGACATGCATAGGCAGCTGGGATCAAGTGGATCCCTTGAAGAGTATAGAGATTGCCGGAGTAGAGTTAAGAGAGAAATCAGGAGGGCAAAAAGGGGATATGAGATTGCTTTGGCAGATCAGGCAAAGGTGAATCCAAAGAGCTTCTACAAATACATAAAGGGCAAAAGGGTAACTAGGGAGAGAGTAGGGCCTCTTAAGGATCAACAAGGTCATCTATGTGCGGAACCACAAGAGATGGGTGAGATCCTGAATGAATATTTCACATCGGTATTTACGGTTGAGAAAGGCATGGATGTTAGGGAACTTGGGGAAATAAATAGTGATGTCTTGAGGAGTGTACATATTACAGAGAGGGAGGTGCTGGAAGTCTTAACGCGCATCAAGGTAGATAAATCTCCGGGACCTGATGAAATGTATCCCAGGACGTCATGGGAGGTTAGGGAGGAAATTGCGGGTCCCCTAGCAGAGATATTTGAATCATCCACCGCTACAGGTGAGGTGCCTGAAGATTGGAGGGTAGCAAATGTTGTGCCTTTGTTTAAGAAGGGCGGCAGGGAAAAGCCTGGGAACTACAGACCAGTGAGCCTGACATCTGTAGTGGGTAAGTTGTTAGAGGGTATTCTGAGGGACAGAATCTACAGGCATTTGGAGAGGCAGGGACTAATTAGGAACAGTCAGCATGGTTTTGTGAGAGGAAAATCATGTCTCACGAATTTGATTGAGTTTTTTGAAGGGGTAACCAAGAAGATAGATGAGGGCTGTGCAGTAGACGTGGTCTACATGGACTTCAGCAAAGCATTTGACAAGGTACCGCATGGTAGGTTGTTACATAAGGTTAAATCTCATGGGATCCAAGGTGAGGTAGCCAATTGGATACAAAATTGGCTTGACGACAGAAGACAGAGGGTGGTTGTCGAGGGTTGTTTTTCAAACTGGATGCCTGTGTCCAGCGGTGTGCCTCAGGGATCGGTGCTGGGTCCGCTGTTATTTGTTATTTATATTAATGATTTGGATGAGAATTTAGGAGGCATGGTTAGTAAGTTTGCAGATGACACCAAGATTGGTGGCATTGTGGACAGTGAAGAAGGTTATCTCGGATTGCAACGGGATCTTGATAAATTGGGCCAGTGGGCCGATGAATGGCAGATGGAGTTTAATTTAGATAAATGTGAGGTGATGCATTTTGGTAGATCGAATCGGGCCAGGACCTACTCCGTTAATGGTAGGGCGTTGGGGAGAGTTATAGAACAAAGAGATCTAGGAGTACAGATTCATAGCTCCTTGAAAGTGGAGTCACAGGTGGATAGGGTGGTGAAGAAGGCATTCAGCATGCTTGGTTTCATTGGTCAGAACATTGAATGCAGGAGTTGGGATGTCTTGTTGAAGTTGTACAGGGCATTGGTGAGGCCACACTTGGAGTACTGTGTACAGTTCTGGTCACCCTATTATAGAAAGGATATTATTAAACTAGAAAGAGTGCAGAAAAGATTTACTAGGATGCTACCGGGACTTGATGGTTTGACTTACAGGGAGAGGTTAGACAGACTGGGACTTTATTCCCTGGAGAGTAGGAGGTTAAGGGGTGATCTTATAGAAGTCTATAAAATAATGAGGGGCATAGATAAGGTCGATAGTCAAAATCTTTTCCCAAAGGTAGGGGAGTCTATAACGAGGGGGCACAGATTTAAGGTGAGAGGGGAGAGATACAAAAGGATCCAGAGGGGCAATTTTTTCACTCAAAGGGTGGTGAGTGTCTGGAACGAGCTGCCAGAGGCAGTAGTAGAGGCGGGTACAATTTTGTCTTTTAAAAAGCATTTGGACAGTTACATGGGGAAGATGGGTATCGAGGGATATGGGCCAAGTGCAGGCAATTGGGACTAGCTTAGTGGTATAAACTGGGCGACATGGACATGTTGGGCCGAAGGGCCTGTTTCCATGTTGTAACTTCTATGATTCTATGATTCTATAAGCAGGGAGGTCAGTCAAATTTACTTGTCACCTCCTCAATATGATCTAAAGGCCTCTCCAGCAGCTGCCAGAAGACCAGGAGCGTAGATGCAGGCTTGAGAAGCACTCCTATTTCCTGCCCAATATTTAGATGTACACTCCAGCCAGGTGGTGGGCCTGCCACCTGGTGTGCACCCTGGCCATTCAATTGATCCTGGGGAGGAAAAGCATGGGCAGCTGCTTCCTCTCGGGCGGTGGGCCAGTCGAGACCCGTGGAGCAAAAGCTACTCTATCATCTCCGTAGGCTGTACCTCTATTATATGTTAATCTTAGCTGTACCGATATATCATCCTTGTTAATATACTTTTCTGTTAAATTATAATTACATCTATCTACTTTTGGATATTTGGGTAATAGTTGTAACCTCAGTTAGAACGGAATCAGTCATGAGGGGTGATGTGCTATTTAAATATCATGACACTGAAGGAGCAGTGTCTGTTCCTATCAGCTGTTTTGAACAGGTGTTGCTCTGCTCCATCCCTCCAGGATGTAAGTAATGTTTATTTCATTTAGATTGAATTATAATTTTTTTCTAAAAAAACTATCATTCATATGCTCAGTCCCATTCAGTCGACCACTTGCTAAGTTGACCACTTTCAGCCATTAGTGGTTGACTCAGAATATTTTGACTGTATAACTAAATAAATTATAGAGCAGGAACTGGACACTTTTGCTGTTCACATAGCCTACTGCCAGCTGCCCAACTTTATATGGCTGTGCCTCTGCCCCAGAGCATTCATTCTAAACATGTTAATGCTACTTTAGCATCTTGGCAGGCCACCATTGAAATAACTCCAGTTCAGCAGGTGACTAAAACACACTCTAGTTTTCATATCAACCAGCAGAGAACAGCTCAATTTTCTACTTTCAAATAATTGATAAAGCCTTAATTGACGTCAACAACCAAAAAGCTGATGTGCACAATAATTTTTTCTGAATAAGGCTAACAGTTTCTTATTAACTCTTAGTTTCTTGCCAGCTCTAACATCTGTTTATACCATTGTTTCCATTACACAGTGTTCTTAGTTGTTGAAAATGTTAGAGTAACATTTTCATTCTTTGTGAAATTATACAGTAATAGCTTTGAGAGCGAAGAGACCAAGCCCTGGAATTCCCTCCCTAAACCTTTCCGTCTCTCTTCTCCTTTAAGACGCTCTTTAAAACCTACCTCTCCGACCAAGCTTTTAGACACCGGTCCTAATATCTCCTTGTGTGTGGCTCGGTGTCAAATTTTGTCTGATGACGGTCTTGTGAAGCGCCTTGGAATGTTTTACCACGTTAAAGGTGCTATATAAATGCAAGTTGTTGTTGCTGTAGCTACTGCACTTATTTCTGTGTTGCTCAGACTGTGTGCAAGATATCGTTTGATTTTGAATTGAATTGAAGTTGAATGCACAAGGAAGTGAGACTGTGGTATTGCAGTAGTACAGAGTTACAGAGAGACAGACAGACCAAGAGAAATGATTAGGATGAGCATAAGTGAAAGAGGGCAAGAGTGCAAATGGGATTAGCAGAATGAAAGTCATCATGAGGAACTATTAGCCATTCTCAGTTATTTATCTTCCAGTGTCACCATTAGTCATACTGTAATCTGTTTGTTGATAACATTCACCCCGCAGCTACCTGCTGACAGGTTTGTTGCACCAGCATTTTCTGTACAAGATGCTCCTCTGCCAAAGCAAGCTGCCTTCCTTCTCCTCGTTTTGTTCGACATGATCGTGAGCAAGGACTACCCATTATGCAGACATTTTTCCTGCTCAAACCCCTTCCCTCACAGGCGAAATGCAGCTGTTCAAATCCTGCTGAAGTGGATTATGTTACTAATAGTGGTGAACACTCCTTTCGGCGGCCTGCTGTGCAGGTGGGAGTTCATGCAGAATCAGTAATATATATTTGCAAATGAAGATCAAGTGAGTGCAGGAAGTGCAACCAGACTTGCAGCATAGATGGGACGTGGAAGTTACAAAGGGACATACACAGACTAAATGAGTGGGCAAAACTATGACAGATGAAGTTCAATGTGGTGAAGAGTGTGGTCATCTGCTTCAGACCTGAGAGAGACATATAAGCTGTGGAGCAAAGGGATTTAGTTATCCACTTACACAAATCATTAAAAGCAAGTGCACAGGTACAAAATGGTCAGACCCCATCTGGAGCTCTGTGTTCAGTTTTGGCACCGGATGATAGCAGGGATTAAATTATGAAGACAGGGTTGCACAAATTTGGTCTGTATTCCCTTGAGTTTAGAAAGTTGAGGGGTAATCGAATTGAGCTCTTTAAATAATAAAGGGATTTACTAGGGTAGATACATATAAAATTTCTTCTGGTGAGGCAATCAGAACAATGGGGCACAATCCTGAAATTAGAGCTGGCCATTCAGAAATGAAATCCGGAAGCACTTTTTCACACAATGAGTCGTAGAAATCTGGACCTCTCCGTCCTAAAAGGCTGTGGTGCTGGGTCAGTGAGAATTTCAAGAATGAGATGAATAAACTTTTGTTAGTTAAGGGTAACAAGGGATATGGAGCAATCAGAGAGTAAATGGAGTTAAGGTACAGATTAGTCATGATCTAATTGAATAGCAGAACCAGCCCGAGTGGTTGAATGGCCTACTCTGGTTCCTATTTTCCTATACCGTTTACCTTTGATTGATGCTTGACCAGGAATTTCCAGGCCTTTGTTTCCAGAACTTGCTGCCAGGTGCTGTAAGAATTTAATTTATTTTTCCTTTTGTTTTAAATGGCCACCTAAGTTGGGGAGATTTGGGGCAATTGGGGTAATTTCCTGACTTCAAATGGCCTCCAGGAAACTTCACCAGGTGAGGCCTTCTACCTGAAGTTAGAAAATTACCCCAATAGTGTAAATTTAGCTCTGGTACTATACTAGTATCTAGTTAATCATTTTATATAATTTTCTCTATAACCTAAAACTGGACATTAGTCTTTGTCTGTACGCAGTTGCAGTGGTGTTACATTTTTTGGAGTGACAGGAGAATGTGGCAGGTATCCCACATATTCTGAAGTGTTTGATTTACCATAATCCAGAATTAATTGTTCGACCTGGCTGTGCTAACCCGTTACACACTGGAGAATAAAGACATGAGTTTTGTTTAAAAGAACCTTGCTCTCCTTTTGCATACTGTAGTGCAACCCTGAATGCAAGAAAAATGTCAGGAGAAAGTCTGAACTGCATCAGTTGTTATAGAGGACGGGAAAAGGAGGCCAGAGGCATTTCAGGTGAAGAAAAATAGTCTCGGATTGTTGGATTAGTGTGTTCTGGTGTGACATTCATTATATGTGAGTTGAGCTTGTCGTTGGGGGTTGACCATAGGTATCAATGTCCATGGAAACACTGTGTGCATCTTTCATGTGACCTTGCCCTCCAAACAATTCAGTCACATTGGGCTACCTCAATGGAAATGAATAGTGTGCAATAACATGAGTAATTTGGAGCTGGTTGTCCACAAACCAACTGCACGTTGAGGGAGTAGAAGCCCTT
Organism: Heptranchias perlo; assembly: GCF_035084215.1. Lineage (NCBI taxonomy): Eukaryota > Metazoa > Chordata > Chondrichthyes > Hexanchiformes > Hexanchidae > Heptranchias > Heptranchias perlo. The sequence continues at coordinate 133,198,837 of NC_090328.1, read as the reverse complement.
CCTGTTCCCCACAATTACAAGACAATGTACAAATGCCTATGTGGATCCAGTCGATGCCCTGCACTTTGGCGAAAGCAGACAGCTGGTAAAAACCAGGCTGCCTTTGTTCCTGTTCGTGTTTGTCTGTGCTGAAGAGTATAAATTGACGTGCCTTCTCGTAAAGGGTTTCTGTTACATCAGTATGAATTGTGGCTAATTCCTTCCAAGTCTCCATTGGTTTGTCTTGGGTGGCCATGGAATAGAAATTACAAGCAGTTGTCAGTTTTAATTCTACTCTTAATGACTTTGGCTGCAGATCATATGGCACAGCTCACCGACTGTTTCTTTGCTCAGCCTGAGCTTCTCTTCAGTTCCAGGTCGCTGTGCCTTGATTGGAAGTGATTCGGTCTGGAATAGTTGCTAGGCTGTCTGGGCCCCAAGCTCTGGAATTCCTTCCATAAACTTCTCTGCCTCTCCGCCTCTCTCTAAAAGCAGGACAAATCCAACCCGGCCAATTACCGCCCCATCAGCCCACTCTCAATCATCAGCAAAGTGATGGAAGATGTCGTCGACAGTACTATCAAGCGGCACTTACTCACCAATAACCTGCTCACCGATGCTCAGTTTGGGTTCCGCCAGGACCTCTCGGCTCCAGACCTCATTGCAGCCTTGGTTCAAACATGGACAAAAGAGCTGAATTCCAGAGGTGAGGTGAGAGTGACTGCCCATGACATCAAGGCAGCATTTGACCGAGTGTGGCATCAAGGAGCCCTAGTAAAATTGAAGTCAATGGGAATCAGGGGGAAAACTCTCCAGTGGCTGGAGTCATACCTAGCACAAAGGAAGATGGTAGTGGTTGTTGGAGGCCAATCATCTCAGCCCCAGGACATTGCTGCAGGAGTTCCTCAGGGCAGTGTCCTAGGCCCAACCATCTTCAGCTGCTTCATCAATGACCTTCCCTCCATCATAAGGTCAGAAATGGAGATGTTTGCTGATGATTGCACAGTGGTCAGTTCCATTCGCAACCCCTCAGGTAATGGAGCAGTCCGTGCCCACATGCAACAAGAACTGGACAACATCCAAGCTTGGGCTGATAAGTGGCAGGTAACATTCGTGCCTGACACGTGCCAGGCAATGACCATCTCCAACAAGAGAGAGTCTAACCACCACCCCTTGACATTCAACGGCATTACCATCGCCGAATCCCCCTCCATCAACATCCTGGGGGTCACCGTTGACCAGAAACTTAACTGGACCAACCATATAAATACTGTGGCTACAAGATCAGGTCAGAGGCTGGGTATTCTGTGGCGAGTGACTCACCTCCTGACTCCCCAAAGTCTTTCCACCTTCTACAAGCCACAAGTCAGGAGTGTGATGGAATACTCTCCATCTGCCTGGATGAGTGCAGCTCCAACAACACTCAAGAAGTTCGACACCATCCAGGACAAAGCAGTGCGCTGGATTGGCACCCCATCCACCACCCTAAACATTCACTCCCTCCACCACCAGCGCACTGTGACTGTAGTGTGTACCATCCACAGGATGCACTGCAGCAACTCGCCAAGGCTTCTTCGATAGCACCTCCCAAACCCGCGACCTCTACCACCTAGAAGGACAAGAGCAGCAGGTACATGGGAACAACACCACCTGCACGTTCCCCTCCAAGTCACACACCATCCCGACTTGGAAATATATCGCCGTTCCTTCATCGTCGCTGGGTCAAAATCCTGGAACTCCCTTCCTAACAGCACTGTGGGAGAACCTTCACCACACGGACTGCAGCGGTTCAAGAAGGCGGCTCACCACCACCTTCTCAAGGGCAATTAGGAATCGTCACTAAATGCTGGCCTTGCCAGCGACGCCCACATCCCATGAATGAATAAAAAAATGACTTTTACAACGTTAAAAGTGCTATATAAATGAAAGTCATTGTTGTTGTTTATACCTCAGCACTTTACCAACAAGCTGTTGCCTGCAGATAAGAATAAGAATAGCCTAGATAGAGTGGATAGGAAGGACCTATTTCCCTTAGCGGAGGGGTCAATAACCAGGGGGCATAGATTTAAAGTGATTGGTAGAAGGATTAGAGCGGAAATTAGGAAGTATTTTTTACCCAGAGGGTGGTGGGGGTCTGGAACTCACTGCCTGAGAGGGTGGGAGAGGATGTGCACCTGAAGAGCAGTGACCTGCAGGGCTGCGGACCAAATGCGGGAAAGTGGGATTAGGCTGGGTGGCTCGTTTCTCAGCCGGCACGGACACGATGGGCCGAATGGCCTCCTTCTGTGCCGTCAATTTTCTATGATTGTAATGCAGTTAATGTCAGCATTCATGTCCAGTCTGTACCCTTCACCCTTTTTGTAACAGTTTACAGTGTGTGGAAAATATATACTAGTATCTTTCCAGTAAGTCATTTTTGGTTTCTTGGTGCATGTTTCTGTTCGTCAATTTGTGGAATGACTATGCTGTGGAATAAACATTTAAATTTTGGCAGTCTTTGTCATTTTCAAGTATTCCCCAGTCCACTACAACTTGGAACAGGTGCAGAATAAGCGTTTTTAATGTGCATTAACTGCTATCTCAGAAGAGGATACAGCAGCAATGCAGCATCAGCCACCCTTTTTACTTCTGAGTGAGATTGCCAAATTTTGGGTGGTTTTAGTTCATAAATTTTGAGTCTGAATTTTGAGCATTATTTTCCTTAAGAATCTAATAGGCATCAGAGAGAGGAGGAGTCTTCCATGACATTAGCCTGGGCTAGATTGAAACCCAGGTCGCAAAGATAAAAGGATATTGCACTAATCCACTGCACCACCCAAACCCCACAGTAAATAGTTTTAAAGTTGTAGTGGATGCAGTTTTGTTTAGTATTGTTGTAAACAAGAAAGGGGACTGCCGATGTAGGTCATGTAGACATTCGTGATAAATTCAGTGAATCATTGGGGACAATTTTAACCTAAGCTGCACATCAAGAAACTGACTGGATCGGGTGCAATGCTGGTTTTACACTCCACTCGATTTTACTCTCCATTGAAGTCACACATATAACACACATGTATAGCGAGTTAGGTTAAAATTTACCCCTATGTTGTCTGGCAGTCATTTTGAATAGTTACCATTTTAGAAAATAAATGGATGATCTTTCGCTATCTGACAATAAACTGTGCAAATTCTAATTTAACATACATGTTCCATGGTTGTCCATTTCCTTGTCTATCCAGTGGACCTGTTTCCATTGCATGGTGCCTCATGCTGCTCTTCTTGGGTCTCTCCCTGCACAGACCTTGTCCATTCTGCTCTGTCCTCATTCTTGCTCCTTTGCAGGGTCCATCCTGCTTTCCATTGGCCTGTCTTGCCCAATCAATTCTTCAGGCTTGTTTGCTGCATCATCCAGGAGACTCACTTGGCTTGAAACCTGTGACTGCCAATTCAATATGCAGTGTTATCATTGACCAATTCCATTCATAGTGATGGATTCATGAATGTGATTGCCAGTACTGCAGGTTTATTGTGTGACCATTTACACGTAAGTATTGGTAAAGCAGGTACTATGAGTTGACAAAACACAACATTTGATGATAAAACACCTGTGTGTACTGCATAAACAAAAGAAGTTGGGCACTGTGAGGGTTCCTGTGAAGCAGTCAATAGATAATTTCCCTATCATTTCAGGAGAGTGATAATGATGTGCTTTATGTTGAGAATCACCTTTCCAAGTACATTTTCCTGATCTGTCATGTCCTATGTTACACGTCAATAAAAAGACCCCTAGGTTTCTCACATCTACCTAAATACTCTATAATACAAAATAGAAAAGGCAGTGAAGACTATAGAAACAGGCTGATTGAAAATGCTGTTAGTGTAGGGGAAAAGAATAACAAATTAACACATATGTATAGCTTCAATATTAGTGGGCAATTCAGTTACTTGGATCATGTTCAGTTTCTGCTGTGCTTCTAAATTCTCACTTTGGTCCAACTGTGATTTCTGTTCATTTTCGCTTTATTAAAAGAGCAGAAATTGCAAATGCAGTGTAATGATGCTGCATCTGATAACATGACTGATTAGGCAGCACTTCATCTATGCAAAAATGGATAATTTTGTTCAGCTTCAGGGAATTCAACTGACGAACCAAAAAAAAACTGCAAGTTAACTGCAAATTAGTTTTGAAATGTGCAGCATTACACCATGGGAACAACGTGTGGCTTCAGATCTTGTGATAATATGCTTGCTGAAAATAATATGAGGGAAGAGAAACTTATTAATGGACAGTATTAAAAATCTTTTAATTCAGCAAGACAGGTGTTTGGGTGTTAAGAATGTAAATTGTATGGAGCAGTCAGCTTTTCAATGTCATTCACTGCAACTTTCTGATCAATTGGTATCTCTAAAATGGCTAGCAATTATCTGTCTTTTTGGATAGGAAAATTAGTTCAGGAAATCTAGTTTTCTTGAGCAGCCAGTGAAGATTTAAAGCCATAAAGCAGCATTTAACAAATGCATATTTGCAAATAATGGCCCCTTTGATGAAGCTACATATAGTAAGCACCTTTTTGTTTGATAGCTACATGCTATAAAGTTCCTTCAGTGGCATATTTATTGATGAATACATTTGTCTGTTAGCAAATTGTATCATGACTCATTTAAATTGTCAGATAAGAGAACAATGTTACACGACGGGGTTCAATGAACTCGTATTTTAAAGGGCCACAATATGAAATCATGCAGCAGAAATTTGTCTTAAGCGGAGTACAAAACGGGCTGCTGATTCGGTATCACCCATTTTTCTAACGCCCAAGGACGAATTTATAAGTTTAAAGCTGCAGCATCCCACAGCTTAAGGGTTGGTGTCGATATGCTGTCTTTTCCTAAGTTCAAATCTGGCCAGGGCTAGTGATGGGACCATAGTTTGAGATATAACGTTTGCTTGGTTGAAGATGAAAATTCATTGAAAACTGTAATAATGTTAATTAGTTAAGTCTACACCGGCTAAGATGCAGAAGCAACATAGAAAAAATATACTTAAAAAGAAAATAATCATTGGATTGTCAATTTTTTTTTGTCAGCAGAATTGATTTCACTGGTGCAGGAGGGGCTACTGAGAACCAAGAAGTTAGGCAGGAGTAATAGTATAATAGCTCCAGAGCCAGACAGCCCATACCTGCCATTAAGCGACCAACCATATCTGCAGGCCCTGGCACACATACCTTTTTTTTTTATTCGTTCATGGGATGTGGGCGTCAGCATTTATTGCCCATCCCGAATTGCCCTCGAGAAGGTGGTGGTGAGCTGCCTTCTTGAACCGCTGCAGTCCGTGTGGTGACGGTTCTCCCACAGTGCTGTTAGGAAGGGAGTTCCAGGATTTTGACCCAGCGACAATGAAGGAACGGCGATATATTTCCAAGTCGGGATGGTGTGTGATTTGGAGGGGAACGTACAGGTGGTGTTGTTCCCATGCGCCTGCTGCTCTTGTCCTTCTACGTAGTAGAGGTCGTGGGTTTGGGAGGTGCTGTCGAAGAAGCCTTCGCGAGTTGCTGCAGTGCATCCTGTGGATGGTACACACTGCAGCCACGGTGCGCCGGTGGTGAAGGGAGTGAATGTTTAGGGTGGTGGATGGGGTGCCAATCAAGCGGGCTGCTTTATCTTGGATGGTGTCGAGCTTCTTGAGTGTTGTTGGAGCTGTACTCATCCAAGCAAGTGGAGAGTATTTCATCACACTCCTGTCTTGTGCCTTGTAGATGGTGGAAAGGCTTTGGGGAGTCAGGAGGTGAGTCACTCGCCGCAGAATACCCAGCCTCTGACCTGCTCTCGTAGCCACAGTATTTATATGGCTGGTCCAGTTCAGTTTCTGGTCAATGGTGACCCCCAGGATGTTGATGGTGGGGGATTCGGCGATGGTAATGCCGTTGAATGTCAAGGGGAGATGGTTAGACTCTCTCTTGTCGGAGATGGTCATTGCCTGGCACTTATCTGGCGCGAATGTTACTTGCCACTTATGAGCCCAAGCCTGGATGTTGTCCAGATCTTGCTGCATGCGGGCTCGGACTGCTTCATTATTTGAGGGGTTGCGAATGGAACTGAACACTGTGCAATCATCAGCAAACATCCCCATTTCTGACCTTATGATGGAGGGAAGGTCATTGATGAAGCAGCTGAAGATGGTTGGGCCTAGGACACTGCCCTGAGGAACTCCTGCAGCAATGTTGTGGGGCTGAGATGATTGGCCTCCAACAACCACTACCATCTTCCTTTGTGCTAGGTATGTCTCCAGCCACTGGAGAGTTTTCCCCCTGATTCCCATTGACTTCAATTTTACTAGGGCTCTTTGGTGCCACACTCGGTCAAATGCTGCCTTGATGTCAAGGGCAGTCACTCTCACCTCACCTCTGGAATTCAGCTCTTTTGTCCATGTTTGGACCAAGGCTGTAATGAGGTCTGGAGCAGAGTGGTCCTGGCAGAACCCAAACTGAGCATCAGTGAGCAGGTTATTGGTGAGTAAGTGCCGCTTGATAGCACTGTCGACGACAGCTTCCATCACTTTTCTGATGATTGAGAGTAGACTGATGAGGCGGTAATTGGCCGGATTGGATTTGTCCTGCTTTTTGTGGACAGGACATACCTGGGCAATTTTCCACATTGTCGGGTAGATGCCAGTGTTGTAGCTGTACTGGAACAGCTTGGCAATGGTCAAAGAAAACTACCTCTGCCAGAGGTAGGGTTCAGCATGGAGATAGTGGCAGAGCTTTTGCCATGTGCTACAAGGTCACCTGAGGCCAATTTTCAACATAGGGATGGCAATGGCCAGCGTTCTCATCTTCCTTGCACTGAATTGCAACAGGAACGTGGCACGGCGGCCTAATTTTTCTACGCTGCTGTATTTCCTAAAGTCATTGTCAGCCACGTGATCATCCAGATTGTCGAGTCCTGCTACTCCTCCAGAACCACCACTTGTTCCTTACCTGTGGGTTGTGATGCATCGATTGCTTTCAAATGAGACGTTAAACAGAGATCCTGTCTTCCCTCTCAGGTAGACGTAAAAGACACCATTTGAAGAAAAGCAGGACAGTTCTCCTGGTGACCTGGCCAATAAAACAGGTTACCTAATAATTTTTGTCATTGCTGTTTGTGGAATCTTGCTGCGTGCAAAATGGCTGCCACGTTTGCCTATATTACAATGGTGGCTGCACTTCAAAAGTATTTAATTGGCTGTGAAGTGCTTTGGGATATTCTGAGGATGTGAAAGGCACAATATAAATGCAAGTTTGTTCTTTCTACTTCCTCAAGCTCAATGTCTACATCCTTTGGGGTGTATGTAGCTGTGCTAGTGTGTGCACACTATGGTGGGAAGGGTTCAAGGTGCTGTGAGATGGTCATATTCTGGGCCTATAGCAGCACTGCCTGGCTCTCCTTTAAAAACTACAATGATAGAATTGGAAGAAACCTTCGAATATTGACTCCAACGTACACTTTCAAGCAGAGCACTTGGGCGGTACTGGAACTTAGTGTAGAGGGCATTTCAGTGAAGAAGAGTAAGGAAGTTTTCTCTTTAATTTCTGGAAGTGCTGGTGATCCTGTTGGCAGGTATGCGTTTATGATTCTGGTGCTGTATTTATGACAGTAATGACAAACAGGTTTAACAGCGGTGCAGAAACATTTATTTTGTGCCCTGATGACACTAGTCAGGGGGAATGAACTTCCCACTATGGTATTGGGAAGCAAATCCGGAAGGTCCTGTTTTAATCCTTGGTGTGTACTAATTTAGTAATCAGAACTGGGGGCAGTCATAGGCTCTGCAGCTGGCCTCATTGTCATTTGTGTAGTTATTTTAAACTTGTTTTAGTCTTGATTAAAATCCAAATATGAATGATAAAGCAACAGCTTCATTAATGCTTAAAACATGTTTACATAAAACAGCAATAATCAGTTCCTGCAAGCCTACAAACTCCACCTTGTAAACTAGCTGACTTGTCCAGCCTGATATAAACTGTTACTTAATTGAATCATCGATGGTGTTAAGAAGGGTCTCAATTATATGCTCAACAACAACAGCTTGCATTTATATAGAATCATAGAAAGGTTACAGCACGGAAGGAGGCCATTTGGCCCATCGAGTCCGTGCCAGCTCTTTACAAGAGCAATCCAGCTAGTCCCACTCCCCCACTCTATCCCTGTAGCCCTGCAAATTTTTTCCTTTCAAGTACTTATCCAGTTCCCTTTTGAAAATCACGATTGAATCTGCCTCCACCACCCCATCGGGCAGTGCATTCCAAACCCTAACCACTCGCTGTGTAAAAAAGTTTTTCCTCATGTCACCTTTGTTTCTTTTCCCAATCACCTTAAATCGATGTCCTCTGGTCCTTGACCCTTCCACCAATGGAACAGTTTCTCTCTATCGACTCTGTCTAGACCCTGCATGATTTTGAATACCTCTATCAAATGTCCTCGCAACCGTCTCTGTTCCAAGGAGAACAACCTCAGCTTCTCCAGTCTATCCACGTAACTGAAGTCCTTCATTCCTGGAATCATTCCAGTAAATCTTTTCTGCACCCTCTCTAAGGCTGTCACATCTTTCCTAAACTGGACACAATACTCCAGTTGTAGTCAAACCAGTGTTTTACAAAGGTTCATCATGACTTCCTTGCTTTTGTACTCCATGCCTCTATTTATAAAGCCCAGGATCCCATATGCTTTTTTAACCGCTTTCTCAACCTGCCCTGCCGCCTTCAATGATTTGTGCACATATACCCCCAGATCTCTCTGTTCCTGTACCCCTTTTAGAATTGTGCCCTTTAGTTTATATTGCCTCTCCTCATTCTTCCAACTGAAATGTATCACTTCACATTTTTCTGCATTAAATTACATCTGCCACGTGTCTGCTCATTTCACCAGCCGGTCTATATCCTCATGAAGTCTATCACTATCCTCCTCACTGTTCACTACCCTTCCAAGTTTTGTGTCATCTGCAAATTTTGAAATTGTGCCCTGTACACCCAAGTCCAAGTCATTAATATATATCAAGAAAAGCAGTGGTCCCAGCACCGACCCCTGGGGAACACCACTGTACACCTCCCTCCAGTCCGCCTTTAACGTAGTAAAACATCTCAAGGCGCTTCACAGGAGCGTCATCAAACAAAATTTGACACCAAGCCACATAAGGAGATATTAGGACAGGTGACCAAATGCTTGCTCAAAGAGGTAGTTTTTAAGGAGCATCTTAAAGGAGGAGAGAGAGGTAGATTGGCAGAGAGAATTCGGGAGGGAATTCCAGAGCTTAGGGCCTAGGCGGCTGAAAGCATGGCCGCCAATGGTGGAGCGATTAAAATCGGTGATGTGCAAGAGGCAAGAATTGGAGGAGCGCAGAGATCTCACAGTGTTGTAGGGCTGGAGGAGGTTACGAAGATAAAGAGGAGCGAGGCTATGGAGGGGCTTGAAAATAAGGATGAGAATTTTAAAATCGAGGCATTGCCAGACCGGGAGCCAATGTCGGCCAGTGAGCACAGGGGTGGTGGGTGAACAGGACTTGAAACGAGTTAGAATACGGGCAGCAGAGTTTTGGATGAGCTCAAGTTTATGCAGGGTGGAAGATGGGAGGCCGGCCAAGAGAGAACAATATGTTCAGACTGATATCATTATACCTCTTAGCAAGGCGGGGCTGGGTATTGGACAGAGCTCCTGCTCCAGATCACTGGCTTCTCAGCTTTGCTGGATGTATACATGTAGAGTCAAGTGAGAACATATTCAAGATTGGTTGTAATGTCTTCTCCTGTCAAACAGCCTTCGGACACTTACTGCCTGGACACATACTGAAGAGATGATAGTGCCTGTGGACTGTCCCCCGGCAAAAGCTGGCACCTTCAAGACAGTATGGTAAAAATTTGGGGAGGGAGAATTGCTGTTTGCAATAAGTCAATTTCAACAGCAGAAGAAAATAAAGGCAGAGGAGGTGAGATGATTATTTCGGGGAGACTTGCAAAAATTGTAATGCAGACATCATTTTCTATTTTTTCGTTTAAATCAACAGAAAATTATCCTAAAGTCCTAAAAATTCTGAAGTCAATTTTTTTTTTAATCTTTCACACCATTTTCAGTGAAGAACTACCAGTAAAGTCTCTTTGATGAGTAACTGCTATTTTGTAAAAATACCACTAGGTGTGGGATGCAGCAGAGGAGAGAAGGGAGAAAAATATATTGTTTCATCCCTCTACAAGAGTACTGTGTTTAATGTTCCAGGACACCTGACTTTCTCAAAAAGGAGCTGGGAGCTGGCAGGAAGTTCTATACTGTTCAGAAGTTGTTTCATTGAAATTAGAAAGGGAAGTGAAAATGGGGGGAGGAGAGAGATATTACACAGGTATTGTCAGCCATTCCTCTTTGGCTGGGTCAATTCAGTGAGAATTGAGCTTTAATCTTACAGCCCAATTTGATTTCCTATTGAGCAAGGCTTTGCACTGGCAGTCTCGCCTCACTGATTTTACCCTTTGATTTAAAAAGATATATAAAAGGTGCCTTTGATGCTATCAGGAACGACATTATATTATCACTCGCATAATGAAATTCTTCTTTTTCAAAGACGCACTGTGCAAAGAAATAAATATAATTCATGCAGTATAGCACAGAGGGGAGTGTTAGCATCAAGGGAAGAAGCTTAGACTTTGTATAAATCTGAGGGTGACTTTTCTGGGCCTGGAGCTGAAGTACTCATCCTGGATTAGGATAGCAGTTCAGTGCAGGGTTGGAGTTAGAGCTCAGTTGCTGCTTTTAAAGGGGGTGTTTAATTCTTTCTCAGCACAAACTTGCAGGCAGCTGGTCAGCGATGCATAGCATCACTGTTTTACGCTACTGCTTTGGAGGTACTTGTAAAAGAAAATGCAACAAAGGAAGTTTGTCCCGTTTGGGAACCCTCAGTGCACCTTCTCTACAGGAGCTCCATCAGTCTGTTTGACATGAAGTAGCTGACAGTAATTACTGTGTCCAACAGTATTTACTCCAAATACTGCATCCAACAGTCCAGCTGGTGGGAGAAGATGAGAAAAATGGTTAACAGCCTGAAGAAGTCTGCCAAGGTAAGGCAAGTCATTATTTCACTATATCAAGCACATGCATACCACAAAGAGCTTCCTCTCACCCTGTTAAAACATAACATAGGCTGCAAAATGAACACTCAGGAAACACCTCTTTCCAAGCATCATGTGTGCCCATGCGGCAGCAGGGTGCACTTACAGCCACTTAAAACTGGAACTTTTGTCACTTTACTATTTCGAAAGGTGAGCCCATAACACCAATTACCTGGGTGGTGCATGTTCATTTACTTGCATGTCAAGCTGTGATAGAGGGTGAACACGTGAGCCTCGCCCACTTTGTTCTCTTGGAAATTCAACATCTCAACACCGATTTCTCTGCTTAAAGGACAAGGTTGTATATAAAAGGAGGAAATAAATCCAAGCCAGAGGAAGGCTCCTAATGGTGGACAGATGAGTCCATTTAAATAGGCCTGGTGCCTGAGAACATACAGGAAGTGGGGCATGGTGCAGGTGGAGACCTCCATGAAACTCAAATCCAATATATTTCTCCCTCTCTTTTTCTCTGTCTCTCCCTCTCTCCCTGTTTGTCTGTCTCGCTCTAACCCTCTCTCTCCCTCATCTGTCTCTTTCTCTCTCTCTGTCTGTCTCATCTCTTGCTGTTCCTCCCTACCTCCATAATTATCTTGTGAACAAATGTTCCTTGTCTGTTTCTATAAGCAAATGACAAGAACCGGCTACAGGTTCTGATGGCACCCAATGAGGCACATCACATTGGACCCTATAATACTCGCTGTTTCCATGGCAAGCACCAGTACGATATCTCGCTTTCTCTGAACTAGATATAATCAGTTTGGTCTCGGTTAATGAAAGGATGCTATCTGAGCACCAATGTTTATTGCTGTAATTAAAGATTGTGTCAAACAACCTGAGAGGTCTGGAGGCAACTGGAGGAGTTCACTATTTGCATTTGTGCAGCCATGCATGGCCACTTAACATGTCTTGTGGAGCACGTGGTAACACTAACGCGTTCTAAAGCAGAGGTCCCAGTGTTTGAGATCCTAAGCCCAGTTGAAACATCTCTTATTAATGCTTTGAAACCGAAGACCTCCATAAGAGTCAATCAACCACAGGCTCTGTCTTGTCTGGCTTCACCTTGCTGGAGGCTCAGCTGGAGAGAGCCATTACACAGGGTTTCCATGTCCTCACATTTTCCCAGAGGCCTGCCTCACCCATATGAGTAGACATGCTAAGGGAGTGCGCAGCAGATGGGGAGGCACAGACAAAGCTGCAGTTGCTCAGGGCTACTTCACGTCTGGCTCATCCAGCACCCCATTTCCTTGAAAGGGCCAGAAAGTGGGCCATACCAGCTAAGCACGGCTGCATCTGACATGATGACCCAATATAAGGAGATACAGGGCAACCTCAAACCCAAAGACGTCCCACTGGCACCAAGCAGCCAGATATGTGCTCCCATCACTGGAGAAGCACAAAAAATGACCACAAGATTAGTAAGTGAAATGCACAAAACATGCCCTATCAATGAGGGGAAAGACCGAGGCAGAAACCACTTGCCATCTATATGCATCACTCATAGATAATCAAATTTGGTTGCACTTTATTCGTACTGTGTCCAGAGGATCTTCTTAGGGTGTTGAACATTAAATATTAGCAGATCAAAAGATTGGCATCCTTGGCAGTTGAGTTGGTGCAGAGACCAATGTTACTGCATGTGTGTTAGCACACTGCATTTTGCATACCTGTCAAGAGGACTCACTACATTGAGTCAATGTGGCACTTCACTGAAATTCTCATCTATAAGCCCCCTCAGGATGCCTGCAGTTGTTTCATTATTGATCAACATTGGTTTGCTCTGTATTAAGATACCTATAATGAATTCTATAATGATCGTGGTGGCTGCATGGATCTTGTTGCACCTTTTCCGTATTGCTGCTCATGATTGTCTCAATGGTATCATGAGCCAGGCCTAAAGAGCGTGCGTTCGTCTCATGGAAGTCATCCTTTCTGCCTACTTTCTCCTTCAACATATTGGGTGGTTTTACGACGAATGTGTCATGACTGCTGCCTGGGAAACACGGATTGAATGGAATCATAGAAGTATAGAAAATTTACGGCACGGAAGGAGGCCATTCGGCCTATCGTGTCCACGCCAGCTGAGAAACGAATGATTCTATGTGGCTGGTCACTTGGGCATGAATTGAATAGGGACCTTTGTGGTTCAGGAAGATCATGGGATTTTGCACAGGGGCTCAAATGGTCATGTCAGCCCCTTCAATGACATCTCAAATTTTGGGGAATCCTACGATGTGAAAAAGTTGCAGGGCCCTCTGACTCCCCGACTGGGTTTCCAGGGAAAAAGTGAAGACGTTTTTGTCCTGAGCAATGTATCAGTGTGGAATAAATGATGTCCTCTGTGGTAGCTTGGAATGAGTCTGAAGCAAAAAAAGACCAGGGCTGTGATGACCTTGACTGGCTCTGGCAATGCCACCCCTTCCCAATTTCCATTCTTAGCAGGTAGCTTCTTTGCTGTTGGCATCAAGTCAGAAAAATTACCCTTCATGTGCCATCACCAAATGCAGAAATCAGCTTATTTTCTGGCCACTCATGGGCTGGGGTTTAAAATTGTTGAAGAACGCTACACTGCAGGGACAGTTTAGAGATAATTGCATGAGTGTGATGTTTCTGTAATCAATGGTGTGAAATAACACTATCAAGGATTGAGAAGATGTTGGCAATATCCACACAATAATTCAACAAACTGGGTTCATGCAAGTCAGTCTAATGCACTTATGATTTAGTGAACAAACGACGTGTGTGCTGCAATTGCTGGTCTGCTTCGAGTTTTCTGCTTAGAAATACCAGCGAGGTCAACCTACCCAATAGCACAGTGAACGCACACTTGTCCAGTAAGTATACCTTTTACCGCTCAGGTTATAAACTGTTAATTGATTTGGAAGCAAAACATGATAAATGGGTAATAAATTTTGTACTGCTTGTCTATTTTACCTGTCGACAGTTCGATTGTAATTGGGAGAAAAACTAACTGAACAGTTACATTTAGTTGGATTTGTTATAACATCAAATTCAGCATTAAAATTCACCAAGGATCGTACATATTTTGTGCAGTTGTTTTCTATTTAACTGAAATTATCATGTGCTGAAATATTAGAGTAAATTTTCCATTTGTGTGTTACTGACACTGAGCCTTGCCTCAGGGAGCACATTTTGGAAAATCACACTAACGCAACATTGGCTTTCTGCCTCTAATGGGCAGAAAAATAAAAGGTTGCACCCGTGTCATTTTCCAACACATTGTCCTGGCAGGCTCAGTTCTGTGGGGAAACTTATCCAGTAATGTTTATTTCCCTTTACTGCTGTAGATTTATAAGGCAGTTGCTGTCCTAACTTGTTGCGTCGCTGTGTCGAATTTCACATGCAGTGAGCTTCAAATTGCACTGTGCCTTCAGAGTAATGAAATTTTTGCAACCAAATCAACTGACGTAGCTCTCGTGCAGCTCTTGCTCACCTATTGCCGGGTTCAACAGACAATGGGTTGTGTAAACTTTGAGCACCCTGTCAGTCATGTAATTTTAACCTAACACACCCAGCGGGAAAGTGACGAGGTCGGATTGGATGTTAGTTTTACAACCCGCCCAATTTTACATTCCACTAAAGTCATTGGAAAGTAAAATCGGGCTGGGTGTAAAACGAGTGGGCGATTGGGTCCCGTTCGTTTCCCGCCAGGTGGATTAGGTTAAAATTACGCCCAAGGAATGATGCATGATCTGGGGAACAGAAAACTAAATAGCAAAGGTCACCAGAACAAATTAAAGAGCTGATTTGCTTTAGACTGATTCAGGGTTAGGGTTAGGGTTAGGGTTCGGAAACCAGCAATAGTCCGTTTGGGCATGCTTCTCTGTGTGCACTATGTCACTGCAATGTTACATGCAAAGTCATCGGTACTCGTGTAGCCCACTCTTACATGCAATGCAGTGTGCTATGCACACGACACGATGTAAAAGGGATGCTGTGTGCTAAGCACAGCTCAGGTTATTTCTTGCAGTTTTTCAAAATTAAGTTATTAATTTCCCTGGTGGGTGGTGTTGCTCTATCACACCTCACCATGCAGTGATAGGACACAGCTTGTCACTTGCAATTCCACACACACTGTGGATAAAGCTCACATGTGTTGTGAAGATAAGATCTTAAGCTAAAGTCAGGTTCTTCCACACAAAAATAGAACAAAATCAGAAAGAGAAGAATCACGCTGAACTGCTTCCACACACGCTGAGCAGTTGGGTGGGTGGGGGTAAGGGGCATGATTTAAAACAGTATCGAAAAAATGTTTCAAAATTTCTTTAAAAGAAAATGCAAGGTATGCAAAAGAAAAGTTCTGTTTTATTCATCTAAGTTTTATTTTAAATCCTCTGGCTTAGTGGATAAATGCCAGTAGTTTAGCACTCAACCATGTAGATCAGAAGAATCCAATCTCGATCCCTGATCTGTGCTGATCTCAGCTGAAGCACAAGATAGTATGCTGCAATTGACCTCAACTCCCCTGGACTGGAGGGAGAAAAAATCAGGCAGGTTTCCTGTTCCCGATCACAATCCTGGCAACATGCACTTGTATGATTGCTGATTGACAACAGGTTTGGCTTGATCTTGATACCTACATGACTGAATAGCTTGCTCACATTTACCATCTAGTCTGACATTTAACAAATGCCCACTTGGGTAAGTTACTGGAGGGTTGTCACTGCCTGTCTTGGCATATCTTGGCATGAATCCCAGGTTCAGGAATGGAAGGGAGTAAACTGTCCAAAAAAAACCCTAAATATTGCTCCAAGATGGCTATGTGCGCACATCATAAATTTTGACTGCATATATGAACAGGATCTATTTAATATTTGCCAGCAGGAAGCAAATCTGAGTGAAACATGCATACAGCCATCCAGAATCATGTCAGTTCATCCATCCCCTGAGCCCATATGCACGGATCCGTGTGCTTGGACTTAGGGAGGTGATGACTGCAACATGAAGATAGGCACAAACCTGGCATTTCAACTTTGTTTTGTGTACAAATGGAAAATCAAGCCCTTTGTATTTAGCTTCAAGGAAATCTGTTGCTTTGACTTGCCAGCTGAGAATCCAAAGGGGGTGCTGTAACTGAAATGGTAGTGTTATTAGTCAGCTTCAATGTATTGAGTGGCATTCAATTTGTCATAATAGCTGCTTCTTACACAGCAGTCATCTGTCGTACTGTGGTTTCTCATACCATTGTTACACTGCATCTTGCAATTTTGTTTGCACTGAGCTTAATGGAAAAACGAAGGACAAGCATAAAAGACAGGTCATGCTATACATTTTCATTTTTGTGAAGCATGTGTGGAAATACATACAACATGGAAACAAGTGTTTCACGCACCAACTAACCCATGTCGACAACAACAACTTGCATTTATATAGCGCCTTTAACGTAGTAAAACGTTCCAAAGCACTTCACAATAGTGTTATCGAACAAAATTTGACACTGAGCCTCATAAGGAGGTATTAGGACAGGTGACCATAAGCTCAGTTTTAAGGAGCATCTTAAAGGAGGAGAGAGAGGTAGAGAGGCGTAGAGGTTTAGGGAGGGAATTCCAGAACTTAGGGTCTAGGCAACTGAAGGCACGGCCGCCAATGATGGAGAAATTAAAATCGGGGATGCGCAAGACGTCAGAATTGGAGGAGCGCAGAGATCTCGGAGGATTGTAGGGCTGGAGGAGGTTACCGAGATAGGGAGGGGCGAGGCCACGGAGGGATTTGAATACACGGATGAGAATTTTAAAATTGAGGCATTGCCGGACCGGGAGCCAATATAGGTCAGCGAGCACAGGAGTGAAGGATTTGGCTTCGGATGTCAGCCCATCTTGAAGAGGTGGTCCCACACTGCTTTATTTTTGCACTGTGCCTGCAATTGTTGTAATCTAAACCATTTAAACTTCAAAATAAATTTTTTTAATTTTGTAGTTGATGGCAAACAAGTCAATTAGCTCTTTAGTAACATTAAAAATGACATTGACAGCACCCAGATGTCATAGAATCATAGAAAGTTAGAGCACAGAAGGAGGCCACTTGGCCCATCATGTCCGTGCCAGCCAAAAAAGAGCTATCCAGCTTAATCCCACTTTCCAGCACTTGGTCTGTAGCCCTGTAGGTCACAGCACTTCAGGTGCCCATCCAAGTACTTTTTAAATGAGTTGAGGGTTTCTGCCTCTACCACCCTTTCAGGCAGTGAGTTCCAGACCCCCACCACCTTCTGGATGAAAAAACTTCTCCTCAGCTCCCATCTAATCCTTCTACCAATTACTTTAAATCTGTGCCCCCTGGTCACTGACCCCTCTACTAAGGGAAATAGGTCCTCCCGATCCACTCTATCTAGTCCAGTCATAATTTTATACACCTCAATTAAATCTCCCCTCAGCCTCCTTTGTTCCAAAGAAAACAACCCCAGCCTATCCAATCTTTTCTCATAGCTAAAATTCTCCAGCCCTGGCAACATCCTCGTAAATCTCCTTTGTACCCTCTCTAGTGCAATCACATCTTTCCTGTAATGTGGTGACCAAAATTGTACACAGTACTCTAGCTGTGGCCCAACCAATCTTATATGCAGTTCTAGCATAACCTCCCTGCTCTTATATTCTCTGCCTTGGATAATAAAGGAAATTATCCCGTATGCCTTTTTAACCACCTTATCTACCTGTTCTGCTACCTTCAGTGATCTGTGGACATGCACTCCAAGGTCCCTTTGTTCCTCTACGCCTCTCAGTATCCTCCCATTTATTGTGTACTCCTTTGCCTTGTTTGCCCTCCCCAAATCCATTACCTTACACTTCTCTGGATTGAATTCCATTTGCCACTTTTCTGCCCACCTGACCAGTCCATTGATATCTTCCTGCAGTCTACAGCTTTCCTCCTCACTACAAACACACAGCCAATTTTTGTATCATCTGCAAACTTCTTGATCAAACCCCCCACATTCAATTCCAAATCATTAATATATACCACAAAAAGCAAGGGACCTAGTACTGAGCCTTGCGGAACCCCACTGGTAGCAACTTTCCAGTCGCAAAAACACCCTTCAACCATTACCCTTTGCTTCCTGCCACTGAGCCAATTTTGATTCCAACGAGTCACTTTCCCTTGGATCCCATGGGCTTTTACTTTTTTGACCAGTCTGCCGTGTAGGACTTTGTCAAAAGCCTTGCTAAAATCCATATACACTACATCAAACGCGTTACCCTCATCGACCCTCCTTGTTACCTCCTCAAAGAATTAATTCAAGTTAGTCAGTCACATCCCTTAACAAATCCATGCTGATTGTCCTTAATTAGCCCATGACGATTCATGCTGTCCCTCAGAATCGATTCCAATAATTTGCCCACCATCGAGGTTAGACTGAATGGCCTATAATTACTCAGTCTAACTCTTTCTCCCTTTTTAAACAACAGAGCCTCTGCTATTTCCTCCTTTGCTTCTCATAGCAGCCTGGGATACAGTTCTTCCCGGCCTCGCTATTTATCTACTTTCAAAGATGCTTAACCCCTTAATACTTCCTCTCTCACTGTGTCCTGGCCGATGCAAACAGCCAAGATGCTCCATATTATTAACATGTGATGATACCCTGCTGAGGAATTTGTGATTGTGACATAATCACAAGTTTATCAAATGGTCCTCAATGGGTCATCACCAGGAATAACAGCAAATAATGTAGTATTAATAGTCAATATACATTTCATGCTGTTAAACAGTTTTTGTTTTATTCTTACGATGTTAGCAATAAAATTTATAACAACAAGCTAAGTTTAATATGTAGCTGTATTTACGTATGGAAAATAAGCAGTTCGGTTGGACCCAGGTCCAAACAAACAACAAAATTACAGGATAAATATCTTATCCACTGGTATATTGACACAATTTCTATTCATTTTTTAAAATATATTTTTTTAAATCTCAAAATAAATTTATTCATAAAATTTGTACAGGTACATACAATGCATTCAAGTCATGCTTCAAACAATACAATACAGACCTTATAATTTGCAACGGTACAAAGGGTACAAATCAATAGTCCCAGTACAATCAATAGTTACGCACCATACATTGTGAGTACAGTTCATGGCACCCTAGGGTGCCTCATTGCATTACAGTCGTTACCAATTACAGATACAGTATATTTCGTTACGTTCATTTATCATTTTACATTCTGCCTGAGGAGGTTTTTCCCTGATTCCAGCCCCTCGGTATACAATGGCGGGAGGGCTTTAAACGATGGCCTTTCCCCATAGAGCCTTTGCGTAGGTGGCACCGCGCTTCACTGCATCCTGCAGCACGCACTCCCGCACCTTGGAGTGTGCCAGGTGGCAACATTCGGTCATGGACAGCTCTTAGAATGTGGGTGACGCTGGCAAGGCCCCATTTATTGCCTGTCCCTAGTGATCCTCAGAAGGTAGACCACCTTCTAAGTGATGGTTTGTGTCACTCAAGGATTTGCTAGGCTGTGTTAGGGAGCATTAAATGTAAAAATTAGATTTGGGGGTAATCAGATACTGAGCTGTGTATGAGGCTGATTCAGTACCATACAATTTCATAGAAGACATCAACTTGAAGCACCAAAGTTTCAACTTTCATCCTAAATTGCTGTGCTATTTTATGGAGCAACCTTTATGACATTTTTCAGCCATTTACAACCAATGAAACAACAGTTGCATTCTAGGAAAAGTCATGGAAAAAGTAGTTGCACAAGTGATTGTGCCTCAGGCTTTTTATCCACCTCACTCAATGGACAATCTGTGTCAAGCAGGGCTTTTAGATCCATTATATTGTCAAAGATTTAACTTCGAACCTACTGCACAATATTATGTGAACTCCTGAGAATTTCAAAATTTAAAAATAAGCAACACCAGACCTTCACAGGTGATAGGTGACCAAAAAACAAATTTTCACAAGAGTAATAAAGAATTAATTTCAGATGCCTTTCCTGCTGAACCATTGACTGAGAATAGTACATGAAACATTATCATATTTTATCTATCCTCTGGAGTTGTTCTTTTTACCCAAATCACTTCACATATGTTCTATATTGGTAATTTGTGTGATTCTTTTTTAAAATCCTAAATGTATCATATATTTGTGTCAGTATTTGTCAATGGAACTCTTTCCATTTTTTGCATCCAGTGTCAGCAATCATTCCCATGGTGGGGTGGGTAGAGTTTTGAGACTAATCCATAGCCAAAAGGGTTGCAGCCAATCAACAGGATCCAAGTATGGTTCAGTGCAAACTTCTGTTGGCGCAGGGCCGGTAGGGAGTCTATCTGGGCTGATGGCATTCTGGCTGCCGCTGTATGAGTGGCCATTTCTGCTGCTCCAGACCCCTTAGGCTTGAAGCAATGGTTGACTTTCCTCCCCGACATTGGCTGTAGGCTGCTGCTAAGGGGTGGGCATGCACAAGGGGAACATCAGGCTTAGGAAAATGTCCTGACCCAGAAATACAGGTGGGTTTAGGTCGGGTCAGGTGGACTGCGCCTCCTGACATGCAGGAAGAGAGGGACCAGGTGAAACCAACCCTCTTCATTCCAACAACTTCCACGTGATTCCAAGTCCTGTCTCAGAGAGGATAGACTGCAGTGTTGACTCAGTTTGCCTTCCAGTCCCAATGAATTCCTTTTAAAATGTTGTTATCACAGCCATTGCAATAGATTTGTTAACAGCAAAACTTCATAGATTTTTTTAGATATTCACCTAATAAGAATAATTTTGAAGGATAAAAACACAAATAATTTGAGCATTTTTAAATTTTTTTCAGAACATAGTTTGCCATGCAATAGGGCCTTAATCTGCCAAAATACAAATCTCCATACCCTAAACAATGGGAAGCACTGCAATGGGTAACAATACCAACCTATGGGAATGTTAAGTAATTCTGTAATATGCCCTTAAAACCATATTAGCACTTACAACTCCAAACCATATTATTGGTGTGAAATAAATAATTAGGACAGTTGCAAGAAACATTAATAAAGTCGCCGCTTCCCTCAACTTTCACTCTTCCAATTACCCTCTCCACTCCCACCTATTGTCATTTCATAAAATGTATTTGCATTGTCCATAATTCCTCCCTCCTGACAATGATGTATATATGTTGTACAACTTGGGTAAAAGTTTCATTGTAGCACAAATTTATTGTTTCTGCCAGTTTTATCTTTAAAATAGTCTTCAACAGAATAAGGAGCTGTCACATCCCTTTAGCAGCCATTGTTCTTTTTATTGTTTTTGTTTAAGAGAATTGGAGGCATATGGTGCCAAAAAGAGAACTCAAGCCAAGTGATTTAATAAAATTATACTTTTGGTGGTAAAATTCAAACATTCTCCACTTTGATTCTCTCTACCTTTGCCATCAGCCTTTTGAGAGGTCATTGGAAGCATTCTTTTTCAGCATTGGCTCAACCAGGACATGACCTTCTGGCCAAGAGGGTAGCAGAGACTGACATACTGATACAATTCATTTAACCACTTGTATGCTAAATTAAATGTCCATCTTCACACTGAGGGCATATAGTCCATCAAGTGAAACAAAGGGTACCTGGGGATGATGGTAGAGTCAGCACTTGACGTCAAAATCATTCTAGAATAATAATTAGCAAATAGAATACTGAAATATGTTGCTACATCAATGGTGTATAAATTGAAGATGTCATTTTGGAATTATATGATGCACTGGTCAGATCATATCTCCAATATTGGGTTAAATTTTGGTCACAAAGACATGAGAAAACATTGAAGCCGTGGAGGTAATGGAGTCAAGGGGATGGCCTGGAGTAAAAGGATTGACTTGGAAAGAAAGATTGCAGAGACTGGGGCTCATTAGCCTTGAACGGAGATGATTGAGAGGAAATATTAAATAGTATCAAAAAGGTAAATCTGGAACCCTACTTCAAGCTAAGTCAAGATACTAGAACAAGAGGGCATTGGTTAAAACTGGTGACAGGACAATTTAGATATTCTCTTGCTTTGGAAGCCAAATGTTATATGTTCAATGGCTGTTTCGCAGATATCCACAAACTTGCTGCAAGCTTATAATGTGAAATCCAGGATGGAGCCTTTGCAAGTAAACGCATCAATTTGCAATAAGTTGAAGTGGGGTTCTGAAACGTTAGTGTACCACAAAGCACAATCTTTTCTCATGTATAAAGCCTCAACTATACATCATATTCTCTTATAGGGAAAATAGTTTGCCTACCATATAACTAAATAGAATATCACTCCTATTATAATGAAACTACTCGCGGTTTGCAATGGAAATCTTCATACTGATCTTCCATTGTTTGGCCATAAGGAGTAATAGAATGCACCAAAGTAAATGACTGGAAACCAACAGTGTCTGATCATAAAGTACTTAATGTCTATCTGCACATTGATAAACTCGCCAAATTAGATTTTTTTTTAAAACATTCATTTTGGTTTAGTTCATTAAACATAATTCACCTCAGGGTCCTTACCTAAAACTGACTGCATACTTATTAAAATCCTCAGACTGGCTCCATACCGTGACAAAATAGGGCTTGAATTTATTATTTTCTCCATTTCACCAAATTAATACAAGTGAAACCCCTGCTATAAAGGAAAGCAAGAACCTACTTTTATATTGTGCCTTATCACATCCTCGAGACATCCAAAAGCAATGGATTAGTTTTAGAAATGCAGTCATTGCAAATGCAGCAACCTGCAAAATCCCACAAACATGAAATGAATGAATGACCAGATAATCTGCACTTGGCCGTGGTGGAGGTTGAGAAAGAAATGTTGGTTTGGACACTGGGGGAACTCTCTGCTCCTCTTTGAATAGTGCCATAGAATTCTTTACATCCACCTGACCGGGCAGCTGAAAGCTCAGTTTAATGTCTCATCCAAAAAACGGTACCGCTGACAATGCAATTTGGAGGTTTAAAATGACAAAAGGATTCAATGGGATAGAAATAGAGAAATTACTTCCTCTTTGGGGGAATCAGAACAAGGGAGCAAAATCTTAAAATCAGAGTCGGCCATTCAAGAGTGAAATCAGAAAACACTTATTCAAAATAAAAGGTAGTGTAAATCTTGAACTTGCTCTCCCAAAAAGGCTGTGGGTCCTGGGGGTCAGTTTAATTTTTCAAGACTGAGATCGATAGATTTTTGTTAAGTAAGGGTGTCAAGGGACATGCATCAAAATTAGGTAAATGGAGTTGAGGTACAGTTCAGCCATGATCTGATTGAATAATCGAACAGGTTTAAGGATGAGAAAGGCCTACTACTCCTGTTATAGAGTCATAGAGTCATAGAGTGATACAGCACAGATAGAGGCCCTTCGGCCCATCGTGTCCGCGCCGGCCATCAGCCCTGTCTACTCTAATCCCATATTCCAGCATTTGGTCCGTAGCCTTGTATGCTATGGCATTTCAAGTGCTCATCCAAATGCTTCTTGAATGTTGTGAGGGTTCCTGCCTCCACAACCCTCTCAGGCAGTGAGTTCCAGACCCCAACCACCCTCTGGGTGAAAAAGTTCTTTCTCAAATCCCCTCTAAACCTCCCGCCTTTTATCTTGAATCTATGTCCCCTTGTTATAGAACCCTCAACGAAGGGAAAAAGCTCCTTAGTTCCTATGCAGAAAGCTGAAGGTCCAAGTTTCATACTGCAGCACACAATCAAGTTTGAAAAAAGTTGTTGAAAAGGCAGGTAAGTAAAGAATTTGTGATTAGATGACACCAAGCCTAGTTTTTGATTAGTAAAAGAAGGAAAGATGGGAGGAGTTGATGGATTCTGCAAGTTTAAGGTGCTAGGGAAGAATAATTTAAAGTACAAAGTTGTGCATTAAGTCTTGATTTTAACAGTGGGAATGTAGGAAGGAGGAAGATGCTGGAAGAAGTTACATGTGGAGCTTTGATGGGACAAAAGAACATTTTTTTTAGGCGTGCTGACCATAGTTGTATCAATGAAGAGAAACAAGAAAGGTTGTAGTTGAGAGGATGAAGTTGAAGGCAAGAGGTGAGAGATTGATCACCTATCAGACAACAACCTTTTCCTTGTATTCTGTCTGGGAGTGCAAGAGTGGTATAATATATAGGAGCGGCAATTCAAGCTTGAGTGGGATGGGCTTTATGGGAAGTTAAGAGGTACACTGAGGGAAAAAGAAGTATTTGGCATGAAAGAGGAGTCCCGCAATTTGATAAGTTAATCCAAAATAACTTAATTCAGTTTTCTGGGAAGCTCACGTTTGTTTTAAGAAATTGCAAAAATTATCTCCAGAATAATTATATATGGACTCTAGGCAATGCAAATTTGATTGGATGAAGGCCTTTTCTGATCCTGGACATTGTGTTCCTGTGTGAGGATTCAGAGATATTAACAGCACAGCATTTTTTTCTTTCTGAGGAGGTCGGGGAAGAAACACTGTGGGATCAACAGGTGGTGAGAGGAATGGGGAAGCCCTTGATTGAATAGAATCATATATCCCTCAGGGTAAATGATACTATTTGTGGCCGCTGGTGCGGAACTTTACTCGCAAGAAGTGTATCGGTAACTTGGGTGCGGAGGTCATTGGGTCCTGCAGGGCCCCCTAACCTCTGCACCCCTGATGTATGCTTCTGGGCGGTGGAGTTCCACGCAGCAACAAAAAATTGTAAAGTTACCCATTACAATAGCAAATGGGATCCAAGTAACTTATCGTTTCTTCCCATGTGTGATTATAAATGGGAGTAGTTTTGTTTTTTTAAAGACGTAGTTTTATGGATTTTCTGAAAATCAGATGCACAAGATTCAGCTTGAGCTTTACTTTCCCAACGCGTAAACGACGGAGGCCAAAAAGATGTGGCTGCCACATCATGACTAGTGAAATCCCAAAGTGTAATAATTATACTCATACTGACCTACATGGTGTCTCTCTCCAACTCTAACTCATTTGAAAGAATAAATGTGAAAAGAGGAAGGCTTCCGACAGTCAAGCTGGCAATGACCAGGGGCTCGATTTTCGCGTCGGGTTTCCTGCGGGTTTCCAGCGGGGGGGCCCCGAAAATCCCGATATCCGGTCACGTGACCGGATCGCGCCAAAATCCCGGCCACTTCCGGGTACCGCGCTGACGTGCGGGGCTGCGCGCGCAAGCCCCGCTGGTGGGAATCCCGCAGGCAATTAAAGCCAGCGGGGTTCCACTTAAGTGCACTTACCTTGCTCGTTGTGGTCAGTTAATGAGCTGAAGCAGCTGTCAAAAGAGGAAGTGTGGGATTTTAGGTTCAAGGCAGTGAGCTTCACACACTGGGGGAAACAGTCTCTCTCCAACCAGGCGTGTTGCAGCCAGCAGCCTGTGGCAGGTGCCAAGGTGCACTCCACGGGGGAGAGCCCTCACCCACGCAGGAGGCCACCGCGTCACATAGGGCAACCCCTGCCCTCCACCACCCCCCGCCAAGCCAGAGGACAGACCGACACGAAACCGCAGCCCCAGTCCGAGGAACCACCCACCTACCCTGCACAACCCCTCAGACCAACACCTGCCAGTTGGGTGGTGCGTGGACACCCTCGGAGGACGAACAGCATGACCAGCCCCAGCACCCTCGCAGTCCACGCCGTCCGCCGCAGAGAC
Organism: Heptranchias perlo; assembly: GCF_035084215.1. NCBI lineage: Eukaryota > Metazoa > Chordata > Chondrichthyes > Hexanchiformes > Hexanchidae > Heptranchias > Heptranchias perlo. The sequence continues at coordinate 133,173,171 of NC_090328.1, read as the reverse complement.
GTGGAGCCCCCCAACACGGTGTTGTTGGACGCCCACCTGCACAGCAGGAGGGAGGGCTACCGCAGAGAGAGACGCGTCGCAGAGGGCACTACCCTCGCCACAGGGTCCACAGACCGAGGCGCAGCTCCCCGGACCTCTCCGAGCAGCAGTGCACAGGGAGGCGCAGATTTGCTCGACATGTAGTCATGGAGATCTGCAGGCTCTTTCATGCTGAGCTGCTCCTGGCTGGCCCCAGCACCAACTGCTTACCTGTCGCTGTCAAAGTCACCACTGCCCTCCACAACTTCTCCTCCGCATCCTTCCAGGGTGCAGCCGGCTACACCGCCGATGTCTCTCAGTCGTCTGCGCGGAAGAGCCCTGCAAATACACCTGCACCTACTCTGCAGTAACACGATGGGTGGCATCAGTGGTGGGTCCTCATCGTGATACCCAGGAGCGGGCATTATTGGACACAACGGACAGGATTCGCGGAGACATGGCAGTGGTGGTGTCAATATAATGTGTGCTGTTTGTTGCTCTGAAATTCAATATAGGTAACACCCAGGACAAACCCACAGACACCCTTGTGCATCCCCTTCATGCTCACGACACGTTTGCCTTACGCTGCCTACTGCACATATGTGATGCATGCCCTGTGGCTGCAGCACAGGTGGTGGCAGGTTGAGTGAGGCTGGCCGTGAGGGAGATGCACGAGAGGGTGAGTATGGGATGGAGCAATGAGATTGTATGAGGATTGGGTTGCGTGTTAGTGGCAGGATGAGTACTGGTGAGGTGAGTAGGTGGAGGTAAGATGAGGATGGGGTTTGAGTGGGTATGAAGGGTGATGTGACAGAATAGTGTTGGCGGTGCCGAAGGAGATGTGGGGTGGGGGCAGTGTTGTGGCAGACGGAGTGTAGGGGAAAGACTTCGTGTTCTCACTGTGGCTGACCTACTGCGGTCATTGCAGCGCCTCCTGCACTGTATGCAGGTGGGCCATATGTTGGTGGTGCAGGTGACCCCCTCTGCCACCTCGAGCCAGGCCTTCTTGGTGGCAGAGGCAGGCCGCTTCCTCCCGCCCGCCGGGGGGAAGATCTGTGTCCTCCCCCTCCTCCTCACCCCATCTGATGATACCTGGGGTGAGGCATCATTAAACTGGGAGCAGCCTTCCCCCTGGGCTGCTCCATGCTGCAATTTGTCCCATTGGTTGCAGCATCTGTCAGTGGAGGACTGCCCCTTTAACTAGAGAGCCTCCAGCTGACAGATCGTACTGCGCATGCGCAGCCCGACCGACGCGCAGACCAGCAGCGTGGACCCCGGAGGAGCAGGTAATTGATTCCTATTAGTGTGTTGCCTGCTACGATCGCGCGGGCAACCCACTAATTTCGCCGAGCGTGTTGACCACGCTCCCGGAGGACCACCCGCTGGGAACCCGCAGGCCTGCAAAATTCGAGCCCCATGTTTCTCTGATTCTTTTAGACCCACCTCAAAGCCTTTTCTACATGTCAGTGTTCAATCATTAAATCCAAAGTTTTCCTGTAATATCTCAAATCAAGTTATCTGCAGAAATATGTGTAGCATCTAACTGTGAGAATGTGGGTGATGGATCTTAAGCCAACATTTTCTCAGTAACTAATGCAATTAACAAGTCATACCATGTTACAGAGCTTTCTAATCAGGTATTTTAGACATAGTGCATGATTAACTGCAGTGAAGATAAATGGCTTCTAAAATAAAGGCACTTAAGACCAGGGAAGTTCATGAAAAATCGTAGTTGGGTTAATGATCCGTATGTTAATTAAGTCACCAATCTCACACTGTCTCTAATGGATAAAGAAGTGTAGTGGTCTAATAAGGACTTTGTTGGAGGTGCAAAGAAAGTGATTAAGAAACATTTAAAATGACATACAGTGTAGATACATTTTTGGCCAGATGAGAGCTTATTGAATCGATCTGAATGCATGATCAATTCCAAAGAGAAAAGACAACATAGACATTTAATAGCTTAATTGCTATTCTTGTTTCACAGGACAATAACAGTTCATGAAGTAAAATTTGGTTAGTCATTTTTTTTTCTGATTTTTTTTATGCCCCTGCAAAGTGGTTTACACTTCAGTTATACTAAAATTTATTATAAATCCACAGGTGGTGCCATCAGGGGCAGGAACCATGGCTGATTATTTCCCCTCCCTGGACCAAAGTCCATTGTCGTGCCTCTTTAACTCAGCACAAGGAGCTCTGGTCTGTATCGCTGACTATGGGTATGGTCGTGTGGTAGTTGTGTTACTGGACTAGTAATCCAGAGAGCTGGACTAATAATCCGGAGAACATGAGTTAAAACCCTTCCAACAGTTTAAGAATTTGAATTCAGTTTTTAAAAATATGTAAATAAAAGCTGGTAGCAGTAAAAGTGACCATCAAACTTTCAAATTGATGTAAAAACCTAACTGGCCCACTAATGTCCTTTCGAGAAAGAAACCTGCTGTCCTTACCTGGTCTGGCCTATGTGATTCTGGTCCCACACCAATGTGGTTGATTCTTAACTGCTGTTTGAAGTCGTCCAGCAAGCCATTCAGTTGTGGGAACACGGACTGGGCAATATAAACCGGCCTTGCCAAGGATGCCCGCATCCCAAGAATGAATAAAAGAAAGAGGACATGCTTGGGGAATGTCAAGGTCAAAGTATCACGCTGCTAGCCAATGACAGGTCACCATTCTATAGGCTTCCATGTCCCTAATTCTGATTCACACCTTCAATGCTAAGTATCCTCATCAGTTGAATCCTCCAACATCCTGTGGGAAGAAAAGATCATAAGTAACCTTGTACTGAAGGAGGCCATTTCCAATCTCTCTGAAGCCTCCATTAGCACATCCAAAAGCATTAATGGGATAACCAATTTTTGTTCCTCTGTGGTTTTCAAACCTCACAAGAAAATGTCCTTGAGACACCCTGCATTTTCTTACATATGTGAGAGGCATTATGGCTCTGAGCTACTGCACTAGATTTTCAAAAAAGCTGTGGGAACAAACCTTCCTTTCCTCAGTAATGTGTTGTCATCTTCCAGTTTCATGCCCACGTATCTCAAAGCTGCTTGTTCAAATCCTTCCTGCCCAGTTTCTGCCCTGTGCGCAGCACTGGGGTGGCTCTGGCCAAGGTCACAAACAACATTCTCTGTGATAATGACCCTTGTCCTCCTTGACCTTTCTTCAACATGTGATACAATACATCACACCGTTGTCCTCCTTCACTGCCTCTTTCCTGTTGTTCTGTTCTCTGTGGGATTACTTTTGCCTGCTTTTGCTCTTATCTGTCTGAACAGCACATATTCAGCATTGGCTTCTCTTCATGCCCTGTCACCACAGGAGATCCCTGTGGTTTTATCCTTTGGCCGCTCTTCTTTCTCATTTACATACTGCCCCTCGACGACATCATCCATTGGCACAGTGCCAACCTCTACATGTGCACTGATGACACCCCACCTCCAGCTCTCCACCACCTCTCTCAACCCCATGGCCACCTCCATGTTGTCATGTAAGAGCCATGACTATTAAAACATGAGGAAAACCAAAGGCATCATTTTTGGCCCCAGTCATAAACTCTTCACCCTGGTCACTGATTCCATCCCCCTCCTTGGCCACTCACTTAGCTAGAACTAGACCATGTGAAACCTCAGCGTCTTGTTTGACCTCCTCTACCACCTAGAAGGACAAGGGCAGCAGACACACGGGAATGCCATCACCTCCAAGATCCCCTCCACGTCACACACCATCCTTCATTGTCGCTGGGACAAAATCCTGGAACTCCCTTCCTAACATCACTGTGGGAGTACATTCACCACACTGATTGCAGCGGTTCACCACCACTTTCTCAAGGGCAACTAGAGATGGGCAATAAATACTGGCCTTGCTAGCAACGCCCACATCCCAAGAATAATTTTTAAAATTTAAATTCTGTCTGTCACTAACTCCACTTATTTACAACTATGCAACGTTGCCAATATCCATCCCTACCTTGGCCCCTCCAGTACTGAAACTCTATCCAGGCTTTTGTCGAGTCTAGACTCTTATTCCATTGCTCTCATTTATAGCCTTCCATCCTCCATTATCTATAAACGCCAACTTGGCCAAAACGAGACAGCCATCTCCTGTTCCCACTAAATAGCACTTGCCTATTGGACCCATCTTTGCTAATGTACACTGGAGCCCTGTCTTTCAATCCCCCCTCCCCAGCCCGAAAGTATTACATTTAAACCATTCTTTGTTTTCGAATCCCTCGATAACCTTGCCCCGCTCTATATCTGCAACCTCTTCAAGCCCTATATGCCACCTTAGAACCTCTAGTCTTCTGAGTCTGGGACACTGCAATCTGCCTCCTCCCTCCCAACTCCACCATCATTTGTAGAACCCTTAGCCAATACAGTTTTTAAAAATTCATTCATGGGATGTGGGCATCACTGGCGAGGCCGGCATTTATTGCCCATTGAGAAGGTGGTGGTGAGCCGCCTTCTTGAACCGCTGCAGTCCGTGTGGTGAAGGTTCTCCCACAGTGCTGTTAGGAAGGGAGTTCCAGGATTTTGACCCAGCGACAATGAAGGAACGGCGATATATTTCCAAGTCGGGATGGTGTGTGACTTGGAGGAGAACGTGCAGGTGGTGTTGTTCCCATGTACCTGCTACCCATGTCCTTCTAGGTGGTAGAGGTCGCGGGTTTGGGAGGTGCTGTCGAAGAAGCCTTGGCGAGTTGCTGCAGTGCATCCTGTGGATGGTACACAATGCAGCCACTGTGCGCTGGTGGTGAAGGGAGTGAATGTTTAAGGCGGTGGATGGGGTGCCAATCAAGCGGGCTGCTTTGTCCTGGATGGTGTCGAGCTTCTTGAGTGTTGTTGGAGCTGCACTCATCCAGGCAAATGGAGAGTATTCCATCACACTCCTGACTTGTGCCTTGTAGATGGTGGAAAGGCTTTGGGGAGTCAGGAGGTGAGTCACTCACCACAGAATACCCAGCCTCTGACCTGCTCTTGTAGCCACAGTATTTATATGGCTGGTCCAGTTAAGTTCCTGGTCAGTGGTGACCCCCAGGATGTTGATGGTGGGGGATTCAGCGATGGTAATGCCATTGAATGTCAAGGGGAGGTGGTTAGACTCTCGCTTGTTGGAGATGGTCATTGCCTGGCACTTGTCTGGTGCGAATGTTACTTGCCACTTATGAGCCCAAGCCTGGATGTTGTCCAGGTCTTGCTGCATTCCTGCATGGATTGCTTCATTATCTGAGGGGTTGCGAATGGAACTGAACACTGTGCAATCATCAGCGAACATCCCCATTTCTGACCTTATGATGGAGGGAAGGTCATTGATGAAGCAGCTGAAGATGGTTGGGCCTAGGACACTGCCTTGAGGAACTCCTGCAGCAATGTCCTGGGGCTGAGATGATTGGCCTCCAACAACCACTACCATCTTCCTTTGTGCTAAGTATGACTCCAGGCACTCGAGAGTTATCCCCCTGATTCCCATTGATTTCAGTTTTACAAGGGCTCCTTGGTGCCACACTCGGTCAAATGCTGCCTTGATGTCAAGGGCAGTCACTCTCACCTCACCTCTGGAATTCAGCTCTTTTGTCCATGTTTGGACCAAGGCTGTAATGAGGTCTGGATTTGAGTGGTCCTGGCGGAACCCAAACTGAGCATCGGTGAGCAGGTTATTGGTGAGTTGGTGCCGCTTGATAGCACTGTCGACGACACCTTCCATCACTTTGCTGATAATTGAGAGTAGACTGATGGGACGGTAATTGGCTTTGTTCTGCTCTTTGTGGACAGGACATACCTGGGCAATTTTCCACATTGTTCGGTAGATGCCAGTGTTGTATCTGTACTGGAACAGCTTCTGCACTCTGGTATTTTCTTTCTGAATGCCTTCACCTTGCCTCCTCTAGAATACTCCTCAAAATTACCTTTTTAGCCATGCTTTTAGTCACCTCCCCTAACCTTCCCTCAGTTCTTGCTTGGTGTCCATTATGTCTTTCCATCCTCATTGAAACCCAATGGGACATTTTTTATGTTAAAAGCACTCTATGTATAAACTATTGTTACTGTCTTGAAACACCTCATATATGGTATTTTATTTTGAGAATCCACCGCGCAACTGTTCTGTAACTTTGCCATCTCCTCAGAGTGGATTCATTGGACATAATGGGCCTGAATTTTCTAGAGCGAGGCATCTTGTGGCATTAGTTAGACTTAGCATTGCACATTTAGGTTTTAAAGTATTATTCCCACAGGAAGTGAGAGCTGATAACGGAGACAACAGTTGGTGAACAACGGGACAGAGTATCTCCTTAACCAATGAGATTTAAGGATTGAGAAAGAAACAGAGGAAGGTCTGAGAAGGAGGCTGAATTAGACTGGGTGATGTCAATGTCACATCAGGTACAGAAAGAAAAATAAAGAAAGATTGGATTAAGAGAGAAAAAAAGAGGCAAAGAGAAAGTAAGAAAAAAAATTTAAATTAAAAATTTGACATTTTTTAAATTTCCTGGAACAATTCACAACCTGAAGGAATGAGCCTCCACACTAATAATTGTTTATCTTCTGGGCAAGAGGGGTTGATTGGCAGTCATTAACAATTATTATGTTATTAAAAGGATACTTGCACTAATAATTACTAGACTTAACTTTCTGTGGTGAGTTTAATGGGCAATTAATGTGCAAATGCAGCAACTTCATGAAAATCACGGGGCGGTAAAGAGCGAGATGCTGTTTTCGCGAAGCTAATGGCAGCGTGGCGTAAATCGGCCAACAACTTCTGGTGATTCGCAATTCAAGAGGTCTCACTTCCTCACTACAAGGTGCTGGCTGATTTGTGCACTAGTAACGGCATGCATTGTTCAGACACCGTTTTTTTTGGCAAAACATGGCCCAAAGATTTGATGCTTTTAAACCCATGCAGACTATTTTTGGACTTCTCAGCTTTCTAGGTGAACATTGATAGCAGTCTATAAAAGACTTGTGAACATTTTACCCACTCTCAGTATTCTAATTCCCTGAACATCTCTCTCTTTCTCAATCGTTTTATATCTCAAGATTATAATTGCTATCTTGCAATCTTCATGAGCATCCTCTGTATTGAAGAAGTTCCTAATAATATTAAATAAGGTGCTACCTATGTCTGTATACATGTTATGTTCCATCTGGTTAAGGTACCCTGTTTACATTTAGTACTTTGAATGTCTTAATCACACATGCTTTACTGGCCTCTGAAGATTCTAAGGTAGCATAACTGAATCTGAAATTTAGTCTCAACCTTTATTTGTGAAGTGTGAAGAATTAATTTAATTCATCTGCCATTTCCTGATATCCCTCCAACCTCCTGTCCAACACTCAACCGACTTCTTACATAGTTTAAAAATAAAATGGTCCCTTTTGCTGCTGTTAATCCTGATGATTGTTCTTTCTTAAATATTTAAATAACTCTTTTAGTTTGTGATATAACATTGTTCTACGAATGTTACAATTTGTGCATCCCGAGGTAACAGATAAGCGTGCTAAAAAATGAATACCTTTTCATTTCTTGCAAATAGTGTCCTCATCATCTACAATGGTATTGTGAAACTTTCATTATTCAACCAAGCACCCTTTTGGTCTCCAAGTGGTATTGAGGGGAGAGATACAAAAGGGTCCAGAGGGGCAATTTTTTCACTCAAAGGGTGGTGAGTGTCTGGAACGAGCTGCCAGAGGCAGTAGTAGAGGCGGGTAAAATTTTGTCTTTTAAAAAGCATTTGGACAGTTACATGGGTAAGATGGGTATGGAGGGATATGGGCCAAGTGCAGGCAATTGGGACGAGCTTAGTGGTATAAACTGGGTGACATGGACATGTTGGGCCGAAGGGCCTGTTTCCATGTTGTAACTTCTATGATTCTATGATTCATTGCTGAGTTACAATTGCTATTGTTCTATGGATTCAACTCCATAGAATCATAGAGCACAGAAGGAGGCCATTTGGCCCATCGTGCCTGTGCTGGTTCTTTGGAAGAGCTATCCAATTAATCCTACTATCCTCCTCTTTCCCCATAGCCCTGCAAATGTTTCCTTTTCAAGTATTTATCCAATTCCCTTTTGAAAGTTACTGTTGAATCTGATTCCTTTCAGGCAGTGCATTCAGGATCATAACAACTTGATGCATAAAAATTTTTCTCTTCATCTCCCCTCTGACTCTTTTGCCAATTATCTTGAATCTCTGTCCTCAGGTTACCAGCCTTCCTGCCAGTGGAAACAGTTTCTCCTTATTTACTCTATCAAAACTCCTCATAATTTTGAACACCTCTATTAAATCTCCCCTTAGCCTTCTCTGCTTTAAGGAGAACAATCCCAGCTTCTCTAGCCTCTCCAGATAACTGAAGTCCTTCATCCTTGGTACCATTCCGGTAAACCTTCTCTGCGCCCTCTCCAATGCTCCAGTAGGAGCTTTGTTAAGACCACTTAAAGCCATGGCACCCAGAATGGGAAAACTTTCATTTATTTTGCCTCTGAAGATGTAAATACTGCTCCGGGAGGTGAAATTACTGTATTGAAATAAAATTCAACCTGACGTAAAGTGATGGCAAGATGAACCACACAGAGAAACTCGAAATTGCAAATGTGGTTATTAGTTTTTTTTGGTACGGGATTTCCTTGCCAATAATTGGTAGCATAACTATTTAAAAGCACTGAAGCGTCGTTGATTTTAATTACACATGCAAAATGTCTATCTGAGCAAAAGTACACTGTTTAATATGCTTCATACGCTCTCATATGCTTACTCACACGACCATTGTTTTTAATAGGAGAAGTGGGGTAAGCTTCCTATGCTGTCACTTCACCATCTAACTAAAAGGCTCAATTTATCTTTTGCATAAAGCAGGCTCATTTCATAAGCAGAGCACTATGCTGCATGTACAAAATGAACTATATTGCAATGTAGTTCTCTCATACTTCAAGATCAAGTACTGCAATCGAGACCAAGTACTGCAATCTGCTTAAAATCCCAAAACACAGTGGAGTGCATATTACAGAAAGACCAATTGTGGCTGAGGGCAATATTTCATAATCAAGGTCACTGCTGCAACTCATGAGACAAGAATGTAGTTTATAATCTGGAAACAGCAGTGAGTATTACTTTTACCATACTCTGTAGTAAATTATGCAAAACTTTAGAAACACTTTCATTAATTTTAAATAGGCCAATGCTTTGTGACTTAAACAGGCAATCGTACTTGTTCCAGCACCTGATATTCACTGAGAACTATGTACCCGTTGGTGAAATTTAAATGACAGTGATGACAACTATTTTCTTACAGCCCATAACAAATGCTGTGTTAGTCCAAGGATGAAATGGATATACATAACATAATGTATGTAATATTGTGAGTTCTATTTAATGAGCCTGTAAAGAAAGAAGAGATTTAATTAGAAGCTCAAATTCACACATCCATAACGTTACAGTATTGTTAGATGATGTTTTTAATTTCAGAACTTTCAATAATTATTTGTACAACTTCACTTGTTACTGTTTACAGTAATATGGCTATCCTAATCTTTATATAGTTACATTTAGGAGCGTTCAGTAATTCATTTCAAAAAGAAGCACATGAACATTACATAATTATACTTGAAAATCCTTGTTTGATGATTATGCTTCAAAAGCTCTTAATTATTTATCTAAGCTGTCCAAACTCAAAGCTACAGATATTCTCTCTGTCTTGTTTATTGTGTGTGGAGTAGGCAGCCTATCTGTGGTTTGGAGAATTGTTCTGTGTTGTTTAAAAAAAGTTATTTTTAAATTAAAATTGTATTGGAAATTTTATCAGTAAGAGCAGAACATATAACTATCCAATATTTAGCAATCAGAATTAATTAAACACTGGAACTTATTTTTTTTAAATAGTAAATGTACTGTTTATCAATGTATCATTGAAAAATTACCACACTTTTAAATTCTAAAATAAATTCTAGTCCATTAATAGTTCTCTAAGTGTATGAAGTTAAGTGTTTATATCTGAAAGGTTTACATGTTGATTGTAAAAGGAAGTTCTCTTCATGTTTACTTCCCTTTCATCGTACAATCGACTGGCTTTTCAATAATCGAGTTGTCCACCTAACCACCCATCTTCTTTCCTATTCTTTTCAACCTTAGTGGTGTTCTCTACAGTGAATATTGGCATTTCAATTATTTATTTTTAAATGTAATGTGTTGATTGGAAATGAATGTGCTGTTGTAAGTCCCCATCTAGTTTGGTTCTTGTTTTCTTGGGAGGTTGCTTGATATTCAAACACATTGCAGTACTGGAAAACATTTCCAATATTTAAGAGTTTGTATTTATGTTTGAATTACTTGGTTTGTAGGTACTTATTTAGGTAGGTACTTATTTAGTTTTTCCCCCGTTAGATGCACAGTTTTTGATTTTGTTTGGTTGAATGTTTGCTTCAGATATTATGGTTGTCTTATTTGTACCCATGGTTGTTGCATTGAATTGGAATTGACCTGGTTTGGGTTCCTTGATGTTAACTCCTGGAAAATATGAGTCAGAGATTTCCAATACATTGTGATCTATTTTGCTTAGAAGCTTTTAATATATTAATCAAATGTGTGTACAAATTTCCATCAAGTATGCAAGTTCTTAGTTTTCTTACCTTTTCTTCATTTCATCTCTGTGTTGGATGTTTTCTTTCCACTCCTTATCCTGTACTATTTTTGAATCTTCCCAGTTAAAAATTTTGCCTCTGTACCGTCTCAAATACAAAACTGAATTACATGCATTAACCTTTGTTGAGTTCACTATTGTCTGAACAATGTAGTCTTGTTTTATTATGTGGTCTCTTAGTTCAGCTGAGTTATCTAGCCCAACTCTTTGTTGATGCTGAAAAAAATTATTTCATATTGAGGAACTCTCTAATTTAGCAGAACATGAGTGTAGATAACTGCAATGTGTTAATTGCCTCTCAGACTGGAAGATGGAAAGGGTGAATTTTGCTTCCAATGCAGATCCTGTTTTATTCCCCCAAAAGTAAAAGACACTGTGGTAGACTTTGTTTGACCATGTAATGATTTGCACATAAAATCACATAATTAAAAAGTGGCATTCCCATTCCAATGCTGGTAAAAAATGTGTTTATTTCTGTCTCTGTCATCGAAACATAATTTGTTTCTCATTTGTTTTACCTGGTTGGTTTGAAGCAGTAGTTGTAGAATCTTTGGAGGTGAGTTAGCTGTATGTATTTGTTTTCATTTGTGGCTGCCTTTCTCAGTTTAGTAGCAATTGCGTGTTTTAACAGACTGTCGTCAAAATCGAAGGACGTAATATAATTTTCCACTGGTATGGTGGACTACACTGAATCACAGTACTTCATTAAATGTTCCAGTTGCTGTACAGCAAATAAATTTTTTTTTAATAGTTTATTCAGAACCTGGTTTGAAGTAAGCAAGACTGTTTTAAATTTATAAACTAATTGTTGATGTCAGCTACAGACATGCTTGTTAGTGAGAGCTGGTGGCACAAGGTGTCTGAGATAATTGTGTCTCATCGAGAAGTTGTTCATTTAGCAGTAAGTGATAGTGTTGTGAAGTAGTCTTTCAGTGTAATGCAACTGTTTAGATTACATAGCGGGAATGTCAATAATAGTTTTATTAGAGAAGACGTTTTGTCTGTTTTGAATGATGTGTTTGGGATTTTTTATGTAAATAAAAGAGTCCTGATTAACAACTAATTGAACAGTCTTTATCCTTGCACTAATAGAATCATAGAATAGAATCATAGAAGTTTACAACATGGAAACAGGACCTTCGGCCCAACATGTCCATGTCGCCCAGTTTATACCACTAAGCTAGTCCCAATTGCCTGCACTTGGCCCATATCCCTCTATACCCATCTTACCCATGTAACTGTCCAAATGCTTTTTAAAAGACAAAATTGTACCCGCCTCTACTACTGCCTCTGGCAGCTCGTTCCAGACACTCACCACCCTTTGAGTGAAAAAATTGCCCCTCTGGACCCTTTTGTATCTCTCCCCTCTTACCTTAAATCTATGCCCCCTCGTTATAGACTCCCCTACCTTTGGGAAAAGATTTTGACTATCTACCTGATCTATGCCCCTCATTATTTTATGGACTTCTATAAGATCACCCCTAAACCTCCTACTCTCCAGGGAAAAAAGTCTCAGTCCATCCAACCTCTCCCTATAAGTCAAACCATCAAGTCCCGGTAGCATCCTAGTAAATCTTTTCTGCACTCTTTCTAGTTTAATAATATCCTTTCTATAATAGGGTGACCAGAACTGTACACAGTATTCCAAGTGTGGCCTTACTAATGTCTTGTACAACTTCAACAAGACATCCCAACTCCTGTATTCAATGTTCTCACCAATGAAACCAAGCATGCCGAATGCCTTCTTCACCACCCTATTCACCTGTGACTCCACTTTCAAGGAGCTATGAACCTGTACTCCTAGCTCTCTTTGTTCTTTAACTCTCCCCAACACCCTACCATTAATGGAGTAGGTCCTGGCCTGATTCGATCTACCAAAATGCATCACCTCACATTTATCTAAATTAAACTCCATCTGCCATTCATCGGCCCACTGGCCCAATTTATCAAGATCCCGTTGCAATCCTAGATAACCTTCTTCACTGTCCACAATGCCACCAATCTTGGTGTCATCTGCAAACTTACTAACCATGCCTCCTAAATTCTCATCCAAATCATTAATATAAATAACAAATAACAGCGGACCCAGCACCGATCCCTGAGGCACACCGCTGGTCACAGGCCTCCAGTTTGAAAAACAACCCTCTACAACCACCCTCTGTCTTCTGTCGTCAATCCAATTTTGTATCCAATTGGCTACCTCACCTTGGATCCCGTGAGATTTAACCTTATATAACAGCCTACCATGCGGTACCTTGTCAAAGGCTTTGCTAAAGTCCATGTAGACCACGTCTACTGCACAGCCCTCATCTATCTTCTTGGTTACCCCTTCAAAAAACTCAATCAAATTCGTGAAACATGACTTTCCTCTCACAAAACCATGCTGACTGTTCCTAATCAGTCCCTGCCTCTCCAAATGCCTGTAGATCCTATCTCTCAGAATACCCTCTAACAACTTACCCACTACAGATGTCAGGCTCACCGGTCTGTAGTTCCCAGGCTTTTCCCTGCCGCCCTTCTTAAACAAAGGCACAACATTTGCTACCCTCCAATCTTCAGGCACCTCACCTGTAGCTGTCGATGATTCAAATATCTCAGCTAGGGGACCCGCAATTTCCTCCCTAACCTCCCATAACGTCCTGGGATACATTTCATCAGGTCCCGGAGATTTATCTACCTTGATGCACGTTAAGACTTCCAGCACCTCCCTCTCTGTGATATGTACACTCCTCAAGACATCACTATTTATTTCCCCAAGTTCCCTAACATCCATGCCTTTCTCAACCGTAAATACCGATGTGAAACATTCATTTAGGATCTCACCCATCTCTTGTGGTTCCGCACATAGATGACCTTGTTGATCCTTAAGAGGCCCTACTCTCTCCCTAGTTACTCTTTTGCCCTTTATGTACTTGTAGAAGCTCTTTGGATTCTCCTTTGCCTTATCTACCAAAGCAATCTCATGTCCCCTTTTTGCCCTCCTGATTTCTCTCTTAACTCTACTCCAGCAATCTCTATACTCTTCAAGGGATCCACTTGATCCCAGCTGTCTATGCATGTCATATGCCTCCTTCTTCCTTTTGACTAGGGCCTCAATCTCCCGAGTCATCCAAGGTTCCCTACTTCTACCAGCCTTGCCCTTCACTTTATAAGGAATGTGCTTACCCTGAACCCTGGTTAACACACTTTTGAAAGCCTCCCACTTACCAGACGTCCCTTTGCCTGCCAACAGACTCTCCCAATCAACTTCTGAAAGTTCATGTCTAATACCATCAAAATTGGCCTTTCCCAATTTAGAATTTTAACTTTTGGGCCAGACCTATCCTTCTCCATAGCTATCTTAAAACTAATGGAATTATGATCACTGGTCCCAAAGTGATCCCTCACTAACACTTCTGTCACCTGCCCTTCCTTATTTCCCAAGAGGAGGTCAAGTTTTGCCCCCTCTCTAGTCGGGCCATCCACATACTGAATGAGAAATTCCTCCTGAATACACTCAACAAATTTCTCTCCATCCAAGCCCCTAATGCTATGGCTGTCCCAGTCAATGTTGGGAAAGTTAAAGTCCCCTACTATTACCACCCTATTTTTCTTGCAGCTGTCTGTAATCTCCTTACATATTTGCTCCTCAATTTCCCGTTGACTATTTGGGGGTCTGTAGTACAGTCCTATCAAAGTGATCTCTCCCTTCTTATTTTTCAGTTCTACCCATATAGACTCAGTGGGCGAACCCTCGGATATATCCCCTCTCACTACTGCCGTGATGTTCTCCCTAATCAAGAACGCAACTCCCCCTCCTCTCTTACCTCCTGCTCTATCTTTCCTATAGCATCTGTACCCTGGAACATTGAGCTGCCAGTCCTGCTCCTCCCTTAGCCATGTTTCAGTAATAGCTATAACATCCCAGTAGATAAGAATTTGTTGAATCTTACACATATCCTAATATAGGTGCACTATTCTCTACATGTGTGTGGACATGTCAATAAGATGTTTTTATGTTGGTTTGCCATCTTATCTATTGTTTTGGTTTAATGATCTGGAGAAGCCAAAGACAGTTTAGAATATGATACTCCATTTAATGCCTTCTTCATGACCATGTCTCTTAAATTACATTTTACCATCCGTAAAATCTTTAAGGTCTTTCACTCATATCAATCCTGATTCTACTGTCATTGTTCTGTATGTCGTTACTTTATCTAATACCAGTGTGGTTACTGGAATTATATTTAGCCTGCAGAGTCCATAGATCTACCAAATGTTTCTCCAATTATGTTTTATTCAACCTAATTTTGTTCATAATGAAAAATTCTCAAGTGGTCAGGCAAGTTGAACCTTTTCAGATTAATGAAATAAATGACATTTATTCAAGTTTTTTCTTTCTTTCTTTCTGATTGGTTGTCACAAATACATGGATTTCTTTGTTGCATGTTCAATTAAAGAGCAGACATTGTTTTTTAATCCA
Organism: Heptranchias perlo; assembly: GCF_035084215.1. Classification (NCBI taxonomy): domain Eukaryota; kingdom Metazoa; phylum Chordata; class Chondrichthyes; order Hexanchiformes; family Hexanchidae; genus Heptranchias; species Heptranchias perlo. Next base: position 133,158,060 of record NC_090328.1, on the reverse strand, counting down.
AAGATCAAAGTGGTTTGTTTCATTGTTTAATGGAGCTTGGTAATTGTACTTGAATCTCTGCAGACAGAGATATATGTTCCGCTCCACATAAAGTCAATTCTGCCTAGACTCAGTATGTCTTATTTCTGTATTTGTATGGAACACTATCAATTTGTTTGCCTATAACTCTTCTCTGCAAAGGAATAAAGAGGTCAAATGTGGAACTTGCTAAAGTTCCAGTTCTTTTGGAATTCTGTTGCATGTCAGACACGGGACTCTCTTTCTTGCTCTGAATTTCCTGGAAAGTTTCTGCGTAACTGTGGCATAAGAGTGGCGTTGCACTGCTTTTTTCCAAGGAAATTCCCCCGTAACTGATTTAAACCAGCCTTACACTGAAACATCACCACGCAAATTTCCTATTTGACTTTTTATACTTCCCTTACAATTACTATTAGATTGTAACTGTATATTAGTAGCTTTAATCTGTAAAAATTGTTCTTGTACTTCATATCCCTCAATTTAAAGAGTCTTTAGTAACGAAGCACAAGACAATATTTAATCCAGTAAATAGATTATTAGATAACTAAAAAGTAGATTCTGAACATTACGAGACAAAGTTTCCTTCAGAGGTCCTGCCAGTGGAAACAGTTTCTCTCTATCTACTCTATCACAACCCCTCATACTTGTCTTAAATCACAACTTTAACATTTGTTGGAGACTGCAAGAATAATTCTCATTATAAAGATATCTTAAGCAAATACATTGTAGAAATGAGACTTGTCCTCTTAACCATTCTTGTAACTAACGTCACAATAAAGGGGAACTACCCTCTGTTAAGTTGACAGTGTTGGTGCTATCATTTTAGCAGGTGCAGTGTAATAAAATATCATTGATCATGTCTGTCCTAAAAATAGGTTTAGAAAGTTTGTGAAAATTTGAGAACTGTACAAAAATTGCTTGATAATAGTTTGCACCACAGAAAACATCGCTGCTGACGCATAAAATGTTCTAGTAATTAGTATGATTGTGTTAAAACAGATTTTTTTTGTAGCAAATGCCCCATTTGAGCTTGTCTGAAAGTGTGGCCTTTACAGACATAAACCTTTTATGAATTAAGCACTGGCCTTTTTAAGGGAGTAGTAAATATTATAGTGCAGTAATGTGAAATCACCCCTAAAAGTTTACTTGGAAGCTTCTATGCCAACATTAGTAGAAAAACAGATCTTTTGCTCTCTCTCTTTTGCACTTTCTCCCTTTCGCTTTCTTTCTTTCTCTCTCTCTCTCTCTCTCTCAATCCCCACAGACTTTCCAACTCTGACCACATATTACCTTTCGTTACGCATTCTTGCTAGATTCTCTTTCCAGTTGGTCAGTAAGGTATACGTGCTGACACTGGGTATGGCGGACAGACAGATAGCTGGACCAACAAAGGACAACAGGAAAGAGCTGAAGGTGATGAGCACACTAATGAGATGCACATATTGTCGTGGATTAACTCTTCCCTAATGATATAAAAAGCATTTCATTAAAGTTTGCTGGAGATATAATGCTGACAATATTTATAATTATCTGCACTAAAATACAAATAGTATTTATTAAGCATAATTACTTGTCCTAGCTCCCCCAATAGCTCAGAAATTTTATTTAGTGAGTCACTGAGCCATCCAGATCAGGAAGATACCTTGTTCAATCCTTGGTCTGTGTTGAGTTAGCTGATCTGAGACAGGGAGTTATGCTGTATTTATGCAAAACATTGGTTAGGCCATGTTAGTGTCCTGTTTGCAGTTTTGGGTGCCCCATGATAAAAAGGAAATTAAAGCCATAGAGAGCATTCAGCGAAGATTCACCAAGATGATGCCAGCAATGGGAAACTATAGCTATGAGGGAGAGAATTAAAATACTGGGACTATTTCCACTGGCACAGAGAAGGCTTCAAGGAGATTTCGAAGAGGTTTTTAAATTATGAAAACCTTTGACAGAGTTAATAGGCATAAGACTATTTCTTCTAGGGAATCGTCAATTTAAGATTATTGCTGAATGAGGAAAGATTTTAGGAGAGCAGCAATGTTTGAGGCAAAGGCTATTTTATCTTTTAAAGGAGAAATGCATAAATATTTGAATGCAGAAAAAGATATAGGGCTATGGGAAAAGAGGACAGCAGTGGGATTAATTTTGGATTACTGTAGCAAATCCAAAGAGCAAACCCCAACAATGTACCAGATGGCTGCCGTCTATGCTAAGTTGGCTACAATTGGTGTTAGAGCTCCTGGATTATGATAGAAACAATGGACCATGGTTCCCTCTCCATCAATTATCTAGTGCCCCCCACTTTCTTCCTGGAAGTGTGCACACTGTCGATTGAGGATAGGACCAGGTTCAGTTGTGAAGCTTCCCACAGTCAAACAGCCTGCCAACATTCTGGGCTCGATTTTTAAAGGGCGGCAGAATGGCAGCAGGGCGGGGTGGTCAATGGGAGCGTAGCAAACCCGAATGATAAAAACTTACCGTTCCCCACACAATTGCAATTTAATTGGTGCCCCCTAATCTTGTTTCCGGGTTTGCCGTACGATAGCTGCGCAGTGGGCGGACTGTGCATCCGCATGACAGGCTGTCAGCTGGAGAGTCTGGATTTAAAGGGCCATTGCTCCAATGGATTTTGCTGGAGCAAACAGCCAGAAGACCCAAAGGAGCAGCACAGGGGCAAGGCTGCTCCAAGATTCAGCGATGTCTCACTTCAAGTGCTACTGGCCAGGGTGAGGAGGAGGAGGGAACTATTTTACCCGGCCGACAGGAGGAAGTGCCCTGCCTCTGCCACCAAGAAGACCTGGCTCGAGGTGGCAGAGGAAGTCACCAGCAGCAGCAACATATCCCGCCCCTGGGTCCAGTGCAGGAAGTGTTTCAATGACTTAACTAGGTCAGCAAAAGTGAGTACACTTACTGATTCTCCTGCATTCCGTGTTGTACATCAGCACCTCCCCCCACAACTCATTCTGCACTGCAAGACTACTCCATCATGTCACTCCTCACACCCACTTAAGGCTTATCCTCAATTTACCTTCACTTCCTGAGCACTTCTTCACCTCCCCATTAGTCACTCCACCACTAGCACCCACCACAATCCTGATCCAATGTGATCTCTCTGTCTCATACTCACCCTCTGATGCACCTCTTCAACTGTCATCCTCACCCAAAGCAATGTATTCATCGGTTGGCCACTGCACCATCACTCACTCACACCTCTGTACTTTCCCCACTTCTAGGTGAAGAGAGCGCAAAATGCACGTGAGAGGACGAGGGCTGGAGGGGGGGCCACAACAAACAGTGGTCCTCACAGAGGCAAAGGAGGAGACCCTGGAGATCAGCCGCATCTTCGAGTGCCTGTCCGTTGGGGACGCCAAGACTCGCACCCCGCAAACGTCTGGTGACACAACTTTAACATTCATCACACACAATATGAATTGATATTAACAATAATTGGCATGTTGAACACCTCAACATGCTCATCACAACATGACACATCTGTAATGTTGCTTAATATTGCCTTCTGTTCTCATACAGGCTCTTCAATGACCGCAGTAACGAGAGAGGGTGATTCCTCAGAGGAGCTCCTGGCCTCTGAGGGCGCACCGTCACATCTTAGTGAGCCATCTTAGAACGCAGGTACTCGCACCTCGGTGGGTCCTAGTAGTCAGTTAGTTGGATTGGCACCTGGTGAGTCACCACACACACGTGAGCACGAGCAGACACTGGTGGCAGGGGCAGCTGTGGAGAGTCCGCGTCAGTGGGCGCACTCCTCTTCAGACTCTGCACAGCTGGACACCCCGGGGCCATCCTTTAAAATGAGAATGATCAAGGGTCAGCAGCACATTTGCGAGGTACTGGAACAGGTGCCATGCACACTCTCCACAATAGCGATGAGGATGGAGGAGTCCAACTCCTGCATGAGTGGAATGATGGCACAATGAGAGGGAATCTCTGAGATAGTGTCACAGGAACGTGAGCTACTGTCTGAGATAGTGCCGCATGTAACTGCTGAAATGTCTGAGATAATGTCGCAGGTAAGTGTGGGAATGTCTGCGATGGAGAGAAGGCTAGCCTCCGTTGAGCTTCAAGCACGGCTCACAAATGGCCGTTTGGACTCAGAGTGAACAATATTCTGCCATCTTCAACAGGCAGACTGAAACTTTACAACTTGGCTTCCAAGGCATCACATGTCCTCCACACTGTTCTCCAGCAGGGTGGTAGGAGTGATGTAGAACTGGTCCAGGAGAGGGATGATGGCTAAAGGGGACATGGAAGTGGGGACGCCACTCAAAGCGCTCCCACATCTCACCCATTGCCCCCCTTTCAACCAGTATCCGCAATGCTGCCTCCTCTCCAGGTAGCCGAGTCTGCCCCTGCACAGGTGCAGGTGGAGCAGTCTTTGGAGTGGCCCTCATGGGCTCCAAAACCCAGAGGGCGTAGGCCCAAAGCATCTAAGCAGTCAGGGCATGAACATGAGCAACCTGCCACTACCTGTGCTGCAGCCACAGGGGACGTACCACGTAGAAGTAGTCGGAACAGAAAGGCTAAAAATTTGTGATCACGAAGGGTATGCACAAGGGTTTCTGACAGACTGTCATGTTTTGGTTCTTGTTAAAGTCACATGTTATCATTTTCACCACTACTGCCACGTCTTGCCCATTCTTGACTGGCTTTTGTGATAGGGCCCCTTTCATGTGCTTCATCATGAACAGCGACACTTGATGCCACCCAGTGGGTCACTTTACAGTGGGTGTATGTTTAGTTCCAGGACTGTTTTGTGCGGTTGTGGGGTTTGCCGGTGTTGGCGCTGGCCTTTCCAGGTGGTGTGAGGATTGGACTCTTCTCACTTTCTGATCTTACCAGAATCGTTCACATATGAGTGACTCCCTGGCCTCACGAGCAGCCTGGTGAGCTGCTGCTCTGCCCATGTGTTCGTCCTCCTCCTCCTCCTCCTCCTCCTGATCCTGCTCCTCCTCAATGTGGATGGCAGATGTGGATACTGGATGAGGGCACGGAGCCTCTTCAGTCGGTGCCCCTCTCTGTTGCGCCATGTTGTGCAGGACACAACACACTACTGTAATGTGACCCACTCTCGCTGGTGCATATTGAAGCGCTCCCCCAGAACGATCGAGGCACCGAAGTCGCAGCTCCAGCAGTTCAGTTATAGACCTGGTGGCGATTTGACTGTTGTCGTATCGATGCTGTTGCTCGGTGATGGGGTTCCTCAGAGGTGTCATGAGCCATGTGTGCAGGGGGTATCCCTTGTCCCTGAGGAGCCAGCCTTTAAGGGTGTTCGGTGCGTGGAAGAGGCCCTGGATTTTGGATTCCCTCAGAATGAACAAATCGTGGCAGCTGCCAGGGAATCTGGCGCACACGTGAAGAAATCTTTTGCGGTGGTCACAAACGAGCTGAGCATTGATGGAGCGATAGCCCTTTCTGTTGATGAATAGCCTTGGCTCATGTGGAGGTGCTCGGATTGCTGTGTGGGTGCAATCGATTGCACCCTGTACCCATGGGAAGCCAGTCACAGAGGGGAATCCCACTGCCCTCTCCGTCTTGCTGAGGTCGTCCATGGGGAAGTTGACGTATTGCGAGGCTCTGTGAAACAAGCCACTTGTGTGCAGACAACTGAGAGACCCCGGCGATGTCACCGGTGACACCCTGGAATGATCCAGAGGCGAAGAAGTTGTGGGCAGTGGTTACTTTAACAGCGACGGGTAATGAGATGCCGCCAGGCCCAGCCGGGAGTAGCTCGGCATGAAGGAGGCTGCAGGTGTCTGCGACCACCGGCGACTCACTCTCAGCCTCCGTATGCACTGCTCCTCAGAGAGGTCCAGGAAGCTGAGCCTCGGTCTGTAGACCCTCTGACGAGGGTAGTGCCTCCTGTGACGTTGCTCCCTCTGTTGTTGCCCTCTGTGCTCTTGTGCAGTTGCCTGTGACGCAGCACTGTGTTGTGGAGCTCCAAGTGGCAGAAGTGCACGCCGTGCCTGGCGAGGACGGTGATGTCCCTCATCCTCAGATGTACTGGTGAATGCAGCCATCGCACCCGCCCCCCGTCCTGATGGTGTCAGTTTGAGGGGGTCCGAAAAGTTGGTAAATATGTGTAAACAGAAGAATTCTGAGTGGAAACCAAGAATTTTCAGTCTAAACACAAAGATCTCCCAGCCAAACGTTTGTCTGAGAGAACTGAGTGCCCTGTTGTAATAACTCGCCTTTTATCACCATCTGTCAAACAGGTATTTACATGTTCAAATGGCTAGTGGCTTAAACACGACTCATTCCCTATGGCGTGTTTCACACAGCACGGGAAAGACGCTGAGGCAGCGATGAAATCTCTTGCCTTCACTCTAAACTAGATTCATGTGCATTTCAAATAATTCAAGTACGTGAATTGCTTGTTTAAATATCGTCCCGCCAGCTTTAATTGCCGACGGGACTTCCAGGTTTGGGAATGGCGCGCGCACCCAGATGACTCTGGATCTCGCGCGTTCTTAGGCGTGTTGAAGCCGGGATTTCCGCCTGCTCCTGGAAATCGGAATTTTCTTTGCCCCCATCGCACCCGATTTAAAATCGAGCCCTCTGTGACGATGCGCTTTGGAGCTGGAACTCACAAGATTTTCTCTTATCCCCCCCAGTATCTGCCATTCATTATTTTAACAAATAAAAGTAGTTTTCTTTCGAAATAAATGAAAGGAAAAAATTTATTTGCATTAGATCATTTTAAAAATATTTTCCAGCGTTTAGTTTTTAAAATGGTTAGAAAAATAATATTTGAAAAAGCACATAATTATGCAGGGACCCCCACTTTCCCAGAAAGATACCGATTCACCGCCTGCTAAAAGGTCCAACTGCAAATAACAAATTGGTTTCTCCCTGAGTTGACTAAGCCTGTGAGTTTTATGATCACATACTGTGATACTGAAAATAAACTAATTACAGTAATAAAGCTACTGAAATGTCATGAATCATTTTATTACTATAATATTAATCCGAGCTGACGAAAATAAAAACTAATGCACCATTTTAAATTGAAAAATGAAACACTTGAATTCTCCTTGTCCTGTCATCTCTTTGTTTTTTTCAATTTTCTTCCTTATTCTTGTCTGCTTTAATATCAGCATTAGTTTCACTTGTTTTGACATCTAATATACTTGTTTCTATCATTTTTAACCATTTTTTCTATATTTTTAAGCTTACTTTTTTAAAACTTATCTGTTTTCTTCTATCGCCAGCCTTCCCAAGTTTAAGATTTTAATGCACAAACAACTTTATGGGGAAAATATGCCATTTGGCTGGACAAAACTGGCCTTTGAAGAAAGATGTCAAGATTTACTTGCCTGCATCATAGAAGTGTCCTCTAAACTCTTCATGCATCAGTATTTAGAGTAGGGGGGGGAGGGAAAAAGATGGGACATAATCTATGTCAAGGCATTTAATGGAATCCACCTAATTCTTACATCGATGTGACCAAGTCAACATTAATACCTTTTTCTGTGTCCAAGCAGGAAGGGGCTGCTGACCAGATTCTACTCGGCAGCCCCAAGGAGTTTAGCACACCCAGATAAGCTAACTTGTCTGAGGCGTGATGAGGATTAAGCCGAACAGTTTTAAAATATGAGTGGAGTGTTACGTCTGACACAGTGCCAGTCCAGATAGAAATATTTCATTACAAATTTTTAAATATCTATAATCGTTTACGGGCATTTGGCTGCTTATCTTTTGCTGTGAGTCAGATGTTGCAATTTCCCAACACGGTTGAACAGGTTAATTTTAATAAATAAAAATGATGACTAGTGCCAACAATATGCAAATCACAGTTTTTATTTCTCCACTGAATTGCATTTGCAGTCGAGAAAGACATGCCAAAAAAATGGAAAATTTATCCCTATGTGTAGCATTTGTAATCTAGCAGCCTTATGTTTGTGTTAATAGATTTTTTGACGATCATTTTTTGACTTTTGTATTCTATTGTGCGTTTGTTTAAATATATTTGTTTAAGTAGATCGAATCGGGCCAGGACCTACTCCGTTAATGGTAGGGCGTTGGGGAGAGTTATAGAACAAAGAGATCTAGGAGTACAGGTTCATAGCTCCTTGAAAGTGGAGTCACAGGTGGATAGGGTGGTGAAGAAGGCATTCGGCATGCTTGGTTTCATTGGTCAGAACATTGAATACAGGAGTTGGGATGTCTTGTTGAAGTTGTACAAGACATTAGTAAGGCCACACTTGGAGTACTGTGTACAGTTCTGGTCACCCTATTATAGAAAGGATATTATTAAACTAGAAAGAGTGCAGAAAAGATTTACTAGGATGCTACCGGGACATAAGAACATAAGAACATAAGAAATTGGAGCAGGAGTAGGCCAATCGGCCCCTCGAGCCTGCTCCGCCATTCAATAAGATCATGGCTGATCTGATCCCAACCACAAATCTAAAGAACACAAGAAGTCGGAGCAGGACCCGGCCACATAGCCCCTGGGCCCTCTCCGCCACCCACAGGGCATTGACCGATCCGAACTCAGCTTCATGTCCAATTTCCTGCCCGCTCCCCATAACCGCTAATTCCCTTTACTTCTAGGAAACTGTCTATTTCTGTTTTAAATTTATCTAATGATGTAGCTTCCACAGCTTCCTGGGGCAGCAAATTCCACAGACCGACCACCCTCTGAGTGAAGAAGTTTCTCCTCATCTCAGTTTTGAAAGAGCAGCCCCTTATTCTAAGATTATGCCCCCTAGTTCTAGTTTCACCCATCTTTGGGAACATCCTTACTGCATCCACCCGATCAAGACCCTTCACAATCTTATATGTTTCAATAAGATCGCCTCTCATTCTTCTGAACTCCAATGAGTAGAGTCCCAATCTACTCAACCTCTCCTCATATGTCCGCCCCCTCATCCCCGGGATTAACCGAGTGAACCTTCTTTGTACTGCCTCGAGAGCAAGTATGTCTTTTCTTAAGTATGGAGACCAAAACTGTATGCAGTATTCCAGGTGCGGTCTCACCAATACCTTATATAACTGCAGCAATACCTCCTTGTTTTTATATTCTATCCCCCTAGCAATAAAAGCCAACATTCCGTTGGCTTTCTTGATCACCTGCTGCACCTGCATACCAACTTTTTGATTTTCTTGCACTAGGACCCCCAGATCCCTTTGTACTGCAGTACTTTCCAGTCTCTCGCCATTAAGAAAATAACTTGCTCTCTGATTTTTCCTGCCAAAGTGCATAACCTCACATTTTCCAATATTATATTGCATCTGCCAAATCTCCGCCCACTCACCCAGCCTGTCTATATCCCCTTGCAGGTTTTTTATGTCCTCCTCACTCTCTACTTTCCCTCCCATCTTTGTATCATCTGCAAATTTTGATATGTTGCACTCGGTCCCCTCCTCCAAATCGTTAATATAGATTGTAAAGAGTTGGGGACCCAGCACCGACCCCTGTGGAACACCACTGGTTACTGGTTGCCAGTCCGAAAATGAACCATTTATCCCAACTCTCTGCTTCCTGTTCGATAACCAATCCTCCACCCATGCCAGAATATTACCCCCAATCCCGTGATTTTTTATCTTAAGTAATAATCTTTTATGTGGCACCTTGTCGAATGCCTTCTGGAAGTCTAAATACACTATGTCCACTGGTTCCCCTTTATCCACCCTATACGTTATATCCTCGAAGAACTCAAGCAAATTTGTCAGACATGACTTCCCCTTCATAAAGCCATGCTGACTTTGTCCTATTAAATTATGCTTATCTAAATGTTCCGTTACTGTCTCCTTAATAATAGACTCCAAAATTTTACCCACCACAGATGTTAAGCTAACTGGCCTATAATTTCCAGCCTTCTGCCTACTACCCTTTTTAAATAATGGTGTTACATTAGCAGTTTTCCAATCTGCCGGGACCTCTCCTGAGTCCAGGGAATTTTGGAAAACTATCACCAAAGCATCCACAATCCCTACTGCCACTTCCCTCAAGACCCTAGGATGGAAGCCATCAGGTCCAGGGGATTTATCCGCCTTGAGTCCCATTATTTTACTGAGTACCATCTCCTGAGTGATTTTAATCGTATTTAGCTCCTCCCCCCCGAGAGTCCCCTGTTTGTCCAGTGTTGGGATATTCTTAGTGTCCTCTACTGTAAAGACTGAAACAAAATATTTGTTCAGCATTTTTGCCATCTCCATGTTTCCCACCATTAATTTCCCGGTCTCATCCTCTAAGGGACCTATGTTTGCCTTAGCCACCCTTTTTCTTTTTATATAACTATAGAAACTCTTGCTATCTGTTTTTATATTTTTTGCTAATTTCTTTTCATAATCTAACTTCCCTTTCTTAATCAATCCTTTAGTTACTTTTTGCTGTCTTTTGAAGAATTCCCAATCTTCTATCCTCCCACTAAGTTTGGCTACCTTATATGTCCTTGTTTTTAGTCGGATACTATCCTTGATTTCTTTACTTAGCCACGGATGGCTGTCATTTCTTTTACACCCTTTTTTCCTCAGTGGAATATATTTATTTTGAAAGTTGTAAAATAACTCCCTAAATGAACACCACTGCTCATGTACCGTCTTACCCTTTAATCTATTTTCCCAGTCCACTTTAATCAATTCCGCTCTCATACCATCATAGTCTCCTTTATTCAAGCTCAGTACGCTTGTTTGAGAATCAACCTTCTCACCCTCTAATTGGATATGGAATTCAACCATGTTGTGGTCGCTCGTTCCAAGGGGATCCTTAACTAGGACATTATTAATTAATCCTGACTCATTACACAGGACCAGGTCCAAGGTTGCCTGCCCCCTTGTAGGATCAGTTACATACTGCTCAAGAAATCCATCCCTGATGCACTCAATGAACTCGTCCTCAAGGCTGCTCTGCCCAATTTGATTTGTCCAGTTAATATGATAATTAAAATCCCCCATAATTATGGCTGTTCCCTTATTACATGCCCCGACTATCTCCTGATTAATACTTCTTCCAGCAGAGTTGCAACTATTAGGAGGCCTATATACTACGCCCACTAATGTTTTTTTTCCCTTATTATTCCTTATCTCCACCCAAACTGTTTCATTATCTTGATGCTTTGTCCCAATATCATTTCTCTGTATTACAGTGATTCCTTCCTTTATTAACATAGCCACCCCACCTCCCCTTCCTTCCTGCCTGTCCTTCCTGATTGTTAAATACCCTGGCATATTTAATTCCCAGTCGTTGTCACCCTGCAGCCATGTTTCTGTAATGGCCACAAGATCATACCCATACGTAGTTATTTGTGCCGTTAACTCGTCCATTTTATTACGAATGCTACGTGCATTCAGATAAAGAACTTTCAAATCTGTTTTGTGACGCTTAGTTCCTGCTTTTTCCTTTTTTAACACTTTACCTATTACTCCATACCTTCTGTCCCTTCCTGTTACGCTTTCCTCTCTCTCCCTGCTCAGGTTCCCAACCCCCTGCCACTTTAGTTTAAACCCTCCCCAACAGCACTAGCAAACACTCCTCCTAGGACAGCAGTCCCGGCCCTGCCCAGGTGCAGACCATCCGGTTTGTACTGGTCCCACCTCCCCCAGAACCGTTTCCAGTGTCCCAGGAATTTGAATCCCTCCCCCTTGCACCATTCCTCTAGCCACGTATTCATTTGAAATATCCTCCTATTTCTACTCTGACTAGCACGTGGCACTGGCAGCAATCCTGAGATTACTACCTTTGAGGTCCTATTTTTCAATTTACCTCCTAACTCCCTATATTCTGCTTTTAGGACCTCATCCCCTTTTTTACCTATATCGTTGGTGCCTATGTGCACCACGACAGCTGGCTGTTCGCCCTCCCCCTCCAAAATGTTCTGTAGCCGCTCCGAGACATCCTTGATCCTTGCACCAGGGAGGCAACACACCATCCTGGAGTCTCGGTTGCGGCCGCAGAAACGCCTGTCTATTCCCCTTACAATTGAGTCCCCTATCACTATAGCTCTGCCACTCTTTTTCCTCCCAGCCTGTGCAGCAGAGCTACCCGTGGTGCCAGGAAGTTGGCTGCTGCTGCCTTCCCCTGATAAGTCATCCCCCCCAACAGCATCCAAAGTGGCATATCTGTTTGAGAGGGGGATGGCCACAGGGGACCCCTGCACTACCTGCCTGCATCTCTTACTCTTCCTGGTGGTCACCCATTCACTTCCTGCCTGTATACCCTTTACCTGCGGTGTGACCAACTCGCTAAACGTGCTATCCACGAGTTTCTCTGCATCGCGAATGCTCCACAGTGAGTCCACCCGCAGCTCCAGCTCCGAGATACGATCGGTCAGTAGCTGCAGGTGGACACACTTCCCGCACACATGGTCGGCAGGGACACTGGTAGTGTCCATGACTTCCCACATCTTGCAGGAGGAGCATATCACGGGTGCGAGGTTTGCTGCCATGACTTGCCTTAGCTTAGTTACCCCTTTTAAATTACGTTGAAATTAGAAAATGTTAACTATACTAGGGACCTAGGTTCACTAAAAAAAAAACACTATCTGCTATAAAACCTGCAGATCTTCCCTTTCTTATTACTTTACTTACAGTAAAATGGTAGAAATACTCACCTGAACCTACTCACCAATCAGCTGCCTCCCCTGTGCCACGTCACTTTCTGACTGGTGACGTCACCCTGAACTCTGCCGCTGGTCTCAGAGTCTCGCTCTCAGAGTAAGCTCTGGTCTCGCTCTCTCCCGCCGCTCACCGACTGAACTCTCGCTCTCTCCGCGCTGTTTATATCCCTGCTCTGGTCTCGCTCTCTCCCGCCGCTCACCGACTGGACTCTCGCTCTCTCCGCGCTGTTTATATCTCCGCTCTGGTCTCGCTCTCTCCCGCCGCTCACCGACTGGACTCTCGCTCTCTCCGCGCTGTTTATATCTCCGCTCTGGTCTCGCTCTCTCCCGCCGCTCACCGACTGGACTCTCGCTCTCTCTGCGCTGTTTTTATCCCCGCTCTGGTCTCGCTCTTTACCGCCGCTCACCGCTCTCAGGTCCACTACCGCTCTGCAGGAAAAGCAAGGCAAAGCAGCACCTCCTTCCCCCACTTTACCCAACTCCCACACGTACCGAACTCCCACACGTACTGATGGTTTGACTTATAGGGAGAGGTTGGATAGACTGAGACTTTTTTCCCTGGAGAGTAGAAGGTTTAGGGGTGATTTTATAGAAGTCTATAAAATAATGAGGGGCATAGATAAGGTAGATAGTCAAAATCTTTTCCCAAAGGTAGGGGAGTCTATAACGAGGGGGCATAGATTTAAGGTGAGAGGGGAGAGATAGGGAAGGGCCTGTTTCCATGTTGTAAACTTCTATGATTCTATGATATTGCTCATTCTTGTACACTGCTGTTCAGTCTTCTGCGCTGCCCAGTTATACTACACTGGTCCATCTTTCCGTTACCTCAATCTATCTATGCTCTGTGTCGTGTGCTTATACTGTCCATTATTTCACTTAATGGAACTTCTTTTGTTAAATGCATAACTTTAATTGTAGTCACCTTAATGTTGCCAATCCAAAAAGTACTTTTGCTTCTGTCAGGATCACTATTTTTAAAAATTCATTAACGGGTAATCCATAACATTGTTTTACAGACAGCCTGTTAATGGAAGTGTAGAGAAACATATGGGGCAGTCTCTCAAGAATGATATTTTATGTTAATGACACTCTTCCTATATTGTATAATGGTTTCTACCGTGGCTGAAACATTAATCTTTTTCCTCTTGATAATTGAGGTCTTCCCCATTACTGTTCTCCAGTTTCTCCCATACCAGGAACAGAAATAAACTGGAATGTTGGCCCTCCAGTGCAAAGAGCCTGTTAGCACCAAAGACATCAGGCCAATGAATGTACACCTTATGGTCTTGAGATTAGAGTAACTTTGTAAAACTTAAATGTTCAAAACTTAGAATTGTTTCTTCAAAGCCCCAGAAACATTACTGTTGTCTCCACGAACATAATTTATTTTATTGCAATGCCCACGTCTTTGGGTGACTGCTGCACTTGATAGTCCAAAATTCCCCAGAATCTTTTTAACAATGCCAAAAACCATGTGCAATGTTTCTGGACTTTTTGTCCATTCCTCCACGGAAAGGATCGTTAAAAAGTATCCCCCAGCTGCCTTATCCTTTTTTTTTCCTGAGTACTTGGGTAAGAAAAAAAATGCAGCAAAATACAGTGGGGGGAAAGTTCAATAGGGCCTAATAGTGGGAGTAGGTAGCATGATCCACTATTAACCCGTGCCCAATGGTCCCTGTGCAGGCAGGACGAGAACTTCATCCTGCCTCAGTCCTCACCGTCAATCTGCATTGAAATCCAGGCCTTGCAATTCACACTTTCCACCAGCAAGGGGATCCCCAATCTCTTAAAGGGAGGATGTTTCTTCAAATCTTGTAAAGGTAGCCGATACCTGTTATTTGCTAAAAATAACAGTCTGCTGTCTCCACAGAGTCTGAACGGAGATCAGACATCGTGCACATAAAACACAGATGCAGGTGCGGTCCCTAGGTTTGCACACTGATGAGTTATGTTAAAACATTGAATAAAGGTTGCACACTACTAAATCCCACATCCTCCAATCTGCATGCCAGACCTCACCAATCTGCCGATCTGAGTTGGTACCAGGCCTGTGAGAGTGCGTGCACCAAGGTTCTCTGCTGATGCACTAGAGGCCTGGTGCAAGAGGTGGACAAAAGGAGGGACATCCTATATCCACGGGGGGTGGGGGGGCGGTTGCAAGAGGCCGTCCAGATATATGACCAAAAGGCAGTGGGAGGCAGCGAGGATTGAAGTCAATGCCAGGCGCACAGCATCATGAACATGGATGCAGTGCAGGAAGAAGCTCAATGCTTTGACACGAGTGGTCAAGGTGAATGAGGTCAACTGTCAAGTGGCGTCTCCCACCAACTGCTCCACTCACTACACCCCCATCCCCCACATACCAACAAACTCTTTCCATCAGTACTCAACTCTTCCAATCAGATGCTTCCTCTTACCCTTACTCATTACCACTGTTGCAAGCTGCTCACCCACAACTCACAGGCCACACACACTGGCAGCTATTCAACCATGACAGGCACATCACGCAGGTGCACACCCTGCTTTCTTGCAGAAGAAGGTGGCGCATAACAGGAGGCAGCAAGTGGCAGTGGCATTTAGCCCCTCGAGTCAATTCCGCCAAACAAGGAGATCATGGTGGACCTGTGACCTAACTCCATATACCCGCCTTAGCCCCATATCCCTTAATACCCTTGGTTCACAGAAATCTATCAATCTTAGATTTAGAATTCACAATTGAGCTAGCATCAACTGCCGTTTGCAGAAGAGCGTTCCAAACTTCTCCCACCTTTTGCGTGTAGAAGCATTTGTTAACTTCACTCCTGCACGTCCTGGCTCTAAATGTTATGCTTTGTCTCTGTGTCCTAGTATTCAAGAACAGGAGACCTCCAAAAACAGTTATAAATATATCGGCAGCCAGAAGCAATAATCCAGCCACTAACCTGTAAATCCTGCATGGTCCCTTTAAATAGCGCTGGCGGGGTCCTCCAGGCACTCTTAAGACACGTTCAGATGGTCAGGGATAAGACTGTGCATTGAATTGAGCGTTAAGTCCCAAAATGGTGTCTATCACTTTAAATCAGCGTTGCACACTGATTGTATCCATTTTCTCCTTACTTTACACGCTTCCGCTGTTCGGTATTTGCGCATGCGCTAACTCCTGTACCAAAATGGCGTCCAGCGCACGTCATGCTTGAAATGTGCGTGCCATCTTGGACGTTCGAGAGGCCGCATAGTGCTGAAACAACGGTCGCGACACGGCCCAATTTAGCACCCATCATGCCCACAGTTACTCATCCAGGAGTAAAGAAATCCTAGTGCCATTGTGAAAGTGTGAAGGGAACCTTTTACGGGTCTAAGCAACTTATATCACCTACGCACTACATGCCCCAGTTTGGTAATTCATAGAAAATCTAGGCATTTTTCATGGTTCCAATAGTGACCTGTGATGTTAATACATTTAATTGTACAATAATACATTTAATTGTACAATTAATACATCACTTGTCTCATAAACACTGCAGCCTCTCCAGTACTGAACTAACAAACAGCACCCACCCAGTTGAAGTTCTAAATAAAGTAATGGACCAGATTTTGCTGTGAGCACCATTTGTTACACTTACACTTGCCCATAGACTTTCTATGAGCTTTTGGGCGGCAAGTTACTGTAAGTTAGAGATCCAGTCAGTGCGGCGCCCTCTGCAGGGCATCTGGGACCTGTGTGAGCAGGGCAAGCAACTGTGTATCCCCATAACCAATCAAATTGAAGAATCGTTAATGTTCAGCGCAAGGACTGAACCAGGAAGTGTAAGTTAGAATAGTGAATTCAATGTCAGATCAGGTACAGTAAGTGAAATAAAGAGAGGGTAAGAAAAATTGGATTAAGAGACAGAGATAGAAGAAAGAAAAGCCTTTTTATTTATTTATTTTTTAAATGCCCAACAATAATTAAAAGCCGAAGGAATGAGACACCACACTTGTAAAAGTTAATTTTCAGTGCCAGAAAGGTTGTTTGGCAGTAATTAAGACTTATCAGGCCGTTAATAGGGTACTTGCACTGGAATGGATATGCCCAGACTTTTTTTGACGAGTTTATTCCGTATCTGCGAGACGAGTACAGGAACTTCACACCATTCAATATATTTGAAAGGTGAGTCAGCAAGCGAGATGCCGTTTTCGTGCAGCTTTTGGAGGAGGATTGCATCTCGGACAGCAACTTCCCGATTTCTGTGTTCAACTGCGCATGTGCGGTCGCCGGAAGTTACTGTCCGATTTGCACATAAATAACAGTGAGTGCTGTTAGCTTCACCATTATTTTTACAGAAAAATCTGGCCCAATGCCTTTGAAATCATTTTGACGGTAATTTTAATGTTACACTGAAGATCAGAGATGATTAACTTCAAAATTGCAATGCAGTTGTGCAAGTTTTAAAGTACGATCCAGAAACCCCTTGAATACTGCTTCTGCTGCTGCTGTCTCTAAATGGTCCAAGGATGAGGCTCACAAGCACAGTATGAGCCAATTAGTACAATTGTCATGCTTCATACCAAAAGCTTTGCAGAACAGAAAGCAATTATAACATCTCAGATGGGATTTAACTGACCTATTGACCTGAAGGATAATCTGCAAGCCATTTTACAAGCCCCAATTGGGAGACCACCTTCACATTAGAGTGTTGCAAAGTGCACTTTAGTACAAGTATGCCATTTTCCTAGAGGCATACTGGATGCTTAAAAGGGACCAGATGACATATATGGTGACCTTTGCCTTCATTACCCATAAACATAAGGAGGATCAGCATCTGCTTATCAGCATCTGCTGCAGTGTAACAAATATAGGCTAATCTTTCCTCTTAATATTGCCTAAAAGGTGCTGAGTAAAAGCATTGTGGAAATAATGGGAAGATTGTCTCAAAATTAGTGCAAGGAGTCTTACAACACCAGGTTATCGTCCAACAGCTTTATTTGAAATCACAAGCTTTCGGAGGCTTCCTCCTTCGTCAGGAGGAAGCCTGACGAAGGAGGAAGCCTCCGAACGCTAATGATTTTAAATAAAGCTGTTGGACTATAACCTGGTGTTGTAAGACTCCTTACATTTGTCCACCCCAGTCCATCACTGGCATCTCCACATCAAAATTAGTGCAACCTGGCCAAGTGTGTTATTTTCAAATGATACATGCAGGTTCCTGATTCTTGCCACATTTGACAAGAAATGTTAGTTCCCTAAAAGTAGCTGTCTCTGATGTTGAAGATGCCTCTGATGGAGTGAAAGAAAGAAAAAATAAGCAACCTTCGAACTCCATGAATGACGTCAAAATAACTTAATGCCAAGTTGAAAGACATCTAGGGATTGGTATACTTGAAGCTTAACAAATTGCAGGGCAGCAATTAACAAAGCAAACAGAATGCTGACATATTTGGCCAAATGTCACGCTACAACTGTACAGTACTCTGGTCAGCACAAAGCTCTGGAGTATTACATCCAGTTTTGGTCGCTGAGACACAAGAGAGACATGCATGCCCCAGAGCTGCTGCACAAAAGAGGCATGAGATTTGCCCTAGCATCATAAGGAAAATTGGGGAAACTTGTGTTTTTAAGGCTTAAAAAGAAACAATTCCGAGGGCATCTTATAGAGGCACACAATCTAATACAAGGTGGAGAAAAAGTAAACCCAGGATACTGTGTTAGACTTTGACAGCAGGAGGTAATTTTAAATTGGTAAAAGGGCAGCTTTTTTCACAAAGATTGATCAACATGTGGAATAAGCTTGTGGATTGGATTGTGGAAACAAAGTCCTGGATTGATGAAGAAACAATTGATGCTGTGATTGTGGGGTAAGGAGAACTGTACAGTCTTTCCGAATGGATGGGCCAAGTGTACTCCCTGTAACCAACTAACTTACTTTTGTAGTAAGAAGTTAACGGTGGGTTCTATAAATTGGCATCAATCACCTTAATTTTGTTTGGACTGTGAGAGGTTCCCTCTATATCATTTATTGTCTCTACTCACCTTGGAACCTATTTGAAAAGATTTATGTCACCAATGAATCACGTCTAGCATGGTTGGCGATCAGTGGTACAATATTGCTGTACGTTAGCATTGTTTAATGTTTCCATATGTAAATCTAAAAGGGAACTGAAAGGCAATGAGTTTAAGATAACGTTTTAATGAAAACACAAGAAGTACCATTCTTCATATTTGCAGCGAAATTCCAAACAAAAGGACTGAATTTGCTCCTGTTTATTAAGTAAGGATCTTCTAGCAACACCAAGTGCTGTTATAGAAATATTCAACCAAGAAGGAAAAGTGAAAATTAATCCAATTTCTTCAGTTTTCTAATTTCATGGTCCGAGCTATAAAATCCCTCGACCTAAATGAATGTCACAATCCCTCCACCTAGTATTTTTGGAAAGGAGATGCTACATTCAGTCTCCCTTAGAATTTTTTTTAAAAACTGTATATTTCTGCATCATGCCTGTAGCTATGGTTTCATGTGAAAATGTAACAGTTTGCTTGTTTAATATTCTGGATAACGGTGGTGGCCTCGCCTTGCTGAGACTACCTTTGCAGCTGAATAAAAGCGGGTGTTGTAACCACATATAGATGAATCCCATCCCTGATTCTGAGAGATGCTTATGCCTTTGTACTCTGCCAAAACGCAGCACATCCAGGTACAGAGTAGGAAAGTGCCTTCTCGCCTTTGCAATATTTGTGCATGTCCAATAACCTTTTATTTGTCTGAAACCCAGTTAATTCATTAATAAGCCTCCTTGGCCATAGTTCGATCCCTCCGGGTATAAAATTACCTGGGGGAAGATGGAGTTGGTAATCCTCAATTCATTCTATCAATCTGCAATGGTGTATTACCCATCATTTTGGTAAGTGGATTCTGACTATAGCTTTTTTATGGAGGGGCGTGTGGGATGGAGAGGAAGTTGTACACCTAATTGATTTCATTAAAGTGATCTCGAAGGACACAGTAAGTCTGATAGTACATGGAGTTCCTGAAAACCCATGGGGTCCCTAAGCATCTCTGGCTCAGTATCCCTGATCTGATATTACTTGGACTGGCTGCCTATTTTTTCTCTTTATTTCAAGTATTCTTGGGCAGCCAGTTGGTCCAGTGTTCTTCTCTTGGAGGAGACATTGACCTCACCCTCCCCCATCCTTGTCTTTAACTGCTGTCCTATGGGTTTGCAGCAATTTTCTACTCAAACACTCATTAAGAATAACTCCTTTTTGATGCAAGGCTTTGAGATAAGTAGAGCACATCACTCAAGAGTCACAGTAAAGCAGGAGGTAGTAGAGAAATTGGAGAGGATAAAAATAGAGAAAGAGGAGGTATTTAAAGTTTGGCAGCGCTCAAAGTAGAAAAGTCATCCAGTCTGGATGAGCTGCAAACCAGATTGCTGAGGGAAGAAAGGGTGGAGATAGTTGAGGCTCTGGCCACAATCTTCCAATTCTCCTTGGATATGGGAGCAGTGCCAGAGGACTGGAGGATTGCAAATGTTACAACCCTGTTCAAAAAAGGGGAGAGGGATAAACCCGACAATTACAGGCCAATCAGCCTAACGTCGGTGTTGGGGGAACTTTTACAGACAATAAACCAAGACAAAATTAATTGTCACTTGGAAAAATATGGGTTAATAAATGACACCCAGCACGGATTTGTTAAAGGCAAATCATGTTTGATTAACCTGATTGAGTTCTTCGGAGAGGGTTGATGAAGGTCGTGCAGTTGATGTTGTGTATATAGACCTTCAAAAGGCGTTTGATAAAGTACCACATAATCGACTTATTCGCAAAATTGAAGCCCATGGGATTAAAGGGGCAGTGACTGCTTGGATACAAAATTGGCTAAAGGACAGAAAGCAGAGAGTAGTGGTAAATGGTTGTTTTTCAGACTGAAGGGAAGTATACAGTGGTGCTCCCCAGGGATCGGCATTAGGACCACTCCTCTTTTTTATATATATTAATAACCTGGACTTGGTGAAATGGGCAGACACATGGCAGATGAAATTTAATGCAGAGAAGTATGATGTGATGCATTTTGGATGGAAGAATGAGGAGAGGTGATATAAACTAAATGGTACAATTTTAAAGGGAGTGCAGAGAGATCTGGGGGTGGGCGTACTCAAGTCTTTGAAGGTGGCAGGACAAGTTGAGAAGGCTGCTAAAAAGGCATACCGGATCCTTAGTTTTATAAACAGAGGCATCGAGTACAAAAGCAAGGAAGTTATGCTAAATCTTTATAAGACACTGGTTAGGCCACAGCTGGAGTATTGAGGTCAATTCTGGGCACCACACTTTGGGAAGGATGTCAAGACCTTGGAAAGAGTGTAGAGAAGATTTACTAGAATGGTACCAGGAATGCTGGACTTCAGTTATTTGGAGAGATTGGAGAAGCTGGGGTTGTTCTCCTTAGACCAGAGAAGGTTAAAGGAGATTTAGTGTTCAAAATCATGAAGGGTTTTGATAGAGTAAATAAGGAGAAACTGTTTCCAGTGGCAGAAGGGATGGTAAACAGAGGACACAGATTTAAGGTGTTTGGCAAAAGAACCAGAGGCGACTTGAGGAGTTTTTTTTTACGCAGCGAGTTGTTATTATCTGGAATGTTCTGCCTGAAAGAGTGTTGGAACCAGATTCAATAATAGCTTTCAAAGGGAAATTGCTTAATACTTGACAGGGGAAAAGATTGCAGGGCTATGGAGAAAGGGCAGGAGAGTGGGACTAATTTGAAAGGTCTTTTAAAGAGCCGGCACAGGCACAATGGGCTGAATGGCCTCTTTATGTGCTGTATCGCTCTATAATTCCATGAAGATTGTCTCTTCTGGTCCTCTACGGTTTCACCTGTACTCACCGTCGGGGAATCTATTGGACCACATTGGAAGAAGCCCAATTGTGTTCCACATCAGAAGCTTATAGGAACTGGATGCATTGATGATTTTTCCACTGACTCCAGTTTATTGTCCTTTGAGCGGCTAAGATATACATTTAATAAGCCAAATGGGGATTTTGGAAAGTTTTGAAAATTATGTCATGCTACCCCTGAGAGAAGTATCCAGTAAATTGTACTTCTATAGAGGAATAATGTTTGCAAACAAGGGGTGAATTCAGGATGTAGGAAAATGTATGGCAGGCAACCCTTGTGGGGTTTAATTTAGTGTGTGGGAGATACTTTAGCGAGACTATTATAGAAAAAAAAGGTAAAAGTGATGCTGGAGGATAAGGAAATCAGCTGTAAATTGGTTCAGTTTAAATAATTTGAGCAATGTAATGGATGTCCTTATTCATTCAAGTGAGAGCTGGGCCTGTTCCTGGCTGGGGTGGAGATAACCTTGTGTAAAAGCTAGGTACTGTATAACATTAATCAGGGCCAGAATGGTCTCCTAATCTAGTTATGATCCCCGAAAGGGGTCAGAGAGGAATTTTCCAGAGATAAAGGAAGTAGTGAGAAAGGATCTTAGCTCAGAAAATTAGGATGTAGAATCAGTATGGGTGGAGCTAAGAAATAACAAGGGACAGAAAATACTGGTGGGAGTAGGTTATAGGCCCCATAACAGTAGTTATAGTGTTGGACAGAGTATAAATCAGGAAATTAGAGAAGCTTGAAACAAGGGTAATGCAATAAACGTGGGGGACTTTAATCTTCATGTAGACTGGGCAAACCAAATTGGCGAAAATAGTTTGGAGGACGAGTTCATGTAATGCATTCGAGAGAGTTTTCTAGAATAAAATGTCGAGGAACCAACTAGGGAACAGATTATTTTAGATCCAGTATTGTGAAATGAGACAGGGTTAGTTAGCAATCTTATAGTTAAGGATCCTCTGGGGTAGAGTGATCATAATATGATAGAATTTCATCTTGAGTTTGAGGGTGATGCAGTTAAGTCCAAAACTAGGGTCTTAAATTTAAACAAAACCAATTACGTAGGTATGAGGAGCAAGTTGGATAAGGTAGATTGGGAAATTAGATTAACAGATATGATGGTAGATAAGCAATGGCAAACATTTAAAGAAATAATTCATATTTCTCAGTGAATATACATTCCCTTGAGGAATAAAAACTCCATGGGAAATTGTGGCTAACTAGAGAAGCTAAGGATAATATTAGATTAAAAGAAGAGGCTAACAACATTGCCAAAAGGAGCATAAGCCTGAGAATCAGGTGGGGTTTTAGAAATCAGCAATGGATGACCAAGAAATTGATAAAGAGGAAGAAAATTGAATATGCGAGTAAACTAGCAAGAAATATAAAAACAGATTGTAAGAGCTTCTACAAGTATGCAAAAAGGAAGAGATTAGCAAAAGTAAACATGGGTCCCTAAGAGGTAGAGACATGAAAAATTATAATGGGGAATAAGGAAATAACAGAGACGTTAAACAAATATTTTGTATCTGTCTTCACAGTAGAAGACACAAAAAACATACCGGAAATAGTGGGGAACCAAGAGTCTAATGAGAGTGAGGAACTTAAAACAATTAAGATTTTGTGGATTGAGGATTGGTTAACAGACAGAAAACAGAAAGTAGGAATAAACGGGTCATTTTCAGGTTGGCAGGCTGCACTAGTGGGGTGCTGCAAGGATCAGTGCTTGGGCCTCAGCTGTTTACAATCTATATCAATGACCTAGAAGAGGGGACCTAGTGCAATGTATCCAAGACAGAGCTAGGTGGGAAAGTAAGCTTTGAGAAGGACGCAAAGAGGCTGCAAATGGATGGAGACAGGTTAAGTGAGTGGGCGAGAAGGTGACAGATGAAGTATAATGTAGGGAAATGTGAAATTATCCACTTTGATAGGAACAATAGAAAAGCAGAATATTTTTTAAAAGATGGGTGACTAAGAAATGTTGGTAGTCAGAGGGATTTGGGTGTCCTTGTACACAAATCACAGAAAGTTAATATGCAGGAACAGCAAGCAATTAGGAAGGCAAATAGTATGTTAGCCTTTAGTGCAAGGGGGTTGGAGTATAAGAGTAAGGAGGTCTTGCTGCAATTATACAGGATTTTGGTGAGACCACACCTGGAGTATTGTGTGCAGTGTTGGTCTCCTTACCGAAGGAAGGATATACTTGCCTTAGAGGTGGTGCAACAAAGGTTCACTGGATTGATTCCTGGGATGAGAGGGTTGTCCTGTGAGGAGAGATTGAGTAGAATGTGCCGATACTTTCTCGAGATTAGAAGAATGAATAGTGATCTCATTGAAACATATAAGATTCTGTGGGGGCTTGACAGGGTAGATGCTGAGAGGCTGTTTCCCCTGGCTGGAAAGTCTAGAACTAGCAGGCATAGTCTCAAGATAAGGGGTTGGCCATTTAGGACCGAGATGAGAGGAAATTTCTTCACTCAGAGGATCGCGAATCTTTGGAATTCTTTACCCCAGAGGGCTGTGGGTGCTCAGTCATTGAATATATTCAAGATAAATAGATTTTTGGACACTAAGGCAATCAAAGGATATGGGGATAGGACCGGAAAGTGGAGTTGAGGTCGAAGATCTGCCATGATCTTATTGAATGGCGGAACCAACTGGAGGGGCCGTATGGCCTACATCTGCTCCTATTTCTTATGTTCTCATTATTTTTCCCCTTATTGGCCTGGGTTTTGGTGTGGTGGGGAGTATATATATTGTGATGTACATGGCATTGCAGTTTTGTGGGACAGGCTGGATACACCAGTAGGTCTTTTCCTCACCATCATTGTCTTATGCTTGTATGTTGAATCATCTCAAAATAGCTTAGAAAGCAACCAGTGTTTATGTGAACTGGATAAGCTCTTGCATGTCCATCGTACCAGCACTTGAGGAAGTTCTGGGAAATCATACACTGTTGCATCTTTCTAATTGTAATATTTCACTGGTATTTTCTCTTCCTCAATCTTGGTAAAGAAAAAATTCAAGCAATCTTCGGTTGCATTTATAGTGTCAGTGCAAAGTGGTTTTGCACCAATACTAGAGTCATAGCAGCCGAAATACAGAATCGGATCAGGCTTTAACTCTGGACTTACACTAAACAAGTTTAGTGCCCAAAACAGGAATTTGTAATGTACATGCACCCTTAAGCGATAAAGATGATTTTTTTCTGCAAACTTGTGCGCACAAACTTATTATATAGTTAACTATCTATTCCTGCCCCGGAATGGCTTAGCAAGTTTTACATGAAGAGATTCAGTAATTCAGCTTGTCCCACCTCTTGAATACGATCTCAGGCGCTAGAGTTTCTCAACAGACTCGACACGAGGCTCATAGGTGCAGCACAATACAATCTGTACAACAGTCATGCCCGACACCAGAGACTGCAATGATCAGAAATATTTCGCTCCTTAACCTTGACTTACCTTTCATGATACTCTGTAGTGCCCTTGTTGAATACAGAATATATTTTACTTGTGACCTCTAGACCTTCATAAGTAACTTAAGCAGTTATGGGTTATGCGATCAAGCTATGTGTTGAATATCTTTTGGTATTTAACTGGTCCAGAGAGATTATGCTTTTCGTCTTCACTAGATTTAACTTTACGTCCTCTTGCAGTAGAGAGTGAAATCGATCACAGCTGACAATGATTACTCATACAAATCAAATTGTTGATGAAGACAAACTACAAAAGATCATGTTTGTAACAAAAACCAAGGCAGTTAAAAACCAAAACAGAAAATACTAGAATGAAGTCAACAAGGACAAGCTCAACTTGCAGTTATATAGTGGTTTAAGTATAGAAAGTACAAAGGCATAACTACACGTAAATGGTTGCCAAGCTGAAGATGGAGATATTAGGAGGGGTGACCAAAAGCTTGATTGACGAGGTAGGTTTTAAGGAAGGTCTTAAAGGAGGAGAGGGAGGAAGAGAGGTGGAGGGATTTAGAGAAGCAATTCCCGAGCTTCGGCAGAGACAGCTGAAGGCATAGCCACCAATTGTGGGTCGAAGGGAGGGGTGATGCACGAGAGGCCAGAAAATGAGGAGGGAGCTGGGGTGGGGGGTAGATTTTAGGGTTGGAGGTTACAGATGTATGGAGGGGAGAGGTCATTCAGAGATTTAAACCTGAGGATGAGAATTTTAAATTGGAGGCGTTGACTGAACGGGAGCCAATGTAAATCAGTGAAAACTTAGGCGAGCAGGACTAGGTGCATGATAGGATACAGGCAGCAGAGTTTTGGCTGAGCTAAAGTTTATGTAGAGTGCAAGATGGGAGACCAGCCAGGAAAGCATTGAAAATAGCTGAATCTGAAGGCGGCAAAGGCATAGCTGAGGGTTTCATCAAGAGTTGAGGTTGTCAAGAGAAATGGTGGAGAGGTGGAACTGGGTGTCGTCAATGTACATGTGGAATCTGAACCTATGTCTGTGGATAATGTTGTCAAGGGACTGCAGGCAGAATTGGAATAGGCCAAGAATAGATTCTTGGGGGATCCGAGAGGTAATGGTGAAAGGGCGAGAAGGGAAGCAATTGATGTAGATGCTCTGGCTACACTCGGACAGATAAGAGTGGAACCAAGTGAGGACAGTCCCACTTGGACAATGGAGGAGAGGCTTTGGAGGATAGTGGTGTTGACAGAAGTCAAAGACTGATAATGTACCACAAACACCATCAAAGAGGACTTTGATTTGGGTTGCTTCAGTACGTGGCAGGTGCAGAAACCTGATTGTAAAGATTCGAACATGGAGTTGTGGGAAAGATGGGCATGGATTTGAGAGACGACAACACTTTGAGAAGAAAGGTTGTTTGGAAATTTGGTGGTAGTTTGCAAGGGCAAAAGGGTTGAGAGTATCTTTTTTTTAGGAGGAGGAGATGATAACAGTTTTGAAAGGGAGGGGGACAGTACCTGAAGAGTAAGCAACATTCACAATGTCAACTAGCATGGGAACCAGGAAGGGAATTTTGGTTGCCACCAGTTTAATGGGAATGGGGTCAAGGTCGCAGGAGGTGAGTCTCATGGACGAGATGAGCTAGAAGAAATCATGAGGAGAGATGGATGCAATATTAGAGAAAGACACGAGGTCAGGGCTGGGTAAAGGGAATCTGGGGAATTTCTTGATTTGATGGACAAAGTCAAGTCAGACTTAGAGCCATGCAACCAGTGCAATTTGAATGGGGCCCTGAGCACGACGTCCGTGTCCAGGGATCCCATGAACACAGCTGAGGTTCAACCATTAACTTACATCGATCACCTGGAGGATGCGAACAGGAACGGACACACCTAAAGCATAAAAGACTTGGTGGAGTTCCATCAGTGAAGGTTCACGGTTGCTGTTTCTTGCGCTCACTCCAGCAGCCAGTGATCCCATTGACTGATGATGATCGAGATAACGAAGTGAATTGTACATTAGCATTTGCTAAAGTTATGCCTGGACTTGAGATGATAACGGCATGAACTGTTAACTGTAACCCAATCTGATCACATTCATGAACTAAATGGCTTGCCATTTTAAACTCAAACTTTTATTTTTGCCATAAGGCAGTAATCGATTTCAGTCTGAGTTAAGCATTTATCGAAGTGTGCTGATGTATTATATAACACTGCAACTGTAGTACCATGCTTGAAAGAAAAATGAATGAGCTTTAAGGGCCGTTATCAGGGGTGAAAGATAAGGAGTAATATCACATCTACAGCGCCATACTCTGTTCTAAGGCCAATCAAGTGAATTTTAAGTGTTTCTTGAATGTGGCACATAGTGCAGACCACTAATGATAACTAGGTTGGTGTTCTTTGCTTACTTTATTGCTCAATGGTGACTAATTGTTAATGTTAAACCGAGGCCAGGTCTGCCCTCTCAGGTTTTTTTTTATTTGTTCATGGGATGTGGGCGTCGCTGACGAGGCCGGCATTTAATGCCCATCCCTAATTGCCCTTGAGAAGGTGGTGGTGAGCCGCTACAGTCCGTGTGGTGACTGTTCTCCCACAGTGCTGTTAGGAAGGGAGTTCCAGGATTTTGACCCAGCGACGATGAAGGAACGGCGATATATTTCCAAGTGGGGATGGTGTGTGACTTGGAGGGGAACGTGCAGGTGGTGCTGTTCCCATGTACCTGCTGCTCTTGTCCTTCTAGGTGGTAGAGGTTGTGGGTTTGGGAGGTGCTGTCGAAGAAGTCTTGGCAAGTTGCTGCAGTGCATCCTGTGGATGGTACACACTGCAGCCACGGTGCACCGGTGGTGAAGGGAGTGAATGTTTAGAGTGATGGATTGGGTGCCAATCAAGCGGGCTGCTTTGTCCTGGATGGTGTCGAGCTTCTTGAGTGTTGTTGGAGCTGCACTCATCCAGGCAAATGGAGAATATTCCATCACACTCCTGACTTGTGTCTTGTAGGTGGTGGAAAGGCTTTGGGGAGTCAGGAGGTGAGTCACTCGCCGCAGGTGGACGTAAAAGATCCCATGGCACTATTTGAAGAGGTTCAGGGGAGCTCTCCCTGATTCCAGCCAATGTTTATCCCTCAACCAACATCACTTTATAAAAAGACTGATTATCTGATCATTACCTCATTGCTATTTGTGGGCACTTGTTGTTCGTAAATTGGCTGCAGCGTTTCATGACTTTACAACAGTGACCCCACTTAAAAAGTGCTTTAGGACATCCTGAGGTCATGAAAGGCGCTATATAAATGCAAGTTCTTTCTTTCTTTAACCAGTATCAGTGCATTTATTCTACAGCTATCGTCCAAGATGACAAACTTTGAAGTACTATACTACTGCAAAACTTTATTGGCTCTGAGTGATTCAAAAAAGCTTGTAAAACGACAGATTTAAGACCTCGGCGCTTGCCTTCTCAGCTACTCCACTGATCCTCCTGCAGTCATGACTGAGGTGGTAAAAGGAGAAGACAAAATTCAGTTCATTTAACTGTAGGTACCACTCGAGCACTCAGATAATTATGCAAAACTTCGCTGCAGCCAAAGCTGGAAAAGTTAGTTTCTGAGTTATATGGCTCATGTATTGAAATAACGTTGGGGTTTCAAGATCTTTGTAATTGTTCAATGTCATTTACCCTTGTGTCATTTACCGTTTAGTCACTTTTTAATATTATCTCTTGCAAACAAGCCTTTTTGCAATTGTACGTATGCAAATTTGACACGAGATTGAGTAGGTAGTATGTGGTATCATTGTCCAGTAAAATGTAGGAACCCCAAACCGAACATTTCCAACAGAGGTAGCTGGACAGATGGTCAATCTTGGTGATAAAGAAGTCCATGAGCTCCTTGCACATGGTGGGGGAAGGGGCAGGGGAGAGGGGCTTAAAGAGATGGAGTGGAGTGGAAAAAAGAAATTGGGAATTATCTTGGTTCTCTAAGATGATTCTTGAGTCATGAGTGATTTGGCAGAGGAAAGTGAAGCCCAAGAACACTAGACGTGGTCCAGTTAGATCTGGTGAGGGATGGCTAAACCAGTTGTGTGCCAAATATGTTCAAGACCAGGATGGGAGAGAATAAAGTTTTTGCTGATGTTAAGTGCATCAAATGCGGAGATGAGGGATTGGTTGAGTTGATCGATGGCTGCAAACATACTTTGGCGACTGGAAGATCAAAGGCTGGGCAATTGGTTGTTTCAAAGTGCATTTGTAAAGGACTTGCAGAGTTTCTTTTCATGGGGTAGACACCGAAGGAATTGTGGTTGGAAGGAGGTAGGGGTTGTGTGTGGTGAGGGATACAAGGAACTGGTCGGTGATGGCCTTGTCCATGATTAAGACCATGGGAGTAGAGGGGCCATGGGAGGTGGCAAGGTCAAAGGGGTGGTCATGAATATGGAAAGGAGAGTGTATGTGGAGTGAGAAGTTTATGAAGGACAGGTCAGTGAAATCATACATGAGAGGGCAAGGAGAGCTGAGATGGTGATATTGAAATCACCCAGACTGAACAGTCATTCATTGGAGAAGCTGAACAAGGAAAGGCAAAATGATATCTTGGCAGAGCCTCAGGGTGGGGCCTGGGGCATGGTAGAAAATTATGATTTTAAAAGAGTGGTGACAGTGGAAGAACAAGGTGAGGTGCTCGAAGGAGAAGGTACCAAAATAGTAAAGGGAGAGACCAAGGTTGGATTTGGTGAGGAGGCCCACACTGCCGCCACAGAGATTTGGGCAGGGCAGATGATGCAAGGTACAGTCAGGCGGGGAGGCTTCAGCAAAGTGTCACCACCCATGAGCCAAGTTTCCGACAAAGCCATATTGTTGACTCAATCATCCATAATAAGCGGTTGGATGACAAGGGCCTTATTAGTGAATGAACAGTCATTATGACAGGAAATGCGGTTTGATTGTTGATCCGCTGGCAGAATCGAAGAGGTGATGATGGGCGGGATGAGCAGAATAGGAAGGAAGTTAGCGTGGCTATACCCTAGCTGGTCTGCTGGGCAGGAAGGTCGGTGAGGGAGGAGGATGGGGCACTTTGGGCTGCTTGGGGCTCCAAGAGCTCGCCGAGGCTTCTTCAACAACACCTCTCAAACCCCTACCACCTAGAAGGACAAGGGCAGCAGGCTCCTGGGAGCTCCATCACCTCCATGTTCCCCGCTAAGTCACACACCATCCTAACTTGGACATATATCGCTGTTTCATCATCGTCGCTGGGTCAAAATCCTAGAACTCCCTACTTAACAGCATTGTCGGAGCACCATCACCACACGGACATCAGCAGTTCAAGGAGAAGGCCGACCTCCACTTTCTCAAGGGCTACTAGTGAAGGGCAATAAATGATGCCCTTGCCAGCGATGCCCACATCCTGAGAATGAAATTTTTTTTTTTAAAACCAAGGTGATGCTGGAGGCATAGGGGGAAAATAATTTGATCGGGGCCGCTTTTGGGCACTGGTAGCGTGATGCGCTATTACCCCGCGTCCAATGACCCCTGCGTCCAATGGCCCCTGCGTCCAATGGCCCCTGCGTCCAATGGCCCCTGCGCAGGCAGGACGCAAGTTTGGACCCACCCGAGGATTTACCTGCAATCAGCGTTCCATTCCAGGCCTTGCACGTGGAATCAGCGCAATTCCCACTTTCCACCACCAGGGGGAAGCTCAATCTCTTAAAGGGAGGATGTTTCTTAGAAATCTCTTAAAGGTAGCTGGTACCTGTTATTTGCTGAAAATAACAGTCGACTGTCTGCATGGAGTCTGAACGGAGATCAGACATAGGACACGTAAAACACAGATGCAGGTCCCATCCCTATGTTTACACACCGATAAGTTATGTTAAAACATTGAACAAAGGTTGCGCACTACTAAATCACACATCCTCCAATCTGTATGCCAGACTTCACCAATCTGCTGATCTGAGTTTGTATCAGGCCTGCGAGTGTGCATGGACCAAGGTTCTCTGTGATGCACTCGAGACCTTGGGTGCAGGAGGTGGACAGAAGGAGGAACATCCTATATCCGTGGGGGGAGGTGGGGGAGCAAGAGGCCCTCCAGACATATACTCAAAAGGCAGTGGGAGGCAACAGTGGACAAAGTCAATGCCAGGCACACAGCCTCATGAACATGGATGCAGTGCAGGAAGAAGTTCAATGCTTTAACATGAGTGGTCAAGGTTAGTGAGTTCAACTGTCAAGTGGCGTCTCCTACCAACTGCACCACTCACTACACCCCCATCACCCACATACCAATAAACTCTTTCCATCAGAACTCAACTCTTCCAATCAGATGCTTTCTCTCACCCTTACACATCACCACTGTTTCAAGTTGCCGACCCACAACTCACAGACCACACACACTGGCAGCTATTCAACCATGACGGGCACAGCACCCAGACTAATGTCCCGCTTTCTTGCAGGAGAAGGTGGCGCATATCAAGCGGCAGCAAGTGGCAGTGGCAATTAGCCCGTCGAGACTGTTCCACCATTCAATGAGATCATGGTGGACCTGTGACGTAACTCCATATACCCACCTTAGCCCCATATCCCTTAATACCCTTGGTTCACAGAAATCTATCAATCTCAGATTTAACTTTCACAAGTGAGCTAGCATCAACTGCATTCCAAATGTCTCCCACCCTTTGCGTGTAGAAGCATTTCCTAACTTCACTCCTGCACGTCCTGGATCTAAATGTTAGGTTGTGTCCCCGTGTCCTAGTATTCAAGTCGAGGAGACCTCCAAAAACAGATACAAATGTCTTGGCAGCCAGAAGCAATAACCCAGCCACTAACCTGTAAATCCTGCATGGTCCCTTTAAATAGCGCTGGTGGTGGGTCCTCCAGGCACTCTTAAGACACATTCAGATGGTCGGGGTTATGACTCTGCATTGAGTTGAGTGTTAAGTCCCAAAATGGTATCTATCACTTTAAATCAGCGTTGCACACTGAAGCCATTTTCTCCCTACTTTACTTGATTCCAGCATTCGTTATCTGCGCCTGCGCTAACTCTTATACCAAGATGGCGTCTGGTGCACGTCACGCTGGAAACGTGCGTGTGCATCCAAGACATCATCTTGTATGTCTGAGAGGCTGTTTAGCACCAAAACAATGGGTGCCCAATTTAGCGCCCATAGTTCCATGGCTTTGTGGATAGTTTCATTATAGCTTACTGCTGTGTTGAGGGTGCTGTCCATGGCAGTTACGAAGGCGAGTGACGTGAGAGCAGAAAAGGTGCTGAAGGACTGGAAAATCTGGCTCAGATCCTCACAGCTGCATCCTTGCAATTTGGTGCCAAGTGTGATTTACTGGCAGGCTTTTTAGACCAGTCGATTGCTGGAAATCAACCATAGCTTCATTTTAAGTAAAATGCATTGAAATGAAGTCCAGTGTGATTTTCCATCCATTTTAGGATGGTATTGGACTAATGCTCCCTTCGCTCCTTTGGAATGGGTCTAAGAAGCTCCATGACCAATGGAGCTCTTAAAAGGTCAGAGACTAATCAACCTTTTTAATTTTACACTGCTTTCTTGCATTATTCATTTTTGATGCTCTTTTTATCGAGGTTCCTTCTAACAATATCTTGTGTTTATGTGGAACCTAAAATAGCCTAATATTATCTGCTGATTCAACTGAAAGCTGGCTGCAATTGAAGTATTTCCAAGATTTTAGCAGAACAGGCAAGAAAAATAGAGGGGGAAACCAAAATGATCACTTACAATATAAACTTGCATGAGTTCAGGAAGTGACGAGGTATCTCTCTGAAAATCCCCAAAGAGGCCAACAGCACAAGTTAAAATGAATGATGAGAGTTGATTTTGAAACATCACATGTGCAGTATTTCATGATTGATGTGGTACAAGATGAAAGAAAACGTACTGGGAGATCAGTCTGAAATAAAGAAGGACTGCCTATATGCAGTATTGTGCCATCAGCCATATCCTCATGTCTGGGCATGACGATAGGGAGCTGTCTCCAGGGGCTCTAGGTCAGCAAAGAGCCCGTTGAACACCTGTGCCATCCACTATCAGGGCACCTGCAGCCAACTGCATCATAGTGCAGATGATCCCAGTGCTGCCGCACGTATCAAGCAGGTGACCGATGTATAGGTCAGCATGAACGGCATTTGCATTTCCCGTCTGGCTAAAAAGCAACAGCAGCATGATAGGACTGACCATTGTCACCACACTGCTGCATTTCTCATTAAGTAGCAGAATCATTGATGATGAACAATGTAGCCTTTGGAAGATGTAAGTGTGTCAAGGGTGTAAGTTGTAAGCTGCAGTCTGAATAAGAGCTTTTCTGAAGTATTTCATGCATGATAAGCAATGAAATAGTAGTTAGGTTGTGTGAGGTTTGGCAATCACCAGTAGTAAATGTGGAACAGATTAATGGACAACTTTCTGTGGAATGTTTACTTGAGCTGTACACCGTGTAAATGTTACTGATGGGTATTCTTACCCAATTGTAAACAATTTTACAACACCAAGTTATAGTCCAGCAATTTTATTTTAAATTCACAAGCTTTCGGAGGCTTTCTCCTTCGTCAGGTGAACGATGTGAAAATGAAATCCTCGAAATGAAATCGCATTTATAATTCACAGAACAATGCTTGGTGAGTACAGACAGTTTTTTCAACTGCCCGTTGCCAGGGCAATCAGTGTGCAGACAGACAGGTGTTACCTGCCAGGTCTCACAGAATATACAAATCACCAAAAAAAAACAACAAACAAAAAAAAAACAGAGATAGAGAGGTAGAAACATAGAAAAGACAGCAACTGACCCGTTATATTAAAAACAGATAACATTTGTTCGCTGGTGGGGTAACGTGTAGCGTGACATGAACCCAAGATCCCGGTTGAGGCCGTCCTCATGGGTGCGGAACTTGGCTATCAATTTCTGCTCGACGATTTTGCGTTGTCGTGTGTCTCGAAGGCCGCCTTGGAGTACGCTTACCCGCAGGTCGGTGGATGAATGTCCATGACTGCTGAAGTGTTCCCCAACTGGGAGGGAACCCTCCTGTTTGGCGATTGTTGCGCGGTGTCCGTTCATCCGTTGTCGCAGCGTCTGCATGGTCTCGCCAATGTACCATGCTCTGGGGCATCCTTTCCTGCAACGTATGAGGTAGACAACGTTGGCCGAGTCACAGGAGTATGAACCATGCACCTGGTGGGTGGTGTCCTCTCGTGTGATGGTGGTATCTGTGTCGATGATCTGGCATGTCTTGCAGAGGTTACCGTGGCAGGGTTGTGTGATGTCGTGGACGCTGTTCTCTTGAAAGCTAGGTAATTTGCTGCGAACGATGGTCTGTTTGAGGTTGGGTGGCTGTTTAAAGGTGAGTAGTGGAGGTGTGGGGATGGCCATAGCGAGGTGTTTGTCCTCATTGATGACATGTTGAAGGCTGCGGAGAACATGGCGTAGTTTCTCCGCTCCGGGGAAGTACTGGACGACAAAGGGTACTCTGTTGGTTGCGTCCCGTGTTAGTCTCCTGAGGAGGCCTATGCGATTTTTTGCTGTGGCCCGTCGGAACTGTCGATCGATGAGTCGAGCGTCATATCCCGTTCTTACTAGGGCGTCTTTCAGCGTCTGTAGGTGTCCATCGCGTTCCTCCTCGTCTGAGCAGACCCTGTGTATTCGCAGGGCCTGTCCATAGGGGATGGCCTCTTTGACGTGGTTAGGGTGGAAGCTGGAAAAGTGGAGCATCGTGAGGTGCTGAGGTGCCCGTCTTTGATGGAGATTCGTGTGTCCAAGAAAGAAACTGATTCTGAGGAGTAGTCCATGGTGAGCTTGATGGTGGGATGGAACTTGTTGATGTTATCGTGTAGTCTCTTTAGTGATTCCTTGCCGTGAGTCCATAGAAAGAAAATGTCGTTGATGTATCTGGTGTATAGTGTTGGTTGGAGGTCTTGTGCAGTGAAGAAGTCCTGCTCGAACTTGTGCATGAAAATGTTGGCGTATTGGGGTGCGAATTTGGTCCCCATGGCTGTTCCGTGTGTTTGGGTAAAGAACTGGTTATCGAAGGTGAAGACATTGTGATCCAGGATGAAGCGGATGAGTTGTAGGATGGCGTCCGGAGATTGGCTGTTGTTGGTGTTGAGTATTGATGCTGTCGCAGCGATGCCGTCATCGTGGGGGATACTGGTGTAGAGTGCCGAGACGTCCATCGTGGTGAGAAGTGTTCCTGGTTCAACTGGTCCGTGGGTACTGAGTTTTTGTAGGAAGTCTGTAGTGTCGCGACAGAAGCTGGGTGTTCCCTGTACGATGGGTTTCAGGATGCCCTCGATGAGAGGTTCTCACACAGGGTTCCGTTGCCTGATATGATAGGACGTCCGGGTGTGTTGGCTTTGTGTATCTTTGGGAGGCAGTAGAAGTCTCCCACGCGGGGAGTACGTGGGATGAGAGTGCGTAGGATGCTTTGAAGGTCTGGATCGAAGGTCTTGATCAGTTTGTTGAGCTGGTGGGTGTGTTCTTTGGTCGGATCTGCGGGTAACCGTCTGTAGTGTTCCTGGTTGTCCAGTTGTCGGTTTGTTTCTTTGCAATAGTCCGTTCTGTTCTGTATGACTATGGCTCCTCCTTTGTCCGCTGGTTTGATGACGATGTTGCGGTTGGTCTTGAGAGCGTTGATGGCGTTGCGTTGTGCTCGGGTGACATTCTGGACTGTCTTCTGAGTGCGGCTGATGAATCTGGCATTGACGCATTTCCTGACAGCTTGAGCATACATGTCCAGCTGAGGGCAGCGACCCTCCGGAGGAGTCCAGTTTGACTCTTTCCTCTTCGGTTGCTGTACCGCAGATCCCTCTGTCTGCTGTTCCGGATCGTCGATTGTCTCATTGGGTTCGCTGCTGAAATCTTGGGGTTTGTGGTAGAATTCCCGGAGCCTCATTCTCCTGATGAATTCCCCTGTGTCCGCCGCGAGACTAGTGGGGTCCATTTTGGTAGTGGGGCAGAAATTGAGCCCTCGGCTGAGAACTTCGATTTCGTCTGGTTGAAGGGTGTGGTCGGACAAATTGACAATAGACTTCCCTGTGGTTGCAACCGTGGTACCAGGGGAAGCTTGGTCGATGCTGGTGGTGATGCCGAGTTTCTCAAGCTTCCTGCTCTTGGTTTTCATGTAGGCAGCGTAGTTCCGTTGCCTCGTCTGTTTGGCGGTTAACAGGAGGGTTCCCTCCCAGTCGGGGAACACTTCAGCAGTCATGGACATTCATCCACCGACCTTCGGGTAAGCGTACTCCAAGGCGGCCTTCGAGACACACGACAACGCAAAATCGTCGAGCAGAAATTGATAGCCAAGTTCCGCACCCATGAGGACGGCCTCAACCGGCATCTTGGGTTCATGTCACGCTACACGTTACCCCACCAGCGAACAAATGTTATCTGTTTTTAATATAACGGGTCAGTTGCTGTCTTTTCTATGTTTCTACCTCTCTATCTCTGTTTTTTTTTTGTTTGTTGTTTTTTTTTGGTGATTTGTATATTCTGTGAGACCTGGCAGGTAACACCTGTCTGTCTGCACACTGATTGCCTTGGCAACGGGCAGTTGAAAAAACTGTCTGTACTCACCAAGCATTGTTCTGTGAATTATAAATGCGATTTCATTTCGAGGATTTCATTTTCACATCGTTCACCTGACGAAGGAGAAAGCCTCCGAAAGCTTGTGAATTTAAAATAAAATTGCTGGACTATAACTTGGTGTTGTAAAATTGTTTACAATTGTCAACCCCACTCCATATCATGACTATTCTTACCCAGGCAGCTTCCGTAAGCTGTACCATCTTTTTCCTGTGCCTGTTCCCCAGATCTGCAGCTCCTATGTACAGCAGTGGCCTACTGTGGCAAACAAGGCAACGCTCCTTGGTTCCATCTCTTTCACTAACACCTCAATATCAACAGCCATCTGACAGGATTTAGGTGCTGTGTCACATCACAGACTTTGTTTTCTGCCTCCATATTTATTTTGTCAGCCATTCTATATTGTTCCCCGCCCGGGCTTTGAAAAGACCTGTACAGCTTGCAACAATATTTACTTGCATATATATCCACTTACCTTCAGGTTTAGTGGTAAAATTGGCATGGGTAAATTAGTAATGTTCTCTACTTCCAACTTATGAAAAGTTCTGCTGGGCTTTACCGCAGTTTATGACAGTGTAGCTTTAAATGCCATAAGATGAAGATCAGTAGATTTGTCTGATTGTGCTGCATGACATGTTTCTCTACTGCTTT
Organism: Heptranchias perlo; assembly: GCF_035084215.1. Classification (NCBI taxonomy): domain Eukaryota; kingdom Metazoa; phylum Chordata; class Chondrichthyes; order Hexanchiformes; family Hexanchidae; genus Heptranchias; species Heptranchias perlo. The sequence continues at coordinate 133,120,957 of NC_090328.1, read as the reverse complement.
GCAAATATCTAAAACTACTTGTACAGTGAGTACACTCATAGTCATTTGGTGAAACAGACTGTCAAAAATTGCACTCTTTTATCTGATATGATGTGTTCAGGCTTATCACCTTGAGCAAAAATAGATTTTAGATGTTCAATCATGTCAAATGAATGGTGCATGACATTTTTGTGATTTTTATGTATTTCAAAAACTAAGCGGTCATTAGAAATGAAACCCTTTCCATTCAAATGGATTTGTGCCTATTTTGATTTGTGATCACAGAGAATCATAGGTTCTATTTGGTTTTGGTGAAATTTGCTTCACTGAGCAAAGAATTGGGTAAAGTGATGAGGAATCAGACTACGAATGACCATCGTTTTCCTTTGTAACTGTTCTGGTGTAGAGGAAATTCTGAACGGACGTTACTTGCTCCTGTTTCGGTAATTTTGCGAAAACATAGACATGAGTAAAAATGGTGGGATTTGTGCTGTACGTGCTAATGGGTTATTAGTCTGCATTTAATGTTTTTCTGAGGGGTCCTGCCCCTCCAAAAATTGTGTCACATTCTTTAGCAACAAGGTAGGTTAAAAGTGCTTTCTTACTTCTTAAAGGCCTCAGTAAAGACCAATTACAGCTCGGTTATGGCTCATCATAAACTGTGTATTTAATGCCAGGATTGACCTGACATTATTCAGCTTAACAAAACAGAAGGATTTTGAATAAAAAAGATTTGAAATTGGCCAGAGGGTAACAGAAGCATACAGCACAGAGGAGATTTATGTCCAGTGCCCATAGGTAGGTTGTTATTCGTGAAGGAGGAGGAGCTTGAGGAAACTTTGGCTTAAAGGCAACCACAGAAGTTTCACAGCCATTTTGCTATGTGCAACTCCATGAATGACAGCAATGGCAAGATAATGTTTTCCCTAAATTGCTGACTTCCCCACAGTACAGGGCATCATTGACTATATGCATTTTGCCAATTGCACATACATCATAAAACCTATGTAAACAATCTTACAACACCAGGTTATAGTCCAACAATTATATTTGAAAATCGCAAGCTTTCGGAGGCTTCCTCCTTCGTCAGGTGAATGTGGGAATCCTTGAACGTTTCGCATTTCTATTCAGAGAACAATACCTGGTGAATATGAATGAATATAAATGCGAAACGTTCAAGGATTTCCTGACATTCACCTGACGAAGGAGGAAGCCTCCGAAAGCTTGTGATTTTCAAATAAAATTGTTGGACTATAACCTGGTGTTGTAAGATTGTTTACATTTGTCAACCCCAGTCCATCACCGGCATCTCCACATCATAAAACCTATGGCATAGAAAGAAAGATCTTTCATTTGTACAGCGTCTCTCACAGCCTCAGGATGTCCCAGCTAATCTGTTTTTTTGTGATGTTAGTTGAGGGATAAATATTGGCCAGGACCTCGGGGAGAATTCTCCTGTTCTTCTTTGAAATAGTGCTATGGGATCTTTTACGTCCACCTGAGAGAGCAGACTTAACTTGGCTTAACGTCTCATCTGAAAGACGGCACCCCTGACAGTGCAGTGCTCCCCCAGTACTGCACTGAAGTGTCAGCTTAGATTTTGTGCACAAGTCACTAGAGTGGGACTTGAACCCATAACCTTCTGACTCAGAGGCGTAAGTGCTACCATAACTATGGTATAGTTAAATCGGAAGGCTGTTATCTAATCAACGTGCTAATGATAGGTATGTTCACAGGGAATGTGGATAATGCTTTCATGCTGGAGCTCTTTTCAGGGCAGCACCCACAGTGCCTTGTGCAAGGCAATGTGTCGGCACAGAATGGCCCTTGGCATAGTGTCATACAAGCCTCCTTCACTATTACTGCAGTGATACAAACAGTGAAAATATAAAAATACTGAGATTTAAGTCCTAATAAAAACGGAGGTCAGGAAGTGATAATCAGAGGGATTAAGGTGAGGCTGTACTTCCCCCGGCCAGAATGAATGTAGGAGAATAGGTGCTCCAATATAGGGGTCCTTGATACCTTCAGACAAGATCATTCAACAGAGAGAATTACATAAATCTCTAAGTCTTGGCCCCATGCTCCCATTTCTTCCCCGCCTTCAAAATTTTTTAAAACTCGGAGGGAGCTGGCCTTGATGTTACAGAGTTGATGAAGGTGCAAATGCCAAATCTTTTCATGTGCTTTTAATCTCTTCCTGCACGGGCATGAGATTGCAAATGGCAAAAGTTTCAAACTCCAATTAAATTCAGAGATGTCGAGTCTTCGTACTAAATATGGCAGGGTGGCACCATTGTAACTTTATAAACTGTTGAATGTATCTTGAGCCTTAGATGTTCGACTGGATTTTCATCCCCTGCCCTAACTTTTTATTCTATTTTTCCTTTGTCCCTCCTGCTCATTTTGTGTTTGCTATTGCCCTGTAAAGTGTTTTGAGTCATTTTTCTGTACATAAAAAGTGCTATGGAAATGTAAGAAGATGCTGCTGCTGTTGTACCTTGCATTAAAGATGTAAAGTTAATTGTATATAATTTCATAGAATCATAGAATGGTTACAGGATAGAAGGAGGCCATTCGGCCCATTGAGCCCGTGCCGGCTCTCTGCAAGAGCAATCCTGTTAGTCCCACTCCCCCGCCCTTTCCCCATAGCCCTGCATTTTTTTTCCTTCAAGTACTTATCCAATTCCCTTTTGAAAGCCATGGTTGAATCTGCCTCCACCGCCCCCTCTGGCATTGCATTCCAGATCATAATCACTCACTGCATAAAAATGTTTTTCCTCATGTCGCCTTTGGTTCTTTTGCCAATTACCTTAAATCTGTGTCCTCTGGTTCTCGACCCTTCTGCCAATGGGAACAGCTTCTCTCTCTCTACTCTGTCTGGACCCCTGATGATTTTGAACACCTCTATCAAATCTCCTCGCAACCTTCTCTGCTCTAAGGAGAACAACCCCAGCTTCTCCAGTCTATCCACGTAACTGAACCATTCTATTAAATCTTTCCTGCACCCTCTCTAAGGCTTTCACATCCTTTCTAAAGTGCAGTGTGCAGAATTAGACACAATACTCCACTTCTGGCTGAACCAGTGTTTTATAAAGGTTCATCATAACTTCCTTGCCTCTATTTGTAAAGCCCAGGATTCCGGATGCTTTTTTAACCACTTTCTCAACCTGCTCTGTCACCCTCAATGACCTGTGCACATATACTCCCAGGTCTCTCTGTTCCTGCACCCCCTTTAGAACTTTAGTTTATATTGCCTCTCCTCATTCTTCCTACCAAAATGTATCACTTCGCACTTCTCTGCGTTAAATTTCATCTGCCACGTGTCCGCCCATTCCACCAGCCTGTCTATATCCTCTTGAAGTCTATCACTATCCTCACTGTTCACTACGCTTCCAAGTTTTGTGTCATCTGCAAATTTTGAAATTATGTCCTGTGCACCAAGTCCAATATGTTTCAATATGCAGTTCTAGATTTGCAGTGCTGTTAAAGAAAGCAAATATAAAATTGAAGCTTTACGTGGAAAAAGTTTGAGACAGCTCAGGCTCAAGAGAGAAACAGAAAGCATGCATCAAATAATAAGTGATAGACAGCCTAATAAACAGGCACAAAATGCAACTGGTACAAGAGTAATTGAATGTTAAACCATGCTTGATGCTCGTTATGGGCCAGACTCAGGCCAGGCCTATTCTTTGTTCCATGATGAAATCACAGACCCAGTTTGCTAGTCATTCAAAAGCAAGACTACCCAAAGAATTCCTCCCAACAGTAAACCTCAAACTACCGACGTACTTGAAAATCAGACCAAAGCTGCCTCCGTAACTATGAGAGAAAACAGAGACTAAGCCTACCAGTTGCAATACTGCTCGGTCTCAGAATTTTACAGTCACAATGCAATGGGGAGGGAAGCTTTAAAACTAATTTGGCAATGGGATGAATGCCAGGATGAAACATTAGAGAGGAAAAGCAAGGTGCACAGAGGACTGGGAGAGACAAATAGCACTAGAGTAAAGAAAAGTTCAGAAATAGGAGCGATCAGACATGAGATGTAGTGCATTTGCGTAAATATACGTAGCATGGTAAATAATATTGGTGATCTGCAGGCACAAGTCACCGCAGTGGCAATAACAGAGACCTGGCTCAAAGAAGGAGAGGATTAGAGACTTAATATTCCTGGCTACAAGGTATTCAGGAAAGATAGGGAAGGAAAGAAAGGAGGGGAGTTGGCAGTATTGATCAAAGACACTATTATAGCACTGGAAAGGGATTTTGTAGGTAAGGGGTCAAAGAATCTATTTGGTTACAATTATGGAACAATAGAGGAGCTATTACACTATAGGCCGCCAAATAATGGGAAGGAGATAGAGGAGCAAATTTGCAAGCAAATTGCAGGAAGATGCAAGAAATATAGAGACTGGGATAGTAACAATGTAAAGGGCAAAGAGGGGGAGTAATTACTGAAATGTGCACAAGAGAACTTTGTTTCCAGCCCAACGAGGAAGGATGCATTGCTGGATCTAGTTCTGGTGAATGAAGTGGGGCAAATGGAGCATGTTTCAGTGAGGGAGCATTTGGGGAACAGTGATCATAATATCATCAGGTTTAGAATAGTTATGGAAAAGGACAAGGAGCAATCAAGCATAAAAATACTTAACTGGAGGACGGTTAACTTCAGTGTACTGAAAAGGGATCTTATCCAGGTGGATTAGAATCAAAAAATTGGTAGGCAAAACAGTAATTGAATAATGGGAGACCTTCAAGGAGAAGATGGTTCGGGTACAGAGTAGACACATTCCCATGAGGGGGAAAGAAAGGGCAGCCAAAGCTAGAGTTCCCTGATGTCTAAAGATATAAGGGTAAATTTTAACCCCCAAGAACGGGTGGGTTGGGGGTGGATGGATCTTCTTACTGGCCCACCCTCCAACCTCTTCCCTGGCCCCCCCTACCCTGATATTCTTCCCAGCAACCCCACCCCCCACCCCCGATTTTCTTCCCGCCCCCCCTCCCCGATCTTCTCCCTGGCCGATGATCCTTCCCTCCCTCCAATTCCCGGTTAGGGCCTGCTACCACAGGCCTTCCTCCCCGACGGCCAGCCAGTCTGTCAATCAGGCTGTCTGCTGGGCGGGAATCCCGGGAGTAAAATTGACGGGCCTCATTAAGGTCGCCCGCCAACTTAACTTCCGGGTTTTGCCCCCCTGCTCCCTTCCCGGCTAGAAATTAAAATTTACTCCATAGAGTTTAAAATGAAACAGAGAAAGGAGGCTTATGACAAATACAAGGTTCATAATGCAGTAGAGAACCAAGCTGAATACAGAAAGTACAGAGGAGGTCCAAAAAAGGAAATAAGAGAGGCAATGAGAGAATATGAGAAGAGATTAGCAGCTAACATAAAAGAGAACCCAAAAGTCATTTCTCAGCATGTAAATAGTAAAAGGGTAGTCAAAGGAAGGGTGGGGCCATTTAGGGACAAAAAAGGAGATCTTCTTGTGGAGGCAGAGGGTATGGCAGAGGTACTAAATTAATACTTCGCATCAGTCTTGACTAGAGAAGAGGATGTTGCCAATGTAGCAGTAAAAATCGATAAAGTGGAGGGGGGTAAAATTGGATAAGGGCCGTTTTTGGGCATAGGTAGCGTGATGTGCTATTACCCCACGCCTAATGATCCCTGCGTAGGCAGGAAGCAAGTTTGGGCCCACCCGAGGACTTACCTGCAATCAGCGTTCCATTCCAGGCCTTGCACGTGGAATCAAAATGTTGAATAAATCCGACATCCTCCAATCTGCATGCCAGACCTCACCAATCTGCCGATCTGAGCTTGTACCAGGCCTGCGAGGGTGCATGCATCAAGGTTCTCTGCTGGTGCACCAGAGGCCCTGGTGCAATAGCTGGACAGAAAGAGGAACATCTTATATCCACAGAGAGGGGGGGGGGGAGGAGGGGGCAAGAGGCCCTCCAGACATATACTCAAAAGGCAGTGGGAGGCAGCAGTGGACACAGTCAATGCCAGGCGCACGGCATCATGAACATGGATTCAGTGCAGGAAGAAGTTCAATGCTTTGACATGAGTGGTCAAGGTGAGTGAGGTCAACTGTCAAGTGGTGTCTCCTACCAACTGCACCACACACTACACCCCCATCACCCACATACCAACAAACTCTTTCCATCAGTGCTCAATTCTTCCAACCAAATGCCTCCTCTCACCCTTACACATTACCACTGTTGCAAGCCGCCAACCCACAACTCACAGGCCACACACACTGGCAGCTATTCAACCATGATAGACACATCACCCAGACACACGTCCCGCTTTCTTGCAGGAGAAGGTAGCGCATATCAGTAGGCAGCAAGTGGCAGTGGCATTCAGCCCCTCGAGCCTGTTCCGCCATTCAATGAGATCATGGTGGACCTGTGACCTCACTCCATATACCCGCCTTAGCCCCATATCCCTTAATCCCCTTGGTTCACAGAAATCTATCAATCTCAGATTTAGAATTCACAATTGAGCTAGCATCAACTGTCGTTTGCAGAAGAGCATTCCAAACTTCTCCCACCCTTTGCGTGTAGGAGCATTTCCTAACTTCACTTCTGCACGTCCTGGCTCTAAATGTTAGGCTATGTTCCCGCGTCCTAGTATTCAAGTCTAGGAGACCTCCAAAAACGGTTACAAATGTATCGGCAGCCGGAAGCAATAATCCAGCCACTAACCTGTAAATCCTGCATGGTCCCTTTAAATAGCGCTGGTGGGAGGTCCTCCAGGCACTCTAAGACACGTTCAGATGGCCAGGGTTAAGACTATACGTTGAGTTGAGCGTTAAGTCTCAAAATGGTGTCCATCACTTTAAATTAGCGTTGCACCCTGATTGAAGCCATTTTCTCCCTACTTTACGTGATTCCAGCATTCATTATCTCGCCTGCGCTAACTCCTGTACCAAGATGGCGTCCGGCGCACGTCACACTGGAAACGTGTGTGTCTTGGATGTCAGAGAGGCCGTGTAGCGCCGAATCAACGGGCGCTACACGGCCTAATTTAGCGCCCGAGGTACTTAAAAGATTAGCAGTACTCAAAGTAGAAAAGTCACCCAATCCAGATAGGATGCAACCTAAATTACTGAGGGAAGTAAGGGTGGAAATTGTGCAGGTTTTTGCCACAATGGTCCAATCCTCCTTCGATATGGGGGCAGTGCCAGAGGACTGGAGGATTGCAATTGTTACACCCTTGTTTAAATAAGGGGAGAGGGATAAAACCTGGCAATTGCAGGCCAGTCAGCCTATCATCCGTGGTGGGGAAACTTTTAAAGAAAATAATGCGGGACAAAGTTAATTCCCACTTGGAAAAGTATGGGCTAATAAATGAAAGTCAACATTGATTCGTCAAAGGAAAATCGTGTTTGAATAACTTGATTGAGTTCTTTGATGAAATAATGGAGAGGGTTGATGAGGGTAATGCAGTTGGTGTTGTATATATGGATTCTCAAAAGGCATTTGATAAAGTACGACATAATAGACTTGTTAGCAAAATTAATCCCATGGGATTAGAGGGACAGTGGCAGCATGGATACAAAATTGGCTAAGGGGCAGACTGGAAGGAAGTATACAGTGGTGTTCCCCAGGGGTCAATATTAGGACTACTGCTCTTTTTGATATATATTAATGACCTGGACTTAGGTATAGAGGGTATGATTTCAAAGTTTGCAGGTGACACAAAACTCGGAAATGTAGGAAACAATGTGGAGGATAGTAAAAGACTTCAGGAGGTCATAGACAGACTGGTGAAATGGGAAGACACATGGCAGATGAAATTTAAATCAAAGAAGTGTGAAGTGATATATTTTGGTAGGAAGATTGAGGAGAGGCAATATAAACTGCTACAATTTTAAAAGGAGTGCAGGAACAGAGAGACCTGGGGGTACTGTACACAAATCATTGAAGGTAGCAGGACAAGTTGAGAAGGCTGTTTTAAAAAAAAGCCTACGGGATCCTTGGCTTTATTAATAGAGACATAGAGCACAAAAGCAAGGAAGTTATGCTGAACCTTTATAAAACATTGGTTAAGCCTCAGCTGGAGTATTGTGTTCAATTCTGGGCACCACACTTAAGAAGGTTGTCAAGGCATTAGAGAGGGTTCAGAAGAGATTTACTAGAATTGTACCAGCGATGACAGACTTCAGTTATGTGGAGAGACTGGAGAAGCTGGGGTTGATCTCCTTAGAACAGGGAAGATTAAGGGGAGATTTGATAGAGGTGTTCAAAATCATGAACGATTTTGATAGAGTTAATCAGGAGAAATTGTTTCTAGTGGCAGGCGGGTCGGTAACCAGAGAACACAGATTTAAGGTGATCGGCAAAAGAACCTGAGACGACATGAGGAAACAATCTTTTATGCAGCGAGTTGTAATGTTTTGGAATGCGCTGCCTGAAAGGGTGGTGGAAGCAGATGCAATAGTAACTTTCAAAAGGGAATTGGATAAATACTTGAAGGGAAAAAATTGGGGAAAGAGCAGGGGAGTGGGACTAATTGGATAGCTCTGTCAAAGAGCCGGCACAGGCACGATGGGCCGAATAGCCACCTCCTATGCTGTACCTAGTATGATATCGCGATACTAAATGAAGGTCAGACATCACTGAGACAATCCACAAGGATCAGAATCTCAGCTTGTGGATTTCTTTGTCAAGCTAAAGACACTTCAACTACATCCAAATGACTTAGCACTGAACCTTCCCAGCAAAACGTATCAATATTTAAACTCAGTGCTGTTGATTGATCCTTCGCACTGGGAGATCCACAGCAAATTAACTGACTATTTGAAATGCAGAAGATAAAACAACCAAGAAGTTTTTCGTAGAAAACAGGTTAATATGTTTGAGAAATAAATCTGATACCATCGATACTAGAAATAGTAAATTAGGTGCAGCACAAGCACTGAATACAAGGGACATAGTGAGCAAACCGCACAGTTATTGAAAGAATATCCAAAGTTCTCACAACGGTCAGCATCAAAAATGCTGGCCAGTGGAAAAGTTTATGAGCACAGAGGCCACTTAGAATGTGAATGTGGAAATGCTCCAAAGCTCATTATCAAAGAGGTGCAAGAAATAGTACGAATGATAATACCTTCACCAGAACAACTTTACTGCAATGTGCGAACGTGGCTCAGAATCCGGAACTTTCTGTGCATTACCCAGGCGATCAAGGGGCTGCTCTTTCAAAACTGAGATGAGGAGAAACTTCTTCACTCAGAGGGTGGTAGGTCTGTGGAATTTGCTGCCCCAGGAAGCTGTGGAAGCTACATCATTAGATAAATTTAAAACAGAAATAGACAGTTTCCTAGAAGTAAAGGGAATTAGGGGTTATGGGGAGCGGGCAGGAAATTGGACATGAAGCTGAGTTCGGATCGGTCAATGCCCTGTGGGTGGCGGAGAGGGCCCAGGGGCTATGTGGCCGGGTCCTGCTCCGACTTCTTGTGTTCTTTAGATTTGTGGTTGGGATCAGATCAGCCATGATCTTATTGAATGGCGGAGCAGGCTCGAGGGGCCGATTGGCCTACTCCTGCTCCAATTTCTTATGTTCTTATGTTCTTATGTCCCGGAGATTACATGGCTGCTGGAAGTAGGAAGTGTTTAGTCATGATGCTTCAGGCATCATGAATGTGGGGCAGGCTTGATGGACCAGCAGGTCATTTCCTGCCCACCGTTTTTGTATGTTTGTATACCTGCCATTAGAGGAGCACACCAGGAAATGAAGCAGCAGCAGTTTGCAAACTTTTGTTATCCTACTCTTCCCTTGATTTGAGGGAGAAATCTGTTCCTCTTAAATGAAGATGCATAACTCATGGTTTCTAAAGCTTATTTTTCATTTCACCCACAGTTAAATAAATGCAATGGAGAGCAGCAAAACTATCCTGATGAAAGAGAAGGCACTTGACTGAATATAAGTTAGCTGCCGAATTAGGTGCAAGGAAGTGCTTCTAATCTCTCTCCATTCATTAATTTTTTTCCCTGTGCATGCGTGGGATTTCAAACAGCAAACTTGGAGAAACTCCGAGAAAACTCAGTGACTAAGAGTTTAACTAAGAACTTGGAGTTTCGGTATTAAGGTTGGCATCTCTGTAATTGGGGCCTTTCCTCCCCCAGTGTTATTGCAGTGCTCTGTTACAGTGCTCAGGGGAGCTTGCAGTAAATTGTCATTGAAACAGGATTTTCGTTGTTGCCTGTGAGCCATTCTCATTACCTCATTAGCTGCTTGAGAAGTGTTAAAGGATCATTATTGCAGTTGTGTCGTGATTGGCTGCTATTTCTTCATTACTGCTAATAAACTTTTTTTTTGCAGGAAACCATGCTTTTCAAAACATGCATTCCTGCATTTTAGTCAGTGATTCACATCTAATGAAAAAGCAGGCATCTCTCATTTTTGTTATAAGTAAAGAAATTTCAGGATCCAGATATGATGCTGTCCAGTTTTGCTAACATTATTCAAGAATTTACAAAGTCAAAGCAGGATTCACTAACGATATCAAATCCCTTCTTTTGGAACACCAACGTATACAGTATAATTAAACCAGACAATTCTGTGGGGCAAGATGCATCTTGGAGGCATTGTAATAGTTCAAACATGGATTTTCATGAAGCCCGAAGCTCCAGCATTTCAGCACTGTTCTTGAATTCTTCATAACTTTGTACCTAATTTTGTAAAGGCACAAACAAATGTAAGGAAAATCACGCTACTATTAAAGGCACGGTCCATTCCTGAATTTCTACAGAAGGGCAAATCAACATAATTCAGTAATATAGTACCATAATCATTAAAATTTTCAGGATTTAATGAGTATTTCAAATCTTGACTGAATACCTTGTGGATGGAATTATGTGTTCAGATTATCTGCTGCTGTTTGCGCTGGCAAATTGCTCTCTTTTAGAGTACGTTGTTAAGAAAGTGTCTTTGATAATTGTTTTCTGCCTCCAGGTTTCCTACACCGAGCTGTGGTATCAGCATTAATTAATACTTTATTAAGGTTGCCAGCGGTGTTTGAAATGGTTTGAGTTGCTCACTGCTTTAGTCAGTGGGAGTTTCTTTTGCACTCAATTAAATTAATTCATGTTACTCATCAGAAACTGTTACTAGATTTATAACCATGACCGGAGGAAATCTACAGCAAAAATGGGACAAATAGGCTGTCTATTCCTGACAAGTAGCTGATCATTCGGGATAGGGAATAACTGCAGCACATCCTTAAAAACTGGATACACTAGGAAAATAGACAAGAAACGATCAAGAATTGGAGATGGAAAAATAGACTGATATTAGACTGATATATAACCCTCCCCCTTCCCCATCCCAGTAGATTGTGCATGGAGTTACCTAGAACTGGTTACAAGATCATCACACAGATCTGAGAAGAAATTCAGCGAATTGTTTTTTTTGTCCCTTTTGTCTTACTTTTTAATTGAGACAGTTATTTGAAGGAATAAGCCCCTCATTGCAGGACACCACCAAAGCTGGAAAGAGTAAAAGAGGAATTGAAATAATCAAGTTAGAGATGTTAAGGTGTCAGTAGATAAATGCAATCGAAACTATGTTGTGCTACTGTCGTTGTTGTTGACAGTGATCCAGATATGGATCGCAGTCCACTTTGTTTTTGGATCAGTATATTTGACTGCATATTAAATGGTATTGTGTGACGAATATTATTTTTAGCAGTGATTTACTGGTTTACATATAATTTCACATATACTAGTAAATCTCTAGAGTAATCAGGGGCTCGATTTTACCGTCGGGTTTCCTGTGGGTTTCCAGCGGGGGGGCCCCGAAAATCCCGATATCCAGGCACGTGACCAGATCGCGCCTCGATCCCGCCCACATCCGGGTTCCGCGCTGACGTGCGGGGGTGCTTGCGCAGCCCCCGCTGGTGGGAATCCCGCAGGCAATTAAAGCCAGCGGGATGCCACTTGAGTGTATTAACTTTGGTTGTTCAGGTCATTAACTGACCTGATTAAGGGACTGTGTGTGATTTTGGATAAACATGGGACTGTTTCACACACTGGGGGAAACAGTCCCAGTTGAAATGGACGTGTTGCAGCCGTCAGCCTGTGGCAGCTGCAAAGGTCCATTTGACAGGTGGGGTGGGGGGAGACCCTCAGCCATTGCAGGAGGCCGCTCTGTCACTTGGGACAAAGTTTGGCCTCCACCACCCTCCTCCTGATGGTCGAAGTCACCAACCTGCACACTTTCGCCGGGGTCCGGAGGCATGTACCTACATTGCGGACCCCCTCAGATGTACATCTTGCGGATGGGGGCCGCCGTAGCTGCAGTCATGACCTCCTCGGAGGGCGAACGGCATCACCAGCCTCACCAGCCTCGCCATCCACGCCGTCCACCTCTGACACGTGGAGCTCCACAACAGAGTGCTGTGACACATCCACCTGCACAGCAGGAGGGAGGGCTACCGCAGAGAGAGATGCGTCGCAGAGGGCACTACCCTCGCCCCATGTTCCACAGACCGAGGCTCAGCCTCCTGGACCTCTCTGAGCAGCAGTGCACACGGAGGCTCAGAGTCACTCGACATGTAGCCGTGGACATCTGCAGCCTCTTTCATGCCGAGCTGCTCCTGGCTGGCCCATGCACCATCTTCCTACCTGTCGCTGTCAAAGTCACCACTGCCCTCCCGAACTTCTGCTCCACAGCCTTCCAGGCTGCAACCGGGGACATCCCCGATGTCTCTCAGTCGTCTGCGCAGAAGAACCCTGCAAATACACCTACACCCACTCTGCAGTGACACAATGGGTGGCATCAGTGGTGGGTCCTCATAGGGATACCCAGGAGCGGGCATTATTGCACAAACCGGACAGGATTCGCGAAGACATGGCAGTAGTGGTGCCAATGTAATGTGTGATGTGAGTTGTTCTTTAATTCAATTGAAGTAAGAACCATGACAATCCCTCAAACACCCTTGTGCATCCCCTTCATGCTCACGACACGTTTGCCTTACGCTGCCTACTGCACATATGTGATGCATGCCCTGTGGCTGCAGCACAGGTGGTGGCAGGTTGAGTGAGGCTGGCCGTGAGAGAGATGCATGAGAGGGTGAGTATGAGATAGAGCCATGAGATTGTATGAGGATTGGGTTGAGTGGTAGTGGCGGGGTGAGTACTCGCGAGGTGAGTAGGTGCAGGTAAGTTGAGGATGAGGTTTGAGTGGGTATGAGGGGTCATGTGACAGAGTAGTGTTGGCAGTGCCGAAGGAGATGTGGGGTGGGGGCAGTGTTGTGGCAGGCGTAGTGTAGGGGAAAGACTACGTGTTCTCACTGTTGCTGACCTACGGAGGTCATTGGAGCGCCTCCTGCACTGTATGCAGGTGGGCGATATGTTGGTGGCGCAGGTGACCCCCTCTGCCACCTCGAGCCAGGCCTTCTTGGTGGCAGAGGTGGGCCGCTTCCTCCCGCCCGCCGGGGGGAAGATCTCTGTCCTCCCCCTCCTCCTCACCCCATCTAATGATACCTGGGGTGAGGCATCATTAAACTGGGAGCAGCCTTCCCCCTGGGCTGCTCCATGATGTAATTTTTGCTGTTCGTGGCAGCATCTGTCAGTGGAGGACTGCCCCTTTAAATAGAGCGCCTCCAGCTGACAGATCTTACTGCGCATGCGCAGCCCGCCCAACGCGCAGATCAGCAGCGGGGAACCCGGAGGAGCGGGTAAGTGGATCCAATTAGTGTGTTGCCTGCAACGATTGCGCGGGCAACCCACTAATTTCACCGGGCGCGTTTTCAACGCGCCCGCTGGCCTACCCGCCGAGTACCCACACCCCTGGTAAAATCGGGCCCCAGGTGTCTTGACTCGTGCTGCACCACAATACGCTAGATTGCTGTTTGCACTGTGAAGCAGCACTATCCTGTGGCGTCGACTCGGATGTCAGCCACACTTAACAAAGAGTTTGTAGGGTCCTAATTAATGAGAAAGAAGAAAAAGAAAGAAAGACTTGCATTTATGTAGTGCGTTTCACAATCTCAAGACATCGCAAAGTGCTCTGAAGGAATTCTAGGTATTATCACAATAGGTTTAAAATATAAATGAAAATAGGTAATGATGAGCCTACATCAGACTTTAATAAGACCTCAGGGGGTAGGAGCAGGCTAGGGAATCAAAATTTTCATGCTTACTGACACTACCATGATGATGAGGGAGAAATAGAAAATTCCGAGGACACCCAAAAGGTTTTTTCAGTGATGCAGTTGGTTCCCTTGTTTGTGAACTGGAATTTCTTGAGAGTCTCAGTTTTTGTAAGTGTTCAAATGTTTTTTTCATTGGCTCAAATTATTTTTTTTTAAAGTAAATATCACTATGCTTTGTACTTTACCAGCAATTGGGTCACTATTCTGTGCCTTATTGGACATTTCCCCAAACCCTATAGACATGTAGGATGCATGCCAGTTGGAAAACTTTTTTTGGAAAACTTTTAGGTAGGTTTCTGAATTCTATAGAAGTTTACAACACAGAGAGAGACCATTTGGGACATCTTGTTTACGCCAGAGTTTTACTTGAGAACTAAAAAATAATCCCATTGCCCTACTGTCGCCCATAGCTCTGTACCATCATCTGCTTCCAATGCATATCCACTTTTCACCGCCTCAACCATCCCATTTGGCAAGGCATTCCAACAACACAATTTTAAACTGATCACCCCTCATGATGAATCGGAAAAAATAAGCTTTCTCTATTCGCCCCATCTAAGCCTTTCAAAAATGTATTAAATCTTCTCAGTCTTATCTACTCAACTAAAAATAGTGTCCGTATTTCTAGTCCCACATCATAATTGCAGTTTTTCATTCCTCATTGGAATGCAATTCCACATTGCATTGTATATAAAAAGGTATGCATGTAAACATTTTATCAGTCTTCTTATTGATTCAAATTTCTTCTTCATGTTAAACTTTTTATGGAGTAGTTTTAGCTTTCTTGTACCAATGTACCTGTGCATGAAACTCCAAGTTGCTCATTTAACTCAACTGCCTGTATATGTTGTCTGGCTCGCAATTCTCCTCATTCAGACCTCTTCCGATTGAGACAGAAATTCTACTTTCAACCCCATTGTTAATTTGGTAAGTAGGTAGAGTAATCCTGCTGTAAGAGTGAAGAGGTGGATGATTATGGAAGCAGTCTAGCTTCTACTTGTAGTAACAGGCTATTTAGCATCGCAGTGGCTTCTGTGACCTTTTCAGTACTGTAGGCCCCATTCATTAGCACGCTATATTCATTTCTATGTGGACCTTTAGAATAGATGTATTTCTATTTCCACCTTATGTAAAAAAAAGTCTTTGCATAACATTCATTTTTAAACCTGCTTTTCTGCATTGAAACTTTCTGTCATTATCCACTCACTTGGCTTGGACTTACCTTCCTAGTTGATTCATTTGCACATAATTCAGGGAGACTTTATTCTCCCCTGATGCTAGAGAAAAAAATACAGCAGGAAACACCTGTTTTCTTCAGTTTGTCCATCACACACTGTGTAAGTGACTTGTCCAGTTAACTTGATCATGTTTTCTGTCCCTTGACTACATAATTAAGCAGGATTCACTGAAGCGGTACATGTAATTTAGTGTCTGAAGAACACGGTTTTTGGAGATAGATAGAGTCATAGAGTCATAGAGTCATACAGCACGGATAGAGGCCCTTCGGCCCATCGTGTCCGCGCCGGCCATCAAGCCCTGTCTAATCTAATCCCATATTCCAGCATTTGGTCCGTAGCCAGGAAGTACTCGTATTAAAGAGATCCTAGCAGGCTTGCTGTTGGTTACTGTTGTTGGGTTGTGGGAACCATCAATTTGTTCACAATGAGGATTTTTTTTGTTTGGAAGCCAGATATTCCATACCACAATCAAACTACACTGATGACATTGCCCCATTAAAAAAGAACATTTGAATTTTCTTGTGGGTAGTCACTTTAACCACCCCATTTCCAGTGGTTTTACCTAATGCCATGGGTGCTTAGCTGTTTTTTTAAGATCTTCTGTAATGGCTACGACAGCAGCGACTTACCACCATTGTGGTCAAAGAGGGTGAAGCAAGCACAGGTCCTTGGTTGGATAAGGAATGACTGCACCACCAAACATTATATTAAAAAACTGTGCCTCTCTTGTCACAAATAACTGGAGTCATGCCCTCAACGGGGGAAGAACTTCAACTGTGTGATATCACAAATTGGGAACATCGTCAACAGTCCACAAGTTGAACAACAACTATTTATGTTGGACCCATTGGTCTGAATTTCAGATCATGCTCTCTATTGACAGTCACCCGTGGATGCTGAGTTACCAATCTCAACTGATCATCAGGGGCTACACAGAGTGCAGTTCAGATGCTGGGCCAAAGGGAAGAAGGTCATCAAGGGGACTTGCTTACCACCATAGCAACTCCCATTTGTGAAATCAGGAGTGACAGTGATGATGAGACTCTTTCCATCCAATACTCCTAATTGGCACTATAACCTGAGAATAGGAGGCATGTAGGTAGTGGAGAGGGAGTAAATGCAAAAAGTGTTCCTAAAAGATGTAAATAGGCATGGAATATTCAATATTGCATCAGTGAAGGTGCTGTATCTGTATGATTATACACATAAACTGCAGCTAGGAATAATCTGTGTGTTTCTCATCTATGTGTTAATGAATTGTTTGCTAATGGTTACTACAACAAATGAGCTCATGTAAAATTGATATTGTTCGCTGAAACAAACAGCACAATGTACAAACATAGATGTAGTAATTAAAAATGCATGTCCTTTGAGGCTCCAGCATGCTAGTGTTTACCCTCTGGGAATACCTTAAAATAGTCAATGGAATCTGAAAGTGCAGTTTATTGAAATTAGAATGTAATGGAGAAGTTACAATTGTCTTTATAAACCCAAAAGCTATATTTTAAACTTTGTTTTACCCCTTCCAATATGTGTTCAGCAAGGAATCCTATTTATTCCGTAGATTTCATTTATTTAAAGGGTTTGGGGGCAAGTCACTTGGAGGATAAATTGCAAGGATTTACTATTTTCTAATATCAGGATTTATAATTTTAAAAAAAAAATTAGTATCAAAGGATTTTTGTAACTATTTATAACATGCTTTGAAATTATACGTAAAATTTCCAACCAGAAGTAGTGTTGCTGCCAGCATCAATTGCACGTAGCTGGGGAGGGTGTGGGGAGGATGAACCAAGCAATATTTTTGCTTAGTAATCTCTGCCAACCTGCACGTTTTTCTGCCCATGCTTTATGCCGACATTTAAGGGAAGCTTTGAGACTCCACTGGTGGTGTGAGGTGTTACTGCCCAGGAGCAGGGGTCAAGCAATCGGCAAAGAAAAAAAACCTACCATTTTTTAGTCTGCGCTAAGGGCCAGCACCAGCCTCATTGCAGCTTCAGATTTTATGTAGATAAGTCCCTCACTGGAACTGGTGACTTTCTTGCTGCTTCCTTGTCAGCAGTGCTGCTTGTCCATTTGAAATGGGCACTGCAGCATGTAGATGGTCTGGCTTGCTTCGAGTAAAGATGAGTAGCATTCTAAAAAAAAATTTGGTGACAGAAGTTTTATCTGCATTTTTATTGGCACGTTGTTTTTTTTTGTTGTTGTCTAAACCTGATATTTTGCAATGCAAGCTTTTATTTACAAACCCATTGCCGACAATTGTCTTGCGTCCAGCTGCTACTTCGCTTATGGTAACCAAAGTGGCCAGAATGGGCAATTCATTGTGGGTTCCACTGGCACTACTAGACTTGAAGTTAAAAAGAGAAGTTCCTGAGGGGACAAGAAAGGCAGGTGCATGTGTATCTTGTACCTTACTTACGTAGCCATCCTTTACTGGCCCAGATAGTCTTCCTTGGGCATGTCAACTTGTCTTTGGTGCCTCCGTAAAAATCAAAAGGTTCTGTGGCAGTAATTTATGAAGTTATTTTTCAATACAATTATCAGTGACTCACTTTGAGACCAAAGGCTAGAGATTACTGTTAACGATATTAATGCGTTCGCGTGATATTCTTTTGTCTGCTATTTAATGAAGGCATTTACTCATTTAAAAGAAATGTGATAACTCCTGCATCAAAATAGCTGACAAGAGAAATCATACAAACATGGTAAGCATCCGTCTCTAATGTCATCGACAGTCATTTCAAGCTCAAAAAGTATAATGATGTAGCAAGAAACAGATTGAAATTTGAAACAAAATGGCATTAAACAGCACTTTGGATCTGATGAACAGCCATTTTCATAACTTCCTATCCTCCAGTACAGTAATCAATATACTACTAAAGGCTAGTTGGGTCCAACAATCCCTTACTTTTCTATAAATCATTATTTTCTTGTTTTTAACTTGTTGTAGTCATTTTCGACTTAAAGATGTGCCCATATCAGGGGTTCGACTTCATGCCAAAAACAATCACCAATAAGATAGAGCCGCACACAATGTCTTCAGCATATATAGTCATTCTGGAGTGGTCTGTGAACACAAAGGCTTCTGACTGATAGACATGAGTGCTACTCACTGAACCAAGCTGCCGTGTAAAATTAGGCAATTAGAAGTAATAAGATATTTTCCCCAAAATTTTACCAGTGTGCATACTTGTAAAATGACTCCGATAGAAGACCGTTGAAGAGGATAGTACAGTTGAGTTGAAGAGAAGAGAGTAAATGGATTGAGAGACTTGGGGCAGAATTTTAACAGTGAAAAACGGGTGGGTTGGGGGCAAGGTGGGGGGGGCATTGAAAATCGCAACAATTTCAGACTCTCCTCCAACCTGCACATTTCCGGTTTTCACCGGGGCGGGACGAGGGGCGGGCAACCAACCTGCTCTCAGGAGGCGGGTCGGTCACTCAAACCTTTCAAGGAGGCTGTGGGGCCTCCATTTTTGCAGGTTTTGCAATTTCAACCCCTGGGGGTGGGGATTCCCCGGCCTTCTCCTTCACACCATGGGAAAGGAGGCGAGAAGGCTCGAAACTGCAGGTAAATGCTTTCTGGCACAGCTTGTGGGCCCGGAGGAGCAGGAGTGCTTCCCCCGGCCGAACAAGTCTACTTGCAGCGACCCCCCCCAAACGCTCGCAGACACTCCCCATGATCTCCGATCCCACCCTCCCAATAATCACGGACCCCCGCGATGAAGCCTGATCTCCACCCCCCCCCCTACCCCAAATGATCGCAGGCCCTGCGATGACAGTCAATCAGGCTGGCCATTTGGACGGCAAACCAGTAATTCAACCCCTAACCCCCGCCCTCTACCCGGCAGGGGGTCAAAATCATGCCCATGGTGTGAAGGCAGGTATTAAAACAGGCTTGTTAGGCCCAACGACCTTATACTTTCATTTGCTTTCTATAAAATTTTTTGGTCTTGTCTCTAAAACTTTGTTTGTCAGCCTACTATCCATCAGCTTGACTAACAACATACCAGGGCTTTGATGATAATTCCTTGTTTGAAACTTGTCTCATTGAATCCTTGCTAATTATAAACCAGCACTGTCTGTCACAAAACTCTGCTGAGGCCGTGCTTGGCTTTAAACTGTGATTTATTCACAGGCAGAACTGCAAAACATTTTTTAGTTTCACCATCACACGCACTCCTCTCCCGAATATTTTAGCACAGATTTGTGCTTCAATCATCTGTCTTTCTTAAACCAGACTTTTTCAATTTTAATGGGCCGGAAATTGCTCGTAAAATAACGGTGAGCCGAACAGCGCTCACCATTATTAATGGGCAAATCGAAAAGCATGTTCCGATGACCGCACTTGCGCAGTCAAATGCGGAAATCCAGAACTTGCTCTTCCTGGTTCCCTGCTGATCTGACAGCTTCGTATTAAAGGGATATGGCAGGCAGGAATCAATGGACCAGCACAAATTTGCTCTCCCACCCAGCTGGAAACCAACTAATCTCGCCAGAAAAATGGTGCGCTGAGTTATATCAGGTCTAAACTAACTTTTAATAGCATAAGTATTAATTACTGCCAAACAACCTCTCTGGCACTGAAAATTAACTTTTAAAAATGTGGAGTCTCATTACTCCCGATTTTAATAATCTTTGGACATTTTTTTTTAAATTTAAAATTAAAATTTTTAATTTTTTACTTTTTCTTTCCGTCTTTTAATCTTACCCTCTCTTTATTTCGCTTTCTCTATCTGATTTTATAATACATTTACTGGTCTTATCTGACACTTCCTGGTTCTTCCTTTGCATGGTTTGTGAATGAGAATCACTTCCTGGTTCTCACAGCGAGGCTTGCCTCACGATGATACATGGCGGGGACAGAGAGATCCTTCCATCCTCTCAAAGCCCAGGAAAGAACGCTGCAGTTCTTTGAACTCGCTTTTGAAGTGAGTTGCTGCCAAAAAGACCACGGTAACTTAATGGGTGAGTTCCAATCTAAGTAGCAGCAGGCGCCGTTAGTTCACTGCTCAGAGCAATTTCTAGACCAATGTGTTCTCAGGATGTGGGCAACACTGGCAAAGCTGTATTCATTGCCCATTCTTAATTGCCCTGAGAAACTGGTGGTGAACCTTCTCTTTGAACCACTGCAGTCCTTATGGTGATGGTACTCCCACAATGATATTAGGCATGCAATTCAAGGATTTTGACCTAGTGACGATGAATGAACAATGATGAATGAACAATGAAAGTCAGGATGGTGTGTGATAGACAGGAAGTTGGAGGTTCTTTCCTCACAGTATTGTACTCTCTCAATTATTGATAGACACACTGAACATGTAAGGGCCACCCTTCTTCAATATACCTAAGGTTTTTCAAACTGCAATTGTTGCTTCTCTTCTAAGTGCACCTTTCTGCACATACATAGGCTTGTTGGCTTTAGCTGCTTCAACACAAGCTTGTACCTCATTTTCTAGCTCTCTATATTGAACAGGACACCTGAATAGTATATCAGAAACAATTAAATCTCTCCTTGTGACATTCTCTCACAAGTCACATCCAAAAATGTTGATATCCTGGTGGTGTTTTGGCTAAATCTTGGCTGTTGATTAGTTCTACGAAGGATTTGTAAACTGTAAATAGCCTGAAAGATACCAATCCACGTAAGTATTGAGAAATCTCTAACAGGATCATCTTCCTGCAAGGTATTCTTTCTCAATTTGAGCATATCTTCTTTCTGCTTTGCTCAAATTTTGGTGGCAAAATACAACTGGTAAAAGCTTATGTCCGTGCTGGTACAACAGTACACCTCCCAAGCCATTACTACTTGTGCCTGCACTCGCCACTGTAGGTAGTCATGCATCGTAAAATCCTTTTAAATGCCTGTTGCTAAGCATGATCCCAAATCCATCCTACATTTGTCTTTAGTAATTCAGCTATCAATACAGTACAGATAGAATCTTTCTGCAGCCTACCTCAGTAGCCAACATCGTAGACCTCGACTAGAGCTTTCACTGCAGCCTGTTTCTTCCAAAAACTCCCCCATGTAGTGGTAATACCCCTTAAAGCCAAATATCCTTTGAAACACAGACTGTTAAAGATACACTTCACCGTAATATTTTGAAATGGTCGTCAGTATTAGCATAACTTTAAGTATGCAATTTTTGAGACTCAGACATGAATTTAGCCATGTAATCTCAACTGGTTGCACAGCCCATATGTGCTGCTTATTCTTCCTTATCAAATGAACTGCTGAGCAGTAACATTTCATAGTTTACAAGTACTATCTCAAGTGTATAGATTTTGCCACAGTTTAATTTTCTCATTGCAGTTGTCAAGGTATTCATCACAACATCTGTATGAAGTGAATCACCTGTTTATTAACGAATCACATTCACTGCCTTTGAATAGCTATGTAACAGTACTTTAACTTAAAGTAACTTTTGCGAAGCAATGGTAACCATGTTGAGCTTGCTGCAGAATGTTGTTACCTGAAACGTAAAAGAAATGTAATCAGGAAAATTGAGTCGGTTCATAAGAATTAACTGTTCACTGTGTTTTATCAGTCAGTGCAGTTTTTCAAAAAGATTCCAATTAAAAGAACTGTTGGAAATAGGAAAAGGAATCCTCAAATATTCACTGGAATGTTGTTTTATATAAGCTACATCATTAAATAAATTTATAACAGAAATCGACAGTTTCCTAGAAGTAAAGGGAATTCGGGGTTACGGGGAGCGGGCAGGAAATTGGACATGAATTTAGATTTGAGGTTAGGATCAGATCAGCCATGATCTTATTGAATGGCGGAGCAGGCTCGAGGGGCCGATTGGCCTACTCCTGCTCCTATTTCTTATGTTCTTATATATCAGCGTGGAGTTGGAGGAATATTGGCAGTAGGAAGTGAAAATCTCTATCTAAGGAACAAGTTTTGTTTCCAGCTTTCAGTTATGTAACATCACTTATCTTGAACTTCATGAGTAAGCTATCTTTTGAATTTAAAAGCCTTTCAGAAAGGGACTATTTTCCTCCTGCTAGCTTTTAAAGGGGATATTTCATTTTGATTTCAAATACACTGTAGTGAAAACTGCTTCTAGTAAGCACGGGTATTGTCAAACTCTCTAAATAGAACAAAAAAACACTACTGCTCAAAGTCATTAACCACACAACTGAATGTAATTTGATCATATTGTTCATGACTGTTCTCTTGATTCACCCTCCTTTCTGGACAACTTTGCTCTGCACTTACCACAGTGGCACTGCTGATGTCAAAAACGCACTCCTTTGAGAGAATGTTGTCACATCCTCATGCTCTTGAACTTTTGTTTCGTAATTTGAATCCTTATTCCACTTGTTTTGCAGCAATATTTAAACCAATGACTGATTCTGCTTCCACCAAACTGACCTTTTACCTCTGTAGTATTGGTATGTAGGATAGGTCAGCAAAAACTGCCTAAGCCCTCCTCACTCACCCCGCCCCCCCCCCTTACACTCCACATCAAAATGCAATAGTATTAAATATGAAATTGTTTTTAAAAACACAAAAATAGCAGAATGGATCATTTGACTTCTTGTCCCACTGTTTCTCTTGAACTGTATGTATCCACTTCTGCTACTAAAAACAGCTGCAAGGTTGTCCCACTAAGGACCAAAAAGAATTCCTTAGGGATATTCCTTTAAAATAAACTGCTAGATTGCCAACATGTCTTGGGAATTGTCTGTCTCCCTGGGTATATGGATTTGAGAGTTTCAGGTCAAGCCTGCGCTGCTGAAATAAGCAATGTCAAATGTAATAATTACAGTAAGCTTAATCCTATAGAATGAAAATAAACACTGAAAACAAAAACTACTTCAATTAAAAAAATTCTGTTTTTTTCCCACGCTCTCTGATTTTCTTTCTATTTTATTTGTTTTACTTTTTTTTTCAATTTATTTTATCTTTTTATAACTAATTTTCTCCAAAAAAAAACTCACTTTAAAATCTTTGACAGAGCTTCTTTCTTCGTCCTTGTGGCTCCTACAGTCCACATTGGAAGTAAGATCAAGTTTTTTATTAAGTTAGGTGTTCATTGACTGCCTTTAAAGGCAGGGTTTCTGCCTGGAAGAGTTAAAAACATTCTGAATTATGGTAAAGCACAATAACCAGCGTGTGTTAAAATTATAGCGATATAATTTCATTACCATTAAAATGGGTATAATTGTTAGCTGGGTTAAGGATATTCTGAGACTGAGAAGGTTACATATAGTAAAAGATGTTTCATTTTAGCAAGTGCAGCTCATCCATTTAGAGGAGACGTGAATGCCATTGATTCTGAAATGCCGTTATCTTTGTTTACATGTATCTTTTTCTGTGAGGAAGTAAATGGTAGTTGAGCTTAAAATTTATGAAAACATGACAGCACAAAATGGAACACAGTCTTATTCCCCTTTTATTACTGTACAAGGTAAATTAACTTGCTACTGCCTGTGATACAAACAAACAGTTTGCTTGCCTTGAGGATGTTCATTCAATGTGAAGACGATAATTTTTTATGACAGCTGGTAATTTGTTCATTTACAGCTTCCTGATTAAATGCTGATGGTACAAAGATTTACATGAGCTGATAATCTTCAGTTTAGGACATTTCACGTCATATTAGTCTGCTAACAGAGAGAACATATTTTGCACCTGACTCTAGATTTGGTTTTGTCATCTAGTGGTAATGCCATATTATTCTGCTCTTTACCTCCACCTCATTCTCTCCCCTCTCCCCTCCCCGACACCTCCATGCTGAAGTGCAAATTGTGTGTTTTGTAATTTTTGAGCAAAATTCTTTGCAATGTCATCACCTAAACATGTTGTTCATTGGCCTTCCCAGTGTCAACCTTGGCTCAGTGGTGGCACTCTCGCCTCTGAGTCAGACGGTCGTGGGTTCAAGCCGCACTCTAGGACTTCAGCACATAATCTAGCCTGACACTTCAGTGCAGTACTGAGGGAGTCTTGCACTGTTGGAGATACTGCCTTTTCGATGAAATGTTAAACTGTCTGCTTGCTCAAGATGGATTTAAAAGATCCCATGGCACTATCCCAAAATAGAGCAAGAGAATTCTCCTGGTGACCTGGTCTACACTTATCCCTCAACTAACATCACTAATACAGATTATTTATCTCATTGCTGCTCATGGGACTTTGCTGTGCATAAATTGGCTGCCGTGTTTTCCTGTATCACAACAGTGACTTCATGAGTACTTTGTTAGTTTTGAAGTGCCTTGGGGATATGAAAGGCACTATTTAAATGCATGTTCCTTCTTTCTTTCCAGCGTATTAAAGTGAAACTGCTATTGTTGACTGTTGTGGCAGATAGAAACAGTAGATAGCTCCGGAACATTTCCCCTGCCACTTCAATTTTTTAATCTGATCAAAGTATTCAGTTCAAATAGGCAGATAAACAATGAAATGTGCATCAATTTTGTTTTTATTTAAGATTAGGACATAATTAAGGACTCATCTTTTTTCAGCTGTTGTTTTATTATTGATAAACCTTTGTAATGTGTCATAACACAAAATTTGCCCACAAGAGTATAAAATCAGGCTTGCATCACATATGTCACAGATCCTATCACTTGCTTGCTGCAACCACAATTAAGGTAACAAAATGAGTGCTGTAAGAAACTCCAAATGTTCAGATGTTTGCTTTGAAATCTTCTGTGCGTTGCACTGTGCTATTTATGTGATCTCTTCTTAAATCTGTTATTCATCTCGTATTTCTCTGCCCTAAACACAATTCTGATATGGCATTCCAGTTTAGAAATCATTTTGGGCCGCAAACAATTTATGGTTACATTCACTTGTCTTTGAAGCCATAATTGAACGATCTATAATCTATACTGTGAAACAGACATGTGCTACGAGTATTGGCCTCTGCTAATGCTGTTTTCTTACAAACCAATAGAAGATATACAAGAGTAGCCTGGCTTGACTATGAATTTCCCTCCTTTCACCTCTACGTGCACCTTTACAACAGCACATTGAGATCAGAAACCCGCAGTACTCATCCTTGTGACGCAAAGTTGCATCTGACTACCACTGCCTGTATTTACAATCATCCCAGATAATTAACTTTTTGTTCTACTGAAGTTCGCAGTGATTGGAAAACAGTATGTTTGTTTCTACTGAATTATTTATTTGCATTTTGGCAGTATTATTTTGATTATTCCCATCGATCATGTTGAAGTCAAGACCCCCTTTTCAATATTTTTAATATGTTGCTGCTTTGGATACAAAGTTTTGCACTTTTATTAATCTGTTTTCAAAAAACTTAGGTCATCATCATCGGCCCTGTGTCTCATTAATATTAAAGGCAATGTCAGTGAATAGTCAGAAAGTGAGGGGCACTTTGAACAGATCTGCTCATGCAACTTGAGGGAAGGTGGGTAAATAGACCTCCTGCTTGAGGAAACCTCTATTTCATTCATTATCAGGCAACATTCAGGAATTCCACTGAGTTAAGCATAAAAGCCAGAAGAGATCTGCTGAACTGGTGTTTGCAGTAAGTCTATTAATGCCTAACTTTCATTACCGTATCCTTCTCAATCCAGGATTGCTACCAGAACCACGTTAATATTAGCACAGGTTGGGACTTTATCCTGCATGTTTGTGGGGAAGTACTTTAACTATTCCCCCACGCATCATAGTAATGTTCCCTTTTAATCTTAATTTCAATGGCACAGCGGGGTTGATTTTGACGTGACCTCATCCATTGGGATGGGCGGAGTGAGCCCGTCATTTGCCCGATGGAATCGGTCAGAGGCCCGTGCCATTTTCGTATAGTTGGGCCGCCTTTGAATTGCGCTGGCAAGTTGTTTGCACATTTGGAGCAACCCGCCAATTGGGGAGAGTGGGAAATCTGGCAGCTCCTCCGAACCCAGCCGGGCCACGTAGGTTGGGGTTGGAGGGGGGAGGGGAGGCGGCCATGGGCCACGGGGGTGGGGGGGGTGGGGGTTGGATTTTTGTGGGGCCAGGAGGAGCATAATTTTTTTCCTGACTTTTTTGAGCAGCCCGTTAATGATCACATCTTGGGCCACTCCACACCAAGTGGAGCTTGCATGATAAAAACTGTCTGTACTGGCACTTCAAATCTACCTTTGGGCCGTATTGACGTCATAGGATCCTAATTTCCATGGATAATGATGCTCCTGCCTGTTTCCAGTGGGTGTGTGGGCTACCTTTTTAAAGGTCTCCACCAAATTGACAGTGACCTAGACTGGGACAGTTTTTATTGTGCTGCCGCTCTGCTCCCGATGGATGGGGGAGGGTGAAAATCGGTCTCATTATAGAAGTTACAACATGGAAACAGGCCCTTCGGCCCAACATGTCCATGTCGCCCAGTTTATACCACTAAGCTAGTCCCAATTGCCTGCACTTGGCCCATATCCCTCGATACCCATCTTACCCATGTAACTGTCCAAATGCTTTTTAAAAGACAAAATTGTACCCGCCTCTACTGCTGCCTCTGGCAGCTCGTTCCAGACACTCACCACCCTTTGAGTGAAAAAATTGCCCCTCTGGACCCTTTTGTATCTCTCCCCTCTCACCTTAAATCTATGCCCCCTCGTTATAGACTCCCCTACCTTTGGGAAAAGATTTTGACTATCGACCTTATCTATGCCCCTCATTATTTTATAGACTTCTATAAGATCACCCCTTAACCTCCTACTCTCCAGGGAAAAAAGTCCCAGTCTGTCTAACCTCTCCCTGTAAGTCAAACCATCAAGTCCCGGTAGCATCCTAATAAATCTTTTCTGCACTCTTTCTAATTTAATAATATCCTTTCTATAATAGGGTGTCATCAGCAAGATCCCTAAAAATTAACCACAATGATGATTCATTTTAATGTGTCCTTATATTTCTGCCTCCGGAGACTTATGGTAAATGTCAGGTTCATAATTCAGTAGAGAACCAAGCTGAAAACAAAAAGTACAGAGGAAAACTGAAAAAGGAAATATGAGGGGCAAAGAAAGTGTATGAGAATAGATTAGCGGTTAACGTAAAACACAACAGTCTTTTATAAGCATGTATATGGTAAAAGGGTGCTCAAAGGAAAGGTGGGGTCGATTAGGGAGAAAAAAGGAGATCTTCTTTGGAGGCAGATGTCATGGCAGAGGTACTAAATGAGTACTTTGCATCTGTCTTCACTGAAGAAGAGGATGCTGCCAATGTCACAGTAAAGGAGGAGGGAGTAGAGAAATTGGAGAGGATAAATATAAATAGAGGAGGTATTTAAAAGGTCGGCAGCACTCAAAGTAGAAAAGTCATCCGGTCCGGATAGGATGCATGCTAGCTTGCTGACGGAGTTAAGGGTGCAAATTGCGGAGGCTCTGGCCACCATCTTCCAATCCTCCTTCGATATGGGATTGGTGCCAGAGGACTGGAGGATTGCAAATGTTACGTCCCTGTTCAAAAAAGGAGAGCAGGATAAACCTGGCAGCTATAGGCCAGTCAGCCTAATGTCGGTGGTGGGGAAACTTCTAAAGAAAATAAACCGGGACAAAATTAATTTGCACTTGGAAAAGTGTGGGCTAATAAGCGAAAGCCAGTGTGGATTTGTTAAAGGAAAATCGTGTTTAACTAACTTGATTGAGTTCTTTGATGAAGTAATGGAGAGGTTTGATGAGGGTTGTGCAGTTGATGTTGTGTATATGGACTTTATCAAACGCCTTTTGAAAGTACCACATAAAAGACTTGCAAGCAAAATTGAAGCCCATGGGATTAAAGGGGCAGTGGTAGTTTGAAATTGGCTAAGGGACAGAAAACAGAGAGTAGTGGTGGAAAATGTGCAGTGGTGTTCCCCATGGTTCGGTGTTGGGACCACTGCTCTTTTTTATATATATATATTAATGACTTGGACTTGGGTTCACAGAGTATAATTTCAAAGTTCGCAGATGACACGAAACTCGGAAATGTAGTTAACATTGAGGAGGATAGTAACAGACTTCAGGAGGTGAAATGGGCAGACACATGGCAGATGAAATTTAATGCAGAGAAGTGTGACGAGATTCATTTTGGCAGGAAGAATGAGAAGAGGCAATGTAAACTAAATGGTACAATTTTAAAGGGAGTGCAGGAACAGAGAGACCTGGGTGCATATACAAGTCTTTAAAGGTGGCAGGACAAGTTCAGAAAGCTGCTAAAAAGGCATACGGGATCGTTGGTTTTATAAATAGAGGCATCGAGTACAAAAGCAAGGAAGTTATGTTGAACCTTTATAAAACATTGGTTGGACCCCAACTGGAGTATTGTGGCCAAATCTGGGCACCACATTTTAGGAACAGTGTTAAGGCCTTGGAGAGGGAGCAGAGGAGATTTACTAGAATGGTACCAGGGACGAGGGACTTCAGTTACGTGGAGAGACCAGTGAAACTGAGGTTGCACTCCTCAGAGCAGAGAAGGTTAAGGGGAGAATTGATAAAGGTGTTCAAAATCATGAAGGGTTTTCCAAAGTAAATCAGGAGAAACGGTTTTCAGTAGCACAAGGATCGTTAACCAGAGGACAGAGATTTAAGCTAATTGGCAAAAGAAGAGACAACATGAGGAAGAAAATTTTAAACAGCGAGTCGTTATGATCTGGAATGCACTACCTGAAAGGATGGTGGAAGCAGATTCAATAATAACTTTCAAAAGTGAATTGGATAAATACTTGAAGGGGAAAAATTTACAGGGCTATGGGTAAAGAGAAGGGGAGTAGAACTAATTGGATAGCTCTTTCAAAGAGTCGGTACAAGCACGCTGGGCCGAATGGCCTCCTTCTGTGCTATATCAGTCTATAATTCTATGATTTGATTTTTTTCAATTAACTTTATTTGGCGAGGGGAGAACTTTCAAATGAAAAGAGAATACATGCGATAATATTATCATAATACCATATAGTATCATAGTAGATACAGTACAGAAGGAGGCCATTTGGTCCATCGATGCCTGTGCCGGATCTTTGAAAGAGCTGTTCAATTAGTCCCATTCCCCTGCTCTTTCCCCATAGCCCTGTAAGTTTTTTCCCTTCAAGTATTTATCCATTTCCCTTTCAAAACTTACTATTGAATCTGCTTCCACCCTCGTTTCAGGCAGTGCATTCCAGATCATTATAACTCTCTGCGTAATAAAATGTTTCCTCGTGTCGCCTCTGGTTCTTTTGCCAATTACTATCAATCTGTGTCCTCTGGTTACCGACCCTTCTGCCACTGGAAACAGTTTCTCCTTATTTACTCTATCAAAACCATTCATGATTTTGAACACCTCTATCAAATCTTCCCTTAACCTTCTCTGCTCTAAGGAGAACAACCCCAGCTTCTTCAGCCTCTCCTCATGTTGTCTTCACTAAAGTCCCTCATCCCTGGCACCATTCTAGTAAATCTCTTCTGCACCCTCTCTAAGGCCTTGACATCTTTCCTAATGTGTGGTGACCAGAATTGAACACAATACTCCAGCTGAGACCAAACCAGTGTTTTATAAAGGTTCAGCATGACTTCCTTGCTTTTGTACTCTATGCCTCTATTAATAAAGCCCAGGATCCCATATGCCTTTTTAACAGTCTTTTCAACTTGTCTTGCCAACTTCAAAGATTTGTGTACGTACACCCCCAGGGTCTCTCTGTTCCTGCACTCCCTTTAAAGTTATAGCAGTTTATATTGGCTCTCCTCATTCTTCCTACCAAAATGTATCACTTCACACTTCTCTGCGTTAAATTTCATCTGCCATGTGTCTGCCCATTTCACCATTCTGTCTATGTCCTCCTGAAGTCTGTTATTGTCCTCAACATTGTTTACTACATTTCCGAGTTTCGTGTCATCTGCAAACTTTGAAATTATATCCTCTATACCCAAGGCCAGGTCAGTATATATCTAAAAGCACAGTGGTCCTAATACTGACCCCAGGTGAACATCATTGTATACTTCCAGCCTATAAAACAACCCTTCACCACTACTCTCTGCTTTCTGTCCCTTAGCCAATTTAGTATCCACGCTGCCACTGTCCCTTTATTGCCATGGGCTTCAATTTTGCTTTCAAATCTATTATGTGGTACTTTCCCAAATGCCATTTGAAAGTCCATATACACAACATCAACCGCACTACCCTCATCAACCCTCTCCGGTGCTTCATTAATGAACTCAATCAAGTTAGTCAAACATGATTTTCCTTTAATAAATCCATGCTGACTTTTATTTATTAGCCCACACTTTTCCAAGTTAATTTTGTCCCAGATTATTTCATCTAACAGTTTCCCCCACCACCGATGTTAGGCTGACTGGCCTGTAATTGCCAGGTTTATCACTCTCCCCTTTTTTGAACAGGGGTGTAAATTTTGCAATCCTCCAGTCCTCTAGCACCACTCCCATATCTAAGGAAGATTGGAAGATTTTGGCCAGAGCCTCCGCAATTTCCACCCTTACTTCTCTCAGTAACCTCAGATGCATCCCATCTGGTTTGGGTGACATCTCTACCAATCTTTTAAGAACCTCCTCTTTATTTTTATTCTGTCCAATATCGCTACTACCTCCTCCTTTACTGCTACAATGGCAGCATCCTCTTCTCTAGTGAAGACCAATTCAAAGTATTCATTTAGTACTTCAGCCAAGCCCTCTGCCTCCACAAGAAGATCTCCATTTTTGTCCCTAATCAGCCGCACCCTTCCTTTACTGCTACAATGGCAGCGTCCTCTTCTCTAGTGAAGACCATGTACAAGAATGTAGGGAATACAAGTGATGGATATTGGTGGAATTGACTGTTGGCAGTTTTGGGTACATCGTGGATAGTGGAAGATTGAAACTATTAGTAATATTGCCGATAGAATCCATCAACAATACTGTCAAAAATCACAGTTCAATGTTTTGTTGAGAAGCGCAGGTGAAGAGCGAAGGCCCCTAAGGCAGGACAATGCAAGATTTTAAAAATAAAAGGGATGAGGCAAATTAGAATAAAACAAAACAAATCTTCCATTTTACTGACAGTTGCAAAATCTATCTTCAGATTTTTGTATTTTTCTGAATTTGTTGACTTAGCAGTATTATATTAATGTTGCTGTACGCTAAAAAGACATTTTCTGCAGTGAAAGCTGTTTCTTTCGTAACTTGCACCGACTGTCTGAAGTTATGACAGGACTTCCTGGGATTCTATCATGTTTGCAAGTTTAAAAATATGCGTTTATTAGTGTAATAAATATTTTTCAAATTACCATCAACGAGTCAAAATAGTTAATTTTTATTTGACAGGCTATTTTTTTTTTGTTTTTTTGCGGCACACCACCTGATCCATCAGCTGTGTTTAATCTCCTGAGATGCATAGTCTGACAGATGCTTTCCCCGTTGGCTTCCCCCTGCACCTGACTGCTGTTATTCCCCCTTGGCTATCCCCAGAAGGTATACATTGCAACTTCTGTATTTGCTTCTGTATCTGCGAAGAAGATGTGAGAACCTTCAAAGTAGTTGGACTTTCAGTGTTACTATTTAGGTAACATGGACAATAGCAGTATAAAACAAGCAAGGCAGGCCAAGATTGGAAAAAGTATAACTGAAGTAATGACAAAAAGAAAAAGCAAGGGGGGAGGGGGTGGGCAAGGTTACAATGCAGACCCGAAGTGACTAGTTGAGGTAGTAAGTTAATAAGTTGCCCTTTCAAGTCTAACCCAGACTGTCAGATTCTGATGCAACTGGTCTACCTGACCTGTTCATCTTTGTAATTGACCCTGGATGCCAGAAAGGGAGAGGGGGAATCAATTGACCAAGATTACTAACTATCAACTTGATAAACACCAAATTGATACTGAAGTTCGACTAAAATAATTGCCTTTATTCCTCCAGTGGAGAACTTTCTTTTTTTCAAGTCTTTTTAATTTTGAATATGTGCTGATACTAGTGCTGGGAGTACCCAGAGGTCATTCTGGGTAAGATTCTGTGACAGAGAAAGTAGAGGTTCTTAACTATATGTCTCTGCATCGAAACACGAAAACTGACTGGAGGAAGGTAGTAGTGTGTAACTGTACATCCTTACATTCATGCCTATTTTAAATGGTAGGTCTGGCATTGATGGAAGAGGCCTCCTTCAAATTTCAAATTTTATCTCCTCATTCATCCATCAACAACAACTTGCATTCATATAGTGCCTTTAACGTAGTGAAAACATCCCAAAGCACTTCACAGGAGTGTTATATTTGACACCGAGCCACATAAAGAGATATTGGGACAGGTGACCAAAATCTTGGTCAAAGAAGTAGGTTTAAAGAAGAGTTTCAAAGGAGGAGATGCGGAACGGTTTAGGGAGGGAAGTCCAGAGCTTAGGCCCTAGACAGCTGAAGGCACGGCCACCAATGGTGGAGCAAATGAAAATCAGGGATCTCTTAATATATTAAAAATTGTATGTGAGAGGACAGGGATGTCACATTCCAGATGTCACACTTTGTTAATATGCTGCATGCTTCTATCCGCAGTCTGCAACTGACAAGCACATTCAAACTTTGTGGCCTTAGAGTGACAGCTCCATTCTAACAGAATAATATATTGTTCATTACATGGTATAGCACTCCGGTCATTATAAAGAGCATATCATCTGATTTACTATAAGCAATGCCACAGAAGATCCGCTGTGTTAGAAACAGTATATCAGCATGTTCAGACATCACACTTTGTTACAGATGCAAAACTATCTTAAAAATGTTAGGCGCATCTGAGCTGTAGCTGAGTACATTCCAAATCTATCAAGTTGTTTGACAAAACAATGATTAAACACTGAGTGATGTCAGGTTGTGTTACCTTACGTCAATTCGATTTTCTGACCTTAAAGAGTTAGGCTATCTTAGTTCTATCTTAGCAGCAGAATAATATACTTTGCATTTCATGGCATAGTACTAGTTCAATTATAAAGCAGTTAATGCTCATGCCCATGAATACTTACTTCCCAGATAGCAGTTTTGATGCCTTTATTTAAAGGCAATCTGTTGTGCAGGATTACTTGACAAGAATGAAGAGTGCAAAGATGGTTTTCAGGAAACGTTGGGTACCCTCCTCAGTTCGGTAACTGATATCTCTGAGAGAGCCATCAACAGCCACTGGTATCATTATTGAATACACTATTGGCACCTTCAAGCAGTGCATCAGATGCTTCAACAGATTAGAAGGCTTCTTATAATATGGCCAGCCAGGATCTCCATCATCATCATAGCTTGCTTCATGCTGCACAACTTTGTCATCCAAAGGGGCAAAAACATGGAACAGATGGACAACATACATCCACAGCCAAAATGCAGAGCAAGACGAAGCCAAGGAGATGGAAGAGATTCCTGCTGAACCATGTTTGCACGAAGCATGAGACATATGGCAGACTCATTGACGAGACCTTCACCAAAGTAATCCATCAGTCCAAAACGCAAACAGTCCTCTCGAAATGAACACAGTGCAATGACTAAATTCACCCTCATCAATGTTGGCTTCTGCACCAACCACAAATCCCATTCTTATTAGCTGCTATAATATTACTTACACCAACTCAAGAAAATTGTTTTGACAGAATGGGAATAAAATGCAACTAAATTTAATACTCTAACCAATGATTTGTGTATTTAGCTAATGTTTCTTCTTTGGTACTTCCCTTCCTGAACATGTATACTGAGTGTGCTCTAGAACCTATCCTATTGTTCCTTTCAGGTGTTTGCCCAGTGGCTGGAGTGAGCGAGTTAGCTGGCTACTGGATGTCAGTGTGAGGCTCTTGCAATAGAGGTGACTTCCTTGTGCTACTAGCTTTCTGAGATTGTCCTGCTAGCTTATATTGTCATTCTGAGGAGGGTTGGGTTTGGAGGGACTCCACATGACGACACCTTCAACCATGCCGCTGTTGCTGGGCATTGCATGGGAGCACACCTCTGAGCAGCTGTGAGCACAGTGAACCCTATATAATGGCTGCCTCCATTTGATCCTTTAGCATACTGAAACCAGATAAGACGACCACTTGTGGATTGGAAGCCAAGGTCAGTCTGAGCATTCATGAATGATACTGCAAATGGACTTGGCATCTCTGTTAGTGTCGTCTCCGCTGCAGATGCCACTGGAGTTGCCACACTGTTGAATTCATGCACGACTTCACAGCTGTGGGTAGTGGACTCCGTCACAGTCACCAGCAGACTTTGCAGAGTGCTTAGCACACTCTCTAACCACCTTATCTGATCACTTAAATTCCCTGGGCTGGATGAATTTGAACTGGCGTTGGAAAAAGTTGGAGTGTGACTGATGCTAAGTGCAATGAGGTGGTGGGGTCACGGACAACATTGGGACTTGCTGCAGCTGCTTTGAAGTTGCCAATTGAAACAAAGTAAGTAGATAATGTTAGAATGGTGGTTGACCGACACCTGAAATGAAGTTTAATACATAGCTGAGGTGCCTCTGAAGGAGAGGTACGTCGACTAATAGAGGTCGCGAAAGGTGTTATGAGATCTCTTGGTAAAAACGTTTGGAAGTCAAGATTCCAGCTCGCCACCAAGCTCAGATTATACGACTGTCTTCTTATTCCAGTCCTGACGTATGGAGCAGAAAAATGAGCTCCTGCAGTTTGTGACCAACCAAGACTGGATGGGGGTTAAATTTGATAAACCCCCGGAACCGGGCGCAAGCATCACGGTCCGCGATTAATCTGCGCCCGATGGTTCCGCCGCAGGCAGCACGAGACATTCGTCACTTACCTTATCGAAGCGCAGCAATCAAGTCTTGACACGAGGATTCCACTGCATTCGCACTTCTAACCAAGCAGGGGGAGCCCAAACCTTGGGTGAATTGCTCGCATCTCTTAAAGGTAGCCTGTATCTCTTATTTGCAAAAAAAATAAGATACGGGTCTGTACTGAGTCTGAATGGAGATCAGACATCGCACACGTAAAACACAGATGCAGGTCCTGTCCCTACGTTTAAAAACTGATGAGTTATGTTAAAACGTTGAATAAAGGTTGCGCACCACTAAATCCCACATCCTCCAATCTGCACGCCAGACCTCACCAATCTGCCAGTCCGAGTTTGTACCAGGCCTGCGGGAGTGCGTGCACCAAGGTTCTCTGCTGATGCACTAGAGGACTTGGTGCAAGTGGTGGACAGAAGGAGGGACATCCTATATCCGCAGGGGGAGAAAAGGGCCTCCAGATATATGCTTAAGAGGCGGTAGGGGATGAAGTCAATGCCAGGCGTATAGCACTATAAACATGGATGCAGTGCAGGAAGAAGTTTAATGCTCTGACTCAAGTGGTCAAGGTGAGTGAGGTCAACTGTCAACTGAGGGCATCTCCTACCAACTGCACCACTAGCCGCGTCCACTGCTCCACACACTACACCCCCCATCACACACATACCAACAAACTTTTTCAATCAATGCTCAACTCTTCCAATCAGATGCTTCCTCTCACTCTCACACATTACCACTGTTGCAAGCTGCACACCCACAACGCTCAGGCCACACACCTGGCAGCTATTCAACCATGACAGGCACATCACCCAGACATCCTGCAGGACACTCACTGACACAATTCTTGCTTTCTTGCAGGAGACGGTGGCTCATATCAGGAGGCAGCAAGTGGCAGTGCCATTTATCCCTCGAGCCTGTTCTGCCATTCAATGAGGTCATGGTTGATCTGTGACCTAACTCCATATACGCACCTTAGCTCCATATCCCTTAATACCCTTGGTTAACAAAAATCTCAGATTTAAAATTAACAGTTGAGCTAGCATCAACTGCCGTTTACAGAAGAGCGTTCCAAACTTCTCCCACCCTTTGTGTGTAGAAGCGTTTCCTAACTTCACTCCTGCAAGTCCTGGCTCTAAATGTTAGGCTATGTCCCCGCGTCCTAGTATTCAAGTATAGGAGACCTCCAAAAACAGTTACAAATGCATCAGCAGCCAAAAGCAATAATCCATCAACTAACTTGTAAATCCTGCATAGTCCCTTTAAATAGCGTTGGTGGGGGGTCCTTCAGCACACTAAGACATGTTTAGCTGGTCGTGGTTAAGACAGTGCATTGAATGGGGTGTTAAGTGCCAAAATGGTGGCCTTCCCTTTAAATCAGCATTGCAAACTGATCAAACGCATATTCTCCTTACTTTATATGTTGCCGGCGATCGTTATCTGCGCGTGCGCTAAACCCTTTACAAAGATGGCGTCCGGCGCACGTCAAGCTAGCAGTGTGTGTGCGCGCATCCCAGATGCCACCTTGGACATTCGGGAGAACGCATAGCGCCAAAACAACGGGCGCTACATGGCCGAATTTACAGCCCGATCCCTTTGACCAATGATACCTGCAACAAATATATCAGAAACGTGGAGATCAGAAGGCACACAGCACAGCCCACTGTCTCCAAAACCATCAGTCCCTTTGTGCATATCGTCTGGTAAAAAGAAAACTTTGACATGAAGAGAGCCCTGCTGGCATCCCAACAAGGCTCCCTCCAGATTGGTTGTAGACCTCGAGGCTGAACAAGAATCAATTGGAACCACGCAGGCATACAAGGTCTGTAAACACTCAACTTTTGTTTCCACACTGCATGGTACTACCCACAAGACAGAGAAGGCTGGAATCATTGTGCACACACCCATTGGTGGCGTAGGCAATCAGTAGTCGTAGCAGAAGTAGTACAGGATGGTTTTGCAGTAAGTCAAATAATGCATCTTGTTATGATCTAAAGACATTGAAAGATATTCTGAGATCAATAAAGTGAGTTAAACTGCAGAGAAGAAAAGGAGAGCAGGTACGAAAGAGAAACAGATACTGGAAATAGAAAGAAGCAAATAAAAAGTAAAGATAATGTCAGGAGATAAGGGAGATTAGAAAAATAAATGAGGCACAAGAGGAGATAATTGTTAACTATATTTTCCTGAAGACTTAGTAGGCAAGTATACCATGCTGTGTAGTCATACAGATTAGAAATCTCCTAGGTTTGTTTCCTGTTCTGTACTGGGTTAGTTGGTTCGAACAAGGCAGTAATTGGCACACTACAATTGGCCTCAGTGCCCCTGCAGTGGGAGGTGTAATTCAGCCAGAGTTCACACTCCTCATCAGTCAGTGTTGACGGGCTAGTCAATTGTGTCCAGCTGCTGCCCCCTGTGGAACTGTATTCTCGTAGAAATACATAGAAGTTACAACATGGAAACAGGCCATTTGGCCCAAGTCAGCATTTAGCCTACACACGAACAAATTGTCCTAATCACATTTACTTGCCCGATTCCCATATCCGTTTATCCTCATTTCCTTCATCCTTGGCTTAGTGGTAGTGACCTCGCCTCTGAATCAAAAGATTTTGGGTTCAAACCTCACAACAGGACTTGATATATAATCTATGCAGACATTTCAATGCAGTACTGAGGGAGCGCTGCACTGGTGGATGTGTTATTTTTTTGAATGAGATGCCCCCAGGTGGGTGGATAAAAATCCTCTAACACATTTTGATCAGATTTTGTCAAACTTTGCACTCATTGCTCTGAGATCCTGCCATTTTAGCTAGAAAATTTCCTTTTCCTTAATAGGAATACCCCACAAATGTGTGTGGTTTTAATTTTATTTCTATCTACCTGAATATAAGGCTTGCAAGGCACTGAGCTTTAGCAGTGTCAGTATGTTAATAACCAGTCGAGAGGTTGTTCACTAAGGACAGTTGCCATTAAAAACCATTTTGTTTTACCCATTGTAGTACAGAGTCTGGATACACTGTCAGAATTAATGATGTACAGTCTGCTTCATATAAAGGGGCAGCAAAGAATAAATATTAATGATTTAAAAATCATGAATTTATGCTATGCCTTCATCCCTTGTGGATATTTTTTTAAATCTTCATTTTAAAATCAGTGCAAAATTGATACCCAAACTTCAATCAGGATACAAAAGCAAACTACTGCAGATGCTGAAAATCTGAAATAAAAACAAAAAATTGCTGGAAACACTTATCAGGTCAGGCAGCATCTGTGGAGATTGAAACAGAGTTAATGTTTCAGGTCCATGACCTTTCATCAGAACTGGTAGATGTTAGTGATGAACAGCTTTTAAGCAAATAAAAAGCCAGAGAACAGGGGGGGCAGGAAAAGAACAAAAGGGAAGGTCTGTGATAGGGTGGAGGGCAGGAGTGATGAAACAACAAAAGGGATGATGGTGCAAGGCAAAAGGGGGTGATAATGGGACAAGTATAAAAGCAAAAGATGGGTCCAGAGGAGGTGTAAATGGGTCCAGCAGAATGGCAGAGGGGGAGGGGGAAACACGGTAAATCTGGCAAAGAGGAGAAGGCTCCTGTGGCCGGGAATGTGGTGGAGAAAGGCAGGTTGATCCCAGAGGGTGGACCACCCTGCCGGCCATGTACTGATAGGGGATCCCCACCCCAAGCACCAGCTCTGACCTCCTCCATTCCCAATGGCTCTGGTGCAGTCATCCTCCATAACCAGTACCTGCTGTCCTAGAAAATTGGAGCGTCGGTTAAGATCTGAAGTTGTTAAACTCAGTGTTAAGGCCGGATTGTTGTATTGTGCCTAGTAGAAAGATGAGATGCTGTTCCTCGACCTTGCATTGAGCTTCATTGGAACAGTGTGAGGTCAAGGACAGAGGTCAGAGTGGGAATGGGATGGAGAATTAAAGTGGCAAGCGACCGGAGGCTCAGGGTCACTTTTGCAGACTGCACAGAGGTATTCAGCAAAGTACCCACCCAATCTGCGTTTGGTCTCCCCAATGTAGAGGAGACCACATCGTGAGCAGCGAATACAGTATATTAAGTTGGAATCAGGATACCATTAGTTTTCTCCAAGCTTTTCCCAGTAATGAAAAACTAGGAGATACAGAAGAGAGCCTATTACATCAATCCTTTTACCACATACTGCCGAGAAAATGGGCTCATACTCCACGCAGAAAGAAGGAAAAAATGTGCATTTGCATCGTGGTTTCTGCATCCTTGGAACATGGCTACACATTACTTTTTGGAATGGCAATGATGTTATGTGCCAAAGTTCCATAAACAGCAAATGAGATAAATGGCCAGATGATGTGTTTAATTGGTGTTGTTTGAGTGATAA
This sequence comes from Heptranchias perlo, assembly GCF_035084215.1. Classification (NCBI taxonomy): domain Eukaryota; kingdom Metazoa; phylum Chordata; class Chondrichthyes; order Hexanchiformes; family Hexanchidae; genus Heptranchias; species Heptranchias perlo. The sequence goes on along the minus strand of NC_090328.1, from coordinate 133,081,551 downwards.
ATGTTGGCCAGGACACCAGGAGAACACCCTACTCTTGATATAGTGCTATGGGATCTTTGATGTCCACCTGAACAGGCCGACTGGGACTCCATTTAATGTTCCATCCAACAGACAGCACACATAGAATTACATAGAATCTGCAGCACAGAAACAGGCCATTCGGTCAAACTGGCCTATGCTAGTGTTTGTACTCCACACAAACCTCGTCCCACTCTATTTGCCTCTTCCCAGCACGCTCCCTCATGTATGCATCAAGCCTCCCTTAAATGTGTCACACCTGATAATGTGCCATTCCCTCACTACTGCACTGAGGGGTCAGCACAGATTAGGTGCTCAAGTCCTGAATCAGGTCTTGAACCATTCAACCTTCCGACTCAAAGCCAACAAGGCTACCACTGAGCCAAGAAGGCCAGAATCTGCAGCCTGCATTTCACGTAGCCCACCTTTATTGAAAATGATAGTCTCTCCCTAGGACTGACACTCGGGCTGCATCCAAAATCTCTCAACCATTGAAAGGCCACAGCATGTACACATCATGCTGTTAATGGCATTATACTCTCCCACGAGAAACATGCATTGAAACTGTCCAGTGACTCCACAATATATGTGAAAAATCTCAGCGAAAATTTTAAAATGCATATAAAATAAAAATGATGACCCTCGTGGCAGAATGGGAACATAGCTCAGTTTTAATGAGTGTTACATCTAAAAAACACGTTAGGGACTCTTTAAATAAAACAGAGGCTGTTTGATGAAGTAATTTTTTTTCCAGAACTAGTGAGGAAGGAGGAAGGAGGAAGGAGGAAGCCTCCGAAAGCTTGTGAATTTAAAATAAAATTGCTGGACTATAACTTGGTGTTGTAAAATTGTTTACAATTGTCAACCCCAGTCCATCACCGGCATCTCCACATCATAACAACAATAAACTATTGAAGTTTCAGGTATAATATTTCAACATTTCTGAAAAATGAACACAAGTAAATATTCTACTAATAGCACACTTACACTTGTCAACAACCTTTTCCCCTTGTACGTATTTTAAAATGCCATTATTCGAATTTTTTTTACTGTTGTTCTGTGAACAACCAGTAAAATATCTCGTGTTGCAATGAAATGCTTTAGGTTAGAAAATGTAATGACATGAAAATATTGCATTACTTCCTCTGCCATGTTGTCTTAATGTGCATCTTTTGTAAGCATTCCCTCCCTATAAAATAGTGGCAGCCTTCTTTAAAATGTAATCTGATTGTGGGTACTTATTCTCATGGAGGTAGCAGAATATTTGGCACAGCCCATGGTGTGATTATGGAATCACACCATCTATACACACTGTTACTGTCCATATGTCCCTGTGGTTGGACAGATTTTTCAATGGTATATTCCTCAAATACTCAAGAGCACGGGTGGTACATTGAAAATAATTTTCATTTTTGTCAGCAAAACACACTTAAGTAGTTGGTGAATGGTTCACTTTCTCAGCTATTAATTGGAATCAAATGATGCCAAAGCTATCTCTGTTAATTTGCTGCCATGTTTATCCATTTTTTTTACTGGCACTGTAAATACATGAGATTTGTTTTTGAAGTACTTTAACATTGTTAATGACGCTCTGTTCTATAGTGCCTTAAGGTTCAGTTATCCCATTCGGGTTTCAGGCAGCTAGTGGTTATAATCAGGCTGCCCGTCGAAGCTGCAGGACTTTGCCATTCTCTTCCCTCTTCTGACAGTTCCTGTAGTTCTCTTTCATTCAAGGTTTTTCACAAACACACCCCCACCTAATTTGGTAGTGCGCAGCCCCACCTTTTAATTGTCACGTTGCACCTATTACGTTGTCTCAGCCAATCCTCTTTGTTAATGATAAACAGCAGATTAAAGTAAATAGTGTATTTTTTAACTTTTTTATTGAGTTTCACTGATGGATAATGAGACTGGATGAATGAGCAGTCAGGTGAACTCCACAACAACCCTGGGAATATGGTGAAGCATTTGTATCTCCTGAAAAAATGTGGGAAATCCATTACACACTAAACAGAAGTGTACAATATGCGTCTCTCATGATAGACGGGCCCATGATAATCCTGTTTCAAGGCATACTACTACTCTCCTTGTTGATCACATTCACTTCAACAGAATTTTATGTCTGTGGGTGGACATATGCTCTTCTGGGATGTGGGTTTGAATCCAGTACAGATTTATAGGATGAAAGCATCTTTCTTTGATAACTGAAAGGTGTTCAGTAAAATGAGATTGGGCAGTCTGTTGCGTAAAGCTGCACTGGTTAACCATTTAATATAGACCGTGAATAAGGATGGCTGGGGTAGAAAATGGAGAAGTTTGCACTATACTGTGGGGGGAGGGAGTTAAGTCATATTGTTGGGGCAAAGAAGGGTAGCTATATTCTATTAGTCAGTGATATAACTGATCTGTGAAAGATTGATGCTGATACAGGTGAAAGAAGTGAAAAGTATTCTGAACCCCTCCCCATTAACATGTCTTTCCTTAACATACACAAAAGCATAAATATGAAAATGAGATAGTCAGGAGCGTACCTGGTGTAATAATAAAATTCTGGTGACATTGATATGCTGGATATTTGGGTGTGTGTGATGTCAGTCAGACTTTGGCATTCACTGATATACTGCAAATTACAGGATCACTAGTTGTGTCTGTGTTGCATTGCAACTGTTCTCTATGGCTGTCTGCACTTCTGCAGACACAAAGTGGTTTAGCCAAAATCATGCACCAATGACTACCGTGTTAGACTGGATATGTCCTAATGTGGCTTTAATGCAGCTTCCAGCATGTTCTGTAATGACATAGGAGATGAGAGCTGAATGAAGCATGAGGTGAGAGCTAAGTGCTTTAATCAGCTCAAGGTCCCCTCTTCCAGAACAGAACCCGCTGGAGTCTATATTATATGCTATATTAGTAATCATTAGTAGAGGGCTTGCTTATGATACTGCATCCAGACTATAAGCGAATTTATAGAATAATGTTATTAAAATTTGGAACTCTACTGGGAATTAGTGCCTGCTGGCCAGGCAATCAGAAAGCATAAAATGTGTAATCTCTGCCCTAATCTTGACTAGGGGACGTGCTGAACGCACAAAGCAATTGCTTTGTGATTTATCAATTGTCTTCACTGTTCCAGTGCAAAACGCACGCAGTTCTACTCTGCAGCTTTTGATGCTGATGTATCTATTAGTAACATCTGCAATGGCATTCCTTAATATGGGACCCCAAATACTTATTATATACATTCTCATTCTTTATAGATACTTTATAGTGAAATGCAAGAAAAAGAATACCAAACTCCAACTTGTCCAAATCTCCGCTGCTATCATCCCGTCCTCCTCTGAGTCTTGCTCACCTATCACATCTGACCATGCTAATCTTCACAATCTCCCAATGCATCAAATTCAGAAACATTGTCCTCACTTTTAATTCTCTCCACACTCTTTCCCCACCTTACCTCTGCAACCCATGTGCTACAGTACTCTAACTCTGGGTTCCTATTTCCCCTGAAGGATTTGGGATGAAAAATAAGTTTGGGAGAGGTCCAGTGGAGCAAAGTTATGGATGCATTCGAAGATAGTTTAAAGCCAAAATATTACTGATGATTAAAACCATCTCAATATATTCAAACATTTTTCCCATGTACCTTCACAATCCTCTAGAAATTCACTTCAGTACAGTTGTTCCTTATCATTTCTTGTCTTTAAAAAAAACTTATTAAAGGAAAAAAGTTGTATAATTATATATTTTTTTGAAAATCCATAACTTAAAGATGCATTACATTCTGTGTTGCTGAGTACAACACTATAATCGATAATAAATTACCTGAACTACTACGATTTACAGTTAACAGATTCACAATATTGGGCTATCCTTCACATACACAAATTATACCTGCTGTAAACGATGCTCCACATTCTCGTGTTAGAATCATAGAAAAATGAGCCTCTAGCATTAAGGAACACCACTCAAGGTAAAAAGTAATGGCATTCTTATTTGTTGGATTATACAATTGTTTTAAGGTCATAACCTTACAATTGACCTTTTTGAATGTGTACTCTGCCCAATATTTATGTAAATAATACTGTAAATGCTGCTATATTTTCCACATTTGCCTCTCAGTTCTAACCCTATCAGCAGGCTTGAGTTTGCTGGGTGGGTTCAATTGAGTGTCACAGTTGACCTGTGGCTCTGATTGCAGAGAGCTGAGCTCACATACAGCACAGACACTTTTGTATGCATTGTGCTGATAACCGCTGAGGTTAATTTTCCTCTTGGACGATCACAGTAAGAAAAAGTCCAAACCTGTAATTGCATGAGATGAGGACAGCTAATATGCTTGATTGCTTTTTCAGCCTCAGTGCCATGTAATGAAATATGACTGTTCAAAAGAAATTAAAATTGTGATTCCTTTCTTGCATTTCCGTATCTTTCCAAGGAATCCCTCAAAGCAGCTTTCTATTCTGCATCTAAAGCTGTGTTAGTGAATAAATTTTTTTAAAAGGCACGTTCAAAGTCTAATTGTAATATCAGAGGTATAGCGCTTTTTATTTTAAAAGTGTTAGAGCATTTATGTTTATTAAACATTGTAATCATCTTTGTGGACATATTAAAATTCTGCCCGCCACCATGTAAAATTGAAATCTTGCTCGTTACCGCAGCGGGAGGTTATCCTGCTTTATGTTGTGGGAGTAATAACAGTTGATAAAGAAAGCTATTTTGCCCAGGAAATTGCATTAGCACCAGATCATTTTATCTGATTGAATGAAAGACAGGTGCAGATAACCCTGAAGATGGATCATTGAATTTGATCCAGTGAAAAAGGATAATGTTATACTTACTAACTGGGTCAAGTCCAAGAAAAATGATGCTGAGCGGAAAAAAAATGTAAACTTTTCTTTAAAACTATGTTCTTTTCTCTCTTTAAAGCTGAATGTTTTATAATTAAATAAGGGAAATCAATTGCCAAAATAACATGAACATGCAATTTTAAAATTCCATTGATTGACTGAGATGTCCACAACATCAGAGCATGTGGAAAGAATAAATCATTTGGCCCACTAAGACCCATCGAGCATTTAATTTGTGTGTGATTTTATAATTTTTTTATGATATCCCCTTTTCGTACAGTTAGCTGGGAAGTCTATTCCATTGGTACATCTATCTGTCACAAGTCACTGTGAGGCAATGATTATAACTCCTACTGTTTACAACAGGGTCCTTTATAGATAGATGGATTGTAATAGAAAGGAGAGAAAACAGTCCAGGAGACTTCACACAGAGAATGTGGGGAAGAACATAACCATCAGTTCGTGCTCTGGCAGCTGGATGAGTTGGTGTAGGCTTGCAAATATTTTAAAGTAATCCAGTGGTGTCATTCAACAGCAACAGAAACAATAGCTCACATTTGTATAAGTCAAGTATCAAAGCATTCCAAGGCGCTTTGCAACACGATCAAAGGACACTGAGCAAGAAGTGTGAGAGATGTTAATGGAAGTGACCAGAAGAGCATTTCAAGAGGCAGGTTTTGAGGAAACTTTTTGAAGGTTGGGAGAGAATTCCAAAGTGCAGGAGTGTAGTGACTAAAGGCACTGCCATCAATGGTGAGGCAGTGGGAAGGAACTACACAGAGGCTGAAGAGTGGAAACTGTATTTTGGGAGGTAGCATTTGAAAAGATTGCAGAATAGTGTGGGAGGGAGGGGGGGTATTGAGGGATTTTAAAATTAGGATGAGGACGGTGATGCACTGGGGGCGGGATATGATAGAAATCAGAGGTCAGAGATAATGGGATAGGAATCGAGTGGCAGAGCTCTGGATGCATTGGAGTTTAAGTAGGGTGGAGCTTGGGACACCAGCTAGGAGAGTTTCATTGGCAGTGGAGAGGTAGGGACGTAGTTGGATGATATTCAGAGATGGAAGTAGGTGGTCTTGGCAATGGACCATATGGAGGGTGTGGACAACACACCAAGGTTGTACATCATTGGATTCTGCCTGAATGAGCAGCCTGGAAGGGAGCTGGGGCATTCAAAATCAATCACTATGTTGAAAACCACTATTGCTAAACCCTTGGAGAAATAAAAATTCATATAACATTAGCTATACTTGGTTACCTCCAAGAGATGTCAGTCATTTATGTGAATATCTTAGATCACAGTTTGCTGTTAGATTGAAGCCTGGTGTCTTGTCACACTTGTATGGTTAACTGACGGTCCACATGGTAAACAAATAAAACAAACAGCATTTTCTTTACTATTCTCTTTTACAAGTAAATTTGTACTTGTCATGGTAAAAGATTTTAGGGAGAAGTATCAGGTTTCCTTATTTTAATCCAACTGAGCACTCTAGGGCAGAAAAAAATATATATATGGTATAAAAACAGAAAATGCTGGAAACACTCAGCAAGTCAGGCAGCATCTGTGGAGAAAGAAACAGAGTTAACGTTTCAGTTCGATGACCTTTCGGCAGAACTGAAAGAAGTTGAAGAATTAATAGCTTTTAAGCAAGAACAGAGCCAGGCAAAGTTGGGGAGGGGAAGGGAAGGGAAGGGGAGGAAAGAACAAAAGGGAAGGTCTCTGATAGAATGGAGGGCAGGAGTGATTAAATGACAAAAGGGATGATGGCGCAAGACAAGGAGGGTGGTAATGGGTCGAGAGGAGCTGTAAATGGCTGCAGCAGAACCATTACCAGCACCTGCTGTCCGAAAAATTGAGAGCAGTGGTTATGATCTGAAGTTATTGAAATCAGTGTTGAGTCCAGAAGATTGTAAAGTGCCCAATCGGACTTCTGGACTCAACTTTGATTTCAATAACTTCTGTTCAGAATCACTGTTCCCATTTTTTCGGACAGCAAGTGCTGGTAATGGTTCTGATGTTGCCATTTAGAGCTCCTCTAGACCCATCTTTTGTTTCTTCACTTGTCCCATTACCACCCTCCTTGTCTTGCACCATCATCCCTTTTGTCATTTAATCACTCCTGCCCTCCATTCTATCAGAGACCTTCCCTTTTGTTCTTTTCTCCCCTCTCCCTTCTCCCCCCCACCCCACACTTTGCCTGGCTCTGTACTTGCTTAAAAACTGATAAATCTTCAACTTTTTCCAGTTCTGACGAAAGGTCGTCGACCTGAAATGTTGGGCTCGATTTTCGCATCCCCGATCGGGTGCGTTCATGGCGGGGGGGCTGCGAAAATCGGGGATTCCCAGGGCGGGTCTGGAGCCCGGCTCCAACCCGCCTACTTCCGGGTTCCCCAGTGACACGCTGACATGCGCGCACAGCCCCCGCATGTGGGACTCCCGCCGGCAATTAAAGCCAGCGGGGTGCCACTTAAAGTACTCATTAAGGTATTTCAGGTCATTTAGAGACCTGATTAACATAACATTTTAGGAGGGGTGGGATTTTGCAAACAACTGGGACTATTTCCCTTCCTGGGGGAAACACTCCCAGTTCAAATGGACGTGATGCAGCCATCAGCTTGTGGCAGCTGCAAAGGTCCATTTGACAGGTGGCGGGGGGAGACCCTCACTCATTGCAGGAGGCCACTCTGACACTTTGGACAAAGTTTGGCCTCCACCACCCTCCTCCTAACAATAAAATTCACCAACTTGCACACTTACTCCAGTGTCCAGACACATGTACCGACCTTGCGGACCCCCTCAGATGTACATCTTGCGGATGGGGGCCGCCGTAGCCGCAGTCGTGACCTCCTCGGAGGGCGAACAGCATCACCAGCCTCGCCGGCCACGCCGTCCACCTCTGACACGTGGAGCCCCACAACACAGCGCTGTGACACATCCACCTGCATAGCAGGAGGGAGGGCAACCGCATAGAGAGATGCATCGCAGGAGGCACGACCCTCGCCACAGGGCCCACAGACCGAGGCTCAACTTCTTGGACCTCTCTGAGCAGCAGTACACATGGAGGCTCAGACTCACTCGACATGTAGTTGTGGACATCTGCAGCCTCCTTCATACCGAGCTGCTCCTGGCTGGCCCGAGCACCATCTTCTTACCTGTCGCTGTCAAAGTCACCACTGCCCTCAACAACTTCTCCTCCGCATACTTCCAGGGTGCCACCAGGGACATCGCCGACGTCTCTCAGTCGTCTGCACAAAAGAGCCCTGCAAATACACCTACACCCACTCTGCAGTGACACAATGGGTGGCATCAGTTGTGGGTCTTCATTGTGATCCTCAGGAAAGGGCATTATTGCACAAACCAGACAAGATTCACAAAGACGTGGCAGTAGTGGTGCCAATATAATATGTTATGTGAGTTGATCGGAAATTAAATATAAGTAAAAAACATGACAAACCCTCAAACACCCTTGTGCATCCCCTTCATGCTCACGACATGTTTGCCTTACGCTTCCTACAGCACATATGTGATGCATGCCCTGTGGCTGCAGCACAGGTAGTGGCAGGTTGGGTGAGGCTGACCGTGAAAGAGATGCATGAGAGGGTGAGTATGAGATAGAGCCATGAGATTGTATGAGGATTGGGTTGAGTGGGAGTGGCGGGGTGAGTACTGGTGAGGTGACGAAGTGCAGGTAAGATGAGGATAGAGTCATGGAGTTATAGAGTTATACAGCACGGATAGAGGCCCTTCGGCCCATCGTGTCCGCGCCGGCCATCAGCCCTGTCTACTCTAATCCCATATTCCAGCAATAGAGTCATAGAGTTTTGAGTGGGTGTGAGGAGTGATGTGATAGATTAGTTTTGGCAGTGCAGAAGGAGATGTGGGGTGGGGGCGGTGATGTGGCAGACGGACTGTAGGGGAATGAGTAAGTGTACTCACTTCGGCTGACCTACTGAGGTCATTGGAGCACCTCCTGCACTGTATGCAGGTGCGCGATATGTTGGTGGTGCAGGTGACCTCCTCTGCCAACTCGAGCCAGGCCTTCTTGGTGGCAGAGGCAGGCCGCTTCCTCCCGCCCGCCGGGGGGGAAGATCTCTGTCCTCCCCCTCCTCCTCACCCCATCCAATGATAGCTGGAGTGAGGCATCATTAAACCTGAGAGAAGCCTTCCCCCTGGACTGCTCCATGCTGTAATTTTGCCTATTTTCTGCAGCATCAGTCAGTGGAGGACTGCCCCTTTAAATAGGGCTCCTCCAGTTGACAGTCTATGCTGCGCATGCGCAGCCCGCCCACTGCACAGCTTTCCAGTGCGAAACCCGGAAGCAAAGGTAAGTGGATCCAATTAGCCTGCAATTCCGTGCGGAGCAGCCCGATTTCACTGGGCGCGTGGGTAACGCGCCCAGTCGACCCCCCGCTGCGAACCTGCCGCCCTGCTAATATCGGGCCCATTAACTCTGTTCCTTTCACCACAGATGCTGCCTGACTTGCTGAGTGTTTCCATCATTTTCTGTTTTTATTTTGGATTCGTTTAGATAACGTAAATAAAGAGAAACTTTTCCCATTTGAAAAAGGGTCGAGAACCAGAGGTCACAGATTTAAGGTGATTGGCAAAAGATCCAAAGGCGGCATGAGGAAAAAAATTTTTACGCAGCGAGGAGTTATGATCTGGAATGCGCTGCCTGAAAGGGTGATGGAGGCAGATTCAATTGTGGCTTTCAAAAAGGAATTGGATAAAAAAAAATTTTTTATTCGTTCACGGGATGTGAGCGTCGCTGGCAAGGCCAGCATTTATTGCCCATCCCTAATTGCCCTTGAGAAGGTGGTGGTGAGCCGCCTTCTTGAACCGCTGCAGTCCGTGTGGTGACGGTTCTCCCACAGTGCTGTTAGGAAGGGAGTTCCAGGATTTTGACCCAGCGACAATGAAGGAACGGCGATATATTTCCAAGTCGGGCTGGTGTGTGACTTGGAGGGGAACGTGCAGGTGGTGTTGTTCCCATGCGCCTGCTGCTCTTGTCCTTCTAGGTGGTAGAGGTCGCGGGTTTGGGAGGTGCTGTCGAAGAAGCCTTGGCGAGTTGCTGCAGTGCATCCTGTGGATGGTGCACACTGCAGCCACAGTGCGCCGGTGGTGAAGGGAGTGAATGTTTAGGGTGGTGGATGGGGTGCCAATCAAGCGGGCTGCTTTATCTTGGATGGTGTCGAGCATCTTGAGTGTTGTTGGAGCTGCATTCATCCAGGCAAGTGGAGAGTACTCCATCACACTCCTCACTTGTGCCTTGTAGATGGTGGAAAGGCTTTGGGGAGTCAGGAGGTGAGTCACTTGCCGCAGAATACCCAGCCTCTGACCTGCTCTCGTAGCCACAGTATTTATATGGCTGGTCCAGTTAAGTTTCTGGTCAATGGTGACCCCCAGGATGTTGATGGTGGGGGATTCGGCGATGGTAATGCCGTTGAATGTCAAGGGGAGGTGGTTAGACTCTCTCTTGTTGGAGATGGTCATTGCCTGGCACTTGTCTGGCGCGAATGTTACTTGCCACTTATCAGCCCAAGCCTGGATGTTGTCCAGGTCTTGCTGCATGCAGGCTCGGACTGCTTCATTATCTGAGGGGTTGCGAATGGAACTGAACACTGTGCAGTCATCAGCGAACATCCCCATTTCTGACCTTATGATGGAGGGAAGGTCATTGATGAAGCAGCTGAAGATGGTTGGGCCTAGGACACTGCCCTGAGGAACTCCTGCAGCAATGCCCTGGGGCTGAGATGATTGGCCTCCAACAACCACTACCATCTTCCTTTGTGATAGGTATGACTCCAGCCACTGGAGAGTTTTCACCCTGATTCCCATTGACTTCAATTTTACTAGGGCTCCTTGGTGCCACACTCGGTCAAATGCTGCCTTGATGTCAAGGGCAGTCACTCTCACCTCACCTCTGGAATTCAGCTCTTTTGTCCATGTTTGGACCAAGGCTGTAATGAGGTCTGGAGCCGAGTGGTCCTGGCGGAACCCAAACTGAGCATCGGTGAGCAGGTTATTGGTGAGTAAGTGCTGCTTGATAGCACTGTCGACGAAACCTTCCATCACTTTGCTGATGATTGAGAGTAGACTGATGGGGCGGTAATTGGCCTGCTTTTTGTGGACAGGACATACCTGGGCAATTTTCCACATTGTCGGGTAAATGCCAGTGTTGTAGCTGTACTGGAACAGTTTGGCTAGAGGCGCAGCTAGTTCTGGAGCACAAGTCTTCAGCACTACAGCTGGGATGTTGTCGGGGCCCATAGCCTTTGCTGTATCCAGTGCACTCAGCCGTTTCTTGATATCACGTGGAGTGAATCGAATTGGCCGAAGACTGGCTTCCGTGATGGTGGGGATATCGGGAGGAGGCTGGGATGGATCATCCACTCGGCAGTTCTGGCTGAAGATGGTTGCAAACGCTTCAGCCTTGTCTTTTGCACTCACGTGCTGGACTCCGCCATCATTGAGAATGGGGATGTTTGCAGAACCTCCTCCTCCCGTTAGTTGTTTAATTGTCCACCACCATTCACGACTGGATGTGGCAGGACTGCAGAGCTTTGATCTGATCCGTTGGTTGTGGAATCGCTTAGCTCTGTCTATAGCATGTTGCTTCCGCTGTTTAGCATGCATGTAGTCCTGAGTTGTAGCTTCACCAGGTTGGCACCTCATTTTTAGGTACGCCTGGTGCTGCTCCTGGCATGCTCTTCTACACTCCTCCTTGAACCAGGGTTGATCCCCTGGCTTGTTGGTAATGGTAGAGTGAGGAATATGCCGGGCCATGAGGTTACAGATTGTGCTGGAATACAATTCTGCTGCTGCTGATGGCCCACAGCGCCTCATGGATGCCCAGTTTTGAGCTGCTAGATCTGTTCTGAATCTATCCCATTTAGCACGGTGGTAGTGCCACACAACACGTTGGATGGTGTCCTCAGTGCGAAGACGGGCTTCATCTCCACGAGGACTGTGCGGTGGTCACTCCAACCAATACTGTCATGGACAGATGCATTTGCGACAGGTAGATTGGTGAGGACGAGGTCAAGTAAGTTTTTCCCTCGTGTTGGTTCGCTCACCACCTGCCGCAGGCCCAGTCTAGCAGCTATGTCCTTCAGGACTCGGCCAGCTCGGTCAGTAGTGGTGCTACCGAGCCACTCTTGGTGATGGACATTGAAGTCCCCCACCCAGAGTACATTTTGTGCCCTTGCTACCCTCAGTGCTTCCTCCAAGTGGTGCTCAACATGGAGGAGGACTGATTCATCAGCTGAGGGAGGACGGTAGGTGGTAATCAGCAGGAGGTTTCCTTGCCCATGTTTGACCTGATGCCATGAGATTTCATGGGGTCCAGAGTCAATGTTGAGGACTCCCAGGGCCACTCCCTCCTGACTGTATATCACTGTACCGCCACCTCTGGTGGGTCTGTCCTGCCGGTGGGACAGGACATACCCAGGGATGGTGATGGAAGAGTCTGGGATGTTGGCTGAAAGATACTTGAAGGGAAAAAATTTGCAGGGGTACAGGGAAAAAGCGGGGCAGTGGGACTAACTGGATTGCTCTTATAAAGAGCCGGCACGGGCTCGATGGGCCAAATGGCCTCCTTCTGCGTTGTAACCATTCTATGATTTCCAGCATCTGCAGTGTTTTGCTTTTGATTATATATATATGGTATGGCCCCAGGATAACGGCCTCTCTGTACTGTGCAGGCAAGTGGTTACTAACCTTGCCAGAGGAGGACTCTACACTGCATGGGCAGGGTTCTTCTGTTTCTCACACCTACTATTCACATGCCAACTAGAAATTGGGTAGAGGCTGCTCAAAATCATTGCACTTACTATTCTTACGGTTAGAAAAGACAGAGGAAATTTAAATTTTGTTTCTTGAGGAAAGATTCTGCAGCATTTCTCTCTGTGCGCCCCAAAAGTAGATAAAAATTCTGAATGGCTGCCTTACTTTGCATCCTCCTCTTTTTTATGACTGAATTGTTTCCTTCCTTGGAATGACATTTCCATGATCCTGGCTGCTTTTGAAGGATCATGTTCCACACAACAGTCAAGCACCATTATCTGTACTAACCTTTATCGCCTTGAATCTTGTTCCGAATCATGTAATCATCGACATCTTTTTAAAAAGATGCTAATTAACATGGCATTGCCAGTTTTAGTTATCCAATACTCGGGGCGGGGTGGTGGAGTTGGGGAGGGCTGTTGGAGCCATTCCAATCACAAGGATTGTTTGAGGTTTGTTAAGCTTATGTTTGAGACCTTCACCTCTATATTCACAGACCAACTATATAGCCTGCTTACATCTATTATACAGACATAAAAAAGGCAACAAAAGACCATCAGGCCCATCCATCATGCTCACCCATCTCTTAAATAGTGCAACCTTTTGCACCATCCAACCCAATTGCAAGTAATGCTATCTTCCAACAGGAAGCAAAATAATCCTGTGGCCAGTTTCAGTAAAAGCTCTAAAATTCTTCCCCAGCTCCCTTAAGGCAATCAAGCAAGCTTCAGGAGACCATGATAATCACTCAATGTACTTTACTAAATATATCCTTTGGGACATAGGATTGCACGAAACTGGAAAATACCATTTTAATTATTTAGGCCAGTCCCAGAGATCACAGACTTCTTATCCCACTTTATCAATCGTCCTGTCTGCCAAAAATGTACCCATCGCTCTCTTGAAATTTATAAGATTATCCATTTTCACTGTCTCCTTTTGTTAGGTTTCTGACACCCTTATCCATGCCTTTGTCACCTCCAGACTCAACCAATCCAAGGCTCTCCTGGTTGGCTGGCCTTTCATCCTCCATGGTCTGTAAACTTCTGCTTACCCAAAACTATACTGTTCATATCCTGTCCCCCTCACCCATCACCACTATCCTTGCTGACCTACAAGGCCGTGGCTCAGCAATAGCACTCTTACCTCTGAGTCAGAAGGTTGTGGGTTCAAGTCCCACTCCAGAGACTTGAGCACAAAATCTAGGCTGACACTCCAGTGCAGTACTGAGGGATCGCTGCACGGTTGGAGGTGCCGCCTTTCAGATGAGACGTTAAACTGAGGCCCCATCTGCCCTCTCAGGTGGATGTAAAACATCCCATGACACTATTTTGAAGAAGAGCAAGAGTGTTCTCCCTGGTGTCCTGGCCGATATTTTTTCCTCAACCAAAGTCACTAAAACAGATCATTTGGTCATTATCACATTGCCGTTGGTGGGAGCTTGCTGTGCGCAAATTGGCTGCCACGTTTCTTATAGTGACAACACTTCAAAAATGTTGTCACTATAAGAAACTATAAGAAACAGAAGTCCTGTCTTTGCACTGAGGACACCATCCAACGTGTTGTGTGGCACTACCACCGTGCTAAATGGGATAGATTCAGAACAGATCTAGCAGCTCAAAACTGGGCATCCATGTGGGCCATCAGCAGCAGCAGAATTGTATTCCAGCACAATCTGTTACCTCATGGCCCGGCATATTCCTCACTCTACCATTACCAACAAGCCAGGGGATCAACCCTGGTTCAATGAGGAGTGTAGAAGAGCATGTCAGGAGCAGCACCAGGCATACCTAAAAATGAGGTGCCAACCTGGTGAAGCTACAACTCAGGACTACATGCAAGCTAAACAGCGGAAGCAACATGCCATTGACAGAGCTAAGCGATTCCACAACCAACGGATCAGATCAAAGCTCTGCAGTCCTGCCACATCCAGTCGTGAATGGTGGTGGACAATTAAACAACTAACGGGAGGAGGTGGCTCTGTAAACATCCCCATCCTCAATGATGGTGGTGTCCAGCACGTGAGTGCAAAAGACAAGGCTGAAGCGTTTGCAACCATCTTCAGCCAGAAGTGTCGAGTGGATGATCCATCTCAGCCTCCTCCCGATATCCCCACCATAACAGAAGCCAGTCTTCAGCCAATTCGATTCACTCCACGTGATATCAAGAAACGGCTGAGTGCACTGGATACAGCAAAGGCTATGGGCCCTGACAACATCCCAGCTGTAGTGCTGAAGACTTGTGCTCCAGAACTAGCTGCACCTCTAGCCAAGCTGTTCCAGTACAGCTACAACACTGGCATCTACCCGACAATGTGGAAAATTGCCCAGGTATGTCCTGTCCACAAAAAGCAGGACAAATCCAATCCGGCCAATTACCGCCCCATCAGTCTACTCTCAATCATCAGCAAAGTGATGGAAGGTGTCGTTGACAGTGCTATCAAGCGGCACTTACTCACCAATAACCTGCTCACCGATGCTCAGTTTGGGTTCCGCCGGGACCACTCGGCTCCAGACCTCATTACAGCCTTGGTCCAAACATGGACAAAAGAGCTGAATTCCAGAGGTGAGGTGAGAGTGACTGCCCTTGACATCAAGGCAGCATTTGACCGACTGTGGCACCAAGGAGCCCTAGTAAAATTGAAGTCAATGGGAATCAGGGGGAAAACTCTCCAGTGGCTGGAGTCATACCTAGCACAAATGATGATGGTAGTGGTTGTTGGAGGCCAATCATCTCAGCCCCAGGGCATTGCTGCAGGAGTTCCTCAGGGCAGTGTCCTCGGCCCAACCATCTTCAGCTGCTTCATCAATGACCTTCCTCCATCATAAGGTCAGAAATCGGGATGTTCTCTGATGATTGCACAGTGTTCAGTTCCATTCGCACCCCCTCAAATAATGAAGCAGTCCGAGCCCGCATGCAGCAAGACCTGGACAACGTCCAGGCTTGGGCTCATAAGTGGCAAGTAACATTCGCGCCAGACAAGTGCCAGGCAATGACCAACTCCTACAAGAGAGAGTTTAACCACCTCCCTTTGACATTCAATGGCATTACCATCACCGAATCCCCCACCATCAACATCCTGGGGGTCACCATTGACCAGAAACTTAACTGGACCGCCATATAAATACTGTGGCTACAAGAGCAGGTCAGAGGCTGGGTATTCTGCGGGGAGTGACTCACCTCCTGACTCCCCAAAGCCTTTCCACCATCTACAAAGGCACAAGTCAGGAGTGTGATGGAATACTCTCCACTTGCCTGGATGAGTGCAGCTCCAACAACACTCAAGAAGCTCGACATCATCCAGGACAAAGCAGCCCGCTTGATTGGCACCCCATCTACCACCCTAAACATTCACTCCCTTCACCACCGGCGCACAGTGGCTGCAGTGTGCACCATCCACAGGATGCACTGCAGCAACTCGCCAAGGCTTCTTCAACAGCACCTCCAAAACCCGCGACCTCTACCACCTAGAAGGACAAGAGCAGCAGGCACATGGGAACAACACCACCTGCACGTTCCCCTCCAAGTCACACACCATCCCGACTTGGAAATATATCGCCGTTCTTTCATCGTCGCTGGGTCAAAATCCTGGAACTCCCTTCCAACAGCACTGTGGGAGAACCTTCACCACACGGACTGCAGGGGCTCAAGAAGGCGGCTCACCACCACCTTCTCAAGGGCAATTAGGGATGGGCAATAAATGCCGGCCTCGCCAGCGACGCCCACATCCCATGAACGAAAAAAAAACTTCAAAAGTACTTCATTAGCTGTAAAGCGCTTTGGGTCATCCTGAGGTGGTAAAAGGCGTTGTATAAATGCACGTCTTTCTTTTTACATTAGCTCCTGCTCCCCCAATGCCTCCATTCTTGTGTTTAAATCCCATCATAATATTGCCCTTCCCTATCTCTGTTACCTCCTCCAGGCCTATAAACCCTTAACCCAGAAAGCTGCATTCCTCTGACTCTGGCTTTTTGCACATCCCCTCTTCACTCTCCTGTTGTTGGCAGAATCTTTCTGATGTCTCGGCTGCACTTTCTGGAATTCCCTCTCCAAACCCTTCAGCCTCTCCACCTTGCTGTTCCCCTTTTGGTGCCTCCTTAAAACCACCTCTTTGACCAAACTTTTAGTCACCCCTCCTAATATCTCCTTTGGCTTGGCATCCATTTGTTCCTGATTACTCCTCCATGAAGCACGTTGGGGTGTTTTTCTACTAGAAAGGCGCTATATAAATGCAAATTGTTGTTTCCTTTCTTCAAAGCAAAGGTGCCCAATCCAATTTAACAACATAGTTGCTCTCCTTTTGCACTGCAAGGCTCGGATCGTCCCCCTGTGATTAGTGGCCAGGACTTTACTCAATACTTAACGTAGCGTTAGACCAATGGTTTGTACATCCAGTTATAACTCAGTCATCTGAATCATTATCTATGCCAATCAGAATTTTAAAAACCTGGATATATTTCTTCAAAATTGTCTTTCCCTAATGAAAGCAAGGTCAAGGCTGAGATCGATGGATATTTGGACACTAAGGGAATCAAGGGATATGGGGCTGGGGCGGGAAAGTGGAGTTGAGGTAGAAGATCAGCCATGATGTTATTGAATGGCGCAGCAGGTTCGAGGGGCCGTATGGCTACTCCTGCTCCTATTTCTTCTGTTCAACTTTATGAATCTTCATACCTTGAGGGGAAAAAATAAACTCTGCCATGACATTTCACTTATTATTGGTGCCAATGTACATATTGATGCCTCTGTTCCCTACACCAGTGGAATATCTACTGTTGTCAAATTGGATTTTCTTTCTCCGTCTCAGCTGTTTTCTTTTAGTCCCATTGGTGTTTTAATGACTGGATTACTTAAGTTCATAAACAACATTGGCTTGATCATGTTTTAGTTATCAAAAGTATGACATTTCTTTTTAAGTCCTGAAATTGCTTCCCCTTTCGATACTCATTGTTTTGAATCTAAGCTTTTCCAGTGTTATGTCTACATCAGCTGTAGGTATATATATATATAGCCAATATATAAAGATTCATTGGCAAATTTTGGCAGATTCTTTGTTGACACAAAAGATCAACTTCAAATGAAGAGGATGGACTAATAAAATTATCAAAGAAACCCAAATTATCAATTACACAGGAATAAAGTCTTTGAGGGAGAGAAGATGAACATTGACAACAAGGGAGGTTCTGATAAACTATTATGTATGTTTGATAGACAAGTATCCAAGTTAGAATTTTGAAGAACTTTTATGAATTATGCAGAGAATATAATATTTCCCAATCAAGCAGAGCCATGGTTTGGATAAATTTGGGGATCTGACAAGTAGTGTGTAATGCAGAAAAGCAGCAAGAAATCTAATCAGATTGGCCTGACAGTGGAAATATGGAAAAAGACTATAATTATAAGTCTGTCTGTCTATCGGTTTTGCTGTCAAACTGCAGGAACAATATTCCTGCCTACTCTTCTCCCTTACATATCACTTTCCTGATTTAATTTCTCTATACCCTGAAGCTGTTTGATTTGGAAATATAACATTTTCTGTCAGACTTGCAGATTTCCTTAGGAACTCTTTCTTGGACTCTATTTCTGTTTCTAAAAATGGTCAGAATTCTATTATTATTCCGATTGTCACAAACTGAGTTGGTGTTATAGTGACTGTATCATGAATAAGTATGTGACACCTTGTTATTAATTTAGGTATTTTATAGAATTATTTCTGTTTCACTGTTTTTTCACCAATCTCTGTATGCGGATTCTGTTAGCTACAATGCAGAAAATGTACAGTTTTTGTAATCTACCCTTGTACAGTTGCATAATAGGTTGATTTACCTTTTTTCAGTTTAGAGTTTTGCCTGTCTTTGACTTTTCATCTGTTCTCAATCTTGGTACTGATGGGAATTTCTGATGCACTGAATGTAAGTTGCACAAATCCTCCTCCTGGTCAAATGTTGAATTAATCAACGAAAAAAACTGCATCAAAATTCAGTTTTTAACACTTTGAGCCCAACGTTCTATGAATCCTCAAATAATACCTTTCTCAGTCAAAAATAAGTATTGACATGCCGCTTGATTGCCCTTAGATGAGTTTCCTGAATATACACCACATAAAGCACAACTTGACAATGTAAGGAAAACCATTTAACAAGTGGGAAAAATATATATTTGTGCCTCAACAGACAGTCATGTGATCCCATTAAGAGGAACATGTTCGTGCCTGTGAGAAAAAAGTAATGAACTTGCATTTATACAGCACATTTCATGACCTCGGGACATCCCAAAGTGGTTTACGGCCATTGAGGTAGTTTTGAAGTGTAGTCACTGCTGTAACATAGGCAAACACAGCAACCAATTTGCACGCAGTCAAGTCCCACAGACAGCACTAAGAGGAATGATCAGACAGTGGGGTGGAATTCCCTGTGAAGTCGTAATCAGGACGTTACACCAGAAATTACACCCATTTTGCCGATGTGTATTTGCACCCAAATTTCTTGCCAATCTCATTAACATACCCGGAGCATAAAAATGGGCTTAAACAAATGTAAACAATTAGGGTCCGAGGAAAATGCCGGACTATCACCATATATTCCTTCTATAAATAGGAAAATTAAAGCTTCAAGGCATCTAACCATCATTCACGCAAATGAGGCATAGCATGTTGAAGAACATGCATCCGTGGAAGCTTTTCAATTTTTAATGTGACTCATATTATGCCATAAAACTTAAATTCAAACAAACAGAAAATACAGAGCAGTTCTCAGTGAGGATAATTTTTCTAAAAATGCTCAAAAAATCGCAATAGAACTCCAGAAAAATGACTTTGTTTCCTGCTGCACCCAGAACTCTTGGCTTATTTTTAACATGTTTTGAACCAGCGTAAATTCACGTATGTAGCTCTTTAGCCTAGGGGTGGAGCCATTATAATGAGCCGAGGTGCATTCATGGAGGGATAGATCGACCAGCATGAAAGAGCGAGGAAATCTGGGCCTAGTATGATTGACTGTCTAACATACTTGCGCCCAGGTTTTCTCGATCCTATACGGCAGAAATTTGCTTTACGTATCTCTGGGTGCAAATACACATGACATTTCAACCCAATATGTTTTTAGTGGCGTTGGTTGATTCACTCACTGTCTGTATACAGCGAAACTGAATTGTTAGCTGGAGGTGATCTGCATTTCACAACATAGACCATTTTTTTCAGAAAATCACTTTTACAAACCATTTAAAACAGCAAACCAATCTTGTAGGATCACAGGGAATGTTTAATCTCCTGACGAAAGGCACCCTCTGAATTTCACTTTAAATCAGGAGTTTTCAAACTGAGGTTTCAAACTTGGGGCCACCAAGATAATCTGTTTTTTATCCATCTGACATCAGACTTTTGATTTTCTTTAATATATTGAATTGGTAGTGCATTAATTCTGTTGCTGTGTATTCAAAACATGTTTTCTGCAATAACAGATTCTGTTTTCCTTTGGGTGGAAGGACCTGTCTTTTGTAAATTGGGACAGATTCGGTGTGTGATAATATTAGTAAGGGGTTCCTGGCCGTGTTCATGTTTGTAGTGGCTCCCCTCCCCCAGGGAAAAGTTTGAAAACCACTGTTTTAAGCTGTCATGAGCAAATACACACTAATAGCCCTCCCAATACACAGTTGAATAGTTGTTCTAAGTATTCTTCTGGTGTGTTTTCATTCTGTCCCTGCTGTGGGAAGAAGAATATTCAGCCTATTTTTTTTTGCTGTTGCCTCAAATGTAAATGTCCCTACCAAAGTGGGGGACTTTATTTTACAGGCCACCAATGCAGGTTTCCTGGTCTGTATGAACCTTCAACAGCCATTGGGAAAGGCACAGGGTGGCAAGAAATAAGGTGGGCAAATTGTGCACGTGCAGTTGTTTGTCTGATGCCACAATGTAAAGAATCTTACAACACCAGGTTATAGTCCAACAATTTTATTTGAAAATCACAAGCTTTCGGAGGCTTCCTCCTTCTCTGTAAACAGGAGGAAGCCTCCGAAAGCTTGTGATTTTCAAATAAAATTGTTGGACTATAACCTGGTGTTGTAAGATTCTTTACATTTGTCAACCCCAGTCCATCACCGGCATCTCCACATCATGTTGCCACAATGGCTTTGAATCCACACTGTGATACAAAAGGATGGCACACCACCAAAAGCTGCAGGGTGCGTCACAGTGGAACACAGTCCCATCCTCACCTGATATCCATACACATGCATATCCAGAAGGGGTCGCTGGGTTACCATAAGGAGGGGAAGCCCTGGCCAACTTTACTTTTCCAACCCCTGGGGCATTAAGGCCAATTGTCGCATTCCTGCTTCCACTCTGACTGAGATGAGTTCGCTTAGTAAAGGCCATGGATGAAACCTGGGACCTTCATGACCTGTATGGCTAAGTACCTAATCCATCAAGGAACTTTTATTCTGGAGAGTATAAATGAAGGTAGTTGTTTACAGAGAATTACATATAAATTACAACATGGAAACAGGCTGTTTAGCCCAACCAGTCCATGTTGGCATTTCTCCTCCATGCAAGCAGTAGTCCTAATTCCCATTTGCCTGCACCATTCCCGTATCCCTTTCGTCCTCATTCCTTCAACTACTTAGTTAACCTACTCTTAAAGGTTGACATGGCCTCTGGTTCTACCACTAATTAATGCATTCCACAGTGTCACAAACCCATGGGTAAATGTTGTTTTTCCACTTGCCCAGCCCTCTGTTCTGGAGGCAGCACGTAGTGACGAATGATCTGAAAATGGGGGCAGGGGGGAGGGAGAAAATGTGAAGATCAAAAATGAAATCCTTTCTTTGAAGAAAACATCTCTTTAATTGCAGAATGATTTTTTTGGTCAAGTGGCATTTAAGGGGTCCTTGTGAATTTCTTACCTCGAAGCATAAATGTCACATGAATTTTCTTTCAGCATTTACACAGTCATTATTTTCTGTTGCTTTTTCGGGAAACCTCTAATTAGACATTTTAACTGACAGATATCCTGAATTGCAGATTACAAAAAAAGATGAAATTACTGGTTAGACTGACTTGCTTGAGTTGGTATATGTGTTTGAGATTGTACAACTGACATCCTATTCATCTGCCTCTGCGAAGAACACAATATACTTTGTCCAGCAACACCAATGTCTCCTATTTATTCAAAGACTGGACTTGTGTGCATTCCTGTTGCAATTCTGTCTTGTGGTTTAGAAAAGGGGATATCTAGGTAATGGCAAAAGATGGGTAATTCTCTTCTCTCATTTTCCCTTTAGATCTCTGTCCTGGGACGACAACAGAATGTACCTTGAAGGAAGGTATGTTTAAATTCTAACAATTTTAAACGTGTCACAGGAATAACAGTTTTCTTCAAAATTTTAAACCAAGTGATTTTCTTTAGTTATTGTCATGAGGTGAGAATTAACTGTAAGTTTTTTTGTATGTAGTGTGAATCAAACATTGTGCATCAAATCCTTTTCAGGACCTGCTGTCTGGGTATAAAACTCCCAAGATGTAGTGACTTTTATTGTTCTATATACAATGCTAAGCAGCGGCCTTTTTTAAGTCAAAAGGTGGTGATGGGGGGCATCTTTAGGATGAGCCTGTAGATTTTGTGTAAACTTTACTAATGAACTCAGCAGTCGAGCAAATTATTTTCCACTTTTCCTGTCAATTCTGAGCAGTTGCCAGAAATATTTTAGCTTTACAATATTAATGTGTGACTCATCAAAAGGTTTACCTCACATTAGATTATGGTGACAGCAAGATTAATGTGTTATTGGATCAAACAGCGTTGTAAAATAGTCGTTCTGAATATTACATTTCAATCTCTTATTTTCTCATGATGGTCATCTGTTTAAATGTGCCATCCGGTGCGCCTGCGATTAAAACAGTCACTCCATTCATGTGTTACCATGGAAAGTAAAGAAAACATGGGATTCAGTTGAATGAACGAGTGTGTTGCTCCAGCAGTTTGAATTTAGCTGTACTTAGTTTTTATATGTCCTCTGATAGCAGCAATACGGTGTGGTATGGGGGAGTGATACCTTGTGCCTATTGGTGATTGTTCCAAGTCATCTATTGGAGCTGTCACATGAAAACAATGAAAAGAAAATTTAACCGTTACTTGTTATGCCATTATTTTTATTTGGTAAATATACCGCATGGATTTTGATGCTCACTGTCCAGATTTCTACTAATGGAGCTTACTGTATGCCAGAATCCATCTCTTGCTTGCAAATAGCTACATGCTTTAGAAAAGAACAAGTTTTTATAATGTTTTGTTTGTTAGTAGTGCTGATGAATTATTTATATTCTGTAACAACTACATGAAGGAACTGTTCGTCTTCTAAAGAGGCATTGCTGCAGCATTTTTAATAGAGAGCCACATGACAAATCAGAGCCATGCAGTGATGGTTCATGTTCCTGGTCACGTTATGTACCAGCTCGTGTCATGTGCATATCAAGACTGTAAATGATAACTGAGCCGAGTCTGTAAGCGGGGCACTTCTGAGGAATTTGTACGCCATGATCAGGTCTGCTGTTGCTGCATATATTGCAACGTTATTTAATTATGTCTCAAGACAAGGGATGTTTATATTGTTAATATTTCAACAAACTTAGCTCATAAGTTGAACGCTTGCACGGATAGGAAACGCTGTCATTTGGGTTTACAGGATACCACGGATTGCTGAAGTGCCATGAAAGGAGGGCTGTTTTGTATTTATCAGTAGCAGCAGCGAATTATTTCACAGCATCAAATTGAAGTTCTGACATCAGTACATTTCCAGTCAATTATGCAACCAGTTCCTCTCACAGAATTTATGGTGAATATACAAATTGATGCATTTCAAGCGGCACATCAAGGCAGAAGAAAAACTGTTGAATAATCCTGAAACACTTGGGTGGTGGGTTGAGGGTGGGGGAGACTGTAGGTTCCTTCTGAATGGAAGGCCTTCCACATCCTTATCAATCTTATGATGTTATCTTTTCAAGTTAATCAGAGCCTTGTAATGTCATGTAAATAACCTGGCCCAATTATGAGGTTCATTTGTCCTTTGACCTTTGGTAAATCATAGCTCAGTCAGTTTCCTTACTTTATTTTTCTCCTTTCTGCATCTTTCTTTCCTCCTCCACATCTGCTTTTAGTGTCCTTCCCTGATCAACTGACAAAGATGTCCTTCAACAGGGCCGTGTCACATTCAGCATCCCAGTTAAGAACTACCAAAACTGATACGATGGAGGTTCAAAGATCCAAATCCCAGATGAGATTGTGATTCAAGCTCACAAACTTCTGCCCAGTGCTCAATTATAAAAGTCAGGTGCTAATAGTAACAATTTGCAGGCGATATTCAGCCAAGCATGAAATGGAGCAGAGATCCCAAAGACCAGTTCTTGCCCATTTTTTATGCCACACACAATTTCTGCTATCACTTTCTGTGGATGGCAGAAGCACCCTCCCTAAAATGGGCAGGCATATTTAAGTGAATTGCTGACATATGTCTCATTTTCTGTCATTATTGTTGCCTTTACACTGAGTGTACATTACGTCTGTATAAATGGCGCATCCAGCATTATCAGGTGGTGAAGGGAATGCAGAAATTGATTCCAAGGGCCTTGCAGATACTTTGAAAAGTCACAGAATGCTTATTTCTCAGCAAAGAATCGTGGAAAGTTTATTATGCAGACAATTTTGATCACATTTTCTTTTGCTGGTTTACAACTGCTTTACCATTCAGCTTTGTGTCCATTTCGTCCCATTTCCTCCACCCAATCCCTGCCCCTCCCCCTTACCCCACTCCACAATTCTGCAGATGCCACAATGGACTTTTCACTGGATATACCCCTGTGTGCTCCTTTTGTAATGGATGAAGAGAAGAAGCAAAAGGGTGAAGCCAGGCTGTACAGGCAGCTGGAGATGCATGGCACCCACCCACTGATACACACACACACACACACAAAGAATATGCAGACCAAGATGCTCTAGGTGACCTGGAAATGGCACTTATGCAGGCTGTGCTTCAGAAAGAAAGCCATCGTTCAGCCATGCCACATGCCACATGGGCTGTAGATTGGGATACCAATCTACAGCCCATCTCTGCCACAGGCACCACCCAGCTAGTGGCTGAATCAATTTCAACCTTTATGCACTGGGATATTGCAGGTTGCTACTGTTGACTTCCGTAACATTAGCCAATCACCTATGCGCAAACAGAAAAAGCAAGTAACAGATACATAGGCCCCGATATTTACCGGGGGAGGGGGGCGGTGGGCGAAGGTGCAGGTGAGGCTGGAAAACCCAGCAAGGCCGGGAACGCGGAGGTCCTGCCGAACTTAACAGCAGAATCTCATTAACATTTTTTAGCTCCGTTTCCCACCTGGCAGCTCGCCAAAATGGACAGCTTGGCCGGCGGGCAAGAGGTTAAGCCAGCGGCAGGAGGCCGCAGCTGGGGACCCTTGGGGATGGTCCCCGGAAATCGGAAGGAGGGAGAGGCCCACAATCGGAGTTGGGTGGAGAGGCCTGACATCGGGGCTGGGGGGAGAGGCCTGACATCGGGGCTGGGGGGAGAGGCCTGACATCGGGGCTGGGGGGAAAGGCCCGCGATCGAGGCTGGGTGGAGAGGCCCGAGATCGGGGCTGGGGGGAGAGGCCCGAGATCGGGGCTGGGGGGAGAGGCCCGAGATCGGGGCTGGGGGGAGAGGCCCGAGATCGGGGCTGGGGGGAGAGGCCCGCGATCGGGGCTGGCGGGAGAGGCCCGCGATCGAGGCTGGGTGGAGAGGCCCGAGATCGGGGCTGGGGGGAGAGGCCCGAGATCGGGGCTGGGGGGAGAGGCCTGCGATCGGGGCTGGGGGGAGAGGCCTGCGATCGGGGCTGGGGGGAGAGGCCTGACATCGGGGCTGGGGGGAGAGGCCTGACATCGGGGCTGGGGGGAGAGGCCCGAGATCGGGGCTGGGGGGAGAGGCCCGAGATCGGGGCGGGGGGGAGAGGCCCGAGATCGGGGCTGGGGGGAGAGGCCCGAGATCGGGGCTGGGGGGAGAGGCCCGAGATCGGGGCTGGGGGGAGAGGCCTGCGATCGGGGCTGGGGGGAGAGGCCCGCGATCGGGGCTGGGGGGAGAGGCCCGAGATCGGGGCTGGGGGGAGAGGCCCGAGATCGGGGCTGGGGGGAGAGGCCCGAGATCGGGGCTGGGGGGAGAGGCCTGCGATCGGGGCTGGGGGGAGAGGCCTGCGATCGGGGCTGGGGGGAGAGGCCCGTGATCGGGGCTGGGGGGAGAGGCCTGCGATCGGGGCTGGGGGGAGAGGCCCGAGATCGGGGCTGGGTGGAGAGGCCCCCGATTGGGAGGGCCCTGGGAGAGCGGTCCTGCTCCTCCTGGCCTGTAAGGAGAGCTGAAAGAGGCACTTACCTTGTGAAGCCAGCAGCTCCTGCCTCCCTTTCACTGCCGAGTTTCCCGACCCCTGGGATACCCGTGCAGCAACAGTAAATTCTAAATCAGGATCCCAATTGCACTCAGGCAACCCGATATCAGCCACCATAAAAAACACGTGTTGGGGTTGCGTTCCCCCTATTTAATCTTGACCCTGATATCGAGGCCACTGTTTGCTAGAGCAAGCCAGTATATTCACTTCCCCATGGATAACTGTCAGAATCTTATAAAGTGGCAGGATTCCCCAAGGTACAAGGAGTCATACATTGCACCCACTCCCTTGATCAACACCGTCACATACATTAACAAAAAGGGATTCCACTTTCTCAATGTTCGGTTCATTTGTGACCAGCGGCACCAGATCATAAAAGTGAATGCTCACTTTCCTGGCAGCTGCTCAATATCTTGATTTTAAGGCAGTCCACTTTCACCCAGAAAGGCAAGTTTCTGGGTGCTTCAAGGCGACTCTCTACAGCCACGATTGATGATACCTGTGTGCTTTCCTAGCACATGAATTGAGCACTGCTATAATGAGGCACTTCCTTCCACCAGATCCGTCACACAGCACACGACTGGAATTCTGTAGGTGCCCGTCAGGTACAGTGAGGAGTGTTCTGAATTATAATCCAGCTGGTGTCTCGAGAATCGTGGCGGTGTGCAGCCTCACAAAGAGGCCTCGTTGTGCGGAGGAGTAAGCTACCAGTGGACAGTAGGAGGATTAGCCATCGTAGCAACATCCTCTGAAGAGGAAATGGAGGAGAACTCATTGTCGGCTACAAGACACCTCGATGGTACAGGAGATTTTTTTCTTGACTACTGCATCAGGCCACTCCATGAGCAGTCCTGTTCACATTTCCCCCCTTCTCCCCCCAACAAATATGCCATCATCTACAGACCCTTTTCTGTGCTTTAACTCACACAGCTTCCATTGATGCCACCTCATCTAAACCTTCCTAAGAACAATATCTCCAAGCACAACCACTTCAGTGTGGCCATAATTTACGTGTGTGCGTGTGCGTGTGTGTATGTGTGCGTGTGTCTGTGTGTGTGTGTGTGTGTGTGTGTGTGTGCCTAGTGCTTCTTACCACTGCATTTCCTCTTTGGTGTCAGTAAGTGAAGGGTGAACTTTTAACCCTAATCTGGTGCTAGCTAAGTGTTAGGAGTGCATGAGGCGGCTGGCTGCTGTGTGTGGAGGTGAAGCTCCGAGGACTGAGATGACCTCGCAACAGCTAAGCCCTGAGATGGCTGTGTCTCTTGTGCTGCTACAAGGAAATCTGGATGTTCCTCTTTTCTGCCACATGTGCAGGCATCTGGGGCTCAGGAGGCTGGTAAGAGGACATGCATGTACTACTATTACAAGAAGCAGCACCATCAAGTGTGCACAGTCCTGCCATGTCAGTAGGACTGGACACTGTTCTTTGGGAAACCAATATTTATCACTGAAGCCCTGAGAAATAATTGTCTATAACCCAACCCAAGCACTTGCAGGCCAGAGGAGACCGTGGTCTCCGGGCTAATGTCTTGCCCTTACTGGCAGTAGTCCGAACATCCATGGAGGAAGCACAGACTGTCCTTAGGCTGTCTGTTATGGGGGTCTCCACTGCAGTTGTGTCAGGAGCTACCACATGCTACAGGATGGAGTGCATTGCTGAGAAGCCATCTATCAGGGTACCACAGAGATGGTCCCCAATATCTGCACAACCTTTTGATGCTCTGCAAGCCTTCTTTCAAAAGCAGAGGTTGTGAGACCCGGACCAGGTGTCAGCAAGCAGCCTATAATGAGCATGATGACAGGTACGTACACCATGCAATTGGAATCCATGTGAGATCCATGGGTTAATTACATTTACAGCTGTGAGGGAAGGAATATTTCCAGGTACAGATAGAGGTTGTAAAGGGTACCACATTGTCTCCTGGACATTGATTGTAAGCAACTTGCTCATTTAACACGGAACGAACGGGCGTTACTGTAAGTGATTGGCATGGTTTTAACAGTGCATTCTTGCAAGATGCTGCTGACTCCGCTTACCTTGTCTTCCCTGGTAAGGTTATAAAACTTTTTGCGGCATTGCGTTGCTGTGCATGTTGTGAGTACTTTGGAAGCTCACTGCCCTGGCCACCTTCCGCCACTGCTGTGATGCTGCTGTTTGGGGCCTGCGTCTCTCTGACCCAACCAGTGAGATCCTCCTCTGCCTTATTTTATGGCGAAGCACATCCATTGCTCCGCATTGAAAAGAGTAAAGTCTAACATTAGAATTTAAGAACAATAAGAACAGAAGAAATAGGGGCAGGAGTAGGCCATGCGGCCCCTCGAGCCTGCTCCGCCATTTAATAAGATTATGGCTGATCTTCTATCTCAACTCTACTTTCCCGCCCGAAGAACATAAGAACATTATTCAACCCTGAAAGTTGTATTTCATGGATGATATTCCCATAGAAATCTAAACAAGACTGGAATTGTGAAGTTCTCTGGAGTATAATTGCTACTATTTTCTCCAGTCTATCAAAACGATGATTTATCCCGAAAGCAACACCTCTACATATAAAAGAACAATATAGTATTGTGGGAATGTCATGTCAACTGCGTATTTTAAAAAAATCTTCAAAATGACACTTTATCGGGCAGTTGACATAAACAGCTGGAAACTCGAATTTCCATCTTCCCCACACAAACTGCTATTTACCAAAATCAAAGATAAAATGAGGCAAGTTCTTTTTGAGTAGTAATTGTAACATTGAAGTATTTTTCATACTTTGATCAAAATCCATTTGTGCAAAATTGAAGAATCAATATTAAGAATAGATTTGTGTGAAAAGTAAAGGATAAAGTAAGCAAATTGCTAAAGTTTCTGTTACAATTTATTTGTAGTTTATTGTATATTCCTATCTTGAGTGCGTGTAAGTCATGATATTTTGAAAACCTTGTTTCCAATTATGTATTATCACTCTTATTTGAATGAGGGTGTTTTTGATCCATGGCTGGCCCAACATCTCTGTCCCTTGTGCTTATGGCATATTGAAGTCTGGCTCCAGGATTTTATGACTATCAGGAGATATGCATGCGTGTTGTTCTTTTTATGGTCAAATTTTTTGTTGACCTGCATTTAATTCCTCGTTCTTTTGATGATGTTGCCGCTGTTATTTGTGTGATACGTTTTATAGGTAAGTTGCCAGTTGTATTTTTAATCAGTACGCTTTTAAGAACTTACGTAAGCATGGAGGGAGACATGTCAATTCAGCCTATCAAGCTCGTTCTTTCCACACACCTAGAACAGACTCTGCACAAAAACTCTATGATCTTCAACAGTCATCAAAGTTCTGGATAACTCATCCATCTTCAGACCATTATTTAATCTCAGCCTTCAGTCAAGATCCTAACCCCCTCCATATTATGACAACTGTTGTAATGTTTGAACATCATTCTGTATGTCATTCACTATTAACCACTAATCTTACCCTCAACCAACTATTTATATGACGTCTTTTTTTTTCAAAATGGAAAATGATGTTTTTTCTTTTGCAATTCTCTTTGCTCCAATCCTAAAGGAGCTTGCCCACTGAGGTACGGTTTCAAGGCTACTATCAGCCAAATGCAACACCTTGTTGAAGTGGCCGTTGTTCATATGGAAAGCGAGGCTGCAGGTGGCAGCGGGCTATTTGACTGTGAAAGGCATGACGGGCAAGCCCAAACCTGTAGTCATGTGATGTCACTGCTAACAATCAGGAGCAGGAACCTGAGCAGGCAGATAGATTCTCTGATAAAATACAGAGGGGCAACACAGGTTGTGATTGAGGGAGAGAGGGTGGAGGCTAGAGGTGGAAAAGAGAATACAAGCTTTCTTGTATGCTTTCCAGGAGTGCTAGAAGACCTTTCCAGCAGTATGCATCTTGGATTGGCTCGTGTTTTATTGAGAATTTTTATGGGGAAAATAATGACACAGAACTAAATACACAGTTGAACAGCAATCTTAAGTAGATTTTTTTAAATTAAAGTTTATTTGTGCTCACTCTGTTCTCTTTTCCTCTCTTCCCTGCTCCTTCTATTTTTAATATTTTAACCTTTTCTTTAGTTTAGTTCTACTCAGTAAACTTAAATCTGAGCTGTCCTCATTCTTTGAAGGAAGAGTTGAAGCACTTTACGAACCTTTCATTCTGTGTCTCAGTGAATATTTTGGAGTTGGGAACAACAACCAACCAGGTTGCCTGAAAACTGACTGCAAAGGGTGTTTTTTTATTCAGTTGAACAAATGCTGCAAGTTTAAAAGTTGGTATGATTGTGTCCTGGGTGAGGCATTTATTTTTCCTGATAAATGCATAACTAGTTTGTCAAGAAGTGTTCACTTAAATCAGTTTCTATAAAATGCAGACTGACTCAATTCATAGCACAGGTTATGGCGAAGCAACTGTAATTACAGTGTTGTGCATACATTAGAATGGTATGTTTTAAGTTAACAATTTGTGTCTTGCAACTGACTCTGATGGGTTATGTTTGGTAGAATTTATTTTTTAAATCGATAAACCTAAACATACATTTTTGTCTATGAGGAGGAAATAGTTTCACCACTAGTTTCCAGATACCCAAAGCCATTTTCTCCCAACTATCTCTCTGGAACTCCAGTGCAGTGGTTATCACATTTTAATTAGGTGTTTAATATTTATTTAGCTTTACTAGAACAACAGAGCCTCAAGACACTGAGAAATGATGCACCCGCACTAAAACCGACACTAATGCATTCTTAAAGTTGAGAATTTGGCTAAAAGATTATAAACACATATTTCCATTGCATAGCTCCTCTGCAAAAATAATGTCCATGCATATTTTATTAACTGCAGCAGTGTTAGTTTCTGAAAAATAAATTAACATTGTTAAGAGTACTTCAAATGCTCATGAGAGAATCTTGGATCTGCTTCTGAGCCTACCATTTAGAGAGTATTTGCAATGACTTTGAATTATATTTAGTGCAGACTGTCCAAGGGGGGCTTGTGTCTCTTTAACCCAGTCTGTAGGGGTGTTAAACCAGATGGCTCAGTGGCAGATAAAAGACAGGGGAATGTCGAAGCAATAACCACACATTAACGAGGGCAAAAAAAGAACCCTCTGTCATATTGTGGAAATAAATGGTACACAGAATTACTCTCAATTGTAGGATGACTGCCAAAGCAATATGTGCTCTTTACTGATTGATAAAAAGGTCACAGTGTAATCTGATCTCAGATAACCGAAAAAAACAACCAAAACAAGTACATTTATAATCGTAACACTTGATTAGAAACATTCAATGATGTTTGCTCCCCTGCTCAGGTATGTATTCTTAATTCTGCTTTTGAAATGACTAAGTGCCAAATTCTACTGTGAGGAATAGACAAGGACAATAAAATGTAGACTTCCATAAAAAAGGCAGCTGCAATGTCATTAACCATGATTTTTTTTTAAATGTTGCTTTTGTGGCGCAGTGGCATTTTAAAAAATGTCTCTTAACATTCAGGGCTGGGTTGCAGGGATGACTGCTGCCTGCACATCTGTGCAACTTTTACAATGTACAGCTTTATTGTATAGTACCATTAAGATTATGCCAGAATTGTTCGCTGATTGATTGACTGATTGATGCTCGAGATGCCTGGTCCCACCCAATACTTTGGAATGGTTGTTAACTGTTAAATGAATCAATTAGTTGAAGGTCACATTTCAATTGAAACCCTTTAACAAATGCCAATAAGCCTAATTAATAGCTGGAATTACATCAGCAGAGGTTGGGAAGCAGACTCCTCAATCATCTGTACAAACAGTGTGATCCTCCTGCTCATACTGATCGGGTACAACAGTACTGACATCACTCCACCTTTTTATTCGTAACTGAAGTCTAAGGCAAGGAATGTTTAATTGTGTTTCAAGCTGCAATATATTTAGAAAAGCTGAAAATTGCACCCTTGGTAAGCCCTGCCTATGTGGACATGATAGTGGAATGAAACAATCTCAATCTTCCTGACATTCTGAAAGAATCTCGTACAATTGCATTGAAAAAGTCCTTTTTATTATTTTTAATTTTCCAAATAATGATTCTCTGATTGCAATTAACACGAGCATAACAGTAATAGATCTGCATGCAATTGATCAGTAAGTGAAAAATATTTTAGACAACGGGTCTGACAGATGTCATATCTGCTCAATGTGGTTGCTATTCCTTTCGATTCTGTGTAATGAAATAAAGAGTAAAATAAACACTTAATATATTTGATCAGTTGATTTTTGCTGGTCAACTAATGTAGACGTCCTCCCAAATAAAGTCAAAAATCCGGTTGGCTCCACTGCTGTGAATTGTGTTCCCATTAGCGGGGCTATGCTGAATCCAGAGCCTATCTTGTCTGAAGATAGGCTTATGTGATCAAAGTGATGAATGTTGAGCTGAAATATTAAGGGTGTCAAGCTACAAAATTGAAAGAGTAAATTCCAGGAAATCTTATGTCACCACTGCCTCAGAAATGAGAGGCCGTCTTAGTTGGCATAGTTCAGAAAGTGATCATCTTAACAAAAAAATGTTGTGATCAGGTCTGTCAACACCCTCACATTCAGTGGGAGTTGCATCTTTTTAGCATGTGGTGATGCTTCAGCTAAGCGCCTAACTCACAAATGAAATGCTCATAGGAGCTAATGAGCAGGAGATTTTGATCTCCTGCCCATTAGCTCCTATGGTTTTAATGGAGCCCTTTCACTTGCTCTATGGATGCTGGGATTGCCAAACCTCCATAGAGTTCTGTTCTTTTCTCTCACTTCCTAAAGTTGAAGAATAACATGAGGCAGGGAAGAGAAAGAGAAAACGAAGAAGGTAAGAGGAAGGGAAAAAAAACAAATTAACATCATCTTTACACTACAAAGAAGAGTATTGTGTCAGCTCAATTTTCAGAGTGATGCAAGTGGGAGCCATTGTTTGTAAGGTAACTTGATGAAGCAGCACTCTACGCTTCCACAGGCAAATGCATTGATGAAGCACTGCTTAATGGCCTCTGCAAATGCACTTCTTCTCATGTTTGACCTGAAAAGCAACTTGATGGTTTTTTAATTCGTTCATGGGATGTGGGCGTCGCTGGCAAGGCCAGCATTTATTGCCCATCCCTAATTGCCCTGAGAAGGTGGTGGTGAGCCGCCTTCTTGAACCGCTGCAGTCCGTGTGGTGAATGTTCTCCCACAGTGCTGTTAGGAAGGGAGTTCCAGGATTTTGACCCAGCGACGATGAAGGAACAGCGATATATTTCCAAGTCGGGATGGTGTGTGACTTGGAGGGGAACGTGCAGGTGGTGTTGTTCCCACGTGCCTGCTGCCTTGTCTTTCTAGGTGGTAGAGGTCGCGGGTTTGGGAGGTGCTGTCGAAGAAGCCTTGGCGAGTTGCTGCAGTGCATCTTGTGGATGGTACACACTGCAGGCATGGTGCGCCGGTGGTGAAGGGAGTGAATGTTTAGGGTGGTGGATGGGGTGCCAATCAAGCGGGCTGCTTTGTCCTGGATGGTGTTGAGCTTCTTGAGTGTTGTTGGAGCTGCAGTCATCCAGGCAAGTGGAGAGTATTCCATCACACTCCTGACTTGAGCCTTGTAGATGCTTTGGGGAGTCAGGAGGTGAGTCACTCGCCGCAGAATACCCAACCTCTGACCTGCTCTGGTAGCCACAGTATTTATATGGCTGGTCCAGTTAAGTTTCTGGTCAATGGTGTCCCCCAGGATGTTGATGGTGGGGGATTCAGCGATGGTAATGCCGTTGAATGTCAAGGGGAGGTGCTTGGACTCTCTCTTTTTGGAGATGTTCATTGCCTGGCACTTGTCTGGCGCAAATGTTACTTGCCACTTATGAGCCCAAGCCTGGATGTTGTCCAGGTCTCGTTGCATGCGGGCATGGACTGCTTCATTATCTGAGGGGTTGCGAATGGAACTGAACACTGTGCAATCATCAACGAACATCCCCATTTCTGACCTTATGATGGAGGGAAGGTCATTGATGAAGCAGCTGAAGATGGTTGGGCCTCGGACACTGCCCTGAGGAACTCCTGCAGCCATGCCCTGGGGCTGAGATGATTGGCCTCCAACAACCACTACCATCTTCCTTTGTGCTAGATATGACTCCAGCCACTGGAGAATTTTCCCCGATTCCCATTGACTTCAATTTTACTCGGGCTCCTTGGTGCCACATTCAGTCAAATGCTGCCTTGATGTCAAGGGCAGTCACTCTCACCTCACCTCTGGAATTCAGCTCTTTTGTCCATGTTTGGACCAAGGCTGTAATGAGGTTGCTCGGAAAGCTGAAGATAGTGAAATGATTGAGTGATTGACTGAATTCACGTTGATAGGACAACGGACTTGGATTAAAACATACACAGGTTATCTCTTGCAGCCCATATGATGGATGCAGCTTGGTGCTTTTAACCATGTTTTTCTTTTTCGCATGTGGTGATGCCTCAGCTAAGCGCCTAACTCACAAATGAAATGTTCAATTTGACAGCTGTGTCTATAACTGCTGTTACAGATGCTCGCACTAAACCCTAGTGACACATCAAGCTGAATCAGTAACTGTCCATGTATTGAATGCTTGGCTATTGGATGTCTACCTGCTACTCAGGGTAGAAGGTAGACATGACAGCCCAATTTTTTTCTCACCCAACCTCCTCACACTTGCACTTTCTAGCAGCAGCAACTGAATAGTCATCTGGAGCGGAATCTTGGATTATTTTTCCTCTCCCAAATCCAAGGATGCTGAGTCTAATTGGAGCAGCCTTACCTCTGCCCCAGCTGAGATCAACTAACTCAGAACAGGCAGGAATTGAACCTGGGATCTTGCTCATCTTTAAGGCTCAGTATCACTCCTGGGGGAGGGGTGGGGGGTGGATGTTGAGAAGATTTCTTCCGTGTGTTATGTG
Organism: Heptranchias perlo; assembly: GCF_035084215.1. Classification (NCBI taxonomy): domain Eukaryota; kingdom Metazoa; phylum Chordata; class Chondrichthyes; order Hexanchiformes; family Hexanchidae; genus Heptranchias; species Heptranchias perlo. The sequence goes on along the minus strand of NC_090328.1, from coordinate 133,046,576 downwards.
GAATGAAATTGTAAAACTATTTATCGAGAATGCATTTATGGTTTTGCTACATGGTGAAATTCTTCTGAAAATTGTTGCATTTACTGCTTAGACATTGCTTCATAAAATTACAGTGGACTATTTGTTTTTCTACTTCTCTTGGTTAAATTGATGATACGCCAGTTCATTCAGGTTTACTTTCTGATAATGTAATCTCGTCCAAGATGGTTACAATGCATTAGAATTTAAATCTACTGGAATACAGAGCAGTGGGACCTAAGTTTGTGGCTGTGATCTTCTGTACATTGAGGTAACAATTCAGTGTTTGGAGGTATTGAGTGAAGGCTCAACACTTTCCCACATGGATGGTTGGAAATTTAGAGCAAGAATTCTCTTTAGCCACTCATATCTTGGTGTGGCTGATTTGGGGACGGCATTGGCAGATCCTACAAGCAAATTGTCTGCCCACCCTCCTGACCAGGGTTGGTGCCCTAAAAAAAACAAAGGAAATACGGTTTAGCGGTACAATTAGATTTTTTTATTGTAAATAGTGCTGTTTTGGCCACTCGAGTAAGTGCTGCATTCCTAGATTCCTTGTTGCATTTCTCATGTTGTGCAATGTTCTGGATATTTGTAGCTCCCTGTATTCTGCAAAGTCCTGTTGTTTTGGTGACAAGGTATGCTGTGAATACTTTTGTGCTAGAGGACTTCCAGAAATAGAATGAGCCTGATAAAATCTACAAGCTGTTGGACAATAGGCATGCTAATCGGAGAGGATTACATTAAACCAAATAAGACTTCTAAAGTGTTACAGCGGCAACGTGATCTCCACATGGATATCCCTTAACTTCGAATTGAAAGGAAACTCAGTCAGCTGAAAAGCATTGGCCCTGGGGTCAGACAGTGATGCAGTGTGACAACCACTACCATAAACTGATTGAACACGGATCTGTACCCACATTGTTCACTCGGTGAGTTTCTCATCCCAACTCAATTTGCCCACGGAGAGGTCAAAAAAATTGATGGATTGTGAACCCAGGCCTTTCTCTTGCACGTTGCAATGGCTGGTTACAGAGTGAATTTAGCTGAGGTTTGGTGAGATAACATCGAATAGTACATGAGTGGAGGATACCTAAAAGGGACAAGAAAATGAATAGGTAACTTTTAGCACACAATAAACTTCTACCATAACAACCTACCCTCTTTTTTTTTTAAAAGCACTTCACCAAGTCTAAAAGTTATATTTTGTTCATGTGCAAAGCTTCCTGCATATGTGAAATCCTGATAAAGCTACAAATGATTCCTTCCTATTAATTTGATCAAAGCTCCTCAAGGGATTGTAGAATTTGACCATGGTAACTAAAAAGATCAAATAAACATAGTCCCAAAAGGGATTGTGTAATAAATAATCTGACAGTACCTAACTGGATCATACAACGATTTTGTTAAAATGTTACTTAAATACTATAGAATTATAGAAAATTTACGGCACAGAAGGAGGCCCATTGTGTCCGTGCCGGCCAAAAATTATCTCATGTTGTTGTTCGTGATGCATTGGAGAATGCACTTTTTTGCTGCTGAAGTGCAGCTGTGTGTAACTTAGTGTGTCCCTTTAAGACCACGAGGTTTAATTGCGGTGCTTTTCTGAGTTAATTTGAGGCTAACTGTTCTTGTGCAGGTCCTCGATTAGAGGTCAGACAGGCTTTCTTTCCTTTTTATAGACTTTTTTCAAACTGTAACCTTTGAACGTAATTAGAAATGGTGTTCTGTTGCTGGGCGAAAGTTTCTTTGTACATTTGAAATAATTGGCTTTCCTTCTCTTTTTTGAACTTATTTTTAAGTGTGACAGAAATTTGCACGTATGACAGAGTAATACCTAAAGTGTAATGAATCCATCTCAAAATATATATGTAAACACACTGCCGGATCTCTAGTGGTGTTGCTGATGGTGAGTTGGAGGAGACATTGATTACGTATGGACAAAAATTACCTTATTGAAAAACAGTCTAAGTTGGTTGGTGAAATTTGTCAGGTTGAAGGAGCAAGAGGTCATGGGGTTTAACAATGCCAGGAGGACTGGACTTTTAGTAGCACTAGGATGCGGAGTGATAACCAAAATTTGGAACTGGGGTTCATCAACACTATTGTGACTACTGAGGTTTTGTAGTGCACAACATAGTTCTGGGGTTTTGCAGCACAGAAAGGGTGCTGGGATTGGAGATGGAGGGGTAGTTTGCAAGGACAGGTCTCAAGGGTAGTTTTTTGAGGAGAGGGTGATGACAGTTGACTTCAAAGTCGGGGTGGGGGGGGTGGTGGTGGTGGTGGGGAATGTGTTGCTGTCCTGCAGTTTGACAGTAGAGTGGTGGGGGCTATGGAGTTCTGCAGCACTGGGTTGGGAATCCTGTAATTTGGCAATAGTTGGGGTGGAGGAGGAAGAGAAAGATCCTGGAATTTGTAATGAGCCAAATAGGAAAATGGGGTTTGACAGCTCTGAGGTGAAGTCTGTCAGCACTGGGTGTGGGCCTCTGGGTCTGTCAGCACTGGGTGTGGGCCTCTGGGTGTGTCAGCACTGGGCGTGGGCCTCTGGGTCTGTCAGCACTGGGTGTGGGCCTCTGGGTCTGTCAGCACTGGGTGTGGGCCTCTGGGTCTGTCAGCACTGGGTGTGGGCCTCTGGGTCTGTCAGCACTGGGTGTGGGCCTCTGGGTGTGTCAGCACTGGGTGTGGGCCTCTGGGTCTGTCAGCACTGGGTGTGGGCCTCTGGGTCTGTCAGCACTGGGTGTGGGCCTCTGGGTCTGTCAGCACTGGGTGAGGGCCTCTGGGTCTGTCAGCACTGGGTGAGGGCCTCTGGGTCTGTCAGCACTGGGTGTGGGCCTCTGGGTCTGTCAGCACTGGGTGAGGGCCTCTGGGTCTGTCAGCACTGGGTGAGGGCCTCTGGGTCTGTCAGCACTGGGTGTGGGCCTCTGGGTCTGTCAGTAGTGGAGAGGGAAGCCTGGGTTGTGACAAAAGTGGAGAGGGGAATTTTGCAGCACTGGAGAGGCTAATGAGGCTGGCAGGATTGGGGAGGAAAATATCAGGGTCCGGAGGCATATTGCTGACCCGGTGCCACCAGGTGTATGAGAAGATCAAGGGTGGCTGGACAAATGAGACCCATTTGGGGGGACAGAAGAGAGAGCAGGGGCAGGTCATTATGAGATTTGATAATACGTTGGGGGCTGGAGGTGGAGGATAATGGGTGGTTATTGGATTCCATCCTGCCGCATTCGTGTCTCCTTCTCTATCCCCAATTTGATCACCCCATCTCCAATTGTCCATCTCTCCAAAACCCCCTTGCCCATCCCCTCCTCTCTGCCTGTGTGTATGCGTGTGTTTAATGTCCCATTAAAAACTATTGGAAAGAATTTAACTGCAGTACAAGAAATGGTAAGTAAATGCAGTTAAAATATTACCTCCTGCAGAAAGATGGAGGGCTTAGACTTTCCAATTGGTTTTACAATAATGGCGATTTTTACTCCAAGCCATGGAGAGCTGGCAGGAGTGGGGGGCGGGGCAAGATTTCAGGACAGGAAGTCATTTTGATGTCAGGAAGTCTTTTAAATTTTTTCAGCAGGCTTCCGCGCGACAGCCAGCCAGACTGGGCAGCAGATGCCAGGTAAGTCGCATATCGGGGAGGGGGGCCAGTCATCGGGGGGGCTTGGGGCCAGACATTGGGAATTGGGGCCGGATATTGGGGGGGAGTTGGGGCCGTACATTGGGGATTGAGGCCGGACATCAGGGAGGGGAGCAGTGGGAGACATCAAGAGGGGGAGGGGGCGTGGATAGATCAGGGGGTCGGAGACATTGGGGGGGGTCAGACGTGGGGATTGATCAGCCAATCGAGTGCGTTTGATCTTTGCAGGTAAGCTTGTTGGGCCTGGAGGAAACAATCCTGCACCTCCTGGCCCACAGGCAATGCAATAAAGGCATTGTTGATCTGGGCCTTCTCGCCTCCTCTTACAAGGTGAGAATCAGAAGGCCCGGAAATCCCGGTCCCCAGGTGTTAAGAATAAAAAACTATTAAAATTGAGGCTCGCAGCTACCTAAGTGACCGACCCGTCTCCTGAGAACGGATTGGTCGCCCACCCCCCTGACCCACCTCCGTTAAAACCAGAAGTGGGTGGGTTGGAGGCGAGTTGGGGTCGGGTTTTACAATTTTACCTTCCCACCCGCCCGTAACCCACCCGTCCTTGGGAGTTAAAATTACCTCCAGAATCTCCATATTAGAGAAATTGGAACATTCCCAATATGAAAATATCAGCTGGGATTCAGCACAGTTGGCTGAGATGAGAGGAACTCGTTGAACATCATGGGAATCCCTTGCTAAGTGCCAAGGAGTCGCAAAGAAATTTTGTGGTAAATTAGGTCCACAATAAATTTTGGAGTTGACCAGAAATGTATTGCATGTGTATCCAATCAAGAAGTTGTCTGAACAGGGGCCAAATCAAGTGAGAAAGTTCCCACAAAAGGGACTTTGGCATGAGGGACTGCTGATCTGCTTTCATTTTATAATCAATCAATAGTGCCTTCTCATGTAAACACACATGGGAGAAAGGTAGTGGATGTGGTATCCATGGACTTTGACAAGGTACCACACAGGAAACTATTGGAGAAGATTAAAGGGCATGGAATTAGGGGAAGGGTAGAAAATTGGATTAAAAACTGTTTAGAAGTTCCTCTTGAGCATGCAAAGCTTCCACGCAATTCGCAAAATGCACAGAATTGTTAGTAAATCAGTTGGTACCATGTGATTTGTAAGTTTGTGGACTCAAGGTAATCAGGCTGGGAGATGAACGTGATTGGACAGGAAAGAAACAAAAAAAATGAACCAGAATTTAAAACTAAGGATTATTAAGGAAACCTCTTAAACGCAATTAAATGATTCCTCGTGGTTCAGGCTCGAGCGTATTGTCCAAATGCAAGTTTATTACTCAGACACCAATAGTATAATAACTATTACGGTTATACAATAAACTCATACAACCTGGGTTCCTGCAGACCCAAGGTGATCAGGCTTGGCTTCCGAACTTCCGACCGTCCTGTCCGCTTTTACCAACCAAAAAGCCTGCTGCTTGTCCTTATATCTTCCCCTTCCACGTCCAAAAACTTTCCCGTTGATGTGAGTCATCTCACATGATGCCCAGAATGAATATTGAAGTGAGGTTCCTCCAGACCTCGACATAATGGCCATGTTGATAGTTTAGTTGCTAATCAGTTTAGCCTGACGTCTCCCGCCTTGCAATACAAAGGGACAGGAGAAGCCCTGGGCATCCCAGGTAGATAATGTGATGACTGGCTGGCCTCCATTGTTCCAGCTAACCTCTGATATTAACACATATCCTGATCTGATAATCACATCAAGATTATATTAACTTTGATGGGACACAAAGCAAATTCTAACAATCCCCCCTAATAAACCTTAGTTTTAAACTCTGGTTCATTTTTTTTTGTTTCTTTCCTGTCCAATCGTGTTCATCTCCCAGCCTGATTACCTTGAGCTTACAAATCACACAGTACCAACTGATTTACTAATAATTCTGTGGATTTTGCGAATTGCATGGAAGCTTTGGCCCGCATCAATAGGCAGAGCCTGCCGGACCTGCAGCTGATCCTCCAACCTGCGACACACACCGCGTATATATAAAGTAATAATGACAGTAATGGTCAACACAAATTGAACAACTAAGAAATCATAATACCATAAGAGATAGGAGCAGGAGAAGGCCATTCAGCCCCTCGAGCCTGCTCCGCCATTCAATGAGATCATGGCTGATCTGATTTTTACCTCAACTCCACTTTCCCACCTTTTCCCCATATCCTTTGACTCCCTTGCTGATCAAAAATTTGTCTAACTCAGCCTTGAATGTATTCAATGTCTCAGCCTCCACAGCTTTTTGGGGTAAAGAATTCCAAAGATTCACAACCCTCTGGGAGAAGAAATTTCTCCTCATTTCCGTCTTAAACGGGCGACCCCTTATTCTGAGATTGTGCCCCCTAGTTTTAGATTCCCCCATGAGGGGTAACATCCTCTCAGCATCTACCCTATCGAGTCCCCTCAGAATCTTATATGTTTCAATGAGATCTCCTCTCTCTTCTAAACTCCAATGAGGTATAGACCAAATTTCCTCAAAAGAAAACCCTTCCATACCTGGAATCAACCTAGTGAACCTTCTCTGAACTGCCTCCAATGCAAGTATGTCCTTCCTTAAATAAGGGCACCAGAACTGTATGCAGTATTCCAGGTGTGGTCTCACCAGCACCCTGTACAGTTGTAGCATGACTTCCCTGCTTTTATACTCCACCCCCCTAGAAATAAAGGCCAATATTCTGTTTGCCTTCCGGATTACCTCCTGTACCTGTATGTTAACCTTTTATGTTTCATGTACGAGGACACCCAGATCCCTCTGTACCGCAGCATTTTGGAGTATTTCTCCATTCAAATAATATTTTGCTTTTTTACTTTTCCTCCCAAAGTGGATGACTTCACATTTTCCCACATTATATTCCATCTGCAAAATTTTTGCCCATTTGCTTAACCTGTCAATATCCCTTTGCAGACACTTTGTGTCCTCATCACAACTTGCTTTTCCACCAATCTTTATATCATCAGCAAATTTGGCCACAAGACACTCTGTTTCTTCATCCAAGTCATTGATATATATTGTAAATAGTTGAGGCCCCAGCACTGAGCCCTGTGGCACCCCACTAGTTACAGATTGCCATTTTGAAAATGACCCTTTTATCCCAACTCTTTGTTTTCTGTTAGTTAGCCAATCCTCTATCCATGCCAGTATATTACCCCCAGCACCATGAGCTCTTATCTTGTGCAGTAATCTTTTATGTGGCACCTTATCGAATGCCTTTTGGAAATCCAAATATACTGCATCCATTGGTTCCCCTTTATCCACCCTGCCCGTTACTTCCTCAAAGAACTCGAATAAATTTGTCAGACATGATTTCCCCTTCATAAAACCATGTTGACTCTCCTTGATTGTGTTATGAGTCTCCAAGTGTCCTGCTTTCTGTCTCACTCCCTTCTTGAATAGGGGTGTTACTTTTGCTGTTTTCCAATCCGCTGGGACCTTTCCAGAATTTACAACCAATGCATCCACTATCTCTGTAGCCACTTCCTTTAAGACCCTCGGATGCAAACCATCGGGTCCAGGGGACGTGTCAGCCTTTAGACCCATTAGTTTACCTAGTACTTTTTCTCTAGTGATAGTGATTGTTTTTAGTTCCTCCCTCCCCTTTGCCCCTTGATTTTCTACTATTATTGGTATATTATTAGTGTCTTCTGCTGTGAAGACAGATACAAAATATCTGTTCAATTCCTCTGCCATTTCCTTGTTTTCCATTATTATTTCCCCAGTCTCATCCTCTTAGGGACCAATGTTTACTTTAGCTACCCTCTTCCTTTTTATATACTTGAAGAAGCTTTTACTGTCAGTTTTTATATTTCTTGCTAGTTTACTCTCATAATTTATTTTCTCCCTCTTTATTATTCTTTTAGTCATCCTTTGCTGGTTTTTAAAGTTTTCCCAATCTTCTGGCTTACCAGCAATCTTTGCCATGTTGTATGCTTTTTCTTTTAACCTGATACCATCCTTGACTTTCTCGGTGAGGAAGCATACGAGCCCAGACGGATTGCCCCATATACCACGCCCCACCAATTGAACCGTTTTTCCTATGCCCTCCTAGGGTACATAAACTCCAAATCCTGACATGGGTCCCTCTGGTGTAAAGATACTAGACCCGCCCACAAAGACGTGCAGTGAGTCAGGTATGGAATGGGTGCCAAACGGCCCTTCACCCAGTTCTGGTATCACCAAAGTGCACTGGTGCGGTTTCCCTGGTATCAGAAGGCCAGTCGCTAAATACAAGGGGGTGGCCATATGTCTGACTATCAGGTTACATTCCTGCAAACCTAAACCTAGTCCATGGTGCAATCCTGGATATCGTTACTGGATACCGTTCCATCCCGCAACAACCCGGACAGTAACAGTTAAGTATGAGCAGTAAGGAGGACCACCTTCTCCAAACCAGTAATGTGTGCGAACCTGTTTGTGGCCCAGTACACAGCCAGTGGGTGTCGCTCACATTCCTAATACATCTGGTCCACAGGCGATAGGCCATGTGATGCTTATGCCACAGGAACCACTGTCCCATGTCTTTCCTGCAAAAGGACTGCTGATAGGGATACATCGTTGGTAGCTACCTCCAAGGAGAAAGATTTCCCTGCCTCCGGAGTTTTTAATGCTGGCGTGCCAGCGATGGCCTGTTTAACTTGTACCACTGCTTGTTTCTGCAAGGGCCCCCGCTCCCAGGGAGCGCCTTTTCCTAAGTAATGCATACAAGAGGGCCATTCGGGCTGCAAAGTCCTCAATAAACATCCTATGGTACCCTGCCAACCCGAGGAATTGTCGCAATGATAGGAAATCGAACGGTATTGGGGTACCCTTTACGGCATCCATCTCATCCTCAGCAATTTTCCTACACCCATGTGATAGGATAATTCCCAGATAGGTTACATTGGGTTGTGCTATCTGTGCCTTTTGGAGTTTAATTTCAGCCCACTCTGGGTGATCAGTGTCAACAATTCTTGGAGCAGTTCCACATGGTCCGCACCCTGAAAAGGCTAACTGATAGCGATTCCATAATCGGTCTACAAATACATTCGAGGGCTCACTGGCCTCCTACTTGCATTCCAGCAGGCCTTTTAGGGCATTACGATTGGACACCGACCCATAACCAGTGGCTTTCCACACTGCCTCTTTCACCCCTCTCCAGGTTCCTGTGCCTTTCTTAACTCATGTAAAGAGTCGTACAACACCAGGTTATAGTCCAACAGCTTTGTTTGAAATCACAAGCTTTCGGAGCTTTCCTCCTTCGTCAGGTGAGTGACTCACTCACCTGACGAAGGAGGAATGAGAAAGCCTCCGAAAGCTTGTGATTTCAAATAAAGCTGTTGGACTATAACCTGGTGTTGTACGACTCTTTACATTTGTCCACCCCAGTCCATCACCGGCATCTCCACATCATTTATTAACTGAGGCAGAAAGAGCCTTAAACACGTCTGGATGACACATGTGGAGTACCAATTTCACCCTTTCCCCCTCATCGCAATTTTGTAGATCAGCTACTTGTTCTACTGCAGTTATACTAGGACTCGGGTCCTCCCTAGGCTTAATCTGTGGGATAGTCTGGGCTATCTCTTTTGATTGAAGAGCATCAGACTGTACCGTGGTGGTTCCCACATCCTCCCCTCTTGCGTCTTTCTTTGTTACTTTAAGGGGCATTATCACCCCTTTTCCGTCTAAGCCCATGTCTCCACCGGCCTCATCCAGGTCGCCCTGTGCCTCCCTTCTATGTTCATATTCCCAGGCAGCCCATGCGAGATCATTGCACTCTATTTCTCCTGCTAAATCTTTCTGTTCCCCAACCCGTCGCCCTCAATACAGCGAACATGATTCCCCATTGTTACTTCAACTGATCTTTCAATTCCCGAATCTGTTTTTGACACACCTGATGATTGTCTCCCTTTCCAGCAATTTTCTGGTCCTCCACTTGTTGCTGAAGAACACCCCTTAGGGCAGCACCCAGTTCATCGGTTTTACTTTGGTATCGTTCTACCAGCCCCTTCTTTTCTCCCAGCTCTGCCTCACACTGCATCATTTTCTGATCTTATCACTAATCTCAATCCGTAAATAAGATAGTGATCCGACAGAGACTCGCAATCCTGTTTTTCATCCTCTAACTTCTACTCTTATTCATCTCTGCCACACCTTTTTTGTCCTTCTAATTCTTCTTTTGATCTGGTGATTTTCTGCATTTGCCACAGAATAATCATGGCTTTCCAATCATGCTGTTTAATTTTCTTTTCCTTCCGTATCCTTTTGTGTACTTCTGACATCTGTCCTCAGATAAGGATATGTGTTAATATCAGAGGTTAGCTGGAACAATGGAGGCCAGCCAGTCATCACATTATCTATCTGGAATGCCCAGGGCTTCTCCTGTCCCTTTGTATTGCCAGGCAGGAGACATCAGGTGAAACTGATTCGCAATTAAACGATCAATATGGTCATTACGTCGAGGTCTGGCGGAACTTCACTTCAGTATTCATTGTGGGCATCATATGAGATGACTCACATTAAAGGGAAAGTTTTTGGACGTGTAAGGGGAAGATATAAGAACAAGAAGTGGGCTTTTTGGAGTTAGCTGATAGGACGGTTGGAAGTCCAATCTACGGAAGCCAAGCCTGATCACCTTGGGTGTGCTGGAAACCAGGTTATATGAGTTTATTGTAAAACCGTAATAGTTATTATACTATTGGAGTCTGAGTAATAAACTTGCATTTGGACAATACGCTCGAGCCTGAACCACGAGGAATAATTTAATCGAGTTTAAGAGGTTTCCTTACATGTCCCAGACTGTCTACCTCACGCTCCTAGCTTCTTGTGCACATATTTCTGAATAATACTGACTAACTCTTCAGCCATGGCGCCGCCCTCCTGTGCTCAACTTGTGACCAAGAGAGAGTCCACTAATTAATTTCACATAGTTGCAAACGTCTCCCTTTTTATAATCCTAAGGGTAGTCCACCAATTTATTTCACTTGGTCGCAAACGTCTCCCTTTCCGTCGGAACCATGTCTAACACTTTAACTCGAGCCCACCCAGGGACGCAGATATGTAAGGAAACCTCTTAAACTTAATTAAATGATTCCTTGTGGTTCAGGTTCGAGCGTATTGTCTAAATGCAAGTTTATTACTCAGACTCCAATAGTATAATAACTATTACGGTTTTACAATAAACTCATAACCTGGTTTCCAGCACACCCAAGGTGATCAGGCTTGGCTTCCGTAGATTGGACTTCCAACCGTCCTATCAGCTAACTCCAAAAAGCCCACTTCTTGTTCTTATATCTTCCCCTTACACGTCCAAAAACTTTCCCTTTAATGTGAGTCATCTCATATGATGCCCAGAATGAATACTGAAGTGAAGTTCCGCCAGACCTCGACGTAATGGCCATATTGATCGTTTAATTGCGAATCAGTTTAACCTGATGTCTCCTGCCTGGCAATACAAAGGGACAGGAGAAGCCCTGGGCATTCCAGATAGATAATGTGATGACTGGCTGGCCTCCATTGTTCCAGCTAACCTCTGATATTAACACATATCCTTATCTGATAATCACACCTTGATGGGACACAAAGCAATTTCTAACAAAATGAGACAACATAGAGTAGGAGTAAAAGGCAGTTTCTCACAGCAGTTGGAAGTGGGTGTTGGTGTCCCACAGAGTTCTATTCTGTTCTTCACTGTGCATCGATGATTTAAATTAGGGCTAATGGTAGTGATGTCCAAATTTGCAGACAATATCTAAAATAGGCACAGTAAATAATTCTGAGGGGCAAGAGAAGCTTCAAGGGGATATTGATAAGATGGTGGAATGAAAAACACATGGCAGACAGAATTCAATATCATTGAATGTGAGGTGGTATATTTTATTTAAAAAAAATAGTAATTAAACTTTGAATGGGAAAGTTTGGGTAATGTAGAAGAGCAGAGGGATTTGGGGAATCAAGTGCACAAGACATTAAAAGCAGCACCTCACACTGATAAGGACATAAAAAAAGCTAAGGGTATACCTTTCATGATAAGGGATATAGATTATAAAAAATCATGTGATATGCTAAGCAGTATAGATAATCAAAATCATACAGGAAAAGCAGATGTCTCTTCTGTCAACCATGGTAATTAAAGATTACTAACTCTTGACTGTCGTCATCCCACTTTTGTCCAGATATAATCCAATCACAAGCATAGATTTGATGATCTTATTTAGCCCAAGTCCTCAGCCATATAAAACACAAGTCCTTCCATAGGTACAATATATTACTGATGTCTGCAGTGCAGACAAGAACAGAATGTCCAATAACACACGCTATTGAGAATGTTAATTTGAATGTTGGAGCACAGAAATTCTTACCATCCTGTAATAACACTACTGTCACCCATTAAAAAGTCCAATCATACTCTCCAGCTGTCTCTTTTCCATCCTCCCAATCAATCCAAGGAGACAATGGGCCAGACATCGCTCCCGAAATAACCGAGGAGCTCAACGGCACTCTCAGTTTTTAGTGGTGAATTGAAGGAGCAAGTTCCCACGTTTGCACATGTGCAGTAAAATGCGGAAATCGAGAACTTGCTCATCGTGATTCGCCAGCGATATGACAGCTTTGAATTCAAGGGCCATCGCACGCTGCAATCAGAGAAATCATTGAAAAAGCGCAAACTGCTTACCTACCCAGCTGGAAAGTAACTTGATTGGCACCCCATCCACCACCCTAAACATTCACTCCCTTCACCACCGGTGCAATGTGGCTGCAGTCTGTACCATCCACAGGAAGCACTGCAGCAACTCGCCAAGGCTTATTCGACAGCACCTCCCAAACCCGCGACCTCTACCACCTAAAAGGACAAGAGCAGCAGGCACATGGGAACATGGGAAAAGCATTTGGACAGTTACATGGGTAAGATGGGTATAGAGGGATATGGGCCAAGTGCAGGCAATTGGGACTAGCTTAGTGGTATAAACTGGGCGACATGGACATGTTGGGCCGAAGGGCCTGTTTCCATGTTGTAACTTCTATGATTCTATGATTCTAACAGCACCTGCACATTCCCCTCCAAGTCACACACCATCCCGACTTGGAAATATATCGTCGTTCCTTCATCGTTGCTGGGTCAAAATCCTGGAACTCCCTTCCTAACAGCACTGTGGGAGAACCGTCACCACACGGACTGCAGCGGTTCAAGAAGGCGGCTCACCACCACCTTCTCAAGGGCAATTAGGGATGGGCAATAAATGCTGGCTTCGCCAGTGACGCCCACATCCCATGAACGAGTAAAAAAAAATTATGTCACCGAACAGGCCTAAACTAAGTTTTAACAGTGTAGTTAGTCTTAATGACTGCCAAACAACCAAAAATTAGCCTTTAAAAGTGCGGAGTCTCATGTTACTCCTTATTTTAATAGTTTTTGGTTATTAAAAAAATTTTAAAATTTAAAAATTGAAAAACATTCTTTTTTACTTTTCCCTTCTGTCGTTTTAATTCAATTATTTCTTTGACTTTTTATTTAAAAAATTATTATTTTTTTTATTTATAATGACATCCAGAATACTGACTTTAAATGAATGACGTCTGCTTGCCTGCTTGAGCAATGCAGCCTGAATCTGTGGACGTGACTTCTTTTCCTGACAGATTTTGTGGGCGCGTCTTCTCCTCACAGACGTTTCTAGCCGTGCGGCAACTCACGCTGCTCAGGGGCTGGGTTGACAGCGCACATTTTGTTTAAAGTTCAAATTCAAGCAATTCGACGCCACAGAGCCCGCAGTAAGTATTGTCATTAATTAAATTTGCAGGAGCCACTCTGCGCGTTTCTGGCCCAGTCTTCCAATAGCTAGCATCATTTCTGCAACTTCTTCATACCATTTATGTGGAATCCATATTTCATAAACTCAAATCCGTGTACCTGAATAGAACTAGTCTACACATCCTTAGGTGGCTTCATCCAAACTCTAAAAAGGAATGGATAAAGCAGCAGCCTAGTCTATCATTCATAAGTAAAGCTTTTTTGGTACAATGAGCACAATGCTGATGTTAATTAAAGGACTAGACCTTGCTCTCTCAGATTGTGTGGTGCACAGTTCACAATCTACAATATATAAAAGGAAATTGCTATTAGAAAAGAAAACCTGTCTCTTCCTTAGTGTATCTCCAATGTAAAACTATCTGATTCATAACTAGCCCTCTGATCTTTCTCATTCCTTGAACTATTGTTTGCACAAGGTGGTACTGACGTTCAGTATTAAGCTTTTCTCCATGTCATAAATTTCAAGTTGCACAGGAATAAAAGAATGTTTTAAGCTGCAATTCACAAGATAATTACAGAAGACGTAGGCCATTCATCAATCCCGAGAGATCCTGAAGTCCCCCCATTTCAGTATCTAATTGTTTAATAAAAGATACCAGGGTTTTTGCTTCCACTGCTCTTCCTGGAAGTCGATTCCCTGTATTGATCACTTTGCGTGAAGAAGAATTTCCTGTCATCATTCCTAAATTTCCTTATACTAGGTTGAACCTGTATCCCCTTATCCTACTCAAATTTTGAAGTAATATTCTGGATTTGTCATTTAATTAACTATTTTATACACCTCTAAAATATTACATTAGAGACACCACCCTTACAGGATGAAGAGCCCAGGTCTCTTCAGTCTTTCCCAATAACTCTGATCTTTGGCACTAACAATCAGCCCCATCACTCTTCCCTGCACTGTCTCTCGCACTTGAATGTCTCCCTTGTATCTCATTGACCAGAACTGAATTTCATTGATCTCTTACTTTGCTATCATCTGCATATATGAACGCCTTTGCATTGAATTCCTGAATCGAAGTCATTTATCATTGTTACCTACCCTTTAGCCAATTTATTATCCAGTCACAGCGTCTACCTTGAATTCCTACATTTTTAAAATTTAACCAATAGTCTTTTATGTGGAATTTAATCAATTGGCTTTTTGAAATCTAGGTCCACCATCTCTGAGGGTTTTCTACAGTCCACTTGAGTTGTCCCCTCCTCAAAGAATTCAAGAAGTTTGGTCAGGCCAGTTCTTGAAGTTGGCTTTGCTGAGTTGTTTGAGACCCAACAACAATAAACATTTGCATTTATATAGCGCCTTTAACATAATAAAATGTCCCAAGGTGTTTTGTTTTGTAAAACTTTGTAAATTTTCTAAAAATGTGATTTAAAATGTAATTTAAAATTAGGGTGAGGTTAAGAAGTCTATGAATAGAAAAAGGCACCCACCATATAGCCCCAGCACTGATCCCCGTCGCACCAAGCTGCTGACTACTTGCCATGTCAGTGTAGCTGCATTCACAACCACTCTTTGCTTTTTCAGATTTAAACCAATTTTCAATCCACCTCAGGAACTTGCCTCTTATTCCATGCCTCCCTACTGTGTGAACTAATCTCTTTTTTGCACACTATCAAATGTCTTGTTGAAATATAAATGTCCTAGCTAGCAGCCATCAGCATCTCTGATTTTAAAAAAAAATCTGGTCATTTATCTCATTGCTGCTTGTGGGTCCTTGCTACATGCAAGTTGGCTGCCACATTTTCCTATATCACAATAGTGACTACACTTCTAAAAGTATTTCATTGGCTGTAATGCACTTAAGGATGTTCTGAGGTCATGAAAGGTGCTATATAAATTCAAGTTGTTCTTTGTTTACATTGTATGTCCTTATTTTTAAAGGTTTAATTTTATATGGAACATTCTGATTGAGAATACTTGAGGGAGAACGATACCAAAGCCTTATCCTGGAGTATTCCTTTAATAATAAATTAAGAAACAAAAAATATCATATTAATTTTTTTAATGAATTAGAACACCGGGAAATGAAATAAAAGGAATAACGTGAGTTCAGGCTGAATGACTTCTTTAACAGAAGGAAAACAGAACATAATGATATCAATGACATGAATTGCCTCAGAGGAAAGAAAGTGCACAATGTAAGAATACTTCCAGACACTGTTATATTTTTATTTCTGTTCAGCCACTCTTCACACTGAAGAAGCACAATCTGCTTGCAGAAGATGTTTGTCCTTTGTGGCTTGGTCTTTACTGCACTTCCGAGCTTCAGCTATTTCATTTTTTTCCCCGGCTGTCATCTGAGCGTTTGACAGCTGCTAGATCACAAACAGGACCGATGTAGCATAGTATGGGATTTTGTAACATGAGATGTCTTGCTATATTTATTATGTGTCGCTTTGTGGTTTGTGAGAATGTGGTGCTGTTTCTCAGGAAACTCCTGAAAATGATAAATGTGCTGCACAAAGCCAATGTCAGTACCAATAGATTATAGCCCACAGAAACCTCAGAATCTTTTCACGTTGCCATAAGTACCGAAATGAAATCAAAAGGCCGACCCCTTCCACCACAATCCCCTTGTTTACAAAATCACTGCGTGGATCCTGTGATAATTCCAACAGCACAATATCAAAACAAAAGGCAAAGAATTTAAAGAAAATACATTGAAATCAATGTTTGGATGTTGTATACATTTTTTCATAGGACTTCAAGTTAGGAACTTCAAATATGCAAAAAACACAGCAAACATTTAGTAAAACTACTTTCCTAATTTGAATGCAGCAGTTTTTATTAAAAGCAAAGATCATGATTTATTTACTTGATTATCAGATAATTGAGAAACTATCTTGCATTACCTGTCCTTTTGACCTTTCCTAACAGAAGGTTATGGTAAAATTGTATATTGTACAATATCGCCAATGAGAGAACTACGAAAGAGTTTCACTCCGAGTCCAAACCGTCTTACAGTGAATTATTTATAGGATTGTAACTATTTTTTTCTGATAGAGACCAACAGATGTTGCCAACTGAAAAATGACCCCGCCAGTTTTCCAGATTACAGAAAAAAGATCCTGAACTAATTATGTACCCCAAAGACTGAATCTCCAACATCAATGGAAAATAATTTCCTATTACTCTTCCAACAGTTGCTTCAAAATGTGGAAGTGCTTAAATAAATCAAAATGATAAGCTAAGTGGTGGACAGTTGAGTTAAGTTGGAGAACTGGAGTAAGAAAATAGATAAAAAGTGAAAGATTGTGTTCACTATCATCTAAAACTAAAGGATCTCAAGAAGAAATCTTGGGAGTAACAGTATTAACATCATAAGCCTTCATAAAACATGCAGAGTCTGGATCTCGTAAAAAGCCTTGCTAAATATTGACTGAAATCTATATTAAAACTGCCTTTTTCCTAGTGTTGTTTCGGTAACAAGTTTATTACGAGGATGAAAATAATCATGTATGGTGAATGGTGGAAAACCCTCATTTATCACCACTGGTGTAGACACTAAGGAAATCATTTAATATGGTCAATGGACACATCACATTTTCCCTGTCAATCCAGTGAGGTAGGATCACAAATTCTGCTCATCTCCAAAGTAGTGAAAGTGCTTCTCCTGAGAGATTCTTCCAAAGCTTTGCGATCTGAATGCTTCTGAGTGAATGTCCACAAAGCAGTTACCAAAAAAGTTCAAAGTCTTAATTGAATTCAGTCCATAGCAGATGCCATATTGGAGTTACAATCTCTAACTGCACAAGTTATACACCAGAGCACCCTTTTTCATGAGCACTATCAGAAATATTAGAGAACAAATCAGGAGAAAGTTAGGACAAATATTTTCATAAATTCACAGGAATTTGGGTGGGGGGTGGGTTCTATCTTTACTTAGATTTCCATCCATCACCAAGGATTCCATCCACAATGGAGAATTATTGATACTTCGAGCACTTATTGAAATGAGTCAGTAGCTTTACTAAGGTCTGATCATATACTTAAATGGACATATGAACAAATTCAGGTCTGTCATCTATACCTTCAGGCTGGGACCAGTGTCCTGGCAAATCGAATAACTAGGGCTGTAGATAGGGCTTCAAACTAAAAAGGTGGGGGAAGGGTCAGGTGAGGGGGAATTTTATAAATCTAAAGAGAAAAGACAAGGCCATAGAGCAGAGTAGTGATTTGAGTAAAGATAAGCAGAGTGTGACAGGAAGGGACAGAGAGTTTAACAGAAATAGTGTGTCAGCAAATAAGGTCAAAGCAGGGAATAATGGTAAAAAGTTAAAATTAAAGGCTCTTTATCTGAATGCACAAAGCATTCGTAACAAGATAGACAAATTAGTGGTACAAATAGAGATAAATGGGTTTGATCTAATAAACATTACAGAGACGTGGTTGCAAGGTGACCAAGGTTGAGAACTAAATATTCCAGGGTACTTGAAGTTTCGGAAAGACAGAGAGAATGGAAAGGAGGTGGGGTAGTCCTGATGATAAAGGATGTCATAAGGACAGTTGTGAGAAAGGATCTTGGCTCCAAAGATCAGGAAGTAGAATCAGAATGGGTGGAGATAAGAAATAACAAGGGGCAGAAAACACTGGTGGGAGTAGTTTATAGGCCCCTGAACAGTAGCTATGTCATTGGACAGAGTATTAATCAAGAAATCAAGCTTGTGACAAAGGTAATGCAATAATCGTGGGGGACTTTAATCTTCATATAGACTGGGCAAATCAAATTGACAAAGCTAGTCTGGAGGACGAGTTCATCAAATGCATTGTGGGGCCAACCAGGGAACAGGCTATTTAAGATCTTTTATTGTGTAGTGAGATACGGTTAATTAGTAATCTCATAGCAAAGGATGCTCTGGGGAAGAGTGATCATAACGTGATAGAATTTCACATTGAGTTTGTGACTGACATACTGAAGTCCGAAACTATAGTCTTAAACATAAATAAAGCAAATTACATAGGTATGAGGAGCGAGTTGGCTAACGTAGATTGGGAAATTAGATTAAAAGGTATAATGGTAGATTAGCAGTGGCAGACATTTAAATAAATATTTCAGAATTGTCAACGAATATACATTCCATTGAGAAATAAAAACTCCATGGGAAAAGTGAACCATCCGTGGCTAACTAAAGAAATTAAGGATAGTGTTAGATTAAAAGAAGAGGCATATAATGTTGTGAAGATTGGTAATAAGCCTGAGGATTGGGAGAGTTTTAGAAACCAGCAAAGAATGACCAAAAAATTGATAAAAAGAGAGAAAGTAGAATGTGAGAGTAAACTAGCAAGAAATATAAAAAGATTGTAACAGCATCGACAAATATGTAAAAAAAGAACATATGGAATAGAAGAAGGAGTAGGCGACATGGCCCCTGGAGCCTGCTCTGCCTTTCAATCAGATCATGGCTGAACTTTCCTGCCCGATCCCCATATCCCTTGATTCCTATAGAGTCCAGAAATCTGTCTATCTCAGCCTTGAATATATTCATGATGTGGAGATGCCGGTGATGGACTGGGGTTGACAATTGTAAACAATTTTACAACACCAAGTTATAGTCCAACAATTTTATTTGAAAATAACAAGCTTTCGGAGACTTCCTCCTTCCTCAGGTGAATGTCAAGAAATCCTCGAACCTTTCGCATTTATAAATCACAGAACAATACCTGGTGATTACAGATAGTCTTTCCAACTGCCCGTTGCCAAGGCAATCAAAGTGTTCAGACAGAGAGGTGTTACCTACAGGGCCACCGAATATACAAACAACCAAAAAAAAACAGAGAGAGAGAGAGAGGCAGCAAATGACCCGTGATATTAAAACTCAACAAACTGATCAAGACCTTCGATCCAGACCTTCAAAGCATCCTACGCGCTCTCATCCCACGTACTCCCCGCATGGGAGACTTCTACTGCCTCCCAAACATACACAAAGCCAACACACCCGGACGTCCTATCGTATCAAGCAATGGAACCCTGTGTGAGAACCTCTCTGGATACATCGAGGGCATCCTGAAACCCATCGTACAGGGAATCCCCAGCTTCTGTCGCGACACTACAGACTACCTACAAAAACTCAGTACCCACGGACCAGGTGAACCAGGAACACTTCTCACCACGATGGACGTCTCGGCACTCTACACCAGTATCCCCCACGATGCGACAGCATCAATACTCAACACCAACAACAGCCAATCTCCAGACGCCATCCTACAACTCATCTGCTTCATCCTGGATCACAATGTCTTCACCTTCGATACCCAGTTCTTTACCCAAACACACGGAACAGCCATGGGGACCAAATTCGCACCCCAATACGCCAACATTTTCATGCACAAGTTCGAGCAGGACTTCTTCACTGCACAGGACCTCGAACCAATGCTATACACCAGATACATCGACGAAATTTTCTTTCTATGGACCCACGGCGAAGAATCACGAAAGAGACTACACGATAACATCAACAAGTTCCATCCCACCATCAAGCTCACCATGGACTACTCCTCAGAATCAGTTTCTTTCTTGGACACACGAATCTCCATCAAAGACGGGCACCTCAGCACCTCACTCTACCGCAAGCCCACGGACAACCCCACAATGCTCCAGCTTCCACCCTAACCACGTCAAAGAGGCCATCCCCTATGGACAGGCCCTGCGAATACACAGGGTCTGCTCAGACAAGGAGGAACGCGATGGACACCTACAGACGCTGAAAGATGCCCTAGTAAGAACGGGATATGACGCTCGACTCATCGATCGACAGTTCCGACGGGCCACCGCTAGAAATCGCATAGACCTCCTCAGAAGACTAACACGGGACGCAACCAACAGAGTACCCTTCGTCGTCCAGTAATTCCCCGGAGCGGAGAAACTACGCCATATTCTACGCAGCCTTCAACATGTCATCAATGACGACGAACACCTCGCTATGGCCATCCCCACACCTCCACTACTCGCCTTCAAACAGCCACCCAACCTCAAACAGACCATCGTTCGCAGCAAATTACCCAGCTTTCAGGAGAACAGCGTCCACGACACCACACAACCCTGCCACGGTAACCTCTGCAAGACATGCCAGATCATTGACACAGATACCACCATCACATGAGAGGACACCGCCCACCAGGTACACGGTTCATACTCCTGTAACTCGGCCAACGTTGTCTACCTCATACGTTGCAGGAAAGGATGCCCCAGAGCAAGGTACATTGGCGAGACCATGCAGACACTGCGACAACGGATGAACGGACACCGCGCAACAATCGCCAGACAGGAGGGTTCCCTCCCAGTCGGGGAACACTTCAGCAGTCAAGGACATTCAGCCACCGACCTTCGGGTAAGCGTACTCCAAGGCGGCCTTCGAGACACACGACAACGCAAAATCGTCGAGCAGAAATTGATAGCCAAGTTCCGCACCCATGAGGACGGCCTCAACCGGGATCTTGGGTTCATGTCATGCTACACGTAACCCCACCAGCGAACAAAAGTTATCTGTTTTTAATATAACGGGTCATTTGCTGTCTTTCTCTTCCTTCCCGATGTTTCTATGTTTCTGCCTCTCTCTCTGTTTTCTTTTTGGTTGTTTATATATTCGGTGGCCCTGTAGGTAACACCTCTCTGTCTGAACACTTTGATTGCCTTGGCAACGGGCAGTTGGAAAGACTTTCTGTAATCACCAGGTATTGTTCTGTGATTTATAAGTGCGAAAGGTTCTAGGATTTCTTGACATTCACCTGAGGAAGGAGGAAGCCTCCGAAAGCTTGTGATTTTCAAATAAAATTGTTGGACTATAACTTGGTGTTGTAAAATTGTTTACAATTGAATATATTCAACAACTCAGCATTCACAATCCTCTGGGGTAGAGAATTCCAAAGATTCACAACCCTCTGAGTGAAGAAATTCCTCCTCAACTCAGTCTTAAATGGCCGATACCTTGTCCTGAGACTATGCCCTCTAGTTCTAGACTCACCAGCCATGGGAAACAACCTCTCAGCATCTACCCTGTCAAGCCTCCTCATAATCTTATATGTTTCAATTCGATCACCTCTTATTCTTCTAACTCCAGACAGTATAGGCCCATTCTACTCAACCTTGCCTTAAAGGACAACCCTCTCATCCCAGGAATTATTCGAGTGAACCTTCGTTGCACTGCCTGTAAGGCACATATATCCTTCCTTAGAAAAGGAGACCAAAACTGAATGCAGTACTCCAGGTGAGGTTTCACCAAAGCCCTGTACAATTGCAGTAAGACTTCCTTACTTTTGCACTCCAACCCCCTTGTAATAAAGGCCAACATTCCATTTGCTTTCCTAATTGCTTGTTCTAACTGCATACTAACTTTTTTTGTGTTTCATGTACGAGGACACCCAAGTCTCTATGAACACCATTTGAAAAATATTCTGCTTTTCAATTCTTCCTACCAAAGTGAATAACCTCACATTTCCCCACGTTATACTCCATCTGCCGGAGAGTAGCGAAAGTAAATGTTGGTCCCTTGGAGGTTGAGACAGGAGAAATCATAATGGGGAATAAGGAAATAGTAGAGATGTTGAAGAAATATTTTGTATCTATCTTCACAGTAGAAGACACAAAAAACATACCAGAAATAGTGGGGAACCAAGGGGCAAATGAGAGTGAGGAACTTAAAACTAAAAAGTACTGGAGAAACTAATGCGACTAAAAGCCAACAAATCCCGCGGACTTGATGACCTACATCCTAGGGTTCTAAAAGAGGTGGCTGCAGAGATGGTGGATGCATTAGTTGTGATCTTCCAAAATTCCCTGGATTCTAGAACGGTCCCAGCAGATTGGAAGGTAGCAAATGCAACACCACTATTCAAGATAGGAGGGAGAGAGAAAACAGGGAACTACAGGCCAATTAGCCTGATATCAGTCATCGGGAAAGTGCTGGAATCCATCATTAACAAAATGGTAACAGGGCACTTAGAAAATCATAAAATGATTAGACAGAGTCAACATGGTTTTATGAAAAGGAAATCGTGTTTCACAAATTTATTAGAGTTCTCTGAGGATATAACTAGCAGGGTAGATAAAGAGGAACCAGTTGATGTAGTATATTTGGATTTTCAAAAGGCATTCGATAAGGTGCTACATAAAAGGATGTTACACAAGAAAAGGGCTCATGGGGTTGGGGTGAATATATTAGCATGGATAGAGATTTGGTTAGCAGACAGAAAACAGAGAGTAGGGATAAATGAGTCATTGGCAGGCTGTAACTGGTGGGGTGCCGCAAAGATCAGTGCTTGGGCATCAGCTATTTGCAATCTATATTAATGACATAGATGAAGGGACCGAGTGTAATGTATCCAAGTTTGCTGATGATACAAAGCTAGGTGGAAAAGTAAACTGTGAGTAGGACACAAAGAGTCTGCAAAGGGATATAGACAGGTTAAGTGAGTGGGCAAGAAGGTGGCAGATGGAGTATAATGCGGAGAAATGTGAGGTAGGAAGAATAGAAAAACAAAATATTTTTTAAATGGTGAGAAATTATTAAATGTTGTTGCGAGGAGCGATCTGGGTATCCTCTCACAAGAAACACAGAAAGTTAACGTGCAGCTACAGCAAGCAATTCGGATGGCAAATGGCATGTTGACCTTTATTGCAAGGGGGTTGGAGTACAAGAGCATGGAAGTCTTGCTACAATTATACAGGGCTTTGGCGTGACAATGCCTGGAATACTGTGTACAGTTTTGATCTCCTTATCTAAGGAAGGATATACTTGCCTTAGAGGCGGTCCAACGAAGGTTCACTGGATTGATTCCTGGGACGAGAGGGTTGTCCTATGATGAGAGATTGAGAAAAATGGGCCTATAATCTCTGGACTTTAGAAGAATGAGAGGTGATCTCATTGAAACCTGTAAGGTTCTGAGGGGGCTTGACAGGGTAGATGCTGAGAGGTTGCTTCCCCTGGCTGGAGAGTCTAGAAGTAGAGGGCATAGTCTCAGGATAAGGGGTAGGTCATTTAAGACTGAGATGAAGAGGAATTTCTTCACTCAGAGGGTTGTGAATCTTTGGTATTCTCTACCCAGAGGACTGTCGATGTTGAGTCTTTAAGGCTGAGACAGATAGATTTTTGGACTCGAGGGGAATGAAGGTATATGGGGATCGGGCTGGAAAATGGAGTTGAAGTCGAAGATCAGCCATGATCTTATTCATAGAATCATAGAAAGTTACGGCACAGAAGGAGGCCATTCGGCCCATCATGTCCATGCTGGCCGATAAAGAGCTAACCAGCTTAATTTCACTTTCCAGCAATGATCTCCAGAAAGCTGGCGGTGAATTTATATGTCCATCCCATGGCCTTCAGTTTCTGGGCCGTTAAGAAGACCTGATCAACAGATCGTGGAATCATCCCCTTGGTCTCACATGTAAAGTCATCAGGTCCTTCCATTGTAAACGTCTTCCCACTGCCTGTTTGCCCATAAGCAAAAATGCATACATTGTATCCATCCAAGGCAGACTGGACTAGCTGAGAGATTTCTTCAAATATATCTTCCTTATCTTGGCCCGTAGCCCTGTAGGTTACTGCACTTCAAGTGCACATCCAAGTACTTTTTAAATGAGTTGAGGGTTTCTGCCTCTACCACCCTTTCAGGCAGTGAGTTCCAGACCCCCACCAGCCTCTGGGTGAAAAAATTTTGCCTCCGCTCCCCTCTAATCCTTCTACCAATCACTTTAAATCTATGCCCCTGGTTACTGACCCCTATCCACTCTATCTCGTCCCATCACAATTTTATATACCTCAATTAAATCTCCCCTCAGCCACCTTTATTGCAAAGAAAACAACCCCAGCCTATCCATTCTTTTCTCATAGCTAAAATTCTCCAGCCCTGGCAACATCCTTGTAAATCTTCTCTGTACCCTCTCTAGTGCAATCACATCTTTCCTGTAATGTGTTGACCAGAACTGTACGCAATACTCAAGCTGTGGCCTAACCAATGTTTTATACAGTTCCAGCATAACCTCCCTGATCTTATATTCTATGCCTCCGCTAAAAGAGGATAGTATCCCATATGCCTTTTTAATCACCTCATCTACCTGTCCTGCTACCTTCAGGGATCGGTGGACATGCACTCCAAGGTCCCTCACTTCCTCTACACTGCTCCGTATCCTCCCATTTATTGTGTATTCCCTTGCCTTGTTTGCCCTCCCCAAATGCACACTTCTCTGGATTGAATTCCATTTGCCACTTTCCTGCCCACCTGACCAGTCCATTGATATCTTCCTGCAGTCTACAGCTTTCCTCCTCACTATCAACCACATGGCCAATTTTTATATCATCTGCAAACTTCTTGATCAAGCCCTCCACATTCAAGTCCAAATCATTAATATATACCTCGAAATGCAAGGGACCCAGTACTGAGCCTTGCGGGACCCCACTGGAAACAGCCTTCCAGTCGCAAAAACACCCGTCAACCATTACCCTTTGTTTCCTGCCACTGAGCTAATTTTGGATCCAACTTGCCACTTTCCCTTGGATCCCATTGGCTTTTACTTTTTTGACCAGTCTGCTATGTGGGAACTTGTCAAAAGCCTTGCTAAAATCCATGTAGACTACATCAAATGCGTTACCCTCATCGACCCTCCTTGTTAGCTCCTCAAAAAATTCAACCAAATAAGTCTGACACGACCTTCCCTGAACAAATCCATGCTGACTGCCCTTGATTAATCCGTGCCTTTCTAAATGATGATTTAAGCTGTCCCTCAGAATTGATTTCAATAATTTGCCCACCACCAAGGTTAGACTGACTGGCCTGTAATTACTCGGTCTATCTTTTTCTCCCTTTTTAAACAACGGTACAACGTTAGCAGTCCTCCAATCCTCCGGCACCACACCTGTAGCCAGGGAGGATTGGAAAATGATGGTCAGAGCCTCTGTTATTTCCTCCCTTACTTCTCTTAGGAGCTTGGGATACATTTAATCCGGGCCTGGTGATTTATCTACTTTCAAAAATGCTAAATCCTTTAATATTTCCTCTCTCACTATGTTTATCCCATTTAATATTTTACACTCCTCCTCCTTAACTACAATCCCTGCACCGTCTTCCTCTTTTGTGAAGACAGACTCAAAGTATTCATTAAGAACCATACCCACATCTTCCGCCTCCACACATAGTTTACCTTTTTGGTCGAATGGGCCCTACTCTTTCCTTAGTTATCCTTTTGCTCTTCACCTATTTAAAAAACATTTTTGGGTTTTCCTTAATTTTACTTGCCAGTATTTTTTTATGCCCTCTCTTTGCTTTCCTAATTTCCTTTTTAATTTCACCCCTGCACTTTCTATACTCCTCTCGGCTTTCTGCAGTATTGAGCTCTCGGTGTCTGACATAAGCTTTCCTTTTTTGCCTTATCTTACCCTGTATGCTCCTTGTCATCCAGGGGGCTCTAGATTTGGCAGTCGCACCCTTTTTCTTTGTGTGAACATGTTTACTCTGAACCCCTTGAATCTCCCCCTGAACAAGTTAACTTTGAACGGTTCAACCAGCATTTCTGACCTTAGTCGTGGCAAAAGTTCTCACAGCTTTCTCTTGAAAAAACATACTGTGCTCCCAGCTTTCCTGTTTCAAAAAAACCTCTCCAGTAGCTTTTGTCCTAGCCCCCATCTAGTTTCAATCTATTCACAACCAAAAAAAATCAAAGGTTTTCCAATACAATGCATTTGGTATGTTACTTATTCACTGTCTATGGGCAAATAACACTAAAGCTAGCTCACGAGCATCTTAACTTCTGATAGACCCAGCCTCTCTTTAAAAAGTGTCTGAAAACACTAGAAAAATTGCTAAACCATTCCTGAAACATGACTAGGTAGCAAGAGTAAGGAAACAACTCATCAATAAAGGGCATATATTTAAGTCACATTAAGTACCTTTTTGGGACAGCTAAAAAAAAGAACTTTCACTCTTTCCCATCACTTAGATCATTTATCGATATATTATGGGGCATTGTATCAAGCTTCAAGAAAAAAACCTGTGCTGCCCACTTACGGAATAATGTTATCCACTACAGGCCTATTGTACTGCAGTTCTCCTAGCAGCTGAACATAATGCAGAGAAAATTACTGCCCTTACAGGCCATGTGCAGAAAAGTCTGTTGATATGTTTACAGGCATCAAAATATTGCATTATAGTTTTACAATTCTTACGGTGGCTTGTGTTTGTGTTAGTATGTTCTATCTATAAAACTTTGTGAATGTACTACTGTATAAATCATATGCCACTATTTTAGCACGTAGTAGCATTCTGTGTATTTTAAAAGTTATCGCGACATAGGTAGTGCTCACATTTTCTATCATTGGTAGCAAATGTGATTAAAATATCTCGCGATCCCCTCCCCACTGATTAACAAACATATGCAACATTATCTACATGATAAACCATTATAGAATAGGTTTACTCATTTGTAATTGGCCCAAGGTTTGATTTGGTGATAACGGTTGCATCAATACTGCAGCCGTTTGGGAGGGTCAGGTGGTACAAAGTATAGCCAGGCATGGCGGCTTCAATAGGGGGAGATATCACCAGCCATCAGCTAAGTTTCAGTCAAAGCCAGGATGCCAATGTAATCATTCACAATAAGATGATGCACAACAAGGGTCTTGTTCACGACTGAATGGCCATTCTAAAGGAAAATGCAAGTGAGATGATTATTAATCCCGTCAGCGTCCATAGGGGCATCGGTGAGCGGGTGGAGTTTGGTGAGGTTCGCTCCAAGCAGGCACACTGGATGCAAAGGTCAGCCAAAGGAGAGGATGTAACAGTTGGGGTTGCTGCTTGTAAGGAGGCAATAACAGGTGCCTCTTTGGGCCCTTCAGAGAATGCCGAGAGAGGCATATATATAGTCGCTGTCTTCTTATTCAAAGGGGATTCAAGCCTAGTACAGCAGCAGAAGAGTAGGAAGGTAGAGGAATAGTGATGGGTCAGGATAGGTATTGGGGAGCGGGGGAAGACAAAGTACATGAGAGGGGAGAAATGAAATGTGGCATGACTGGATCAAAGAAAGGGTAGGAAATAAAAAAGAAGAGCCTGTGAACAACCAAGAGGGGATAAAAGAAGAGTGATAGAAGTAATGGGCTTGGGTCCTGAGCTGCAACCAAAATATGCATGCGAATAGACACAAAGGTAATTCAGGTTATATCGGCAAGGCAGAGATTAGGAGAGACAAATTCTGGCCATAAACAGAGGACAGGGAGAAGACAATATGAGAAAGTTCAAAGTTCAAGTCGAAGGAACTGTGCTGAGATGAAGTGTACTTTAAGATAGAGTGGATGCTGCTTCGAGTGCCCATAAACCAGTGTCCAGGTCTGGAGACAGTTGTGGAGCAGGAGTGGATCCAGGAGCTGTTCGAGAGGCAGAGTATCTGTAGATAAGGCATCAGCTTTGGGTCAATGGTAGCAATCTCATTTCTGAGTCAGAAGGCCGTGGATTCAAGTCCCACTCCAGAGATCTGAACACATAAGCTAGACTGACACTTCAGTGCAGTACAGAAGGAGTGCTGCACTATTGGAGGTGCCGTCTTCTGGATGAGATTCCCCACCTGTCCTCTCAGGCGGACATAAAATATCCCATGGCACTATTCAAAAGAAAGCAGGGGAGTTCTCATGGTATCCTGGCCAATATTAATCCGTCAACCAACATCACTGAAACAGATTATCTGGTCAATATCTCATCGCTGTTTGTGGAAATGTTTGTGCAAATTAGCTGCCACATTTCCCTACATTACAACAGTGACTACACTTCAGAAAATACTTTATTGTCTGTAAAGCGTTTTGGGATATTTTGAGGTCATGAAAGACACTATATAAATACAAGTTCTTTCTTTCTGCTGTTGGAGCCTGCTCAGTGGAATCAGAGGGCCAAGGAGGAGTAGCGAGTCAACCCTGAGCCAGCAAATGTTGATCCAGGGTTTGGGAGGAAGTGCACAGTGGTCTCAGTGTTAGCAATATGCACCTGCAGATTGGGTAAACCATCAGAGGATCCTATCAGCAGGAGCAACGGGAATTAATTCTAGGGAACTCGAGAGGGTGAAAGGTAAATCCGTAGGATCATTGCAAACAAGGTCAAAAGGAGCAGCTCCAAGAAGGTAAGGAGCACACAAGTTCAGGAACTTGAGGAGCTGGTCCAATCCAGTCCAGCGAAGGACAATGGAGGAGTTCTGAAGGAAGAGTGGAGCAGAGCGGTGTCAACGGCCATGCGAAGCAGCAGATAATTCAACAGCGGTGGAAACCACCAGGAACTGATCAGTGCTAACTCAGCATGCAATAGAATAATCACAACAGAGGAGCAGAAAAGTAGGCCAAGTACAGGAACAGGGGCAATCCAGCAGAGTACACCATCTCAGTAGAAGATGACAGTGAAGGTGAAGGTCACAGTAAAGCCCGAGCCAGTGGAGAAATGGAGTTCAGCCCAGGAGAAAGTGGATTTCTGACCAGACCCAACACAACCACAGAGAAGCCACAGGCTTTGCTTTTTCAGGGAAGCAATGACAAAATTGGTCATTGTGTTCAAATCTGACCTGCAGGTAACTCCCACCACTAGGAATATTGCCAGTAGCCCAGTCACCCCATCCTGAACTATTGTCTGATTTTAAGCTACCACAGGGAACATCAGCGACATCAGTCAATCCACAGTGCAGAGATGAATCAAGCAGAGCACTGATGTGTTGTTCATAAGGCCACACTTTTATAATTTTACCCCATGAAACCTGGCAGTAGAATGACAGAGCCTTGCAATTTTTTTCATACCACAGAGTTCCCCAAAGTGCTACAGACAATCCCATGGCCTTCATAAATTGCACGACTCCATCATAATGCAGGTGGTCAGTGTCAGCTTCCCAGGCAGCAGACTCGGTGCCTTCATCTTCAGCCAATCTTTTGTACCTTGGCTGTGTGAAAACCGAGGTTGGCCTCTTTAGCCTTAATATTAATGCAGCCCCAAACATACAGTGAAACCCATGCAGCCACCAGGATCATTATTGAACACACAATAGTTATCTTGAAACAATGCATGATTTACAATGCTGCCCATTAGATTCACCAAAAACTATTGTGGTCTGCCGCATCCTGTAAAACTTTGCCATCCAGAGAGGCCTAACAATGGAGCTGGTGAGGAAGCAAAGGCCCACCTGCAGCCAAGGGCAGATCAAGATCGTGGCAATCAGTCAGAAGATATCCCAGCTGAAACACTGCGACAGGTAGCAAGAGTCATACCGCAGGCTCTTTTTGAGAGAGACCTTCAGCTGAATGCCACATCTGCCCTATGCATTGACAGACCTCTCCATCATATGCATCATGCAATGGCCCAAAACACGTCCATTGTCCTCTCCATTAATTCAACTGTCAAGGATGCTAGTCCTTTGATTTGCAGAAACCTTATAACAAAGACCACCTACTTCCATCTCTGTCCTCACTGACCTACATAGTTCCTGGTCCCCCAACACCTTAACTTCAAAATTCTCATCTTTGTGCTTAAATCTGTCCTTGGCCTTGTCCCTCCCTATCTCAGTTACCTTCTGCAGTGCTACAACTCCTCCTAAATTCTCCATTCCTCTGACTCTGGCCTCCTATGCATCTCCCACCTCCTTTTGCTCCACTATTTGGGAGGTATGCTTTCTGCCGCCTATCTGAGGCTCTGGAATTCCTTCTCCAAACCATTCCAGACCTCCACCTCTTCTCCTCCCTAAAACCCACCTCCTTGACCAAGCTTTTGGTCACCTCTCCTAATCTTTCATTCTTTAGCTCAGCAGATATTTTTTCCTTGCACGAACGTGAAGTACCTTGGAACACCTTTCTGTGTTAAAGGAATTATATAAATGTAAGTTATCGTTGTGTAGGCAAACATAGCAACCAACCAGTGCACAGCAAGGTTCCACAAACAGCAAATGAAATTAATGATCAGTTAATCTGTTGTTGATGATGTTAGCTGAAGGGGAACTGTTGGCCAGGGGACAACTCATCATCTAAAGGCCACGGAATCTTGTACGTGCACTCGAACAAACAGACTTGGCCTGACTTCTGGAGTGCGGCTTGAATGCACAACCTTCTGACTCAGAGACGAAATTACTACTAACTGAGCCAAGCTGACACCAAGCAATACATGCTTATGTTCCTATTTAGTCAGTGGAGGATACTATACAACAACTGCATTGTACTCAGAGAGCTAAGTGACTAGGAACCTAAAGTATAGCTTAGTGACCATGCACATAGCAATTGGATTTCATTTCTTCCATTTCACAGAAGAAAGTTGAGGGGGTAACCATCATCAAGTATCTGCTACCCCAGAATAGAACAAAGTTCTGAGTTCAAACGTTCCATTCTTATTCTAGACCTGAGTATGGATGAAGAAACAGGTCACAGCAGGAACTGAAATGACCACCTGGTAGGCAGCAATAGGCTTTCCCCTTGTGATTCAGTATTAAATATGTTAGGGTCGTGTTTCCACCTGAGAACAAATCGGGAAATTGCACCCAAAACGCACTTGAAATTGCGCTGGTTAGGTTACACCTAAAGTTTCCGCTAAAATTCATTAGCATAATAACTTAAAATTTTCGTTGAACCAGCGCAATCGGGCAGCATAATCCAACGTAATCGTTTCTTTTTTCTTTCCATTAAAAAGTATTCCTTGATATTATTTAAGAGTGGTAACCTGGTGCAGTTTAATTAATACAGCTGCAAATGGGTTTGTCACCAAAAATAAGCATTTTTCATAAGAGTGTCCAGTCCTCCACCTGTGAGTAACCTGATTGAAAATCACTGATAATGACTTAACAAACTAGACTGAACCATTTATTAGTTTCATTGGTCTATATAGCCAGTTTCTTAGTAAATTTAATTCTTTTTGATTTAAAAAAACTTTTAAAACGTGCCTACTAGTGCCTGTGTGCCCAACAAAATGCACACAATTTGAAGCACCTTCCCAAATCGGTGCAATCTCACAATTTTGATCTGGAGGCGTGACCAATATTGTGGGTGGGGCCTGATTCGAGTGAGTTGAACCTTGAATCAGCGTAAAAGATCACGGAAAACACGAACGTAAGCGGTTTTGGGCGTAACTCACTTATGTTTAAAATTCCCCGATCTTTTGCGCTGGCTCGGCCGATTCCACCCGGATAGTGCTGATATAATGAAAGGAAACGAGCAGAAACTCGGCCCCATTGTGTTTCACAATTTGCAGAAGTATTTTGCATGAAGATTTTCAGAGCCGTGTCATCAGAATGTAAGGGCCCGATGTTACCAGGGCTGCGGGTTCTCGGCGGGGGGGCTATCAGGCGTGTGGGTAACGCGCCCGGTGAAATCAGTCAGCCACCCACGCGATCGTAGCCCAGTTGGATCCACTTACCTTCTCCTCCGGGTTCCCCACTGCTGATCTGCGCGTCGGGCGGGCTGCGCATGCGCAGTAAGATCTGTCAGCTGGAGGAGCTCTATTTAAAGGGGCAGTCCTCCACTGACAGATGCTGCAACAAATAGAAAAAATTACAGCATGGAGCAGCCCTGGGGGAAGGCTGCTTCCAGTTTAATGTTGCCTCACTCCAGGTATCATTAGATGGGGTGAGGAGGAGGGGGAGGACAGAGATCTTCCCACCGGTGGGCGGGAGGAAGCGGCCTGCCTCTGCCACCAGGAAGGTCTGGCTCGAGGTGGCAGAGGAGGTCACCTGTACCACCAACATATCGCCCACCTGCATACAGTGCAGGAGGCGCTCCAATGACCTCAATAGGTCAGCCAAAGTGAGTACACTTACTCTTTCCCCTACACTCCGTCTGCCACATCACCGCCCCCACCCCACATCTCCTTCTGCAATGTCAACACTACTCTGTCACATCACCCCTCATACCCACTCAAACCTCATCCTCATCTTACCTGCACCTACTCACCTCGCCAGTACTCATCCCGCCACTACCACTCAACCCAATCCTCATACAATCTCATGGCTCCATCTCATACTCACCCTCTCATGCATCTCTTTCACAGCCAGCCTCACTCAACCTGCCACTACCTGTGCTGCAGCCACAGGGCATGCATCACATATATGCAGTAGGAAGCGTAAGGCAAACGTGTCGTGAGCATGAAGGGGATGCACAAGGGTGTTTGTGGGTTTGTCATGGTTGTTACTTATATTGAATTTCTGACCAACTCACATTACATATTATATTGGCACCACTACTGCCATGGCTTCGTGAATCTTGTCTGGTTTGTGCAATAATGCCCTCTCCTGAGGATCACTATGAAGACCCACAACTGATGCCACCCATTGTGTCACTGCAGAGTGGGTGTAGGTGTATTTGCAGGGCTCTTTTGTGCAGACGGCTGAGAGACGTCAGCGATGTCCCCGGTGGCACCCTGGAAGTATGCGGAGGAGAAGTTGTTGAGGGCAGTGGTGACTTTGACAGCGACCTGTAAGAAGATGGTGCTCGGGCCAGCCAGGAGCAGCTTGGCATGAAGGAGGCTGCAGATGTCCACGACTACATGTCGAGTGACTCTGAGCCTCCGTGTGCACTGCTGCTCAGAGAGGTCCAGGAAGCTGAGCCTCGGTCTGTGGACCCTGTGGCGAGGGTAGTGCCCTCTGCGACGCATCTCTCTCTGCGGTAGCCCTCCCTCCTGCTGTGCAGATGGATGTGTCACAGCACTCTGTTGTGGAGCTCCACGTGTCAGAGGTGGACGGCGTGGATGGCGAGTCTGGTGAGGCTGGTGATGCTGTTCGCCCTCCGAGGAGCCCATGACTGCAGCTACGGCGGCCCCCATCCGGAAGATGTACATCTGAGGGGGTCCGCAAGGTAGGTACATGTGTCTGGACCCTGGGGTAAGTGTTCAAGTTGGTGACTTTGACTGTCAGGAGGAGGGTGGTGGAGGCCAAACTTTGTCCCAAGTGACAGAGTGGCCTCCTGCAATGGGTGAGGGTCTCCCCCCACCACCTGTCAAATGGACCTTTGCAGCTGCCACAGGTCCATTTGAACTGGGAGTGTTTCCCCCAGTGTGGAAAAGAGTCCCAGTTTGCTCTAAAATCCCACCCCTCCTCACATAATCCCTTAATCAGGTCAGTTAATGACCTGAACAAGCAAAATAAACAGCTTCAAGTGGAACCCCGCTGGCTTTAATTGCCTGCGGGATTCCCACCAGCGGGGGCTGCGCGCGCACGCCGGCGCGTCAGTGGGGAACCCGGAAGTGGGCGGGTTGGAGTCGGGCTCCCGACCCACTCCGGGATTCTCCGATTTTCGGAGCCCCCCCGCCAGGAACGCACCCAATAGCGGGTGCTAAAATGACACCCTAAATGTTTTTTTTAATTTTATACACTTATTACGTTTCCTACAGAACCTAATTTTGCCTTCCTCTCAAAAAACTTTACTTCAGAAATCAAATCTCCTCACCGCTCCACTCAGTATTGTGATATTCATAAAACTTTATCCCAGTTAATGCGTTGTACGTCCAATCTGACGATGGGCGTATTCCAGTCTGGGCAAGAAAGTGTTTCCAGACCTATGTCTGTGTTGCTCCAAAGGTGGCTGCCTGAGGTGACTCATGCTTTGCTTTTCCTTCACTCTTGGAAAGTATTTTGACTTCTGTCAGGAGCTGAAGATTGGGAACTCGCTTTGTCGGGAATCAAAGGTGCAAATCCTTGTCTTGCCTTCAAAAGACTTTTTAAAATACTATTTTTTTTGCAAGTGAAGAATAGCATAAACAGTTAAGGTATAACAAGAATTACACACTCAGCTCATATATGGTATTCAAAGGATGGTAAATTAAATATGCCAATATTCTAAGGTACAGTTCCAGTATGAATTGACTTCCTTATAGTTCTAAGTCTGGAAAAATTTTGGAATAGTTGTATCAGTTGATATTGTGCCAACCCATACTAATCCAAAAGAGTTTAATCAGTCATTGAATGTTTCGTGGTGGATGTCACAGATTGGAGGAATGGTAAAATGAAAATGAAAAAATAATCTTGCCTGACAAGAAAATGAACAATTTCACTCCTTGGAATGCATCTTCAGTGTACTGATGAATGCTGACGTTTTCACCAGCATATCAGAACAGACCAGATTCTGTTTTCCATCTATTTCACAGGAAATCGAACTCTTTTCAAATCGTTATGACATTTTCTTGGGATTACCCCTGTTTTGTGAGATCACCAGAATCCTGCAGAAATATGTGGATTGCATTTGTACCCCTTATTGAAATGCTGCAATGAGAGACCATGCTGTATATAATCCACAGAATGACAATAAACTAGTAAGTGTAAGTAAAAAAATAAGTTACTAATTATTAATTAGATAGTCTTTGGTTTGCATTGAGTGATTAATAGAAGGCATGTTATGATCCTTCGTACTTAGATGTCTTTAATGATGTGGAAGAGACTGTGCAATCATACTGTGGATGGCATTTAGGATTCATACAATAGGGAAAAGTACATGGAGAATAGAAATATTTGCAGAATTTAGGTTCATGGGCAGTGTATGCTGATAAGATTAATTATTGCAGGATATTTATTAGTTCAGGATTTACCGCCAGCTGTGCGATGTGCACACGTGGTGAGCCGACACCTTTAGCAGGGATTTCATGCACTTTCGAAGCAGCTTTACAATACTGTAATGTCTTTTTCTTGTTCTAGACTCCCTTATTCTAATTATATTCTAACAATAGAATATTAGTTGTTTGTAATTTTTTTCAATATTAATTTTATCATTTTGTTTACAAAGTAAAAATGAGAACATTGCAAGCTAATTATACGGTCTGTGATGCCCGTTTAGTGTACCTTCCGTTCAGTCTTTGTTTTATGATGTTACATTGGCCCACCTCTTGTACCAAATCCTTATCAGTAAATTCATTGGAGCTCAGCATCATACACTTTTAATCACAGAAGGTGACCATTTCAACTCATTGTGGCCTTTACCGTTTTTAAACTCCATGCTGGAGCAATCTAGTCTTCTCCCAGTTCCCTGATCTTTTCCCATAGCCTTTCATAATTTCAAACACTTCCATTAGATCTCCAATGAATAGTATCATCATAACTATGTCCATATGAATCCACATTGCTCCTTTTCCATGCTTCCAGTATCCTTTCTATAATGAGATGTCCAAAACTGCACAAAGTATCCCAACTATAGCTTAACTGATGCCGTGTTCGAGTTCATTACCTGCATTCAGTGCCTATATTGTTTAGTTTCCCACTTGCCCTCATTCTGCCTGCAGTCTTGATTTTTAAAGATCTGAATATCCACATTCTGAACCTCCACTCAATGAGAATTTTGCCATATAGGATTTAATTCCATTCTTCACTCTTTTTATCCCAAAATGTAACATTTAATATTTGTCCTAAAAGAAAATACTTCTGTGTCACTGAAAGAGTAATAAAAAAGCATGGATTTTGTCAAAAATATAAATAAATTAAACTTCATAAACAAAAGGAATATTCCATTTATTTTTTAGTGGAAATGTCTTTATCCTAGGGATATTTTATACTTATTTCAATTCAAGTAAAACTGTGTGATGGATTCTTAATTTTCAAAGATTCTGAAATTGAAATCTGCAGTATACACCGAGTGCAGCTCCTTAAAATCAGTTGATACAGGAGAATGTGCATCACCACTTCTTTAAAACCAGCAGTTCTGAATGAAATGGGATTTTGCATATCTATTAAAGCACGATTCTGGTATTGTTCGAAAGAGTGAATTTGGCACGACAAACACTTCTGTTCTGACCCTTGAAAAATCACCTTAGGGAACATACCTACCGTATAATATTTCTTGTGGGGAGTCACACTTGTGCAGATGCACAGTGGTAGCTTTTCCAGAAGATGGAAGGTTGACATACCTACATGAAAGATGACAGATAAATCTACACACCCATATGCTGCTCTAGGGGATGTCACTATACACGTTGATATAACATTGAAATGCTAAATTGAAAAGGCAAAAAACCTGCTTCAATTTCATTATTTAGAGCTCTCTTTTGGAGGCACGTGCTTGTAACCCTAGCAGTGCTGTGTTACAACAAGCAACTGATCAGGTTCTGCAGACACTGGGTATGGATACAGTCATTGGCTCTAGTCTTACACCAGCAAGTTTCAAATAGAAGCTAGAGTCTGAAACTTAAATAAAGTCAATGACATAGGAATGAGGGGCGAGTTGGCTAAGGTAGATTGGGAAATTAGATTAAAAGGTATGACGGCAGATGAGCAATGACAAAGATTTAAAGAAATATTTCAAAATTCTCAACGTATGTACATTCCATTGAGAATTAAAAACTCCACGGGAAAAGTGATCCATCCATGGCTAACTAAAGAAGTATTAGATTAAAAGAAGAGGCTTATAATGTTGCAAGGATTGGGAGGGTTTTAGAAATCAGCAAAGGACGACCAAAAAATTGATAAAAAGGGAGGAAATGGAATATGAGTAAACTAGCAAGTTATATAAAAACAGATTGTAAGAGCTTCTACAAGTACGTAAGGAAGTATAAAAGGAAACGGGCAGCGAAATTAAAACGTTGGTCCCTCAGAGGCGCAGACAGGAGAAATTATAATGGGGAATAAAGAAACGGCAGAGACAGTAAACGAATATTTTGTATCAGTCTTCATAGTAGAAGATACAAAAAGCATTCCAGAAATAGTGGGGAACCAAGCGGCTAATGAGTGTGGAACATAAAGTAATTATTAGCAGTAAAGAAAAAGTACTAGAGAAACTAACAGGACTAAAAGCTGACAAATCCCCTGGACTTGATGGCCTACATCCTAGGGTTTAAAAGAGGTGGTTGCAGAGATAGTGGATGCATTCGATGTGATCTTCCAAAATTCCCTAGATTCTAGAACGGTCCCAGCGGATTGGAAGGTAGCAAACGTAATCCCACTATTCAAGAAAGGAGGGAGAGAGAAAACAGGGAATTACAGGCCAGTTAGCCTGAAATGCTGGAATCCATTATTAAGGAAGTGGTAACAGTGCATAACATGATGAGGTAGAGGCAATATGATTTTATGAAGGGGAAATCATTTTTAACAAATTTATTAGTGTTTTTTGAGGATGTAACTAGCAGGGTAGATAAAGGGGAACCAGTGGATGTAGTATATTTGGATTTTCAAAAGACATTTGATAAGGTGCCATGTAAAAGGTTGTTACACAAGATAAGGGCTCATGGTGTTTGGGGGGAATATATTAGCATGGATTGAGGGTTGATTTACCAACAGAAAACAGAGAGTCGGGATAAACGGGTCATTTTCAGGTTGGCAGGCTGTAACTAGTGGGGTGTCACAGGATCAGTGCTTTGGCCTCAGCTATTTACAATCTATATTAATGACTTAGATGAAGGGACCGAGTGTAGTGTATCCAAGTTTACTGACGATACAAAGCTAGGTGGGAAAGTAAGCTGTGAGGAGGACTCAAAAAGTCTGCAAAAGGATATAGACAGGTTAAGTGAGTGGGCAAGAAGGGGGCAGATGGAGTATAATATGGAGAAATGTGAAGTTATTCACTTTGGTAAGAAGAATAGAAAAACAGAATATTTTTTAGAAGGTGAGCAAATAATGAATGTTGGTGTTCAGAGAGATTTGTGTGTCCTTGTACAAGAAACACAGAAAATTAGCATGCAGGTTCAGCAAGCAATTAGGAAAGCAAATGGCATGTTTTCGTTTATTGCAAGGGCGTTGGAGTACAAGAGTTAGAAAATCTTGCTGCAATTGTACAGGACTTTGGTAAGACCACACCTGGAGTACTGCGTACAGTTTTGGTCTCCTTATCTAAGGAAGGATAGACTTGCCTTGTAGGTGGTGCAACAAAGGTTCACTAGATTGATT
Organism: Heptranchias perlo; assembly: GCF_035084215.1. Lineage (NCBI taxonomy): Eukaryota > Metazoa > Chordata > Chondrichthyes > Hexanchiformes > Hexanchidae > Heptranchias > Heptranchias perlo. Next base: position 133,008,339 of record NC_090328.1, on the reverse strand, counting down.
CCTGTGATGAGAGGGTTATTCTATGAGGAGAGGGTTATTCTATGAGGAGAGATTGAGTAGACTGGGCCCATACTTTCTGGAGTTTAGAAGAATGAGAGGTAATCTCATTGAAACATATAAGATGCTGAGGGGGCTTGACAGGGTTGATGCTGAAAGGTTGTTTGTCCTGGCTGGAGCATCTAGAACTAGGGTGCATAGTCTCAGGATAAGGGGTTGCCCGTTTAAGACTGAGATGAGGAGGAATTTCTTCAATTAGAGGGTTGTGAATCTTTGGAATTTTCTACTCCAGAGGGCTGAGGATGCTGAGGCATCTCAGGAAATTAGAGATGCATGTAACAAGGGTACTACAGTAATCATGGGTGAATTTAATCTACATACATACTGGCCAAACCAAATTAGCAATAATACTGTGGAGGATGAATTCCTGGAGTATATATGAGATGGTTTTTTTAGACCAGTATGTTGAGCAGCCAACCAGGGAACAGGCTATCCTAGTTTGGGTATTGTGCAATTAGAAGGGGTTAATTAATAACCTTGTTGTGTGGGGTCCTTTAGGGAAGAGTGATCATAACATGATAGAATTCTTCATTAAGATGGAAAGTGAAGTAGCCCAATCCGAAACTAGGGTCCTAAATCTAAACAAAGGAAATTACGAAGGTTGAGGAGTGAGTTGGCTATGATAGATTGGGAAGCTTCATTGAAAGGCATGACGGTGGATAGGCAATGGCTAACATTTAAGGAACGAATGCATGCATTTCAACAATGATACATTCCTTTCTGGCGCAAAAACACAAAGGAAAACAAAAGAAATTAAGGATAGTATTAGATCCAAAGAGGAGTCATATAAAGTTGCCAGAAAAAGTAGCAAGCCTGAGGATTGGGAGCAGTTTAGAATTCATCAAAAAAGGACCAAGAGATTGATTAAGAGGGGAAAAATAGAGTATGAGAGTAAACTTGCAAGGAACATAAAAGTGGACTGTAAAAGCTCCTACAAGTATGTAAAAAGAAAAAGATTAGTGAAGACAAATGTAGGTCCCTTACAGTCAGAAACGAGAGAATTTATAATGGGGAACAAGGAAGTGGCAGAGCAATTAAACAAATACTTTGGTGCTGTCTTCACGGAAGAGGACACAAATAACTTCCCAGAAATGCTGGCAACCAAGGGACTAGTGAGAAGGAGGAATTAAAGGAAATTAGTATTAGTAAAAAAATAGTGCTGGAGAAATTAATGGGATTGAAAGCTGATAAATCCCCAGGGCCTGATAATCTGCATCCCAGAGTACTAAAAGAGATAGCCATGGAAATAATGGATGCATTAGTTGTCATCTTCCAAAATTCTATAGATTATGGAACAGTTCCTGCAGATTAGAGGGTGGCAAATGTAAACCCACTATTTAAAAAAGGAGGGAGAGAGAAAACAGGGAACTACAGACCGGTTAGCCTAATATCAGTAGTAGGGAAAATGCTAGAGTCTATTATAATGGATGTGATAACAGGACACTTAGAAAATATCAACAGGATTAGACAAAGTCAACATGGATTTATGAAAGGGAAATCAAGTTTGACAAACCTACTGGATTTTTTTGAGGATGTAACTGGTAGAATAGATAAGGGAGAACCAGTGGATGTGATTTATTTGGATTTTCTGAAGGCCTTTGATAAAGTCCCACATATGAGGTTAGTGTGCAAAATTAAAGCACATGGGATTGGCGTTAAATATTGGCGTGGATTGAAAATTGGTTAACAGACAGGAAACAGAGAGTAGGAATAAATGGATCTTTTTCGGAGTGGCAGGCAGTGACTAGTGGGGTACCGCAGGGATCAGTGCTTGGGCCCCAGCTATTCACAATATATATCAATGATTTGGATGAGGGAACCAAATGTAATATTTCCAAGTTTGTTGACGACACAAAACTAGGTGGGATCGTGAGTTTTGAGGAGGATGCAAAGAGGCTTCAAGGCGATTTAGACAAGTTGAGTGAGTGGGCAAATACATGGCAGATGCAGTATAACGTGGATAAATGCGAAGTTATCCACTTCAGAAAGAAAAACAGAAAGGCAGAGTATTATTTAAATGGTGGTAGATTGGGAAATGTTGATGTACAAAGGGACCTGGGTGTCCTTGTACACAAGTCATTGAAAGCAAACATGCAGGTGCAATAAGCAGTTAGGAAGGCAAATAATATGTTGGCCTTCATTGCAAGAGGATTTGAGTACAGGAGCAAGGATGTCTTACTGCAGTTATACAGGGCCTTGGTGAGACCACATCTGGAGTATTGTGTGCAATTATGGTCTCCTTACCTAAGAAAGGATATACTTGCCATAGAGGGAGTGCAGCGAAGGTTCACCAGTCTAATTCCTGGGATGGCAGGACTGTTGTATAAGGAAAGATTGGGTCAACTCGGCCTGTATTCACTCAAGTTTAGAAGAATGAGAGGGGATCTCATTGAAACGTATAAAATTCTGACAGGGCTAGATAGACTGGGTGCAGGGAGGATGTTTCCCCTGGTTGGGAGGTCCAGAACGAGGGGTCACAGTCTCAGGATACGGGATAGTTAATTTAGGACTGAGATGAGGAGAAATTTCTTCACTCAGAGGGTGGTGAACCTGTGGAATTCTCTACCACAGAAGGCTGTGGAGGCCAAGTCACTGAATATATTTAAGAAGGAGCTGGTTAGATTTCTAGACAAAAAAGGCATCAAGGGGTATGGGGAGAGAGCGGGAATATGATATTAAGATAGAGGATCAGCCATGATCATATTGAATGGCGGAGCAGGCTCGAAGGGCCGAATGGCCTTCTCCTCCTCCTATTTTCTTTGTTTCTATATTTCTGTGTTAAGGTATATTCAAGGCTGAGATCGATAGATTTTTGGAGTCTAGGGGAATCAAGGGATATGGGGATTGGGCGGGAAAGTGGAGTTGAGGTCAAAGCTCAGCCATGATCTTATCGAATGGCGGAGCAGGCTGAAGAGGCCGTATGGCCTACTCCTGCTCCTATTTCTTATGTTATTAAAATATTTTTTGATTTTGAAAGAAAAGCTATTTATTGATTTTTTTTTAGTGTTTTTTTTAATAACATTATGGTAGATTCAGGTTAGTGCTTTATGTTGGAAAAGTGTTTCTGAATCTGAAAAGTACAAATGGATTGTGAGGAAGTTACTGAAATCTCTTTAGAGTAGCTGAGCACTTGGACAAGTATCAGCTGATCAAAGAGAGATTTCTTGGATTTGTGAAGAGTCGGTCATGTCTGACTAATCTGGTTGAATTTTTTGAGGAGGTCACTGGTATGGTGGATCGCGGTGTGATTATGGATGTTGTCTATATCGCCCTCCAGAAAGTATATGAAAAGGTTCCGCACAAGAGATTATTAACAAAAATGTGAGCACGGAATAGGAGGTAACCTTATGACATGGGTTGGCAATTGGTTGGAGGTAGGAGACAGAGTAGGGATAAAGGGTTCATTGCTTGATTGGTAGGATGTGAGAAATGGTGTTTCCCAAGAAATCTGTACTGCAGCCTCAGTTTTTCACCATATATGTTCATGACGTGGATGAAGGAATAGAGAGTTGTCTATCCAGGTTTGCAGATGACACTAAGTTGGGAGGCACAGTAACCTGTGTGGAAAAAAGCAGGATGTTGCAAAGGAATATAGGCAGACTACGTGAGTGGGCAAAACTATGGCAAATGGAGTTCAATGTGGGGAAGTGTGAGGTCATCCACTCTGGGTCTGAAAAAGGCAAATCGGAATATTTTCTTAATGTTGAGAGACTAGGAGCTGTGGAGGAGCAACGATATTTGGATATCCATGTACACAAATAATTAAAAGTGCACAGGTACAAAAAGTAATCAAAAAGGCAAATAGAATGTTGGCCTTTCTCTCAAGGAGGTTGCAATTCACAAGTAAGGAAGTACAGAGCATTGGTCAGACCTCATCTCGAGTACTGCCTTCCATTTTGGGCACCTCACTTCAGGAAAGATGTATTGGCCTTGCAGAATGTACAGCACAGATTCACCAGAATGATACCAGGGCTTGAAGACTTATATTATGAGGACAGATTGAATAAACTTGGCTTGTATTCCCTTGAGTTTAGACGGTTGAGGGATGATCTAATTGAGGTCTTTAAAATGATAAAGCCAGAGAATCTAATTCCTCTGGTGAGAGAATCCAGAACAAGGGGGCACAATCTTAAAATTAGAGTTAGGTCATTTAGGAGTGAAATTGGGAAGCACTTTGCCATTCAAAGGATAATGGAAATATAGAACTTGTTCCCTCAAAAGGCTGGGGATGCTATGTCAATTTTAATTTTCAAGACTGAGAGCGATAGATTTTGTTAGATAAGGATATCTCGGGAAATGGAGTTCTAGGTACAGATCACCCATGATCCAATTGAATTGTGGAACAGGCTCCAGGGGCCGAATGGGACTTTTCCGATGAAGTCAGAGTCCATCTGAGTGCATTTTTAAATGGGGAGTGAAGCCTCTCAAAGTATTTGCAAAGAGGAACAGAATTCATGTCTCCTATACAAAGTAAATCATACTAGCCACAAAGTAGAATTGCAGAAGACTGTTTGATTTTTCTCAGTGCATTTTCTTTTCCATTTGCTCTCATTCAAGCTTCAAAGCTGGGATGTGCCAAAAATAATAGCAATAATTCAGCTCGTATTCCAGCTGGTGAACAAATTAAAAGGAGAATGTGCTGAATGTGCAACTAACTGATGGGACACTGTAAAACAAAACACTGTCAATATTTCCAATAATGTTTAGCCCTTTTCTTTACAGCTTTATATTTTAAATTGCTTTTCTGGTTTGTATTAGGATCAGAGTATCTAAACTGCTGAGTATTTAATGTAACTTAATTTTTCTTTTGACTTGAATTTTATGAACTAAATTCATGTTACATAAAATTTCCACTCCCATAACTCAGTGTCGCTTCAAGTTTTTAAAAAAATGTCTGCATAGAACATATGGTTATGTGAAAGACGGCAGTATGAGGGAAATTGAACATCAAGTACTCCCAGGTAAGGCATGGGTAGCTTCCCATATATTATTCTGACAATGTGTCTCAACAGTTAACTCAGAGCACTACTCCCTATTGTACTCGAGCAATATTTCAAATTCCCACACACTCTATTTTTGTGGTTTCTCAGTATAAAGTTATAATCCTGAACTGAGGGCAGTTATGTGGAGGTGGAATTATCTTCGTGGAGAGCTAGATTGAGAATCAATCAAATTCACACAATAAGAATGGCAGAATTATAGCTTAGCTATTACCGAGGTACATTAAATAACAGTCCTTCACTTGGCTAATATACCTATAACCCCTTACCCTGTAGCAGTGCTATGCTGTTTTCCTCCAAAATTCATACCACCACAGTATGTATACAGCAGTACTCTGGATTTCTAGGCAACTGGTGTGCCAGTAAATAGATGTCTTTAATCTAAGTCATACTATCTTAGAGCTAGCACAGCAATACTTCTCCCTCAGTCCATCTGTTTAGGTAGGTCTTGCTTGTAGTTTTCTAAGTGCTCCAATTGTGGACTTGTTTATATTATGCGATAAATTGGATACCAGTTCAACTCTGCATTCAGTGCCAAATTCATAGTAGTATAACAGCAAGAAAGAGAGAGGGGAGAAAGTTTACACTACAGAGATTAGAAACGGTAGAACAGAGGTTTGGAGAGCACGTGAATCAAAACAATAGTGCTCCACAAGGCTGTGGGAGGTGGGACAGTGGTCATGAAGGGGAGAGCCAGAAGTTGTTGACCTTGTCCCTTTGATGGCCCAGATTTTGCTGGAGCGGTGCATCTCGCGGTGAGTCCCGTTGGTTAGTCTTTTTCCCTCATCCTTCAGCTCTCAAATTCTTTGCCCTGCAAGTTGCTGGAATTGCGAGCTGACAATGGGGCATTTGGGTCCTTGGTGAACGATGAGGCCAACAGTCTACCTCCTTAACCAGTGAGATTTAAGGATTGAGAAAGAAACAGGGGAACAACAGAGAAGGAAATAGGGTCAATTAGAGTCAACTCAGGTACAGAAAATGAAATCAAGAGGGAAAGAAAAATTGGATTCCTGGGGTATCTGGGAATCGCAACAAGTTGGTGGACGACTTATACATTAAACGGCTTGCGCATTAAACTCGCCATTATTTTGGCAGCAATAACTGGGCCATTATATTTTTAAAAAGAAAGTATCTTGAAGAACAGCCCAGTATTTTGAAGTTCCCCACAATATATTTAGGCAGTCCACAGATTGATTCAAGAAAATCTGTTTCCGCGTTTAAACATGCAGATTAGCTGTTATTTTATTCAGCTTGCAGAGTGGATGTAACTCAGATTGGATCTATGGATGTAACGTGCATTTCATCTTGTTCAGCATTTACCTGACACTTTAGCCCCAAAATGATCAATAATAAATAAAGAAAAAAACCTGACATTTAGATAACACCATATCACATTAAAACCTTTCAAAGCATTTAATAGGATGAAATTACTTTTGAAGTGATTGGAATGTAGCAAAATAAATAGGCTATACGTAGTAGTCTTAAAAAAACCTGTTACACATTCATGCAATCTTTTTAATTCATCTACATGAGCGACTATTTGTATGATAAATTAGGACATCTTATGCGTCTTCCATCTCCCAGTGCTTTCTGTTAAACGCGTCATTACATGCTGGAGAGCAGTTCAAAGTTATGCTTATCTGAACAGTCAGTCTTTTATCTATTTTGTACCCTTGTTTGAATGCAATACTTCACTTGCGATTTCAATGTCACATCAGAAAAAAAAGATTTTTGCTCAGTATTATCCCATATTTCATTAGGATAGGCTGTATGAGGTGTATTTTATAGTGGAGATTCTACCTCTAACTGAAAGTATTGAAGATTTTGGTGTTTGTGTCGATGTTGCATTGCTTTTCATCTCTACTAATTAATAGCTACATATTTTACCTAAGCATAAATTAAACAAAATAAGTAAAATTTCTCTGCTTCAAGATCAGAATGGATTCATGGACAATAGATCAACAGAGTAATCAAAAATAAATGTGTCCTTTTTTTCATTTCCCAATTGATTTATGCGCACAGTGAGAATGCTGTTATGGTCCTCTTGGCAGCATGCCAAACATTCATTCAAACCATGCAAAATGAATAAAAGGAAGCTTCACTGCTCATTTTGCATATCAGAGACACTCCTTGCTGACAGGGCACCATATGGATGCACAAACACAGTTGAAACATTTCTCTGATAGACCCAACCACTTTGAAACTGCCGAACTTGGGTTTCTTTACGGTATTGGTAGCTTTTCTATATTTAAAAAATGTACTTCTAGAACAGTGCAAGCGTGTTCTAAAACATGCTGAACTGTTGTTCGTAGTTTCAAACTAAGCACGAGCCAAATGACTCCCCATGGGGTCTTCACCAGCCCATCCCTTATGCTGTTCCAATCTGCCACGCCACACCATTCAGACGTTGAAGCCTTAAAGTTGCGAGACTCCATGCCATCATGGAATTTCACTCAACAGAAGCAAAAATTAGAGAATCGGACTTGGAGATCAGTATGCCCAGTTAATGGCGCTCCTAATTTTGCAGCCATTGTTCACACTGACTTCTTCGGCTGATTCTCCAGTTTGTTCTCCTTTTGAACAAAACTCTACCCCAGGGGCCAAGTCTAACTTTTTCTTGTATCTAAACTAAAAGATCCAGCTGCAACAAGTTCTGATGGTTATACAAGCAATCGTCCTTGTAAAGGTTAAAATACATATAGGAGCCTTACTGAGAGGAGATCCTGTACTTGAACAGTAACACCAGACATTATAAGGGTGTCCGATAGACTTCTCTAAATTTATTAAACATCCAAGTACACACTTTTTATAAATATTGGCACTATCATGCTACGTCAAAGCTAATAAGTATATATTTTAATGCAATATTTGTTTGCTTTAGGTGACTGAGAATACTTTGGCAGTTGAAATACAGGTACCACAAAGTGAGGAGAGCAATATATGAATGAAGCAGAAAAAAAAATACATCAGAAATAAATAATATTTTCTGATTTATAATTTTTTAGTTGTTTTAGGAAATTAAGAGGAAGATACTAAAGAAGAAAAACTGAACAGGAATCATATACACAGGATAAATTGGTTAATAACCTCTCCCTGTTCCTCCATTTCCCAACCTCCTGCTATGAACTTATTTGAAAAGAGAAAATTCTAACAGTAGTTAGCTGTGCAGGATGGATAGAGAGGAAGACCAGGGGCTCGATTTTGGGATCGTGTTTCTGGCGGGTTCCCAGCGGGGTGGCCCCAAAAATCCCGATCTCCGGTCACATGACCGGATCGCGACGAAATCCCGGCCACTTCCGGGTACCGCGCAGACGTGCGGGGCTGCGCGCGCAAGCCCCGCTGGTGGGAATCCCGCAGGCAATTAAAGCCACCTTGCTCGTTGTGGTCAGTTAATGAGCTGAAGCAGCTGTCAAAAGAGGAAGTGTGGGATTTTCGGTTCAAGGCAGTGAGTTTCCCACACTGGGGGAAAAAGTCCCTCCTCAACCAGGCGTGTTGCAGCCAGCAGCCTGTGGCAGGTGCCAAGGTGCGTTCCACGGGGGAGAGCCCTCACCCACGCAGGAGGCCACCGCGTCACATAGGGCAACCCCTGCCCTCCACCACCCCCGCCAAGCCAGAGGACAGACCGACACGAAACCGCAGCCCCAGTCCGAGGAACCACCCACCTACCCTGCACAACCCCTCAGACCAACACCTGCCAGATGGGTGGTGCGTGGACACCCTCAGAGGACGAACAGCATGACCAGCCCCAGCAGCCTCGCAGTCCACGCCGTCCGCCGCAGAGACGTGGATCCCCCCAACACGGTGTTGTTGCACGCCCACCTGCACAGCAGGAGGGAGGGCTACCGCAGAGAGAGACGCATCGCAGAGGGCACTACCCTCGCCACAGGGTCCACAGACCGAGGCGCAGCTCCCCGGACCTCTCCGAGCAGCAGTGCACAGAGAGGCGCAGATTCGCTCGACATGTAGTCGCGGAGATCTGCAGCCTCTTTCATGCCGAGCTGCTCCTGGCTGGCCCCAGCACCAACTGCTTACCTGTCGCTGTCAAAGTCACCACTGCCCTCCACACCTTCTCCTCCGCATCCTTCCAGGGTGCAGCCGGCTACACCGCCGATGTCTCTCAGTCGTCTGCGCGGACGAGCCCTGCAAATACACCTGCACCTACTCTGCAGTAACACGATGGGTGGCATCAGTGGTGGGTCCTCATAGTGATACCCAGGAGCGGCCATTATTGGACACAACGGACAGGATTCGCGGAGACATGGCAGTGGTGGTGTCAATATAATGTGTGCTGTTTGTTGCTCTGAAATTCAATATAGGTAACACCCATGACAAACCCTCAGACACCCTTGCGCACCCCCTTCATGCTGACGACACGTTTGCCTTACGCTGCCTACTGCACATATGTGGAGATGCCGGCATCTCCACATCATGACTACCATCGACACCACAAACTGCCGGCTCACAGTGGAAAGGATATCCAAGAAGATCGCGCATTTAGACACTACTGCACATATGTGATGCATGCCCTGTGGCTGCAGCACAGGTGGTGGCAGGTTGAGTGAGGCTGGCCGTGAGGGAGATGCACGGGAGGGTGAGTATGGGATGGAGCAATGAGATTGTATGAGGATTGGGTTGCGTGTTAGTGGCAGGATGAGTACTGGCGAGGTGAGTAAGTGCAGGTAAGATGAGGATGAGGTTTGAGTGGGTATGATGGGTGATGTGACAGATTAGTGTTGGCAGTGCAGAAGGAGATGTGGGGTGGGGGCGGTGATGTGGCAGACGGAGTGTAGGGGAAAGAGTAAGTGTACTCACTTTGGCTGACCTACTTAGGTCATTGGAGCGCCTCCTGCACTGTATGCAGGTGGGCGATATGTTGGTGGTGCTGGTGACCTCCTCTGCCACCTCGAGCCAGGCCTTCCTGGTGGCAAAGGCAGGCCGCTTTCTCCCGCCCGCCGGGGGAAGATCTCTGTCCTCCTCCTCCTCCTCACCCCGTGTATTGAGACCTGGAGTGAGGCATCATTAGACTGGGAGCAGCCTTCCCCCTGGGCTGCTCCATGCTGTAATTTTTTCTGTTTGTTGCAGCATCTGTCAGTGGAGGACTGCCCCTTTAAATAGGGCTCCTCCAGCTGACAGATCTTACTGCGCATGCGCAGCCCGCCCGACGCGCAGCTCAGCAGTGAGGAACCCGATTTCCCGATTTTCGGGGCCCCCCCGCCAGGAACGCACCCGCTGGCGGGTGCTAAAATGCTGCCCAATCTGTTAAAACCAACAGTAAGTGCACATACTGTTGTCTTATTGGCAATATTAACCATTTGACCATCTGTCTATTCTCAAGTGAGTTTATATAGAGGAACATTTTCTTAATGGGAACAAGTAACAAAACCTAACCAGTAATATTATTTTGAACATTTAAAAAATCCAGTATTATCTTTTCTTACTAAGGTAGCTTGTCCACATCAAATATTGCTGTTGTGGAAAAGGAATGTTTGTACCCAACATGAAAATCAGGCCTGCTAAAGTACAAAGGAGAGAAAAGGGTAAAAAATGCCTCTGAATTAATAAGATCCAGGTGTGCCTCGCTGTCCCATAAAAAGAATGAGTCCCTGGACCTGTTCCTAAGGAGAATAAATATCCTTGGTAAAATAAGTACTTCCATGAAGGAAAAAGATGAATGAATACAACAAATATGTTGTATAACAAAACAGTTTGGAGATATGCCGATCCCAGGAGGCTGTAACTGGGTATCACCAAGCTAGTAGCAGGGCCCAGTTTGGAAGTGATACTTGATGGTTAATGAGAGATTCTTGACTCAACTAGATATAACAGTTGTATTTGATAAAAAGAGAAAAACTGCAAATGTTGGAAATATTAAAGAAAAACATTTGTTGGCAATTGCAGCATCTAAAATGAGAAACGATGCCCAGAACATGAACCTGCCTTTTCAGGTGCTGACAGACCTGCTATATATTTACAGCATTTTCTGCAGCTATGACATTTCTTTGCTATTTAACAAATAATCAAATTGTCTCCATGCTTTCCCTTGGTGTTTTTTCACTTGTGTGAATGTACAGGAAAATCATCAACAAGGTAAAGGAAAAATGTATAACAAACAGGTTCATGTAATCTTGGAGCAATGCATTAAGCATTACCACCTAAGCTTCAACATGGATTAGAACCATACAAATATTCCTGCTACGTGTCACCATGCAGTATTCATCCCGAGTCATCCATCGACATGAGATGCTCAATTAATGTTGAATTATGAATCCATTGGTCAAAAAATTGAAATGACATAATGTTGAGAACCAATTATTTTTTTTGTCTGGTCCAGGCTATAATACTCCTTTTGAAAGGCAGTGCTTTCAGTTTGGAGTAATACCTGACCTCGTCACTGGGTGATGTTGCAATAAGCATCTAAATTAAAATATGCCACATTGGTATGGTGCCTTGATATATCAACCAGGTGGTGCTGTACATAAATCAAGAACCATAACTTCTAATGTGAAAGCAACTTGTGTACAACTCTGATGTGTACAATTCACCACTATAACATGCTTCACCTACAACAAGTCGAGCCAGCCCTCATAGATTCAAGTCTGATTATATGCAATTGTTTGCTGTCCATCATATAACCAGGATTTGCTGTACAGCACCCTCCACTCTGTGACTGTACAGTTCCATCAAACAACCAGCATGGATTATCACAGGGCAATATTTTTGCATTGACATTTTTACAGCAACATCCAGGAGTAAAAGTCAAGGACTTCCTCAAAGTAATGGCATTTATTCAATATCAGGTTTGAAAGAAAAATCTAGTGCTGATCCGAAGTGAAAGGGAGCCAAAAGTAAGGTGAGGTTTATAACTCAAAGAAAGCTGGGAAGGGCAAAAAGAAATTGAAAGTATAAAATAAAACAGGAAGCTTAAAGCATGAAAAATAGAAAATGACCATTAGTGTTTGAGATAGACACAAGAAAATCAATGCACTTTGTTTAACTGTTTGCATCAATGAAGTCATGGTTAAGCAAATAAAGCATGGAATGAGGAATGTGATTGGCCCATCTAGTCTGCATCTGCCATCGTCCCTTTACAATCTGCTACATTATGGACTCTGATCAATGCATTTATTTTCCTAATAAAATAATTCTGCAGTTGTGTGCAGTCGTTTAAAAACTGAATGGAAACACTGAAACTCACCTAAGACTTATTTTTAAATAAGAACAGTAGTTTGATGAGAATTATGTTAAGCCTAAAGTGCTTCCCCACTAAAATATTTTGTTGATAATTTCTCCTAATGAAGAAGAGAAGTTCAAAGTCCTTGTAAACAAAAAAGCAACTTACTATGGTTGCCAGGCCACGTCTCCTGGTCACAAATGCCTCATTCATGTGACAAATAGTACATCTTCAGCTAGCTCCTATTTTGGGACTGAAATCCTTCAAGTCCTGTATGCTAACCCTGATATTCCAATGCAAGTAATAAAAGTTCAGCAGAGGGTAGAGCTCAAGTCATTGTCCTTACATTTCAACTCAAGGAAACAGACATTCCAACAAATGTGCTATTGCTCTAAAATAGCATGATCTGAATTTCTACCAAAATGTGAAATTCAGCTTCAAGTTGCATTTTATCTTGGGTGGTGGAGTGTCACATCCAAAACACAGCATCTCCAACAGTACTCCCTCAGTACTGAGCTGGAGTGTCAGCCTAGATCATGTGCTCAAGTATCTGGAGTGGGACTTGAACCCACAACCTTCTGACTCAGAGGGAAGAGTGCTACCGCTGAGCCAAGGCTGACACCTACAGCTCCCATACTACAATTAGTACTGTCATAAAGTTTGATGTGGAGATGCCGGTGATGGACTGGGGTGGACAAATGTAAGGAATCTTACAACACCAGGTTATAGTCCAACAGTTTTATATGAAAATCACAAGCTTTCGGAGATTATCTCCTTCACTCACCTGACGAAGGAGATAATCTCCGAAAGCTTGTGATTTTCAAATAAAACTGTTGGACTATAACCTGGTGTTGTAAGATTCCTTACATAAAGTTTGATGACCAAGAATGGGGGAGAGAGCCTGAGGGAAGGCTAAGAATGAGCCTTACATTAAAGGCTCATGAAAGAAAGGAAGTAACAAGAGGCACGGAGTCAGATCCTGAATACCACGACCTGCAGCAAAATTCATGGAGACCACGATTCACCCACACATTCTCCACAAATGTCATCCCCTCACCCCATACCAGATAACTGCTGAAGGGGCTGTGACCAGTAGGGCACTCTCCCCCCCCCCGCCCACCCCACCCTTGGATATTGGTCATGCTCCCACATTTCGCCAATCTGGATATCAGGCTGGGAGATCACTAGGAACGTAGCCATTCCTATAATCACAGAGGACCCAGCTCAGTGCTTACTGGAACATAATTTAGCCATAAAGGCCTTGAGTTATTTCTTTAGATGGTTTGACCAATCTTAGCAAACAAATGCAATTACATAAATAATTTTAAAAGGTACAATTCAGCATTACAAACATGTCTTCAAGAGTTCGAACTGCAAAGTACTTTTTTCTTTATTGCATTTTGCACTTGCACTTTCAGTGAGTGAGAATACGAGTCCAATGGAATTTATTTACTAAAAATTTTGTTTCAAGGACTTAATGTACAAAACTTTTAGCCATAAGGTGTTAGGCAAGAGAAAAGTACATTTGTCAGGGTTACTTGTCTCAATCCAATATCCACGGATGTTTGGCCCTGGGAAAATAGTTTTTCTTTGTATGATTGATCTCACTTGCTCCTCTGCAGAGTTTTGATAGTCAATTTGAGTGCTGAAACCATGTAAAGAAACCAATTCTCCGGTCAGCTTCACCACAACTATCCTACGAGCGAGATATAGATTTTCCCAGCCCGACCTGGAGTCTAAACTCCGCAATAGTTAAAAAAAAACAAATTGAGGAGTCAGCAGTTTTGATAGGTTCCCCACAGAAGTTGCTAACCAGTTATGGTAGCAGCTCATACCATGGATGTATTAAGGAGAATAAGACACCCTGTCCTCTTTGCATGACAGGACGGGTTGACTTGCTGAAGATTAAAGCACTGAGCAGCGTGAGGCTAAATAACTCTCCGAGGTTAACTGACATTGAGACAAGTGCTTGTCTTCACTCGATGGTTTATTGCTTCTGTAAATCATTTATCTCGCACTGTATATCATTTACACCATTCATTCTGTTCAAAACAGCACGGGCACGGTTTGAAAAGGGAAAAACGGGTGGGTTGGGGGGGCATTCGAAATCGCAACCATTTCGGACCCGCCTCCAACCCGCCCACTTCCGGTTTTCACCGGGGCAGGACGAGAGGCGGGAGACCAACCCGCTCCCAGGAGGCTGCAGGCCTTGAAAGGTTTTGATCACCAACCCGTCTCCTGGGAGCGGTTTGGTCACCCGCCCCTCGTCCTGCCCCGGTGAAAAGCAGAGTTTCCAATTTCAACCCCTGGGTGCCGGGATTCCCGGGCCTTCTCTTTTACGCCACGTGAAAGGAGGCGAGAAGGCCCCGAAACGAACAGGTATGTACCTTTCTGGCACAGGTTGTGGGCCCAGAGGAGCAGGAGTGCTTCCCCCAGGCCCAACAGGCCTACCTGCAGCGACCTCCCAACTATCATGGACCCTCACCCCAATTGCCACAACCCCCATCGATCTCTGAACCCCCCCCAATGATCGCGGACCCCCACGTTGACCCCCAATTTCCCCCCCACAACGATTGCGCATCCCTACGATGACCCCCGATCCCAACACGGGATTAAACAGCAATTAAAGCCGGCGGGATGACAATTAAGACAGTTATTTAGATAGTTTAAGTATTTGAAGCAGTTTATTTCATGGAGATTGAGGCAGGGGACTGATTTTCATTCAGCCTCAGTGTGTTTCCCGTGCTGTGGGAAACACTCCATGTTTTAGGAGAGGTGTTTCAGCCAGCAGCCAGTTGGACTTTGAAATGCTCGTTTGACAGATGGGGATAAAAGGTGAGTTATTGCAGCAGGACGCTCTGTTCTTTCAGACAAACTTTCGGCTGGGAGATCTTTGTGTTTACACTGAAAATTCTTGGTTTCCGCTCATAATTGTTCTGTTGACGCATATTTACCAACTTTACGGACCCCCTCAAACTGTCACCATCAGGATGGGGGGGCGATGGCTGCATTCACCACTACATCCGAGGACGAGGAACATCACCATCCTCGCCAGGCACGGCATGCACTTCTGCCACTTGGAGCTCCACAACACAGTGCTGCGCCACATACACTTGCACAAGGTGACAGAGGGCAACAACAGAGGGACCGACGTTGCAGGAGGCACTACCCCCGTCAGAGGGTCTACATACCAAGGCTCAGCTTCCTGGACTTCTCTGAGGAGCAGTGCATACGGAGGCTGAGAGTGAGTCGCCAGGTGGTTGCAGACATCTGCAGCCTCCTTCATGCCGAACTGCTCCCGGCTGGGCCTGGCGGCATCTCATTACCCGTCACTGTTAAAGTCACCATTGCCCTCAACTTCTTCACCTCCGGAGCATTCCAGGGCACCACCAGTGATATCGCCGGGGTCTCTCAGTCACCTGCACACAAGTGCATAAGACAGGTCACCAATGGCTGGTTTCGCAGGGCCTCGCAGCACGTCAACATGGACGACCTCAGCAAGACGAAGAGGGCAGTGGGATTCCCCTCTGTGACTGGCTTCCCAAGTGTACAGGGTGCGATCAATTTCATCCATGTTGCAATCAGAGCACCTCCACATGAGCCAGGACTGTTCATCAACAGAAAGGGGTATCACTCCATCAATGCTCAGCTCGGTTGTGACCATCGCAAAAGATTTCTTCACGTGTGTTCCAGATTCCCTGGCAGCTGCCACGACTCCTTCATTCTGAGGGAATCCAACATCCAGGGCCTCTTGCATGCACCAAACATCCTTATGTGCTGGCTCCTTGGGGACAAGGGATACCCCCTGCACACGTGGCTCATGACACCTCTGAGGAACCCCATCAGCAAGCAACAGCGTCGATACAATGACAGCCACATCGCCACCAGGTCTATAACTGAACATGCGATAGGACTGCTGAAGATGCGATTTCAGTGCCTCGATCGTTCTGGGGGAGCGCTTCAATACGCACCAGCGAGAGTCGGTCACATTATCGTAGTGTGTTGTGTCCTGCACAACATGGCGCAACAGAAAGGGGTATCGGTTGAGGAGGCCCCATCCCCTCATCCACCATCCACATGTGTAATCAACATGGAGGAGGAGGAGGAGGAGGATGAACCCACGGGCAGAGCAGCAGCTCACCTGGCTGCTCGTGAGGCCAGGGAGTCACTGATATGTGAACGGTTCTCCTAACATCAGACAGTGTTAAGAGTCCAGTCCTCACACCACCTGGAAAGACCAGCGCCCCCACCACCACCACCCCCCCCCTCCCCACTCCCTGCACAAAACAGTCCTGCAACTACACATACACTCACTGTAAAGTGACCCAATGGGTGGCATCAAGTGTCGCTGTTCATGATGAAGCACATGAAAGGGGCCCTATCACAAAAGCCAGTCAAGAATGGGCAAGACGTGGCAGCAGTGGTGAGAATGATAACATTTAATGTGACTTTAACAGAAACCAAATATAAATGAAAAACATGACAGTCTGTCAGATACCCTTCGTGATCACAAATCCTTTGCCTTTCTCTTCCTACCGCTTCTACGTGGTGCATCCCCTGTGGCTGCAGCAGAGGTAATGGCAGGTTGCTCATGTTCATGGCTGGAAAGCTTAGATGCTTTTGGCCTATGCCCTCTGGGTTTTGGAGCCCGTGAGACTGTTCCACGTGCACCTGTGCAGGGGCTGACTCAGCCACCTGGAGAGGAGGCAGCATTGCAGGTACTGGTTGAGAGGGGGCAACAGGTGAGACATGGGAGCACTTTGAGTAGCTTCGCCACTTCCATGTCCCCTTTCGCCATCATCCCTCTCCAGGACCAGGCTTACATCACTCCTACCACCCTGCTGTGGAACAGTTTGGAGGACATGTATGATGCTTTGGAAGCCCAGTTGTAAAGTTCCTGTCTGCCTGTTTAAGGCGGCAGAATGTTGTTCACCGTAAGTCCGAACGGCCATTATCAGAGCCTGAATGGACTTATTTGTGAGCCGTGCTTGAAGCTCAACAGAGTCTAGCCTTCTCTCCATCGCAGACATTCCCGCACTTACGTGTGACACCATCTCAGACAGTTCCTCACGTCCCTTTGACAGTATCTCAGAGATTCCCTCACGTACCTGCGCCACCATTCCACTAACGCAGGAGTTGGACTCCTCCATCCTCTGCGCTATTGTGGAGAGTGTGTTTGGCACCTGTTCCAGTATCTTGCAAACGTGCTGCTGTCCCTCAATCATTCTCCTTTTAAAGGAAGGCCCCCAGGGTTCAGCATCTGCGTCCAGCTGTGCAGAGCCTGGGGAGGAGTGCGCCAACTGATGCGGACTCTCCACAGCTGCCCCTGCCACCAATGTCTGCTCGTGCCCAATTGTATGTGGTGACTCATCAGGTGCCAACCCAACTAACTGACTACTAGGACCCACCGAGGTGTCTGAGATAGTGTCGAAGGTAACTGTGAAAATGTCTGAGGTAGTGTCGCAAGTAAGTGCGGATATGTCTGTGATGGAGAGAAGGCTAGCCTCCGTTGAGCTTCCAGCACAGCTCACAAATGAGCCCATTCAGTCCCTCACAATGGCCGCTCGGACTCACGGTGAGTATCAGCGCTGGTGGATGGCTCGCTAAGATGTGACGGTGCGCCCGCAGAGGCCAGCAGGTCCTCTGAGGAATCGTCTTCTGCCATCACTGATGTCGTTGAAGGGCCTGTAATAGAACAGAAGATGATGTGCCATGTTGTGATGAGCATACCAAGGTGTTAAAGATGGCAAGCCATGTTAACATCAATTCATATTGTGCGTGATGAATGTTAAAGCTGTGTCACCAGACATTTGTGGGGTGCCAGTCTCGGCGTCCCCGATGGACAGGCACTCGAGAGTGAGGCTGATCTCCAAGGCCTCCTCCTCTGTATCTGTGAGGGCCACTATTTGTTATGGCCCCCCCTCCAGTCCTCGCCCTCTCACGTGCATTTTGCGCTCTCTTCTAGAAGGGGAGAAAGTACAGATGCTTGAGTGAGTGATGGTGAAGTGATCAGCCAATGAATGCATTGCTTTGGGTGAGGCTGACCATGAAAGAGGAGCATCAGAGGGTGAGTATCAGACAGAGAGATCACTTTGGATCAGGATTGGGGTGAGTGGTAGTGGTGGGGTCACAAATGCGGAGGTGAGGAAGTGCAGGTAAATTGAGGATGAGCCTTAAGTGGGTGTGAGGAGTGATCTGATGGAGTAGTCTTGCAGTGCAGAATGAGTTGGTGGGAGGCGTGGGAGTTGACGTGCAACACGGAATGCAGGAGAATGTCTAAGTGTACTCACTTTTGCTGACCTAGTTAGGTCATTGAAATTCCCTTTGACCCCCGCCCCGCCCCCGCTGCCATCCCACCACCCTTTTAAAATCGAGCCCTATATGTCTGAGTTAGCAGGTTTTAAGATATCTCCTTTGGACATCTCCTCTTGTGGGGTGCTAACTGATTTGTACTGAAGGGATTGCTATTTTGGGTGTGGTGACCTGCAGGCAGTCGCTCTGACAACCCGCTGTATTGTGTGAAAATCAGAAAACAGATTAGTTGCTGTAGTTTTGCGCGATTAAGTGAAAATGCCGAGGGGATGTGGAAAAATGAGCGCACAAGAGACAGAAAGCAAGGGAGAGGAGATAGCAAGAAAAATATCAGACACGGACCAAGAGAAAATCACGATGAGGGAGCGATGAACCGGAAGAGAGACATTACAATCTTGTATGGCTGTGAAGAAAAGGCTGTGACAAACAGGGAGGTGTCTTATTTTATGTGTGACAAATGCAAGGAATCTTACAACAACAGGTTATAGTCCAACTGTTTTATTTGAAAATCACAAGCTTTCGGAGGCTTTCTCCTTCGTCAGGTGATTGGAGATAATTGGAGTCAATCCAGTTTAAAATTGCTGTAGACAGCTGTATTTCTGGCTGAATCCCTTTGTTCTGTGACAGTGAGGACCAATATATGTAATTGGCTAAAAGAGTCAGACCTTTTTGGCACATTTGATGGAAAACAACTGATCTAAATGGGCTTTCTTTGTTTCTATGCTTTTGTTCAGTAACCAATTATGTCAAGAAGTTGCTTGGTGGCTGGAATGGCCTTTTGAAATGTTAACGTATGCAGATTAACAGTGGTATCGATGATTCTAATCTCTTTGAATGCCAAACCATTAAGAGAAATGAATGGAAGAAGTGGCAAGAACACAAGCATTAATGTCTCACCTCAAAAGGTGTCATGTCTATCTGTTTAATGTCAATTGTAAACAATTTTACAACACCAAGTTATAGTCCAGCAATTTTATTTTAAATTCACAAGCTTTCGGAGGCTTCCTCCTTCCTCAGGTGAACGTACAATTGTTTACAATTGTCAACCCCAGTCCATCACCGGCATCTCCACATCATGTTTAATGTCAAGAAAGTAGCTAGAACACGAAAGATCGTCCATGACATAAATCACAGCTTTGGTCACTCAGCTTCAGTTCTGGCAAAAAATTCAAACTCGTGAATGAACTGGAAATTTGGTTTGTCCATGTACAACATGGGAGGTACATACAGCTGGTTGGTCTACAATGAAACAAATGTAACTTTTTCATCCAAAAGTCTTGTTCCTTATCAGTCTCTAATAAATACTTTCTAAAGGGGGTATATTAACCTCTTGTTAATTGATCGTATTTTAATTGTTTTTAAGTATTGTGCTGGTTTAATATCTTGCTTTATGTTATGATTCGATGCATTATTTAACCTGCATATCAACCTGACCAGGCAGCCTGGCCTTTAGACATTGATTTAACAGCATACTATTTTACATCTTTTGGAAGGGGCAAGCAAATCTGTTGGACATCTCACCATCAATAAGAATTGAGGGCCCTGGGTACAGTTCCTAACTCTGTTATGTGGTAATATGTGAACATTCTTGAGCAGTGCTGGCAGAATAATAAGCTATTGCTAATATTCCATTGGGGATAAGCCCACACTTGTGGATTGAGTTGTCACATATTTGCAAGAATTAATTTACTAAATTGGTAATGCCAAATTTAATAGAGATTGGGCAACTCTCGCAACTAAATTTCTTAATTTGCAGTATTCTCCAAATAATCTTGTCATATTACTTTTGGCACAGAAATACTACTGCAGGCCTCAAAGGAGCCTGTATAAATAGGAATACGTCTTCTTTCTTTCACTTTATGTGGTTACTGTCAAAATTGTTTATGTAACAGCTATGAATAATCACTTGGTCACTGTCAATGATTATTGTTCCTTCTTAGTAATTACTCATGCCTTCCTCTGAAGGCCACATGTGCAACGATACATCGTAAAATAGAATGTAGGTACCTCAAAACCATACAAAAACAGGAATTGGCTGAGTGGTCAATGATGTAACAAAGGTGAAGACAGATGAAATGTTTAATCAGAGAAGCATACTAGAATCACACATTCATCATTCTCAGTACAAATACATCATTATTTATTTGACACCATTTAAAATTGAATTCCTTCACCGACCCTCCCTCCATTTATCTTCACGCCAAACACAATTCCATGGCAAAGGGAGTGCACAAATGACATTTCCTCATGCCTTTGCATTACTACTGTTGAGCTTGCACCAAGGCCATGAATTTTCCAAACCGTTCCACCCCATTTTTATTCATGGTATTGCCCTACATGTCAGTCTCCAATTGATTTAGACAGCTTCATTAATTCCATCCATCAAAAAAGACTATGCCATTTTCCATTTTCTGGTTGCAAGACGAATAGAAGAGATTTCCTGATGAATTGGTGCAGCAATAGATTAGGACACTTTCCTTTCATGCCTCAGACCTGGGTTTGAATCCAGACAAGACTGATGGGGTAGTCATCTCTTCTCCCTGTAAGAATCCGGTGCGAATTGACTTTGAGTAGTATCGAACAAGTTCCTAGTGGGTGTGGGCACATAGTAATTACCCACTGTTCCACACCAATTGTAAGTTAGCACTCTTAGTCTTAGAAGCCACTATGATAGCTATTCATTCTAGTGCAGTTGGAGTTTGTCATATGAGTTTGAGGTTATGAACGGAAGTAAAGATCGGAAACATATAGGGCTATAAATTGGGCCATGTAGGGCCCATTTTGTGGGCGCTACGCAATCTCCTAAGAACCCAAAATGGTGTCCAGAATGTGCGTGCATGCTTCTGGCATGATGTGCCATCTTGATAAAGGCGTTTGCTCACGCTCAGATAACGAACACTGGCAGCCTGTAAAGTAGGGAGAATATGCATTGGATCAGGGTGCAATGTTGATTTAAAGGGATAGATGCGATTTTGGAACTCAACGCTCCAGCCAATGAACTGTCTTAACCACGCACAACTGACCAGGTCAAAGGCAGCCTGGAGGACCCCCCCACCGGCGCTATTTAAAGTGATCATGCAGGTTAGTTGCTGGATTATTGTTTCCGGCTGCTGATGCATTTGTATGTGTTTGTTGAAGCTTCCTATACTTGGAGAGAGTTGCAATAGTATATAGAGAGTGGTCTGGCAGGTCCCGCATTACTGTTGGTGGCATCTAAAACAGTGGGCTGACCAAGATTCTTGGTAACCATGGGTGGCCTGCTACGGGTCCAGCCATTCCACTTGCCCTCCTCCACCGATTGCATTGACAGTGCACCTCCCCTTTAAGAGGTGCTGGCTGCCTTTAAGTCGTGCTGGCCAGGCCCCATATTGGGGCCTCCTACTGGTGCGTGCAGCCACTCAACAGCGAAGGTAGCGCTGGCTGCATCAGAAATCATTCAGATGATCTGGCAGCATGAAGCTCACGTGCTGCCTGCATCTCAACCTCCGGGCACGGGTTAATCACACACACTGCGACTGGATTCGGGGGTCATCCAATTTAACCCCCACAGGATCCGAGTGCAAAGCTCTTAGTATAGGACTAATCAAATGCAAAGCTACATATCAAGAGCATTTCAGCATAAGTTGAAACAAATTATGTTAACCTTGTATAATTTGGTGTTTAGCAACATCTATAAAATCAAACAGTTTCAAAACCTGCTTTCAAAAGGACATTGTTGCATTGAAGGGAGTTAAGATTTGAAAACGGGGTCTCTACTGGAGACCAACAGATCAGAAGCATCGTGATTGGGAGATGCAAATAACATATATTCAGATGTTGCCTCTCATGATTGTGCCATCTGGAAGTGCATCCCCCACAATCTACAGGTGGTACTGTAGCGTTTGATTTAATTGGGGAAAAATTGAAAGTAGGCAATGGTGTCTGCTCATTAGTTCTGGCAGGTAAGACCAAAATTTTTGGACAAGTAAAACTTGTGACAGTGTAAATTGTACAATTTTCTCTTATTCGTACATTGGATCGTTGCAAGCAATGTAACGAGCATGTGCAAACCTGTGATTATACCAATCATAAAAAACAGCTTGTAAAACAATTTCAAATGAATTGAATAATATTACACATCTCACTCAATAAAATTGACTGTCACTTAAAAAGGGGCAACTCTTGCTCACGTGACCAGGATGTATATTGGATGTAAAAGGCAGAATGGTGTTCCATTCCCCAGCATTGGTGAGCTTCCCCTTGACCTGCATAAAGATTTGCCACAAAAGACTGGAAAGAGCAAATGCAGGACGCCCCCACCCTGCACCATCATGACTGAGATTGGGAACGGTAGGTGGATTCATGTGTTTACATGTTTCTGTCACAGGCAGCCCATGTTGGAGCGCCACACAACATTGCTGTTGTGACAGTCTTTTGACCATTGCTATATTTTCGATCTTATTTTATTTATTCTGCTTTATAATTATCTCCTTTACTTTTCCGTAACAGAATTTATTTTATGTATTTATAGCCTCGAAGTTATTGTTAACAGTATCAATAGGTAAATGTTTAATGTTAAAATGCATTAAAATAAGTGGTTAATGCCTAATTCAAATAGCAGATGGAGAAATGCCATATGAACACATATTATTCCTCGGCTTATATCTTTAGATTTTTCTTACTGTGAAACCTGTGTGTAATAACCATTTTAGGACTGGCTTCAGGTTCAGGTCTGATGTGTCCTTTTATTTATGAGCCATTACGATTTTCATAAACATTTGGCATAATTTTGTTTGAAAGCGCACAAATTTATGATGCTCATTGCCATCATATGAGGTATAGAAATAAGTTGGGGATGGGCATACTACCTCCAAAAAATTAATTTTTTAACATTTTACTCACTGCATATTTACATTACAATATATTATATTCTTTAGTGCTTGTTGTAGAAGTGAGCATACTACAAAATGCTGTAAAATGCACCAAATTAAAGTGTTAAAATGGGAAACTTCCTTGGAGAGAGAGGCTCAAAACCTGGAGGAGACCTGAAGAGAAGCTTAGCACCTGGATGAGGTCTGAATGGGAGCTTGGGATCTGGAAGAGGCCAGGTGGAGAACTTGAAGGATGGGAGCCGCAGCAAGCCTTGGAGAAAAATTTGTATGTCAGGACCTGGAGGCGACATGGAGCGATTGCAGCACTGCTTACCGGTCAGATAGAAAATTTGTTTGCAAAGCAGCAAATCCAGTGCCCGCAATACCACCAACTGAATAGCACATAAAGCATTTCAAAGTGTGGATGCTGCATACTGGCTCCGTAAAAGACGAGACCTCCTTCTCTTTCGCTCCTCCCAATTTTGAAATCGGCGATCCCAAGAAGCACATGCCACTGTTTTTTAGAGGCTATAAAGTGAGCATGTTGTTCTTCGCGGAAATTAAGAATGGGTATATGGCGTGTACTGCGGTGTATATATACCCCAACTACACACCTCGTTATGACAAAAGTTGAGAAGGTTCTTCTGCTTCCTCAACAAAAAATGGTTTGCGAGATAATTTTCATCTGTGTCCCTGTAATATAGGTTTTGCCATTTTTGTCATCAAATTTTTCCTTTAGAATCATAGAATCATAGAAGTTTACAACAAGGAAACAGGCCCTTCGGCCCAACATGTCCATGTCGCCCAGTTTATACCACTAAGCTAGTCCCAGTTGCCTGCACTTGGCCCATATCCCTCTATACCCATCTTACCCATGTAACTGTCCAAATGCTTTTTAATAGCTACAGGATTACAAAGTTGAGGTGTTCACAAAATACTAAAAATTTTGTGAACACCTCAACTTTGTAATCCTGGAGCTACTATTCTAATAATTAGACATTGGACATGAACAGTTTAAAAGTCAGGAGTGCTGCCAAAAAAAGTGATCAACTTCCACAATTAAACTGACATCTGCATGTCATTTGCACAACTGACATTTTCAACGGAAATACCTCCGATACTCTACCCTTCAAATTGTACTCACTCGCCCTCCACATGTGTCTCCGAACCTGGACATCAGTCTGTCAATGCTTCAAGCTGATTCCACCCAATCTACATCAATTTCATCCCACCATGGGATCTCTGACATTAACTTCGGACTCTTTCCTATTGTCTCAGCTCTATTCTCCGTTTATTTCCAGGACATATCTAGCCTAATCTTTACCATGACTGAGTTTCCTTTTGTCCATTCACCTGCGCATTTTGGCTGCTGCTCCAGACCATACCATTACCTCTTTTTCTTCTCTTTACCCTTAGCCTTCCTGTCCTCAATTAACCTCTCCCTCCATATAAACTCTGCTACCGTATTTACGGCCATCCTTTCAACCTCGTCATCTCACGTGGCCTTTCTACTCCCATTGTTTCAATTGCTACTCCAGGATCACCCTGGAATGCAAAGATAACCCCCTGCTGCAAACCATCTTCTTAAACCGCTCTCCCCTGTCCCCTCAACCCTCACCTCCAACAACACGTACGAGGAGCTCATAGACTTCTTTGTCACTAAGAGTGGGAGCATCCATTCAGCTGCCTCTGCCGCATCTCTCCCTTCCACTATCCCACCAAGCCAAGTTTCCCCCCAGGTTCTCCCCTACCCTAGTCCTGAACTCGCAGCTTTCTCTAGTTTCCCTCCTATCTCCACTCATGCCCTCTCCGAGCTCACCTTGTCCTTGAGGCCCACCTCCTGCTATCTCGACCCGATTCCCACTAAACTGCCAACCAGGCAATTTAACTCACTGGCCCCCATGCTAGCTGATAGTATAAACGGTTCCCTCTCCTCAGGTACTGTCCCCCTCCATTTCAAATCTACCGTCATCAACTCCTCAAAAAAAAAAACACCCTTGACCCTTCTGTCCTTGCAAACTACCACCCAATCTCCAACTTTCCTTTCCTTGAACGTATTGTCACCTCCCAAACCCATACCCATCTTTCCCACAACTCCATGTTTGAACCTCTTCAATCGGGTTTCCGCCCCTGCCACAGCACTGAAATGGCCCTTATCAAAATAACATCCTCTGTGACTGTGACTGTCATCCTTCTCAACCTTTCTGCAGCATTTGACACGGTTAAACACACCATCCTCCTCCAACGCTTCTCCTACGTTGTGTTGCTGAGTGTGACTACCCTCGCCTGGTTCCATACTTATCTATCCAGTCATAGCCAGAGAATCTCCTGCAGTGGCTTCTCTTCCTACTCCCTCCCCGATACTTCTGGGGTCCCTAAGGATCCATCCTTGCCCCCCTTCTATTTGTCATTTATATGCTGTCCCTCGGCCATATCATCCTATAACACAACGTCAGATTCCACATGTACGCTGTTGACACCCAGCTTTGCCTCACCACCACCTCTCTCGACCCCTCCACTGCCTATGATTTGCCATGCCATTTGTCCGACAGTAGAAATTCCCTTCAATTAAATATTGGGAAGGCCATTGCTTTCAGCCCCCACAATTCTCTGTCCTCTAACCATCAGTTTCATCCTCCACCCTGGCCACTGCCTGAGGCTGAACCAAACTGTTCACAACCTTGGCATCCTATTTGTCCCTGAGCTGAGCATCCGACCCCATAGCCTCACAATCACCTAGACCGCCTACTTCCACCTCCATAATCTCACGTCACCGCCCCTGCCTCCGCTCATTTGCTGCTGAAATCCTCATCCGTGCATTTGTTACCTCCAGACTCAACTATTCCAGTGCTCTCCTGGCCAGTCTTCCATCTTCCACCTTCCATAAACTTGAACTCATCCAAAACTCTGCTGCCTGTAAACCTTCCTCGCACCAAGTCCCGTTCTCCCATCACCCTGTGCTCGCTGATCTACATTGGCTCCCGGTCCAGCAAAAACCTCAGATTTAGAATCCTTACCCTTGTGTTCAAATCCATCCCTATCTCTGTAACCTCCTCCAACCCTACAACCATCCAAGAACTCTCGGTTACTCCAATCCTGGCCTCTTGTGCATCCCCAATTTCCTTTGCCCCCACCATTGGTGGCCTTGCCTTCAGCTCTGTCGGCCCCAAGTTCTCGAATTCTCTTCCTCAATCTCTCAACCTCCCTCCCTCTCCTCCTTTGAGACACCTCCTAAAACCTACCCCTTTGAGCAAGCTTTTGCTCGCCTGTCCTAATCTCGCCTTTGTGGCTCGGTGTCAAATTTTGTCTGGTAATGCTCCTGTGAAGTGCTTTGAGATGTTTTACTACATTAAAGGTGCTATATAAATGCATGCTGTTGTTGCTAAAAAAAAAACCACACCCTTGAGAAGACTCTACGGTGAATTTCAAACCATTATGCAACACTGAAACTATTGTAGCTTGGTCGACGATTTCATACACTAAAATATTATGCAACAAACTCATTTACATTATCAGCAACTCTCAGATATTACCTAGCAACCACAGCAAGGTAGAGAGAGAGGCAATGAACACGACCAGATTGACTTGTTCGCTACCAAGTGAAGGAAAATGCAATTAAGCCTGGGATGACTATTGTCAACCAGTAAGAGCAAAGGCATTAAAAGTTTAGTCAGTCATGTGTGTTATCAATGCATTTTCACAGGGGCTTGTATCTTTTATTTCTTTTAGGTAAATAACAAAAACTTTGGTTTCACTGCATTATTATATTTTTACAAAATTATAGCATAGAAATCCTTGTTGGTGTGTGGCTGTGCAATTCTTATTTTCACTTATTTTCCACAGGATCTGTTGAAATCAGGGCCAAAAATAAGTCGGGCAAAGTGTCAAGCATTTGTTTGCTATTAATTGCAACAGTAATTTCTAGGTTTGTGTAAATAATCTGTGATGTGGAGATGCCGGTGATGGACTGGGGTGGACAAATGTAAGGAATCTTACAACACCAGGTTATAGTCCAACAGTTTTATTTGAAAATCACAAGCTTTCGGAGGCTTCCTCCTTCCTCACCCGACGAAGGAGAAAGCCTCCGAAAGCTTGTGATTTTCAAATAAAACTGTTGGACGAAAACCTGGTGTTGTAAGATTCCTTACATAAATAATCTGTGGTTGCATTTTCCACTGAGACACATACAAAATGGGTCGGATTTTGCTGTGAAAACAATGGTGAGAACTCACTGTTATTTTCCTCCAAAAGCTGCGTAAATATCGCATCTCGGGGACTGGCTCCCCATTCGTGAAGTTCCTGTACTGACCTGATAGATACGAACTAATCTCGACAAAAAAAGTTGTCAATTAATTTCAGTCTAAGTATCCTTTTAATGGCGTGGCAAGTGTAATTAATGCCAAACAACCTCCCTGGCACTGAAAATTAACTTTTACAGGCGTGGAGTCTCATTCCTTCACATTTCAACTGTTGTTGGCCATTTAAAAAAAAATGTATTAATTTTTTTTTACTTTTTCTTTCAGTCTTTTTTATCTCTCTCTCTTAATCCAATCTTTCTTACCCTCTCTTCATTTCGCTTTCTGTACCTGATTTGACATTGAATTCACTATTCTAAATTACACTTCCGGTTCTGACTCTGCTGTTATCATTGATGCTTCAACCTGACTGGTTAAGGAGATATACAGTTGTTTGCCCTGTTCACACAGGTCCCAGTTGCCCTGTAAAGAGCACTGTTTTTTGGCTCTCTAATTTAGAGGAACTTGCCATGCAAAAGCTCATGGAAGGTCTGTGGGCAAGTGCAAGTCTAACGAATAACTCATAGCAAAATCTGGCAGTGTTAGTTCTGAAACGTCATTGAGTGGAATCCGCTTAGGTAGGATCCACAAACATTTTGGATTCAAAAGCAATGTGCATAACCATCAAAAATATCCCAAGTATTGGGTTACCCTCACTCCCCGATATGTCTGTCTCTTCTCCCTGTCGCAATCAGAGTGATCACAGAAATTAAAATCCTGGATTTGAAAACGGTTGTGAAAGAAGCCAGTTAGCGGAGAATATTTTGACACACATCGGCCCGATATTAGGAGGGAGGCGGGTTGGTACCGGGGGTCGTGGGTAACCCGCCCAGTGAAATCGGTGGGTTCCGCACGCGATCGTAAGTAAATTGAAGCCGCTTAACGTGGCTTCCGGGTTTCGTGCAGCAGGCGGACTGCGCACCCGCATCATAGGCTGTCAGCTGGAGGAGCCCTATTTAAAGGGGCAGTCCTCCACTGACTGATGCTGCAGAAAGTAGGAAAAATGACAGCATGGAACGGCCCAGGGGGAAGGCTGCTTCCAGGTTTAATGATGCCTCACTCCAGGTCTTACTGGATGGGGTGAGGAGGAGGGGGAGGACAGAGATCTTCTCCCCGGCGGATGGGAGGAAGTGGCCTGCCTCTGCCACCACGAACGCCTGGCTCGAGGTGGCAGAGGAGGTCACCAGCACCACCAGCATATCACGCACCTGCATACAATACAGGAGGCACTTCAGTGACCTAACCAGGTCAGCCGAAGTGAGTACTCTTACTCATTCCCCTACCCTCCGTCTGCCACATCACCGCCCCCACCCCACATCTCCTTCTGCACTGCCAACACTACTGTATCACATCACTCCTCACACTCACTCAAAACTCATCCTCATCTTACCTGCACTTACTCACCTCGTCAGTACTCATCCCACCACTACCACTCAACCCAATCCTCATACAATCTCATTGCTCTGTCTCATACTCACCCTCTCATGCATCTCTTTCACGGTCAGCCTCACCCCACCTGCCACTACTTGTGCTGCAGCCACAGGGCATGCATCACATATGTGCAGTAGAAAGCATAAGGCAAATGTGTCGTGAGCATGAAGGGGATGCACAAGGGTGTTTGAGGGTTTGTCATGGTTTTTACTTATATTTCATTTCTGATCAACTCACATTACATATTATATTGTCACCACTACTGCCACGTCTTGGCCATTCTTGACTGGCTTGTGCAATAATGCCCTTTCATGAGGTTCTCCATGAAGACCCTTGATGCCACCCATTGGGTCACCCTACAGTGGGTGTATGTGTAGTTGCTCGATTACTTTGTGCAGGTACCTGTTGCGCAGCACTGTGTTGTGTAGCTCCACGTGGCGGAGGTGGACGGCATGCCTGGCGAGGCTGGTGATGTTGCTCGTCCTCCAATGGAGTGATGAATGCAGCAATGGACCCCCCTCCCCCCGCTCCATCCTGACGGTGTGAGTGTGAGGGGGTCCGCAAAGTAGGTAAATATGTTTGGACAGCAGAGTTTAGGGTTTGATGTAATAATTTGGAGTGTGGAGACAATGGTGTGGCAGGCAAAACTTTGTCTGAGGTGACAGAGTGCCCTGCTGCAATGAATGATGGTTTACCCCGCACCTGTTAAATGGACCTTTGCAGCTGCCACTGGCTGCTGGCTGCAACACGTCTGTTTAAACAGGGAGTGTTTCCCCCAGCATGGGAAACACGCTCTGGGTAGTCCAAAATCAGAATCCTCCTAAAATCTCCAACTAATGAGGCCTGTAAATGACCTCAAGTACCCAGATAATGATCTTAAGTGGGATCCCGCTGGCTTTGATTGCCGGTGGGAGTCCTGCATGCGGGGGCTGCACGCACACCGATTCGCGTCATTGGGGAACCCGGAAGTGGGCGGGTTGGAGCCGGGCTCCAGACCCACTCTGGGAATCCCCAATTTTAGGAGCCCGCCCGCCACGAACGCACCCGCTCGGCCATCTGAAAATTGACCCCATTGGTACACCTCATCTTTAAATACATACACAGAAGCTTGTCCCATAAGTGCGTTATTGATAGTGTTCATATAATTTCCAATTTTCCCCTTTTCCCCTACCTCATCTGAAGATGAGTGCCAGCAATCTTCCATCTTAAGCTTGCTCCTTCCAGAAAAAAGAAAAGAAAGAACTTGCATTTGTATTGACCCTTTCACGACCTCAGGACATCCCAAAGCACTTCACAGCCAATCAAGTACTTTTGAAGTGTCGTCACTATTGTAATGTAGGAAACCCGGCAGCCAATTTACACACAGCAAGATCCCACAAACAGCAATGAGATAATGACCAGGTATTCTGTTTTTTAGTGATGTTGATTGAAGGATAAATATTAGCCAGGACACCGGGGAGAACTCCCCTCCTCTTCTTCAAAATAGTGCCATGGGATCTTTTCCATCCACTTGAGAGGCCAGATGGGGCCTCAGTTTAACGTTTCCTCCGAAAGATGGCACCTGCAACAGTCGACAGTGCAGCACTCCCTCAGTACTGGACTGAAGTGTCAGTCTAGATTATGAGCTCCAGTCTCTGGAGTGGGACTTGAACCCGAGACCTTCAGATCAGACACAAGAGTGATACCAACTGAGCCAACTATTATTTGCCCTGTGCAGTTCCAGACTTTCTAGGGTAAATTTTGAGAGTTTGTGAATATTCGGATATGCCTACACTGCATGCATGGCCCTGCGAGCAGCATGGAGCCCCATAAAATCATCCTTCTGAGAGTATTGCCTGAAATACTTGTAACTTTGTGGTTGTTATGGAAATAAGTCCAAGATTTTGAAGCTTTCAGCGATTCCTATCACTGATGGCAGCATTGATAGTTACCTGCTGAGAATGATACAAATGCAAATCAAATCAGCAGCTGCTATGAAGCTTCTGATTTGATCATGTGGAGTTTTTCGACAGTCTAATTGTTCTGATTTATGGTTATCATTCTTATTTGATGTGTGTGCGTGCAAGCAAGCAGTTCTAATTAATGGATTTTCAATTAAAGCAACTTTGAATGCCCCACTGATTTAAATGACAGTGTAAAATGTAATGCTGTCACTAGTAATATGGGGACGAAGGTGCAAAGCTCCCCTTCAACCAGCCAGATATTACACTGAGCAATTGGCTTGTGCTTTCAGTTTGTCTACCCAGGGCTGTTGTTCTTTCAATCCTTTTTCTTTGTTAATGAGGTAAATATTTAAATGATGACAGTAATTTGTGAAATGATCGCAAAGTTTGAGATGTGGATTGATTTGATACCTGATTCAGATCACTGGAGATGATGCTGCACCCTCCATTATGTTGACTTTGTAAAATGGCTCCCAGAAATCAATCTACATAGCGTTTGATTTGATGAGGTGAATGAAAGCATAACATTTAGGAACAAAACTTTAATGAACTGAAAGAAAATTTGCATTCAGTTCCTTTGAGCCGTTTCAGAAATACTTAAAACTTGTGATTTCTTCTGCATAACGGAGAGACCCCTCACAGTTCCAGGCGACAAAAATGTTTCATCATGATTCAACTAATGGATAAAAGCTTCAGTAGAAATGTAATGTGTTTCCTGTGTATTCGTTTGTCAGTAGGAGAATAATCATCCATATGTCTGTTATGAAGAATTGAGACTGTATTGAGACCATCCAAAAGTTGTGGGCTCTAACTCTAATCTGAAGTTTAACAAAATCAACTTGAAACGTATTTCTTCGACTTGATACGGTTGATTGTTTTGGCCTGAAATCTCCTACAAAGCAAGGGTCATGGAAATAAGCTATCATTTCGGCTATATTTATTTTGAAAGCTCCATCTTTCCATTCAGTTTCCCTGGTTCTCTTGCCCCATCCCAGTGTTTATAAAGTAACAAGTCCTCCCAGGCGATGGGGGTAATTTTCAACTTTATCGCCTGGGCAGTAACCTGTCGGAGCAGATTGCCCACCTGTTGCCAAACCTGCCCGATTGTCATCCCATTGATTTCAGTTTCTACAATGGGTGGACGATCTAGGTTACCGCACAGGTGGCAAAGTTGAAAATTACCCCCACCATGTCTTAGTGACATTCATAACTTTCATTATCCCTTCCCCAATCCAAGTGAGCGCATTGAGCCAATAAGAAAGCCTCGTATTGCTCTGAGGTGAGCATTTTGTTTCAGGCTGTTCATAATTCTGCTCAGTAGAATTTGTTAATGTTTCATTGTTTACTACGACATCTGCAACTGCTTTATTTGGACCATTCTCTCACTTCGTGTTGCATTGCTATGTTGCTGATATCCTCTTCCATGTTAATTCTTCATAAGCCACTTGATACTTGTTTCTTCAAATGTCCTGAGCACTTAATTGTGCAGCAGAATTCTCAATCGGAAAATCTGTCCAGCTCTTCACTGAATTATGGGTTGTTGACTAATCACTGGCCTTGGGGTTTTTTTCATCAATAAACTCCAACTACATCTGTGTTGATAGTTGAGTCTCT
The DNA here is from genome assembly GCF_035084215.1 of Heptranchias perlo. Classification (NCBI taxonomy): domain Eukaryota; kingdom Metazoa; phylum Chordata; class Chondrichthyes; order Hexanchiformes; family Hexanchidae; genus Heptranchias; species Heptranchias perlo. Next base: position 132,975,666 of record NC_090328.1, on the reverse strand, counting down.
GATCAGATCTGCTCCCATTCTACCATTGTCAATTACTAATGCCTATCCTTTCCAACGAAGGCCAGCCCAAAATAATTTCACAATCCCATTCTCGAACTACATATTCCTATTATTTTTCTTTTTTGTCTCTGATATTTAATATCAGAGCTGACAGCTCTTCTGAATTAGATGTTGATGTGATTGTTTTTGAGTTCTGGCTGTATCCGAAAGGACAGAAAACATCTTAGCTATAATTCATTGGGCCAGAATTTGCTGTAACAGGGCATCTAATGGCATCTGCCATTAGTTAGACTTGCCCTGCACCTTTCAGCTCAAAGATTTTTTGCTGAAAGTGCGAGCTGATAAAGGCGTAGCGAGGGAAACAAGGCATCTGGGACCTGAGTGAACAGGGCAAGCAACCAAGGTATCTCCTCAAGGTATCTCCTTAACCAATGAGTTTTAAGGATTAGGAAATAATCAGCGGAAGGACTGAGAAGGAAGGTGAATTAAAGGTGACAAATTCAATGTCAAATCAGGTACAGAAAGAGAAATAAAGAGAGGGAAAGAAAGATTGGATTAAGAGAGAGAAAAGAGACAGAAAGGAAAAGTAAGAATGTTTTGAAAAAAATTTTACATTTGACATATTTTAAATTTCCTAAAATAATTCACAACCTGAAGGAACGAGACTCAACGTTTATAATAGTTAATGTTTGATGCCAGAGATGTTGATTGGCAGTCATTAACACTCATCAAGCCGTTAAAAAGGTATTTATGATTGTAATTATTTGCCCTAAATATCTGCGGCGGATTTAATTCGTATCTACCGTGCAAATACAGCAACTTCACGACATTCAATGTGCGTCAATGGTGAGGCAGATGGTGAGATGCCATTTTCGCGAAGCTAACGGTGGAGCAGCGCAACTTGGACAGCTGCTTCTGGATATGGAAGATCAGCCACGGTCTTATTGAATGGCGGAGCCGGCTCGAGGAGCCGTATGGTCCACACCTGCTCCGATTTATATTCTGCCCCTCACCTGAAGTTGTTGTACTATTTACACATAAATAACGGCGAGCACCATTAACCTCACCGTTATTTTGACACCAAAATCTGGCCCAATATCATTATTTTCTGCCGTAGATTTTTTTCTGTTGTATGTAGGAAGAGGTTTTTAATCTTGCACTTTCCCTCGTTCTCCTTGAAATCATCAGATTTCAAATTTTGATTGAGTCACAATTCTTCACACGAGCAATGACATCTTAATTCTTCTTGCCTCTCTGTGGAAAACTTGCGCAAATAAATCTCGATTCTCTGGGCTTAAGCCATTGTACCATCTCTTCACGTTTCTGTTTTTAAGATTTGCCTATTTTCTGTCTCATCATTATAGTTTTCTTTTTTAAAAATATCTGCTCCAACTTTTGGTCTCTCTGTATAGCTCCTTGTATAGCCAAGGGAGCTGGACAAATTGAGACTCTCTATCTATAATCAAAGAATTCCTGCTATAAAATGAACACTTCCTATTCTTCTGATATAATTTCAAATAATTTCCCAATTCTTTCGGAAATTATTAATGTAAATTGTAACATTTGTAACAATTATTTTTTTTCTATATTCCCTCAGGAACAAATCTGTGCAAATTTAAATTTAGCTCATTTAATTCCTGATGAAAGTCATGACATGCAATCTCCATAATTTCTGTTAAACCTTTATTGGTCTTGTTTAATTCAGATTTTGCAAGACTGATGTCCATGATCCAGATCATAATTTTTGCATAACTAAATCCAGCTCCCTTATCCTGGGAGCAAAATTGGAGACCCATGAAAAACTGGGTCTACGGGTTTGACGCAGAAGGAACAGAACTTAACAGTATAAACAGTTGACGGACATGTGCATCCCAGAATCAAAATTAAAACAAGCTCAATTTAAGCTGCATTTCTACAGTTCGAGTCCTGTTCTATTGACGGCAGGACCTACATTGACTTCCGGTCCGGCAACCCCTTAGATTTAAAACTCTTATCCTTGTTTTCAAATCCCTCCATGGCCTCATCCCTCCCTATCCCTGTAACCTCCTCCAGCCCCACAACCTTTCAAGACCTCTGTGCTCCTCCAATTCTGGCCTCATCGCCCCACCATTGGCGGCCATGCCTTCAGCTGCCGAAGCCATCAGTTCTGGAATTCGCTCGCTAAATCTCTCCATCTCTCCACCTCTCTCTCCTCCTTTAAGATGCTTTTTAAAACCTACCTCTTTGACCAAGCTTTTTGTCACCTGTCCCAATATCTCTTTATGTGGCTCGATGTCAAATTTTTGTTTGATAACACTCCTGTGAAACGCCTTGGGATGTTTTACCACACTGAAGGCGCTATATAAATGCAAGTTGTTGTTGTTCCTCACACGATGATCTTGTGCAGCCAGCTGCAACTTGAAAATAAACCTGCCAGAATTCACTTAAGGTTGGCGGCTAGGAAGACCCAGGACAAACGGGACTTCCCACCCACCACCCTTTGCAAATCCCAAGACCTGTGTGTGGAGAACCAGCACCACTAGCAGGTTCTTAGAGTGCTATTAAGGTATCATGCTGAACATGTATGTTCAAACTAAGCAAACGTGGCCCTAAATGGATTAGCAAACAAGTTAAAAGTGAGATGAAGAAGAAAAAGAACTCTACAAGTTCTGCATGGAGAAAGGGGAAGGAGTTGACTCGGATGAATAGCCGAAAATACATAAACATATTAAAAGGGTGATCGGAGGGGAGAGGAAGAAACTAGAAAAAAAAATCAAAGCAGCTTATGCTAAATATTTTTAAAATTCAGTACTACAACAGTAAGAGGGCAGTCAGAGAAGAGGTGAAAATAATAAAATGTGCAAATGTATTGAAATATTGCCGAATCCCCCACCTTCAACACCCTGGGGGTCACCATTGACCAGAAACCTAACTGGACCAGCCATTTAAATACTGTGGCTACAAGAGCAGGTCAGAGGCTGGGTATTCTGCGGCGAGTGACTCACCTCCTGACTGCCCAATGCCTTTCCACCATCTACAAGGCACAAGTCAGGAGTGTGATGGAATACTCTCCACTTGCCTGGATGAGTGCAGCTCCAACAACACTCAAGAAGCTCGACACCATCCAGGACAAAGCAGCACACTTGATTGGCACCACATCCACCACCCTAAACATTCACTCCATTCACCACCAGCGCACTGTGGCTGCAGTGTGTACCATCCACAGGATGCACTGCAGCAACTCGCCAAGGCTTCTTCGACAGCACCTCCCAAACCCTCGACCTCTACCACCTAGAAGGACAAGAGCAGCAGGCACATGGGAACAACACCACCTGCACGTTCCCCTCCAAGTCACACACCATCCCGACTGGGAAATATATCACCGTTCCTTCATCGTCGCTGGGTCAAATTCCTGGAACTCCCTTCCTAACAGCACTGTGGGAGAACCGTCACCACATGGACTGCAGCGGTTCAAGAAGGCGGCTCACTACCACCTTCTCAAGGGTAATTAGGGATGGGCAATAAATGCTGGGCTTGCCAGCGATGCCCACATCCCATGAATAAATTTTTAAAAATTGAGGATGTACACAAAATAGTAGATATTCCGAATTAGTGATTTCCTCCAAGTAATCACAAAGGAAGACATGAACGACATGCCCTCCCCAAACAGAGTTAAACCAAGCAAAATCAGTGACCAATTTAAATGAGATGGACATTCTGGAATGGATAAAAAAATTCAAAACAAAGAAACCTCCAGGGATAGATGGTATTAATCCCAGAATGCTGAGAGAGACTAGCTAGGAGATTTGTGAAGCACTGATCATCATTATGAAGGAGTAACTGGACACGTAATGTACCAATAGATTGGAAACAGATTAACATGGTGCCCATGTTTAAATGAAGGATAAAACAGGCAGTGGCAACTACAGGTCCATCAGTTTTACTTCCATTATGTGTAAAATAATAGAATTGATTATGAGGAGTAAATTTTAAGATTATCTGTAAAACAACAACCCAGAACACAGCATCAATATGGATTTAGAAGGGGAAGATCCTGCCTGACCAACCTTCTTGAATTCCTCAAAGAAACGACAACCTGCTGGACTGTGGAAAGCTCAATGATGTGATGTATTTCCAAAGACTTCCAAAAGGCAAAATTCCACATGAAAGGTTATTAGTTAAATTCAAAACTTTTTGTATTAAGGGCAGACTCTTGGAATGGATAAGAAACTGGCTGAAAAGTAGGAAACAATGGGGACTTATTACAGGGATAATATGGTTGGAGGATGTACTTAGTGGGGCGCCTCAGGGCTCAGTGTTGGGACCATTGCTGTTTCTAATGTACATAAATGACGTGGGTTTAGAAACTCAATACAAAGTGGTCAAATTTGCAAATGATCCCAAACTCGGAGAGGCAGCTCAGAAAATACAGACCGCGTTGGATAAAATATGCAACTAGGCAGAAAATTGAAAGCTAAAATTGAACGCCGACAAATGTAAAGTGCTGCACATAAGAAAAAAAAAATAAGTGACATATGTATTTCATAAATGGTGCAGAAACAGTGAAGGATAAAACCGAAAGAGATCCAGGAGTCCTGGAAGACTCAATGCTCAGCATGTCCAGCGAATACAGAACAACTATCAGCAAAGCCAATAGAATGCTGAACTACATCGCCAAAAACAGCAGAAGACAAGTCAGACGAAGTCATGACTAAACTATATAGTACTCAATTCAGACTGCATCTTGAGTACTGTTTCCAGCTCTGGTTGCCAAGACACAAGGGAGACATTCAAATGCTAGAGTCAATGCAGAGAAGAGCCACAAGGCTGAAACCTATTTTCAAAGGTTTGAGTTATGAGGAAACACTTGGGTTTTTGATAGGTGATTGTATGGAGGTATGTCAGCTTGTTAAGGGAATGGAGAAGGTAAATCTGCAATAATACTTTGTTAAATCGGGACACAGATTGAAACTAGTAAAAGATAAATTTAGAACTAACATGAGGAAATTCTTCTTTACACAAAAGAATGATCACTGTGTGGAAAAGATTTTTCTGGAAGAGTAGAGCAGTAGAAAATCCTGGAATCTTTCAAGAAACAATTGAATGCTGAAATTCAGGGAAAATCTAGAATCTTGCTGGAGGGGTGAACGAATATGATCCGAACAGCCTTTCTCATCCACAACTATCTTGCGCTATTGTGAAAAGCAGCTCTTGTGTAGTAAATTCTAAACTCCTTTTTTTCTACATTATCTGTAGTGTGACCACTATCAAATGTAACCTGGTGTGCTGTATGTTACTAGAAATGATTTTCCACAGTAACAGCTTTTGCTACTGCCTACATGATGAATCAAATGTCTTTCAACCAAATGCCCCTCAAAATTTCTCTCGGTGAAATTAATTTTGCGCGAAATTGCTAGCAGCCTCAGGTTGCACAGAATATTCTTTGCGTTAATATTTCCTGATTTGCAGTATCCAGCAGTTCATTTGTCCTTTCTTGTGTATCTAATTGTTCCATTATTTGTGGAAGGTCACAATCCTATCGGAATAATTGAAGGATGCTCCTATAGCTGCTTTTAAACTGGCTGAAGACAAATGTCCTTGAGTCGTTGCTGTTGTTTACAGGGCTGAATCCGGGAGCTCCATTATACTGGCGGCAGAATCGCAAAACGGATTTTCTTTGGTCGAGAATTCAGTTGTCACAATAGAGGAACAAATATTTAATGGTGTAAATACCAGTAGTTGACTCATTGGCCCCGATATTTGCGGAGAGGTGGGGAGACATAGCCGCCGGGAAACCCAGAAATGCGGGTAACCCGGAGGTCCTGCTGAATTTAACGGCAGGACCTCATTTAAATTTTTTGTCTCTATTTCCGGCCGGCAGCCAGAATGAGAGGCTGGCTGTTGGACAAGAAGGCCTCTGACACCAGTCGGCAGCCGGGGAGTGGAGCGGAGAGGAGGGAGAGAGGGAGGGAGAGAGAGCATAGGTTAGGGGGGGGGAAATACCTTGGAGCGCGGGCCGGGGAAGAGATCACGGGTCAAGGGGAGATCGGGGGGATGGCATTGGATCACAGGGAGGGGTGTCCGATCACTGGGTTGGAATCAGGTTAGCTTACTGGGCTGGGGGCAGCACTCCAACTCCTCCTAGCTCACAAGCATTGCTGGGAAGGCACTTGCCTGCTGGATTTGGCCGTTCTCACCTCCCCTCAGCTGCCTGGTTTCCCGAGCTCTGGGAAACTCAGCCCACAGCCATTCAATTTAAAAGGTCCTAAAATTTAAGGCATGCAGCCTCATTAAAATATTTAAATGGCGGACCCTCCTCTGGAGAGCAGGTTAGTCGCCCGCCCCCAACCCACCTCCATTAAGACCAAAGTGGGTGCATTGGAGGTGGGTTTTTGAATTTTGAATTATTATCCCGCCCATCCTGGGGGATTAAAATTCCCCCCCGGTGTCTCCCAGAATTGAATCTAAGCAAGGGCCAGTATGAAAGCAGCTTTTAATTGCAGTCTAGAAACTGAGAAAATATACTTCCTCCATAACTTTTTGTTCTTTTTAAATGTGCATTGAACGGAACCCAAGGGAGTTGAATTTTGCAACTTAATTGAGAACAAAGCAGAAAATGACAGATGGGAGGAATGAGAGCTGTTAAAGTGAAATAATAGATGAAAGGAAATCAGAAATTGTGATATTTCATAATACTCCGGTAAAAAGACAAAGAGGGAACGGATGAGAAAACAGGAATGAAAATTAGATGGAAGAAAAATGAGGGAAGATTTGATAGTGAAATTGACAAGGTAGAAAAGAGAAAGTTTAAATAAGAGGATGAAGGTAACTATGAGTGATCAGTGTTTAAAACCAAGACTGAGACTGACGGAACGAATCGAATATACCTTATTTCCACTTCTCATTTTTAAGTTTTGTCGATCTTTTTTGTAACCTATCTCCTGTATTCTGAGGAAATAGAGACACTAGAGAAGGCGCAAAAACGATTTACAAGAATGCTACCAGAACTGAGAGGTTATAATATCAGGAAAGACTGAACAGGCTGAGGCTCTTCTCTCTAGAAAAGAGAAGGCTGAGGGGTGTCCTAATAGAGGTCTTTAAAATTATGAAGGGGTTTGATAGGGTAAACATAGAGACTCCACAATGGCTTCCTCACACTGATGAAGATAACGGTCATGCTCAGATGATGTCATTGGAGCCCGATCTGCATATTTCACATCGTTCACCTGACGAAGGAGGAAGCCTCCGAAAGCTTGTGAATTTAAAATAAAATTGCTGGACTATAACTTGGTGTTGTAAAATTGTTTGCATATTTAAAGAAAGACCCCGCTGGTTTCCGGAGGGTGTCCCTCTCGCCTGCTGAGAAGGGCGAGTTAAAATTGGACGTGTGGCATCGGTGTAGGAGGTTAGCAGGTGAGTCCCGTGGGCAAATATATGGCAGATGCAGTATAACGTGAAGTTATCCACTTCGGAAGGAAAAACAGGAAGGCAGAGTATTATTTAAATGGTGATACATTGGGAAATGTTGATGTACAAAGTCACTGAAAGCAAACATGCAGGTGCAGCAAGCAGTTAGGAAGGCAAATGGCATGTTGGCCTTCATTGCAAGAGGATTTGAGTACAGGGGCAAGGATGTCTTACTGCAGTTATACAGGGCCTTGGTGAGACCATACCTGGAGTATTGTGTGCAGTTTTGGTCTCCTTACTTAAGAAAGGGTGTACTTGCCATAGAGAGAGTGCAGCGAAGGTTCACCAGACTGATTCCTGGGATGACAGGACTGTCATATGAGGAGAGATTGGGTCGACTAGGCCTGTATTCACTAGAGTTTAGAAGAATGAGAGGGGATCTCATTGAAACATATAAAATTCTGACAGGGCTAGACAGACTGGATGCAGGGAGGATGTTTCCCCTGGCAGGGGGGTCCAGAACGAGGGGTTACAATCTCAGGGTACAGGGCAGGACATTTAGGACTGAGATGAGGAGAAATTTCTTCACTCAGAGGGTGGTGAACCTGTGGAATTCTCTACCATAGAAGGCTGTGGAGGCCAAGTCACTGAATATATTTAAGAAGGAGATAGATAGATTTCCATACACAAAAGGCATCAAGGAGCATGGGGAGAGAGCGGGAATATGGCATTGAGATCGTGGATCAGCCATGATCATATTGAATGGTGGAGCAGGCTCGAAGGGCCGAATGGCCTACTCCTGCTCCTATTTTTTATGTTTCTATGTTTCTACCCGGTCCACCCGGTTTATGCCGAAAGGGCAGAGTTAAAATCAGTACTGTAGAATGTTAGTGCAGAATTGAGCCATCTTGTCCATAAAGTCCCATCATTGCCTCCTTACGAGCAGCAACCCCAACTGCCCCATCCCACCCTCTCACCGACTTTCCCGCCCAGTGCGCCCGATGGGGGCTAATCTTGCCAATCTTTTTCCCGTCCCGCTCACCCCTCCCAGCGCTGACCCTGTGGACTCTGCCAGTGGATCAGATCTCACCACCCCTCTCCGCATCTCCCTCCGCATCTCCCTCCAGAATGTCCGTTCACGTGTGAACAAGGCCCTTGCCATCCACGAGCTTATTGTGGATGATTACATCGACATTATGGCCTTGACAGAAACCTGGCTGACGGGCGATGACACCTTAACACCTAATGAAGCCTCCCCGCCTGGCTATATCTTCCACCACTTGCCCTGCCCAGACTGCCGTGATGGCGGTGTGGTATTTATCACAAAATCACACCTTGGGGGTCTGTCCCCCTACTCCTCTGGCACCTTCTCCTTCTTTGAGCATATCATAATCATAAAATGGTTGCAGCACAGAAGGAGGCCATTCGGCCTATTGAGCCCATGCCAGCTCTTTGTAAGAGCAAATCCAGTTAGTCCCCCGTAACCCTGCAAATTTTTTCCATCAAGTATTTAGCCAATTCCTTTTTGAAAGCCACGATTGAATCTGATTCCACCACCCTTTCAGGTAGAGCATTCCAGTCCATAACCACTCGCTGTGTAAAAAAAGTTTTTCCTCATGTTGCCTTTGTTTTTTTTAATAATCACCTTAAATCTGTATCCTCTGGTTCTCGACTCTTCCGCCAATGGGAACAGTTTCTCTTTATTTACTTTCTCAAAACACTTAATGATTTTGAACACTTCTATCAAATCTCTTCTTAACCTTCTCTGCTGTAAGGAGAACAACCCCAGCTTCTCCAGTCTATCCACGTAACTGAAATCCCTCATCTCTGGAACCATTCTAGTAAATCTTTTCTGCACATTCTCTAAGGCTTTCCTAAAATGCGGTGTTCAGAACTGGACACAATACTCCAGCTGTGGCCGAACCAGTGTTTTATAAAGGTTCAACACAACTTCCTTGCTTTTGCACTCTGTGCGTCTACTTATAAAGCCCATGATCCCGTATGTTTTTTTAACCGCTTTCTCATTTTGTCCTGCCGCCTTCAAAGATTTGTGCACATATACCCCCGGTCCCTCTGTTCCTGCACCCCCTTTAGAATTGTACCCTTTAGTTTTATATTGCCTCTCCTCATTCTTCCTGCCAAAATGTAACACTTCGCACTTCTCTGCATTAAATTTCATCTGCCATGTGTCCACCCATTCCACCAGCCTGTCCTCTTGAAGTCTATCACTATCCTCCTACACGTCCAAGTTTTGTGTCATCTGAAAATTTTGAAATTGTGCCCTGTCCACCCAAGTCCAAGTCATTAATATATATCAAGAAAAGCAGTGGTCCTTGTACCGACCCCCGGGGAATACCACTGTATACCTTCCTCCAGTCCGAAAAACGAGGACTGTGTGGTGGTCACTCCTACCAATACTGACCTATAGTTGCTGGGTTTATGCTTACACCCTTTTTTGAACAAGGGTGCAACATTTGCAATTCTCCAGTCCTCTGGCATCACCCACGATTTAAGGAGGATTGGAAGATCATGGCCAGGACCTCTGCAATTTCTACCCTTACTTCCCACAGCTGCCTAGGATGCATTTACTTATCTACTTTAAGTACAGCCAGCCTTTCAATAGCCCCTCTTCATCAATTTTTAGCCCATCCAGTATCTCAACTACCTCCTCTTTTATTGTGACTTTGGCAGCATCTTCTTCCTTGGTGAAGACAGATTCAAAGTACCCATTTAGTACTTCAGCCATGCCCTCTTTTGCCTCCATGAGTAGATCTCCTTTTTGGCCCCTAATCAGCCCCACCCCTCCTCTTACTACCCATTTACTATTTAGATGCCGATAGAAGATTTTTGAATTCCCTTTTATGCTAGCTACCAGCCTATTCTCACACTCTCTCTTTGCCCCTTTTATTTACTTTTTCACTTCTCCTCTGTACTTTCTATATTCAGCCTGGTTCTCACTTGTATTATCAATCTGACATCTGTCATACACCCCCTTTTTCTGCTTCATCTTACTCTCTATCACTTTCGTCATCCAGGGAACTCTGGCTTTAGTTGCCCTATCTTTCCCCCTCATGGAAGCGTACCTAGACTGTACCAGAATGATCTCCTCTTTAAAGGCCACCCATTGTTTGATTACAGTTTTGCCTGCCAATCTTTGATTCCAATTTACCCGGGCCAGATCCGTTCTCAACCCACTGAAATTAGCCCTCATCCTTACTCTAGATTGTTCCTTGTCCTTTTCCATTATTAATCTATCCTTATGATACTATAATCACTGCTCCCTAAATGTTCCCCCACTGACACTTGCTCCACTTGGACCCACTTCATTCCCCAGAACGAGACCCAACAATGCCTCCTTCCTCGTTGGGCCGGAAACATACCGTTCAAGAAAGTTCTTCCCCTCTTTACCCCTTTACACTATTCCTATCCCAGTGTCTATTAGGATAGTTGAAGTCCCCCATTATCACTACTCGATAGTTCTTGCACCTCTCTGTAATTTCCCTGCAAAACTTGACTTCCTTCCCACTAGTTGGTGGCCGATAGAGTACACCCAGTAGTGTAATGGCGCCTCTACTGTTTCTTAACTCTAACCAAATAGATTCTGTCTTTGACCCCTCCAGGACATCCTCTCTCTCCAGCATCGCAATATTCTCCTTAATCAATACTGCCACCCCCCTCCTTTTTTCCCTTCCCTATCTTTCCTGAACGCCTTGTATCCAAGAATATTTTGTACCCAATCCTGCCCTTTTTTGAGCCAGGTCTCTGTCATCACCACGACATCATATTCCCATGTGGCTATTTGCGCCTGCAGCTCACCAACCTTATTTACTACACTTTGTGCGTTTTACACACATGCACTGTAAACCTATCTTAGACATTATTGTATTCTCTCTCAGTCTAATCTCACCTAATACTTTACTATTTCTTACTCTCGTGCTGTCTGTCTCCCAATCCTTTGTGCCCCTTGTTTCTCCTTTCTAAAGCTGCATCCTGGTGCCCACCCCCCCATCAAATTAGTTTAAACCCTAGTGACTAGTGAACCTCCCCACAAGGACATTGGTCCCAGCTCTGTTGAGGTACAACCCGTCCGCCTTGAACAGGTCCCAATGCCCTAAGAACCTGAAGCCCTCCCTCTTGTACCATGTCTCTAACCACACATTAACCTGCCTTATCTTCCTATTTCTGTACTCACTAACACGTGGCACTGGGGGTAATCCAGAGATGACTACCTTTGAGGTCCTGCTTTTTAACTTCCTCCCTCGCTCCTGAAACTCTGACTGCAGGACCTCATCCCTTTTCTTTCCTATGTCGTTGGTACCCACATGGACCATGACTTCTGGCTGTTCCCCTCTCCGCCCCCCCACCCCCCCCGGCAGAATGTTCTGCACTCTCTGTGATGTCCTTTACCTTGGCACCAGGGAGGCAACACACTGTGCGGAACTCACAGAAACGCCTGGATGTCCCCCTGACTATCAAATCCCCTATGACTACTGCATTTCTACACTTCACTGTGCCCTCTCATGCAGACCTTCGCCCCATGCTGCCATGCTCAGGTCTGCACCCCTTTGAGGTGTCGTCACCCTCACTGGTATTCAATGTTGATACCGGTTTGAGAGTGGCCACACACCCAGAAGATTCCTGCACTGCCTGCCTCTTCCTACCCTTTCGGATGGCCATCCACTTGCTCTCCTGAACTCTCTGTGGCTGCAGAATGGGCACCTCCTGGAATGTACGATTCGGGAAAATTTCAGCCTCCCTTGTGCTCTGCAGTGACTCCAGCCGCCCCTCAAGCTCAGAAACCCTCAGCTTGAGCTCGAGCAACTGGAGCCATTTCCTGCACACGTGGCCCTCCAGGACACATGAAGTTCCCACATGCCGCAGGAATTACAGGCAACGGGTCTAAGCTGCCCATCCATTTTTTTGCCTTGGTGAGCGTCTCATCTTGTTCCACCCCCTCACTTCTCCTTTAAAATCCTCGTTCTCTACCACCCACCCAAGTACCAGGCCAAGTTTCTCACCAAAATGTCTAAACTGCTTTCCACCCTCAGTATACGCACCAAGCGACTTTTCATCCTTGGTGACTTCAACCTCCATTTCAACTCATCTTGCTCTCTCTCCTCTGAGTTCACTGCTTTCCAATCCTCCATTAATCTCTCCCTCCATATAAACTCCCCTATCCATATTCACGGCCACACCCTCGACTTTGCCATCTCACATGGCCTCTCTACTCCCGTCATGTCAATCGCGGATAAGGCCATCTCTGATCACTTCCGTGTATCCCTCTCCACCTACATCCCCCTTCCTCCTCCCAACCCCACTTCCTTTTGTGTCTGTCCCCAGAAAAAAACTCTCCACCAAGTCACTTACAACGGCACTTTCATATTCCCAATTGTCTAGCCTTTGGCCCTCCGTTCACCACGACATTTCCGCAGTTACCGATCTGCTCAATCACACCCTCACCCTCCACCTTTGATGCCCTTGTCCCCATTAAAACCATTACTCTCTCTCACCATGGTCATTCCCCAGGTATGGCCCTCATCTCCGCTTCCTTTAGTCCAAGGGACGCAGACTTGAACATTTATGGTGGACAACTGGTATGGCCATTGATCGCGAGATCTGGCTGGACCACAAAGAGCACTATCGGGTCTCACTCTCATCTGCCAAAACCGCTCACGATTCCTGGATCATCCTGGAATGCAAAGGTAACCCCCGGCTTCTGTTCTCCACTATGAACCGTCTTCTGAAACCCCTCTCTCCTGCCTCCTCCACCCTCACCTCCAACAACAAATGCGAGGAGCTCATGGAATACTTTGTCACTAAGATTGAGACCATCCATTCAGCTGCCTCTGCCGCACCCCTCCCTTCCCCTAGACCACCAAGACAAACTTCCCCTATAGATCCCCGCTGCCCTAGCCCTGAATTTGCATCTTTCTCTAGTTCCTCTCCTATCTCCCCTCATGCCCTCTCTGAGCTCAACTTGACCATGAGGACCCACCTCTTGCTCCCTCGATCCTATTCCCACCAAACTGTTGACCACCCAACTTCCCTTCCTGGCCTCCACATTAGCTGATATTTTTAATGGTTCCCTCTCCTCGGGTACTGTCCCCCTCCCCTTTTAAATCTGCCATCATCACCCCCCTCCTCAAAAAACCCACCCTTGAACCCTCTGTCCTTGCAACCTACTGCCCCATCTCCAACCTCCCTTTCCTCTCCAAAGTTCTTGAACGTGTTGTCACCTCCCAAATCCGTTCCCATCTTTCCTGCTACTCCATGTTTGAATCTCTCCAATCAGGTTTCCTCCCCTGCCACAGTACTGAAACGGCCCTCATCAAAGTCACAAATGACGTCCTCTGTGACTGTGACCGTGGTAAACTATCCCTCCTCATCCTTCTCAACCTGTCTGCAGCTTTTGACCCTGTTAATCACACCATCCTCCTCCAACACCTACACAACGTCATCCAGCTGGGTGGGACTGCCCTCATCGGGTTCCATTCTTATCGATAATGTCATTGACAGACATTCACCCGCAATGGCTTCTCTTCCCGCTCCCGCACCGTGACCTCTGGAGTCCCCCAAGGAGCTCTCCTTGGCCCCTCCTATTTCTCATCTACATGCTGCCCATCGGCGACATCATCTGAAAACACGTCAGATTCCACATGCACACTGGCAACACCCAGCTCTACCTCACCACCACCTCTCTCGATCCTTCCACTCTCTCTGATTTGTCACACTGCTTGCGCGACATCCAGTCCTGGATGAACAAAAATATCCTCCAACCAAATATAGTGAAGATCGAAGCCATGGTTTTCAGTCCCCACCACAAACTCCGTTCCCTGGCCACTGTCTGAGGTTGAATCAGACCGTTCGCAGCCTTGGCATCCTATTTGACCCGGAGATGAGCTTCCGACCACACATCCTCTCCATCACCAAGACCGCCGGATTACACCTCCATAACATCGCACGTCTCCGCCCTCTGCCTCAGCTCATCTGTTGCTGAAACCCTCATCCATGCCTTTGTTACCTCTCGACTTGACTATTTCAATGGCCTCCCATCTTCCACCACAATATGCTTGAGCTGACCCAAACCTCTGCTGCTCGTATCCTAACTCGCAGTAAGTCTTGTTCACCCATTAACCCTGTGCTTGCTGATCTACATTGGCTCAAAGTCCACCAATATCTTGATTTTAAAATTCGCATCCTCACGTTGAAATCCCTCCATGGCCTCACATCTTCCTATCCAAACACAGTAGTGTTAGTGCTGTACGTTCTCTGAAATCAGTAATGTTAGTGCTGTGTGTTCTCTGAAATCGGTAGTGTTAGTGCTGTGTGTTCTCTGAAATCAGTAATGTTAGTGCTGTGTGTTCTCTGAAATCGGTAGTGTTAGTGCTGTGTGTTCTCTGAAATCAGTAGTGTTAGTGCTGTGTGTTCTCTGAAATCGGTAATGTTAGTGCTGTGTGTTCTCTGAAATCGGTAATGTTAGTGCTGTGCGTTCTCTGAAATCAGTAATGTTAGTGCTGTGTGTTCTCTGAAATCAGTAATGTTAGTGCTGTGTGTTCTCTGAAATCAGTAATGTTAGTGCTGTGTGTTCTCTGAAATCGGTAATGTTAGTGCTGTGTGTTCTCTGAAATCAGTAATGTTAGTGCTGTGTGTTCTCTGAAATCGGTAATGTTAGTGCTGTGTGTTCTCTGAAATCGGTAGTGTCAGTGCTGTGTGTTCTCTGAAATCAGTAATGTTAGTGCTGTGCGTTCTCTGAAATCGGTAATGTTAGTGCTGTGTGTTCTCTGAAATCAGTAATGTTAGTGCTGTGTGTTCTCTGAAATCAGTAATGTTAGTGCTGTGTGTTCTCTGAAATCGGTAATGTTAGTGCTGTGTGTTCTCTGAAATCGGTAATGTTAGTGCTGTGTGTTCTCTGAAATCAGTAATGTTAGTGCTGTGTGTTCTCTGAAATCGGTAGTGTCAGTGCTGTGTGTTCTCTGAAATCAGTAATGTTAGTGCTGTGCGTTCTCTGAAATCGGTAATGTTAGTGCTGTGTGTTCTCTGAAATCAGTAATGTTAGTGCTGTGTGTTCTCTGAAATCAGTAATGTTAGTGCTGTGTGTTCTCTGAAATCGGTAATGTTAGTGCTGTGTGTTCTCTGAAATCGGTAATGTTAGTGCTGTGTGTTCTCTGAAATCAGTAATGTTAGTGCTGTGTGTTCTCTGAAATCAGTAATGTTAGTGCTGTGTGTTCTCTGAAATCGGTAATGTTAGTGCTGTGTGTTCTCTGAAATCGGTAATGTTAGTGCTGTGTGTTCTCTGAAATCGGTAATGTTAGTGCTGTGTGTTCTCTGAAATCGGGAGTGTTAGTGCTGTGTGTTCTCTGAAATCAGTAATGTTAGTGCTGTGTGTTCTCTGAAATCTGTAATGTTAGTGCTGTGCGTTCTCTGAAATCTGTAATGTTAGTGCTGTGTGTTCTCTGAAATCGGTAATGTTAGTGCTGTGTGTTCTCTGAAATCGGTAATGTTAGTGCTGTGTGTTCTCTGAAATCGGTAATGTTAGTGCTGTGTGTTCTCTGAAATCAGTAATGTTAGTGCTGTGTGTTCTCTGAAATCTGTAATGTTAGTGCTGTGCGTTCTCTGAAATCTGTAATGTTAGTGCTGTGCGTTCTCTGAAATCGGTAGTGTGAGTGCTGTGTGTTCTCTGAAATCAGTAATGTTAGTGCTGTACGTTCTCTGAAATCGGTAATGTTAGTGCTGTGTGTTCTCTGAAATCAGTAATGTTAGTGCTGTGCGTTCTCTGAAATCGGTAATGTTAGTGCTGTATGTTCTCTGAAATCAGTAATGTTAGTGCTGTGTGTTCTCTGAAATCAGTAATGTTAGTGCTGTGTGTTCTCTGAAATCGGTAGTGTGAGTGCTGTGTGTTCTCTGAAATCAGTAATGTCAGTGCTGTGTGTTCTCTGAAATCAGTAATGTTAGTGCTGTGTGTTCTCTGAAATCTGTAATGTTAGTGCTGTGTGTTCTCTGAAATCTGTAATGTTAGTGCTGTGTGTTCTCTGAAATCAGTAATGTCAGTGCTGTGTGTTCTCTGAAATCGGTAATGTTAGTGCTGTGTGTTCTCTGAAATCGGTAATGTTAGTGCTGTGTGTTCTCTGAAATCTGTAATGTTAGTGCTGTGCGTTCTCTGAAATCGGTAATGTTAGTGCTGTGTGTTCTCTGAAATCAGTAATGTTAGTGCTGTGTGTTCTCTGAAATCGGTAATGTTAGTGCTGTGTGTTCTCTGAAATCAGTAATGTTAGTGCTGTGTGTTCTCTGAAATCAGTAATGTTAGTGCTGTGTGTTCTCTGAAATCGGTAATGTTAGTGCTGTGTGTTCTCTGAAATCAGTAATGTTAGTGCTGTGTGTTCTCTGAAATCAGTAATGTTAGTGCTGTGTGTTCTCTGAAATCAGTAATGTTAGTGCTGTGTGTTCTCTGAAATCGGTAATGTTAGTGCTGTGTGTTCTCTGAAATCAGTAATGTTAGTGCTGTGTGTTCTCTGAAATCGGTAATGTTAGTGCTGTGTGTTCTCTGAAATCAGTAATGTTAGTGCTGTGCGTTCTCTGAAATCGGTAATGTTAGTGCTGTGCGTTCTCTGAAATCGGTAATGTTAGTGCTGTGTGTTCTCTGAAATCGGTAATGTTAGTGCTGTGTGTTCTCTGAAATCGGTAGTGTGAGTGCTGTGTGTTCTCTGAAATCAGTAATGTTAGTGCTGTGTGTTCTCTGAAATCGGTAGTGTCAGTGCTGTGTGTTCTCTGAAATCAGTAATGTTAGTGCTGTGCGTTCTCTGAAATCGGTAATGTTAGTGCTGTGCGTTCTCTGAAATCGGTAATGTTAGTGCTGTGTGTTCTCTGAAATCGGAAATGTTAGTGCTGTGTGTTCTCTGAAATCTGTAATGTTAGTGCTGTGTGTTCTCTGAAATCAGTAATGTCAGTGCTGTGTGTTCTCTGAAATCGGTAATGTTAGTGCTGTGTGTTCTCTGAAATCGGTAATGTTAGTGCTGTGTGTTCTCTGAAATCTGTAATGTTAGTGCTGTGCGTTCTCTGAAATCGGTAATGTTAGTGCTGTGTGTTCTCTGAAATCAGAAATGTTAGTGCTGTGTGTTCTCTGAAATCGGTAATGTTAGTGCTGTGTGTTCTCTGAAATCAGTAATGTTAGTGCTGTGTGTTCTCTGAAATCAGTAATGTTAGTGCTGTGTGTTCTCTGAAATCGGTAATGTTAGTGCTGTGTGTTCTCTGAAATCAGTAATGTTAGTGCTGTGTGTTCTCTGAAATCAGTAATGTTAGTGCTGTGTGTTCTCTGAAATCAGTAATGTTAGTGCTGTGTGTTCTCTGAAATCGGTAATGTTAGTGCTGTGTGTTCTCTGAAATCAGTAATGTTAGTGCTGTGTGTTCTCTGAAATCGGTAATGTTAGTGCTGTGTGTTCTCTGAAATCAGTAATGTTAGTGCTGTGCGTTCTCTGAAATCGGTAATGTTAGTGCTGTGCGTTCTCTGAAATCGTTAATGTTAGTGCTGTGTGTTCTCTGAAATCGGTAATGTTAGTGCTGTGTGTTCTCTGAAATCGGTAGTGTGAGTGCTGTGTGTTCTCTGAAATCAGTAATGTTAGTGCTGTGTGTTCTCTGAAATCGGTAGTGTCAGTGCTGTGTGTTCTCTGAAATCAGTAATGTTAGTGCTGTGCGTTCTCTGAAATCGGTAATGTTAGTGCTGTGCGTTCTCTGAAATCGGTAATGTTAGTGCTGTGTGTTCTCTGAAATCGGAAATGTTAGTGCTGTGTGTTCTCTGAAATCGGTAATGTTAGTGCTGTGTGTTCTCTGAAATCGGTAATGTTAGTGCTGTGTGTTCTCTGAAATCGGTAATGTTAGTGCTGTGTGTTCTCTGAAATCGGTAATGTTAGTGCTGTGTGTTCTCTGAAATCAGTAATGTGAGTGCTGTGTGTTCTCTGAAATCGGTAATGTTAGTGCTGTGTGTTCTCTGAAATCAGTAATGTGAGTGCTGTGTGTTCTCTGAAATCGGTAATGTGAGTGCTGTGTGTTCTCTGAAATCGGTAATGTTAGTGCTGTGTGTTCTCTGAAATCGGTAATGTTAGTGCTGTGTGTTCTCTGAAATCAGTAATGTTAGTGCTGTGTGTTCTCTGAAATCAGTAATGTTAGTGCTGTGTGTTCTCTGAAATCAGTAATGTTAGTGCTGTGTGTTCTCTGAAATCAGTAATGTTAGTGCTGTGTGTTCTCTGAAATCAGTCATGTTTGTGCTGTGTGTTCTCTGAAATCAGTAATGTTAGTGCTGTGTGTTCTCTGAAATCGGGAGTGTCAGTGCTGTGTGTTCTCTGAAATCAGTAATGTTCGTGCTGTGTGTTCTCTGAAATCGGTAATGTTAGTGCTGTGTGTTCTCTGAAATCGGTAATGTGAGTGCTGTGTGTTCTCTGAAATCAGTAATGTTAGTGCTGTGTGTTCTCTGAAATCGGGAGTGTTAGTGCTGTGCGTTCTCTGAAATCAGTAATGTTAGTGCTGTGTGTTCTCTGAAATCGGTAATGTTAGTGCTGTGTGTTCTCTGAAATCGGGAGTGTTAGTGCTGTGCGTTCTCTGAAATCAGTAATGTTAGTGCTGTGTGTTCTCTGAAATCGGTAATGTTAGTGCTGTGTGTTCTCTGAAATCGGTAATGTTAGTGCTGTGTGTTCTCTGAAATCGGGAGTGTTAGTGCTGTGCGTTCTCTGAAATCAGTAATGTTAGTGCTGTGTGTTCTCTGAAAAGGGAGTGTTAGTGCTGTGTGTTCTCTGAAATCGGTAATGTTAGTGCTGTGTGTTCTCTGAAATCAGTAATGTTAGTGCTGTGTGTTCTCTGAAATCAGTAATGTAAGTGCTGTGTGTTCTCTGAAATCAGTAATGTTAGTGCTGTGTGTTCTCTGAAATCGGGAGTGTTAGTGCTGTGCGTTCTCTGAAATCAGTAATGTTAGTGCTGTGTGTTCTCTGAAATCGGTAATGTTATTGCTGTGTGTTCTCTGAAATCGGTAATGTTAGTGCTGTGTGTTCTCTGAAATCAGTAATGTTAGTGCTGTGTGTTCTCTGAAATCGGTAATGTTAGTGCTGTGTGTTCTCTGAAATCGGTAATGTTAGTGCTGTGTGTTCTCTGAAATCAGTAATGTTAGTGCTGTGTGTTCTCTGAAATCGGTAATGTTAGTGCTGTGTGTTCTCTGAAATCGGTAATGTTAGTGCTGTGTGTTCTCTGAAATCAGTAATGTTAGTGCTGTGTGTTCTCTGAAATCGGTAGTGTCAGTGCTGTGTGTTCTCTGAAATCGGTAATGTTAGTGCTGTGTGTTCTCTGAAATCGGTAATGTTAGTGCTGTGTGTTCTCTGAAATCGGTAGTGTTAGTGCTGTGTGTTCTCTGAAATCAGTAATGTTAGTGCTGTGTGTTCTCTGAAATCGGGAGTGTTAGTGCTGTGTGTTCTCTGAAATCGGTAATGTTAGTGCTGTGTGTTCTCTGAAATCAGTAATGTTAGTGCTGTGTGTTCTCTGAAATCAGTAATGTTAGTGCTGTGTGTTCTCTGAAATCAGTAATGTTAGTGCTGTGTGTTCTCTGAAATCAGTAATGTTAGTGCTGTGTGTTCTCTGAAATCGGTAATGTTAGTGCTGTGTGTTCTCTGAAATCAGTAATGTTAGTGCTGTGTGTTCTCTGAAATCGGTAATGTTAGTGCTGTGTGTTCTCTGAAATCGGTAGTGTTAGTGCTGTGTGTTCTCTGAAATCAGTAGTGTTCGTGCTGTGTGTTCTCTGAAATCGGTAATGTTAGTGCTGTGTGTTCTCTGAAATCGGTAATGTTAGTGCTGTGCGTTCTCTGAAATCAGTAATGTTAGTGCTGTGTGTTCTCTGAAATCAGTAATGTTAGTGCTGTGTGTTCTCTGAAATCAGTAATGTTAGTGCTGTGTGTTCTCTGAAATCGGTAATGTTAGTGCTGTGTGTTCTCTGAAATCAGTAATGTTAGTGCTGTGTGTTCTCTGAAATCGGTAATGTTCGTGCTGTGTGTTCTCTGAAATCGGTAGTGTCAGTGCTGTGTGTTCTCTGAAATCAGTAATGTTAGTGCTGTGCGTTCTCTGAAATCGGTAATGTTAGTGCTGTGTGTTCTCTGAAATCAGTAATGTTAGTGCTGTGTGTTCTCTGAAATCGGTAATGTTAGTGCTGTGTGTTCTCTGAAATCGGTAATGTTAGTGCTGTGTGTTCTCTGAAATCAGTAATGTTAGTGCTGTGTGTTCTCTGAAATCAGTAATGTTAGTGCTGTGTGTTCTCTGAAATCGGTAATGTTAGTGCTGTGTGTTCTCTGAAATCGGTAATGTTAGTGCTGTGTGTTCTCTGAAATCGGTAATGTTAGTGCTGTGTGTTCTCTGAAATCTGTAATGTTAGTGCTGTGCGTTCTCTGAAATCTGTAATGTTAGTGCTGTGCGTTCTCTGAAATCGGTAGTGTGAGTGCTGTGTGTTCTCTGAAATCAGTAATGTTAGTGCTGTGTGTTCTCTGAAATCAGTAATGTTAGTGCTGTGTGTTCTCTGAAATCAGTAATGTTAGTGCTGTGTGTTCTCTGAAATCAGTAATGTTAGTGCTGTGTGTTCTCTGAAATCAGTCATGTTTGTGCTGTGTGTTCTCTGAAATCAGTAATGTTAGTGCTGTGTGTTCTCTGAAATCGGGAGTGTCAGTGCTGTGTGTTCTCTGAAATCAGTAATGTTCGTGCTGTGTGTTCTCTGAAATCGGTAATGTTAGTGCTGTGTGTTCTCTGAAATCGGTAATGTGAGTGCTGTGTGTTCTCTGAAATCAGTAATGTTAGTGCTGTGTGTTCTCTGAAATCGGGAGTGTTAGTGCTGTGCGTTCTCTGAAATCAGTAATGTTAGTGCTGTGTGTTCTCTGAAATCGGTAATGTTAGTGCTGTGTGTTCTCTGAAATCGGGAGTGTTAGTGCTGTGCGTTCTCTGAAATCAGTAATGTTAGTGCTGTGTGTTCTCTGAAATCGGTAATGTTAGTGCTGTGTGTTCTCTGAAATCGGTAATGTTAGTGCTGTGTGTTCTCTGAAATCGGGAGTGTTAGTGCTGTGCGTTCTCTGAAATCAGTAATGTTAGTGCTGTGTGTTCTCTGAAAAGGGAGTGTTAGTGCTGTGTGTTCTCTGAAATCGGTAATGTTAGTGCTGTGTGTTCTCTGAAATCAGTAATGTTAGTGCTGTGTGTTCTCTGAAATCAGTAATGTAAGTGCTGTGTGTTCTCTGAAATCAGTAATGTTAGTGCTGTGTGTTCTCTGAAATCGGGAGTGTTAGTGCTGTGCGTTCTCTGAAATCAGTAATGTTAGTGCTGTGTGTTCTCTGAAATCGGTAATGTTATTGCTGTGTGTTCTCTGAAATCGGTAATGTTAGTGCTGTGTGTTCTCTGAAATCAGTAATGTTAGTGCTGTGTGTTCTCTGAAATCGGTAATGTTAGTGCTGTGTGTTCTCTGAAATCGGTAATGTTAGTGCTGTGTGTTCTCTGAAATCAGTAATGTTAGTGCTGTGTGTTCTCTGAAATCGGTAATGTTAGTGCTGTGTGTTCTCTGAAATCGGTAATGTTAGTGCTGTGTGTTCTCTGAAATCAGTAATGTTAGTGCTGTGTGTTCTCTGAAATCGGTAGTGTCAGTGCTGTGTGTTCTCTGAAATCGGTAATGTTAGTGCTGTGTGTTCTCTGAAATCGGTAATGTTAGTGCTGTGTGTTCTCTGAAATCGGTAGTGTTAGTGCTGTGTGTTCTCTGAAATCGGTAATGTTAGTGCTGTGTGTTCTCTGAAATCGGGAGTGTTAGTGCTGTGTGTTCTCTGAAATCGGTAATGTTAGTGCTGTGTGTTCTCTGAAATCAGTAATGTTAGTGCTGTGTGTTCTCTGAAATCAGTAATGTTAGTGCTGTGTGTTCTCTGAAATCGGTAATGTTAGTGCTGTGTGTTCTCTGAAATCAGTAATGTTAGTGCTGTGTGTTCTCTGAAATCGGTAATGTTAGTGCTGTGTGTTCTCTGAAATCGGTAGTGTTAGTGCTGTGTGTTCTCTGAAATCAGTAGTGTTCGTGCTGTGTGTTCTCTGAAATCGGTAATGTTAGTGCTGTGTGTTCTCTGAAATCGGTAATGTTAGTGCTGTGCGTTCTCTGAAATCAGTAATGTTAGTGCTGTGTGTTCTCTGAAATCAGTAATGTTAGTGCTGTGTGTTCTCTGAAATCAGTAATGTTAGTGCTGTGTGTTCTCTGAAATCGGTAATGTTAGTGCTGTGTGTTCTCTGAAATCAGTAATGTTAGTGCTGTGTGTTCTCTGAAATCGGTAATGTTAGTGCTGTGTGTTCTCTGAAATCGGTAGTGTCAGTGCTGTGTGTTCTCTGAAATCAGTAATGTTAGTGCTGTGCGTTCTCTGAAATCGGTAATGTTAGTGCTGTGTGTTCTCTGAAATCAGTAATGTTAGTGCTGTGTGTTCTCTGAAATCGGTAATGTTAGTGCTGTGTGTTCTCTGAAATCGGTAATGTTAGTGCTGTGTGTTCTCTGAAATCAGTAATGTTAGTGCTGTGTGTTCTCTGAAATCAGTAATGTTAGTGCTGTGTGTTCTCTGAAATCGGTAATGTTAGTGCTGTGTGTTCTCTGAAATCGGTAATGTTAGTGCTGTGTGTTCTCTGAAATCGGTAATGTTAGTGCTGTGTGTTCTCTGAAATCTGTAATGTTAGTGCTGTGCGTTCTCTGAAATCTGTAATGTTAGTGCTGTGCGTTCTCTGAAATCGGTAGTGTGAGTGCTGTGTGTTCTCTGAAATCAGTAATGTTAGTGCTGTACGTTCTCTGAAATCGGTAATGTTAGTGCTGTGCGTTCTCTGAAATCGGTAATGTTAGTGCTGTATGTTCTCTGAAATCAGTAATGTTAGTGCTGTGTGTTATCTGAAATCAGTAATGTTAGTGCTGTGTGTTCTCTGAAATCGGTAGTGTGAGTGCTGTGTGTTCTCTGAAATCAATAATGTTAGTGCTGTGTGTTCTCTGAAATCAGTAATGTCAGTGCTGTGTGTTCTCTGAAATCAGTAATGTTAGTGCTGTGTGTTCTCTGAAATCTGTAATGTTAGTGCTGTGTGTTCTCTGAAATCTGTAATGTTAGTGCTGTTTGTTCTCTGAAATCAGTAATGTCAGTGCTGTGTGTTCTCTGAAATCGGTAATGTTAGTGCTGTGTGTTCTCTGAAATCGGTAATGTTAGTGCTGTGTGTTCTCTGAAATCTGTAATGTTAGTGCTGTGCGTTCTCTGAAATCGGTAATGTTAGTGCTGTGTGTTCTCTGAAATCAGTAATGTTAGTGCTGTGTGTTCTCTGAAATCGGTAATGTTAGTGCTGTGTGTTCTCTGAAATCAGTAATGTTAGTGCTGTGTGTTCTCTGAAATCAGTAATGTTAGTGCTGTGTGTTCTCTGAAATCGGTAATGTTAGTGCTGTGTGTTCTCTGAAATCAGTAATGTTAGTGCTGTGTGTTCTCTGAAATCAGTAATGTTAGTGCTGTGTGTTCTCTGAAATCAGTAATGTTAGTGCTGTGTGTTCTCTGAAATCGGTAATGTTAGTGCTGTGTGTTCTCTGAAATCAGTAATGTTAGTGCTGTGTGTTCTCTGAAATCAGAAATGTTAGTGCTGTGTGTTCTCTGAAATCGGTAATGTTAGTGCTGTGTGTTCTCTGAAATCAGTAATGTTAGTGCTGTGTGTTCTCTGAAATCAGTAATGTTAGTGCTGTGTGTTCTCTGAAATCGGTAATGTTAGTGCTGTGTGTTCTCTGAAATCAGTAATGTTAGTGCTGTGTGTTCTCTGAAATCAGTAATGTTAGTGCTGTGTGTTCTCTGAAATCAGTAATGTTAGTGCTGTGTGTTCTCTGAAATCGGTAATGTTAGTGCTGTGTGTTCTCTGAAATCGGTAATGTTAGTGCTGTGTGTTCTCTGAAATCGGTAATGTTAGTGCTGTGTGTTCTCTGAAATCAGTAATGTTAGTGCTGTGCGTTCTCTGAAATCGGTAATGTTAGTGCTGTGCGTTCTCTGAAATCGTTAATGTTAGTGCTGTGTGTTCTCTGAAATCGGTAATGTTAGTGCTGTGTGATCTCTGAAATCGGTAGTGTGAGTGCTGTGTGTTCTCTGAAATCAGTAATGTTAGTGCTGTGTGTTCTCTGAAATCGGTAGTGTCAGTGCTGTGTGTTCTCTGAAATTAGTAATGTTAGTGCTGTGCGTTCTCTGAAATCGGTAATGTTCGTGCTGTGCGTTCTCTGAAATCGGTAATGTTAGTGCTGTGTGTTCTCTGAAATCGGAAATGTTAGTGCTGTGTGTTCTCTGAAATCAGTAATGTTAGTGCTGTGTGTTCTCTGATATCAGTAATGTTAGTGCTGTGTGTTCTCTGAAATCGGTAATGTTAGTGCTGTGTGTTCTCTGAAATCGGTAATGTGAGTGCTGTGTGTTCTCTGAAATCGGTAATGTTAGTGCTGTGTGTTCTCTGAAATCGGTAATGTTAGTGCTGTGTGTTCTCTGAAATCGGTAATGTTAGTGCTGTGTGTTCTCTGAAATCGGTAATGTTAGTGCTGTGTGTTCTCTGAAATCAGTAATGTTAGTGCTGTGTGTTCTCTGAAATCAGTAATGTTAGTGCTGTGTGTTCTCTGAAATCAGTAATGTGAGTGCTGTGTGTTCTCTGAAATCGGTAATGTTAGTGCTGTGTGTTCTCTGAAATCAGTAATGTGAGTGCTGTGTGTTCTCT
The DNA here is from genome assembly GCF_035084215.1 of Heptranchias perlo. Lineage (NCBI taxonomy): Eukaryota > Metazoa > Chordata > Chondrichthyes > Hexanchiformes > Hexanchidae > Heptranchias > Heptranchias perlo. Next base: position 132,950,547 of record NC_090328.1, on the reverse strand, counting down.
GAAATCGGTAATGTTAGTGCTGTGTGTTCTCTGAAATCGGTAATGTTAGTGCTGTGTGTTCTCTGAAATCGGTAATGTTAGTGCTGTGTGTTCTCTGAAATCAGTAATGTTAGTGCTGTGTGTTCTCTGAAATCAGTAATGTTAGTGCTGTGTGTTCTCTGAAATCAGTAATGTTAGTGCTGTGTGTTCTCTGAAAGCAGTAATGTTAGTGCTGTGTGTTCTCTGAAATCAGTCATGTTAGTGCTGTGTGTTCTCTGAAATCAGTAATGTTAGTGCTGTGTGTTCTCTGAAATCGGGAGTGTCAGTGCTGTGTGTTCTCTGAAATCAGTAATGTTAGTGCTGTGTGTTCTCTGAAATCGGTAATGTTAGTGCTGTGTGTTCTCTGAAATCGGTAATGTTAGTGCTGTGTGTTCTCTGAAATCAGTAATGTTAGTGCTGTGTGTTCTCTGAAATCGGGAGTGTTAGTGCTGTGCGTTCTCTGAAATCAGTAATGTTTGTGCTGTGTGTTCTCTGAAATCGGTAATGTTAGTGCTGTGTGTTCTCTGAAATCGGGAGTGTTAGTGCTGTGCGTTCTCTGAAATCAGTAATGTTAGTGCTGTGTGTTCTCTGAAATCGGTAATGTTAGTGCTGTGTGTTCTCTGAAATCGGTAATGTTAGTGCTGTGTGTTCTCTGAAATCGGGAGTGTTAGTGCTGTGCGTTCTCTGAAATCAGTAATGTTAGTGCTGTGTGTTCTCTGAAAAGGGAGTGTTAGTGCTGTGCGTTCTCTGAAATCAGTAATGTTAGTGCTGTGTGTTCTCTGAAATCGGTAATGTTATTGCTGTGTGTTCTCTGAAATCGGTAATGTTAGTGCTGTGTGTTCTCTGAAATCAGTAATGTTAGTGCTGTGTGTTCTCTGAAATCGGTAATGTTAGTGCTGTGTGTTCTCTGAAATCGGTAATGTTAGTGCTGTGTGTTCTCTGAAATCAGTAATGTAAGTGCTGTGTGTTCTCTGAAATCGGTAATGTTAGTGCTGTGTGTTCTCTGAAATCGGTAATGTTAGTGCTGTGTGTTCTCTGAAATCAGTAATGTTAGTGCTGTGTGTTCTCTGAAATCGGTAGTGTCAGTGCTGTGTGTTCTCTGAAATCGGTAATGTTAGTGCTGTGTGTTCTCTGAAATCGGTAATGTTAGTGCTGTGTGTTCTCTGAAATCGGTAGTGTTAGTGCTGTGTGTTCTCTGAAATCAGTAATGTTAGTGCTGTGTGTTCTCTGAAATCGGGAGTGTTAGTGCTGTGTGTTCTCTGAAATCGGTAATGTTAGTGCTGTGTGTTCTCTGAAATCAGTAATGTTAGTGCTGTGTGTTCTCTGAAATCAGTAATGTTAGTGCTGTGTGTTCTCTGAAATCAGTAATGTTAGTGCTGTGTGTTCTCTGAAATCAGTAATGTTAGTGCTGTGTGTTCTCTGAAATCGGTAATGTTAGTGCTGTGTGTTCTCTGAAATCAGTAATGTTAGTGCTGTGTGTTCTCTGAAATCGGTAATGTTTGTGCTGTGTGTTCTCTGAAATCAGTAATGTTAGTGCTGTGCGTTCTCTGAAATCGGTAATGTTAGTGCTGTGCGTTCTCTGAAATCGGTAATGTTAGTGCTGTGTGTTCTCTGAAATCGGTAATGTTAGTGCTGTGTGTTCTCTGAAATCGGTAATGTTAGTGCTGTGTGTTCTCTGAAATCAGTAATGTTAGTGCTGTGTGTTCTCTGAAACCAGTAATGTTAGTGCTGTGCGTTCTCTGAAATCGGTAATGTTAGTGCTGTGTGTTCTCTGAAATCGGTAATGTTAGTGCTGTGTGTTCTCTGAAATCGGTAATGTTAGTGCTGTGTGTTCTCTGAAATCGGTAATGTTAGTGCTGTGTGTTCTCTGAAATCGGTAATGTTAGTGCTGTGTGTTCTCTGAAATCAGTAATGTTAGTGCTGTGCGTTCTCTGAAATCAGTAATGTTAGTGCTGTGCGTTCTCTGAAATCGGTAATGTTAGTGCTGTGCGTTCTCTGAAATCGGTAATGTTAGTGCTGTGTGTTCTCTGAAATCAGTAATTTTAGTGCTGTGTGTTCTCTGAAATCAGTAATGTTAGTGCTGTGTGTTCTCTGAAATCGGTAGTGTGAGTGCTGTGTGTTCTCTGAAATCGGTAATGTTAGTGCTGTGCGTTCTCTGAAATCAGTAATGTTAGTGCTGTGTGTTCTCTGAAATCGGTAATGTTAGTGCTGTGTGTTCTCTGAAATCAGTAATGTTAGTGCTCTGTTTTCTCTGAAATCGGTAATGTTAGTGCTGTTCGTTCTCTGAAATCGGTAATGTTAGTGCTGTGTGTTCTCTGAAATCAGTAATGTTAGTGCTGTGTGTTCTCTGAAATCAGTAATGTTAGTGCTGTGTGTTCTCTGAAATCGGTAGTGTGAGTGCTGTGTGTTCTCTGAAATCAGTAATGTTAGTGCTGTGTGTTCTCTGAAATCAGTAATGTTAGTGCTGTGTGTTCTCTGAAATCGGTAGTGTGAGTGCTGTGTGTTCTCTGAAATCGGTAATGTTAGTGCTGTGTGTTCTCTGAAATCAGTAATGTTAGTGCTGTGTGTTCTCTGAAATCGGTAATGTTAGTGCTGTGTGTTCTCTGAAATCAGTAATGTTAGTGCTGTGTGTTCTCTGAAATCGGTAATGTTCGTGCTGTGTGTTCTCTGAAATCGGTAGTGTGAGTGCTGTGTGTTCTCTGAAATCTGTAATGTTAGTGCTGTGTGTTCTCTGAAATCAGTAATGTTAGTGCTGTGTGTTCTCTGAAATCTGTAATGTTAGTGCTGTGTGTTCTCTGAAATCTGTAATGTTAGTGCTGTGTGTTCTCTGAAATCGGTAATGTTAGTGCTGTGTGTTCTCTGAAATCTGTAATGTTAGTGCTGTGTGTTCTCTGAAATCAGTAATGTTAGTGCTGTGTGTTCTCTGAAATCGGTAATGTTAGTGCTGTGTGTTCTCTGAAATCAGTAATGTTAGTGCTGTGTGTTCTCTGAATTCTGTAATGTCAGTGCTGTGTGTTCTCTGAAATCGGTAATGTTAGTGCTGTGTGTTCTCTGAAATCGGTAATGTTAGTGCTGTGTGTTCTCTGAAATCAGTAATGTTAGTGCTGTGTGTTCTCTGAAATCGGTAATGTTATTGCTGTGTGTTCTCTGAAATCGGTAATGTTAGTGCTGTGTGTTCTCTGAAATCAGTAATGTTAGTGCTGTGTGTTCTCTGAAATCGGTAATGTTAGTGCTGTGTGTTCTCTGAAATCGGTAATGTTAGTGCTGTGTGTTCTCTGAAATCAGTAATGTTAGTGCTGTGTGTTCTCTGAAATCGGTAATGTTAGTGCTGTGTGTTCTCTGAAATCGGTAATGTTAGTGCTGTGTGTTCTCTGAAATCAGTAATGTTAGTGCTGTGTGTTCTCTGAAATCGGTAGTGTCAGTGCTGTGTGTTCTCTGAAATCGGTAATGTTAGTGCTGTGTGTTCTCTGAAATCGGTAATGTTAGTGCTGTGTGTTCTCTGAAATCGGTAGTGTTAGTGCTGTGTGTTCTCTGAAATCAGTAATGTTAGTGCTGTGTGTTCTCTGAAATCGGGAGTGTTAGTGCTGTGTGTTCTCTGAAATCGGTAATGTTAGTGCTGTGTGTTCTCTGAAATCAGTAATGTTAGTGCTCTGTGTTCTCTGAAATCAGTAATGTTAGTGCTGTGTGTTCTCTGAAATCAGTAATGTTAGTGCTGTGTGTTCTCTGAAATCAGTAATGTTAGTGCTGTGTGTTCTCTGAAATCGGTAATGTTAGTGCTGTGTGTTCTCTGAAATCGGTAATGTTAGTGCTGTGTGTTCTCTGAAATCGGTAATGTTAGTGCTGTGTGTTCTCTGAAATCAGTAATGTTAGTGCTGTGCGTTCTCTGAAATCGGTAATGTTAGTGCTGTGTGTTCTCTGAAATCGGTAATGTTAGTGCTGTGTGTTCTCTGAAATCGGTAATGTTAGTGCTGTGTGTTCTCTGAAATCAGTAATGTTAGTGCTGTGCGTTCTCTGAAATCAGTAATGTTAGTGCTGTGCGTTCTCTGAAATCGGTAATGTTCGTGCTGTGTGTTCTCTGAAATCGGTAATGTTAGTGCTGTGTGTTCTCTGAAATCGGTAATGTTAGTGCTGTGTGTTCTCTGAAATCGGTAATGTTAGTGCTGTGTGTTCTCTGAAATCGGTAATGTTTGTGCTGTGTGTTCTCTGAAATCAGTAATGTTAGTGCTGTGCGTTCTCTGAAATCAGTAATGTTAGTGCTGTGCGTTCTCTGAAATCGGTAATGTTAGTGCTGTGCGTTCTCTGAAATCGGTAATGTTAGTGCTGTGTGTTCTCTGAAATCAGTAATGTTAGTGCTGTGTGTTCTCTGAAATCAGTAATGTTAGTGCTGTGTGTTCTCTGAAATCGGTAGTGTGAGTGCTGTGTGTTCTCTGAAATCGGTAATGTTAGTGCTGTGCGTTCTCTGAAATCAGTAATGTTAGTGCTGTGTGTTCTCTGAAATCGGTAATGTTAGTGCTGTGTGTTCTCTGAAATCAGTAATGTTAGTGCTGTGTGTTCTCTGAAATCGGTAATGTTAGTGCTGTGTGTTCTCTGAAATCGGTAATGTTAGTGCTGTGTGTTCTCTGAAATCAGTAATGTAAGTGCTGTGTGTTCTCTGAAATCGGTAATGTTAGTGCTGTGTGTTCTCTGAAATCGGTAATGTTAGTGCTGTGTGTTCTCTGAAATCAGTAATGTTAGTGCTGTGTGTTCTCTGAAATCGGTAGTGTCAGTGCTGTGTGTTCTCTGAAATCGGTAATGTTAGTGCTGTGTGTTCTCTGAAATCGGTAATGTTAGTGCTGTGTGTTCTCTGAAATCGGTAGTGTTAGTGCTGTGTGTTCTCTGAAATCAGTAATGTTAGTGCTGTGTGTTCTCTGAAATCGGTAGTGTGAGTGCTGTGTGTTCTCTGAAATCGGTAATGTTAGTGCTGTGCGTTCTCTGAAATCAGTAATGTTAGTGCTGTGTGTTCTCTGAAATCGGTAATGTTAGTGCTGTGTGTTCTCTGAAATCAGTAATGTTAGTGCTGTGTGTTCTCTGAAATCGGTAATGTTAGTGCTGTGTGTTCTCTGAAATCGGTAATGTTAGTGCTGTGTGTTCTCTGAAATCAGTAATGTAAGTGCTGTGTGTTCTCTGAAATCGGTAATGTTAGTGCTGTGTGTTCTCTGAAATCGGTAATGTTAGTGCTGTGTGTTCTCTGAAATCAGTAATGTTAGTGCTGTGTGTTCTCTGAAATCGGTAGTGTCAGTGCTGTGTGTTCTCTGAAATCGGTAATGTTAGTGCTGTGTGTTCTCTGAAATCGGTAATGTTAGTGCTGTGTGTTCTCTGAAATCGGTAGTGTTAGTGCTGTGTGTTCTCTGAAATCAGTAATGTTAGTGCTGTGTGTTCTCTGAAATCGGGAGTGTTAGTGCTGTGTGTTCTCTGAAATCGGTAATGTTAGTGCTGTGTGTTCTCTGAAATCAGTAATGTTAGTGCTGTGTGTTCTGTGAAATCAGTAATGTTAGTGCTGTGTGTTCTCTGAAATCAGTAATGTTAGTGCTGTGTGTTCTCTGAAATCAGTAATGTTAGTGCTGTGTGTTCTCTGAAATCGGTAATGTTAGTGCTGTGTGTTCTCTGAAATCAGTAATGTTAGTGCTGTGTGTTCTCTGAAATCGGTAATGTTTGTGCTGTGTGTTCTCTGAAATCAGTAATGTTAGTGCTGTGCGTTCTCTGAAATCGGTAATGTTAGTGCTGTGCGTTCTCTGAAATCGGTAATGTTAGTGCTGTGTGTTCTCTGAAATCGGTAATGTTAGTGCTGTGTGTTCTCTGAAATCGGTAATGTTAGTGCTGTGTGTTCTCTGAAATCAGTAATGTTAGTGCTGTGTGTTCTCTGAAACCAGTAATGTTAGTGCTGTGCGTTCTCTGAAATCGGTAATGTTAGTGCTGTGTGTTCTCTGAAATCGGTAATGTTAGTGCTGTGTGTTCTCTGAAATCGGTAATGTTAGTGCTGTGTGTTCTCTGAAATCGGTAATGTTAGTGCTGTGTGTTCTCTGAAATCAGTAATGTTAGTGCTGTGTGTTCTCTGAAATCGGTAGTGTGAGTGCTGTGTGTTCTCTGAAATCGGTAATGTTAGTGCTGTGCGTTCTCTGAAATCAGTAATGTTAGTGCTGTGTGTTCTCTGAAATCGGTAATGTTAGTGCTGTGTGTTCTCTGAAATCAGTAATGTTAGTGCTGTGTGTTCTCTGAAATCGGTAATGTTAGTGCTGTGTGTTCTCTGAAATCGGTAATGTTAGTGCTGTGTGTTCTCTGAAATCAGTAATGTAAGTGCTGTGTGTTCTCTGAAATCGGTAATGTTAGTGCTGTGTGTTCTCTGAAATCGGTAATGTTAGTGCTGTGTGTTCTCTGAAATCAGTAATGTTAGTGCTGTGTGTTCTCTGAAATCGGTAGTGTCAGTGCTGTGTGTTCTCTGAAATCGGTAATGTTAGTGCTGTGTGTTCTCTGAAATCGGTAATGTTAGTGCTGTGTGTTCTCTGAAATCGGTAGTGTTAGTGCTGTGTGTTCTCTGAAATCAGTAATGTTAGTGCTGTGTGTTCTCTGAAATCGGGAGTGTTAGTGCTGTGTGTTCTCTGAAATCGGTAATGTTAGTGCTGTGTGTTCTCTGAAATCAGTAATGTTAGTGCTGTGTGTTCTGTGAAATCAGTAATGTTAGTGCTGTGTGTTCTCTGAAATCAGTAATGTTAGTGCTGTGTGTTCTCTGAAATCAGTAATGTTAGTGCTGTGTGTTCTCTGAAATCGGTAATGTTAGTGCTGTGTGTTCTCTGAAATCAGTAATGTTAGTGCTGTGTGTTCTCTGAAATCGGTAATGTTTGTGCTGTGTGTTCTCTGAAATCAGTAATGTTAGTGCTGTGCGTTCTCTGAAATCGGTAATGTTAGTGCTGTGCGTTCTCTGAAATCGGTAATGTTAGTGCTGTGTGTTCTCTGAAATCGGTAATGTTAGTGCTGTGTGTTCTCTGAAATCGGTAATGTTAGTGCTGTGTGTTCTCTGAAATCAGTAATGTTAGTGCTGTGTGTTCTCTGAAACCAGTAATGTTAGTGCTGTGCGTTCTCTGAAATCGGTAATGTTAGTGCTGTGTGTTCTCTGAAATCGGTAATGTTAGTGCTGTGTGTTCTCTGAAATCGGTAATGTTAGTGCTGTGTGTTCTCTGAAATCGGTAATGTTAGTGCTGTGTGTTCTCTGAAATCGGTAATGTTAGTGCTGTGTGTTCTCTGAAATCAGTAATGTTAGTGCTGTGCGTTCTCTGAAATCAGTAATGTTAGTGCTGTGCGTTCTCTGAAATCGGTAATGTTAGTGCTGTGCGTTCTCTGAAATCGGTAATGTTAGTGCTGTGTGTTCTCTGAAATCAGTAATTTTAGTGCTGTGTGTTCTCTGAAATCAGTAATGTTAGTGCTGTGTGTTCTCTGAAATCGGTAGTGTGAGTGCTGTGTGTTCTCTGAAATCGGTAATGTTAGTGCTGTGCGTTCTCTGAAATCAGTAATGTTAGTGCTGTGTGTTCTCTGAAATCGGTAATGTTAGTGCTGTGTGTTCTCTGAAATCAGTAATGTTAGTGCTCTGTGTTCTCTGAAATCGGTAATGTTAGTGCTGTTCGTTCTCTGAAATCGGTAATGTTAGTGCTGTGTGTTCTCTGAAATCAGTAATGTTAGTGCTGTGTGTTCTCTGAAATCAGTAATGTTAGTGCTGTGTGTTCTCTGAAATCGGTAGTGTGAGTGCTGTGTGTTCTCTGAAATCAGTAATGTTAGTGCTGTGTGTTCTCTGAAATCAGTAATGTTAGTGCTGTGTGTTCTCTGAAATCGGTAGTGTGAGTGCTGTGTGTTCTCTGAAATCGGTAATGTTAGTGCTGTGTGTTCTCTGAAATCAGTAATGTTAGTGCTGTGTGTTCTCTGAAATCGGTAATGTTAGTGCTGTGTGTTCTCTGAAATCAGTAATGTTAGTGCTGTGTGTTCTCTGAAATCGGTAATGTTCGTGCTGTGTGTTCTCTGAAATCGGTAGTGTGAGTGCTGTGTGTTCTCTGAAATCTGTAATGTTAGTGCTGTGTGTTCTCTGAAATCAGTAATGTTAGTGCTGTGTGTTCTCTGAAATCTGTAATGTTAGTGCTGTGTGTTCTCTGAAATCTGTAATGTTAGTGCTGTGTGTTCTCTGAAATCGGTAATGTTAGTGCTGTGTGTTCTCTGAAATCTGTAATGTTAGTGCTGTGTGTTCTCTGAAATCAGTAATGTTAGTGCTGTGTGTTCTCTGAAATCGGTAATGTTAGTGCTGTGTGTTCTCTGAAATCAGTAATGTTAGTGCTGTGTGTTCTCTGAATTCTGTAATGTCAGTGCTGTGTGTTCTCTGAAATCGGTAATGTTAGTGCTGTGTGTTCTCTGAAATCGGTAATGTTAGTGCTGTGTGTTCTCTGAAATCAGTAATGTTAGTGCTGTGTGTTCTCTGAAATCGGTAATGTTATTGCTGTGTGTTCTCTGAAATCGGTAATGTTAGTGCTGTGTGTTCTCTGAAATCAGTAATGTTAGTGCTGTGTGTTCTCTGAAATCGGTAATGTTAGTGCTGTGTGTTCTATGAAATCGGTAATGTTAGTGCTGTGTGTTCTCTGAAATCAGTAATGTTAGTGCTGTGTGTTCTCTGAAATCGGTAATGTTAGTGCTGTGTGTTCTCTGAAATCGGTAATGTTAGTGCTGTGTGTTCTCTGAAATCAGTAATGTTAGTGCTGTGTGTTCTCTGAAATCGGTAGTGTCAGTGCTGTGTGTTCTCTGAAATCGGTAATGTTAGTGCTGTGTGTTCTCTGAAATCGGTAATGTTAGTGCTGTGTGTTCTCTGAAATCGGTAGTGTTAGTGCTGTGTGTTCTCTGAAATCAGTAATGTTAGTGCTGTGTGTTCTCTGAAATCGGGAGTGTTAGTGCTGTGTGTTCTCTGAAATCGGTAATGTTAGTGCTGTGTGTTCTCTGAAATCAGTAATGTTAGTGCTGTGTGTTCTCTGAAATCAGTAATGTTAGTGCTGTGTGTTCTCTGAAATCAGTAATGTTAGTGCTGTGTGTTCTCTGAAATCAGTAATGTTAGTGCTGTGTGTTCTCTGAAATCGGTAATGTTAGTGCTGTGTGTTCTCTGAAATCGGTAATGTTAGTGCTGTGTGTTCTCTGAAATCGGTAATGTTAGTGCTGTGTGTTCTCTGAAATCAGTAATGTTAGTGCTGTGCGTTCTCTGAAATCGGTAATGTTAGTGCTGTGTGTTCTCTGAAATCGGTAATGTTAGTGCTGTGTGTTCTCTGAAATCGGTAATGTTAGTGCTGTGTGTTCTCTGAAATCAGTAATGTTAGTGCTGTGCGTTCTCTGAAATCAGTAATGTTAGTGCTGTGCGTTCTCTGAAATCGGTAATGTTCGTGCTGTGTGTTCTCTGAAATCGGTAATGTTAGTGCTGTGTGTTCTCTGAAATCGGTAATGTTAGTGCTGTGTGTTCTCTGAAATCGGTAATGTTAGTGCTGTGTGTTCTCTGAAATCGGTAATGTTTGTGCTGTGTGTTCTCTGAAATCAGTAATGTTAGTGCTGTGCGTTCTCTGAAATCAGTAATGTTAGTGCTGTGCGTTCTCTGAAATCGGTAATGTTAGTGCTGTGCGTTCTCTGAAATCGGTAATGTTAGTGCTGTGTGTTCTCTGAAATCAGTAATGTTAGTGCTGTGTGTTCTCTGAAATCAGTAATGTTAGTGCTGTGTGTTCTCTGAAATCGGTAGTGTGAGTGCTGTGTGTTCTCTGAAATCGTTAATGTTAGTGCTGTGCGTTCTCTGAAATCAGTAATGTTAGTGCTGTGTGTTCTCTGAAATCGGTAATGTTAGTGCTGTGTGTTCTCTGAAATCAGTAATGTTAGTGCTGTGTGTTCTCTGAAATCGGTAATGTTAGTGCTGTGCGTTCTCTGAAATCGGTAATGTTAGTGCTGTGTGTTCTCTGAAATCAGTAATGTTAGTGCTGTGTGTTCTCTGAAATCAGTAATGTTAGTGCTGTGTGTTCTCTGAAATCGGTAGTGTGAGTGCTGTGTGTTCTCTGAAATCAGTAATGTTAGTGCTGTGTGTTCTCTGAAATCAGTAATGTTAGTGCTGTGTGTTCTCTGAAATCGGTAGTGTGAGTGCTGTGTGTTCTCTGAAATCGGTAATGTTAGTGCTGTGTGTTCACTGAAATCAGTAATGTTAGTGCTGTGTGTTCTCTGAAATCGGTAATGTTAGTGCTGTGTGTTCTCTGAAATCAGTAATGTTAGTGCTGTGTGTTCTCTGAAATCGGTAATGTTCGTGCTGTGTGTTCTCTGAAATCGGTAGTGTGAGTGCTGTGTGTTCTCTGAAATCTGTAATGTTAGTGCTGTGTGTTCTCTGAAATCAGTAATGTTAGTGCTGTGTGTTCTCTGAAATCTGTAATGTTAGTGCTGTGTGTTCTCTGAAATCTGTAATGTTAGTGCTGTGTGTTCTCTGAAATCAGTAATGTTAGTGCTGTGTGTTCTCTGAAATCAGTAATGTTAGTGCTGTGTGTTCTCTGAAATCTGTAATGTTAGTGCTTTGTGTTCTCTGAAATCGGTAATGTTAGTGCTGTGTGTTCTCTGAAATCTGTAATGTTAGTGCTGTGTGTTCTCTGAAATCAGTAATGTTAGTGCTGTGTGTTCTCTGAAATCAGTAATGTTAGTGCTGTGTGTTCTCTGAAATCGGTAATGTTAGTGCTGTGTGTTCTCTGAAATCAGTAATGTTAGTGCTGTGTGTTCTCCGAATTCTGTAATGTCAGTGCTGTGTGTTCTCTGAAATCGGTAATGTTAGTGCTGTGTGTTCTCTGAAATCGGTAATGTTAGTGCTGTGTGTTCTCTGAAATCAGTAATGTGAGTGCTGTGTGTTCTCTGAAATCAGTAATGTTAGTGCTGTGTGTTCTCTGAAATCAGTAATGTTAGTGCTGTGTGTTCTCTGAAATCTGTAATGTTAGTGCTGTGTGTTCTCTGAAATCGGTAATGTTTGTGCTGTGTGTTCTCTGAAATCGGTAATGTTAGTGCTGTGTGTTCTCTGAAATCTGTAATGTTCGTGCTGTGTGTTCTCTGAAATCGGTAATGTTAGTGCTGTGTGTTCTCTGAAATCAGTAATGTTAGTGCTGTGTGTTCTCTGAAATCAGGAGTGTTAGTGCTGTGTGTTCTCTGAAATCGGTAATGTTAGTGCTGTGTGTTCTCTGAAATCGGTAATGTTAGTGCTGTGTGTTCTCTGAAATCGGGAGTGTTAGTGCTGTGTGTTCTCTGAAATCGGTAATGTTAGTGCTGTGTGTTTCTCTGAAATCGGTAATGTGAGTGCTGTGTGTTCTCTGAAATCAGTAATGTTAGTGCTGTGTGTTCTCTGAAATCAGTAATGTTAGTGCTGTGTGTTCTCTGAAATCGGTAATGTTAGTGCTGTGTGTTCTCTGAAATCTGTAATGTTAGTGCTGTGTGTTCTCTGAAATCGGTAATGTTAGTGCTGTGTGTTCACTGAAATCGGTAATGTTAGTGCTGTGTGTTCTCTGAAATCTGTAATGTTAGTGCTGTGTGTTCTCTGAAATCGGTAATGTTAGTGCTGTGTGTTCTCTGAAATCAGTAATGTTAGTGCTGTGTGTTCTCTGAAATCGGTAATGTTAGTGCTGTGTGTTCTCTGAAATCAGTAATGTTAGTGCTGTGTGTTCTATGAAATCGGTAATGTTAGTGCTGTGTGTTCTCTGAAATCAGTAATGTTAGTGCTGTGTGTTCTCTAAAATCAGTAATGTTAGTGCTGTGTGTTCTCTGAAATCGGTAATGTTAGTGCTGTGTGTTCTCTGAAATCAGGAGTGTTAGTGCTGTGTGTTCTCTGAAATCAGTAATGTTAGTGCTGTCTGTTCTCTGAAATCGGTAATGTTAGTGCTGTGTGTTCTCTGAAATCAGGAGTGTTAGTGCTGTGTGTTCTCTGAAATCAGTAATGTCAGTGCTGTGTGTTCTCTGAAATCGGTAATGTTAGTGCTGTGTGTTCTCTGAAATCAGGAGTGTTAGTGCTGTGTGTTCTCTGAAATCAGTAATGTTAGTGCTGTGTGTTCTCTGAAATCAGTAATGTGAGTGCTGTGTGTTCTCTGAAATCGGTAATGTTAGTGCTGTGTGTTCTCTGAAATCAGTAATGTGAGTGCTGTGTGTTCTCTGAAATCGGTAATGTTAGTGCTGTGTGTTCTCTGAAATCAGTAATGTTAGTGCTGTGTGTTCTCTGAAATCGGTAGTGTTAGTGCTGTGTGTTCTCTGAAATCAGTAATGTTAGTGCTGTGCGTTCTCTGAAATCAGTAATGTTAGTGCTGTGTGTTCTCTGAAATCAGTAATGTTAGTGCTGTGTGTTCTCTGAAATCGGTAATGTTAGTGCTGTGTGTTCTCTGAAATCAGTAATGTTAGTGCTGTGTGTTCTCTGAAATCGGTAGTGTTAGTGCTGTGCGTTCTCTGATATCAGTAATGTTAGTGCTGTGTGTTCTCTGAAATCAGTCGTGTTAGTGCTGTGTGTTCTCTGAAATCGGTAGTGTTAGTGCTGTGCGTTCTCTGAAATCAGTAATGTTAGTGCTGTGTGTTCTCTGAAATCGGTAATTTTAGTGCTGTGTGTTCTCTGAAATCAGTAATGTTAGTGCTGTGTGTTCTCTGAAATCGGTAATGTGAGTGCTGTGTGTTCTCTGAAATCAGTAATGTTAGTGCTGTGTGTTCTCTGAACTCGGTAATGTTAGTGCTGTGTGTTCTCTGAAATCAGTAATGTTAGTGCTGTGTGTTCACTGAAATCGGGAGTGTTAGTGCTGTGTGTTCTCTGAAATCGGGAGTGTTAGTGCTGTGTGTTCTCTGAAATCGGTAGTGTGAGTGCTGTGTGTTCTCTGAAATCAGTAATGTTGGTGCTGTGTGTTCTCTGAAATCGGTAATGTTAGTGCTGTGTGTTCTCTGAAATCGGGAGTGTTAGTGCTGTGTGTTCTCTGAAATCGGGAGTGTTAGTGCTGTGTGTTCTCTGAAATCGGTAGTGTGAGTGCTGTGTGTTCTCTGAAATCAGTAATGTTAGTGCTGTGTGTTCTCTGAAATCGGGAGTGTTAGTGCTGTGTGTTCTCTGAAATCGGTAATGTTAGTGCTGTGTGTTCTCTGAAATCAGTAATGTTAGTGCTGTGTGTTCTCTGAAATCAGTAATGTTAGTGCTGTGTGTTCTCTGAAATCAGTAATGTTAGTGCTGTGTGTTCTCTGAAATCAGTAATGTGAGTGCTGTGTGTACTCTGAAATCAGTAATGTTAGTGCTGTGTGTTCTCTGAAATCAGTAATGTTAGTGCTGTGTGTTCTCTGAAATCAGTAATGTTAGTGCTGTGTGTTCTCTGAAATCAGTAATGTTAGTGCTGTATGTTCTCTGAAATCAGTAATGTTAGTGCTGTGTGTTCTCTGAAATCAGTAATGTTAGTGCTGTGTGTTCTCTGAAATCAGTAATGTTCGTGCTGTGTGTTCTCTGTAATCTGTAATGTTAGTGCTGTGTGTTCTCTGAAATCTGTAATGTTAGTGCTGTGTGTTCTCTGAAATCGGTAATGTTAGTGCTGTGTGTTCTCTGAAATCAGTAATGTTAGTGCTGTGTGTTCTCTGAAATCAGTAATGTTAGTGTTGTGTGTTCTCTGAAATCAGTAGTGTTAGTGCTGTGTGTTCTCTGAAATCGGTAATGTTAGTGCTGTGTGTTCTCTGAAATCAGTAATGTTAGTGCTGTGTGTTCTCTGAAATCTGTAATGTTAGTGCTGTGTGTTCTCTGAAATCAGTAATGTTAGTGCTGTGTGTTCTCTGAAATCAGTAATGTTAGTGTTGTGTGTTCTCTGAAATCAGTAATGTTAGTGCTGTGTGTTCTCTGAAATCAGTAATGTGAGTGCTGTGTGTTCTCTGAAATCAGTAATGTTAGTGCTGTGTGTTCTCTGAAATCAGTAATGTTAGTGCTGTGTGTTCTCTGAAATCAGTAATGTTAGTGCTGTGTGTTCTCTGAAATCAGTAATGTGAGTGCTGTGTGTTCTCTGAAATCAGTAGTGTTAGTGCTGTGCGTTCTCTGAAATCGGGAGTGTTAGTGCTGTGTGTTCTCTGAAATCCGTAGTGTTCGCGCCGTGCCTTGTCTGAATTCCGTAGCCTGCCCGACAATGACTGCATCAAATTACACATTCCAGACAAAGGACTGGGTGAGTACTATCCTCCCACCTCTTGTCGGTGGCAATACCAGAATGTGCTATTGCCACCGTACCAGTAGACGCAGTCCAATCTCTTTAGGAAGCAGGGCAGGGAAAGGTTTTTAGAAATGCCAGCAGAACCTCAAAGGCATCATAATAATTGCTCTTGAGAGATGGTTCCATCAGTTACTATTGTGAAATGTTGCCTACCTTTTGGAGGAAGGCAGTGTTTCTTTTGATGCATCTGGGTTGAGAGGTCTGCATACATAGATTCAAGAAATCAAAGACACTCCAGAAGGAACCAAGAAAAAATTTGTCCCCTCATTGTTAGTCTCACTTCCAGCAGCGACTCTGTGTTGCTGCCTCCTCAGTCATGGCAGACTTGCCAGTCGAGGCCACATCCTGACATTTTACAAACAAGTGGAACCTCATCAGGATGAATTTTTGAAGTTGAGAGATTGCCCTTTCATTTCCTCAGAAGCTCTCCACAGTTCAGTGGAGTAACCTTATCAGGATATTCAGACATTTCTCCTCTCAAAAAGGTTTGGACTTCCACCTTCAATGAGCCTGGCCCCAAATGTGTGTGTATTCACCCATATCCATCTTGATACATCAACAGATTCTAATTGTGAATAATGTGATCCGTATGTGTTTGTGTTCTCTGCTGGTTTAGTTATTTGGCTGTGTTTGGACCCTGGATGTCTATTGACAGCCATACAGGCATGTTTTCTGACAGCATGTTTGAGAGTGTATGTCTGATCCCCCATGTGAACTGCTTGGTTAACATGGGACATACCTATGACACCTGATGATTCTAAATAGCCCCTGACAGTCGATGTTGTGGCTGCATTTCCTTTATGGTGTCAGGAGATTTGTGCACCATCCATGCTTATGGAGATGGGTGTTTAGCTTCAGAAGCACTCTGACATTCCAAGTATCAAAAGACAAAAGACAACCCCCCACCCTCACCAAATCCAAAATCCATTGAGGGCTGGAAATAAACCATTTTACAAAACCAGGAAATTCTGTTGCAGCATTTCATTGAACCATCAAAGAAATTGTACAAATCGTCAAAATAGAGAGACAGAGAGAGAAACCGAGACACAGGGAACAACAGAGAGAGACGCACACACCTGCCTCTCATCACTGTTCCCCGCTCCCCCTGCCCAAGAGACTTTCTGTCTCCTTCAGATGATTTAGAACATAGGAGCAGGAATAGGCCATTTCACCCCTCAAGCCTGTTCCACCATTTAATGAGATCACGGCTGATCTGTGACCTAACTCCAGATACCCACCTTAGCCCCATATCCCTTCATACCTTTGGTTAACAAAAATCTATCAATCTCAGATTTAAAATTAACAATTGAACTAGCATCTACTGTCATTTGCGGAAGAGAGTTCCAAATTTTTACCACCCTTTGCATGTAAAAGTGATTCCGAACTTCACTCCTGAAAGTCCTGCCTCTAATTTTTAGGATATGTCCCCTAGTTCTGAACTCCCCAGCCAGCAGAAATAGTTTCCTTCTATCTACCCTATCAATTACTCTTAATATCTTGAAAACTTTGATCAAATCATCCCTTAATCTTCTAAATTCCAGGAAATGCAACCCTAGTTTGTGTAATCTCCCCTCGTAATTTAACCCTTGGAGTCCAGGTATCATTCTAGTAAATCTACACTGCACTCCCTCCAAGGCCAGTATATCCTTCCTAAGGTGCGGTGCCACAGAACTGAACACAGCATTCCAGGTGTGGTCTAACCAGGGCTTTGTATAGCTGTAGCTTTAATTCTACCCCCTTGTATTCTAGTCCTCCAGATATCAAGGCCAGCATTCCATTCGCCTTTTTGATTATTTTCTGTACTTGTCCATGACATTTTAATGATCTATGTACATGGACCCTTAAGTCTCTTTGGACCTTCACTATTTTGAGCTTTTCACCATTTAGAAAGTACTCTCATCTATCCTTTGTAGGTCCAAAGTGGATGATCTCGCACTTGCCTACATTGAAATCCAGTTTTGCTCATTCACTTAATTTGTTAATATCTCTCTGTAATTTTATGCTTCCATCTACACTGCTTACAATGCTGCCTATCTTTGTGTCATCGGCAAACTTGGATATGTGTCTCTCTATCCCGTCATCTAAGTTGTTAATAAATACACTGAATAGCTGAGGCTCCAACACAGATCCCTGTGGGACACCACCAGTCACATCCTGCCAATTTTAGTACCTGCCCATTATCCCTTCTCTCTGTCTCTTGCCACTCAGCCAATTTCCTAACCAGGTCAATAACATGCCCTCAATTCCATGAGCTTCAACTTTAGCTGACAGTCTTTTATGAGGGATTTTATCGTGTTTGTCTTCATGTTATTTTAACCTTTGTATTCAACTATTCAGGTATAATTGACATCCTCGATACCTCAGTGAATCTATCCACTGAGTATCTGAGCCAATACGGCAAGGATTTCATCCTGATGTGTGCCGAGTTAGCTAATCCCAGTCAGAGCAGTGACGGGGTGCTACACATAGCCTCAGCACCCCATGGTTAGGGAAGCGAAAATCCATTGGAGTCTTGCAGCTAATCACCGATAATGCTGAAACAGGACACATTGATGCCCTGGGAAGACACGCTTGGTGTTGGCTGTGATAACCACACAGTCCTAGAGCCTCCTGACACTCACTGCCAAGGCTCACACCTGAACAAGGCTACTGGGAATAAATACAAGAGGGATACCAGCACGAGTGAAACCATACCCACCAAGACATCCATGCCTTCAGGAGGGGAGGGAAATAATGGGTGAGAATTTTTAAAATGGTTTAAGTCTTGTAATAACTTATATATTGTGTGTATTTCAGTTGAACCCTCTCCAATGTATCCTTATGAATATTCAATTTTTCTCCTTGACTTTCCCCTCCAGTACCAGTTCTTAATTGATGCGCTGGAATTCTTCCTTCATCGACTTAAGGTCAGTTGCCTTGAAGTCTGGTACATTAATTTTATTATCACTTGGTTAAGCCCATTCCACAAAAGTTAAATCTAATGGCATTAGGATCGCTGGCAGTCAAGTGCAACCTACCTTCCAAATGTTACACCATCTCGAGCTCATTGCTGAATACTGCATCAGTATTGATGATTAATAAAAGATACATAATTATGAGAAAGAGAGTCAGCACATCAAAGCGATAATGGTATTTATTGTCGTACCATAGCCATTGGCTGATACACCTTACAGAATTATACCTTCAATCAAATGATACGCTAGTGAAGGAACAAAAATTTAGGATTGAACGACTGTGGACAAAAGCCTGCGTTTACCTTAAAAAAGAAATCCAGACAATTTATATTTATTTTTCTCTCTGCTTTCTGACACACACATCCATGCCCAAATAGTGGGGCAGGCACTGTGCAACATAGATCTTTATACCACTGTGCGACTGTGTAGAAGTAGGTGTGATTCAAGGAGTGGTGAGATTGATAATGTCCGCTTTCACTTCTACCCGAGATGGACCCAGCTGAGAATCGAGGAAAGTCAACTGAAGCAGTCCTCGGCTTCAAATTTGTGTCAGCTTGCTTGAGTGCAAAGTGCAAGGAGATCATGCCCAATCTCAAAAAATAGTTTGGATAACATACTATTTGAAATTGCAATTTGTTAATTTGCCCATCACCTTGTTAGTTGCGTGATTCAAATGGTCCAAATCTCCTTTCTGGATGCTTTCCCACAGAACTACTTTTTTTCGGAATAAACTTGCAAAATGCTGTAGCCCCGGTAGCTTGAAATGTACTATATCAAAAAACTTACCGAGCTTAGCAGTGTTGGCAGGCACTTAGTGGCCTTGAGGATTGTGTGAGCACTGGAGAATGCAGTGCTGTCAAAGTCACAGAGTAGCAGGGCTCACTGCCAATTGTAAAGACAAAGTGCAGGACATTTTTAATTTAAAGAAGAACACTGTCCTATGGGAGAAAATGAAATAAGTAATGCAGTAGATTTTGACAAAAGTTGTTTGTATGAAGACGTTTGTTGGGCCACACTTGGCATATGATTTAAAACCTCTCAATCTTGCATCTGGCAACTTGTCTTGTGACAGTAACGTTTGTCTACATAGACGAGGGTTAGTTGGTACTGTACTACTATTTTGGGCTTCTTACAAACGTATGACAGTTTGTATTTATATATATAGCCTTCCTTATGTCAGAAAGATATATCAGAATGCTTTATAGTGTGGAGAAGAAAAAAATAGACACCAAGCAGGAGGAAAGAACAGAGAGTTGGATTTGGGGATGGGGGAGTTGGAACTGAAAAAGTAGAAGAAAACAAACATTTTGAGAAGACTTTTGAAAGAAGAGGAGAAGGTAAGGCAGAGGGACTTCGAAAGAGAATTCCAGAGGGCAAAGGCATGGTGGTTGAAAGATTGGCGACCAACATTTAGTGTAGTGGATGGAGAGCAAGGAGCAGTGTCAGATCAATGAAGAGTACAAGCAGAGACAGAGGGCTTAAGAGGTTACAGAGAGGATGGGGTAAGGCATAGTTGCTGAAGTAGGGTGGAGGCATTTGAAGGAAAGGACAACAATTTTAAAATTGACCTGTGAAGGGCAAAGGGAGCCAGTGCATCCTGGCAAGAACTGGGATGATGGAAGAGCAGCGGTTTGAGCAGTTAAACATCTCGCAGTGGTAATCTTAATAAGTTGTTTATGAAGGGTGCAAGCATTTGGAGCCTCAAAGTGATAAAGACATTGATCACAGCCTTGACGGCGGGCAAAGAGGTAGGGGTAGGTTATGTATTGAAAGTCGAAAAAGACAGAACAGATGTAGGGAAGAAAACCAAGCTCTGAATCAAACAATACACCAAGATTCCGAACTATTGGATTTAGCCTGAGATGGCTTTTGTCAATGTTGGTGGAGTTAAAAGTAGAAGCATGTAGGAATTAATGGAAGCCATAAAGGACAGCTTCAGTTTTGCCCAAAATGAACTGAAGGAAATTTTGGTTTATCTAAGACTTGATGTTGGACAAGCAGTTGGCGAGATAAACAATAACCATTGAATCAAAAGAGATGGAAGTAAAGCTGGCCTGGATGAAAATGAGCTTTGCGAATGTTTTGAATTTGTTCATTTTTACAAATCTGAAAGGAGTTTTTTTAAAATGAAGGGTCACACTATCTTTTTACAGCTAATATGTTCGAGTCAGGTCCAATTCATTCTATCTTTGTGATTTTGTGACTTTTGCTTTAATATTCTGACCTACTCCTTCCTTTTAATGTCAGATATTGCAAAGCTAGAATACAATTAGTTGCAAAAATATTAGTTACAAAATGCATAAGATGAGGAACCACTTGACTTTAGAAGATCAGGTTAGAATTAATCCTGTTTTCAAAGGTTCATGAATTCTACACTTTGGAAGTACTTATGATGAGAACTTTCTATCCTCAGTTACCTCATCACCTTTGCTTTATTGATTCTTTGTGCTTATCAAGGTGAGGGATGTTAGTGCCAGGATGGATATTATCAATCAAAAGCTGGAGAGCATTCGTCTGAAAGCAATTAACAATCACCTTGACGTTGCAATCAACATTCAATAAAATGTTGGCCCAGTCTAGAGACACAAAAAAGTGACCAATTTTCAGCCAGAGCACTGGTGGAAGAAAGACAACTGACCTCTGTCGCCAAGCAAAGAAGGGGAGAAAATCAGCCATGCTCCTGAGCACTGAAAAATTCAAAAAGACATGGCATTTAAAAGCTGCTCATCTTAAAGAAGAAATCAGGTTTGATGGAAGAAACTACTATTTCTTTTCAGAACTCTGTGATGAGCTGTCAAGAAGTTTAAAAATATAGAATAAAATGCTTGTCTTCATTTTTGTTGAGATTGCCTTTCTCTCTGGAATATCCTGCCTGAAGCAAAAGTCATCTTAAAATTCACAGTACATCTCAATGAGCAAAACTCACTAAGTGCTACCTGAACACTTCTGGCTTATATTTGTTCTGGTGGTTCTTATTTTAAATCAGACCAGACACTGCAATTTTTGCGAAACATTCAATTTTAAAGTTATAACTGAGCTTCAATTTTGGCTCTGTAGAAATGTATTTAATTTACATCACTGATTTATTTTCAGGTCTCTGGATGGCATTTTTGTTGAAGAGAGGTTCAGCAATGCAAATTCACTGATAGTATATTTTTTGAGACATGTGACAGGCTTCCCTGTTCCTATTACTGGCCATATAGGATTGCCTGAGCCCAATGATTAGAGAAAAATGGGTTGAGGAGGAGCACGTCATTTAATTGGACATAAAATTGGGCAGACTCCCTTACAGGCGTGCACCCCGCATTATTATTGCTGTGTAAATATGTGGATAAATTGGTATTTGTATTTTGCCAACAGCAATTGTTATTTGATGTTTATGCATGAGCAGGGGGTGCTTGCCGAAGTAATGGTGATATTGCAGACCTGGGTCTATTTTGAGTTCTCTCTCAGGAGTTATTTTCATCTTCCTTGCTGAGACCTGTTTAGACACCTGTATTCTAACTCTGTGTTTTAAGCTGACAGTCAGCTTTTCAACTTTCAGTGTATCACAAGAGGAATCAACTTTTTTCACTGAGATTGGCGATATGAACCGATCAGATTAATTAGATGGCACAACTGGAGGCTATCTCAATCAGTTAAATCAGTTAAAAGGATGACAGAAAGCATAGTGAACCAATTTTTCCCCCACTGTTGTTGCACCAAACTTAAAGCAGAAAAGTTTTAAGATGAGCTGTTGTTTCTGACAATCACAGTTACATGTGTTTTTATTTAAGAATATATTTAAGAAGGAGATAGATTTCTAGACACAGAAGGCATCAAGGGGTACGGGGAGAGAGCAGGAATATAGTATTGAGATAGAGGATCAGCCATGATCATATTGAATGGCGGAGCAGGCTCGAAGGGCCGAATGGCCTACTCCTGCTCTTATTTTCTATGTTTCTACGTTTAACATTTTCTCCAAAGAACTTGTCCAAGCTAATAAAATGTAGCTTTTAAAAATGTTGAATTTTCTTCAGAGGAACCTTCTCGGACATGCCCGGCTGTCTTAAGGTTTAGGGTCTTAAGACTAGTTGTAGCCACTTTTTTGAGATGAGCATTTTCCCTGGTGTGAGTGCATTAACTGGCTTTATTGCGCATTTTTGTCACGGCACTAGTGGAGTTATCAGTGCTTGGAAATAAAATGTGGGGTAAAAATAGTGATAGTCTTTTTCTAATTTAAACAAATGACACTAAGATTACAATATTTAGGATTTTACGACAGTGTATTGCTATGATGTGTGATATGGACCATTTGCCTATTTCTGCGTGAGCCACAGTCACTGGTTATGTTCTGTGATTTGGCAGTTTTTGCTTTTTTTACACACAAATGGTTTGGATCCTTTTGCTGCCAAGAAGTAACCAGGGAAGAGCTTGCACCATCTATATTAGAGCAGTCAACATTCATGGAGAAATATGAGGAGTGATAATAATAATCATTAAGGGTATAATACCTACTCTCAGACTGGGTGTGATCAGCCATGAGCACAAATTCACCTTCACTATTCCCACAATTTTTATGCACTTTTTTTAAAAAGATCTCGGTACCTGATTGATTTATTTCCAGTATAAGAAAATAAACCTTTTTGTCAGGTTCAATTGAGCAAAATGTACCAGAAATTACTGTTGGTGACAATAGTGGACAAGTGCTTAATGCATATGTTTGACATTCCTCTATGCGGAATTATAACATCTGGTGTAAACCCATTTATTTTGACTTTTCCCGATAAAGTATGTACGACTAATATCCCGGTTGACATTGTATACCTTGATTTTCAAAAAGCTTTTGACAACATGCCATACCATGGCCTACTTAATAAGATTAGTGGGCAGATTTGGGGTTAGATAGGAAATTGATTGCATTTTTGTGGGCAGAAGGTTGTTATTAATTCCATAGGTCATGTGTGAGGAGCAGTTACAAGTGGAGTCCCACAGGGGTCGGTATTTTTTTTTATTCGTCCACGGAATGTGGGCATCGCTGGCAAGGCCAGCATTTATAGTCCATCCCTAATTGCCCTTGAGAAGGTGGTGGTGAGCCGTCTTCTTGAACCGCTGCAGTCCGTGTGGTGAAGGTTCTCCCAAAGTGCTGTTAGGTAGGGAGTTCCAGGATTTTGACCCAGCGACGATGAAGGAACGGCGATGTATTTCCAAGTTAGGATGCCAAGTTATAGTCCAACGATTTTATTTTTAATCCCACAAGCTTTCGGGGGCTTTCCCCTTCCTCAGGCGGTGTGGAAGTGACAATTTCGAATCCTTCGCATTTTAAGATCACATAACAAAGCCTGGTGATTACTGCCCGTTGCCAAGGCAATCACAGTGAGCAGACAGAAAGGTGTCATCTAAAAGGCCACTGAATATACAACCCCCCCCAAAAAAAAAGAGAGAGAGACAGAACGAAGACAGTCAATGACCCGTTATATTAAAAACAGATAACATTTGTTCGCTGGTGGGGTTACGTGTAGTGTGACATGAACCCAAGATCCCGGTTGAGGCCGTCCTCATGGGTGCGGAACTTGGCTATTAATTTCTGCTCGACGATTTTGCGTTGTCGTGTGTCTCGAAGGCCGCCTTGGAGTATGTTTACCCGAAGGTCGGTGGCTGAATGTCCATGACTGCTGAAGTGTTCCCCGACAGGGAGAGAACCCTCCTGTTTGGCGATTGTTGCGCGGTGTCCGTTCATCCGTTGTCGCAGCGTCTGCATGGTCTCGCCAATGTACCATGCTCTGGGGCATCCTTTCCTGCAACGTATGAGGTAGACAACGTTGGCCGAGTCACAGGAGTATGAACCGTGCACCTGGTGGGTGGTGTCCTCTCGTATGATGGTGGTATCTGTGTCGATGATCTGGCATGTCTTGCAGAGGTTACCGTGGCAGGGTTGTGTGGTGTCGTGGACGCTGTTCTCTTGAAAGCTAGGTAATTTGCTGCGAACGATGGTCTGTTTGAGGTTGGGTGGCTGTTTAAAGGCGAGTAGTGGAGGTGTGGGGATGGCCATAGCGAGGTGTTTGTCCTCATTGATGACATGTTGAAGGCTGCGGAGAACATGGCGTAGTTTCTCCGCTCCGGGGAAGTACTGGACGACAAAGGGTACTCTGTTGGTTGCGTCCCGTGTTAGTCTCCTGAGGAGGTCGATGCGATTTTTTGCTGTGGCCCGTCGGAACTGTCGATCGATGAGTCGAGCATCATATCCCGTTCTTACTAGGGCGTCTTTCAGCGTCTGTAGGTGTCCATCGCGTTCCTCCTCGTCTGAGCAGACCCTGTGTATTCGCAGGGCCTGTCCATAGGGGATGGCCTCTTTGACGTGGTTAGGGTGGAAGCTGGAAAAGTGGAGCATTGTGAGATTGTCCGTGGGCTTGCGGTAGAGTGAGGTGCTGAGGTGCCCGTCTTTGATGGAGATTCGTGTGTCCAAGAAAGAAACTGATTCTGAGGAGTAGTCCATGGTGAGCTTGATGGTGGGATGGAACTTGTTGATGTTATCGTGTAGTCTCGTTGATGTTATCGTGAGACTACCTTGGCAACGGGCAGTAATCACCAGGCTTTGTTATGTGATCTTAAAATGCGAAGGATTCGAAATTGTCACTTCCACACCGCCTGAGGAAGGGGAAAGCCCCCGAAAGCTTGTGGGATTAAAAATAAAATCGTTCGACTATAACTTGGTGTTGTAAAATTGTTTACAATTGTTAACCCCAGTCCATCACCGGCATCTCCACATCAAGTTAGGATGGTGTGTGACTTGGAGGGGAACGTGCAGGTGGTGTTGATCCCATGTGCCTGCTGCTCTTGTCCAACTAGGTGGTAGAGGTCTCGGGTTTGGGAGGTGCTATTGAAGAAGCCTTGGCGAGTTGCTGCAGTGCATCCTGTGGATGGTACACACTGCAGCCACAGCGCGCTGGTGGTGAAGGGAATGAATGTTTAGGGTGGTGGTTGGGGTGCCAATCAAGGGGGCTGCTTTGTCCTGGATGGTGTCGAGCTTTCTGAGTGTTGTTGGAGCTGCACTCATCCAGGCAAGTGGAGAGTATTCCATCACACTCCTGACTTGTGCCTTGTAGATGGTGGAAAGGCTTTGGGCAGTCAGGAGGTGAGTCACTCCCCGCAGAATACCCAGCCTCTGACCTGCTCTTGTAGCCACAGTATTTAAATGGCTGGTCCAGTTCGGTTTCTGGTCAATGGTGACCCCCACGATGTTGATGGTGGGGGCTTTGGCAATGGTAATGCCGTTGAATGTCAAAGGGAGGTGGTTAGACTCTCTCTTGTTGGAGATGTTTGTAAACAATTTTACAAACCAAGTTATAGTCCAGCAATTTTATTTTAAATTCACAAGCTTTCGGAGGCTTCCTCCTTCCTCAGGTGAACGAAATGAAATCCTCGAAATGAAATCGCATTTATAATTCACAGAACAATGCTTGGTGATAACAGACAGTTTTTTCAACTGCCCGTTGCCAAGGCAATCAGTGTGCAGACAGACAGGTGTTACCTGCAAGGTCTCAGAATATACAAATCACCAAAAAAAAACAACAAACAATAAAATCTCCATTGTTGGAGATGGTCATTGCCTGGCACTTATCTGGCACGAATGTTACTTGCCACTTATGAGCCCAAGCCTGGATGTTGTCCAGGTCTTGCTGCATGCGGGCTCTGACTGCTTCATTATTTGAGGGGTTGCGAATGGAACTGAACACTGTGCAATCATCAGCGAACATCCCCATTTCTGAACTTATGATGGAGGGAAGGTCATTGATGAAGCAGCTGAAGATGGTTGGGCCTAGGACACTGCCCTGAGGAACTCCTGCAGCAAAGTCCTGGGACTGAGATGATTGACCTCCAACATCCACTACCATCTTCCTTTGTGCTAGGTATGACTCCAGCCACTGGAGAGTTTACCCCCTGATTCCCATTGACTTCAATTTTACTCGGGCTCCTTGGTGCCACACTCGGTCAAATGCTGCCTTGATGTCAAGGGCAGTCACTCTCACCTCACCTCTGGAATTCAGCTCTTTTGTCCATGTTTGGACCAAGGCTGTAATGAGGCCTGGAGCCGAGTGGTCCTGGCGGAACCCATACTGAGCATCGGTGAGCAGGTTATTAGTGAGTAAGTGTCGCTTGTTAGCACTGTCGACGACACCTTCCATCACTTTGCTGATGATTGAGAGTCGACTGACGTGCCATTAATTGGCCGGATTGAATTTTTCCTGCTTTTTGTGGACAGGACATACCTGGGCAATTTTCCACGTTGTCGGTCGACGCCATTGTTGAGGTATTAGGGGCATTGCTCTTCACCATCTTCATCAATGATCTGGATGAAGGCATCGGGGGAACACACAGCAAATTTATACTTATCACTGTCCTCTGAATATGGCTCTGTTCTTGAGACAAGCTGTTATTTTTGGCCTTTCCCCCTGGAGTACACATCCCTTGTCACTCATCTTGGTCGTATTTCTTTTCTACACTTGCTACAAGTGATATACAGTAACTTTGTATTGTCAGTAATGTATTCTTGAAAGTTTTAATATTTCCTCTGAACTCCTCCCTTTTTAAGTGTCTGGTCCAATTTACGCTCCTCTGTTTGCTTCTCATTCTCTCACGTTCCCCTCCAAGTCACACACCATCCTGACTTGGAAATATATCGCCGTTCCTTCATCGTCGCTGGGTCAAAATCCTGGAACTCCCTTCCTAACAGCACTGTGGGAGAACCTTCACCACATGGACTGCAGCGGTTCAAGAAGGCGGCTCACCACCACCTTCTCAAGGGCAATTAGGGATGGGCAATAAATGCCGGCCTCGCCAGCTACGCCCACACCCCATGAACGAATAAAAAAAAAATCCGCTTTCTGAAAATTGAGAGACTCCTTCTCCAACATAAGCCTGACACTTATTTCTACCATATCATGGTCACTGTTTCCAAGATGCTCTCTCACTGTAACCTGTTCCAGTATTGCCTAATTACATACTATGACGTTTAATCTTGCCTTCCCCTTGTAAGTTCCTTAATAATTTGGGTCGTGTAGCAGTCCCTTATCATATTTGGACACTTATTCCCTTTCTTGTTACTCCTATTATAATCGTCCAATTTATCCCTCCTAAGTTGAAATTTCTCAAAACGATTGTGTTCAATTCACCCACACACTTCACTTTTTTGAGTAGAAAATTTCAGTTCTAATTCCTCTTCTTGAGCTGTGGCCTGTAATTAATTCCAGTTATCGGTTTCTTCCACTTGATATCTTTTAACTCGATCTATATCTGATTCTGATTTGTTTAATTCCTTTATCAATACGTCCTTTATGATTTAAAGAGTCACCCCCTCCTAATTTATTCTTTCTCTCCCTGTGGAGCAATTGGATTTGGTAGTGTAATGGTTGTAGTACTGGACCAAATTATTCAATCATAATCCCACCATGGTAAGATGTGAAATTGAATGCAGTAAACCAGGTCATTTTGTGGGCTGGCATCAGAATGATTACCATGAAAGCTGTTGGATTGTTTTAAAAAAAAAACTCAACTGGGCACAAATGCCTTTCAGGAAAGGGAACCTGCCATTGCTACCATGAGACTCCATGTCTGATAATGTGATTGACTCTTCATGGCCTCTGGAGTGGTTTCACAAACCACTCAATTCTACAAATAATTATTATTCAAGAACAAAGCCCACCACCACTTTCTCACAGCAAGAGATGGGTGATAAATATGGCCGTACCAGCATCGTCCACACCCCAAGAACAATTGTATTTAAATCTATATCTCGATAAATCCCCCCACTCTATAATTATTTAGCCAAGTCATTATGACGTCCATAATTTAAAAATCATTCTTCATTAGCATAGGCTTAATGATTTCCAATTTTATTCCAAAAACTCCTGGCAATTGTGTATAGATTTCCCGGTGCTTCTTTAACCCTTACATCTCAGTCCACCATGCCCCTTAGTGTTGCTGTCTGGCTTTACAGTTTTATCTCTACAACATGTCCTTATGTTAGTTACCACCTTGCCCACACTTATACTGTCTTCCACCTTTCCTTTCCCTGCACTGTGACTTTTGTGCACCCTATCCTCTCTTGTTCCCACATCCGCTATTCTATCCATGATAAAGCCTTTATTTGTCCCTTTCGCTATTGTGTTAATTGAAATCCACCCATTGCTCTATTTACCTTCTCAACAGGATGTTGATACCTATTAGGTTTAGGTGCGACCCACCCCTTGTACACAGCTTCCACTTCCCCCGGAAGTAGTCCCAATGTCTGAGAAGTCTGAGCCCTTGCTTACTACACCATTACTCAAGCCATTTTTTCACTACTTCATCTTTCTCTCACTGTCTTATGTAGTGCGTGACACTGGTAATAATCCTGAGATTACTACCCTGGAGGTCTTGCACATTAATCTATTCCCTAGCTCTTGAAACTGATCTTGCAAGACCTCACACCTTTTCTTTCCTAGTTTTTTTTTACATGAACCAGAATCTCTGATTGTTCACCTTCCCTTTCCAGGAGTTTATCTTTGCTTTCAGCTATGTCCTGTACATTTGTTCCCTCTCAATCACGATTACAGAAAAGACTAACTATCCCCCTAATTAGAGACTCCCCTACAATTACTACTTTCCTGTTTGCCAGTTCAGTCTCATTCTCTTCCCTTTGGGTAGCTCTTAGCTCCATGGGCCATGGTATTGCTCCCGGTTACCATCCCTGAGTCACCATCATTGTTCATGTTATTAGGGACCAATTAGACAATTTCAAATTGCAGATGTCCCCTCTACTTTCAACTCTTGTCTCCTCCTGAACCCCCTGCAGTTAGACACCAACCTACCCAATCACCTTTCGCTTCTAACTCTGACTGGGGTGACCAGCATCTGAAACGTTTATTCTCTGCATCTGTGTGTTGTGTACTGTCGGCAATTGAGCTCCATGATGACATGCTGCAGAGTCGCATTCATCTGACACTTAATGTCAGTGTATTTCCCCTGGATCCCAGGGTACCCACATCAGACATGTTGTACACAGCAAGGGCTTGTCAGATGTCTGAGAACTTTCTAACCCTACAGCAGTGTTGTTATCTTGGGACATGCCCCCCACCCCATCCTTACTTCCCTCTTCTTCCATTATTGTTATGGTTAATTTTGATCACTTGACAGCTGCACAAACTTCCAACTTTCAGTTGAACAAATACAACTGACTGACTGGAGATTGAACATGGATATCCTCAATGATGGAAGGTGTGTGTGAAGGATTTGGAATGAGCAATAGATGATTTATGATGGTGGAAAAGTAAAGAGTTATCCCCACAGGAAGCTGTTAAAGTAGCCTGGGAGGAAAGGGCTGCAGTGTGCAGCACTCGCAGAAATAAAATAAAGGGAAAGAAAGCTGAGGATTTGGAAAGGTCTGCTGAAAATTTAGAAATAAAAATGTGCTGTCTCTCCCGATGTAAATCCTTGTCTAAAACTTGAAAAGGCCAAGCAAATATTAAATTACAAATCTAATATTGACAGAAAAATTAGGATACACCTTTAAAAAGGTTAAAGCAACTTATCAAGAATGTGTTGAGTGCTCTGGGAAATTCTTAGCAGCTACCCTGGAAACTGAGGAACTGTTGGGTAATCCCTGATATTAAGCAGGGAAACTAAAAGGTTATGTTCAGCCAAGGTTTTTTTTTAATAAGGACTATAAAAACTTGCTAAGATCGTGGCACATCTGAATGTGAAAGTTCAGAAAAAGACCCTGAGCAATTCTTTGACAAATGAAGGTTACTATCTCCTTTTTTCCGTTTATTGTTTGCCAATAGAGTTACATTGTCACATAGGGGGTTAAATTGGGCCGTGTATCGCCCATCTTTCATGCGTTACATGTCCAACCTGGACACGAAAATCGGGTCCAAGATGCGCATGCACACTTCCGACAGGCGATGTGCAGAACGCCATCTTGGTAAAGGGGTTTGTGCGCGCCTAACGACCGCCGGCAGCATGCAGAGTAGGGAGATCATGATGTGAATCAGTGTCCAACGTTGATTTGAAGCCACCGTTGCCATTTTTCAACTCCACACTCCAGCCAACGCCCGGTCTTAACCTCGCATAGCTGAACACGACGTTAAATGGCGTGAAGGACCCGCCCACCAGTGCTATTTAAAGGGATTATGAAGTACTTTCAGGTTAGCTGCTGGATTATTTCTTCTGGCTGCTGGTGCAATTGTATGTGTTTTTAGAGGTTTCCTCTACTTGGCTAAAGTTTAAGTGAGTGGTCTGGCTGGTCTTGGAATACTTTTTGTGTCATTTAAAATATTGTGCTGAAAGAAGTTACTTCCGGACATGGGTGACCCGGTAGGGCTTCCTCTGGGAATTGAACATGTCTGCGGAAATTAAGAGAGGCCATGCAGAGCAGGACGAGCTACTAGAAGAGGGAGGGGGTGGAGGGAGAGCAGGGCACTCAGCAGGAGATCATATTCCAGGATCAATTCTCTTACTTCAACCTCAGCGATGACCAGTGCATCAGTTGTCTTCGGATCACAAAAGAGGTTGTGACTGAAATCTGTGAACAGCTGCAGCCACAACTGCAGCCTCAAAACAGGGCAAGGACAGCATTGCCTGTGGCTGTCAAGGTGAGCGTGCCTCTTAATTGCTATGCCCCTGGTTCCTTTCAGGCTGCTGCTGGAGATATAAGCAACATCTCGCAGTTTGTAGTGCACTACAGTATAAGGGAGATTACTGAGGTTTTCTACACAATGAGGAGCACATTCATCTCATTCCCTCTTGCCAGAGACAAGCAGGAGGAGCAAGCATGAGGTTTTGCATGGATTGCAGGCTTCTCCATGCTGCAGGGTGCCATTGACTGCACATACATTCCCTTACGTGCTCCTCATCTGAACTCGGATATATTCAACAACAGAAAGGGATTCCACTCGCTCAATGTGGAGCTCGTATGTGACCACAGGCAGTGCATCATGCAGGTGAACAACCTCTATCTTGGCAGCAGTCATGATTCTTTCATTCTGCAGCAGTCCTCTGTTCCACCTATATTTGAACCAGCAAGGCAAGTCAAAGGCTGGCTATTGGGCGATAAGGGTTATCCCCTCATGACTCTGGTCAGGAACCCATGCACAGCAGGCCTAAAATGAGAGCCATGCTGGCACAAGGAACATTATAGAGGACACCATTGGCGTCCTCAAGCAACACTTCCGCTGCCTGGACCACTCTCTGGAGGAGCCCTGCAGTACTCAGCTGAGCGGGTATCGAGATTTGTGGTAGTATTCTGCATGCTACACAACCTGGTCATTATGAGGGAACAGCCCTTGCCACCATCTATTAGGCGAGAAGCTGAGGAGGGGGAGGAGGACATGAAGGAGGAGTAAGTGGAGGAACAGGAAGAGGAAGGGAGGAAGAGGAACGTAGACAGTCCCTTTCTGCTAGGGCTGTACATGATCAGATTATTAATGAGCGATACCAATAACCTCAACTACACCTCCCCATTCACCAACTGTCCCACACTCCTTACCCTTCATCTCCCACTGACCATCACATTGTTCTCGATCTGACAACACATTTTGGTTCCTCCCTCAGTTCACCGCAGAAATAAAAAACCACCAGTCTCTGAGCTGGTGTCTGCGAGTGTAAGATCGAGTGACAGTATCATCACTATCTTCTTCCTCTTCCTTCTCTGACTGGAAAGGTTCCAGTTCTTGGGTATCTGAAATGACAAAGGGATAAGGGTTGGGTTGTGATGAGGGGAGAGGAGAAAGTAAGAAGTGCGTGCTTACACCATCTGCAGCTTGTGAGTCAGAAGAGATTGTGGGATGAGGGATAAGTGGGAGGAGAGAAGGAGGATTAGGACTGCAGGGACCCTCATCATCGATCCCTCCAGCACCACCAGTGGTACTGTCTCCTCCATGGGGATTAAGACATGCAGGCGCGCTTGTCCTCCTCCAGTTTTTTGTTGCTGCCTCTTCTCCTGTAAGAAAGAGGGAAGTGTGTCAGTGAGTGTCCTACAATGTGTTGGGGCGATGTGGCTGTCACGGTTGAATAGCTGCCAGTGTGTGTATGTGTGTGTGTGTGTGTGTGCTAAGTGTGTGAGGATGAGGTAAACCATATGAATTGAATGGTTGAGTACTGATTGATAGAGATTGTTGGTGAGTGGGTGATGGAGGTTTAATGAATTGAGCACTGGATGAGGCAAGTGGTGCAGTTGGTAGGATATGCCATTTGAAGATTGAACTCACTCACCTTGAAAACCCGTGTCAGATCATTAAACTTCTTCCTGCTCTGCATCCCTATTCTTAGATCTCTACTCCTGGCATTGACCTCTACTGCTATTTCCTCCCACTGCCTCCTCAGCATATGTCTCCAAGGCCTCCTGCCCCTCTGTGGATACAGGATGTCTCTCCTTCTCTCCACCTCTTGCATCAAGGCCTCCAGTGCATTATCAGAAAACCTTGGTGCATGCTGTCTCACAGGTTGAGCCATCTTGACAAAATTCTTCAAAATCAGTTTACTTCCTGACACCACTTCCAGCAGCCGCAATGCACCTCCCCTTTAAGAGGTGCGAGTCACCTTTAAATAGCGCTAACCATTCGTAATATCAGGCCTCCTGCTGATGCATGCAGCTAATGTACAGCGCAGGTAGCACTGGCTGCACGCAGCAATCATGAAAATCAGCAGGCAACACGAATTTAATGTCCTGCCTGCAGCTCAATGAATGGGCACGCGTTAATTGTGAACTGCAATCCCCATACCCATTTTCGGGGCTTATCCAATTTAACCTTCATAGAGTCTACAGAACAGGATTAGGCCATTTGGCCCAACTGGTCTATGTCGACGTTTATGCTCCACACTAGCCTCCTCCCACCCCTCTTAATCTAACCCTATCAACATATTCTTCTATTCCTTTCTCCTCATGTGCTTATCTAGCTTCCCCTTAAATGCATCTCTGCTATTCGCCTCAACTACTCCTTGTGGAATCGTTCCACATTCTTACCATGCTTTTGCTTTACTGATAAGCATTGATGGTGTAATCGGAGGAATTTTGTCTGGGAGGAGATTCTGCAGTCAGAGGGACATGCACAGTTGAAATGACAAGATCTTTGAAATACTCTGCCTTCATCACAACTTTTGTTGAAGATTCACCTGCTTCGTACAATCAGGCTCTCTTTTTCTTCTGTATAGTTTGGTTTCATCTACACTAAGCAGCATGTGTGATAACCAGAATCAGATTGAGTTGAGTACATGGATCAAATTGTCACATCACGATAAACATTCTAGAGGGAGAGGGTGAACTGCCAGAGGTCGTGGTCCATATCGGTACCAACGACATAGGTAGAAAGAGGGATGGGGTCCCGCAGGCAGAGTTTAAGGAGTTAGGAAAGAGATTAACAAGCAGGACCACAAAGGCAGTAATCCCAGGTTTACTCTCGGTGCCAGGCTCTAGTGAATATAGAAATAGAAGGATAGAGCAGATGAATGCGTGACTGGAGAGATGGTGCAGGAGGGAGGGCTTTAGATTCCTGGGGCATTGGGACCGGTTCTGGGGGAGGTGGGACCTGTACAAGCCGGACGGGTTGCAACTCAACAAGGCCGGGACCAATATCTTCACGGGGAGGTTTGCTAGTGCTGTTGAGGAGGGTTTAAACTAGCTTAGCAGGGGGATGGGAACCTGAGCATAGATTCAGAAAGGAGAGAAGCAGAACTGGAAATGGAAGGCAGAAAATTAGTAAGTGAGTTTGGAAGGCAGAGGAAACAAAGGCTAGAAACTAGACAGCAAAGGAGTTTGGCAGTGCTTAATGGTATATACCTCAATGCAAGGAGTACAGTGAATAAGGCAGATGAGCTGAGGGCACAGATAGACACGTGGAAGTACGATATCTTAGCTATTACAGAAACATGGCTTAATCAGGGGCAGAAATGGCAGCTCAACGTTCCTGGTTACAGGGTTTACAGACAGATAGAGAAGGGGATATAAAGGAAGGGGTGGCATTAATGGTTAAAGAAACAATTACGGCTGTGAGGAGGGATGATATGTAAGGAGGATCATCAAATGAGGCCATATGGGTTGAGCTAAAGAACAAAAAGGGGCTGTCACACTGCTGGGAGTGTAGTATGGACCTCCAAACAGTCAGAGGGAGATAGAAGAGCAAATATGGAGGCAAATTTCTGAGAAGTGCAAACGCAATAGGGCAGTTATAGTAGGGGATTTCAACTACCCTAATATTAACTGGGATACAATCAGTGCAAAAGGTATAGAGGGCTCAGAATTCTTAACTTGCATTCAGAAGAATTTTTTTAGCCCAGTACGTAGTAAGCCCAACAAGAGAGGTGGCAGTTCTGGATTTAGTTTTAGGGAATGAAGCCGGGCAGGTGGAAGGAGTATCAGTGGGATCATAATTCAGTTAGATTTAGCATAGTTATGGAAAAGGACAGAGATAGAACAGGAGTAAAAGTTCTAAATTGGGGAAAGGCCAATTTTACTAAGCTGAGAAGTGGTTTAACAAAAGTGAACATAAGAGATAGGAGTGGGAGTAGGCCATTTGGCCCTTCGAGTCCGCTCCGCCATTCAATCAGATCATGGCTGATCTGATTCTGGCCTTCACTCCACTTTCCCACCTTTTCCCCATATCCTTTGACTCCCTTGCTGATCAAAAATTTGTCTAACTCAGCCTTGAGTTAGACAAATGGCTCAGCCTTTTGGGGCAAAGAATTCCAAAGGTTCTCAACTCTCTGAGAGAAGAAATTTCCCCTCTGGACTGGAAACAGCTACTTGAAGGTAAATCAGTGTCAGAGCAGTGGGAGGCATTCAAGTGGGAGATTCAAGGGGTTCAGAGTAAACATGTTCCCACAAAGAAAAAGGGCGGGGCTGCCAAATCTAGAGCCCCCTGGATGACAAGGAGCAAACAGGGTAAGATAAGGCAGAAAAGGGAAGCTTATGTCAGACACCAAGAGCTCAATACTGCAGAAAGCCTAGAGGAGTATAGAAAGTGCAGGGGTGAAATTAAAAAGGAAATTAGGAAAGCAAAGAGAGGGCATGAAAAAATACTGGCAAGTAAAATTAAGGAAAACCCAAAAATGTTTTATAAATACATAAAGAGCAAGAGGATAACTAAGGAAAGAGTAGGGCCTATTAGAGACCAAAAAGGTAATCTATTTATGGAGGCGGAAGATGTGGGTATGGTTCTTAATGAATACTTTGCATCTGTCTTCATAGAAGAGGGGGACAATGCAGAGATTGTAGTTAAGGAGGAGGAGTGCGAAATTGGATGGGATAAACATAGTGAGAGAGGAAGTATTAAAGAGTTTAGCATCTTTGAAAGTAGATAAATCGCCTGGCTCGGATGAAATGTATCCCAGGCTGTTAAGAGAAGCAAGGGAGGAAATAGGATTGGAGGACTGCTAAAGTTGTACCGTTGTTTAAAAAGGGAGAATGAGATAGACCGAGTAATTATTGGTCAGTCAGTTTAACCTCGGTGGTGGGCAAATTATTGGAATCAATTCTGAGGGACAGCATGAATCATCATTTAGAAAGGCATGGGTTAATCAAGGACAGACAGCATGGATTTGTTAAGGGAAGGTTGTGTCTGATTGAATTTTTGGAGCAGGTAACAAGGAGGGTCGGTGAGGGAAAGTGGCAAGTTGGATCCAAAATTGGCTCAGTGGCAGGAAGCAAAGGGTAATGGTTGACGGGTGTTTTTGCTACTGGAAGGCTATTTCCAGTGGGATCCTGCAAGGCTCAGTATTAGGTCACTTGCTTTTTGTGGTATAAATGAGTTGGACTTGAATGTGGGGGGCTTGATCAAGACGTTTGCAAATGATACAAAAATTGGCCATGTGGTTGATAGTGAGGAGGAAAGCTGTAGACTGCAGGAGGATATTAATGGACTGGTCAGGTGGGCAGAAAAGTGGCAAATGGAATTCGATCCAGAGAAGTGTGAGGTAATGCATTTGGGGATGGCAAACAAGGCAAGGGAATACACAATAAATGGGAGGACACTGAGATGTGTAGAGAACCAAAGGGACCTTAGAGTGCATGTCCACAGATCCTTGAAGGCAGCAGGACGGGTAGATAAGGTGGATAAAAAGGCATACGGGATACTTTCCTTTGTTAGTGGAGGCAGAGAATATAAGAGCAGGGAGGTTATGCTAGGGTTATGTCTACAACATAGGCTGCGTACAGTTCTGGTCACCACATTGCAGGAAAGATGGGATTACAGTAGAGAGGGTACAGAGGAGATTTTCGAGGATGGTGCCAGGGCTGGAGAATTTTAGCTATAAGGAAATATTGGATAGGCTGGGATTGTTTTCTTTGGAACAAAAGAGGCTGAGGGGAGATTTAATTGAGGTGTATAAAATTATGACGGGACTAGATAGAGGGGATAGGGAGGACCTATTTCCCTTTGTAGAGGGGTCAGTGACCAGAGGGCATAGATTTCAAGTAATTGGTAGAAGGATTAGACGGGAGCTGAGGAGAAATTTTTTCACCCAGAGGGTGGTGGGGGTCTGGAACTCACTGCCTGAAAGGGTGGTAGAGATAGAAACCCTCAACTCATTTAAAAAGTACTTGGATGTGTACTTGGAGTGCAGTAACCTACAGGGCTACGGACCAAGAGCTGGAAAGTGAAATTAAGCTGGATAACTCTTTTTCGGCTGGCACGGACACGATGGGCCGAATGGCCTCCTTCTGTGCCATAGCTTTCTATGATTCTATTATAATGAACCTACTGAAAACCCACCTCACTAAACAATCAGGAATCATTAGGGAAGATTGTAAACCTGTTGATGAAGAATGGGTTTACAATCTCATCACAGAGGGAATCTGGCCGCCACATGTGGAGGTGTCACTATCATGCAGTAACTTACTGGGGCCGATTTTTAACTTTAGCGTACATCAGGTGGACGGTGGGGTGGGGGGAGATGGGGAGGGCGTGAGGGGATGGTGACATGCATTATGTCCATCTGAGGACTCCAGCGATTCCCCTGAATCATTATCATGGTTGATCTTCATCTACATAGTTTGGGCAAGCCGCCAGCACTCAGCAAGCGCACACAGGCAGCTTGTTGCTGGGAATGGGGGGGGGGGGGCGAGGAGGAGAATCCAGTGGCTCCTCCGTGGAGCTGAGCCAGAATTCATTGTAAACAATCTTTTGGGTTTGTTTTCTAAGTGGCCTCCAACAGTTTCTTTAAGGGCCACTGTTCAGGCTGTTTATTGCCTGGTACCAATGAGTGGAGTGTGTGCAGTGCTTGCTCTGCCCATTGGTAGCACAAAAATGAAGCCAAGGTCCTGCAACCACGTAGGACTCTGATTTAAATATTTTAATGTTTTAGGCATGAGCGCGAGCCACCCATTTCGAGGGTTGCCTAAAATTCTGGACGGGCCTCATAGCCGATGAGCGGGTGATTTATATTTTTCAATTTTCAACTGCCAGAGTAAACGGGGCGGGCAGTGGCTGAAAATTGTGCCTGCCATCTCCCCGTTGGATCATATGAGCACATGAAATCTATAGCAGGTTAAGCAAAATGAAAGTGCACGTGCATAGAGGGGCAAATGAAAAATTGGACCGTATTCAGTGTATTTGCAAATTTGGCAAGACTTGCCTGTTCCAGCGACTTAAGGTTTGGGCACAATCCAGTGCTCATTCCTAGCTCAGATTAGCTCTTTAAAATTAATATACCTTGAATAAAGTCAGTGGTGCAGGTACATTTGTTTCACGTTTCTATCTTTACCGTTATAATAATATTTTTTTCTTATAGTTTATGGCTCCAATCCCAGAGAAAAACAGCTTTTTTCCAGAGACTTTTCTGATATGCAGGCAGTTAACCCTGAGCTAACTATTCAGAGCAGCCCAACAATGCAGAGCATCTGTTGTTGAGATGTGGAGGTGGAGAGATAAAGGAATAAATCTTGTGACCTCAGGGTGGACTGGTGAGCCAAGTTTTGATGGGACTTTGGATCAAATAAATGAAATATTTATGATGCACATTTTCTATCTGCATGTCACCGAGCCTTGCTTTGAAAGTTCACCCAGTTGAGGTTGTGGCCAAAAACATTGTTTAAATATGGGCTCAATGAGCTTCTTTATGGATTCATCAGTGAACAATCTCACTCTATTTATATTAAATGATAGGATAAAGGCCATACAGTTTACTATCAATCAACTCAATTTATTGTTGTGTTATCTGTCCATAGGCCCATATGCCCTGAAAATGAATGAAACATTCCAGGGTTTGTTGTTCATTGATTATCACTAATCATCCAGTTGGGCATATGGTCAAGCATGGGGTAGTATATTGTTACGGAAGGAGATACGTTTCTCCAATTACTAAAACCACTGGCGCATGAGAGTCACCGATATGACAACAGAACATTTTTAAAAGACTACTTTTAGAAAGTGTGTATTGAAGCACAGCGTCAAATAAACTTCTGGGCAACCTAATAAACCATTGATAGAAAAAAAAAGTTTACTAAAATAGCACTGAGAAAGAAAATAATGGTGACACCATCATTTTCTTTGGTCTTTTTCTGTGGTCTTCACCGGTCCTTACAAATAAACACCTCATAGACAATAATGGTCATAACAATGCTAATAAAAATTACATTATCAATCTATTATCCAGACTTGTGTGCTGCATAGTTATGTAAAACCTCATGCAGAGAAATGCAAATAATTTTGGAAGGCAACAGATTTATAAATTGTAACCTTGATGCCTTGTTAGCATCACTGGGTATCTCAAGCACAAGAAATGTGTCATCATCTCTCTTTTCCTAAATATTGTGAGATATTAAATTTATTTGGAGTAACTGTTACAGCCCCCTTGTGTGTGCAGCTGATGTTTGATCTGTTTTATTACTGCTTATTTGAATAGTACTTGTTTAATCTCATTCATGTTTATGGAAATAATGAGTTCCTTCATTACCTCTCCATGCATCAGATTATATTTAAAACTTTAAAAATGAATGATCATTCTGCTTTTTGTCCAACCTAAATAAGATTGAATTGTCAATTTAATCAATTTGAACTGTAAAATGTAGAACTGCAGTTCTCCAGCACATTGTTACACTGAAGCTTGTGTAGTTAAAGGTGGCAGATGTTTAGGATTATTTAATAATGATTCAAAATTAATTATTATTGTTGTTTGTTCTGAGGGTTGTTTAAATTATTTCTGACATGAACACAGTATTTTGAATGTAGTAGTCGAACTCCTGTAGTGTTGCACAGTCGCAGAATATAGTTGCTCTCTTCCCTGACTCTGATGTCATCACGTTGCTGATTCCATCTGTCTCTCCTCTTCTGTCTCTCTTTCTCTTCTGTTCTGCTTCTCTCCCTTTAACTCTTCTTTTCGCTTCTCTCTGTCGCCTTCTACTTCTCTGTCTTTTTCTTCTCCCCTTTTGGGCGGGAACTGGTGCTTGTTACGACATAGTGTGGCAGGGAAAGCAACAGCTGCAGGCTGCATTTGGGGTAGAGTTTGCAAGGAAAATGTGATCTTCAGTGATTCCGTTCGCATCTCCTCCCCCACTCACTCATGCTCCCCCGCTATCTCCTATTTTGTCCCATACCCATCCACCTTCCTACTGTCCATTCCACTGCCTGTCAGCTCCTCAATCTCAGGTGGAGAGAAAGCTGGCTTTTAAATTCAGCTTTTATTTGAAATGTGAAGTAACATTAAATTAAGAAAGCGCACTCTCTCCTACCTCTTTTACTCTATTACCCCAATCTTTCTCTTTCTCTTTATCTCTTAAGTGTTAGTAACGATGAAAAATATCCCATCAATACAGGCTGACTGCACAGTACTGATGCATTCTGGGAAATTAGGTACACTACATGCTCAGACGACACAAGCCAAATTCAGTGCTCAGAGTCACAGCTCACAGAGCCTCAGCCCTGGGCAAAAATATCAAGTTCAAGACCAAGCTATGGTAGAGACTGAAGCCTTCAAGTAAAAACTTTAATGAATGCATAAAATGCACAAAAGACAATCCTATTGATAAATGTAATCAGGTTACTGTGAAATATGTATTACAGTTTTATCTTTTTTTATTATTTTTAACCCTCTATTTTAGATATTAGAGATTACAGATACTGAGAAAAAAAATTGATGAATGAAAATTATTCAGACGTTACCCTCTTCCTCAAAAAATCCAGCACCTCTCCTCTGTTGTCCAGCTAAGTGGGACTGCTTTCGCCTGATTCCACACTTACTATCCAGTGGAAGCCAGAGAATCTCCTGCAATGGCAACACTTCCTGTCCCCGCACTGTTAGCTGTGGAGTCCCAAGGATCTATGCTTGGCCCTCTCCTATTTCTCACTTACACACTGCAGCTCGGAGACATCATCGACAGACAACACTCAGGTTTACCTCACCGCCATCTATCCCAGCCCCTCCACTGCCTCTCTGTTGTCAGACTACTTGTCCGACATCCAGTACTGGATGAAACAAAATTTCCTTCGTTCCCTAGACATCGATTCCATCCCCCTCCCTGGCCATTGTCTCAGGCTGAACCAGACTGTTTGTAACCTCGGTGTCCTATTTGACACTGAGCTGAAATTCCGACCCCATATCCTCTCCATCACACAGACACCTACTTTCACCTCCGTAATATAACCCATCTCGGTCCCTTCCTCATCCATCTGCTGCTGAAAAGCCTCATCCATGTTTTTGTTACCTCAAGACTCAACTATTCTAATGTTCTCCTGACCGGTCTCCCATCTTCCACCCTCCACACACTTGAGCTCATCCAAAACTCTGTAGCTCATATTCTAACTCGCACCAAGTACCGTTCACGCATCAACCCTGTGCTCACTGACCCACATTGGTTCCCAGTCCACTAACACCTCGATTTTAAAATTCACATCCTTGTATTCTAATCCCTCCATGACCTCGCCCCTCCCTATCTCTGTAACCTCCTTCAGCCCTACAACCCTTCGAGAATTCTGTGTTCCTCCCAACTCTGGCCTCTTGTGCTACCCCCACGTCCTTCGCCCCATCATTGGTGGTCATGCCTTCAGCTGTCGAGGCTCCAAGCACTGGAATTCCCCCCCTAAACTTCCAATCTTCCTGGAGGATTGCAAATGTTACATTCCTGTTCAAAAAAGGGGAGAGGGATAAACCCGGCAATTACAGGCCAGTCAGCCTAAAGTCGGTGGTGGGGAAACTTTTACAGACAATAATTCGGGACAAAATAAATTGGCACTTGGAAAAATATGGGCTAATAAATGAAATGCAGCACGGATTTGTTGAAGGAAAATCATGTTTGACTAACTTGATTGAGTTCTTTGATGAAGTAACGGAGAGAGTTGATGAGGATAGTGTGGTTGATGTTGTGTATATGGACTTTCAAAAGGCATTTGATAGGGTACCACATAATAGACTTGTTAGCAAAATTGAAGCCCATGAGATTAAAGGGACAGTGGTAGCATGGATACAAAATTGGCCAAGGAACAGAAAGCAGAGAGTAGTGGTGAACTGTTGTTTTTCAGACTAGAGGAAAGTATACAATGGTATACCCCTGGGGTATTGTATACAAAGTATACAATACCCCAGGGGTCAGTATTAGGACCACTGATCTTTTTGATATAGATTAATGACCTGGACTTGGGTATATAGGGTTTGATTTCAAAGTTTGCAAATGACACAAAACTCAGAAATGTAGCAAACAATAGGTAGGATAGTAACAGACTTCAGGAAGTCATAGACAGACTGATGAAATGGGCAGACACATGGCCGATGAAATTTAATGCAGAGAAGTGTGAAGTGATACATTTTGGTAGGAAGAATGAGGAGAGGCAATATAAACTAAATGGTACAATTTTAAAGGGGGTGCAGGAACAGAGAGACCTGGGGGTGCACATACACAAATCTTTGAAGGTGGCAGGACAAGTTGGGAAAGCTGTTAAAAAAGCATGTGGGATCCTGGGCTTTATTAATAGAGGCCTGGAGTACAAAAGCACGGAAGCTATGCTAAACCTTTATAAAACACTGGTTAGGCCTCAGCTGGAGTATTGTGTTCAATTCTGGGCACCACACTTTAGGAAGGATGTCAAGGCCTTAGAGAGGGTGCAGCAGAGATTTACTAGAATGGTGCCAGGGATGAGGGACTTCAGTTACGTGGAGAGACTGGAGAAGCTGGGGTTGTTCTCCTTAGAAGAGAGAAGGTTAAGGGGAGATTTGATAGAGGTGTTCAAAATCATGAATGGTTTTGACAGAGTAAACAAGGAGAAACTGTTTCCAGTGGCAGACGGGCCCGTAACCAGAGGACACAGATTTAAGGTGATCGGCAAAAGAGCCAGAGGTGACATGAGGAAACATTTT
Source organism: Heptranchias perlo (assembly GCF_035084215.1). Classification (NCBI taxonomy): domain Eukaryota; kingdom Metazoa; phylum Chordata; class Chondrichthyes; order Hexanchiformes; family Hexanchidae; genus Heptranchias; species Heptranchias perlo. The sequence continues at coordinate 132,909,014 of NC_090328.1, read as the reverse complement.
TTAACACAGTGAGTTGTAATGGTCTGGAATGCACTATCTGAAGGGGTGGTGGAAGTAGATTCAATAGTAACTTTCAAAAGAGAATTGGATAAATACTTGAAGGGAAAAAATCTACAGGGCCATGGGATAAGAGCAGGGAGCAGGGGACTGGGACTAATTGGATAGCTCTTTTAATGGGGCGGCACAGGCACGATGGACCGAATAGCCTCCTCCTGTGCAGTATCTACTATGATAAACCTTTCAGCCTCTCCATCTCTCTCTCTCTCTCTCTCTCCTCCTTTAAGATGTTTCTTAAAACCTACCTCTTGAATCAAGCTTTTAGTTACCTCTCCTAATAGCTCCTCCTTTGACTCAGTGTCAATTTTTATCTGATTACACTCCTGTGAAATACCTTGGGACACTTTACCACTTTAAAGGTGCTCTATAAATGCAAGTTGCTGTTACTGTTGACAGCATTTTGAGCAATTTGTGCGAACCCGGTGGCCAGATTGTGCCATCTCAGAGAGATATACCCTCACTATAAAATAACAGCTATTGTGTGTCACACACTGTGACACTTTTAACATTGAAAATACCTATCACAGCAGAATAACAGTGCTGCAGGTACTCATAATGAGTTTTCAATGAAACTTGTGCCCACATACTGAACTTTATGTGCAATAGATGTGTGGCACAATTTTTTTTTTCCTGCAAAATTAATGTATGTTTACAGTATGACCAAGGACGCTGTGATTTAGAATTCCTTGCAGCAAATAGTTATACTTAAGAAGATAGAACACTATGAGTTCATGAACTTTTCTTATAATTGTTGAAGGAATGAAAGAGTGAATTACAGTTATAAAAAGGGACCTTTGAACCTTTATACCGTGGGATTGCAGCTTGGATATCATGTGAAGTCATTCAAAATTTCCAATTAGTAGTGTGAGTGACATGTTGGAAAAATAGTTCTGAGGCGAATGGGGTTCGTGGGTTGAAGCAATGTAATAACACATAATGATGGGATACATCTTGGATGCTGATTTTTTTCTTCTGCCTACGTAAGCACAATTTTGTGTGCAAAATAATAGGCAGACAGGCAAATGCGAAAATATATTGGTTATCGCCCGTATTCAGCCATGAACTGTCATACTGAAACTGATGCGCAAGAGGTCCACGTGAAATTGGCCTTTCTACGCCATCAGGACACGACCAGCATGCTTGGGGCACTAGTCTTGTCCCGGGGGGCAGTGTGCCAGTCGAAGAGGACTAAAGTCAGCCGGTGTTTCCCGTTTGCAAAGGGCCCAGGGTGAGTCCACGAGACAAAGGGGGCCGAGCGGTGACGTGCAGCGGTCTGCAGTTTTAATTTGGAGCTAGAAAGAGCACTCCTGCTCCTGGCTCGACATTCATATACCGTTTTGCTGGCAGCCTTTCAGCGGTCCCTTTAATGATGGCTGGTTTGGCTTCTTTTCATCGGAGCATTCTTAGGGCATGGTGCATGCTACGTTCAGTCGGGAACCAATTTCGTAAAGGGGCCTGAAATAGTTGTTAGGTCCATTGCATACGCAAATCACAAGCCGAACACCAGTTTCAGTTGGGTGCCCTGGGCGACTACAGGACCCCATAACCAATATGGCGTGCCACGCATACCCAGCACTGAATGAGCGCGCGCATGCCTCATGCCATATTGGAACCTTCAGCTTCCGTTTTTTGCCTGATGTGGTCTCATTTCTAGGACATTGTGTTTTCTCGCTGCACATTTTGTTACGCAGATGATTTAAGTAACGTGCACCTTTGACTCTGTTTTGCATACTTTTGTTTCTTGTGCATTGGTGGAATGGCCACAGCGATGGTTTTTCCATAGGATAGCCTGGAAATAATTATCAATACCATCATATGAACACTTAACTTTCTTTTTTCAAATTCCTCACTTACTTGTTTATTGTAAATGAGTTAATGCCTCCATTAAAATAGTGGAGAGAGGAATTTGATACGAATACATTTTGTTCAATAATTTCCAATTATTTTAAGGGATGGAGCAGCAGAAAAACTAATTTTACTTGAACACAGACTGGGATCCGTTTTTAGTGCATAAAGTGGGTGAAAGAAACAAAAAGTAGACGCGAGATCAGAATGTCCGCTCTCATTTTCAGTTGCCATGACCCTCACTATAAACTCACGTAAACTTTTTTCTATTTATGTTTAGGGAAAAGGAATAAAATACCAAAATATTTAGATTTCTTCATTACTATTCCATAAATGTAGTATTTTTGTTTAAATAACTGTTGGAAATTATGTTTATTTAGAAATATGAGTTGATCCACCATGACATTTCTCATGGGTGATTCAGAGGATATATTGTTTTATAATAGGTCTATCTAAGTGCGATGGGTAAAACGGTACAGGAACTAAATGTGACAGCATTACCATCGCCGAATCCCCCACCATCAACATCCTGAGGGTCACCATTGACCAGAAACTTAACTGGACCAGCCATATAAATACTGTGGCTACGAGAGCAGGTCAGAGGCTGGGTATTCTGCGGCGAGTGACTCACCTCCTGACTCCCCAAAGCCTTTCCACCATCTACAAGGCACAAGTCAGGAGTGTGATGGAATACTCTCCACTTGCCAAGATGAGTGCAGCTCCAACAACACTCAAGAAGTTCGACACCATCCAGGACAAAGCAGCCCGATGATTGGCACTCCATCCACCACCCCAAACATTCACTCCTTTCACCACCGGCACACCGTGGCTGCAGTGTGCACCATCCACAGGATGCACTGCAGCAACTCTCCAAGGCTTCTTTGACAGCACCTCCCAAACCCGCGACCTCTACCACCTAGAAGGACAAGAGCAGCAGGCACATGGGAACAACAACACCTGCACGTTCCCCTCCAAGTCACACACCATCCTGACTTGGAAATATATCGCCGTTCCTTCATCGTCGCTGGGTCAAAATCCTGGAACTCCCTTCCTAACAGCACTGTGGGAGAACCTTCACCACACGGACCGCAGCGGTTCAAGAAGGCGGCTCACCATCACCTTCTCAAGGGCAATTAGGGATGGGCAATAAATGCCGGCCTCGCCAGCGACGCCCACATCCCATGAACGAATTTTAAAAAAAGTTGCAGAAAGTGCACTCTGTAGGCAAAACTGTAAATATACTGGCCCGGAATTTGCTCTGAACGGCAAGCGAACAGCGGCTGCTACTCATTAGATTTAAAATTGCCCACAAACGATCCGCAGGCTTTAGTTCCTCTTATGGCGAGCTACAAAAAGTGCAGCGTCCTCTCCCAGGCAGCGGGAAAAGGATCTCTCTGTCCCCTCAACAAATCAGATTGAAGCATCCTTGACAAGCTGCACAGAATTAGAACCAGAAAGTGCAAACTATAACAGTTAATTCAATGTAAAATCAGTTGGAGAAAGTGAAATAAAGAGAGGGTAAGAAATAGTGAATTGAAAGACAGAGATAAAAGAGACAGAAATAAAAAGTAAAAAAAAAATTTTTTTTAAATCTCCAGCAACAATTAAAATCAGAAGGAATGAGACTCCACATTTTTAAAAGTTAATTTTCAGTGCCAAAGAGGTGGTTTGGCAGACATTAAAACTTACCACGCCATTAAAAGTTAATTTAGACCTAAAAACCCCCAGCATACCTTTTCCTGTGTACTTTTCCATTTGTTTCCAGCTGGGCAGTGTAGCAACTTTGCGCTGATCCATTCATTTCACCAGTGAACTGTCCTTCCCACGCAGCTTTCAAACGAGCAGGGAATCTCCGAGAGCAACTTCTAAATTTGCGCATTTGACTGCACGTGCCCGCTCGCCAGAAATTGTTTTGCTATTTGCCCTTAAATAATGATGAGCGCTGTTCGGCTCTCCGTTATTTTTGGAGCAAATTCAAGGCAGGATTATTTGGAGTTTATCTGAAGTCTGCTTATCTTTTGATAAAGCGGTGAGAACGTCTTGAAATTATAGAGCTAGAAAAACCGTGAGCAGCACTTGGCAAGTACAAGGGTGCCCAATTCTTTTAAGTTTGTAAAGAGAGACTGGAGATAGAACAGAAACTGAGTGAGAGCTAAGCAAAGATTAAGCTAAGCTAAGGATTAATTAAATTGTGGAAAACAAAGATAAAGTCAGGGTGAATGGAACAGTGTCAGAGGTAATGCAACATGACCAAGCAAATAGAAAAAGAAATCAGCAAGGCATGAACCATGAGAAATGCCCACAAAGAACAGATGAGAGTCGAAGAGAAATGAAGAGCAAGAGGAGTCAGGATTTTTGCATTCTAACATGTGTAGTGTTTGTTTGAATAGTGATTCATTCTCTGTTGAGCACTTTGAGATACTTCTGAGATGTGAAAAGGCACTACGTATTTGGAGGCTTTCTTTGGTCAGTTTTCTAAGAGGTGGAATATCATTTTGGATCACCGAGTATTGTACCACCACCTCTCCTCGACACTGCTAGACACCACAAAGATGTTTCAGAGCCTTGAGAGTTCCAGACCCTACCTTTGCCATTTTCTCTTGGCTCATTCTTTTGTCCTGTTCACCCATCCTCAGCTCCTTACTCAGTTTTCTCCCCTGCTTTTTTGTTCTATCACTGCTGGAGTTATTAGGAGGGTTGCTCCCTATTAGAAGATCAAATTCAGCTCCATGCCTCCCTTATAATTATAGTCTGGACTAATTGGGAAATTTACCCATCAGCTAGTGAAAATCTGACAGTGAATGGTGTCTTTAATGTGCAGCAAAATCCAGAGAGGAGGTCACACAGCACATCGTGTGGAATCTGCCAGCCCCTTCTCATTACAGAAATAACACCTTACTTTTTTCTTTCTTCATCAACATCATGAGCAATATGCAAGTACGGTTTAATGACTCATCAATACTGCAGTCTCAAAATGCCCAGAATAATACCTGCTGCTTCTTTTTTTCACTTTCGTCTGCAACAGTCATGAAATCTTCTCTAATCCTGATTCTGTCCATTTCCATCTCGAGTTATCTCAATCATACTTACTGTTTTTCACTGAAACCCAGTTCCCCTCTTAATTTCCCTCTTACACTTTTTACTCCAGTGTCCTGTCCAAAGGATGTCCATGAGTTTGTATGTTCATTCGGATGTCCCTGCTGGTCACCGTAGTCACATGCGTTTGATCTCCTCATCTTGATATCTATTTTGAAATATTGAACGGTTTGTGAAGCAAAACTATATCTACCAGCTCTAACCTCCAATGCACTGAAATTACCATTCCTGGCAATTTTCATGCTCAGCATCAGCAATGGGCCCAGTTGCCGCCTTATACCAATCAGGCTCGTGCTATCCTAAATTATACCAAATTGTCAATCAGCCTGCCTCTATCCTCGCTCATCCTCGAAATTCTGCTATGATCTGCTTGGAATGTCATGTGCTTTTGTTGGCTCACTAAACACTTTAATTCAGTATGTTTTGTATGTTAGACATTGATAACAACATCTGCATTTTTTTTTATTCGTTCGTGGGATGTGGGCGTCGCTAGCAAGGCCAGCATTTATTGCCCATCCCTAATTGCCCTTGAGAAGGTGGTGGTGAGCCGCCTTCTTGAACCGCTGCAGTCCGTGTGGTGAAGGTTCTCCCACAGTGCTGTTAGGAAGGGAGTTCCAGGATTTTGACCCAGCGACAATGAAGGAACAGCGATATATTTCCAAGTCAGGATGGTGTGTGACTTGGAGGGGAACGTGCAGGTGGTGTTGTTCCCATGTACCTGCTGCTCTTGTCCTTCTAGGTGGTAGAGGTCGCGGGTTTGGGAGGTGCTGTCGAAGAAGCCTTGGCGAGTTGCTGCAGTGCATCCTGTGGATGGTACACACTGCAGCCACTGTGCGCCAGTGGTGAAGGGAGTGAATGTTTAGGGTGGTGGATGGGGTGCCAATCAAGCGGGCTGCTTTGTCCTGGATGGTGTCGAGCTTCTTGAGTGTTGTTGGAGCTGCACTCATCTTGGCAAGTGGAGAGTATTCCATCACACTCCTGACTTGTGCCTTGTAGATGGTGGAAAGGCTTTGGGGAGTCAGGAGGTGAGTCATTCGCCACAGAATACCCAGCTTCTGGCCTGCTCTTGTAGCCACAGTATTTATATGGCTGGTCCAGTTAAGTTTCTGGTCAATGGTGACCCCCAGGATGTTGATGGTGAGGGATTCGGCAATGGTAATGCCGTTGAATGTCAAGGGGAGGTGGTTAGACTCTCTTTTTGGAGATGGTCATTGCCTGGCACTTGTCTGGCATGAAAGTTACTTGCCAATTATGAGCCCAAGCCTGGATGTTGTCCAGGTCTTGCTGCATGCGGGCTCAGACTGCTTCATAATCTGAGGGGTTGCGGATGGAACTGAACACTGTGCGATCATCAGCGAACATCCCCATTTCTGACCTTATGATGGAGGGAAGGTCATTGATGAAGCAGCTGAAGATGGTTGGGCCTAAGACACTGCCCTGAGGAACTCCTGCAGCAATGTCCTGGGGCTGAGATGATTGGCCACCAACAACCACTACCATCTTCCTTTGTGCTCGTCATATATTAGTAGCTTTTGAAGATCTTTCAATTTCTTGGAGGTTTTGATATATTTTACCAACTTAAGTTTCCATGGGCTTTTTCTTGTGTTTGGAGCATTCTTCCAAAATGTTAGTTCCTGTCTCAAAGCACATGGAGCCAGAAATCGCTCCCGAAATAGCAGAGGATCTCAACAGCGCTCTCAGTATTTAGTGGTGAATTGAAGGAGCAAGTTTCGGTGTTTGTACATTCGCAATATAACGCGGAAATCGTGAACTTGCTCCTGGTGATTCGCCAACGATATGACCGCTTCGAATTAAAGGTCCATCGCACACTGCAATCAGAGAAATCATTGAAAAAGTGCCAACTTGCTCATCTGTCCAGCTGGAAAGTAACTAATTATACCACCAAACAGGTACGCTTAAAAATAACATGTCTAAACTAAGTTTTAAAGGCGCGGTTAGTCTTAATAACTGCCAAACAACTAAAAATTAACTTTTAAAAATGTGGAGTCTCATATTACTCTTTATTTTAAGAGCTTTTGGTCATCAAAAAAAATTAAAAGATTAAAACTTTATTTTTACTTTTACCTTTTGTCTCTTTAATTCAATTATTTCTTTGGCTTTTTAGAAAAAAAATTTGAATTTTTATTTACAATGACATCCAGAATACTAACTTTAAGTGAATGAAGTCTGCTTGGCTGCCTGAATCTGTGGGCGCGTCTTCTCCTCACAGACGATTCCAGCCGTGCGGCAACTCACGCTGCTCAGAGGCTGGGTTGATAGCGCACATTATTTTAAGTTCAAATTCAATCAATTTGATGCCACACAGCCCGCTGTAAATGTTTCCATAAATGAAATTCACAGGAACGTTGCCTCGCCGCTCTGCGCGATTTCTGGCCTTGAGCCAAGCTTTAAGACACCATCAGCCACAGGAACAGTTCTGCCTTCAATTGCGACACCACCGTATCATTAAAAGTCATCAACATTGACATATGCCAAATAAGTCAGTCGACAGTGCATTGATGCATCAAGCAAATGGTAGAAGTTTAGTTTCCCAGGAGAGCTCTTTTATTGCTTTCTTCATAAGAAAGCACATTATTTTTACCAAGTTGCTTGTTTTCTTAAGGTACAGGGCATATATGTGGCCGTTCAAGCTTTCCCGCCAACCTATTTGTGAAAAGAAAGGAGTCCCACTCAGTGTACAGGTGGCATGGTACAACATGATACAACAACATGGTAGTTAGGAGTACCTCCCACTCCTAAAATTGCATCTTCACCTCTGACTGTCTTGTCTGATCTCAGAAGTGTCAGTTTAGCACAGTTGCTCGCACTCTCAGCTCTGAGTTAGAAACTCGTGGGTTCACATCCCACTGTGTGTTCCATTGTCGCTGGTGCTGTCTTTCAGATGAGCTGTTAAACTAAGGCCCAGTCTGCCTGATCAGGCGGTTATAGAAAATCTCACTGTATTATTTGAAGAGGAGCTCGGAGTCCTCCAGGTTCCAGCCAACATTCCACCCTCAAACAACACCACCAAAAACAGATGATATGATAATTCGTTAATTTGCTGTTTGAGGGACCTGGCTGTGTACAAATTGGCTCCCATGTCTGGCGACATAACAATAGTGACTGTACTTTAAAATTAATTTATTGGCTGTGAAGCACTTTCTGAGGATTTGAAAAGCATCATATAAATGCAAGTTTCTTCTTTTCCCGTCATCAGGTACAAAACGTGCAGACGTTGGAATTTGGATGAACAAAAACAGTGTCACCTAAATCCTCAGTCTGTATCCTATCTTATATGAGTATAGCGGTACCTGTAGACATGGACACCTGCAAAAAATGGACACTTATTGACAGTCCCAGATAACTTACGTTGTAATAGATACAAGCTGCACCTTGAAACCATGGACACTCTCAGATTACGAACTACGGACTACCTTCGATGCACTAAGTCCGTTTACTACTTAAAACACGGGACACGCAGGTGATCGTGAGGCCTCAGCGGGTGAAAGAAATGGCTTTTGTGGAATGGAGATCTCTTTACCCAGCATCCATAGTGGCAGAGAAACCATTCTATCCCAGGGATAGAGCAGTTTCTCTGCCGCCCATTCCACAAAAGCCGGGAATTGCATTGGGCAATATCATATCTCGCTCCACCAGTACGTCAGGAACTGATGAGCTGCTAACAGCCCCCACTCATCTCGCACTACTTCAAACGTCAGCAGCTGCAGCACACAGAGGGAGGGGGTCCCGGACTGGGGTCTGCAGGACATTACTCTCCCCCAATTTGGCTGGGATCTCCCAGGCACTCCGGCCCTACGGTAACCACCTGGCCTGGTGCAGGCTGCCAACATAGCAGATCCCAGGATCAGAACATCCCACCCCCAGTGGAAAAGGACCCTGGGATGGCAATGAACTGGGAAACCCAACAAACAGAAAATCACCTGAAATCCCATCCCACTGGTAGGGCTCCATAATTAGGCACGATCCCAGGAGAGGGTGGAAAAAAAAAGAAGGAATGCTGCAGGAGATATAGCCAATCCCAGGATATTTGGCTGATCAGGTTTACTGTACATACATTGACCATTTTGAAAATTAGGACACGTGCAAATAAAGGTCAGCTGATGCAAGTCCCTTAGGCGTGCCTAATTTACAGGTTTCATTGCATACGAAAATGCAATATACAAGTAGCTTGTGTTGGCAGCACACTTTAGGGCATAACTTGAAAGATTTATGTCTAATATTAGAAGCATATTTCAGTCAAGTTGACCTTGCAGTAATATGGTCAATTTGTGAAGAGTTGTAAGTTCCCAGTGTATTTTGCGCGCTGCTTTAGTGATCCTCCAAACACTGAGCTTCCGACAATTGAGGTAATCTTACAGGGAGTGTATTCAATTGATGATGAGCAGAGCTCATGGAATCATGTGCATCCCATAGACTCTACTGAGCAATTTACATTGATTAAGGGTTAATTGTTAGATCTGGGATATGCTAATTGATGCACAGCAAAGAATTTCGATGCAGGTTTTGGTTCATCAGAGAACGGCTCTACTTATGGAAACTGCTCTTGCCTTAAACAGGAGAAAGTTTTGGGAAATGCTTGAATTTTAACATCTTTCTCAATCTTTTCTTCTTCCTGTTAGCTTCAAACTTTATAAAATCCAAGCTTGTTATTACTCAAACACTACTTCTGAATTTGCTTTTTTTGTTGTGTTGTTTTTAACCTTTGATGCCCTGCACAACAGGCTTTGGCTATTCACCATAGTTCCTCAATTAATTAAGAGGAAAAAATCTCTCTTATTTTCCTTCCTTATCTATTCAGCCAGAAAACAGTATCCTCTTATAGTACAGTATTAACACTCTCTTCAGGGCATTCAATACTTGTAACTATTTTTGATTAATCAGGGCATAAAACCTTTCCAGGTAGAGGCATGTGATCTGAAAATTACTCACTGGTTTAGTCCCTTATGGGAGAAGCTATCTATTCAATAAAAGCTCATGGACTCTCCATCACAGTAGTGAATCCTGACAGAGGAGGGAAAATTAGATGTTTCTAAATACAAAATGACAAAGCACCACAAGACAAACTGAATTAGACGAAGCAATATACCTCCCTTTACTCAAGTCACAGTAGACAAATAAAAACACAGAATTCCAATAACAGTAAAAGCAATAAGAACAGAGATAAAAACAACTGCTATAGAAAATCTCTTTTCCTAACAGTGACAATATATTGGGGCCCTTAAAACAGGATATCCAAGAGATGTGCAGTAAAAAGTAAAGGACAAATGAGTAACCAGGAATTAAATAGCACATCTATTCGTGCTTCTTCATTAAGACCCGTAATAATAGTGTCAGCATTTATTGATGTCTCTTTACTTTAGTGTTTTGTATCAGTTTCAATATGCAAATTAGAGCATTCCCTTAACAATCAGTATTAGATGATGTATCAATTAGGCAGCCAGTTTGAGGCAGACTGTCTTAGCCAAGTCTAAGGATAGAGTTTATTATTGGAGGCTGAACTGTCGACTGTTGCTGTAATCAATATTGATTTAAACCTTAATAAAGGTATTACATTACGTTCAATTTTGGATTACAAAGAACCTGAAAACAAGTTCAAAATAAGAACATTACAGCTTTCAGAGTATTAGAATGCATTTCTTGAAGACTGATTTTTTTTTTGCGAGATAAAGTGTTCAGACAAACACATGTTTGAGTACAGGTAAAGGAGCAAGAGGCATTTCCTAAGAAAGGCTGGCGCGGAGTTACAACATTAAACTCTTAATAGGAGAGCCAAATTTGAATTCCAATCTCAGATTACTGGAAAGTGTTGCCCCTTCCTTTATTCCCCAAGTGTACCCAATGGAGGAGCACTTACTGCATCAGTGGAGAAAGAAATTCTAAATGCAAAATAATTCTATTCTGTAGCTTATTCTGATAATCAATTTAAAATAAAATGCCATAGTTATCTCAGGACAACTGGATCTAGTTTACAAGTATTAATGATTTGGATGAGAATTTAGGAGGCATGGTTAGTAAGTTTGCAGATGACACCAAGATTGGTGGCATTGTGGACAGTGAAGAAGGTTATCTGGGATTGCAACGGGATCTTGATCAATTGGGCCAGTGGGCCGATGAATGGCAGATGGAGTTTAATTTAGATAAATGTGAGGTGATGCATTTTGGTAGATCGAATCGGGCCAGGACCTACTCCGTTAATGGTAGGGCGTTGGGGAGAGTTATAGAACAAAGAGATCTAGGAGTACAGATTCATAGCTCCTTGAAAGTGGAGTCACAGGTGGATAGGGTGGTGAAGAAGGCATTCGGCATGCTTGGTTTCATTGGTCAGAACATTGAATGCAGGAGTTGGGATGTCTTGTTGAAGTTGTACAGGGCATTGGTGAGGCCGCACTTGGAGTACTGTGTACAGTTCTGGTCACCCTATTATAGAAAGGATATTATTAAACTAGAAAGAGTGCAGAAAAGATTTACTAGGATGCTACCGAGACTTGATGGTTTGACTTACAGGGAGAGGTTAGACAGACTGGGACTTTTTTCCCTGGAGAGTAGGAGGTTAAGGGGTGATCTTATAGAAGTCTATAAAATAATGAGGGGCATAGATAAGGTCGATAGTCAAAATCTTTTCCCAAAGGTAGGGGAGTCTATAACGAGGGGGCATAGATTTAAGGTGAGAGGGGAGAGATACAAAAGGGTCCAGAGGGGCAATTTTTTCACTCAAAGGGTGGTGAGTGTCTGGAACGAGCTGCCAGAGGCAGTAGTAGAGGCGGGTACAATTTTGTCTTTTAAAAAGCATTTGGACAGTTACATGGGTAAGATGGGTATAGAGGGATATGGGCCAAGTGCAGGCAATTGGGACTAGCTTAGTGGTATAAACTGGGCGACATGGACATGTTGGGCCGAAGGGCCTGTTTCCATGTTGTAACTTCTATGATTCTATGATTCTATTCTATTGTGACCAAAATCTCTTAACAGTGATGGTGCCTGAGTTAGCTGTAATCCTTACATGGGGAACTGTCCTGCATTTGCCAACAGTGAAGCAATCCAGAAAATGGATGGTGTTGAGTCTACTTGAGGCCCACTGAGAAAATCAATAGGAACTCTGAGAGCCCCATAACCTGTTCAAAAAAACCTCCCGGGAACAAAACAAATGAAAGCGAAATGAGTGTGTTGGAAGTCTTGGCCTTGGGTTTTATCTGGGATAAGGCTTCAGTCCCATATAGAGAACCTGAGAGGAATATACTAGAAATCTGAGGTTATCCACAACAAAGGTGAAAAAATGTCTGTCTTGGCAATCCAGTGTCTCAATTAGCATGACAAATTATTGAAGGCAATGAGGTAAATCATACCTATTGATATCAAGCCTGCATGCAACATAGGGATAACTCTATAAATTTGATTCTATAAATACACCAGGCTTCTATTTGCCAGGCCCCCATTGCCATTAACAATGGCCTTCAATTTAACGGGAAAAAAATTGTTTATTTGGACATTCATATTACACATGAAGATAATTGAATTTCAGGGCTACTGCTACAAAGTCGTAGGCTGAGGTCTACCCACTGCCTGTTAGCTAGGTAAAGAATGAGCTTTAAAAACTAACCCAAGTTATCATGGAATCATACAGCACAGGAGGAGGCCATTCGGCCCAATGTGCCAGTGCCGATGCTTTCGAAGAGTTATCCAATTAGTCCCACTGCCCTACTCTTTCCCCGTAGCCCTGCAAAGTTTTCCTTTTCAAGTATATATCTAATTCCCTTTTGAAAGTACATTTTCTTCCACCACCCTTTCAGGCGGTGCATTCCAGATCATAACAACTCACCGCATAAAGAAATTATCCTCATCTCCCCTCTGGTTCTTTTGCTTCTTTTGCCAATTATCTTAAATCTGTGTCCTCTGGTTATCGGCCCTGCTGCCAGTGGAAACAGTTTCTCCTTATTTACTCTAGCAAAACCGTTCATGATTTTGAACATCTCTATTAAATCTCCCGTTAACCTTCTCTGCTCTAAGGAGAACAATCCCAGCTTCTCCAGTCTCTCCACATAACTGAAGTCCATCATCCCTGGTCCCATTCTAGTAAATCTACTCTGCACCCTCTCTAAGACCTTGACATCCTTCCCAATGTGTGGTACCCAGAATTGGACACAATATTCCAACTGAGGCCTAACCAGCAATTTGTAAAGGTTTAGCATAACTTCCTTGCTTTTGCATTCTATGCATCTATTTATAATCCCAAGGATCCCGTATAACTTTTTAAAAACCTTCTCAACTTATCCTGCCATTTTAAAAGTGTATATGAACCCCCAGGTCTCTCTGATCCTGCACCCCTTTTAAAATTGTACCATTTAGTTTATATTGCCTCTCCTCATTCTTCCTTCCAAAATGCATCACTTAACACTTCTCTGCGTTAAATTTCATCTGCCATGTGTCTGCCCATTTCACAGTCTGTCAATGTCCTCCTGAAGTCTGCTGCTATCCTTTTGCAAGTCTATTTCTTATAGGTGAATAAGGGATAGAAGTTGCAAACAATTGGAGGCCTTGTGTTGCAAGTCACTTCACCAAATCATTTTATTCTTGTATCTTTTTAAAAAAACTTTCAATAACTTTAGAAAGCTATTTGTTAAATCTAATGAAGCAATGCTGTGGTTGAGAAAGGTAAATTTGCTTAAAATTATTTTTTCCCAATTTTTTTTTTCATTCTTGGGATATACACATTGCCAGCAAGGCCTGCATTTTATTGGCCCTCCCAGTTGCCCTTGAGAAGGTGGTGGTGGGCCTTCCGCTTGAACCACTGCAGTCCATGTGGTGAATGTACTTCCAAAATGCTGTTAGGCAAGGAGTTCAGGATTTTCACCCAGCGACAATGAAGGAACAGCGAAATATGTCCAATTCGGGATGGCATGTGATTTGGAGGTGATGGTAGTCCCATGCACCTGCTACCCTTGTCCTTCTAGGTGATAGAGGTCACAGATTTGGGAGATATTGTCAAAGAAGCCTTGGTGAGTTGCTGCAGTGCCTCCTGTAGATCGTACACACTGCAGACACGGTGCGCCCAGTGATGGAGGGAGTGAATGTTTAAGATGCTGGAAGGGCTGCTAATCAAGCGGACTTCTTTGTCCTGGATGATGTCGAGCTTCTTGAGCGTTGTTGCAGCTGCACTCATCCAGACAATTGGAGAGCACTCCAATAAACTCCTGACATGTGCCTTGTAGATGGTGGAGAGGCTTTGGGGAGTCAAGAGGTGAGTCACTCGGCACAAAATATCCAGCCACTGACCTGCTCTAGTAGCCACAGTATTTATGTGGCTGGTCCAGTTGAGCTTCTACTCAATGGCGACCTCCAGGATGTTGATGGTGGGGGATTCGCCAATGATAATGCCATTGAGTGTCAAAGGGAGGTGGATAGACTCTCTCTTGTTGGAGAGAGAATTCCTCACTTCATTATCTGAGGAATTGGGAATGGAGCTGAACACTGTGCAATCATCAGCGAACAGCACCACTTCTGACCTTATGATGGAGGGAAGGTCATTGATGAAGCAGTTGAAGACAGTTGGCCCTTGGACGCTGCCCTGAGGAACCACTGCAGTGATGTCCTGGAGCTGAGATAATTGACCGCCAAAAACTACAACCATCTTCCTTTGTGCTGGGTATGACTCCAGCCACTGGAGAGTTTTCCACCTCATTCCCATTGACTTCAGTTTTACTAGGGCTCCTTGGTGCCACACTCGGTCAAATGCTGCCTTGATGTCAAGGGCAGTCACTCTCACCTCACCTCTGGAATTCAGCTCTTTTGTCCATGTTTGGACCAAGGCTGCAGTGAAATCTGGAGCCGAGTGGTCCTGGAGGAACCCAAACTGAACATCAGTGAACAGATTATTGGTGAGTAAGTGCCGCTTGATAGCACTGTCGACGACACCTTTCATCATTTTGCTGATGATTGAGAGTGGGCTGATAGGATGTTAATTGGCCGGATTGGATTTGTCCTTTTTGTGGACAGGAAATTCCTGGGCAATTTTCCACATTGTCGGGTAGATGCCAGTGTTGTAGCTGTACTGGAACAGCTTGACTAAAGGCATGGCTAGTTCTGGAGCACAAATCTTGAGCACGACACCGGAATATTGTCAGGACTCGTAGCCTTTGCTGTTTCCAGTGCACTCAGCCGTTTCTTGATATCACGTGGAGTGAATCGAATTGACTGAAGACTGGCTTCTGTGATGATGGGGATATCGGGAGGAGACCGAGATGGATCATCCACTCGGCACTTCTGGGTTAAGATGGTTGCGAATGCTTCAGCCTTGTCTTTTGCACTCGTGTGCTGGGCTCCGCCATCATTGAGGATGGGGATGTTTATGGAGCCTCCTCCTCCCGCTAATTGCATAATTTTCCCCCACCATTCACGATTGGATGTGGTAGGCATGCAGATTATATGGAAGAAAAGTCATCAAGGTCATTTAAGCCATTTATTAAATATTGACGTAGCAAACCTGACACCTAGGATAGCAATTTTATATTTTTGAAATTTTCAGCGAGGATTTATGAATCTAATGTTTTCTTTGGAGTCTCCCCATATATCATGTGATTGAGAGGGCAGTTAGGTAAGCTGCTATCAGGCATCCAATAATGACTCTTGCAGTTAAAGGCTAGAAGGTGCACAAGCGTGATCTGTCAATAACTTTTTGTCTCCAATCCTTTGTGAGAAGATACTTGCTCCTAGTCAGTACCTCCCACAGCATCTAACATAATCAAATTAGTGTCATGGGGGAATCAAATCTGCTTTTCCACTCGTTGTTGCGCCACAAAGCTATATATTTTTAATATTGTTCATTAGGCTGCAGCAAGGAGTGAAACAATTAAATGAATGTTAAGCTACCAAGTAATTACCAAGAGTTTATTCCCCAAAACCCATTGCAATTCTTGTGCTGGTGAATGTCACCAGATTGAAAGCTACCATCGCTCCTTTTTGTGTGAAAGCCATCTTCCAGTTGATTGAAAATAAGTCCATTAAGCTCTTCACAATCTTTGGTTGAAATGCTAGGATAAGATTTGGACTCGTAATCCTATTACATACACAACTAATTACAACATTACTTGCTGCACAATTAGCAGTGTTTTTCATGCTGGGAAAGACTGACTCTGTGTGGTCTCATTACCACAGATTTCTTGTCCAAAACTTGAGATAATTTCATTTCTATATTTTGGGACGTTTCTTTCTGAAGCCAGTCCTTTTGAGGTTCATGTCAAAATAGTTGTCTTCGATGTCAGAATAAATTTTCCTCCTCAAGTTTTATTGGGCTGGATTTTGCTGTGAGAGACGAACAAATGGCATCAGCCGATAGTAAGACTTTCACTTGCCCAGAGACTTTCAATGAGTTTTTGGATGGCAAGTTCCTGAAGATCAGAGAGCCAAAATAGCGCAGCTCCCTCTACAGGGCATCTGGGACCTGTATGAACTGGGCAAGCAACTGTTTTTCTCCATAACCAATCAAATTGAAGCGTCATTAATAACAGCGCAGAATCTGAAGCAGGAAGTGTAAGTCAGAATAGTGAATTCAATGTCAAATCAGGTACAGAAAGTGAAATAAAGAGAGGGTGAGAAAGATTGAATTAAGAGACAGAAAGAAAAAGTTAGAAAATATTCTTGAAATTCTTTTTTTGAAAATGTCCAACAATAATTAAAATGTGAAGGAATGAGTCTTCACACTTGTAAAAGTTAATTTTCAGTGCCAGAGAGGTTGTTTGGCAGTAATTAAGACTTACCACACTGTTAAAATGGTACTTAGACTTGAAATGACTTGACTTAACTTTTGTTGGCGCGTTTAGTCCGTATCTGCGATATCAGTACAGGAACTTCAGGCCGTTCACGGGGAGGTAGACAACAAGATGCCAGTTTCATGGAGCTTTTGGAGGAGCAGGGCACCTAGGAGAGCAACTTCCGGATTTCTGCGATTAACTGCGTGTGCAGTCACTTTCTGATTTGCCCATAAGTAACGGTGAGCACTGTTAGCCTCACCGTCATTTTTACAGCAAAATCCAGCCCATTATATATATGAAAGTTTTCTTTTGTTTTTGCTACAAAGTTTTTTAATTAGGTTTTCTAAACTATGCCTAGGTCAATTGGATTTTTATTTTTCCCTTTGGTATTCATTATTTAATCTAATACAAACAGCATCTCCTAAACTCTGATCATGAATACAGTGCATAGAAAAAGATCAAAGACTTAATTGACGTGAAAAATAATTTGTGTGTTTCTTTTTTAATATCTTGTATCTTTTATCTTTAAAGGATCTCCAACATCATTTCATAAGCCTCATCTTGTGGTGTCTTAATGGTTTTGAATCCTGTAGTTTTCATCCTTTGAGTAATAAAGGGCATTTTAAGCTTTGAACATATGCACAACTTTTTCTTCTGTAGTGCCTAATAAACTGGATTTCTTTAATATTCTAAGTATTATGCTTGTGTGCCGGCATAGACCAGTTGTGCCAAATGCCCAGTTTCTGAGCGGTAGACTCTATGTAATGTAAAACAATACAATATAGAGGTATATTTTACTCCAATCACTAAAATAAGTGAAAAAATCAATGTGAGAATAAAACTTACTGCAATTTTTTCACTCACAGTGACTGGCAGAAAATATCTGTATAAAATCATAAAATGCCTTTCATTCCACAATATCTGCAAAATAAGTCTTTGTAAAAAATATTTATTACCATTTGTAATATTCCTGTTTTAAATTACATTAAAGGAGAAAGTAGACATGAAGATACTTTCAATATAAAGTATTCCTCTCATATAGATATTGTGAATAAATCATAAGCATTTCCAAACTAGTGGAAGTTGTTCATAGATTTGACCTGTTTCCCATCCCCCTACCTCTGCTCCTCTCCCCATCCTTGGGGGTCCATTATTCTGGGTTTCCCTTCCAAAGCGAGACTGCTGATTTCACCTTTAATGACCAATCATTGAGGGATCCTCGCCCATCTGCATCTGCGACGTCTTTAGGATACCGAGCAGGCTGCAGTGCACGGTGAACATCCTCATTCTTCTAATAAACTCATACCAAAACAGCAATGTAGGTGGTCTTAGTCTGTGACCAGCAGGCTTATGGATACCCTGTTCCTATCTATTAATGGGTATGGCATACATTCTAGGGCATAATACACTGGATTGGGGGAATCTCCATTCTCTGGCCCCTACTCCAGTACAATGCACTGGAGTATTCATTGCAACCATGGTTGGGAATATAGTAAGCCATTTGATTAGACTTGACAGTGAAAGCAAACTGAGAAAATTAGATTGCTACATTAAACATACTAATAGATCACCAGTGATATTTCTCTCGATAAGTTGGCCAATATGTTGCTTCATAACATAACATAACATAAACTCTGACAGCAACTTCCTTTGCTGCTGTTCTTTCACCTCAGACTGGTGCCCACTAGCCTCACTGCGTGACTGCAGTTAAATTAAAATCAAAACAGAAAAAAATCTCAAATCACTAGTGCCCATCACTCAATTTTTCTCTCCCGCTGAATGCATATATTTTCTGTCAACTTGACATTTTGTTGCCTCTCCTTAGTCTCCCAACCAATAGAGTTGGGAGTTTTTTTTGATTGGAGATGTGTCCTTAGTTGTGTCAGTAGTTTTCAAATGTTTTCAGAGCCGATGCCACCAAACAATTCTCAGCCTCTCATGTCACCCCAGTTGGTACTGATAAGTGAAAACCAATCTCTTCTTTACTTCCGGTTTCTCTCTCATTCTCCTCCGCCACACCTGTTTCTCTCTTACTCTTCTTCTGTTTTCATCAGGAAAATTAGGAAGTGATTTGATAAAAGCGGTTTTAATTATGAAGGATTAGGACAGAGTAGATAGAGACAGACCCTTTCCAGTAATTGATAGGTCCAGAACGAGGTGGAGGTTAGATACTTAGGCTAGAACTGGCAAAACTTTGTTTTACATAATAGGGCCTGAATTGATGAAAACTTGCACCATAGTAATGGCGCATCAATGGCGAACTCCATTTTAATGGTGCAGAAATTCCAGGAAATTATGGCTTGAGTGACTTATGCCATTATGTTCACCGTGCCATTATTTGCTGGCACTTTTCCATTGCTCCACAGAGACCCTCACCAAAAAGGTTGAACAGCTAATTATCAAAGCTCCAACCGCACCCTCCCCCCATTAAAATCAATGGCGAGATTGAGTTTGCTGAATTGACCCCACAGTCACTTAGACCATTACAGAATGGCACGGAAGGCTCAAAATCCATGAAGAATTCAATCACTCAGCTTGTTTTAACGCAGTTTGCATGAAGTTCCCACAAAATAAAATTTCCTGGGTCTAAAATGTTGAAGGAGAGTTATACTCAAATGCAGCTATTTTGGAACAACCTGATTACATGTCATGGGATTATACTAATTTATTTGAAAACACAAGTCTTGTAATGGGAGATGCAAGGACTTTCTGACATTCTTCAGTGTGGGTTAGAGGAATCTCCTTTCATACAAGTCCATTTTTTATCAGGATAGGCAATATAAATAATTTTCCCAAATACATTCGATTTTTGTTAGAAGTGCAGTTTGTAAATAATCGAACCCCAGCATTCGGCCAATAAAGCATCTGACACACCGTGGCCCCGATATTTATAGGGAGGCGGGGAGGGTGCAGGGGAGTAGGATAGCACAGGGAAAACTCGGCAAGGCAGGGACGCGGAGGTCCTGCCTAATTTAGCAGCAGGACTCATTATAATTTTTTTCTTACATTTCCCACCCGGCAGCCGGCCAAATCGACAGGAAAGCCTTGGGGAAAGTCCCCGGTAATCAGGAAGAGGGAGGGAGCAAGAGATCGGGGCTAGGGAGATCAGCGATCACGAGAGGGAGGGAGCTAGATATCGAGGCTTGGGATGTCCACGATCATGGGAGGGAGAGAGGGGGCTTGGGAGGTGGGTGATTGCGGGAGGGAGGGAGCTAGAGATCAGGGCTTTGGAGGTCAGCCATCGCAGATACCATAGAATGAGGGAAAGGGGGAGGAAGTTATGATAAACACAGACTTTGTAATGCTGAGAAGAGGAGGCTGAAATTCATGGTGATGACAGGTGCCTTGTTGCAAGCTGAAAACATCAGGTTGATATAGTTCAAAATCCTCCACAGAATTTACTCGACCTCTTGTCAGGATGTCAGAAGAGGCTTTGCAATGAATTATACCTGCTAGAAATGCCTGCAGGAGAAAAAACACTTTTTAATGATTCCCTCCTGAAGAGGTTACTAAAAATCGAGACTGAAGCATGTACATCTATTGCACAAAATGATTATCAGCCTGGAATTTGAATAGAGTATCAATGAAACTCCTCACAGATATTTATTACCACAGCGGCTCAAAAGTCTCATACTTTAATAATTTTAATGTGCTGTATAATACTTAAATTACAGCAATTCATTTTTATTGATTAATGAGACTCTGTAGACAATTCAGACAGCTGTAGTCTGACAAAAGCTGACTGTTTTCATAGCAGTAGGAAGTAATTGGATGGATTTGTAACCCCTCTTCTCTAATGGTTTGAGGCACTGTGGTGTACCCTAGAAATTGTACTCCAATCACAGGCCTCAAGGCTTGAACCTATTGTAAAAATAACTTTCAACATGTTAATTGTCACAAAATAAGAAAAAATATGTAGGTTTGGAACAATAAAAGGCCATTCGCCCCATCAGGCTTACAAAATCTGTACATTATTTCAATATTGAACAAAGTATTTTTTAAAATAACTTTGAGGACCTGGTAGTACAATGGGTTCGTGCATTGTTTTTTGGGCTCCCAGTATCCTAACTGGCCTTTTATCAAATCGTTGAAGTTTTTTAATACATAGCAGTTAAAATGTTGGCAAAAAAAATGGAAACATGGCAATTGTGGTACTGATTAATATATAATTGTTGTTTATTAAATGTGCCTTAAATATTCATTACTCAGTGTTAACAAACACTGCAATGAAACATAAAGTGTGGGCAGAAGAATCCCTCTCATCGCATTTATGATTTTGCTAGAAATATTGAACAGAAGAAATTTTGGCAAACACAATTAGGATATACATATAATAACCAGAGGAATTCTTACTCCAAGATTTGTAAAATTGCACAAAGCATGAATTAAATTTGAAGGGCTCAATTTTAAAAGCCAAGTCCCGGGTGCTTTGGGGGCAGGGGGCCAAGAAAATCGGAGAAATCCGGAGCGGGAACGAATCCCGGCTCCAACCTGCCGACTTCCGCATTTGACCCAGACGCAGCTGGGTGCGCGATTCAGAAAACCGGAAGTAGTGATTTGAAGCAGTAATTAAGAGAGTTGAACTTGTTAAAGTACTTAATTTTATGCTGATTAAGGCAGGCAAAGGATTTTACCTCTGCCTCAGCATGTTTCCCGTGGCCTCTGAAACACGCCATGGTGAAGGAGTCGTGTTTCAGCCGGCGGCCATTTGGACATTTAAATCCCTGTTTGACAGATGGGGATAAAAGATGAGTTATTGCAGCAGGGCACTCAGTTCTCTCAGACAAACTTTAGCCTGGGAGATCTTTGTGTTTGGACTGAAAAATCTTGGTTTCCACTCAGAATTCTTCTGTTTACGCATATTTACCAACTTTTCGGACCCCCTCAAACTGACACCATCAGGATGGGGGGGTGCAATGGCTGCATTGATCACTACATCCAAGGACGAGGACATCACCATCCTCGCCAGGCACGGTGTGCACTTCTGCCACTTGGAGCTCCACAACACTGAGCTGCGCCACAGGCACCTGCACAAGAGCACAGAGGGCAACAACAGAGGGAGCAACGTCGCAGGAGGCACTACCCTCGTCAGAGGGTCGACAGACCGAGGCTCAGCTTCCTGGACCTCTCTGAGGAGGAGTGTGTACGGAGGTTGAGAGTGAGTCGCCAGGTGATCGCAGACATCTGCAGCCTCGTTCATGCCGAGCTGCGCCCGGCTGGGCCTGGCGGCATCCCATTACCCGTTGTTGTTAAAGTCACCACTGCCCTCAACTGCTTCGCCTCCAGATCATTCCAGGGTGCCACCGGGGCCATTGCCAGGGTCTCTCAGTCGTCTGCACACAAGTGCATAAGGCAGATCACCGACGTTTTGTTTCTCAACTACAAATACATCCACTGTAAAGTGACCCGCTGGGTAGCATCAAGTGTCGCTGTTCATGATGAAGCTCATGAAAGGGCGCTATCACAAAAGCCAGTCAAAACGTGGCAGAAGTGGTGACAATGATAACATTTAATGTGACTTTATCAGAATCCAAATATAAATGGAAAACATTTCAGTCTGTCAGATACCCTTGTGCATCCCCTTCATGATCACAAATCTTTAGCCTTTCTCTTCCGACTACTTCTACGTGGTGCGTCCCCTGTGGCTGCAGCAGAGGTAGTGACAGGTTGCTCACGTTCATGCCCTGACTGCTTAGGTGCTTTTGGCCTACACCCTCTGGGTTTTGGAGCCCGTGAGGGCCCCTCCAAAGACTGCTCCACCTGCACCTGTGCAGGGGCAGACTCGGCCACCTGGAGAGGAGGCAGCACTGCGGGTACTGGTTGAGAGGAGGGCAACGGGTGAGACGTGGGAGCGCTTTGAGTGGCGTCCCCACTTCCATGTCCCCTTTCGCCATCATCCCTCTCCTGGGCCAGGCCCACATCACTCCTACCACCCTGCTGGAGAACAGTGTGGAGGACATGTATGATGCCTTGGAAGCCCAATTGTAAAGTTTCTGTCAGCTTGTTTAAGGCAGCAGAACGTTGTTCACCCTGAGTCCGAACAGCCATTATCAGAGCCTGAATGGATCATTTGTGAGCCGTGCTTGAAGCTCAACGGATGCTAGCCTTCTCTCCATCGCAGACATTCTCACACTTACCTGGACACTATTTCAGACATTTCCACAATTACCTGCGACATTATCTTAGACATTTCAGCAGTTACCTGTGCCACGATCTGAGACAGTTCCTCACGTCCCTGCGACACTATCTCAGAGATTCCCTCATGTACCTGTGCCACCATTCCACTCATGCAGGAGTTGGACTCCTCCATCCTCGCTGCTATTGTGCAGAGTCTGCGTGGCACCTGTTCCAGTACCTCGCAAATGTGCTACTGCCCTTCAATCATTCCCCTTTTAATGGATGGGCCCCAGGGTTCAGCATCTGCGTCCAGCTGAGCAGAGCCTGGAGAGGAGTGCGCCCACCGACGCGGACTCTCCGCAGCTGCCCCTGCCACCAGTGTCTGCATGTCCTCACTTGTGCGTGGTGACTCACCAGGTGCCAACCCAACTAACTGACTACCAGGACCCACCGAGATGTGAGTATCTGCGCTGGTGGATGGCTCGCTAAGATGTGACGGTGCACTCTCAGAGGCCTGGAGCTCCTCTGAGGAATCAACCTCTGCCAATACTGCGGTCGCTGAAGGGCCTGTAAGAGAACAGAAGACAATATTAAGCATCATCACAGATGTGACATGTTACAATGTTGTGTGTGTGATGAATGTTAAAGGTTGTGTCACCAGACATTTGTGGGGTGCCAGTCTCGGCGTCCCCGATGGACAGGCGCTCGAGGGTGCGGCTGATCTCCAGGGCCTCCTCCTCCACCTCTGTGAGGACCACTATTTGTTGTGGCCCCCCTCCAGTCCTCGCCCTCTCCCGTGCATTTTGCGTTCTTTTCTCCTCGAAGGGGTGAAAGTCCAGACGTGTGAGTGAGTAATTGTGAATTGGTCAGCCGATCAATGCATTGCTTTGGGTGAGGCTGACCATGAAAGAGTTGCATCAGGGGTTGAGTATGAGACAGAGACATCACGTTGGATCAGGATTTTGGTGAGTGGTAGTGGTGGGGTCACATATGGGGAGGTGAGGAAGTGCTCAGGAAGTGCAGGTAAGTTGAGGATGAGCCTTAAGTGGGTGTGAGGAGTGATGTGATGGAGTATTCTTGCAGTGCAGAATGAGTTGTGGGGGGAGGTGCTGATGTACAACACGGAATGCAGAAGAATGACTAAGTGTGCTCACTTTTGTTGACCTAGTTAGGTCATTGAAAGGCTTCCTGAACTGGATCCAGGTATGGGATATGTAGTTCCTGCTGGTGACCTCCTCTGCCACCTTGAGCCAGACTTTGTTAGTGGCAGAGGCAGGACAGTTCCTCCTGACAGCTGAGTAAAACAGTTCCCTCCTCCTCATCCCGGCCAGTAGCACCTGAAGTGAGGCATCATTAAATCTTGGAGCCGCCTTACCCCTGTGCTGCTCTATTGGGTCTTTTTGGTCTTTGCTCCAGCAAAATCCATTGGAGCAATGGCCCTTTAAATACAGACGCTCCAGCTGACAGCCTGTCATGCGGGTGTGCGGTCCGCCCACTGCGCAGCTTTCAGACGGCAAACCCGGAAGCCACGTTAATGGCCACCAATTAAGTCGCGATCACATGAGGAAAGGTAAGTTTTTATCTTCCGGGTTTGCCCACACCCATTGACACCCCCCTCCCCCCCACTGCCAGCCCGTCGCCATTTTGAAATTGAGCCCGAAGTGTCTCTGCTGAGTCAGCTGATCTCGGTAGGCGTGATGGTAGCAATGGTGCAATTGCCCTCAGCAGTCCTGAGCTAGGAAGGGAAAAAATCTGCCTGAGTTCTGGATCCTGATTGCTACCCACTGAGCTCGACCGAAAAGTACGCATTGTGTTGATGTTGGGCTCTGCTGTGGTGGTCCCCACAGCTGAACAGGTGGTCAGCATCTGCTGTCTAGGCTCACACATGAAGTATGGACACTTGGATGAGTTAACAACCGTGAATCTCACCCATTTAAATAAAAAAGGGCTTTTTTACCATTGGTTGGGACACCCTTTACATTTGTAACTCTTCTGGGAGGGGAGGGGAAGGGATTCTCATTCACCCCTCTTCCACTCCCGTGCTCCCAGTCCCACCTGCCCAAGCCCTTGTGCCATACTCTCTCCATCCTACAGTTTTTCACCACCCCCATTATGCCTTTCTCCATTCCCTCCTATCACTTTTCAATGATCCTGTCCCCTTCATGCCTTTTCCCGCTCCCTCCTATTGCCTTCCATCACCCTACCCCCAAGTCTTCTTGCCCTTCCCTCCTCCCTCGTGCCACCTCTCGGTACTCCTGCCTCTACCTGCCATGGGTTTCCTCCTCACTGCTTCAAGCACCGATGCCTTTTCCACCTACTGTATTTCACCATTCCAGTCTCCATCACCCCACACTGAGCTTCTATACCTTTCCTCCACTGCTGACCTGCCCCAACGAAAAACCACGTCCACAGACCCCCTTTGTCATTGTTGCGAGATCAGGGTTAGTTAATGAGCATAGTTCACAAAAAATGGACCGCATTGTCTTACTCAGCTATTCACATGCTAGACCTGGATGAGCACAAATAATTTTAAACCAAAATAAGGTGATCATGCCCCCCTATTTTACCCACAATTTACACGTCGTGTCACTGAAAAATGAACAGGCAGAGCTGCCATGCAACCGTCCCGATTGAACTGAGCGATGGGTATGTCAGCAATAACTACCGAGGAACAAGCGTGTGTGTCATGTCAGCTCATTTTAATATTGGAAAAAAATCCTTGGCTTCAAACAGCTTTGATCTAATACATAAAACGCTCCGCCAGTATCTGATTTCTATCACTAATACATTTAATAACGATTTCATCTGCACAGTTTTAAAGTGAAGATTTTTCACTTGCTGTTAGCAGTGATTTGCAGTTTTGGGGAGATTATTAGCAGCCTTTCCACACCAGATTATAATGCTGAATTGATTGCTTTTGACTGAATTTTCATGGAAACTGAGGGGTTATATGCTTTGTTTTATCCCTCCCGCCCACCTTTCCCCTCACTTTCATCAGACTGTATGATAGCTATTGTTCATTAAACCTGCTCATTAAAGAAACTTCCTTTTTACGGATGTTTATAGGTTTCTTCTGCGTGGCTGCAGCTTGAAGTGCAACATCATTATCTGGTGACAAAGGCTGTTACTGAACTGGCCACAAAAGCAAATGGCTGCTCTCAGCAGATTAAAATTCACTTTGGGCACTGAGTTTATAAAATAAGATGAGTTAGAATTAGGAGTTACATATAGGAATAATGCTTTGTGTGTTTGTGTGTGCTTATCTATATGTGTGTTCATTAAGTGTCGCACTGATTTTTGTTCGTGCAGGGACATTGCACTTGGTTAATATTACCTGGAAGGTTCCACAGCATGAGGCAAAAGTTCAACTTATATGTGTTTAAAAGCAGGATTTGTGACTTTATTTCCTGGCAACTAGACCTTGTTGATGGCTGAAGCAGGTCCACACAGGCCAGTTGCTTGGAGACTGGAGTTTCACTTCAGCTCTTATGTCCAGCTTACACAGCACAAAAAAATGTTTTGGGAGATTTTCAATCAAGTGGCAAATCTTCAGCCGTTTCAGGCTGCCGGGTTGCAGATCCCACAAGGCATCTCGATGATGGATGTCCCAGCGGATGTGGCATAGTTGCCTCCTGCTGCTGATGGGAGTAAATTGCCTGGCCATGGGGAAATGGAAGGCAGTGCTCTGGTAACTTACTGCCTGAACACGTACATTGTTGGACGACATTATGGCCATGGAGCAACTGACCTCTAGTAAAATTGCAACTCTTTTACAGCAGCTGAGCATCAGTTGATATGCTTCTTTAAAAGGCAAAGTTTGGCTTTTTTCTTTCTGTAATTTTTTGACAGATTGGCCTCACCACAATAGCCATTATCAATCGGTGAGCTTTCATGGTGATTGTTAGCAGGCTATCCAACTGTTGAGGCCATTTCAGCTGACCCCAGGCCTGCCCTCATCCAGTAGCCACACACCCAATCCTCCAGGGGTATCTGTATAGCAACTGGTGGCAAGTACCCTGGTCATTTTTCCCTCCTTAACTGTGGAACTGAAACCAATTGTAACATCCTCACTGATGCCCGAGATCACTGAGATCAGCTGCGGCAGCACAAATTTGAGGCCTTTCTGGTTTATATGGCTAGAGACCGTAACCTGGAAAGTACATTGTACGAAAATTGAACACTGTTTGATAATGCCTTTTCCCTGGTTTTTTATAAATATCATCTTTCTGTACTTGCGTTGCACAATGTGATCGTTGTTTCTTTGTGTACTTTATTTTTAAGTCTTTAGGTATGAAGCTTATATAATATATACTATGTTTGCTCCCAATAATTGTTAGTGGATTATGACTAAGCAATTTTGGAGTCATTACATCACAGTCATTGATCCTTCAGTAGGGATTTCAACACGCAGAATTGAATGGTGTTGATATCCATTGCGCTATCAACCATCAGAAAATACAATGGACTGAAAACAAAATAGAACCACTGTCCGATCTCCAAACACTACATTACAACAAGAGAGACATGGGCATGAATTCAAGGGTGTAATTCCTCCCCAGGATTCAAACCATAGTTATAATCACCATGAACTTGGGCACACTCTGCAGGGAATCTCTACTCTGTCATCAGTGAAGTGTGTCTGCTGGAAAAGTTAATAGGCCATCATTTGCTGTCAAAATAACGGTGAAGCTTATGGCACTTGCCATTTAATGCCAAATGGTACAGCAACTTCAGGCGAGGGGCAGATGCACGGTTAAACTCAAATATCCAAAAGTTGCTGTCTGAGTTGCACTGCTCTGCCCTTAAGCACAGAGTTTCTTTGTTGATTTGTGCTGGATTATGGTTCCACAAACACCAGACGCTCTCTGGTACCTCGCCCCAAGGGGTCATTCTTAATGTGTGAGCCCAGACAAGATATGTTGGCAGGCTTCTTGTCCATGGGGCCACCACTGCTGAATCCAATCCAGTACTCATGTGATGTCCACACATGGCAGAAACTTTGGCTTATTTTTCTTTCCTAGCCAGGGGGACTGAGGGCACCCATGTAATATCCCTACCATGATCCAAGCTGAGATTGGCCAATTCAGTACAGAATGGAGATCAAACTGGGGCCTTCCTGCTGCATATGTCTCAGTTACACGTTTGGTACTGTACTGAACAATTGGAGGAAGCACATTATTTCTTTAATTTCTGTGTGTACTGTACAAAATGTATATCTGCCTGCGAATAGCTACTAAATTACAGGGTGTCAGATTTCCACTATTACATTTTCTAGTAATAACTTCAAATATAGATGTATCTGTAACACCTACAGTACTGAGTTTATAGACCAGTAATAATTGGATCAAATCTTCATCAAGCAGAATGTAAAACATCTCAGTTTAATAAAGCCCAAAAAATACATTTGCATTTTGAACAACAGATTTTGCACTGTAGAATCAGTGTCACATGATGGACTACATATATCTTTAATAGTCTTTAACCAACACCTACACTGCATTCTAAAATAATTCTGAAATATAAGAAACAAGCTATATCATTATGATGAAGTTTTCCACCTCCAGGTGCCAGTTCAAATTGACTCCAAAGCAAGTTGGTCGAAAGACATGATATTATACCTCTTATACAGTACATGTGAAAATGTCAATTGGTTTGGTCAGTAGCACACGTGAATGTTACCAGTTGCAGCTCCATCTGGAGGATTTGAACTCGTGCATGTCACTGACGACCTCAGTGCAGTGTGATAGAGTCATGTGAGCATGTGATGGGGTAATTCACTGTTGAAGACACTGGGCTGGACTTTGCTGTGAAAATGATGGTGAGGCTAACAGCACTCACCGTTACTTATGCGGAAATCGGACAGCAACTCCCGCCGATGGCACATGCGCAGATAAACGCGATAATCCGGAAGTCGCAGTCCGAGATGAGCTGCCCCTCTGTAAGCTGCGCGAAAACGGCATCTCACCATCTGGCTCCCCATTCAAATGTATCGAATGGTGTGCAGCTCCTTTACTGACGTCATTGATACAGACTAAACCCGCCACAAAATGTTAGGGCTTGTCCATTCCAGTCTAAGTATTCTTTTAACAGTGTGGTAAGTCTTAATTACTGCCAAACAACCTCTCTGGCACTGAAAATTAACTTTTAAAAGTGTGGAGTCTCATTCCTTCACATTTTAATTATTGTTGGAGTTTTTTTTTTAAAGTTTAAATAATTTTTTAAAACGTTTTCTTTCTGTCTCTTTTATCTCTCTCTCTTAATCCAATCTTTCCCTCTCTTTATTTCGCTTTCTGTACCTGATTGAATTCACTATTCTAACTTACACTTCCTGGTTCAGACTCTGCGCTGCTCATTGATGATTCTTCAGTCTGATTGGTTAAGGAGATGCTTGGCCCGTTCACACAGGTCCCAGATGCCCTGTAGAGGGCTTTGCGTTGTTTGAATGTTTGGCTGACAACAACTTGCCGAACAAAACCCCACAGATGATCAGTGACCAGGGTCTATTTGAAGGTCAAATGATAAGGGTATTGAGGCTGTTCTATTGATTGTGTTCCAAGGCTAATTGGGAGTTAGTGGCGTGCAGGTATTGGACAGTCAGTCTGGTCCATGGTCTGAGGCTTTTTGTGGTTGGTGTTCTGGGATTTCCGGGCAACAGTAATTTCTGGGTACGGGGGATCCCTGCTGGGCTGTTTGTGATGGATGGTCTCAGATTGTCAGAAAGCAGATTTGCAGGCCTGCTGTCCGATTGGCAGCAACAGAAACTTTAAACTTTAAATCCCATTGTTACATGTGTGCCTGCATTATCTTTTAGTTTTTTCTTATTTAGATAACAAAATTGCCTTCTCTGGAATTATATGTCTTCCGCAATTTCATTAGCAGGTCATAGATTACTGAGAAAATCAAGCATTTCTCCAATTTTGTTCTTGAATAGAGGAAATGAAAGCTTCAAGTTATTGGAAAAGGCTGGCATAATTGGCTTCTTCTCACTGGTGAATTAGAACATTGAGAGGAAACATGACCCAAGTCTTTAATATTAATGAAGGGCATGTATACAAACGGAGGTTGTTCAATTTATCGGTGGTCACTTTAGCACAGGGCAGAAATAGAAAATTAGTAACTATCAAGATAGATAAGGAGTTGGAAGAGTGGGTTTTTCATTAGAGGTGGGACGAACTATTGTTTGTTTCACTCCCACTGCTGTTGACCTTTAGTCTATGCTTTTGTTACCTCCAGACTTGATTTTATTAATGCCATCAACTGCTCAAGCTCCATCCTAAGCTCAAACAAAATTCCACTGCCTGTATGCTGTTCTGCACCAAAACTTACTTGCTGATCACTGCAGGTCCTCATCAACCATCATTGGTGCCATATCCTTAAATACATCAATTTTAATAACATCATTCTTATCTATAAATCACTCCATGGCCTCATCCCACCCTATCTCTGTGACATCCTCAATCTGAATGTCCCACGCTGAACCCTTTGTCCCTTTAACTCTGGTCTCCTGTGCATCCTCCCCACAGTAAAACCGATTACTGCAGGTGGAACAATTAACCTTTAGATTCACGCTTCTGCAGATCATACAGGACAATGGTCCACTTACGGGAACTGCTGTTAATCTCTAAAAAGGGAAGATGGTTGTAAATTTCCTGGAATCAGACTCCCTTGTTTTAAAGGAACTATAGAGATTTCTGTGTGTAGGGTTTCCTCTGTTTGCTTTCTGTAGCAAAATCGTAAGTGAGTTGTTTATACTCTTCTTTTTTATTCGTTCTCGGGATGTGGACGATACTGGCAAAGGCCAGCACTTATTGCATATCCCTAGTTGCCCATGAGAAGGTAGTGGTGGGCCCTCTTCTTGAACCGCTGCAGTCCATGTGGTGAAGGTACTCCCATAATGCTGTTAGGTAAGGAATTCCAGGGTTTTGACCCAGCAACGAAGAAGGAACAGCGATATATGTCCAAGTATGAATGGTCTGACTTGGAGGGGAACCTGGAGTTGATAGTGTTCCCATGCACCTGCTGCCATTGTCCTTCTAGGTGGTGGAGGTTGAGGGTTTGGGGGTTGCTGTCGAAGAAACCTTGGCGAGT
The DNA here is from genome assembly GCF_035084215.1 of Heptranchias perlo. Lineage (NCBI taxonomy): Eukaryota > Metazoa > Chordata > Chondrichthyes > Hexanchiformes > Hexanchidae > Heptranchias > Heptranchias perlo. Next base: position 132,878,046 of record NC_090328.1, on the reverse strand, counting down.
TGCTACTCTGTAGCCACGGTCCAGCGATGATGGGGGAAGTGTTTGTTTGAGGTGGTGGATGGGCTGCCGATCAAGCGGGCCTTTGTCCTGGATGGTGTTGAGCTTTTGAGTGCTGTTGCAGCTGGACCCATCCAGGCAAGTGGAGCGTATCCCATCACGCTCCTAACGTGTGCCTTGTAGGTTGTCGAGAGGCTTTGGGAAGTCAGGAGTTGAGTCATTCGCCGCAGAAAGCACTGCCTCTGGCCTGGTCTAGTAGCCACAGCATTTATGTAGCTGGTCCAGCTGAGTTTCTGGTCAATGGCAACCACCAAGATGTTGATGGTGGATGATTTGGTGTTGGTGATACCATTGAATGTCAAGGGGAGGTGGTTAGACTCTCTTGTTGGAGATGGTCATTTCTTGGCCATTGTGTGGTGCGAATGTTACTTGCCATTTATCAGCACAAGCCTGAATGTTGTCCAGGTCTTGCTGCATGCATGCAGGCATGGACTGTTTCATTATCTGAGGAATTGTGAATGGAGCTGAACACTGTGAAATCATTAGCAAACAGCCCCACTTCTGATCTTATGATGGAGGGAAGGTCATTGATGAAGCAGCTGAAGATAGTTGGGCCAAGGACATTGCCCTGAGGAACTCCTGCAGCAATGTCCTGGTGCTGAGATGATTGGCCTCCAACAACCACAACCATCTTCCTTTGTGCTAGAGTTCACTTGCAATAGCAAAGAATAAACTTTCACCATAATTGTGAAAGGAATTGAGTTTTTGGATAAATAACTGATGAAATACTTATTGGGCATTGTAAATTATGTATGGTCCTTTGACAGAAGTGGGCTCAATTCAGGTTTAAGGCTATTTTTCCTCTGATTCCATTGTTTTTCCTGAAACGAGGATAGGTGTCACACACTATCAGATTATTGATGGTGAATTTACTACCTACGATGTTTGGAGTAATGTGGGAATTTTAAAACAATGTTGAGATTTGGACTCATCAATCAATTTGGTTTGGAATTACTTACAAAGTTGTATTTGAAGTGATATTTACTCGGTGCAAGTTTGCCCTACCAGACCTGAAAGAAGTTACCTTCTCTTTTCTCTCCTCCTAACTTGGCTGGTTTAGTATTGCTGAGCCTGACCAGGCAGCTAAGTTTTCGCAACTCTAACTACTATTGAAAGTTACTTCTCGTTGCCCAGTAAGGAGCCTTTGTAAAATGAGTTTGAACAGCGATATTCAGGAGAGATGTCAGAAGTTATGCAAAATACCTATAAAAGGATTGAAGAATTGGGAAAAGACATGTGTACTGTCTGTTCCTGTGATTCCGGCTGCTTGTACATCTCCCCAATATTGGTGGCCACTTAAGCCTCACAATTTGGACTTCCCCTTCCAAGGCTCTCCACCTCTCTCCCTTTCTAAGACCCTCCTTAAACCCACCATTTGGTCACCCCTGCTGATCTATTTTTCTTTGGTGCAGCATCTGTTTTTCCTTACTCCTCTGTGACACGTTTTGGGGTGGTTTTCTAATTAAAGGCACTGCATGAATGCTAGCTTGATGTATTTAAGGTATTACTGATGCTGCACATCTGGGCATGTCAGTGCATTCATTTCATTTTTGTTGTGACGAGTTAAACTTCTATGATCTGGAAACAACTAAAAAATCTTTCGTTGTAAAATACAAAAAGATTAATTATAAATTAAATGAAGAAGTGTTTTTGCAAAGCTAATATGGGTACCGATCTAAAAATGATGGAATATCAGTTTCATTGCACTTTGATAAATGTGCTTATGTCGAATATTCTGCCATCCTACTGGAAAGGTCAATTTAGTTTTCAACTAATACAGTAAATACAGTTTTGATTGTGTTATGAGATTTGCACAGAACTCCAATTATTTCTTGGTTTCATTGCACAAGATTGTGAACTAAAGTGCTCACGAGGGTGTTAGTGTGCTTTCCTTTGTGCCATATTTAGTCTTCAGGGAAAGCAGTTGTTATTCTGTTTGTTCCAAAACTTTGGACACGCCCTCGACCAGTGAATATCCCGCTGGTCCATCTTCATTCCCTACCATTAGCAACATGTTTGTCATTCTGTTTTTAATCACTGTTTTAGAACGAGGATGAGAGGTCGGGAAAAAGCAGCAAGAGCTGAAAGATGGTTGATTTGGTCGAGTCTCCTATTTCTAACTATGGATCTGTTGAGCTGCAATTGATTTTTGTTTTCTCAAATTAGAATTTGAATTGAGAAATTTAAGTAATGATCTTGGGACTACGGAGATTCCACTTGCTGTGCCTTCTGATGTTGACAACAACTATCGAGAAAAGATAAATTTGCAACAGATATTTTTGATGGAATTTGGCCTGAAAGTTGACTGACTGGAAAAGATAACATTCTATATCATTTACACTCAAACATTTCATGGCTTCTGAGGTTTAGATCTGTCTGCAGACTGGGCTGAGCACCGGCTGAGTGAAAAAAGGATTTGAGGTGATGGATTATGTGGTAAAGGATGAGCAGTACAGTTTCAGTTTTGAGTGCTGAAGCAAAACCTCCCTCCTACTTATACTGGAAGCTTATCAAGTCAATGCTTATAGCCATAACACAATATCTCAAGTTAATTCTCCAACTCTTCTCTAGCCCTTAACAACTAAAACTTAAGGCCACCTGGCAGAGGTCAAACTGATCTTATCTTGCAAAATTTTATAAATTATTCCATAACTTTTGGCTAACCAGGAGTAGGATGCATACATTTTGCTTCCGATAGTTCCACTGTCTTCAGGGGAGTTTTTATTTTCTCTGAAATTGTTTCTTGCAGCAAACATTTCCTCTTGGGTTGGAACCTTAAGTCTCACATCGGATGCCAAGTGCAGCAACTTCTGTTAACCTGGCAATCAGCAAACACTGCCTCTCAGTATTGTTACATTTTGAAATGATGTGCATTTAATAATTTATATAGAAGGGGGACCAGCAGGATGTTCACTCGTTGAAGGTGTGCCCAATGTGTAAAACGCCATAATCAAAACAAGGTGCTAGTGTTTATGATTTGTTTTTTAAAATCTGACAGGAGGGTTCCAGAAAAAGACTTGAACTAAATTCATCTTCATGCTCCCCTGAATCACTTATTTTATGAGATCTAACCTTTTTATCAGCAATCCAGATAAAAATTTGAAAGAAAAAATTTGAAGGGCATGGGAAAAAGCAGTTGAATGGGACAAAGTGGATAGCTCGTCCCGAGAACCAGCATAGGTGTGCTGGGCTGAATGGCCTCTTTCTGTGCTGTTAAATTCCATGATTATATGAATAATACCTATCTATAAAACACACAGCACCTGAAATTATACTGTAAGTTTAGGCTTAACACACTCATTTAAGATTCCATCTCTGACGTTATAGTGGAGAGAGGAGCTCCAGATGAACACTTTATACGTGTTCTTACATTATTATCCCATGGCATGATATCAGATCCACAGTACTTATTGTTATTTAACAAAACAGCTGCAGTCTGCACATCTTAGGCTGTGTTTAATCTTTGATAATACATAGGAAAATGTTAAAATGTTTAAAACTACACAGGAATCTTTTGGTAAAAGAGCATTCAGGACCTGGGACTATTTCGACATAATTTAAACAAAAAGTTAAAAAATATAATTCAAAGAGAACTGAAATATTTGAACATTAAAGTATAATAGTGTGTTGCCGTGTTATGAAAAGTAATGATTAAAGGTTTGGAAAACATGAGGATGATTGGATAACAGGCTAGAAGATCTTCTGCCTGAAATATGTTACTGCATTAGTATGTTACTATGTTACTATCAATCATCGCTGTATGTTACCAATTTTGCTTTTTGTATAGTGTAAAATATAAAAGGAAAAATGACATTCAAAACTTCTACTTCAATTAAAATTAGATGGAAATCAGATACTACGTGACACAAAGAATAAAAGAGTGTGAAAAAGTAATTAATAATATGTCTCATAAAATAGTTTTGTTCAGCAGAATGGCCAAATACAGTGAGACTTCTGGTCAATGGCATAATATAAGTTCATAACTTGTAACACTGACATGACATATAGGGGTACAAGGATGATTGTCCAAGGGTGTGATATTTTATGCAGCTTGCGAATGAATGATTTTGTTGTGTAAAATGCGGTCAGCCCATTTGCTTCATTTTCTGGTGTTCTGAGCATGTCTCTCATGACGTACCAGGACTGTATTGTCAAGTGTCAGAAGCCAGTGAGACATTCCAGCTGTCTCGCTTGCACAGATGTTGAGGATTTAATGGGGCTTGCGCATATCTTGTTCAAATACTCCCAGCACCATTTCTGCTTAATGCCCACATTGGGGGATGCGAAGAACCTCGTAGGCATTGTAGACCAGAGGGGTCTTGGAGCCCAATACACTTGAACACATCAGGCGTCCACTATCACGTTATCTGCCCCTGTTTCATTGCAGCACTTGAAATTGCAACAGAAAAGTAACAATTTTACCTCAGCAAGCAGTGCCACATTCAGCCAATCAGAAAATGCTGATTTTTTTTTACAACTGAGCATTAAGAGATAGCCAGCTTTGTGAATTCTAACAGAAACGAGCTAGCTGCTGTTGTTTCAGTGGCAGAAGCCCTGCATTGGTGAAGGGACATATGGTATATGACGTGTTGGGCTAGAAATTGGGCCGTGTAGCGCCCATTGTTTCGGCGCTACGCGGCCTCCCGAACATCCAAGATGGCATCTTGGCTGCGCACATCTGTTTCAAGTGTGACGTGCCCCGGACGCCATGAGCGCATGCGCAAATACCAAACGCCAACAGCATGTAAAGTAAGGAGAAAACGGATACAATCACTGTGCAACGCTGATTTAAAGTGATAAGTTCCAAAATAGTGTCTAACGCTCAACTCAACGCACAGTCTTAATGCTGACCATCTGAACGTGTCTTAGAGTGCCTGGAGGACCTCCCACCAGCGCTATTTAAAGGGACCATGCAGCATTTACAGGTTAGTGGCTGGATTATTGCCTCTGGCTGCCGATACATTTGTAACTGTTTTTGGAGGTCTCCTATACTTGAATACTAGGACGCGGGGACATGGCCTAACATTTAGAGCCAGGACATGCAGGCGTGAAGTTAGGAAATGCTCCTACACGCAAAGGGTGGTAGAAGCTTGGAACGCTCTTCTGCAAATGACAGCTGAGCAAAATTGTGAATTCTAAATCTGAGGTTGATAGATTTCTGTGAACCAAGGGTATTAAGAGATTTGGGACTAAGGCGGGTATATGGAGTTTGGTCACAGGTCCACCATGATCTCATTGAATGGTGGAACAGGCTCGAGGGGCTAAATGCCACTGCAACTTGCTGCCTACTGATATGCGCTACCTTCTCCTGCAAGAAAGCGGGATGTATGAAGGGGTGATGTGCCTGTCAAGGTTGAATAGCTGCCAGTGTGTGTGGCCTGTGAGTTGTGGGTGGGCGGCTTGCAATAGTGGTAATGTGTAATGGTGAGAGGAAGCATCTGATTGGCAGAGTTGAGTACTGTTGGAAAGAGTTTGTTGGTATGTGGGTGATGGGGGTGTAGTGTGTGGTGCAGTTGGTAGGAGACGCCAATTGTCAGTTGACCTCATTCACCTTGACCAGCAAGATCTGGGCCACTGTATCTTGCAAGCTGTTTCAGAGTACAAATTATTTGTGCAACTTTTCAGCTTCTCTGAAACAGCATAAACACTTTATGTGAATTTCCTACCTCTGCTATTTTAACAGTGGCCTGAACCTGCTTATTTCAAATGGGTTAGTTGAGATAGCAGAAGAAAGAATTTCAAATAACTATGTGAAGCATTCATAAATTACAATTCAACCATCTCCAACAAGAGAGAGTCTAACCACCTCCCCTTGACATTCAACGGCATTCCCATCACCGAATACCCCACCATCAACATCCTGGGGGTCACCATTGACCAGAAACTTAACTGGACCAGCCATATAAATACTGTGGCTACGAGAGCAGGTCAGAGGCTGGGTATTCTATGGTGAGTGATTCACCTCCCGACTCCCCAAAGCCTTTCCACCATCTACAAGGCACAAGTCAGGAGTGTGATGGAATACTCTCCACTTGCTTGGATGAGTGCAGCTCCAACAACACTCAAGAAGCTCGACACCATCCAAGATAAAGCAGCCCACTTGATTGGCACCCCATCCACCACCCTAAACATTCACTCCCTTCACCACCAGCGCACTGTGGCTGCAGTGTGTACCATCCACAGGATGCACTGTAGCAACTTGCCAAGGCTTCTTCGACAGCACCTCCCAAACCCGCGACCTCTACCACCTGGAAGGACAAGAGCAGCAGGCACGTGGGAACAACACCACCTGCACGTTCCCCTCCAAGTCACACACCATCCCGACTTGGAAATATATCGCCGTTCCTTCATCGTCGCTGGGTCAAAATCCTGGAATTCCCTTCCTAACAGCACTGTGGGAGAACCTTCACCACACAGACTGCAGCGGTTCAAGAAGGCGGCTCACCACCACCTTCTCAAGGGCAATTAGGGATGGGCAATAAATGCTGGCCTCGCCAGCGACGCCCACATCCCATGAACGAATAAAAAAAGACAGTCTCATTTCAAAACCATTTAGAATAATGAATATCCGGAAGTGACTGCAAGGTTGTGATCTGTTGGAAGAGTTAAATTATGTCACTAATTCATGTTTCTTTGGTAACCATTATATGTTATAAGTTAAGCTGTTTCAAGTTTTTTGTAAGTGGTTTATGATGGATTTTGATTACTCCTTGTACCAGAAGCAGCTCTCAGTATTATAATTGGTCTCAAGCACTCCTGGACTGGGGAAGGAAGAAATGACTCAAGGTTCCCACTCACGATCAATGTTCAGTGACTCCTGGTGTAAAGTGTAGGTGTGAATGCCAGGTGAAGACCCCACAGGTTAAATAACCGGTCAGCACTGACTGTCTGGGCTCTCACATGAAGAATAGCCACTTCAGAGAGGAATTGGAAGGCAGTTGCCACTGTGGAACTGTGCTGAAACACGAGTCAGTGCCTTCAGGAAGGGAAGGGAGAAAATTAAAGAGGAAACAAATGAATCCCAATTCACACTGTTGGTGGTAATAACACAAACATTGATTGTTGGTAGCGATCACATTATTTCATTTTAATAATTTTCTGGATGTATATAACAATTTCAACTCTGAAGCACAGCACATTTAGACAACAAAGTTCAACATCATATGGTATTCACGGTAAGATTCATCAATGTTCCCTGCATTTCTCACACAAGTGAGGCTTTCAAGTGCTTGCTACAAATTCAGGGCTACCATAGCTACCTTCTCAAGTTTCAGTGGTGTCAGTTGGTCCCATGCCCCTTATGTGCCAGAATAGACTCAATGCTCAATATCTACTTATCGGAAAGCATCATCCAGGTGTGATCTAAACTGGAATTTCATGTCTTTCGCACATACCTCTCCAATGAATGAAAACAGAGAAAACACTTGATTAAATGTGGCCAGGTACAAATCATTAACCAGCTTTATTTCATAACAAGTGGACATGCGAAGCAACAAGTTACAGTCAGACTTAATTAATATAATCAGTGCAACTTGTCTTTGCATAATAATAATGAACACACTTTGCTTCCCCACAACAGTGGGTTGTCATGCTTGACTTAAACAAAATAACTCCCAGCTACCCTCCTGCAATTCTTCTTCCGAGCCTGATGAAAACTTCGCCTCACGGCTGAGCATCTAGGAACAGAGACTTCCCAACACAGTGTGTGTGAGGTGTTTATTATTTGACAAGACAGGCCAACAAAGTGCTTATTATTTTCAATCTTTGAGGAAAACTTCAACATCTAGTATTGAATTACATTAAAATTAAGCATTTTAATCAAGCTTTGCCTCAGTGTGTTTTTGGAAAAACTGGTATGAATTCCTGAAATGTGTTCCTGGCACGCACAACTCTTCATAACGAGCTCTCATGAGAAATGTATCCCAATGACAAAACATCAAAGTGCACAGTTTCACTTGTTGCAATCTGCAGTGCCGTGCTAACTGATACTGAAACTCCATGAAATGTTTAATATTCGTAAAAAGCTGACTGTTGACTACCTTTTATACGTCACAAAAAAGATATGAATCTTACTTCTGCTTTTAAAGAATCTTTGAAGAAAACCTATTCAAAAGCAAAAGAGGAGAGAGCTCCTTCAAAGGTCAATGAGGAAATGCAGCATGTGGTGTTCCACTCAGCCATAGAGACCATGGAGATCCCTCACGGTCTGTACTGAATTGATTGATCGCACCCGGGATGGAAATGCCAGTCCTAAAATTGATCGTGATGTAGGAAGGGAGAATAAGTCAGGGTTCCATCTCATGCTTGCTGTCCAGTAATCCCAGTGTACGCATGTTGGATGACAACGGGATTGAGCTCAGTTGCGATGCACCCATGATCGAATAGCCTGCTTATATGTGTTGTCTATGCTCACAAATGAAGAATGAGAAGTTGGGTGAGGTAACAGAGGCTGCCAGCATCCATGCAACTGTACAACAAGGTGAATCACCATCTTCACACAAGGAAAAACTGGAGGTAAATAGGGGAGATACTAAAGAGGAGAATGGTTCCTTATCTCACCTTTTACTTTGAAAGCCATTCCTCCCTTCAGTCTGAAAGAAATGACAAATTTACAATGTAAGCGCCACTGAAGCAAAATTAGAGTATATATAACGTCAATAATTGAATTTCACAATTCTTTAATCAGCTGAATCCGACTGTGATTTGACAAGTTTAATATTGAGTTTGCCTCCATGCAACAATCGTATTTAAATTAGCAAATGCTAAATAACGCCAACTAGAGGTGCAATTTGTCCGGTGTATAACACATTACCAGAAGTAGTTTATGTACAACCCAGACTGACCACATGAAAGTCTTTTCCGTTTGTTGACTGTGTGGGTCCTATTGTTTGGACAGTCTCAACCCAGCTCTTAATGGGCTAGGACCAACAGCATAAAACAGCCACTAAATTGACACTTATTTGGCATTGAGGCCATTGGATAGCTGCTGTGAGAAATGGGAATGTCACACTGGGGAAGTGTTAAGGGTAAATTGGTTGATTTGGTCGACACTATTTATTGCAACAAGGACCTCATTTATCTTGGTTTCAGCTGAGTTGCAGCATGGAAGAGAACAATGTACAGATTCCATCACTCATCAGTCACTGGACTGTACCCTGAGGACCCATTTGTAAATGGATAAATATTAATAAATTGTAAAGGTGATTGTGAAAGAGTTCATTCATGAACCATTGATGCTACGGTTCCCTCAGACATTCTGGCCACCATTCTCCCGAGGTTTGAATCTCTCCTTGAGCTCGGTACAACTTCTTGCTAAAAATGGACATTTCTCCCTTTCACTTTCATTGTTGTACCAAACTTCCAAGATGCACTGTCTTTTCCGCAACATCACGAATGTGTGCTTAGGGCTCTTTGAAGAAAAGCTGAACCCAAACATTTTGTCTGAATTACGGGTTGGGAACGAGCCTTACCATTCTATTTACTTAATCAGAATGTATGTCCTCTTGCTTGGCTCCCACCTCCCAAGCTCATCATTGTGGAGCCACATTGTGATTGACAGGCTACATGTTAGTGATGCATTCCAGGCTGTGCGTAATTTCCCAATCAAATTGGACCGGAAGTTCATCACCAACTTGCATTTATATTGTGCCTTTTCTGGAGTACAATATCCCCAGGCAATTAACAAAGAAACAGATGCCAAGTAATGGTGAAAGAAGAGTTAGGGGAGGTGACTAGTGAAGTCGGCTTTGAGGAGGCTTTTGAAGGAAGGAAAAACGGTGGCAAGCCAGAGGGGTTTACAGAGGTCATTTCTGATGCTTGAGGCTCTGCCACCACAAGTGGAGCAGACAGAGACGGGTTTATATAAAGAACGCCAGGGGGGGGGGAAAAGTGGACTGAAAAAGATTTGACAGCTAGAGAGAGTTCAACTCCTCACCCCACCCTCCCCCAGCCTGCCAAAAGAAATATTGAGAAAACAAATCCATAAAAATCCTGTTTGTCATGTCCGGAGTCCAGGGTGACTTTTTTTTTTAACATTGCTTTTTGTACCAAATTTAGACCCAGCACATGTTAGGTCAGAATTCTGCCCAGGTTGCTTGGATAAATAAAAAATATGCAGCAGAGATTCATGAGGATTTTACCCGGGATGAAGGTTACATTATGAAAAGAGACAAGAAGCAAGGGCTTTTTGCACGAGGGCTCAGCAGGTTACGGGTGATCTGATGGAGGTCTCAAAATTATGAACGCTTATGATGAAGTTTCCGCTGCTTGTTGAGATGAAACAAGAGGGCACACGTTTAAGATAATCACATGCAGAATTAAACAGGACATTAGAAAATTATTCTTTACAGAGGGTACTTAGAATTCAGAAATCTCTGCTAAAAATTATTATTGGAGTCTATTTTTCTCCAAAGAAAGCAAAATATTTGAAGAATATTCGAGCTTGTGGGGAGCAAGCCAATGTGTGGGATTAGACTAGATCGCCTGTGGGGAAACAACATCAGCACAGACTTGATGGGTTGAATGCCTTGTTGTTTGTCAACTGTAATACTCTATAATTTATCAGTTTGCTAACAAGGAACCATAACTACTGCTTAATGAAATGACCTCTGCCCTCTTCCTCCAATCACTACCGTCCAGCAAACAAATCATTGAGAACAAAATTAAAACAATTAACATGCATGCCAACCTTTCGTATTTCATGCTAATAGCATTCAGAACCCACATTGTCTGCATATTTGTATAAAAGTGTATCCATGGAGGTTAGATGGAAGATGAGCCATGGAGATTTTCAGTCAGGTCCACCTGAGAGCACAAAATTGAGGTCCACTTGCCTGTTCCTGCAAAATAATGATGAATTTGGGCAAGATGTGGGGAATATGGTTGTATCTACCTTATTGATTGTGTTAGTATCAGTATCTTTATGAGTGGAGCCAGTTATTGCAGCAAAGGTGATGCTGCACGGACGAGGGGCAATGGGCCACAGCCACATCAACGGTGAGGGACACAGACTAACACTTGCTCTTGTTTTCTCTCTAGAGATACATTGCCACTTTCATACTTTTACACAGTCACACACAGGGCAACTAAAGTCACTGGTGGGGCTTGTGATGGCCTAATCCCAGAATTATTTGCATTAGGTTGTGTTGGGTGCTTTGCATCCCAATGGGATGCATATGTCATAAAGAAAATGCTAGAATCTATTATTAAGAAGGTTATAGCAGGGCACTTAGAAAATTCACTGCAATCGGGCAGAGTCAACACGGTTTTGTGAAAGGGAAATCATGATTGACTAATTTATTAGAGTTCTTTGAGGAAGTCACAAGCAATTTGGATAAAGGGGATCCTGTGGATGTGGTGTACCTGGATTTCCAGAAGGCTTTTGACAAGGTGCCACATCAAAGGCTACACAAAATAAGAGCTTATAGTGTAGGGAGTAACATATTAGCATGGATAAAGGATTGGTTAGCTAACAGGAAAGAGAGAGTAGGCATAAATGGGTCATTTTCAGGTCAGCAAGATATAACGAGTGGAGTGCCACAGGGGTCAGTGCTTGGGCCTCAGCTATTTACAATCTATATCGATGACTTGGATGAAGGGACCGAATGTATGGTTGCTAAATTTGCTGATGACACAAATGAAGGTAGGAAAGTAAGTTATGAACAGGACATAAGGGGGTCAATTTTTGGATAGCCGAGCGGGTGCGTTCGTGGCGGGGGGGCTCCTAAAATTGGGGATTCCCGGAGCGGGTCCGGGGCCCGGCTCCAACCTGCCCACTTCCGGGTTCCCCAATGACGCGAATCGGTGCGCGTGCAGCCCCCACATGCGGGACTCCCACCGGCAATCAAAGCCAGCGGGATCCCACTTAAGATCATTATCTGGGTACTTGAGGTCATTTACAGTCCTCATTAGTTGGAGATTTTAGGAGGATTCGGATTTTGAACTACCCAGAGCGTGTTTCCCATGCTGGGGGAAACACTCCCTGTTTAAACAGACGTGTTGCAGCCAGCAGCCAGTGGCAACTGCAAAGGTCCATTTAACAGGTGTGGGGTAAACCCTCATTCATTGCAGCAGGGCACTCTGTCACCTCAGACAAAGTTTTGCCTGCCACACCGTTGTCTCCGCATTCCAAATTATTACATCAAACCCTAAACTCTGCTGTCCAAACATATTTACCTACTTTGCGGACCCCCTCACACTCACACCGTCAGGATGGGGAGGGGGGGTCCATTGCTGCATTCATCACTCCATTGGAGGACGAGCAACATCACCAGCCTCGCCAGGCATGCCGTCCACCTCCGCCACGTGGAGCAACACAACACAGTGCTGCGCAACAGGTACCTGCACAAAGTAATCGTGCAACTGCACATACACCCACTGTAGGGTGACCCAATGGGTGGCATCAAGGGTCTTCATGGAGAACCTCATGAAAGGGCAGGTGGGGTGAGGCTGACCGTGAAAGAGATGCATCAGAGGTTAACAATGAGACAGAGCCATGAGATTGTATGAGGATTGGGTTGAGTGGTAGTGGTGGGATGAGTACTGGCGAGGTGAGTAAGTGCAGGTAAGATGAGGATGAGCTTTGAGTGGGTGTGAAGAGTGATGTGACAGAGTAGTGTTGGCATTGCAGAAGGAGATGTGGGGTGGGGGCGGTGATGTGGCAGACGGAGTGTAGGGGAAAGAGTAAGTGTACTCACTTTGGCTGACCTACTTAGGTCATTGAAGTGCCTCCTGCACTGTATGCAGGTGCGTGATATGTTGGTGGTGTTGGTGACCTCCTCTGCCACCTCGAGCCAGGCCATCGTGGTGGCAGAGGCAGGCCACTTCCTCCCATCCGCCGGGGAGAAGATCTCTGTCCTCCCCCTCCTCCTCACCCCATCCTGTGAGACCTGGAGTGAGGCATCATTAAACCTTGGAGCAGCCTTCCCCCTGGGCTGCTCCATGCTGTAATTTTGGCTCCTTTCTGCAGCATCAGTCAGTGGAGGACTGCCCCTTTAAATAGGGCTCCTCCAGCTGACAGCCTATGATGCGGGTGCGCAGTCCGCCCGCTGCACAGCTTTCCAGCGCAAAACCCGGAAGCCAAGGTAAAAGTGGCTTCAATTTACTTACGATTGCGTACGGAACCCACCGATTTTACTGGGCAGGTTACCCACGTGCCCAGTCGACCCCCCGCTGGCAACCCGCCTCCCTCCTAATATCAGGCCCAAGGAGTCTGCAAAGAGATATAGATTGATTAAGTGAGTGGGCAAAAATTTGGCAGATGGAGTATACTGTGGGAAAATGTGTACTTGTCCACTTTGGCAGGAGGAATAGAAAAGCAGTATACTGAGGTGCAGAGGGATCTGGGTGTCCTAGTTCATGAACCACAGAAAGTTAGTGTGCAGGTACAGCAAGTGATCAGGAAGGCAAATGGAATGTTGTCATTTATTGCAAGGGGAATGGAATATAAAAGTAGAGATGTTTTGCTACAGTTGTACAGGGCATTGGTGAGACCACATCTAGAACACTGTGTGCAGTTTTGGTCTCCTTATTTAAGAAAGGACATAATTGCTTTAGAGGCGGTTCAGAGAAGGTTCATTCGATTGATTCCTGGGATGAGGGGGTTATCTTATGAGGAAAGGTTGGACAAGTTGGGCCTGTATACACTGGAGTTTAGAAGAATGAGAGTTGATCTTACTGAAACATATAAGATCCTGAGGGGACTAGAAGGGGTAGATGCTGAGAGGATGTTTCCCCTTGTGGGAGAGACTAGAACTAGGGGCCACAGTTTAAAAATAAGGGGTCTCCCATTTAAGACGGAGATGAGGGGATTTTTTTTTCTCTCAGAAAGTTGTGAGTCTGAGGAACTCCCTTCCCCAGAGAGCGGTGGAGGCAGGGTCATTGAATATTTTTAAGGCTGAGTTAGATAGATTCCTGATTAATAAGGGAGTCAAAGGTTATAGTAGGTAGACGGGAAAGTAGGGTTGAGGTCACAATCAAATCAGCCATGATCTTATCAAATGGCAGAGCAGGCTCGAGGGGCCGAATGGCCTACTCCTGCTCTTAATTCATATCTTCGAATGTAAGGAAATAGTGCAAGTCTATTGAAGTCTTTAAAAATATTTTGTTTTCATATTTAAGATGTTTGTACCCCAAGATAAATTATTTTCAGCTTGAAAGGTAAAATTACAGTACGCTCCAAAAAGCTAGAAAATGAACTCTCATACCACTTGTCAGAAATGACCACATTGCCATTGCTTCAAAAAGCCCTTTTGTATATTTTAGTTTTATCTTCCACTATAAGTGATGGAAGGTTGGGAATATCTGCAGTTTAAATTATAACCAGCCTGTGCCCCACTATTCTTTTCATACAACATCAGGATTATTTTTGCATTGATAGCTTTTTGAAGATGTTGATCGACTTTTGCAAGTTTTCTCGGTTGGCATGTAGGACATTTATCAAAGAAGTCATGTTAAAAAATAATGTCCTGTAAATTCATAATGCAGAATTTGAGAAATGTGTTGAAGCATGGAATTGCTGGTGAATCGCCAAATCACGATGTTATAGGAATGAACAAAAATTTGTAGCTTTAAAAAAATACGAGCTTACTTTAGAAAGAAATACTATTACAACCCTTTTAGGGTTAACAAAGAAACTGTGAGTGAGTTTGCTGTTGGACTGTGTATCGAATATAAAAGTGCCCTCTTATTTTGTCACCGACATATAACTTTTGTTGATTGGTTCAAGTGGGTACATGTTTCTTTACAGGGCTCGTCTGACATGCTTGAACTTTTTCTCCAACATGCCAGAGTTATCTCCCAAACAGTAATAGTTCTGTCTATCAGGGACCTGATGAGTCCTGTCTTTACTCGTAATGATGTTTAGAGTTGAAATGCAAATAAGAGTCAGTGTAATTGGGTTCCATACAGACTTCAAATGCACCTACTTACCTGCTTTTATAGTAACCATGGCATGTAGAAAGGGAAGCAGCCAATTTTTTCTCCAGTTTCATGATACATTTTATGGATGGGCAGATGTCTGCACTTGTGCTAGAAATAGATTACTTCACACATAATTGAATATAATTTATCTGGCAAACTGCTAAGTTGGTGCAGAGAGAATGATGAGATAGAAGGCTGAGCAAAGACAATGTTTATGTTCGGAGTAAGATTCTTTTCCCCTTGAAGCAGTATAAATGTGTCCTTTATTTTAGGCTTTGTTACAAAAATGGTCTCTAATCATAACCCTTAGTCTCTTCTCACTGCCTCCAAATAAAAAAGGCACCAAGAAAAAAAAGTTGAAACCTCCTTACTGGGCTGTATAAGGAATTCTGTTTTTTTCAATTAAGAAGTGATCAGAAATATAATTCCTTTACAGTGCAAATGTGTATGAGGTGTAACTAATTGAATAGAATGGGCCTATACTCTCTGGAGTTTAGAAGAATGAGAGGTGATCTCATTGAAACATATAAGATTCTGAGAGGGCTTGACAGGGTAGAGACTGAGAGGCTGTTTCCCCTGGCTGGAGAGTCTCGAACTAGAGGGCTTGGTCTTAGGTCGGCCATTTAGGACTGAGATGAGGAGAAATTTCTTCACTCAAAGGGTTATGAATCTTTGGAATTCTCTACTTCAGAGGGCTGTGGATGCTCAATCATTGAGTATATTTAAGGCTGAGATCAATAGATTTTTGGGCATCAAGGGATATGGGGATCGAGCAGAAAGTGGAGTTGAGGTCGAAGATCAGCCATGATCTTATTGATTGGCAGAGCAGGCTCGAGGGGCCGTACGGTTTACTCCCGCTCCTATTCCTTATGTTCTTATGCATCCTGGTTCATTTTATTCACTCATGACATACTCTAGCTTCTTTGGTGCTACTTAATGTGCTGGTTTTAAAACTAATAAGACCTAACTTTTCAGCAGGGTTTACACTAGAGAGTGATGGACGATTGCAGTATTAATTTTGCATCAGATTAAATAATGCAAGTTATTCGTACAATATAGTGAATAGTACTCCACAACACTTGTCATCAGAATGCATGTCAGCCAACCAGAGGCTAAATTCAGCCAAAAAACAAACAGTGATGTAACTAGCTGTAGCCCATTAATTAGCGAGGGCACAGAACACAGTGCAGTCCTCTTCAATAGCAGTAATCTACTACTCAAAGAGTGCGCTGTGAATCAGGAAATACTGGATGTAATATTTAAGAAATACTTCACTCAGAAATAGGTCATTTTTACTACAGTGTTTTCAAATTTTGAAAAAACAGAAACCACCAACCTTTGGCCCGAATACCTCAGAAAGTAAAATTCCCACATTAATCTTTCCCCCAAAAAGGATGAATTCTGATGTACTAAAACCTTGAAATCTTCAACTTGCTGGTTCTACAAATAAGTCAATTTAACTGATTATGACAATGCTTAAGGCTTAAGAAAACGGATCACTGGTTAAGCCTCAGCTGAAGTATTGTGTCCAATTCTGGGCACCACGTTTTAGGAAGCATGTCAAGGCCTTGGAGAGGAGGCAGAGGAAATTTACTGGAATGATACCAGGAACGAGGGACTTCAGTTATGTGGAGAGACAGGAGAAGCTGGGGTTGTTATCCGTAGAGCAGAGAGCTTAAGGGGAGATTTAATAGAGATGGTCAAAATTATGAAGGGTTTTGATAAAGTAAATAAGGAGAAACTGTTTCCACTGGCAGCAGGGTTGATAACCAGAGGACACAGATTTAAGGCAATTGGCAAAAGAACCAGAGGGGTGATGAGATTTTTTTTACACAGCAAGTTGTTATGATGTGGAATACACTGCCTGAAAAGGTGATGGAAGCAGATTTAATACTAACTTTCAAAATGGAATTGGATATATACTTGAAAAGGAATATAGGAACTGTAGTAGGCCATTCAGCCCCTCGAGCCTGTTCCGCCATTGAATTAAATCATGGATGATCCGTATCTTAACTCCATCCACCCATCTTGGTTCCATAATCCTTAATACCCCTGCGTAACAATCTCAGTTTTGAAATTTTCAATTGACCTGGCCTCAACGGCTTTTTGGGGGAGAGGGATCCAGGTTTCCACAACCCTTTATGTGAAGAAGTGCTTCCTGCATTGCCCCTGAACGGCCGACTCTAATTTTAAGGTGATGCCCCCTTGTTCTGGACTCTCCCACCAGAGGAAATAGTTTCTCTTTGTCTCCCGTATCAACTCCTTTAATCATCTTAAACACCTCAATTAGATCACCCTATAAGAAAGTATGCACAAGGTAGCTGATGATGAAAAAGATACTTATTTTAAGCTGTACTCAAACTTCAAATCAATCCATTCTCAAATACCAAATTGCATTGTTCCCATTTCTGGCCCTTAGCTTGTTGAGACTTAGTTAGATGGTGGTCCTCTGTTAATCTTTTTCTTCATTATGCGATTCAACCTTGTTTCTAACTTGCTCAGTTTCTAACAAGTCTCAATTATTCTTGATTTTATTTAAAACAAAATGAATCCATCGAAATTGCTGTATTATGTTATTTTAGATAGTCTCACTACGTTACAGCCAACTTGCAGAAAATAATTGCCTATAGCGTGAGGGTGTCGTAAAAAGTTCAAGGGAAGAGCAAGTCACGTTACGAGTAAGAAAGTGACAACCCAAGTGACTTTTTCTGTATTGCTCAATATACCCATGAGTTGCACAGGATAGTTTATTCAATGAGTAATCTTCCTATTTCAAAAAGTGCCAATTGAAATGTATAGGAAGTTATTTTTGGAACGATTATATGACTAAATTGTGCAGATTTTCAAAGCTAGATGATGATCAATGGATTCAAGTGATATCATTTAAGAACTCCCAATGTTTCCTCTTTTTCTCCAGTGTATGGAATTGGGGGCAATTGGGTTTAAAAATAAACAGAAGCTATATTAGAATTGATTCAAAGGCCCAGGTGGCATATAGTTAGAAATTGCATCAAAATCGTTAGTTTGGTTAGGGGAATAGGACTGAAAGTAATTTCCTACACAAATCAACTGGCACTGATGCAAATGGGAAGATTGGTCATTGAATAAACTATTCAATTTAAGATGTCTGAGTCATAACTGGAGGGAACTTCAAGCGAATTATGACACAAAGCGAAGCAGAGGCCATGAGATGTATGAGGCAATGTTCCTGCTGTGTGTTTGCCACGTTATAACTAGCCAGTGTGTGAGTGTTGTATGTGTGTGGAAGGTGACCTGGTGAAGCTACAACTCAGGACTACATGCATGCTAAACATCAGAAGCAACGTGCTATAGACAGAGCTAAGCGATTCCACAACCAACGGGTCAGATCAAAGCTCTGCAGTCCTGCCACATCCAGTCGTGAATGGTGGCGGACAATTAAACAACTAACGGGAGGAGGAGGCTCTGTAAACATCCCCATCCTCAATGATGGAGGAGTCCAGCACGTGAGTGCAAAAGACAAGGCTGAAGCGTTTGTAACCATCTTCAGCCAGAAGTGCCGAGTGGATGATCCATATCGGCCTCCTCCCGATATCCCCACCATCACAGAAGCCAGTCTTCAGCCAATTCGATTCACTCCTCATGATGTCAAGAAAAGGCTGAGTGCACTGGATACAGCAAAGGCTATGGACCCCGACAACATCCCGGCTGTAATGCTGAAAACTTGTGCTCCAGAACTACCCGACAATGTGGAAAATTGCCCAGGTATGTCCTGTCTACAAAAAGCAGGACAAATCCAATTCGGCCAATTACTGCCCCATCAGTCTACTCTCAATCATCAGCAAAGTGATGGAAGGTGTCGTCGAAAGTGCTATCAAGCGGCACTTACTGACCAATGACCTGCTCACCGATGCTCAGTTTGGGTTCCGCCAGGACCACTCGGCTCCAGACCTCATTACAGCCTTGGTCCAAACATGGACAAAAGAGCTAAATTCCAGAGGTGAGGTGAGAGTGACTGCCCTTGACATCAAGGCAGCATTTGACCGAGTGTGGCACCAAGGAGCCCTAGTAAAACTGAAGTCAATGGGAATCGGGGGAAAACTCTTCAGTGGCT
This sequence comes from Heptranchias perlo, assembly GCF_035084215.1. Lineage (NCBI taxonomy): Eukaryota > Metazoa > Chordata > Chondrichthyes > Hexanchiformes > Hexanchidae > Heptranchias > Heptranchias perlo. Next base: position 132,858,977 of record NC_090328.1, on the reverse strand, counting down.
GGAGTCATACCTAGCACAAAGGAAAATGGTAGTGGTTGTTGGAGGCCAATCATCTCAGCCCAGGACATTGCTGCAGGAGTTCCTCAAGGCCAAATCCCCCACCATCAACATCCTGGGGGTTACCATTGACCAGAAACTTAACTGGACAAGCCACATAAATACTGTGGCTACAAGAGCAGGTCAGAGGCTGCGTATTCTGTGGCAAGTGACTCACGTCCTGACTCCCCAAAGCCTTTCCACCATCTACAAGGCACAAGTCAGGAGTGTGAAGTAATACTCTCCACTTGCCTGGATGAGTGCAGCTCCAACAACACTCAAGAAGCTCGACACTATCCAAGACAAAGCAGCCACTTGATTGGCACCCCATCCACCACCCTAAACATTCACTCCCTTCACCACCTGCGCACTGTGGCTGCAGTGCGTACCATCCACAGGATGCACTGCAGCAACTCGCCAAGGCTTCTTCGACAGCACTCCCAAACCCGCAACCTCTACCACCTAGAAGGACAAGGGCAGCAGGTACATGGGAACAACACCACCTGCACGTTCCCCTTCAAGTCACACACCATCCCGACTTGGAAATATATCACCGTTCCTTCATCGTCGCTGAGTCAAAATCCTGGAACTCCCTTCCTAACAGCACTGTGGGAGAACCTTCACCACACGGACTGCAGCGGTTCAAGAAGGCGGCTCACCACCACCTTCTCAAGGGCAATTAGGGATGGGCATTAAATGCTGGCCTCGCCAGCGACGCCCACATCCCATGAACGAATTAAAAAACAATGACTGGTGAGGGCAGGAGTGCAAGTGAATGATGTGAATCACCGACCCTTCCAGCTTTCCTTTCATTTTCAGGGGAAATAGTTTGTTTCCAACCCGGATGGCTCTCTCTGAGGAATCTTAATCACGGGCATATTGGGCCAGCGCACGCAAACCCGGCCTCCATTTCTCACACCTAACCCATTGATGTGACACAAGAGTTCCTACTACATATCAATTCCTTTACAAGGCTCACTGACAGCAAATACTAATATTTAAATAATAACATGCGCTTCTTCCTCATAATGTGTTTTCCAGCTTATTTACTTTCGGCTCTATTCTGAGGTTTCTTTGTAGTGGTATTTTCATTCTTCCAGTGTTTATTTCAGACATCTAAATGGAAGCGACATGAGAAAGGCTGCTGTCGCTCTCTTTGTGTCGCCTCCAGGCAACAACAATATGTTCTTAAAAAACATGGGCTTCTTTTGAAGGCTATACTTCTAAAAAGGCTTCTGTAGCAATAATAATGCACATAAAATGAAAGAAGTGCATCAAGATATCGTGGATCGCGGAGAGCCGGAATTGAATGTGAAATGACAAGTAGCATTTGCTCCAGTAGAAAGATTCTTACTGCTTTGTTTTCGGACTCTCGTGAAAAGAAGATTATGCAGTATGGACTATTTAAATCATCCATCCATTACGTGATGATATAATACCTGTCAAGGCTGAATTTGTTAACTATCAGCAACTGATTTTTGTTCCTAATTGTGTGAGCACATTGTAGTTTTCCCGTTGATTATGTTTCTGGACAAATTATTCCAGATGAATACAGGCAAACTATCAAATAGTTTACATCTGCTGCATAGGGGAATTATCTGATGCTATTTATAGCAACAACACAGTTTGCAGTAATCTCTTGGTGTATAATGCTAATAGCATGCTTTGAGCACAAAAAAACTACAAAGTAATTGTTTATTAGGTTTATTCATCTGTTAGTGCTAGAGAGTGGATTCCAGATCTGCTTCAAATGTGAAGGATTAAACTCAACTGATCAGTGCAACTGATTTAATTTCCGTAGAAAATAGTCATATCCTATGGAAGGATGAAAGGAAGATAGCCACAGTGGTCACATCTGTTTGTTTTTGGAATAAAAACAGCAGTTGAGTGGAATCCATTGGCCCACTGACATGCTGAACAATAAAGTGATAAAAATCGGGCTTGGACCATGAGACATCCTTAGCTTACACAGTGAATTTGAACACGCAGTAAGAATAGTACTGGGGGTTGCATTCCAGGTGGAACAAAATGCTTTCTCATGGGAAGAAGAGGAAATCAGAAAGGAGGTGAACTTTATATCATGAACTGCCTAGCTGAGATGAACTAACTCGCCACAGATTGGGGATTGAACCTCAGACAGTCCTATATGTGATTAGGTACTACAATGGGTAAAGAAATAAAAGATTTGCATTTATATAGAGCCTTATAACATGCACAGAACCACAGAAGTGTGCAACACAGAAGGAGGCCATTTGGCCCATCCTGGATGTGATGCTCTTTGTCAGAGCAATCCAAAGTTAATCCCACTTCACTGTTCTCTTCCCCTAGCCTTGTATCTGCCTCTGCTTCAAATATTTATCGAATGTACCTTTATATGATGCAATGGTCTCTTCCTCTAGTGGCAAAGGATTCCATACTCTAACAACTTTGTGTAAAAAAAACTCTTAACTTTTCTCCCCTCTTAGTGACATTTTTTGGTAGTCTTTTATTGGTTTTTAAAACTCTCCTAATCCTCAGGCTTACAACTCTTCTTGGCAACATTTTCGGCCCCTTCTTTTAATCTAATACAATCCTTAACTTCTTTAGTTAGCCACAGGTGGATCACTTTTCCCGTGGTGTTTTTATTTCTCAATGAAATGTATATTTGTTGAGAATATTGAAATATTTCTTTAAATGTTTGCCATTGCTTTTCAACCATCATACCCTTTAATTTAGTTTCCCAATCTACCTTAGACAACTCACTCCTCATTCCTATGTAATTGATTTTATTGGTTTAAGATTCTAGTTTCAGACTTAAGTATGTCACTCTCAAACTCAATGTGAAATTCTATTATGATCGCTCTTCCCCAGAGGATCCTTTACTGAGACATTACTAATTAACCCTGTCTCGTTACACAAGACCAGATCTAAAATAACTTGTTCCCTGGTTGGTTCCATGATATATTGCTCTAGGAAACCATCTCAAATGCATTCCATGAACTCCCCCTCCAAACTACCTTTGCCAATTTGATTAGTCCAGTCTATATGACGATTAAAATCCCCCATGATGATTGCATTTCCTTTGTTACAAGCTCCTATTATTTCGTGATTAATACTCTGTCCAACGTTAACAGCTACTATTAGGGGGCCTATAAACTACTCCCATCAGCGTTTTCTGCCCCTTGTTATTTCTTATTTCCACCCATTCTGATTCTACTTCCCGATCTTCTGAGCCAAGACCCTTTCTCACCACTGTCCTTATCTCATCCTTTATTATCAGGGCTACACCCCCTCCTTTTCCATTCTGCCTGTCTTTTCTAAACGTCATGTACCCTGGAATATTAAGTTCCCAATCTTGGTCACTTTGCAACCATGTCTCTGTAATGGCTATTAGATCAAACCCATTTATCTCTATTCGTGCAACTAATTCATCTATCTTGTTAGGAATGCTCCGTGCATTCAGATAGAGAGCCTTTAATTTTGACTTTTTACCATTTTTTCCTGCTTTGACCTTACTTGTTGATGCTCTATTATTGGTAAACTCTCTGTCCCTTCCTGCCACACTCTGCTTATCTTTACCCAAATCACTACACTGCTCTGTTGCCTTGGCTTTTCTCATTAGATTTCTAAATTTCCCATCACCTGACCCCTCCCTCCCCCTTTTTAGTTTAAAGCCCTATCTGCAGCCCTTGTTATTCGATTCGCCAGGACACTGGTCCCAACCCAGTTTAAGTGGAGCCCATCCTAACGGAACAGCTCCCTCTTTCCCCAAAACCGGTGCCAGTGTCCCATGAATTGAAACCCCTGTCTCCCACACCGTTCTTTGAGCCACACATTTAACTATCTGATCTGAAGTCACTCATAGTCATGATCTTAGTCATGAATCTACAATGCGACACCTTATTGAAAGCGTTTTGAAAATCCAAATATATTACATCTACTACATTACCCATCTCTACTCTTTGTGTTACTTCTTCAAAGAACTCAATAAGGTTGGTCAAGCATGATCTTCCCTTTTGAAATCTGCGCTGACTAGTCTTTATTTATCTTGCTAAGAAAAGACAGGAAATAAGTGGTGAGCCAACAGAATTACATAAAATGCATCTCAAAAGGGGTTTAGCTTTGACACACTGGTTATGTAAATTTACACCACTGCTTTGGCCAGAGTGGAATAAATTGCGCATTTAAAATAAACCTTTTTTGCATGTTTAATACGAACATACGAATTACATATTAATATAGTTATGGGCACAAAGAAAAGAATAATCCCTTCCCCCTCTAACACCAAGTGAGCAAGAAGGTGGCCATCCAATTGAGTTCACAGTTAGGGACTGCTTTAAGGGAAAACATGTAAAATAACTGAATTGCCAGATTCATGTGAGAAGGATGCATGACTAACTATGAGGAGCAGGTCTTCTTTGTTTCTCATTTAACTTCAAAGATTGGTATGGTTGATTAATAGACTGATCGTTGCATCTCTAAATATCAATCTATGCCAGAACTCACGAATACCAAACACTGCAGATGTTGACTACTTCACTGAAATTCTCTCCAATACCCCAAGTCACAGACATGAGCAAGGGGTTTCTTTCAGTGATGCCATATCACTGCATAAGAATTCACTATACACTGGAAGTGAAGGTCTAATTTTATGTGGTTTCTACAAATGCATCTGCTCTTGTTTTCCTTAACTATATTTTGCTGATGTTATTCTGATCGATTTTTCCAAATACATTGATAATATATTAATTACTCATGTAGTTATTACCATGATTCATATTTCTAAATTTCTTTCTGGAAATTGTATTTTGTTCTAATTTCTGCTTTCCTTATTTCGAAGGTCTCAGGATAGAGCACGTTCCATTGAATTTCGAAGCTGCAGACTCAGGGTAACGTAAATATTTTTTCTCCCTATTTTCTTGTTCTGAATATTAATTAGCAATTAGACAGGGAAGTGCTTATTCAGACTAAACATTTCTTGCATGAAATATGAAGTTGTGTTTGGGCACTAGCCAATGGACAATTTTCCTCTGTTAATTTGCTGTAATTGGTTGTTATATGCACATGTGCATAAGCTATTTTTACTTTGAATGTGGTTTCAAAAGGCTGAATCTGACTTACACCGGGTTTTTAACTTGATTCTGCTACCTAAAATTAACACTGCAATGGCTCAGAATCTTGCTGCTGCTTTATGCTTTGGAGACCACATAGTTTGTCAATCTCATTTTGAACAGCAATTCTTGCCTTATCACGAGAATGAATCTCAAGCGAGTTCCACTTATGGTCAACAGGCAGTGTTTCAACCATTTTGAATATTTTTTATCCAGAAGTAAATATTGTCGTACCTGATTTCCAGGTCACAGAGGAAGCACAAATATTCTCATCTTAGATTTGGTAATCTGTATGTATTTGTTGTGAGATGAGAGAGAAGAGATCCAGCATCACACTTCTATGTGGTTTAAATTATGAGATCTCGTGGCATCTCTGCTCAGCTGGGTACAATGACTGATTGACTAGTATAACCAGAACAAATTACTTGAGTGCTCGGATATGCAAAAGTTCAACTTAGACAAGTCACCCTTCAGATTTGAGGTTTACATCCCCTTGTGTCATTTGGTAGATATAGTCTCTCATAACGACCACTGCATAAGATGACGAAGGAACTATTCGAACAATGGGGGGAAACGGAAGTGTCAATCTCCAACTTCTAATACAGGAGATGACAGAGAATAAACTTCTAATCTTAAAGTTCAGGTGCAGTTTTATAAATCACAAGCTTCATGCAGGCATCCTCTGAACCCCTTGGCTAGAAGCTTGTAAATCCACCTCCATTATCCAATATCCTATGTTCAATTCACAGCATGCAATATCGAATAGGTCTGCCTTTAAAATCTCCTCTGCCTGGAATTTCCATGGGGATTTTTCCAATCTCCCGTTGTAACTTTGGTGGAAAATTGATTGAAATCCCGGGCAGCCATTTACGCCGTTTCTCTGGGGATTCCCCCCAAGTTATGATGAAAGATCGGAGAAACCCCAAAGAAATTTCATTTCTCCCATCTCCCATCTTGATAACCAGATACTCTGAGATGTCATGTGCTAAAAAATAAAACTGCCATTTGGTTATATTTTTATTGTGTGCAGACTCTTTAAAACATTGCTGGCCTTTTTACCTAGCTTCTTTTCACCTTGTTAATATTGCACCATTTTTCCTGCGTATGTGTAAATACGATATGTTGGAGTATTTCGCCTCAGGTGTGGCGACCAACGAAGGAGAAAGAATTAATTTGTGCACTTGGTCACTAATATCATTGATGGTTTTGCCAGTTAGAAACTGTAAATCTATTTTCACCAAAAGTTCTATAAGGAAGGGTAAAGCTATTAATCATATCTCTTCTGTGATAAAATAATTTGCCAGCTATGTGGATGAATGTGGATTAACAAAGTGGCCCACTGAAATGTGTTCTTAAGGTGTATTCCTAGACCCAATGCAAGCATTGCAGGTAAGCGTTACTGTGGTTAGAGGATTGAAATAAATAAAAAAACAAAAATAAAGCAGATTGACACTTAGGGGGTAATTTTAACCCCCAAGAACAGGTGGGCTGGGGGCAGGTGGGCAGTAAAAATAGTTGAATTCTTCAGTGGGACCGTATCCAACATGCCCACTTCCGGGTTTAACTCAGGCGTGTTAGGATGATCGTGCGTGCAACAGAAACCCGGAAGTCCCATCCCCACTTAAAGCCGACGGTCGATACTTAAAGGGGCAATGTACCTCATTGTGATAGCTTTTTGTGTATTAGAAATGTAACATGAATTTAACCTTCCCTGTTCAAGTTTCCTATCGCTTCTGATTCAGGTCAGTTGAAAGCAAGCAGGCAGGAAGGGCCGGGTCCATGAGGTGAGTGCCTTAAGTGCACTGCTTGAGGGTCAGGATGAGCCAGGAATGCTTCATCCAGGCCCAACAAGCTCTCCTGGTGTGACAGGATGCCCATGACCGCCCCTTCCCCAAATGGTGGACTCCCCAATCTTCTCCAAGGCCCACCCTATGTTATCCGTGTCCCCCCACCCCACCCGATTTCTTCCACAGCCCACGATATCTCTCTCTCCCTCCCTCCCTCCTCTGATTTGCGGCTCCTTTCCCTCCCAACAGGCAGCCAGCCTGTCAATCTGGCTGCCTGACACATTGGAAACCTGGAAGCAAAAATACTTACCTTCAATTGAGTTGCGATTGCGGATTGCGATGTACTCACTTGACTTCCGGGTTCCCCACGTCAATATCGACCCACGCGCTGGGTTCCCGGCTCTGAGCTAAAATCATGGCCGTAGTCTATCTAATGGGAATGTGAAGCAAAACTTGTGTTTACTTGGTTGCTTTCAAATTCGATAATACATAAATGGGGAAACAGGAGATCTTTTGCCTGATATTTGTCGATTGACTCTGTTACAGCAAGGGAAGTTGACAAATGGTTTGTTTATATTGCAAATTTTGCCGGTTAAACGGAAATCAAAAGCAAGAAAATGACAATAATCTTTAGAATTGGATTCACTTCAAAATGGGTGAATCAAAGTTGAGTCTAATTGCTGTACCATTTACAATCTTTAATTTTGGAAATGTATCCAACAATGATAAACTGGAGATGAATTTCCTCTGTGCACTGTGTGTAACAAAATCATAAATCGATTCATACAGAGGAAATCTGCCCCCACGTGGCTACACAATCATTAGCTTTGTGCGCATCGTCGTGTTGTGACATCAGTATATGTGTTTGTGCCTTTTTGTAGGGAAGGAAAGTACTGACAAATTGGTTCCTACTTTACACTAGGGGAACTGACTGGCACAGAGGTTTAGAACAGTGTTTTTCACGACCGAGGCTTCACGTCCAACTTAACCGGGCTCAGATGGAGTGCACTGTGTACATACCTTTGGATCTCCCTTGCCTATTGAAGGTCCTCAGCCTAGTATTCTATGGACAAAATGTCTGCTGTCCAATATCTTCAAATAACTAGGCAACCTTACTGAGGCAGTATACATTACATGCAGAGAAGGTGTGAGAAATGGAAGAGTCTCACAGATGTGACAGCATCCAACACGTTGGAGTTGCAGTACAATGTTGGGAAGCTGTGTGATGCACCTAGCATGTGTTGCATCTGGCCTGGGAATCCTTGGTACTGTCACAGGGAGCAGGAAAGTGGGATGCTCTATTAAGTGGTATAATCTATCCTTTGGTTTCTGGAGCTCATAATGCACAATCATGCAAATACATCTGTTTAGTGCTGTAAAGTTTATCAGCAGCCTAGAGGGTGGTCAGAGTGAACAGGACAAATGAAAACAAGAGGGGGATATGAGAGCAGTGGTGAAGAGGGGGGTCCAGCTTTAGCTGCACCTCAATTATCATTTAAATCATACTATAGGTTAGATCTGACGAAAGGCTATAGAGTTTGATTTGGAAACTCAGGATGCTCCTGCACTTTGACCCTTGGCTGGGTGTCTCCCACCACCAACATTAGCTCGGCTTCTCATTAAAGTTGGCCTGACTCAATGTGCTGGACGAAAACGTGAATGTGAATGTTTATTCCTCAGTCTCTAATGCTTTTGGGTTTTAAACAGTTACATAAATTTGTAAAGGATTTCAACAAATTGTCATGGTTTTGGGGCTGAAACTCTGGAGGTAAATCTTGAGATAAAAAGTGAAGAATTTTGCTGCTATTCCCTCCTCTCCTCTGCAACATCACAGGAGTAAAGGCGAAGAGAAGACAAAACAAACAAAAAATCTGCCACTCAAATGAGGTGCATAAGATAAAATGGTGTAAGGTAAATGGAGTTGAGGAATAAGTGGGGTTGCTGGCATCATCCACTGTACATTGTGAAGGTGTCTGAAGGGTCTTTACTTTTAGGGGTCATTGCGCAAAAATCATCGTTTCCAAAAAAGACTGCTAAAATATTCTTCTATCATCTTATTCCAGAATACAACCTTGTATTGTTTACCATTTCTATTTCTTTTAAAATTAATTATAAAGAGAACAGAAATGAGAAGGCAGCTCCTTTAAACATCACATTTTAATGTAATTACACGAAATGCTTTAAAACAAGATAACTTTCTCTGTCGTGACTTCGAGGTGTGCTCATTTTATCTCGTGCATTGAGTGTCACCTTTTTTAGGTTTGTTTTTGTTTTCCTTTGCCTAGACTCCTGTGGGGTTGTGCAGGGCAGGAGGAGGGCCTGGCATCAGAATTCTACACTTATCGTCAGAAGATAAACCTCCAAGGTCTTAGTCCCAAAACCATTGCAATTTTCCCTGGTTTAGGACAGGTTGTCAGCTGTGAGCTTGGTTGTAAGAGGATGGATGTGCATCAGTGAAAACTCATTAAAGCTGGGGCAGATTTATGGCTGATAACACCACAACGCTTGTTGCTCAAAGTAATACAGACACCTGAGTATTTGCTTTGAATTTAACCCTTTTGTAGCTTGGACTAGCAGTCAGCCCACAGAATATTGCTGCCTTTAGATTGTCTTGGTCTTTTGAGTTTATTCAGGGAGAACTAATTTTTTTCATCCACCTTAATTAACACCCCCCAATTCCGTGGATGCGAAGGCAGGTTTAAGTTGCCCAATAGGAAACATGTGATATATGCCCATGCTGGTTTACCCTCTGTGGTTGATTTTCCTTCCCTCCAAGGGAAGTGAACTGTATCTGCTTGGCGCCTCCCCTTGTGGTATGGATAAGACCTGGAAAATTCCATGCAGAATAATTGTAAGCGTCAACACCTAAGCAACCAGCTAGTGCCCCACGCACTGTGCTACTGGTTTTCTTTCTTTTAAGGAACAGATATCATCCAGATGTCAACTCCTTGAAGTTTTGATCACGGTAAAAACAAAAGTTAGCATCAACAGTGCAAATTATTTCCTACAGATTTGTTGGGTGCTAAATTGGATACAATCGATTAAGCGTTTGCAATTGTAATGACTAATCTGCCAAACACCAATGGCTAAATATCTTCAGTATTACTGAAATAGGCTGTATTGTCAAGCCAGAACCTCCAATGGTATCCAAGATAGTGGCAGTTGTGGAGACCACAGTATATTCACATTTTGGAACTGTTTTCCAAGACATTATCTGAGGTGCGTCGCAAAGGTGTTTTTAAGATTTGCTGTTACAAAAGTTGGTCAGGATCCACAGCTGCCACCATGTTTAATGGCCCAGGTTTGCCACGAGGGAGCTTTCTTTTTGTAAGATAATACAAACTTTTTACACAATGAGACAGATTACTGCAGATAATTTATTCATTGTATGTTTTAAGTTCGTCTCATCCACCTCATGTTCATAGAAATCATGTAGATAAAGACCAGAATGTAGACATAGACTGAGGGAAGACCACTCAGCTGATGCCTCGACACCTTCCTGTTGGTAATGGAGAGCAGGCCCACAAGAGCCAATAATTTCTCCATTGCTCTCATACAAAATAAATAACACCTTTAAACATAAAGGCATAGGTACATCTAGATTATCAAACTTTTAGTTGTACTTCTAAGGGCTAAAATCATATACCCATACTTACCAAAAGACAAAGGGGTGGAAATTGGTAAGCATTGCAAGTTCAAAGCATACCAATTTAGTAATGGGACGGCCTGCAACCTGCCTCACTCAGGATTCATCAGTGGCCCCTCCGGTCGCCAACAAAAGGGAAGATATTAAAAAAATTGTCCATAAGAACCCTTCCTGGAGAGCCAGGAGGAACAGGATTGCTCCCCTGAGTCCACAGGCATAGCAAACATCCCCAAAGCCCCACCTGAGACTTACCTGAGCTGCCTGGGCACGTGCAGCAGGCTCCCGACAGCTCGCCGGTTGAATTTAATTGAGGTTCAAGGCCCGATTTCAATCAGCCCTCAGGTGTATGGTTCATTCCCTGCACCTAGTTCACGCCAGCTGGCCAGCTCTCAGTAATTTCTACCCCAAATTTCTACTCCATTTTGATTTGAAGTTAGTGAAAATGATTGAACCTGGTAAAAGCACCACTGCCAGATTAATTTTAACCTAACTCCTTGAATTTGTTCCTGTGTCTCATTTGAAGCTTGAACCCACAAAGTTTCTTTCATTTTTTGCTGAGTTGACATACACGTGCAATTTTGTGTGAATGGGAGGGCATATAAACTACTTGGAAGGAAAGTTATTCAACACAAAAGTAGATGAGCCCACTTTAGTGCAGGCATTGTACCGAATTGTAAAATTTGCCAATGTACTTGTTTGCAGTCCTTTTATGAGGGCAAAACAATCCACCTGACAAAGTGGAAAATTGCCCAGGGATGTCCTGTCCACAAAAAGCAGGACAAATCCAATCCGGCCAATTACCGACCCATCATTCTACTCTCAATCATCAGTAAAGTGATGGAAGGTGTTGCGACAGTGCTATCAAGCGGCACTTACTCACCAATAACCTGCTCACCGATGCACAGTTTAGGTTCCGCCAGGACCACTCGGCTCCAGACCTCATTATAGCCTTGGTCCAAACATGGACAAAAGAGCTGAATTCCAGAGGTGTGAATTTCAGCTATGAAGAGAGACTGGGAAGATTGGGTTTGTTTTCCTTGGAGCAGAGGAGGCTGAGGGGGGACATGATCGAGGTGTACAAAATTATGAGGGGCACAGATAGGATGGATACTAAGGAGCTTTTTCCCTTCGTTGAGGGTTCTATAACAAGGGGACATAGATTCAAGGTAAAAGGCGGGAGGTTTAGAGGGGATTTGAGAAAGAACTTTTTCACCCAGAGGGTGGTTGGAGTCTGGAACTCACTGCCTGAAAGGGTTGTGGAGGCAGGAACCCTCACAACATTCAAGAATCATTTGGATGAGCACTTGAAATGCCATAGCATACAAGGCTACAGACCAAATGCTGGAATATGGGATTAGAGTAGACAGGGCTTGATGGCCGGCGCGGACACGATGGGCCGAAGGGCCTCTATCCGTGCCGTATAACTCTATGACTCTATAACTCTATGACTCCAGGTGAGGTGAGAGTGACTGCCCTTGACATCAAGAAGCCCGAGTAAAATTGAAGTCAATGGAAATCAGGGAGAAAACTCTCTAGTGGCTGGAGTCATACCTAGCACAAAGGAAGATGACAATGGTTGTTGGAGGCCAATCATCTCAGCAACAGAACATCGCTGCAGGAGTTCCTCAAGGCAGTGTCCTGGACCCAACCATCTTCAGCTGCTTCATCAATAACCTTCCCCCCACCATAAGGTCAGAAGTGGGGATGTTCGCTGATGATTGCAGAGTGTTCAGTTTCATTCACAACCCCTCAAATAATGATGCAGTCTGTGCCCGCATGCAGCAAGATCTGGACAAAATCCAGGTTTGGGCTGATAAGTGGCGAGTAACATTCACGCCAGACAAGTGCCAGGCAATGACCATCTCCAACAAGAGAGAATCTAAACACCTCCCCTTTACATTAAACGGCATTACCATCGCCGAATCCCCCACCATCAAAATCCTGGGGGTTACCATTGACCAGAAACTTGACTGGACCAGCCACATAAATACGGTGGCTACAAGAGCAGGTCAGAGGCTGGGTATTCTGTGGCGCGTGACTCACCTCCTGACTCTCCAAAGCCTTTCCACCATCTACAAGGCACGAGTCAGGAATGTGATGGAATACTCTCCACTTGCCTGGATGAGTGCAGCTCCAACAACACTCAAGAAGCTCAACACCATCCAGGTCAAAGCAGCCCGCTTGATTGGCACCCCATCCACCACCCTAAACATTCACTCACTTCACCACCGGCGCACAGTGGCTGCAGTGTGTACCACCCACAGGATGCACTGCAGCAACTCGCCAAGGTTTCTTCGACAGCACCTCCCAAACCCGTGACCTCTACCACCTAGAAGGACAAGGACAGCAGGCACATGGGAACAACACCACCTACACATTACCTTCCAAGTCACACACCATCTCGACTTGGAAATATATCGCTGTTCCTTCATTGTCGCTGGGTCAAAATCCTGGAACTCCCTTCCTAACAGCACTGTGGGAGAACCTTCACCACACGGACTGCAGCGGTTCAAGAAGGCGGCTCACCACCACCTTCTCAAGGGCAATTAGGGATGGGCAATAAATGCCGGCCTCGCCAGCGACACCCACATCCCACGAACGAATATATTAAAAAAAAATCAATACTGCCATTCCTCTCCTTTCTTTCCTTCCCTATCTTTGCCGGAATTGTATCCAGGAATGTTTAGTACCCAATCCTGCCCTTTTTTGAGCCAGGTCTCCGTTATCGCCACAACATCATATTACCATGTGGCTATTTGCACCTGCAGCTCACCAACCTTGTTCACTACGTTTTGTGCGTTTACACACATGCACTGTAAACCTATCTTAGACCTTCTTGTATTCTCTCTTTATCTGATCCCATCTAATACTGTACTATTTCTTACTCTAGTGTTATCTGTCTCTCCCAATCCTTTTATACACCTTGCTTCTCCTTTCCAATGCTACATCCTGGTGCTCATCCCTCTGCCAAATTTAGTTTAAACCCTCCCCCACAGCCCTAGCGAACCTCCCCGCAAAGACATTGGTCCCAGCTCTATTGAGGTGCAACCCATCTGGCCTGTACAGGTCCCACTTCCCCTAGAATTGGTCCTGATGCCCCAGGAATTTAAAGCCCTCCCTCCTGCACCATCTCTCCAACAACACATTCATCTGCTTTATCCTCCTATTTCTATACTCACTAGTGCGTGGCACCGAGATCCTGCCTTTTAATCTCTTTCCGAACTCCCTCAACTCTTCCTGCAGGATCTCATCCCTCTTTCTACCTATGTCGTTGATCCCAATGTGGACCACGATCTCTGGCTGTTCACCCTCCCTCTTCAGAATGTTCTGCAGCCGCTCAGTGAATTCATTGACCCTGACACCAAGGAGGCAATATACCATCCTGGAATCACGTCTGCGGCCGCAGAAACACCCGTCTGTTCCACTAACTATTGAATCCCCTATCAATATTGCTGTCCCGACCTTTCTCCTCCCCCCCTGTACAGCTGAGCCACCCATGGTGCTGTGGACTTGGCTCTGGCTGCACTCCTCAGATAAACCCTCTCCCTCACCAGCATTCTTACTGGTGAGAGAGCGAGATGCCCTCAGGGAACTCTTGCACAGCAATCAAAGGTGTCGTTGGTGTTCAGACAGGTTAGCCACGGAAAACATTACATCCCAGTATACTGAATACACAATGATTGCTGTGATCGTCTCCCAGCCTAATAAATGCTATGCGATTTTAGAACCCTTCACTCATTCACCTGACGAAGGAGGTAAGCTCCGAAAGCTTGTGATTTTCAAATAAAACTGTTGGACTATAACCTGATGTTGTAAGATTCCTTACATTTGTCCACCCCAGTCCATCACCGGCATCTCCACATCATGGCTACATCTTCACTCTCTTAAGCTGTGGGGTGACCACCTCCAGAAACGCAATATCCATGTAGCTCTCATCCTCGCGGATGCACTGCAGTGACGCCAACTGTTGCTCAAGTTCCGAAACCCGGAGCCAGAGATCTTCCAGCTGGTGAAATTTCCTGCACCTGTGGTTGTCCAGGACATAGGAACCATCCTGGAGTTCCCACATTGCACAGGATGTGCATTCGACAGGACCAAAGTGCCCTGCCTTGCCTCTTTTTATTATATTATTCACTAAACTTAACAAAAATAAACTTAAAGACTTAAAAAAAAACACTCACCAGAAAAAAAACACTCATCAGCTACTCACCAATCAGCTCTTGTACTGACATCACTTTCGGTGTTTTTTCACCTCTCTCTCTCTCCTCTCTCTCCACCTTTTATTATCGATCCCGCACTCCACTCTCTCTCTCCTCTCTCTCCACCTTTTATTATCGATCCCGCACTCCACTCTCTCTCTCCTCTCTCTCCACCTTTTATTATCGATCCCGCACTCCGCTCTCTCTCTCCTCTCTCTCCACCTTTTATTATCGATCCCGCGCTCCACTCTCTCTCTCCTCTCTCTCCACCTTTTATTATCGATCCCACACTCCACTCTCTCTCTCCTCTCTCTCCACCTTTTATTATCGATCCCACACTCCGCTCTCTCTCTCCTCTCTCTCCACCTTTTATTATCGATCCCGTGCTCCGCTCTCTCTCTCCTCTCTCTCCACCTTTTATTATCGATCCCGCGCTCCGCTCTCTCTCTCCTCTCTCTCCACCTTTTATTATTGATCCCGCGCTCCACTCTCTCTCTCCTCTCTCTCCACCTTTTATTATCGATCCCACACTCCGCTCTCTCTCTCCTCTCTCTCCACCTTTTATTATCGATCCCGCGCTCCGCTCTCTCTCTCCTCTCTCTCCACCTTTTATTATTGATCCCGCGCTCCACTCTCTCTCTCCTCTCTCTCCACCTTTTATTATCGATCCCACACTCCACTCTCTCTCTCCTCTCTCTCCACCTTTTATTATTGATCCCACACTCCACTCTCTCTCTCCTCTCTCTCCACCTTTTATTATCGATCCCACACTCCACTCTCTCTCTCCTCTCTCTCCACCTTTTATTATCGATCCCACACTCCACTCTCTCTCTCCTCTCTCTCCACCTTTTATTATCGATCCCACACTCCACTCTCTCTCTCCTCTCTCTCCACCTTTTATTATTGATCCCGTGCTCCGCTCTCTCTCTCCTCTCTCTCCACCTTTTATTATTGATCCCGCGCTCCACTCTCTCTCTCCTCTCTCTCCACCTTTTATTATTGATCCCGCGCTCCGCTCTCTCTCTCCTCTCTCTCCACCTTTTATTATCGATCCCACGCTCCGCTCTCTCTCTCCTCTCTCTCCACCTTTTATTATCGATCCCACACTCCACTCTCTCTCTCCTCTCTCTCCACCTTTTATTATCGATCCCGCGCTGCGCTCTCTCTCTCCTCTCTCTCCACCTTTTATTATCGATCCCACACTCCACTCTCTCTCTCCTCTCTCTCCACCTTTTATTATCGATCCCGCGCTCCACTCTCTCTCTCTCCTCTCTCTCCACCTTTTATTATCGATCCCACACTCCACTCTCTCTCTCCTCTCTCTCCACCTTTTATTATCGATCCCACACTCCACTCTCTCTCTCCTCTCTCTCCACCTTTTATTATCGATCCCACACTCCACTCTCTCTCTCCTCTCTCCACCTTTTATTATCGATCCCGCACTCCGCTCTCTCTCTCCTCTCTCTCCACCTTTTATTATCGATCCCGCACTCCACTCTCTCTCTCCTCTCTCTCCACCTTTTATTATCGATCCCGCACTCCACTCTCTCTCTCCTCTCTCTCCACCTTTTATTATCGATCCCACGCTCCACTCTCTCTCTCCTCTCTCTCCACCTTTTATTATCGATCCCACGCTCCACTCTCTCTCTCCTCTCTCTCCACCTTTTATTATCGATCCCACACTCCACTCTCTCTCTCCTCTCTCTCCACCTTTTATTATCGATCCCGCACTCCACTCTCTCTCTCCTCTCTCTCCACCTTTTATTATCGATCCCGTGCTCCACTCTCTCTCTCCTCTCTCTCCACCTTTTATTATCGATCCCGTGCTCCACTCTCTCTCTCCTCTCTCTCCACCTTTTATTATCGATCCCGCACTCCACTCTCTCTCTCCTCTCTCTCCACCTTTTATTATCGATCCCGCACTCCACTCTCTCTCTCCTCTCTCTCCACCTTTTATTATCGATCCCACACTCCACTCTCTCTCTCCTCTCTCTCCACCTTTTATTATCGATCCCGCACTCCACTCTCTCTCTCCTCTCTCTCCACCTTTTATTATCGATCCCACACTCCACTCTCTCTCTCCTCTCTCTCCACCTTTTATTATCGATCCCGCACTCCACTCTCTCTCTCCTCTCTCCACCTTTTATTATCGATCCCACACTCCACTCTCTCTCTCCTCTCTCTCCACCTTTTATTGTCGATCCCGCGCTCCACTCTCTCTCTCCTCTCTCTCCACCTTTTATTATCGATCCCGCGCTCCACTCTCTCTCTCCTCTCTCTCCACCTTTTATTATCGATCCCGCACTCCACTCTCTCTCTCCTCTCTCCACCTTTTATTATCGATCCCACACTCCACTCTCTCTCTCCTCTCTCTCCACCTTTTATTATCGATCCCACACTCCACTCTCTCTCTCCTCTCTCTCCACCTTTTATTATCGATCCCGCGCTCCACTCTCTCTCTCTCCTCTCTCTCCACCTTTTATTATCGATCCCACACTCCACTCTCTCTCTCCTCTCTCTCCACCTTTTATTGTCGATCCCGTGCTCCACTCTCTCTCTCCACCTTTTATTATCGATCCCACACTCCACTCTCTCTCTCCTCTCTCTCCACCTTTTATTATCGATCCCACACTCCACTCTCTCTCTCCTCTCTCTCCACCTTTTATTGTCGATCCCGCGCTCCGCTCTCTCTCTCCTCTCTCTCCACCTTTTATTATCGATCCCGCGCTCCACTCTCTCTCTCCTCTCTCTCCACCTTTTATTGTCGATCCCACACTCCACTCTCTCTCTCCTCTCTCTCCACCTTTTATTGTCGATCCCGCGCTCCGCTCTCTCTCTCCTCTCTCTCCACCTTTTATTATCGATCCCGCGCTCCACTCTCTCTCTCCTCTCTCCACCTTTTATCACCGATCCCACACTCCACTCTCTCTCTCCTCTCTCTCCACCTTTTATTATCGATCCCGCGCTCCACTCTCTCTCTCCTCTCTCTCCACCTTTTATTGTCGATCCCACACTCCACTCTCTCTCTCCTCTCTCTCCACCTTTTATTGTCGATCCCGCGCTCCGCTCTCTCTCTCCTCTCTCTCCACCTTTTATTATCGATCCCGCACTCCACTCTCTCTCTCCTCTCTCTCCACCTTTTATTATCGATCCCGCGCTCCACTCTCTCTCTCCTCTCTCTCCACCTTTTATTATCGATCCCACACTCCACTCTCTCTCTCCTCTCTCCACCTTTTATTATCGATCCCGCACTCCACTCTCTCTCTCCTCTCTCCACCTTTTATTATCGATCCCGCGCTCCACTCTCTCTCTCCTCTCTCCACCTTTTATTATCGATCCCACACTCCACTCTCTCTCTCCTCTCTCCACCTTTTATTATCGATCCCGCGCTCCACTCTCTCTCTCCTCTCTCTCCACCTTTTATTATCGATCCCACACTCCACTCTCTCTCTCCTCTCTCTCCACCTTTTATTATCGATCCCGCACTCCACTCTCTCTCTCCTCTCTCTCCACCTTTTATTATCGATCCCGCGCTCCACTCTCTCTCTCCTCTCTCTCCACCTTTTATTATCGATCCCACACTCCACTCTCTCTCTCCTCTCTCTCCACCTTTTATTATTGATCCCGCACTCCACTCTCTCTCTCTCCTCTCTCTCCACCTTTTATTATCGATCCCGCGCTCCACTCTCTCTCTCTCCTCTCTCCACCTTTTATTATCGATCCCACACTCCACTCTCTCTCTCCTCTCTCTCCACCTTTTATTATCGATCCCACACTCCACTCTCTCTCTCTCTCTCCTCCTTTTATTATCGATCCCGCACTCCACTCTCTCTCTCCTCTCTCTCCACCTTTTATTATCGATCCCACACTCCGCTCTCTCTCTCCTCTCTCCACCTTTTATTATCGATCCCGCGCTCCACTCTCTCTCTCCTCTCTCTCCACCTTTTATTATCGATCCCGCACTCCACTCTCTCTCTCCTCTCTCTCCACCTTTTATTATCGATCCCGCGCTCCACTCTCTCTCTCCTCTCTCTCCACCTTTTATTATCGATCCCACACTCCACTCTCTCTCTCCTCTCTCTCCACCTTTTATTGTCGATCCCGCGCTCCACTCTCTCTCTCCTCTCTCTCCACCTTTTATTATCGATCCCGCACTCCACTCTCTCTCTCCTCTCTCCACCTTTTATTATCGATCCCACACTCCACTCTCTCTCTCCTCTCTCTCCACCTTTTATTATCGATCCCGCACTCCACTCTCTCTCTCCTCTCTCTCCACCTTTTATTATCGATCCCGCGCTCCACTCTCTCTCTCCTCTCTCTCCACCTTTTATTATCGATCCCGTGCTCCACTCTCTCTCTCCTCTCTCTCCACCTTTTATTATCGATCCCACACTCCGCTCTCTCTCTCCTCTCTCTCCACCTTTTATTATCGATCCCGCGCTCCACTCTCTCTCTCCTCTCTCTCCACCTTTTATTATCGATCCCGCGCTCCACTCTCTCTCTCCTCTCTCTCCACCTTTTATTATCGATCCCACACTCCACTCTCTCTCTCCTCTCTCTCCACCTTTTATTATCGATCCCGTGCTCCACTCTCTCTCTCCTCTCTCCACCTTTTATTGTCGATCCCGCACTCCACTCTCAGTCTCCTCTCTCTCCACCTTTTATTATCGATCCCGCACTCCACTCTCTCTCTCCTCTCTCTCCACCTTTTATTATCGATCCCACACTCCACTCTCTCTCTCCTCTCTCTCCACCTTTTATTATCGATCCCGCGCTCCGCTCTCTCTCTCCTCTCTCTCCACCTTTTATTGTCGATCCCGCACTCCACTCTCTCTCTCCTCTCTCTCCACCTTTTATTATCGATCCCGCACTCCACTCTCTCTCTCCTCTCTCTCCACCTTTTATTATCGATCCCGCGCTCCACTCTCTCTCTCCTCTCTCTCCACCTTTTATTATCGATCCCACACTCCACTCTCTCTCTCCTCTCTCTCCACCTTTTATTATCGATCCCACACTCCACTCTCTCTCTCCTCTCTCTCCACCTTTTATTATCGATCCCACACTCCACTCTCTCTCTCTCCTCTCTCTCCACCTTTTATTATCGATCCCACACTCCACTCTCAGTCTCCTCTCTCTCCACCTTTTATTATCGATCCCGCACTCCACTCTCTCTCTCCTCTCTCTCCACCTTTTATTATCGATCCCGCACTCCACTCTCTCTCTCCTCTCTCTCCACCTTTTATTATCGATCCCACACTCCACTCTCTCTCTCCTCTCTCTCCACCTTTTATTATCGATCCCACACTCCACTCTCTCTCTCCTCTCTCTCCACCTTTTATTATCGATCCCGCACTCCACTCTCTCTCTCTCCTCTCTCTCCACCTTTTATTATCGATCCCGCACTCCACTCTCTCTCTCTCCTCTCTCTCCACCTTTTATTATCGATCCCACACTCCACTCTCTCTCTCCTCTCTCCACCTTTTATTATCGATCCCACACTCCACTCTCTCTCTCCTCTCTCTCCACCTTTTATTATCGATCCCACACTCCACTCTCTCTCTCCTCTCTCTCCACCTTTTATTATCGATCCCACACTCCACTCTCTCTCTCCTCTCTCTCCACCTTTTATTATCGATCCCGCGCTCCACTCTCTCTCTCCTCTCTCCACCTTTTATTATCGATCCCGCGCTCCGCTCTCTCTCTCCTCTCTCTCCACCTTTTATTATCGATCCCACACTCCACTCTCTCTCTCCTCTCTCCACCTTTTATTATCGATCCCGCACTCCACTCTCTCTCTCCTCTCTCCACCTTTTATTATCGATCCCACACTCCACTCTCTCTCTCTCCTCTCTCTCCACCTTTTATTATCGATCCCGCGCTCCACTCTCTCTCTCCTCTCTCTCCACCTTTTATTATCGATCCCGCGCTCCACTCTCTCTCTCCTCTCTCTCCACCTTTTATTATCGATCCCGCACTCCACTCTTTCTCTCCTCTCTCTCCACCTTTTATTATCGATCCCGCACTCCACTCTCTCTCTCTCCTCTCTCCACCTTTTATTATCGATCCCACACTCCACTCTCTCTCTCCCCGCTCTCCACCTTTTATTATCGATCCCACACTCCACTCTCTCTCTCCTCTCTCTCCACCTTTTATTATCGATCCCGCACTCCACTCTCTCTCTCCTCTCTCCACCTTTTATTATCGATCCCGCACTCCACTCTCTCTCTCCTCTCTCCACCTTTTATTATCGATCCCGCACTCCACTCTCTCTCTCCTCTCTCCACCTTTTATTATCGATCCCACACTCCACTCTCTCTCTCCTCTCTCTCCACCTTTTATTATCGATCCCGCGCTCCACTCTCTCTCTCTCCTCTCTCCACCTTTTATTATCGATCCCGCACTCCACTCTCTCTCTCCTCTCTCTCCACCTTTTATTATCGATCCCGCACTCCACTCTCTCTCTCCTCTCTCCACCTTTTATTATCGATCCCACACTCCACTCTCTCTCTCCTCTCTCTCCACCTTTTATTATCGATCCCGCGCTCCGCTCTCTCTCTCCTCTCTCTCCACCTTTTATTATCGATCCCGCACTCCACTCTCTCTCTCCTCTCTCCACCTTTTATTATCGATCCCACACTCCACTCTCTCTCTCCTCTCTCTCCACCTTTTATTATCGATCCCGCGCTCCACTCTCTCTCTCCTCTCTCCACCTTTTATTATCGATCCCACACTCCACTCTCTCTCTCCCCGCTCTCCACCTTTTATTATCGATCCCACACTCCACTCTCTCTCCTCTCTCTCCACCTTTTATTATCGATCCCACACTCCACTCTCTCTCTCCTCTCTCTCCACCTTTTATTATCGATCCCGCACTCCACTCTCTCTCTCCTCTCTCTCCACCTTTTATTATCGATCCCGCACTCCACTCTCTCTCTCCTCTCTCTCCACCTTTTATTATCGATCCCACACTCCACTCTCTCTCTCCTCTCTCTCCACCTTTTATTATCGATCCCGCGCTCCACTCTCTCTCTCCTCTCTCTCCACCTTTTATTATCGATCCCGCACTCCGCTCTCTCTCTCCTCTCTCTCCACCTTTTATTATCGATCCCGCGCTCCACTCTCTCTCTCCTCTCTCTCCACCTTTTATTATCGATCCCGCGCTCCACTCTCTCTCTCCTCTCTCTCCACCTTTTATTATCGATCCCGCACTCCGCTCTCTCTCTCCTCTCTCTCCACCTTTTATTATCGATCCCGCGCTCCACTCTCTCTCTCCTCTCTCTCCACCTTTTATTATCGATCCCGCGCTCCACTCTCTCTCTCTCCTCTCTCTCCACCTTTTATTATCGATCCCACACTCCACTCTCTCTCTCCTCTCTCTCCACCTTTTATTATCGATCCCGCACTCCACTCTCTCTCTCCTCTCTCTCCACCTTTTATTATCGATCCCGCACTCCGCTCTCTCTCTCCTCTCTCTCCACCTTTTATTATCGATCCCGCACTCCACTCTCTCTCTCTCTCTCTCCTCCTTTTATCGCCGATCCCACACTCCACTCTCTCTCTCCTCTCTCTCCACCTTTTATTATCGATCCCGCACTCCACTCTCTCTCTCCTCTCTCTCCACCTTTTATTATCGATCCCGCACTCCACTCTCTCTCTCCTCTCTCTCCACCTTTTATTATCGATCCCACACTACCACTCTCTCTCTCCTCTCTCTCCACCTTTTATTATCGATCCAACGCTCCACTCTCTCTCTCTCCTCTCTCCACCTTTTATTATCGATCCCACACTCCACTCTCTCTCTCCTCTCTCTCCACCTTTTATTATCGATCCCACACTCCACTCTCTCTCTCCTCTCTCTCCACCTTTTATTATCGATCCCGCACTCACTCTCTCTCTCCTCTCTCTCCACCTTTTATTATCGATCCCGCACTCCACTCTCTCTCTCCTCTCTCTCCACCTTTTATTATCGATCCCGCACTCCACTCTCTCTCTCTCCTCTCTCACCTTTTATTATCGATCCCGCGCTCCACTCCTCTCTCTCCTCTCTCTCCACCTTTTATTATCGATCCCGCACTCCACTCTCTCTCTCCTCTCTCTCCACCTTTTATTATCGATCCCACACTCCACTCTCTCTCTCCTCTCTCTCCACCTTTTATTATCGATCCCACACTCCGCTCTCTCTTCCACCTTTTATTATCGATCCCGCACTCCACTCTCTCTCTCCTCTCTCTCCACCTTTTATTATCGATCCCGCACTCCACTCTCTCTCTCCTCTCTCTCCACCTTTTATTATCGATCCCGCGCTCCACTCTCTCTCTCCTCTCTCTCCACCTTTTATTATCGATCCCGCGCTCCACTCTCTCTCTCCTCTCTCTCCACCTTTTATTATCGATCCCACACTCCGCTCTCTCTCTCCTCTCTCTCCACCTTTTATTGTCGATCCTGCGCTCCACTCTCTCTCTCCTCTCTCTCCACCTTTTATTATCGATCCCGCACTCCGCTCTCTCTCTCCTCTCTCTCCACCTTTTATTATCGATCCCGCACTCCGCTCTCTCTCTCCTCTCTCTCCACCTTTTATTATCGATCCCACACTCCACTCTCTCTCTCCTCTCTCTCCACCTTTTATTATCGATCCCGCACTCCACTCTCTCTCTCTCCTCTCTCCACCTTTTATTATCGATCCCACACTCCACTCTCTCTCTCCTCTCTCTCCACCTTTTATTATCGATCCCGCACTCCACTCTCTCTCTCCTCTCTCCACCTTTTATTATCGATCCTGCGCTCCGCTCTCTCTCTCCTCTCTCCACCTTTTATTATCGATCCCGCACTCCACTCTCTCTCTCCTCTCTCTCCACCTTTTATTATCGATCCCGCACTCCACTCTCTCTCTCCTCTCTCTCCACCTTTTATTATCGATCCCGCGCTCCACTCTCAGTCTCCTCTCTCTCCACCTTTTATTATCGATCCCGCGCTCCACTCTCTCTCTCCTCTCTCTCCACCTTTTATTATCGATCCCGCACTCCACTCTCTCTCTCCTCTCTCTCCACCTTTTATTATCGATCCCACACTCCGCTCTCTCTCTCCTCTCTCTCCACCTTTTATTATCGATCCCGCACTCCACTCTCTCTCTCCTCTCTCTCCACCTTTTATTATCGATCCCGCGCTCCACTCTCTCTCTCCTCTCTCCACCTTTTATTATCGATCCCACACTCCACTCTCTCTCTCTCCTCTCTCTCCACCTTTTATTATCGATCCCACACTCCACTCTCTCTCTCTCCTCTCTCTCCACCTTTTATTATCGATCCC
This sequence comes from Heptranchias perlo, assembly GCF_035084215.1. NCBI lineage: Eukaryota > Metazoa > Chordata > Chondrichthyes > Hexanchiformes > Hexanchidae > Heptranchias > Heptranchias perlo. Next base: position 132,834,913 of record NC_090328.1, on the reverse strand, counting down.
ACACTCCACTCTCTCTCTCCTCTCTCTCCACCTTTTATTATCGATCCCGCACTCCACTCTCTCTCTCCTCTCTCTCCACCTTTTATTATCGATCCCACACTCCACTCTCTCTCTCTCCTCTCTCTCCACCTTTTATTATCGATCCCACACTCCACTCTCTCTCTCCTCTCTCTCCACCTTTTATTATCGATCCCACACTCCACTCTCTCTCTCTCCTCTCTCTCCACCTTTTATTATCGATCCCGCACTCCACTCTCTCTCTCCTCTCTCTCCACCTTTTATTATCGATCCCACACTCCGCTCTCTCTCTCCTCTCTCTCCACCTTTTATTATCGATCCCGCGCTCCACTCTCTCTCTCCTCTCTCTCCACCTTTTATTATCGATCCCACACTCCGCTCTCTCTCTCCTCTCTCTCCACCTTTTATTATCGATCCCGCACTCCACTCTCTCTCTCCTCTCTCTCCACCTTTTATTATCGATCCCACACTCCACTCTCTCTCTCCTCTCTCTCCACCTTTTATTATCGATCCCACACTCCACTCTCTCTCTCCTCTCTCTCCACCTTTTATTATCGATCCCACACTCCACTCTCTCTCTCTCCTCTCTCCACCTTTTATTATCGATCCCACACTCCACTCTCTCTCTCCTCTCTCTCCACCTTTTATTATCGATCCCACACTCCGCTCTCTCTCTCCTCTCTCTCCACCTTTTATTATCGATCCCGCACTCCACTCTCTCTCTCCTCTCTCTCCACCTTTTATTATCGATCCCACACTCCGCTCTCTCTCTCCTCTCTCTCCACCTTTTATTATCGATCCCGCACTCCACTCTCTCTCTCCTCTCTCTCCACCTTTTATTATCGATCCCGCACTCCGCTCTCTCTCTCCTCTCTCTCCACCTTTTATTATCGATCCCGCGCTCCACTCTCTCTCTCCTCTCTCTCCACCTTTTATTATCGATCCCGCGCTCCACTCTCTCTCTCCTCTCTCTCCACCTTTTATTATCGATCCCACACTCCACTCTCTCTCTCCTCTCTCTCCACCTTTTATTATCGATCCCGCACTCCACTCTCTCTCTCCTCTCTCTCCACCTTTTATTATCGATCCCGCACTCCACTCTCTCTCTCCTCTCTCTCCACCTTTTATTATCGATCCCACACTCCACTCTCTCTCTCCTCTCTCTCCACCTTTTATTATCGATCCCACACTCCACTCTCTCTCTCCTCTCTCTCCACCTTTTATTATCGATCCCGCGCTCCACTCTCTCTCTCCTCTCTCTCCACCTTTTATTATCGATCCCGCGCTCCACTCTCTCTCTCCTCTCTCCACCTTTTATTATCGATCCCGCGCTCCACTCTCTCTCTCCTCTCTCTCCACCTTTTATTATCGATCCCGCACTCCACTCTCTCTCTCCTCTCTCCACCTTTTATTATCGATCCCGCGCTCCACTCTCTCTCTCCTCTCTCTCCACCTTTTATTATCGATCCCGCGCTCCACTCTCTCTCTCCTCTCTCTCCACCTTTTATTATCGATCCCGCGCTCCGCTCTCTCACTCCTCTCTCTCCACCTTTTATTATCGATCCCGCGCTCCACTCTCTCTCTCCTCTCTCTCCACCTTTTATTATCGATCCCGCGCTCCGCTCTCTCTCTCCTCTCTCTCCACCTTTTATTATCGATCCCACACTCCACTCTCTCTCTCCTCTCTCTCCACCTTTTATTATCGATCCCGCGCTCCACTCTCTCTCTCCTCTCTCTCCACCTTTTATTATCGATCCCACACTCCACTCTCTCTCTCCTCTCTCTCCACCTTTTATTATCGATCCCGCGCTCCACTCTCTCTCTCCTCTCTCTCCACCTTTTATTATCGATCCCACACTCCACTCTCTCTCTCCTCTCTCTCCACCTTTTATTATCGATCCCACACTCCACTCTCTCTCTCCTCTCTCTCCACCTTTTATTATCGATCCCGCGCTCCGCTCTCTCTCTCCTCTCTCTCGACCTTTTATTATCGATCCCGCGCTCCACTCTCTCTCTCTCCTCTCTCCACCTTTTATTATCGATCCCACACTCCACTCTCTCTCTCCTCTCTCTCCACCTTTTATTATCGATCCCACACTCCTCTCTCTCTCTCCTCTCTCTCCACCTTTTATTATCGATCCCGCGCTCCACTCTCTCTCTCCTCTCTCTCCACCTTTTATTGTCGATCCCACACTCCACTCTCTCTCTCTCCTCTCTCCACCTTTTATTATCGATCCCACACTCCACTCTCTCTCTCCTCTCTCTCCACCTTTTATTGTCGATCCCGCGCTCCACTCTCTCTCTCCTCTCTCTCCACCTTTTATTGTCGATCCCACACTCCACTCTCTCTCTCTCCTCTCTCCACCTTTTATTATCGATCCCACACTCCACTCTCTCTCTCCTCTCTCTCCACCTTTTATTATCGATCCCGCGCTCCACTCTCTCTCTCCTCTCTCTCCACCTTTTATTGTCGATCCCGCGCTCCACTCTCTCTCTCCTCTCTCTCCACCTTTTATTATCGATCCCGCGCTCCGCTCTCTCTCTCCTCTCTCTCCACCTTTTATTATCGATCCCGCGCTCCACTCTCTCTCTCCTCTCTCTCCACCTTTTATTATCGATCCCGCACTCCACTCTCTCTCTCCTCTCTCTCCACCTTTTATTATCGATCCCGCGCTCCACTCTCTCTCTCCTCTCTCTCCACCTTTTATTATCGATCCCACACTCCACTCTCTCTCTCCTCTCTCTCCACCTTTTATTATCGATCCCGCACTCCACTCTCTCTCTCCTCTCTCTCCACCTTTTATTGTCGATCCCGCGCTCCGCTCTCTCTCTCCTCTCTCTCCACCTTTTATTATCGATCCCACACTCCACTCTCTCTCTCCTCTCTCTCCACCTTTTATTATCGATCCCGCACTCCACTCTCTCTCTCCTCTCTCTCCACCTTTTATTGTCGATCCCGCGCTCCGCTCTCTCTCTCCTCTCTCTCCACCTTTTATTGTCGATCCCGCGCTCCACTCTCTCTCTCCTCTCTCCACCTTTTATTATCGATCCCGCGCTCCACTCTCTCTCTCCTCTCTCTCCACCTTTTATTATCGATCCCACACTCCACTCTCTCTCTCCTCTCTCTCCACCTTTTATTATCGATCCCACACTCCACTCTCTCTCTCCTCTCTCTCCACCTTTTATTATCGATCCCACACTCCACTCTCTCTCTCCTCTCTCTCCACCTTTTATTGTCGATCCCGCACTCCACTCTCTCTCTCCTCTCTCTCCACCTTTTATTATCGATCCCGCGCTCCACTCTCTCTCTCCTCTCTCTCCACCTTTTATTATCGATCCCGCACTCCACTCTCTCTCTCCTCTCTCTCCACCTTTTATTATCGATCCCACACTCCACTCTCTCTCTCCTCTCTCTCCACCTTTTATTATCGATCCCGCGCTCCACTCTCTCTCTCCTCTCTCTCCACCTTTTATTATCGATCCCGCACTCCACTCTCTCTCTCCTCTCTCTCCACCTTTTATTATCGATCCCGCACTCCACTCTCTCTCTCCTCTCTTTCCACCTTTTATTATCGATCCCGCGCTCCACTCTCTCTCTCCTCTCTCTCCACCTTTTATTATCGATCCCACACTCCACTCTCTCTCTCCTCTCTTTCCACCTTTTATTATCGATCCCACACTCCTCTCTCTCTCTCCTCTCTCTCCACCTTTTATTATCGATCCCGCACTCCGCTCTCTCTCTCCTCTCTCCACCTTTTATTATCGATCCCGCGCTCCACTCTCTCTCTCCTCTCTCTCCACCTTTTATTATCGATCCCACACTCCACTCTCTCTCTCCTCTCTTTCCACCTTTTATTATCGATCCCACACTCCTCTCTCTCTCTCCTCTCTCTCCACCTTTTATTATCGATCCCGCACTCCGCTCTCTCTCTCCTCTCTCCACCTTTTATTATCGATCCCGCGCTCCACTCTCTCTCTCCTCTCTCTCCACCTTTTATTATCGATCCCGCACTCCACTCTCTCTCTCCTCTCTCCACCTTTTATTATCGATCCCGCACTCCACTCTCAGTCTCCTCTCTCTCCACCTTTTATTATCGATCCCGCGCTCCACTCTCTCTCTCCTCTCTCTCCACCTTTTATTGTCGATCCCGCGCTCCGCTCTCGGTCTCCGCTCTCTCCTCCTTTTATCGCTGATCCCGCACTCCACTCTCGGTCTCCTCTCTTTCCACCTTTTATTGTTGATCCCACACTCCACTCTCTCTCTCCTCTCTCTCCGCCTTTTATTATCGATCCCGCGCTCCACTCTCTCTCTCCTCTCTCTCCACCTTTTATTATCGATCCCGCACTCCACTCTCTCTCTCCTCTCTCTCCACCTTTTATTATCGATCCCGCACTCCACTCTCTCTCTCCTCTCTCTCCACCTTTTATTATCGATCCCGCACTCCGCTCTCGGTCTCCGCTCTCTCCTCCTTTTATCGCTGATCCCACGCTCCGCCCTCGGTCTCCTCTCCGCCTTTCATTGTCGCTCCCGCGCTCCTCTCTCGGTCTCCGCTCTCTCTCCTCCTTTTATCGGCGATCCCGCGCTCCGCTCTCCGTCTCCTCTCTCGCTCCTCCAAGATTGCTAGAATCTATTCTTAAGGATGTAGTAACAGGGCACTTCGAAAATAATGATATGATTCGGCAGAGTCAACACAGTTTTATGAAGGGGAAATCGTATTTGACAAATCTATTCGAGTTTTTTGAGAGTCTAACTATTTGGGTAGATAAAGGGGAACCAGTGGATGTCGTATATTTGGATTTTCAAAAGGCATTTGATAAGGTGTCACATAAGAGGTTGTTACACAAGATTAGGGCTCACGGGATTGGGTTGGATTGAGGATTGGTTAATGGACAGAAAACAGAGAGTAGGAATAAACGGGTCATTTTCGGGTTGGCAGGTTGTAACTCGTGGGGTTCTGAAGGGATCATTGCTTGGGCCTCAGCTATTTACAATCTATATTAATGACTCAGGTTAAGAGACTGAGTGTAATGTATCCAAGTTTGCTGATGATACAAAGCTAGGTGGGAAAGTAAGCTGTGAGGAGGACGCAAAGGGATATTGACAGGTTAAGTTAGTGGGCAAGAAGATGACAGATGGAGTGTAATGTGGGGAAATGTGAGGTTATTCACTTTGGTAGGAATAATAGAAAAACGGAATATTTTTTAAATGGTGAGAAACTATTAAACATTGGTGTTCAGAGGGATTTGGGTGTCCTTGTACACAAAATACAGAAAGTTAACATGCAGGTACAGCAAGCAGTTGAGAAAGTAATTGGTATGTTGGCCTTTATTGCAAGGGGGTTGGAGTACGAGAGTAAGGAAGTCTTGATGCAAGTGGTGAGTCCTCACCTGGAATACTGTGTGCAGTTTTGGTCTCCTTACCTAAGGAAGGATATACTTGCCTTAGAGGCGGTGCAACGAAGGTTCATTAAATTGATTCCTGGGATGCGAGGGTTGTCCTATGAGGAAAGATTGAGTCGAATGGCTCTACACTGACTGGAGTTTAGAAGATTGAGAGGAGATCTCATTGAAACATATAAGATACTAAGAGGGCTGGACAGGGTAGTTGCTGACAGGATTTTCCCCCTGGCTGGAGAGTCTAGAACTAGAGGACATAGTCTCAAGATAAGGGGTCGGACATTTAGGACTGAGATGAAGAGGAATTTCTTCAATCAGAGGGTCGAGAATATTTGGAATTCTCTACCCGAGAGGGCTGTGGATGCTATGTACGCAACTGGGTTGAGTATATTCAAGACTGAGAGCGATAGATTTTTGGACTCTAAGGGAATCAAGGGATATGGGGATCCGGTGGGAAAGTGGAGTTGAGGTCGAAGATCAGCCATGATCTTAATGAATGGCAGAGCAGGCTCACGGGGCCGTATGGCCTACTCCTTCTCCTATTTTTTATGTTCTTATGTTCTTATTTATAAATCAACAAAGGATGTGTTTTGAAGAAACTCCAGAATTAAATCTCCACAGGGAATCGGGACCAGGTGGAATTCACCAATCCTTAAGGAGATTAAATAATGAAAAGCTGAGGCTCCAATTAAAATATTTAGGCATTCCAGAAAAACTGGAACACAGAAATGAAGGATTGAGAAATGTTGTTCCAATATTCTAAAAAAAAGATGTTCTGCATACTCATTTGAAGACCACAGGGGAGTCTCAGGAAAAGTAAGCATAGATTTGGAAACAATTGATCAGGTCATAACCTACTGAGATTGATTGAAAGCCTTACATGTAATAGTTTTAAACAAGATTAACCCTCATTGGAATTAGCTAGTTGAAATTGAAAATTGGCCCATCGATAGAAAGGATAAGGCAATCAGAAAATAATGTTATAAAAGTTGCTGATTGGACCATGCTGCTTGTCCATGTCACTTGTGTTAGGGATCTGTTCTGGATCAATTTAACTGCTAAGGAATGGCAGTTGGCTTTTCATCCAGCTAAGTGTAAGGTTATGCTCATGGAACAGGAAACATTGATACACGATGAAGGAGTGTCCAGTAGAAAAAGACAGAAAGGGATTTGGATGTTGTTCTTGACCATTCTTTGAAAGTTCCCTGCCAATGACAAGCTGTTGTCAATGAGCTAAATTGAGTAGTTGGATACCTTTTCATGGTATTTGATTATAAACCAAAACAGGTTACTCAGGCCTTGTGTAGGTCATAGGACAAGCCTGAGTTTGCAATAGTGTGTGCAGTTTTGAGATACCAACATTCTAAAGGCATTGATACGTTGTGGAAGGTCCAAAGACGAACAGTAAAGATGATTCTTAGACTTTTAAGTTCTGAAAAAAGACTCCTGTGGTAAAGTTGTTTCCACTGGAGAAAGGAAAATTGAGAGGTTGCAGATTCAAGTTTCTAAATTGTTGAGATGAATAAATGATGTAGGTAAGCAGGTTATTTAATTTTAGCTGTGAGCATAAAACCAGAGGACACAACTATAAAACTAACAAAATTTGAGCAGAGCAAAACAAAACTGAAGATTAAAGTGCGAGCTCCTCCCTCCTCCAGATAGCAGTAGATATGTTCAATAGACCTCTAGCAAAAGCAGGCAAATGAACACATTTATTAAAACATCTGCATAAACTTCTGACAAGGAATGGAATTCAGGGCCGTTAAAAAAAAAAGTACAGGAAAAAATAATCAAATCCATTGTGGAATATAGTGGTTCTTGAGCTACTGGGACCATGAAAATATCATGCCAAGGAAGGTGAACAGTGAAGAATGAGTAATGAGAGCTGTGCAAGTAGCTACTTTGTAGATTTACTTTTAGGGGATCTGCAGTGCAAATTGTTCCAGAATTTTTCCTCAAGGAGGCCACTGATGGAACAAATTATGCGTGGCTTTTGGAATGAACAGGCTTGATGGGCCGAACAGTCTTTGCTTGTTCTATGCTTTCTTGTGTTCTTATTCTCTTAAGGCAAGTGCAGACAAATTCCATTTAATAGGATATGTTAATAGGATACATTTCCAGGATTTGTGTTTGTGCACAGTACAAGTGAAGCTACCAATAAATAATAAGTGAATATTAATCAACACTACAAAATCACTGAGTATTGTTCTACTTGTCCTTCAGCAAGTTTTATTTCAACTCATTTCTTAAATTTCCTCAGTGTCCTATTTCACAGAGTGTTTTCTGAAACAAAAGAAAAAGTGTTGATTCTCTTTTTTTAATAATATTTAGCCTTTTCAGAACGTGTGTTTTCAATAGCCATTGTGAAAATAAAGCAGTCTGTTGCCCAAATATTTCTTCACGCTGTCATGTTCTTTCTATTATAGACCTGTCACCTAGTTTTCAGACTGGAGTGTTTCATTTCAGTTTGTTTCCTCAGACAAGCAGTTGGAGCACTTATTTTGAAAACATTTATGTTAGCTGAGTTTACAGCTTACTAGTCAGAAATTCTTGCTCCTGTGACATTTAGATGGCTCGAAGTTCATAACCTCCATATATCGTCTCATTGCTCATGCCACTGTTCATGCAGATGCTGATATGGAAGATGGCAGACAGTGGTGTAAATGTGTGATGATAGAACCATAGAACCATAGAAAAGATACAGCACAGAAGGTGGCCATTCGGCCCATCATGTCCGCGCCGGCTCGAAGAACAACCAGGTGCCCATTCTAATCCCACCTTCCACCTTATTTATGTTTACTAACTTCAGACAGGAGTGAGATCAGCAACTGTATGGAGTCACACCCTGCCCCCTCCTCCCAAGCCCCTTTAAATACAAACAGTGTTACAATTACAGTACTAATTGGCAAATCATGCATTTCGATTTGCCATAATTTTTGGGTATGAATCCTGGAACAAGTTAACATTTGATTACAATTAACAAAGAATGAATTTCTCATGTTGCTTTGCAGCTATATTTGACACTTACACAGGTAGTAAAAACAGTGTCTATTATCAGTACAGTTTATTGCTGTCAAAAGACTAAAAGGCTTAAGCTTCCAGAAGTTATTGTGTTTTGATTTTAATGTACCTCTTAGTTTGTAAATTTGAATTTTTGAGGAACTGGTGTAAAATACGAACCACCATGTAGACTGTCTGAGAAGCCAATGGAGACGAGAATGGGAAAAAAATTGGTGAAAAGAGCTCCTTTTAAAAAAAAATAAAGAGGTTCTTGGCTCAAATTAGGAAAGAAAACAGTCAGAAAAATGGAACAATATTGGATTGGGCCACTGAGTTCCCTGAGGTTCCTAGGGCTGAGAACATTGGGAAATGTTAGATGTGACACTTTCAGCTGCCAATCAGACACACATTAAAGACACAGGAAACACATGATGGCATTCATACACCCCCTGCATGGAACCCTAACAGTCACGTGATCTTTCGAAAGGTGAAGTTGCAGACGAATCCCTGTCTTTGCTTTTCTACCAGTGTTAGTGCTGAAAATGGTGTGCTGTAGGCACCAGCCCCCAAAAAATGTGCATGGGCAAACCAAGCCCTCAGTAAAAGCTGACACAGACCCAAAAAAGCTGTCAACTCAAAGTGGTCTGACCACATGCCTATGACATGTGAAAACAAGTAATTGGACTGAAAGTGCAGTGTAACTTAACTTCCTTTACTTTTACTGGAGAAAACAAGTACTTACGCAATAACTGAAGGGATAACAGTGTTCAAAGCACATGATTTTTTAATTTCTAGGGGAGTCTGCAGGTGCAGCAGTCTCTCCCCATCATTGACGTTTTGATTTTTGACACATTATCTGGTGCATTTCCCAGCATTTTGGAGTCTACATTGGATCAGCTCAACCATTGATTCTCCCACACTCGCCCTCTCCAATCCTCCTGGGTACACATGCTATAAATAATTAATTCTTAATAATTAAATAACATTTGAACAAACAGACATTTAAAATATTAAAATCTGTGATAAAAATGTAATCACGTGAATATATTTTTGATGCTTTCTAAAGTAAAATGAACTTAAAAGTAAAAATAATTTAGCTGCAGTATGAGCAATTTAAATATATATAATCGGACCGATTGATCGCTCATATATTTCTGTTCCAATTTTCAAGTTTACCTAAAAGTAAAAACGAAGCAAATTCTGAAGTACATATTTTCTTAAATACAAATAATTATTGCTGCATTCTGATCTTTTGCAATGTTTTAGCCAGTCTAACTGAACTTTGGAAAAAATATCAAAGATTGTTATTTTCGTGAGTATTTCTTACCGAAAGAAGCAGATGGATGGAGTCTGTGGATGAGGGGACTTTCCTTCCTCTATGATTGGATGAGTATGGGGATGCTGGTAGCACCTCATGGTCCTTCTGCTGCACCTCAAACCTCTGGTTTCTGCACCACAAATTATCTGGGGGAATTTAACCATTACCCTGGCTTCTCTCTGTGGCTTCAGCCCACCGGTTCTTGTCTCCCGGTCTGTGCAGCTGAGACGTGTACCGAGTCCCACACAAACGACACACGTGCTGAAATCCCAGAGCTGCAATTTACATACTTATTCATTTGCAAGGCTGGATTAACAATGATGCTGTTGGTGACCACGGGCCCAAGAATAATTAATCCGACTCTTTATAATTTGTAACATCTCCTTTCATACCACAAGCTGATAAATTCATATCAGCCAAACAACAGTTCAGCTTCCAACCTGTAAACCTACCTTGCCGACAACCGCAGAGCAAATCCAAACTCAGTCCTCGCTTCGATTTGACTTGCTGGCCATGGAAGTCAGAGGAAGCAGCAAGCGAGCCAAACGTTTGGATCAGCAAACGTGAACAAATGGACTCCATGGTGGATTTTCTTGTTCCTGCGTCTGGGCATATAGAATCGCACAAGCACAGCACCTGGAGAAGGATTACATGCCTGTAAGGGAACCTGCCTAATTTTCATCTATGTACCGTGTCCAATTCACTAAGATCAGGGAAACATTCCCCCACTGTGCCCAAAATATTATTATTGATTTAAAACACAGATGATTGGGATGGATGCATAGGAACATAAGAACAGGAGTAAGCCATTCAGCCCCTCGTGCCTGCTCCGCCATTTGATAAGATCATGGCTGATCTGTGATCTAACTCCATATACCTGCCTTTGGCCCATATCCCTTAATACCTTTGGTTGCCAAAAAGCTATCTATGCATGATAAAGCTAATTCAAATTTCAACCATTTTAAGATCTATTCATTCAGTATATATTTAAGTTCTGGATAAAATCGATATGCAAACTCTTTGGAAGAAAAATGAAACCACATCAGATGCCCAATGCATAGAGCAGGATCTGAAACTCTAAGCTACAAATAAACAGATGGCAAAAATCAAACACATTTGCAGCAAATGTAATGCTCCCGTGCTTCTCTAAATTCTGCTTCTCTTCCTGAACGATGCAGGCATTGGGTCCAAATTCTGACTGTCCACACGAAACCTTGACAGTTGGCATGTATGTTTCCAGCATTCCTGCCATTGACCTGGTTTCCTCTGTTTGTGCTTCTAAGTCAGTTCTGGCCTCAGTTCAGTTGATCTTGGGTCTGCTGACATTGCTTCTACCTCCCGTTCCAGTGCATTGTTTAGCTCGAGTCGGACTCTGCGGGCTGGAATGACGCTTGAGTTCCGAATGCAGTCTCCAAAATTAAAGCTACATCTTCAGCGGTGGGATTACGCTGATTTCTTATCAAAACATTTGACTGCTGCAGCGTGTAGAGAAGAAAGTCCTGGCTTCACTAACTCCAACAAAGTAGGTGCAAGTAAAAATATTTCACCATTTTATATTTGTGGCTACTTTTTCTTTAAAATTAGCAAAGGCAGGAATTTCACTCCTTATGTTTGGCCCAACAAACTGCCACATAAGCAAAATAATTCTCCATTGTGCAGAGTAGATCTGTTATGTTCTGTGCCCTGGTAAACATAGCCTCCGCAACACAATAGATTGCCAAAGCTAAGCGTGAGATGGTGACATGCACCTCCCAGGTAGGATTGTAACTTGCAAGGACTGATTTGGTGGTTTGGAATCTTTCTACCTCCATTCATGTCTCACCAAGCTACTGTGTAAAATAAAGATCTGGGTTTTGTAATTCACTATTTCCTGCAAGTAATTGCTACAGTCTATGTCACACAGGCACAATCAAATTAAACATCACCAATAAATCCAGAAAATAAAACTGGCTGGCAACTCATAAGCATATCAACAGAGTGTAATTCTGTTACGTTTAATTTTAGAGTTCAGGGCTATTAACTTGTTCGTTGACAACAAGGTCGGTTTTAAAGCTGAGTTGCTTAATAGAGGTTGAATTGTTATTTAAAGAATGTATATAGGAATCTCTTTGGGGGAAGAATACCTGCCTGAATATTATATTAGGCAGCGATATTATGATGTCCAATTAACCATCTCTGACCTTTCAAAACAATACAAAACAAAAGCTGCTCTTGACTGGATACTCGCTGTGTAGGGAGGACGCATCACATAATTGGTTATCTGCACCAGGTGGGAGCAGTCTGTGATGTTCTACATTGAAGTATTGTTTAAAAAGAACAATGAATACAAATTTCGATTTAAAATTAAGGTTAAAAAAAGGTTAAAATGGGTAAACAATTTATTTGTATTTTATGGTCATTTTGAGGCCTGGTTGGATGAAATATGTTCTCTAATTTGTCATGTGCTTCTTTAACTGAACCTAAGAAGTTTTGGTTCAATTTTGTTCCCTTTTCTCCCTCCTTAACTTGCATACATGCACAGTCAGATAGCCACTGACTGCCCTCTCGTACCTCATACAAGTGACCATTCTTTACCTGAGACCAAGAGCATCAGCGGGTTATTCAATGATGGAGGGTATCACAGTGCAATCCAATCCAATCCTGTCCTCACCTGATCCTCAGAGATATGCCCTTCTCACAGTGATTCAGTGCTAAATGATAAGCAAAGATAAGCCTGCCTGTTTTTCCCCTCTCTAACCCAGGAGCTCTGAGGCCAATTCTTGTAATCTCACCCACTGCCCTGGCTAATATCAACTAACTGAGCACAGAATGAAGAATGAGGCTTGGACATTCTCATCTGCGTGACTTAGTTCCACATTATGTCGCACATGTCCCGCTAAACCATTCAGAAGCTTCTCTTATTGTTTACGTTTTGTTAAAGGAATCTTCTGCTCATCTTTTATTAAATTCCTGTTGCGGAAAAAAAAAATGAAAGTCGCTTTGGTGACCTTGTTGACCCCCGTGAAGTTGAGAAAGATTTCCCCACTGTTTAAAACCGGAGCACGTGAAGTTGCCATTCATGTCGTGATGATATTCCTGAGTCACTTGCATGTGACAATGAGGTAACACTGAGCCAACTTAGTATTATTCCTCTTTAAACAGCAACAAACCTCCTCCGACAGTTTTCTTCCCGACAGTTCACGTGGTTCTTCAGACTTCAAAAGAAAATATTTCTCCGAAAAGATTGCGACGCAAAAGTTCAACTGTCAAAATACGAGAAAGAAAAAATGGATTTGTGCACAAGTCAATTGAATCTTATTTTTGTGCATGCAGACAGAACTGAGCCTCTCAATTTTTGTTTTAAATCCATTCAGGAACAAAATATTAAGTTTTACCTGACACAATAAATGTACTTGGCTCTGGAATGTAGAGTCGGCCGTCAGTAGTAGCTTCAGTGCTCTGGACGTCAGCCTGTCGATGCCAGTGTTGAAAATTGGGATGTTGTGTTTTAAATTGACCTCCTCAGTGGCCTCTTGCTCATTGTCTGTATAACAATATAAATCTGACAATCAACTGCAGATTATTTTTCGATGCATCTGCAGTAATCATAGAATCATAGAATCATAGAAGTTACAACATGGAAACAGGCCCTTCGGCCCAACATGTCCATGTCGCCCAGTTTATACCACGAAGCTAGTCCCAATTGCCTGCACTTGGCCCATATCCCTCGATACCCATCTTACCCATGCAACTGTCCAAATGCTTTTTAAAAGACAAAATTGTACCCGCCTCTACTACTGCCTCTGGCAGCTCGTTCCAGACACTCACCACCCTTTGAGTGAAAAAATTGCCCCTCTGGACCCTTTTGTATCTCTCCCCTCTCACCTTAAATCTATGCCCCCTCGTTATAGACTCCCCTACCTTTGGGAAAAGATTTTGACTATCGACCTTATCTATGCCCCTCATTATTTTATAGACTTCTATAAGATCACCCCTTAACCTCCTACTCTCCAGGGAAAAAAGTCCCAGTCTGTCTAACCTCTCCCTGTAAGTCAAACCATCAAGTCCCGGTAGCATCCTAGTAAATCTTTTCTGCACTCTTTCTAGTTTAATAATATCCTTTCTATAATAGGGTGACCAGAACTGTACACAGTACTCCAAGTGTGGCCTCACCAATGCCCTGTACAACTTCAACAAGACATCCCAACTCCTGCATTCAATGTTCTGACCAATGAAACCAAGCATGCCGAATGCCTTCTTCACCACCCTATCCACCTGTGACTCCACTTTCAAGGAGCTATGAATCTGTACTCCTAGATCTCTTTGTTCTATAACTCTCCCCAACGCCCTACCATTAACGGAGTAGGTCCTGGCCCGATTCGATCTACCAAAATGCATCACCTCACATTTATCTAAATTAAACTCCATCTGCCATTCATCGGCCCACTGGCCCAATTGATCAAGATCCCGTTGCAATCCCAGATAACCTTCTTCACTGTCCACAATGCCACCAATCTTGGTGTCATCTGCAAACTTACTAACCATGCCTCGTAAATTCTCATCCAAATCATTAATATAAATAACAAATAACAGCGGACCCAGCACCGATCCCTGAGGCACACCGCTGGACACAGGCATCCAGTTTGAAAAACAACCCTCTACAACCACCCTCTGTCTTCTGTCGTCAAGCCAATTTTGTATCCAATTGGCTACCTCACCTTGGATCCCATGAGATTTAACCTTATGTAACAACCTACCATGCGGTACCTTGTCAAATGCTTTGCTGAAGTCCATGTAGACCACGTCTACTGCACAGCCCTCATCTATCTTCTTGGTTACCCCTTCAAAAAACTCAATCAAATTCGTGAGACATGATTTTCCTCTCACAAAACCATGCTGACTGTTCCTAATTAGTCCCTGCCTCTCCAAATGCCTGTAGATCCTATCCCTGAGAATACCCTCTAACAACTTACCCACTACAGATGTCAGGCTCACTGGTCTGTAGTTCCCAGGCTTTTCCCTGCCGCCCTTCTTAAACAAAGGCACAACATTTGCTACCCTCCAATCTTCAGGCACCTCACCTGTAGCGGTGGATGATTCAAATATCTCTGCTAGGGGACCCGCAATTTCCTCCCTAACCTCCCTTAACGTCCTGGGATACATTTCATCAGGTCCCGGAGATTTATCTACCTTGATGCGAGTTAAGACTTCCAGCACCTCCCTCTCTGTAATATGTACACTCCTCAAGACATCACTATTTATTTCCCCAAGTTCCCTAACATCCATGCATTTCTCAACCGTAAATACCGATGTGAAATATTCATTCAGGATCTCACCCATTTCTTGTGGTTCCGCACATAGATGACCTTGTTGATCCTTAAGAGGCCCTACTCTCTCCCTAGTTACCCTTTTGCCCTTTATGTATTTGTAGAAGCTCTTTGGATTCACCTTTGCCTGATCTGCCAAAGCAATCTCATATCCCCTTTTTGCCCTCCTGATTTCTCTCTTAACTCTACTCCGGCAATCTCTATACTCTTCAAGGGATCCACTTGATCCCAGCTGCCTATGCATGTCATATGCCTCCTTCTTCTTTTTGACTCGTGCCTCAATCTCCCGAGTCATCCAAGGTTCCCTACTTCTACCAGCCTTGCCCTTCACTTTATAAGGAATGTGCTTACCCTGAACCTTTTGAAAGCCTCCCACTTACCAGACGTCCCTTTGCCTGCCAACAGACTCTCCCAATCAACTTCTGAAAGTTCCTGTCTAATACCATCAAAATTGGCCTTTCCCCAATTTAGAATTTTAACTTTTGGGCCAGACCTATCCTTCTCCATAGCTATCTTAAAACTAATGGAATTATGATCACTGGTCCCAAAGTGATCCCTCACTAACACTTCTGTCACCTGCCCTTCCTTATTTCCCAAGAGGAGTGACTATTTTACATCTGGTGAGCCTTTGTGCTCCTCAGAGATCTTGCTGCTGGGTAAGAGAACATCTTTCCATTTCAGACATTGAAGTGCTGATATTGCAAGGGCCCGCCTCACTGATGGTGAGCACAGGTCGAAAATCCATTAGTTAAACGTTACATTTTGTGGTGGCTGATTTGAGGCGGGAGAAAATGTGGCCGTTCTACTAGCAGACGTAGCCTTTCTCAAAAAGAATGATTACTAAAGTCCCACGATGAATCTCACATCTTTGGATACTTACCACCAATGAAAAATGGGTACACAGGTAGTCCGAGGGCCTGGTCTGCTCAAGTAAGCTTCTAAAAGGGAGATGAGACTTTCTGTTGCTGAGAGTGACTGCCCTTGGCATCAAGGCAGCATTTGACCGAGTGTGGCACCAAGGAGCCCGAGTAAAATTGAAGTCAATGGGAATCAAGGGGAAAACTCTCCAGTGGCTGGAGTCATACCTAGCACGAAGGAAGATGGTAGTGGTTGTTGGAGGCCAATCATCTCAGCCCCAGGACATTGCTGCAGGAGTTCCTTAGGGCAGTGTCCTCGGCCCAACCATCTTCAGCTGCTTCATCAATGACCTTCCCTCCATCATAAGGTCAGAAATAGGGATGTTCATTGATGATTGCACAGTGTTCAGTTCCATTTGCAACCCCTCAAATAATGAAGCAGTCCGAGCCCGCATGCAGCAAGACCTGGACAATATTCAGGCTTGGGCTGATAAGTGGCAAGTAACATTTGCGCCAGACAAGTGCCAGGCAATGACCATCTCCAAAAAGAGAGAGTCTAACCACCTCCCCTTGACATTCAACGGCATTACCATCGCCGAATCCCCCACCATCAACATCCTGGGGTCACCATTGACCAGAAACTTAACTGGACCAGCCATATAAATACTGTGGCTACAAGAGCAGGTCAGAGGCTGGGTATTTTGTGGCAAGTGACTCACCTCCTGACTCCCCAAAGCCTTTCCACCATCTACAAGGCTCAAGTCAGGAGTGTAGTGGAATACTCTCCACTTGCCTGAATGAGTGCAGCTCCAACAATACTCAAGAAGCTCGACACAATCCAGGACAAAGCAGCCCACTTGATTGGCACCCCATCCACCACCCTAAACATTCACTCCCTTCACCACCGGCGCACAGTTGCTGCAGTGTGTACCATCCACAGGATGCACTGCAGCAACTCGCCAAGGCTTCTTCGACAGCACCTCCCAAACTCGCAACCTCTACCACCGAGAAGGACATGGGCAGCAGGCACATGGGAACAACACCACCTGCACGTTCCCCACGAAATTACACACCATCCCGACTTGGAAATATATCGCTGGGTCAAAATCCTGGAACTGCCGTCCTAACAGCACTGTGGGAGAACCTTCACCACACGGATTGCAGTGGTTCAAGAAGGCGGCTCACCACCACCTTCTCAAGGGCAATTAGGGATGGGCAATAAAAGCTGACCTTGCCAGCGACGCCCACATCCCATGAACGAATAAAAAAAAATAAGCATTTTCAATGATGTTTTGCTGCACCTTGCTCCCTGTTGGATTTTGCTGGATCATCTGCAATGTTTGTGTTTTTCTTCCCATTGTTCTTGTTTACATAGTAACTGTTTCAGTCAGGAGAAGACCTTCAGTTCATCTAGCCCACTTATCCATAGTATTACCATGGTGCATTTCTAACAACCCTGAATCCCATTTGTTGATAAGACCTTGTCTCGTTCCTTCTTGGAAGCCATGAAGGTTTCTAGTTCCACCACCCTGGCCACTGCCAATTGCAGCATAAAAAGAGGTAAGGATGGGATTTTTTTGGGGGTGCAAATGAGTAAAACAAGTTCACAAGAGGTCAACAAAAGCAAGTGCAATGACATCTGATACACCTTGTTCACACCTGTAACTCCCATGGAACGTGTATTTATAACCCCTTCCCGAGTGCCTCCACAGATCAGAAGAGACCTACCTTTCCACCTTTGTTTCACAAGACACGGTGACGTAGAGTTGTCAGATCTGCTGCAGGATGACCTGCAGACAACTTCGGAAACAAGGATGCCTCTTCTCAGAGAAGTGAAGTATGAAGGTTTCATGCTACTAAGCCACCTTCTGAGCCACTGCAGGGGACATCCACCACATCGAGCAGCCTGCAGTGCACAGACATCAAGAAAGCAACAAATGCTGTCGTTGTAAATTACACCTTGTTCACTTTCCCAATGGAAAGGAAGCATCAACTTGACAGGGCACAGAGTTTTCAAGGGTGGAGGTTTATCCTCGAGTAAAAGGCTTCGCAGGTGGTACCCATGTGAGCATCAGGATTCTTTGCATCAACTCCATGGCTTGAATGAATAGCGAGGGTCCTTGCTCAGGTGATATATGACCAAACAAATATCATTATGCACATCAAGAGCAATATTGCACAGTCCACGTTACCTTTATTTTTGGAAGGAGAAAAAGCACTGAGGGAATGTTCTTGGGAAACTAGAGCTAACCTCTGCTTCCATGTCTGATAATCCATAGAGAAACATCTTTGCAGCAGAATCAGGCTAAAAGCCTGAGCATCTGTTTACTGTCCCTTAGCTGCCATCTCCAACAGTGAGAAAAATTGTGCCAGAACACAGTGAAAGAGTGAAAGGGCGGTGGCTGTGTGCAGTGCTATCAATGGTGCTCAGAGGGTACAGGTGTTCTCAACTTGAATTTCAGCTGTGCTTGATGGGCCCAATAAGAATCATGTGTAGAACTGGGAACAGACTCAGCTTCATCTATCTCCTAAACCCAACAAATGTTTTCCTCATTTTCAGCTAGGTATGGGAGACCTAGATGACTGCATTGACTCAATCAGTGACCTCCCTCCGTGTAGCTTGCACATGTGCTTTTACTGAAAGGTGACCATCAGCATCAAAGGGAGCATTAGAGCCCACAACACTCTGCCAGTATGAACAATTAGTCAATACTCCACCACCAGCACAACTTCCCCTTTAATCACAAACTGCAGCCCTTTAAGAGCTGCAGCCTCACTGCCAAATGTGCCAGAGGCCAACTCTCTGGAGAAGCTTTTTATGTGCTAGCAGCCTAGTAGAATTAGAAGAGAGACTGCGATTGTAAAATTCAGCATGCCGCAGGATAGCTTACGCCTTCGCCATGAAACAGCTCGGTTCCATTTTTGCAAAACCGGGACGTTAGTGTCAGTGTCAAGTTTAGCACAGCGAGCTGAGAGTAAAGTTCCCTCCACTCTGCCTCTGCAATAAGTCTTTATCCCAATTTGAAAGGTGCACCACTTGCTCCAACAATGTGATATTTCTACCTCCCGCACCAGCCATCCGATGAATCAGTTCGCCAACTTAGTGCTGAACTGGGGCAGTTTGTGCCGACCGGGTTATGCAGAACCCTCACAACCAGCACACTTTTATCCGACCAGTCTGGGCTGGACTCAGACCCCAGTCCCTGAGGTGAAAGGATAGTTTCTTAACGCGCTGCAGCAACGTACATTTCCCTTGATCTCTCAGTGAATTACATGTCAAACATGTGAAGTGTAATGCTAGTTAATCTCCACAGTGGCAGCGACCACTGACAAAAAAAATGAAGAACGGAGCTAAGTACAACTCCTCGCACCTCACTGAAACAATAATCGTTGGAAACAACAAGACACCTTGCAGTGACATCGACCCTGTGATAACACTCTTGTGGTTCAGATGGCAGCTGTTAGCCATCCAAAGTTTATCCTCATATTCTCTAACATTGTCTCGATTGCCTTGATTAATTGCAGACCTGTAATCACAGCCAGATGCTGAAAGTATAGTTTTGGTGCACTCCACAGCAACCCTATTTTGGTTGAGTTCACCATTGATACAGGTTATGCATTCTGGCCTTTTCTGTTTAGTCTTTTTGGCAGATGTGATCACATCACATTGATGCAAATTGTGTAATTAGGTTCATTAATTTATCAGTATCAGGTCAACACATCCTGCATGATTGTTTTGTCCATTAATGGACAGAAAACTTTGCAGAACACATTGACCTCTGTACTCGAATTCCTGGGTACACTGCTGTGAAGTGCCTTAGCATGTTTTTCAGTTAAAGGTGCTGATAAAATGCACGTCAATGTTGCTGTTGTTGTTGTCACTATTGTTGTCGATGACTAGGATGATATGCATTCCCCTTGCGTGAAGCTTTCTGCCGAGAGCGTTGATTCATAAAATCTAACTCCTTACCTCCCCATACAATAAGAAGAGTGATATAGGGCTCGAATTTAGCAGGCCTGCGGGTTCCCAGCGGGTGGTCCTCCGGGAGCGTGGTCAACACGCTCGGCGAAATTAGTGGGTTGCCCGCGCGATCGTAGCAGGCAACCCACGAATAGGAATCAATTACTTGCTCCTCCGGGGTCCACGGCGCTGGCCTGCGCGTCGGTCGGGCTGCGCATGCGCAGTACGATCTGTCAGCTGGAGGCTCTCTAGTTAAAGGGGCAGTCCTCCACTGACAGATGATGCAACCAATGGAACAAATTGCAGCATGGAGCAGCCCAGGGGGAAGGCTGCTCCCAGTTTAATGATGCCTCACCCCAGGTATCATCAGATGGGGTGAGGAGGAGGGGGAGGACACAGATCTTCCACCCGGCGGGCGGGAGGAAGCGGCCTGCCTCTGCCACCAAGAAGGCCTGGCTCGAGGTGGCAGAGGGGGTCACCTGCGCCACCAACATATGGCCCACCTGCATACAGTGCAGGAGGCGCTGCAATGACCGCAGTAGGTCAGCCGCAGTGAGAACACGAAGTCTTTCCCCTACACTCCGTCTGCCACAACACTGCCCCCACCCCACATCTCCTTCGGCACCGCCAACACTATTCTGTCACATCACCCTTCATACCCACTCAAATCCCATCCTCATCTTACCTCCACCTACTCACCTCGCCAGTACTCATCCTGCCACTAACACGCAACCCAATCCTCATACAATCTCATGGCTCCATCCCATACTCACCCTCTCGTGCATCTCCCTCACGGCCAGCCTCACTCAACCTGCCACCACCTGTGCTGCAGCCACAGGGCATGCATCACATATGTGCAGTAGGCAGCATAAGGCAAACGTGTCGTGAGCATGAAGGGGGTGCACAAGGGTGTCTGAGGGTTTGTCATGGGTGTTACCTATATTGAATTTCAGAGCAACAAACAGCACACATTATAATGACACCAATATAATGTGCCATGTCTCCGCGAATCCTGTCCGTTGTGTCCAATAATGCCCGCTCCTGGGTATCACTATGAGGACCCACCACTGATGCCACCCATCGTGTTACTGCAGAGTAGGTGCAGGTGTATTTGCAGGGCTCGTCCGCGCAGACGACTGAGAGACATCGGCGGTGTAGCCGGCTGCACCCTGGAAGGATGCGGAGGAGAAGGTGTGGAGGGCAGTGGTGACTTTGACAGCGACAGGTAAGCAGTTGGTGCTGGGGCCAGCCAGGAGCAGCTCGGCATGAAGGAGGCTGCAGATCTCCGCGACTACATGTCGTGCGAATCTGCGCCTCCGTGTGCACTGCTGCTCGGAGAGGTCCGGGGAGCTGCGCCTCGGTCTGTGGACCCTGTGGCGAGGGTAGTGCCCTCTGCGATGCGTCTCTCTCTGCGGTAGCCCTCCCTCCTGCTGTGCAGGTGGGCGTGCAACAACACCGTGTTGGGGGGATCCACGTCTCTGCGGCGGACGGCGTGGACTGCGAGGCTGCTGGGGCTGGTCATGCTCTTCGTCCTCCGAGGGTGTCCACACACCACCCATCTGGCAGGTGTTGGTCTGAGGGGTTGTGCAGGGTAGGTGGGTGGTTCCTCGGACTGGGGCTGCGGTTTCGTGTCGGTCTGTCCTCTGGCTTGTCGGGGTGTGGTGGGGTGTGACGCGGTGGCCTCCTGCGTGGGTGAGGGCTGTCCCCCGTGGAGTGCACCTTGGCACCTGCCACAGGCTGCTGGCTGCAACACGCCTGGTTGGAGAGAGACTGTTTCCCCCAGTGTGTGAAGCTCACTGCCTTGAACCTAAAATCCCACACTTCCTCTTTTGACAGCTGATTCAGCTCATTAACTGACCTCAACAAGCAAGGTAAGTGCACTTAAGTGGAACCCCGCTGGCTTTAATTGCCTGCGGGATTCCCACCAGCGGGGCTTGCGCGTGCAGCCCCGCACGTCAGCGCGGTACCCGGAAGTGGCCGGGATTTCGTCGCGATCCGGTCACGTGACCGGATATCGGGATTTTCCGGGCCACCCCGCTGGAAACCCGCCGGAAACCCGACGCCAAAATCGAGCCCATAGAGTTTGATATTACTGTGGTCATCTTATTCAGTGAACAGAAACGACTAATGCAAAAGATTTCGCTGCCTGACAGCCGTTTGATACAATGGAGTCCAGAGAGCTAACCTTGTTTGTGTTTTAAATACACATTTCAACCTTTAAATACAAAAAAACCTGACAGTTTGTATGAGAAGACTCTAGGCTGTTATTTTAGCAAATGCATACATAAAAGAATAATGTTAAACCAGTTTGCATAGTTACCTTCAATCAATTTTCTGCAAGTTATCTAAATGAAAGACAGTGTAGTTGAATGATAAGGATTTCAGTAAGTGTTAAGCAAACAAATGAGGTGAGGTGAGAGTGACTGACCTTGACATCAAGGCAGGATTTGACCGAGTGTGGCACCAAGGCGCCCTTGTAAAATTGAAGTCAATGGGAATCAGGGGGAAAACTCTCCAGTGGCTGGAGTCATACCTAGCACAAAGGAAGATGGTAGTGGCTGTTGGAGGTAAATCATCTCAGCCCCAGGACATTGCTGCAGGAGTTCTCGGCCCAACCATCTTCAGCTGCTTCATCAATGATCTTCCCTCCATCATAAGGTCAGAAATGGGGATGTTCGCTGATGATTGCACAGTGTTCAGTTCCATTCGCAATCCCTCAGATAATGAAGCAGTCCGTGCCCGCATGCAGCAAGACCTGGACAATGTCCATGCTTGGGCTGATAAGTGGCAAGTAACATTCACGCCAGATAAGTGCCAGGCAATGACCATCTCCAATAAGAGAGAGTCTAACCACCTCCCCTTGACATTCAACAGCATTACCATCACTGAATCCCTCCCCATCAACATCTTGGGGGTCATCATTGACCAGAAACTTAACTGGACCAGCCATATAAATACTGCGGCTACAAGAGCAGGTCAGAGGCTGGGTATTATGCGTTGAGTGACTCACCTCCTGACCCCCCAAAGCCTTTCCACCATCTACAAGGCACAAGTCAGGAGTGTGATGGAATACTCTCCCCTTGCCTGGACGAGTGCAGCTCCAACAACACTCAGGAAGCTCGACACCATCCAGGACAAAGCAGCCCGCTTGATTGGCACCCCATCCACCACCTTAAACATTCACTCCCTTCACCACCGGCGCACTGAGGCTGCAGTGTGTACCATCCACAGGATGCACTGCAGCAACTCGCCAAGGCTTCTTCGATAGCACCTCCCAAACCCGCAACCTCTACCACCTAGAAGGACAAGAGCAGCAGGCACATGGGAACAACACCACCTGCACGTTCCCCTCCAAGTCACACACCATCCCAACTTGGGAACACATCGCCGTTCCTTCATTGTCGCTGGGTCAAAATCCTGGAACTCCCTTCCTAACAGCACTGTGGGAGAACCTTCACCACAGTTCAAGAAGGCAGCTCACCACCACCATCTCAAGGGCAATTAGGGATGGGCAATAAATGCTGGCCTTGCCAGCGATGCCCACATCCCATGAACGAATAAAAAAAAAAATGAGAGGGGGGCTGGGTGCCCTGGGAAGCTGACTTCTGGAGCTGAAATGCTGAAACTAGTGGAGGGGAGTACAAAGACAGAGAGGGAAGATCAATCACTGGTATACCTAAACTGAGACCAAAATCCATTTTATCTCAACAATTTGTGAATCACTGAATTTTATAATGAAATTAATGAAGAATGAGGAGAGGCAATATAAACTAAATGATACAATTCTACAGGGGCTGCAGGAACAGAGAGACCTGGGGGCACATGTGCACAAATCTTTGGAGGTGGCAGGAGAGGTTGAAAAAGCGGTTAAGAAAGCATACGGGATGCTGGGCTTTATAAATAGAGGTATCGAGTACAAAAGCAAGGAAGTTATGTTGAACCTTTATAAAACACTCGTTTGACCACAGCTGGAGTATTGTGTCCAGTTCTGGGCATCGTGCTTTAGGAAAGATGTGAAGGCCTTAGACAGGGTGCAGAAAAGATTTACTAGAATGGTTCCAGGGATGAGAGACTTCAGTTACGTGAATAGACTGGAGAAGCTGGGGTTGTTCTCCTTAGAGCGGAGAAGGTTGAGAGGCGATTTGATAGAAGTGTTTAAAATTATGAAGGATTTAGATGAAGCAAATAATGAGAAACTGTTCCCATTGGCGGAAAGGTCGAGAACCAGAGGACACAGATTTAAGGTGATTGGCAAAAGAACCAAAGGCGACACGAGGAAAAACTTTTTTACGCAGTGAGTAGTTATGATCTGGAATGCGCTGCCTGAAAGGATGGTGGAAGCAGATTCAATTGTAGTTTACAAAAAGGAAATGAAGAGAAAAAATTTGCAGGGCTACGGGGAAAGAGCGGGGGAATCGGACTTACTGGATTGCTGTTACAAAGAGCCGGCATTGGCTCGATGGGCCGAATGGCCTCCTTCTGTGCTATAACGATTCTATGATTCAAAGTTGAGCCCTCTCTTGCTATTGCTTATACTTCATAATTGTTGGCATTTCATCTCACCAAATAGGAGCTGTTTAAAAATGACAAGGCTGCCTTCTGTATGGCAGTCAATGATTCCGAGCACAGGGAGTTTATTTTCTGAGTACAATAGGTAAATATTCACCAGATATTCAGGGTGCAAATATGCCATGCATTTCCATGCACTATGATCTGACAGTGTGACTGTCTGCTTTCTTTATTGCTCCAAACCATCTGTACTTATTTGTATCTGTACTGTGAAATAGTGCTGCTTGTTGATTTGCACAATTCTTTATTTGAATGTAAATATTGAACATAATGTTTAATTGCACTTTTTCCGCAGAGGATTCTTTGTTGCCTATTAACAGACGTATCTGTTTAATTGACTGATCCAGTATCTTGTGGGTCATCAGTTCAGGCAGTCACCTTATCGTCCGATATTCACCTAATCAAGAACAACAGTGATCGTTGATTCTGATTTCTAGAATCAGTTATGCATGTGAACATGTTTGGGTGCTAATGCTGGACCAAA
Source organism: Heptranchias perlo (assembly GCF_035084215.1). Taxonomy (NCBI): domain Eukaryota; kingdom Metazoa; phylum Chordata; class Chondrichthyes; order Hexanchiformes; family Hexanchidae; genus Heptranchias; species Heptranchias perlo. The sequence continues at coordinate 132,810,003 of NC_090328.1, read as the reverse complement.
AGAATGACTTAGAGGTTAGGATCTGGAATGCACTGCCCGAGGGGGTGGCGGAGGCAGATTCAATCATGGCCTTCGAAAGGGAACTGGATAAATACTTGAAAGGAAAAAAATTTGCAGGGCTACGGGGATAGAGCGGGGGAGTGGGACTAGCTGGATTGCTTTTGCATAGAGCCGGCGTGGCCTCGATGGGCCGAATGGCCTCCTTCCGTGCTGTAACCTTTCTATGATTCTGTGATTCTACTTGGATAGGTGCTTAATGATGCAGCATAAGTACTGTGGGGTACTAACAGTGACATGGAAAGCATCAGAGCAGCAGCCAAGCAAAACGGCAGCTCGCAGGAATTATTCAAGTTCGGTCAGAAAACAATTTCTTTGCTTGACTCCATACTATTTATTGGTCAAGTAATTGCCTATTCGGTCTCAGGAGTGGGTCAAATAGTCAACTCCACTGATTCAACCTTTTAGCAGATTGTTCCCTGTCCTCATTACTTGCAGTTCATCCTCTCTACTCAGCTTTGTAAGCACTCCAAAACAAAGGTTGACAACAAAGAGGCAGGACCATCTGTGAGAGAAAGGGTTCTTACTAAGCAAGAACGAACATCCATTTGTTTCCCACCTTATTTAATCTCAGGACATCCTGTAATGCTTCACAACCAATTAATTAATTTTTAAAGTGCAGTCACCATTGTTGAAACACGGCTGCCAATTTGCATAAAGCAAGGTTCCACAAACAGAAAATGAGGTAAGTGACCAGGTGGTCTATTTTGCTGGCATTTGTCGAGGGATGAGTGCTAGCCAGGCCACCAGAAGAACTTCCTGCTTTTTTTTGAATAGTGTCATGGGATCTTTTACATCCACCTCAACAGGCTGACAGAGTCTCATTTTAGTGGCTTATAAAGATGATACCTCCGACAACACAGCACTCCCCCAACACTGCATTGGAGTGTCAGCCCAGAATCGGCGATTAAATCCTGGATTGGAGCTTGAACTGACAGCCTTCTGACCAGCAGCGAAGTTTGCTACCAATAAGCCAAGCTGACACTTGTGACTGCAAGAGTCCTTAGAGCACAAGAACATTTTGGATGTACCCTCTAATCCCTTAACCTAGTATTGGACAGAGCTCTCCTTGCAGCATATTGATGAATTCACTGTGTGGTGCTTGAATGAGCTTTACAAATCAGTGAAGACCCATGTCAGTCGCCGGGCTGTGGTGAATTAATTGATCTCACTTGGAATGTTGGAGGTGTACTACCATTGGTCTCGACGTTCCCTGAGCTAGCGAGGGGGACAAATCAGCGAACAATCTCACCCCTTACTGTCGAGTAATCACGGCTGGAAATTAAATGCGTATGGATATCAGGCGAGGATATTATCGGGCTCAGCTAAATTGCCCACTGGTTTAATTGCCTGCCAACGTCACTGACTAATCTCTATGATAAACAATGGCTACTCATGCCAGTAACTAGAGCTAGCCTCAGTTCAGGAAGTTACTTTGAGAAGCCACTCCTGTGTCTTTTGGCATTATGAAAATTCCCTTGAACTATTTGCCTTTGCAGAGATCTGCCATGTCAACTCTCTGCCTACACAGCTTTGCAGCTGTATCCAATCATTTTAATGCGAACCACACCTCTGCATTAATCTGGAAGCTGAGCCAGAGTTGCTTGACCTGGATATTCTGCATGCTTCACTCGCAGTATGGTTTCCTGAGATTGTGTGGGTCTAGATTTGCTCACAAGCTATTCTAGCATTGCAGTCCTCGTTGAAATAAATGGAACCGTACCACAGTATTGGTGGGGGGCTGCTCCATTTTGATTTTTTTTTCTTGACAGATATTGGCTAGAGTATTTTGAACAGGAAGTACTCCTCCTCGATTTCCTTTCCCCTTCACCGCTAAATAGTGTCGCTGTGCAGCTGCTCCAGGTGTCAGTAGTGGCTCAATGGTAGCACACTGAGTCAGAAGGTTGTGGGATCAAGCCCCACTCCAGAGACAATGAAACATCCCATGGCACTATTCAAAGAAGAGCAGGGGAGTTCTCCCAGTGTCCTGGCTAACATTCAACCCTCAATCAACTCCTAAAACATATGGGGCCCGAGTTTCTGCTAGATTGCATTGGCGTTCTCAGCCCACTCGTGGAATTTTGAATTATGCCAGCTGTAATTTGTAGCCAGCATAATTCGAGTTTCCATGATCTTTTGCGCTGGCTAAAAAAAAAAATCGCTGAAACTAGCCCCGTCCACAAAACTGGCCAAGCCTGCCTTCAAAACGATGATGGTAAGTTTCTGCCGATTGCGCCAGCCTGCGGCCGTTCAAAGAGCGTTTTAAAATTAAGCTAGCTTTTCTTAGGCGCAAAGGCACTCGTAGGCATGGTTTAAAGGTTTTTGAAGAGTAAAAAATACAAGTTTACTAAGAAGCTGACCAATGCTCACCACTGAAAGTAGGAAATGCTTCAGTATAGTTTTTTTGAGTCATTTTCGGCGAGTTTAAATCAGGTTACTCACAGGCGGAGGACTGGACACCTTTATTAAAAATGTTTATTGTTTGTGATAAACCCATTTTCAGCTGTAGTAATAAAACTGCACCAGATTACCACTCTTAAATACATCAAGGAATATTTTTGATTGCAAAAAAAATTGAAAACTATTACACCATTTTAAGCTGCCGAACTACGCTGATTCATAGCAGATTTTACGTTTGCGATTATGTTGATGCATTTTAGCGGAAACTTGGCATAACTCTGCGTAAAATGCGCCCAAATGCCAATTGCTCCCAAAGCGGAAACTCCAGGCCCTAATCTGGTCATTTATTTCATTGCTGTTTGAGGAAGTGTGCAATTTGGCAGCCATGCTTCCTTTATAAAGCGCTTTGGGGTGTCCTGAGGTCGTGAAAGGCGCTATATAAATGTAAGTCTTTCTTTCAGAGAAAATTGATCCACTAATGTTGCATAAGTGAATTGTAATGTAATCATTTCATTTCCATCCAAGTACAAGAAGCTCAATGATTAACTTCCCCAAAGTTAGAGGGGTTCAAGTGACAAATTGCTCAAGAGACAAAGGTGCAAAAGTGCTCATCAAACACATCATCTGGAGGTCTGCAAAACCTACTTCACTTTATTCAAGCAATTTATGAGCTTGGTTGTAATTCAAGCACAATACAGCACTGATCATAAATCTCACTGAGCTCAGTAACCTTTAGGATGTTGGACCTATTACTGATAAAATTGCGGAATAAGACAGTGATGATAGTCTTCATCTAGAAATTAAATACTGAACCATCGCCAGCAATGTTACACTCCGTTCTATTTATACAGCAATGGAATAACATATCAGCTGCAGCACTGATCGGTAGGGAAAATAAAAACACTCCAAACTCTATTATATATTAAAATCGTTGAGTGGTCCCAAATGTACTGCACCAGCATATAGTGCTGGCATATGACAAATTGAAATAGTGGGATGCTGCCCAATGCCACATGGCAGCCCACACGGTGCCCTTGTAACATCCCAGGTCAGTGTCCCTCAAACCAATCGCTCATTCTGGCATCACAGGAAGCATCAATTGTTGGACGTAGCGCTCATATTTAAATTCAATGGTTGCATTTTGTAGACGTGCCTCCTAAAGAAAAGCAAGATGCAGAAACATTTCCTGGCAGTACTCGAGCGGTTGACATAAAGTGGGCATTTTGCAGAGAAAACAATGTAAATGGGCAAGCTAAATGTCAAAAGAACCCAAGACAGAATCACACCTCCCGAGCAAAATCAGCGGAAGACAAACAAAGAAATTTCATTGGTAAAAAACTCCAGGATTTGAGAATTGGGTGACTTGGTGGAAGTCATGATGTTGGAAGGGAACCAATATAAAGTGCTAGGTTGTTCAAGCTGTGCAATTGAGTCCCAAAACTAGTTTTAGCCTGAGCAAGAATTTGGCCCAACTCCCCTCCCAGTGAGAAAATTCATCAGCACTATTGCCTCCTCCCTTACCCCGCTAGTTTAATTTTCCATTGATTGGCACACCCCCAACCAATATTGCCATGAAAGGATTTCCCAGGCAGGGACAGAATCAACTGAACAGCACTCCCTCCTCTGCCCCTCTTCTCTTTACACTCCCTTTCCCCTCCTATTTTCCTCTTTCCCCCCCCCCCCACCCTCGTCCACTTCCTTCCTCTTCTTTTTCCCCTCCTTTCCTCTCTCTTCATCGCTCCCCTTCCTGCATCGCTCCCCCTCCCCATCACTCCCTCCTCTCCCATCACGCCTCCCTTCCCCATCGCTCCCCTTCCTCCATCGCTCCCCCTCCCCATCACTCCTCTTCCCCATCCCTCCTCCCTCCTCCATCGCTCGCCCTTCCACCATCACTCCCCCTCTCCATCCCTCTCCCTCCATCCCTCCCCCTCCTCCATCACTCCCCTTCCCCAGCCCCAATCCTCCATCACTCCCCCTCCCCCATCGCTCCCCTTCCACCATCCCTCCCCTTCCCCATCGCTCCCCTTCCACCATCCCTCCCCTTCCCCATCATTCCCCCCTCCCCATCGCTCCTCTTCCCCCATTCCTTCTCCCTCCTCCATTGCTCGCCCTTCATCCCTCCCCGCTCCGCCTTTGCTCCTGCTCCATCACTCCCCCCCAGTTCTCTATACCCTTCCCCATCCCCGCTGAAGACACCCCTGGATGATTTTGCAGATCTGTCCTGACTCCATTAGCTCACAGATGCTTTTCCATTCCCATCGGGAGAGTTCTGTGGCCCCTTCCAGCTTCATGGTCTGACTCCGCTATTGAGGGAGAATACTTCCCGGGCCCCTCCCTCTGCCTAACATAGTCATCCCACAGGTTAATTGGCAACACCAAGAATAAAGTGCTCATCGACCAGCCCACGATCTTCTGCTCACTTCACAATAACCTCTTTCAGGAATTCCCCTACTGTTTTTGAGTCTCTCTCAGTAAGCGTTCCTAACATGCACCCATTCTGTATAGAGTCCTGCTGGACAACAGTGCAACAAGAATCCTGAGAATGCATCCATTGCTATAAAGTTTAAACTGCCCTGGCTCAACAAGCAATCTTTCAGTTAGCGCCTCCTGATTTTCCTGCGGCAGCCCGCCCCACAAAGATGATTTTCTGACACTTAGCTGCTCACATTCTCCAATCCCTCCTCCCCTCCCTGTCTTTCTCTCCATTTCCCCATTTCCATCCTCACTCATTCCTTTTGCACCTTCCTCCCTCTGTCCCCTTACTCGCTCTACTCCCTTTCCCTCCATTCTCTCCATCTCCATCCCTCTCCCTTCTCCATTCCACTCCACTGCTCCCCTTCCTCTCCCTCTTTCCCTACTCTCGTCTTCCTCACCCCCTCCACTCTCTACTCTTCTTCTGTGTCCCCACCTCCTATTTGCCTCCCACTTCTCCCACCACCAACATTAGTAGCAATATCTCCCGACTGCTCGACCTGAAAAATTCAATTGGTCTTGACCACCCATGTGCAACACCATGGGAAATCAACTAGTGTTTATTATAATTGCAATTAAAGCTGAGATTATCCCAGCAGTGAGGCTGCTCGTTCAGCCTCTTCCCATGTGATGCAAAAAGCAGAATACTGCAGATGCTGGAAATCTGAAATTAAAAAATGGAAAATGCTGGGAACACTCAACAGGTCAGGGAGCAACTGTGGAAAGAGGAGGTGGGGCTAATGTTTTAGGTCCATGATCCTTTGTTCGAACCTGGTTGCTGCCTAACCTGCTGAGTGTTTCCAGTATTTTCTGTTTTTATTCCAGTGTGATGCACTCTGCTTTTATCTCTGCTGTACCTTTGTTATATAATATGCAATTTGAAAGTTTATCTGGAGAATACTCCAGGTTTTTTTTTAATCAATTGCAATTAGGTTAACCCAAGCCATTACAGTGATATATGTCCAAGTGCTGCCTGTTGGAAAACCTGATGTGCTGGTTGTACATGGTGTGCTCTGACTGCTTCCTGACATGATGCGAGATTAAAATAGAGCAGAGGGTAAAAAGAGTAATGAATAAGGAAAGATCTAGGCCTTTGAATGGCGTGGGAGATGTTAATGTCAATGGGAAGTCAGTCCATTTTCTAAATTCTATTTTAAGATGTAGTCAATCCTTTTTAATGATTTTTTTGCTGATTAAACGTGAAAAAAAATTACAGGAGAAGCAGAATCACATTTTCAGTTAGATTCCAGAGAGAATAAATAGCAACTGAACTCTGTGTGATCATGTGTAACTATGGCAAATGTGCATATGATGAAGCAAATGTCATCAGGCCCAACCAGTTATTTCTGCAAATCCAGTTATCACTGTTACATTATTATACTTTTATCTCATTTTCTCTCCTTTTATTTTGCCATTCGCCCTCCTCTCTGAAGGGTATGATTTCCCTCAGCTGCCTGACATGCCTTTCTCTAAGTGTGACCTTGGCCTGTGATTGAATATGTGAGCCATCGCAGATGAACCTGACACCGTCTTCATTGGGAATCACAAACACTGCAGGTTCATTGGACAACAGTCAGGAGCAGAAACCGTTTCTTCCCAAGCCCCGTGACACCGAGACCAATTGTAAAAATCCTTTCGCTAACTCACCGGTGGGATTCTCTGCGTTCGGATTTCCTGCCACATTGTCAGCGGGATGGGATTGCCATCCATGCAATTGTCCCATCCCTGACCCTGGCCAATTTTCCAGGGTAAGGGTAATTACATATTTTACACAGGCTTCTGGTGGGGGGGGATTCCCACTTTTGTTAGGGAGCCCAACTTGGTTAGAGGGGGAAGGGAAGGGAGGAAAATAACTGTAGCAGGTTTTAGACAGGATGACTAGCAATCTCCATGGCTGCCCTTAAACTATATACTTGATATCTACTTTTGTGATTTGGTCGGACATAGTCTATACTCCCGTCACTTTCGGCAGAACAGCTCCTGAAAAATTTCCTGCCGGAGTTACGCCAGGGAGATGACACAAATCCAGTCGAAAACCCTTCCCACCAAAGGCCAAAAATTACAACTGCACCAAGGCACAAAGGGCAATAATTCTGCATTTCACGTCCAGCACTGCCAATGCCGACCTTACTGAGGCTGCAGGCTACAGTTGCGGCCATAGTGTCAGCCATGGCTCAGTGGTAGCTCTCTCACCTCTGGGTCAGAAGGTTGTGGGTTCAAGTCCCACTCCAGAGAGTGCGATGGTGGTGGGTTGGCAGTGGGGGGGGTGAAGGTCCGCGTGGCAAACCTGCATGAACAAAACTTACGTTTCCAACACGAACGCATGTTGATTGCTGATGGTTAAGGTCCTGATTGACAGGCTGGCTGCTGTCAGGAGCTGCAACGCGGCGGGGGGCAGGCGCGAAAGAGAGAAGAGAGCAAGATGTCATCCGGCGCTGGACTAGAAGACCGGGGGGTGGGGGGGAGAATGGAAGAACAAGGGTGAAGAGGGGAAGATCGAGGGGGAGATCGAGAGGACATCGCCGGGGGATGAAGAGGGGGAGATTGGAGAGGGAGACATCAGACAATGGAGCAGTGTGCAAAAGTAGGTTCAATTTGTGTTTTAACTTCCTTCAATGGTGTTTTATGTAATTTATTTAGTTTCTTTTTCCCCTGATCCAGCCCTTCATGTCTGGTTTCACCGGGCGTGAATCAGAAGCGGTGGGCAAGCCGCCCAGGTGAATTAAAAATCATTACAATTACTTCATCTGTCACAGGTAAAGTGCCTTAAATACCTCAATGAGGCACATCTGGTTCTTCAACTGTCATCCCGCCGGCTTTAATTGCCGGCGGGACTTCCGTTTTCGGGTGGTCCCGCACACACAGGTGGGTCCCTGGGAAATTCAGAAGTCGGCGGGTTGGAACCGGTTTCCGAACCCGAACAGAATTTCCACAATTTTCGGAGCCTGCCCCCCTAATGATTAGAGATGAAATCACTTCAATGATAAAGGGGGATATAACGAGAGGTAAGCAGACAACAGAGATCTTATGGGTTGAATTGAGAAGTAGGAAAGGATCTAAGACTATAGTGGGAATTGTGTATCGGACCCCTGGCAGCAGCTCTGAAATGCTAGATTGTATGAATGCAGAGATTAGACAAGCGTGTAAGAAAGGTATAGTGGTCTTAATGGGGGACTTTAACCTTCACATAGATTGGGAAAAGCAGACTAGCAACTGTCAAAAAGGTAGTGAATTTCTTAAGTGTGTTCGGGGTAGTTTTCTACAGCAGTATGTCCCAGAGGCAACAAGGGGGCAAGCCATACTAGATTTAGTAATGAGCAATGAACCAGATTTAGCTAACGGCTTAACTGTGCGTGAACATCTATCCAATGGCGATCATAACATGATCGAGTTCAATGTAGTGTTTGAAAGGGAAAAAAGTGAGTTAGCTGCTAAGATTCTAGACTTGGGTAAGGCCGACTTCAATGGGATGAGACTGAGACTGTCCACAGTAAACTGGGCAAATCTGTTAATGGGTAAAAAACGACTGATGATCAGTGGGAAAAGTTTAAAGAAACATTTAACGCGATACAGAATTGGTTTATACCCCTGAGGGACAAGAATTCTACTTGCCAAAAAAAACAGCCATGGACAACTAAAGAGGTAAGGGACAGTGTAAGACATAAGGAAAGGGCATACAAAAAGGCAAAAAATGGCACAGATCCTGGCGAATGGGAAAGATACAAAGATCAACAAAGGGTCACAAAACAGCTAGTAAGAGCTACAAAAAGAAAATATGAAAAGAAACTTGCAAGGGATATCAAAACCAATACGAAGAACTTTTATAGTTATATTAGGAAAAAGAGGGTGGTCGGGAGCAGTGTTGGCCCCTTAAAAACTGGAAGTGGGGATATTGTCATTGACAATGGGGAAATGGCGGACATGTTGAACAATTACTTTGTGTCAGTATTTACAGTAGAAAAAGAGGATAACATGCCGGAAATCCCAAGAAAACTAATATTGAATCGGGGACAGGGACTCGATAAAATTAACATGAGTAAAGCAACAGTAATGAAGAAAATAATAGCACTAAAGAGTGACAAATCCCCAGGACCAGATGGTTTCCATCCCAGGGTTTTAAAGGAAGTAGGTGAGCACATTGAGGATGCTCTAGCTCTAATCTTTCAAAGTTCTCTAGATTCAGGAACTGTCCTTTTGGATTGGAAAATTGCACATGTCACTCCGCTTTTTAAGAAAGGAGAGAGAGGGAAACCAGGGAATTATAGACCAGTTAGCCTAACATCTGTTGTGGGGAAAATGCTGGAATCTATAATTAAGGATAGGGTGACTGAACACCTTGAGAATTTTCAATTAATCAGAGAGAGCCAGCATGGATTTGTGAAAGGTAGTTCGTGCTTGACAAACCTGATTGAATTTTTTGAAGAAGTGACTAAAGTAGTGGACAGGGGAATGTCAATGGATGTTATTTATATGGACTTCCAGAAGGCATTTGATAAGGTCCCACATAAGAGACTGTTAGCTAAGATAGAAGCCCATGGAATCGAGGGAAAAGTACGGACTTGGTTAGGAAGTTGGCTGAGTGAAAGGCGACAGAGAGTAGGGATAATGGGTAAGTATTCACATTGGCAGGGTGTGACCAGTGGAGTCCCGCAGGGATCTGTCTTGGGCCTCTATTATTCACAATATTTATTAACGACTTAGATGAAGGCATAGAAAGTCTCATATCTGAGTTTGCCGATGACACAAAGATTGGTGGCATTGTAAGCAGTGTAGATGAAAACATAAAATTACAAAGCGATATTGATAGATTAGGTGAATGGGCAAAACTGTAGCAAATGGAATTCAATGTAGACAAATGTGAGGTCATCCATTTTGGATCAAAAAAGGATAGAACAGGGTACTTTCTAAATGGTAAAAAGTTAAAAACAGTGGATGTCCAAAGGGACCTTGGGGTTCAGGTACATAGATCATTGAAGTGTCATGAACAGGTGCAGAAAATAATCAATATGGCTAATGGAATGCTGGCCTTTTTATCTAGAGGACTAGAGTACAAGGGGGCAGAAGTTATGCTGCAGCTATACAAAACCCTGGTTAGACCGCACCTGGAGCACTGTGAGCAGTTCTGGGCACCGCACCTTCGGAAGGACATGGCTTGGAGGGAGTGCAGCGTAGGTTTACTAGAATGATATCCGGACTTCAAGGGTTAAGTTACGAGGAGAGATTACACAAATTGGGGTTGTATTCTCTGGAGTTTAGAAGGTTAAGGGGTGATCTAAGGGGAACAGATAGGGTGGATAGAGAGAAACTATTTCCGCTGGTTGGGGATTCTAGGAGTAGGGGGCACAGTCTAAAAATTAGAGCCAGACCTTTCAGGAGTGAGATTAGAAAACATTTCTACACACAAAGGGTGGTAGAAGTTTGGAACTCTCTTCCGCAAACGGCAATTGATACTAGCTCAATTGCTGAATTTAAATCTGAGATAGATAGCTTTTTGGCAACCAAAGGTATTAAGGGATATGGGCCAAAGGCAGGTATATGGAGCTAGATCACAGATCAGCCATGATCTTATCAAATGGCAGAGCAGGCACGAGGGGCTGAATGGCCTACTCCTGTTCCTATGTTCCAACGCACCCGCAATTGGCCCCTAAAATTGAGCCCTTGAGCACAAAATCTAGGCTGATACTCCAGTGCAGTATTGAGGGATTGCTGCATTATTGAAGGTGCAATCTTCCGGATGAGACGTTAAACCGAAGCCCAATCTACCCTTTCAGGTGGACGTAAAAGATTCCATGGCACCATTTCGAAGAAGAGCACGGGAGTTCTCCCCGGTGTCAAGGCCAATATTTGTCCCTCAACCAACATACTAAGACAGATTATCCAATCATTGCCACATTGCTGTTTGTGGGATCTTGTTGTGTGCAAATTAGGCTGATGTGTTTCCTACTTTGCAACAGTGACTGCAGGTCAAAAGTACTTCATTGGCTGTAAAGCACTTTGACATGTCCTGAGGTCGTGGAAAGCGCGACATAAATGCAAGTCTTTTTTTCCTTTTAGTAGGCCAGGGAACAGACATGTTGTGCTGGTAGCAAAGAGAAGAGAAACTTCCAATAGGCTGCCTTCCTATCGCCACTATTGTTGCCAGGGAGAGTAGGAAAATGGCCGAGGTGGGTGGGGGCTGCAGTTCTGCAGACTCTACCCATTGAACTGGCCCACGTCTTATCCAACAGAACTTGGAGTTGGAAAGAAAAGGTAACTGGGAAGTTCCCTTTCATCTGTGAAATTTGGGTATGAATCCAGACTGATTGGATGGAAGTGGGATATTACCGCATGGCTGAAGGGTTTAATATCTTTCATTGGTTTATACATAGTCTTGATTGGGGATTAACAAAAGGTGCTCCAGGAATAATACAGTGAATGAAAATGTCATTTGTTTTTGTAGCAAAATAAAAATAGTAATACATCATTTAATATATACCAGTGGATCTCTTGTGGGATGCTTACCAGTCGGAGGATATGCTGTTTTATGGTGATTGAATAATTGATATTGCATTTTTATTACAAAGCATTACTGGAGTTTTAGCAGCATATTCAGGTTTGCATTATACGATCATATCCACATTTTTGTGGGAATTGTAAATCAGTGTCTTACCTTTTTTTTAAAAAATGTCCATGATCCAGAGGATGATTGTTACGGAGGAGGGTCCAGGCTGCAGGAAGCAGGAGGCAAGTCGAAACATGGAGCTGACGTGATTTTAGTAATTTTGATACAGTTGTATGGGGGTGGTGGTGTGGAGTGTGAGGGGGGCATTGGGTGTTGGAGTGTTGGGGTGGAGTCTTCAGCTGTCACAGTAGTGGGAGAGGGGGTGCAATGGTGTGGGAATATTGAGAAAAGTATGTATGCAGTGCGGAATTTGGTGGGAGGGAGATTCCTGGATGCACTGGGATGGTGAAGGTGGGGCCTGGGAACATTTGGAAAAGGCTTTGTCGATGCAGGAGTACTGGGAGGAGGACCATGAGGAGAGGCTGCTGAAGGGGAAGGGAGTTGTAGTATGCGTCTGAGAGATGCACAATTTCTACATTCGCAGCCATGACCTCGAAACTGGCCATGGGTTCTCGAAATTTTTGCATGCTTTTGTTCTCAGTTTTTTTAATGCTGACGATCTCAGTGAAAACGCAGTAAGGGGGAAAAATTGGTTCGGGGCCGTTTTTGGGCGCGGGTAGCGTGATGCAATATTACCCCGTGCCCAATGACCCCTGAACAGGCAGGACGCAAGTTTGGGCCCACCCGAGGACTCACCTGCGATCAGCGTTGCATTCCAGGCCTTGCACGTGGAATCAATGCAATTCACATTTTCCACCCCCAGGGGGGAGCTCAAATTCTTAAAGGGAGGATATTTCTGAGAAATCTCTTAAAGGTAGCTGGTGCCTGTTATTTGCTGAAAATAACAGCCTACTGTCTGCACGAAGCCTGAACAGAGATCAGACATCGCACACATAAAACACAGATGCAGGTCCCATCCCTATGTTGACACACTGATGAGTTGTGTTAAAACGTTGAATAAAGGTTGCACACTACTAAATCCGACATCCTCCAATCTGCACGCCAGACCTCACCAATCTGCCGATCTGAGTTTGTACCAGGCCTGCGAGGGTGCATGCACCAAGGTTCTCTGCTGGTGCACCAGAGGCCCTGGTGCAAGAGATGGACAGAAAGAGGAACATCTTATATCCACAGAGAGGGGGGGGGGGGGGGAGGGGGCAAGAGGCCCTCCAGACATATACTCAAAAGGCAGTGGGAGGCAGCGGGGGGCGAAGTCAATGCCAGGCGCACGGCATCATGAACATGGATTCAGTGCAGGAAGAAGTTCAATGCTTTGACATGAGTGGTCAAGGTGAGTGAGGTCAACTGTCAAGTGGTGTCTCCTACCAACTGCACCACGCACTCCACCCCCATCACCCACATACCAATAAACTATATCCATCAGTACTCAACTCTTTCAATCAGATGCTTCCACTCACTCTTACACATTACCACTGTTTCAAGCCGCCCACCCATAAGTCACAGGCCACAGACACTGGCAGCTATTCAACCATGACAGGCACATCACCCAGACACACGTCCCGCTTTCTTGCAGGAGAAGGTGGCGCATATCAGGAGGCAGCAAGCAGCAGTGGCATTTCGCCCCTCGAGCCTGTTCCAACATTCAATGAGATCATGGTGGATCTGTGACCTAACTCCATATACCTGCCTTAGCCCCATATCCCTTAATTCCCTTGGTTCACAGAAATCTATCAATCTCAGATTTGACATTCTCAAGTGAGCTAGCATCAACTGTCGTCTGCAGAAGAGCGTTCCAAACATCTCCCACCCTTTGCGTGTAGGAGCATTTCCTAACTTCACTCCTGCACGTCCTGGCTCTAAATGTTAGGCTATGTCCCCGCGTCCTAGTATTCAAGTATCGGAGACCTCCAAAAACAGTTACAAATGTCTCGGCAGCCAGAAGCAATGATCCAGCCACTAACCTGTAAATCCTGCATGGTCCCTTTAAATAGCGCTGGTGGGGGGGTCCTCCAGGCACTCTATGATACGTTCAGATGGTGGGGGTTAAGACTGAGTTGAGTTGAGCGTTAAGTCCCAAAATGGTGCCTATCACTTTAAATCAGCGTTGCACACTGATTGAAGCCATTTTCTCCCGACTTTACATGATTCCAGCGTTCGTTATCTGTGCCTGCGCTAACTCCTATACCAATTTAGCGCCCTAAGTGTTTAAATAACTCTCAGCCAATTCCTGAGCTACAGCCAGAAACACAGCTATAAATGTTTTCAGAGTGAGTCAGCAGTGGGGAGCATGGGTGCATTTTTGGGAGTGACAGGAAGTGGTAGGAGAGAGTTTGGAAGAGCTGGGCACTCAGCTGAAATAGTGAGAGGTGAGAGAATGGAGTGTTGAGGATGGGGAAAGGCATCTGCACCCTGGGTGAGGCAGTAGGAGTAGTGAGGTGGGAAAATATCCAGTCGCTTGGTGATTGGGAGCCTCCCGTTTTGTTACTCCCTGCTCTCTCCAGCAAGAGGTTGCTGGAGAGAGCAGGGAGTAACAAAACGGGAGGCACTGGCACTTCGGGCAGGGGGAGCAGGAGCATTAAGAGGCGGATGGAGGGACAGGGGAGGAGGAAAGCCTTCGTTATTCTCTTCCTTCCCAAAAAAAAGGGAATGACTTCCCCAGCACTGAGCTGGGAAACCTTTGTTATTGAAAGCTCAAACTGCAATTATACTGTATGGAGTTTAATTACAGCATGGAGTAAATTCACTAATCACATGCTCGCTGTGTGAAGCAGAGGAGAGGAGAAATGGTGACTTGGGACTTAGGGCACGAGGCGAGTCAGTCAGAGAACTATCGGTTGACAGACCCAATTTTAGTAGGCCTGAGGCAGGCAGCTCTGTGAAGAACAAAGATCAAGCTGGAAGGGTTCATTGGGAAGTAATAATAAATAGGTACGTGCAAAAGCATTACAGCCAGCTGTGACAGAAAGGTTTACAGGAAGAAAATGTGAAATGCACGCTATGCAGAACACTCTTATTAAAATATATCTATATGTAATATATTCTCACCATATCATTTAACGTATCACTGCCTCCACTGCCCCATCAGTGCCTGCTCCACCTTGCCCTGACCTCGAGAACTCTGTGTTTATGTAATAAGCGCTATGGAAATCTGAATTGTTTTCATACAATTGGATAGGTTCTTAACCTTACACCAAATTTAAATCTGTTATGTGCGTTGACTTCTATTTAAGTTCACGTTACATGGGGCAGAAATTGCTCGGAGCAGCAAACCAACAGTGCTGTCCACTCCTTAGATTTATACTAACCCCCTAACATAGCGTGGTCTTTACTTCGGGCACTTCCTCGAATCGGAAGCGGAGAAGAGCCCAGCGTCAGCTCAGGTGAAGCTGGGACCCCAAGAGGAGCACACTCTCACCTCGACCAATCACATTGCAGCATTTTTGACACGCTGCAAAACTATTTCTGCAGGCTTCCAACTTGAAAATCAGAGAGTGAAAGGAAAAACATCAAATTTCATAGTTATAATAATTGAATTAAATAAAAGAGGCAGAAGGGAAAAGTGAAAAAAAAATTCTAAAATAAAATTTTTTCAATGACCAAAAGCTATTAAAATAAGGAGTAACGAAACTCCACATTTTTAAAAGTTAATTTTTAGCTGTTTAGCAATCATTAAGACTTTGGAGGACGAGTTCATGGAATGCATTCAAGACAGTTTTCTGGATCAATATGTTGAGGAACCAACTGGGGAACAGGCTATTTTAACTTTAGTATTGTGTAATGAGACAGGTTAATTAGTAATTTTATAGTTAATGATCCTCTGGGGCAGAGTGATCATAATATGATAGAATTTCATATTGAGTTTGAGAGTGATGTCGTTAAGTCTGAAACTAGGGTCTTAAATTTAAACAAAGCCAATTATGTAGGTATGAGGGGCGAGTTGGCTAGGGTAGATTAGGAATTTAGATTAAAAGATATGATGGTAGATAAGCAATGGCGAACATTTAAAGAAATAATTTGTAATTCTCAATGAATATACATTCCCTTGGGGAATAAAAACTCCACAGGAAAACTGATCCAGGCTTACAATGTTGCCAAAAAGCCTGAGGATTGGGAGGGTTTTAGCAATCAGCAAAGGATGACCAAGAAATTGATAAAGAAGGAAAAATTGAACATGAGAGTAAACTAGCAAGAAATATAAAAACAGATTGTAAGAGCTTCTACAAGTAAAAAGGAAGAGGTTAGCAAAAGTAAACGTGAGTCCCTTAGAGGCAGAGATAGGAGAAATTATAATGGGGAATAAGGAAATGGCAGAGACTCGAAACAAATATTTTGTATCTGTCTTCACAGTAGAAGACACAAAAAACATATCGGAAATAGTGGGGAACCAAGGGTCTAATGAGAGTGAGGAACTTAAAGTAATTAATATTAGTAAAGAAAAAGTACTGGAGAAATCAATGGGACTAAAAGCCAACAAATCCCATGGACCTGATGGCCTACACCCTAGGGTTTTAAAAGAGGTGGCTGCAGAGATAGTGGATACATTGGTTTTGACCTTTCAAAATTCCCTAGATTCCAGAAGGGTACCCATGGGCTGGAAGGTAGCAAATGTAACCCCATTATTCAAGAAAGGAGGGAGAGAGAAAACAGGCCAGTTAGCTTGACATCAGTAGTAGGGAAAATGCTGGAATCTATTATTAAGGACGAAGTAACAGGGCACTCAGAAAATCATAATATGATTAGGCAGAGTCAACAGGGTATTATGAAAGGGAAATCGTGTTTGACAAAATCTATTTGAGTTTTTTGAGGGTGTAACTAATAGGGTAGATAAGAGGGAACCAGTGGATGTAGTATATTTGGATTTTTAAAAGGCATTTGATAAGGTGCCACACAAGAGATTGTTACACAAGATTGGGGGTATATATTAGCATGGATAGAGGATTGGTTAACAGACAGAAAACAGAAAATAGGAATAAACGGATCATTTTCGGGTTGGCAGGTTGTAACTAGTGGGATGCCATAACAATCAATGCTTTGCCTTCAGCTATTTACAATCTATATTAATGACTAAGATGAAGGGGTCGAGTGTAGTGTATCCATGTTTGCTGATGATACAAAGCTAGGTGGGAAAGTAAACTGTGAGGAGGACACAAAGAGTCTGCAAAGGGATATAGACAGGTTAAGTGAGTGGATGAGAAGGTGGCAGATGGAGTATAATATGGGAAAATGTGAAATTATCCACTTTGATAGGAAGAATAGAAAAGCAGAATATTTTTTAAAAGCTGAGAGACTAAGAAATGTTGGTATTCAGAGGGATTTGAGTGTCCTTGTACATGAATCACAGGAAGTTAACATGCAGGTACAACAAGCAATTAGGAAGGCAAATTGTATGTGAGCCTTTATTGCAAGGGGATTAGAGTATGAGAGTAAGGGGGTCTTGCTGCAATTATATAGGGCTCTGGTGAGACCACACCTGGAGTGCTGTGTGCAGTTTTGCTCTCCTCACCTAAGGAAGGATATATTTGCCTTAGAGGGGGTGCAACAAAGGTTCACTAGATTGATTCCTGGAATTAGAGGGTTGTCCTATAAGGAGAGATTGAGTAGAATGGGCCTATATTCTCTGGAGTTTAGAAGAATGAGAGAAGATCTCAATGAAATGTATAAAATTCTGAGAGGGCTTGACAGGGTAGATGCTGAGAGGCTGTTTTCCCTGCCTGGAGAGTCTAGAACTAGGCGTCATAGTCTCAAGATAAGGGGACTGAGATGAGGAGAAACTTCTTCACTCAGAGGGTTGTGAATCTTTGGAATTCTTTACCACAGAAGGCTGTGGATGCTCAGTCATTGAATATATTCAGGATTGAGATCGATAGATTTTTGGACACTAAGGGAATCAAGGGATATGGGGAGAGGGTGGGAAAGTGAAGTTGAGGTAGAAGATGAGCCATGATCTTATTGAATGGTGTAGCAGCCTCGAGGGGCCGTATAGCCTACTCCTGCTCCTATTTCTTAAGTTCTTAAGTTCTTATTAATTGAGCATCTCATTGGCACTTTTAAACTCATAATGGCAGCATGTGAAGGGTGATGACATATCCCTCTCTACATACTCGCACAATGTCCTGTCAAAATTTTCTCCAGCAGCACTGTAATGTTGGATGAAACCTCAGTAACAACAGAACTGATACTTATTTATTTTAATTGTATTTTTTTTTACTTTTGATGATCTTACTTGCTGGTCTGTGGAAAAAGTGTGCAATCATCAGTTATCTGATCAGTGGCCATGTTCACAGTCTGTTATGGTGTTGTTAGTAAATTACTAATCACCAGTAGTCTAGTGCAGGGGTTGTGTCCATTTGTCTGCTGGTCCAAAATACAGTGTGTAAGCTGGACAAACTATGTCTACCCAAAGCCAATATATCAAACATAATGCAGGTTTTGCCAGTTTGTCCCAACAGATTTATCAGTTTGTTAGGTTATTTTGTACATTGCAGCTGCTGTCTGAGCAGTTTCTCTCTGCATTTCCCTCAGCCCAGAGGGAGTCCACATCCACTACCATCAGTTACTTCACTAAGTCGGACTGGGGAACTGTGCATCAAACCATATTATTGCATATGGTGAATTCAGATGAACAACAGTGCAAACACACACTAGTGTTTTTTTTACTGTAATGACCTGCCCTGATTTATCCAGCTGCAATGGACATTGGGTAAACCAGGCAAATCAACTCAATATGGCATCAACTGGATTAAAATATTAGGAACAAAAAACAGTGACTTTACCCCATGTGGGATTTTGCTCAAGGTAATGGGGATGAGCAAATGCAACAACTTTGCACTAGTTTTTGGAAAATGTTAGGAACCTGATCCTAAAAGATGCAAGAAAAACAAACATTAGCAACAGGCATAAGGCTTAGAACGTATAAAAAAATGAAACGATTGTCCATATTATCAGATATTTGCAGATTTCCAGTTGAAGGAGAGTAACAGAGCTTTCTTATGTCTTACAGAGCTGTATCTGCTGGTTTTCTGAGTGCCAATGCTGGCATAATATGCCGAATAGAGACAGATTACAAAAGTGTGTGAGCAGCCACGGCTCAGTTTAGTGTTGCATTTGCACTGTGAGTCACATAGCAGAAAGAGAAACCCAAAACCAAAACCTGGATACGTCTTAGTAATGTGTCACTGCCAATGACTTTATGTGTCACAATATTTATACAATATGTTGAATTGGGTTTCTGCCTTATATCGTCATTAGCAGAAGAAGTTATTAATAACGCGTTTTCTAAAAAGTCACTTAAACCCAGGGTTATTAATAATTATGATTTTGCTGATATGTGATGTGTCAATCGGTTAGGGGGTAGAAATTCATCTTGAATGGTCATACAAAATGGGGCGGTATCATGAAATCATCGGAACTGGGTATCGGGCGGGCGTATGACGAGCGGCTGATGCTATACCAGCCATTTGGTGCCACTGCCCAAGACTGATTTCTATCCCGTTATCTTTGCCAGCTGAGCAGATGATAAAGGTATCATGGAAAACAAGTGATGAGCAGCACTAGGCAGTGAAAGTTACAGCTTCAGTCCAGTGCAAGTTGGAAAGTAAAGACTGCAATTTCTTTCTTCCTTTAAAGCAATTGCAACAGTGATGGATATGTCATAAGAAAACAATGGATATACAGGGGTGATTATAAGACACCGATTCAGATGGCATCATAACTTGCAAGAACAAAGTTTTCTAAAAAGTTATTTAAACTCAGGGTTAAAATCTATTGATTACAGCTGACCCATGTCACTTCTATATGGGGTTTTTATTCAGCTTTGTGTTGCATTATATATTTAGGGCATTTTGTGTTATTAGTGTGTGATGTTGATGTAAGCAAATTAATGACTAAATCGATACTGGAATGTCATCAAGAAATAATCGATTCGTGGGAGGACTGTACTATCTGCGAAATTTTCCTATATTCTGATACCATAAAATAATGTAATGCCAGCCATGTAATACTCAGTACCTTGAGATATAAAATAACTCTCATTACTATCGCCCTTTCACCCACATCGTTTGGAAAACCCATATCTTTCCCACAGTGACTACACATCACCAGAACTGAAACCTAATTCAGCAACTAATACCAAATTGCATATATTATAAAGAATTAAAATGGCTGCTAGGTAAATGGTAGTTTCTAAATCAAAGGTGTCTGATGGCATGAATGTCGAGACCAGTGATATGATCAAGGTCCTGTGAGTGAGTTCCTGAATGCATCACACTACCTGCCATCCATTATGCTTTATATATAAAACTGTTGTGGAAATGTGAAATGAAAAACACTGAACTAGACACTGACAAATCGCACTGAACTACGAAAATGGTTGAAAAGCAAAGAGTGCTTTTATTTTGAGGTCAGTCAGTATAATGAAAGGCAATGAAAGTGAAGTCCAAAATAACCACCTGACAGTCAAGCAAGTGGAGGATAAAATTGAGGGCAGACTCCAATACGATAAAAGAAAAGCCTCAGGCAGTATCTGACCACTTTAAGGTGTTTACTGCTCATATAATTTATGTTAAATAGAAAGATGTCATTGACTGCAACAGATTATAATCGGAGACTAAACTCTCTAAATGTGTCAGTTACTAAGTTTCGTGACAGAAAACTCAGCTACTTAGGGTCCGAATAGCATAGATTTAGGAAAATGGGAACATAGGAACAGGAGTAGGCCATTCAGCCCCTCGTGCCTGCTCTGCCATTTGATAAGATCATGGCTGATCTGTGATCTAACTCCATATACCTGCCTTTGGCCCATATCCCTTAATACCTTTGGTTGGCAAAAAGCTATCTATCTCAGATTTAAATTTCGCAATTGAGCTAGTATCAATTGCCATTTGCGGAAGTGAGTTCCAAACTTCTACCACCCTTTGTGTGTAGAAATGTTTTCTAATCTCACTCCTGAAAGGTCTGGCTCCAATTTTTAGACTGTGACCCCTACTCCTAGAATCCCCAACCAGCGGAAATAGTTTCTCTCTATCCACCCTATCTGTTCCCCTTAATATCTTATAAACTTCGATCAGATCACCCCTTAACCTTCAAAACTCGAGAGAATACAACCCCAATTTGTGTAATCTCTCCTCGTAACTTAACCGTTGAAGTCCGGGTATCATTCTAGTAAACCTACACTGCACTCCCTCCAAGGCCAATATGTCCTTCCGAAGGTGCGGTGCCCAGAACTGCTCACAGTACTCCAGGTGCGGTCTAACCAGGGTTTTGTATAGCTGCAGCATAACTTCTGCCCCCTTGCACTCTTGTTTCTAGATATAAAGGCCAGCATTCCATTTGCCTTCTTGATTATTTTCTGCACTTGTTCATGACACTTCAATGATCTGTGTACCTGAACCCCGAGGTCCCTTTGGACATCCACTTTTAACGTTTTAACATTTAGAAAGTACCCTGTTCTATCCTTTTTTGATTCAAAATGGATGACTTCACATTTGTCTACATTGAATTTATGATTGCATTAGGTTACTTTTGAAATTTCCCTTCTCCTCAAATAATCCTTGCAGGGATATTAAATAATCACATTATTTTCAACTCATAGCTCCATATTTTTTCTCTTGAGATTGCAGATTAAACGTTCCCCTTCCCCCAAACTTTTCAAAAAATATTCTTTAAGTGCTGATCTCAAGTAGTCCAACTGTGCCAAGATGCTGCAAGGCAAGTCTATTGGGGAAATTGGTAATAGAATAATTCTTTTAAATTTAAATTCTTGGAATTAAATCAGAGCCTGTGTCAAGGAAACTGACTAATACACACGCAGTTAATCAGTCATCCAGAAGGATGCTTTTTACTCTCTCCCCATTATTGTTGTTTTCATGGCCTACCATTGATCTCTATTTGAACAAGGTAAATTAAATTGCCGCATTACAAGTGATCATGTGTCAAACTGTCATCAATTTATGGAAAACACCTTGTGATGGCATTGACGTACTGAACCTGAAGGACTCCGCATTGAAAAATCTCAAGTTCATCAACAACTGCACTAAACAGAGTCAGGACTTTCTCCGCAGTACAACGCAGGGTTATGGAAAAATTGCAAACACTTGAAAAACCTAGTTCCTGACTCCAGATGAATTTAGTTTCTTCTGTTGCATTTATAATACAACTACAGGAAGTATCTCAGCTGAAACTACGGGGCAAAACAATTTATCAATGAGAACGTACCTTCATCATCATTCCCAGATGATAGCTGTATTGTACTAAAAGTCCTGCTGATAACTGTACTTCCTGCAACACTCTCCCCATTACCCTGTGCCCAGAGGTTTCAGTGTTTGATTACCACGTAATGAAAGTAATTAAAATGTATTTTGCCAGATCAGCTGATTTGGCAAAATACCATGAGCAATGCCGCAGGAGAGTTGTTAGTTTGTGATAATCTTAGTACATGACTGGTTTATTAAATCATGTTGTAGTCGGATATTTAAATTCGTAACTATCGGAGACATGCTATGATGTACTGATGGTACTATTACCTGATCATTTCTGTTGCATTAAAGGGGCAGCTTTGCCCCTGTAGAATTAAAATAGGATGATATTCCATTGCAAGAAATGTCATGATAACATCATTGTGTTACTCACATACAACAGCAGTTCAAATCTGTCAAAGTAGGCAACATTGTAACCCCATAGTTGAGTATTTAAAGCTGGCTGGTCCAGGAGCTCCACATGAACCTGCCGCATTGAGATGCTAATGTCACTTTAAGGAAGTTGCATTCCTTGAGTAGTATCTAAGTGTTATTGTGAAAGTATTTCTGAGCTGGAACTCCAGTTCTTGTGTCCAGGAAGAAAGCTTTGTGTATCGATGGTTACACACTTGTGCAGGGCTGCTGTCCCAATCGTTAAAATTTTGATTAGAGAACACGGGCAGTAGCATCTACACTGTCACGATATTTAAATTAACTGCACAAGGGGGCAAAAAGTAACCAGCAGGTCCAAGGGTGTCTCCAGGGCGTCTCCTACTGCTTCCCCCTCTGGAGTCAAATTGAGCCCTGAATCTGACTGTACACAGTAAATTTACCATCGGTACCACTTTTGGGCAATGCTAAAGTTGTTGGGGTCGCAATTGGTATGCGTAAAATGGGCACAAAGCATGCCAATATAGCAGTGGGGCAGCCAGCCTCCAATCCACGCTGGTGTGGTCCGACTACTGAATTTATGTGGCCCACTTTTTAGTCATCCTGGATTCCTAAATCAGCCATTAGGCCCTTTGAATATGTTAGTTAAGTGCCGAATGCATGTTGAAGGAGCCCTGGATAAAATTTGTTTCCGATGAGTGGGGCAGGCAGGCAGGCTTGAGCCACCAACAAAAGATATGTTTTAATTTTAGTCCTGGCGATCACCACCCCCCCCCACCTCACCCATTGCCCGCTCTAGCCCCGCACCCCCCCCTTCCTAGAGCTTACCCGATGGGCGCTGCTGGCGAGGCTGCACCCCAAAATTGATTATCCCCATCAGGCGAGCTGACAGTGGAGGCACGACAAGGGCCGTAGCTCACCCTAATTATTCAATTTCCATCGATCCTTGAGCCTCTTACATAGAAACATAGAAAATAGGAGCAAGAGTAGGCCATTCGGCCTTCGGGCCTGCTCCGCCATTCAAAATTATCACGGCTGATTGTCGAACTCCGTACTCTGTTCCTGCTTTTTCCCCACATCCCATGATCCCTTTAGCATTAACAAATATATCTATCTCCTTCTTGAATACATCTAATGACTTGGCCTGCACTGCCTTCTGTGGTAGAGAATTCCACAGGTTCACCACCCTCTGAGTGAAGAAATTTCTCCTCATCTCGGTTCTAAATGGCATACCCCGTATCCTGAGACTGTGACCCCTGGTTCTGGACTCCCCAGCCATCGGGAACATCCTCCCTGCATCTAGTCTGACTAGTCCTGTTAGAATTTTATATGTTTCGATGAGATCACCTCTCATTCTTCTAAATTCTAGTGAATATAGGCCAAGTCGACCCAATCTCTCCTCATAAGTCAGTCCTGCCATCCCAGGAATCAGTCCAGTAAACCTTTGTTGCACTCCCTCCACGGCAAAGACATTCTTCCTCAGATAAGGAGACCAAAACTGCACACAATACTCCAGATGTGGTCTCACCAAGGCCCTGTACAACTGCAGTTAGACATCCCTGTTCCTGTACTCAAATCCTCTTGCAATGAACGCCAACATACCATTCGCCTTCCTAACTGCTTGCTGCACCTGAATGTTCGCTTTCAGCGACTGGTGTACAAGGACACCCAGGTCTCGTTGCACCTCCCCTTTTCCCAATCTATCACCATTCAGATAATAATCTGTCTTTCTGTTTTTACAACCAAAGTGGATAACCTCACATTTATCCACGTTATACTGCATCTGCCATGTTCTTGCCCACTCACCCAACTTGTCTAAATCACATTGAAGCCTCTTTGCATCCTCCTCACAGCTCACATTCCACCCCAGCTTTGTGGCGTCTGCAAACTTGGAAACGTTACATTCAGTTCCCTCATCCAAATCATTGATATATATTGAGAATAGCTGAGGCCCAAGCACTGATCCCTGCGGTACCCCACTAGTCACTGCCTGCCACCTGGAAAAAGACCCATTTATTCCTACTCTCTGTTTCCTGTCTGTCAACCAATTCTCAATCCATGCCAGTATATTCCCCCCAATCCCATGTGCTTTAATTTTGCACACTAACCTCTTGTGTGGGACCTTATCAAAAACCTTCTGAAAATCCAAATACACCACATCCACTGGTTCTCCCCTATCTATTCTACTAGTTAGATCCTCAAAAAACTCCAGTAAATTTGTTAAGCATGATTTCCCTTTCATAAACCCATGCTGACTTTGTCCAATCCCATTAATACCTTCCAAGTGTTCTGTTATCACATCCTTCATAATAGACTCGAGCATTTTCCCCACTACTGATGTTAGGCTAACTGGTCTGTAATTCCCTGTTTTTTCTCTCCCTCCTTTTTTAAATAGTGGGGTTACATTTGCCACCCTCCAATCTGAAGGAAACTGTTCCAGAGTCTGTAGAACTTTGGAAGATGACCACCAATGCATCCACTATTTCTAAGACCACTTCCTTTAATACTCTGGGATGTAGATTATCAGGCCCTGGGGATTTGTCAGCCTTTAGCCCCATTAATTTCCCTTGCACTATTATTTTACTAATACTGATTTCCTTCAGTTCTTCCCTCTCACTAGCATTCCCTAACATTTGAGGGAGGTTATTTGTGTCCTCCTTTGTGAAGACAGAATCAAAGTATGTGTTTAATTGTTCTGCCATTTCTTTGTTCCCCATTATAATTTCCCCCATTTCTGACTGTAAGGGATCTACATTTGTCTTCACTAATCTTTTTCTCTTGACATATTTATAGAAGCTTTTACAGTAAGTTTTTATGTTCCCTGCTAGTTTACACTCATACTCTATTTTCCCCTCTTAATCAATCTCTTTATTCTCCTTTGCTGAATTCTAAACTGCTCCCAATCCTCAGGCTTGCCGCTTTTTCTGGCAATTTTATATGTCTCCTCTTTGGATCTAATACTATCCCTAATTTCTTTTGTAAGCCACGGTTGAGTCATCTTTCCTGTTTTATTTTTGCGCCAGTCGGGAATGAATAATTGTTGTAATTCCTGCACACGTTCTTTAAATATTAGCCATTGCCTATCCACCGTCATCCCTTTTAGTAAAGTTCCCCAATCTATCTTAACCAACTCACACCTCATACTTTCGTAATTTCCTTTATTTAGATTCAGGACCCTAGTTTCGGATTCGACTACTTCACTCTCCATCTTAATGAGGAATTTTATCATGTTATGGTCACTCTTTCCTGAGGGACCCCGCACAACAAGATTATTAATTAATCCTTTCTCATTGCACAATACCCAGTCTAGGATCGCCTGTTCTCCAGTTGGTTTCTCAACGTATTGATCTAGAAATCCATCACGTACACACTCCTGGAATTCCTCCCCCTCAGTATTATTGCTAATTTGGTTTGACCAATCTATATGTAAATTAAAGTCACCCATGATTATAGTTGTACCCTTCTTGCATGCGTCTCTAATTTCCTGTTTAATGCCCTCCCCTACGTCTCCACTACTGTTTGGGTGTCTCCCAACAACGTTTTCTCCCCTTTGGTGTTTCTTAGCTCCACCCATACAGTTTCCACATCATGATTTTCTGAGCCAATATCCTTCCTCACTATAGCATTGATTTCCTCCTTTCCCTTTTTGCCTGTCCTTCCCAAATATTGAATACCCCTGGATGTTCAGTTCCCATCCTTGGTCACCCTGCAGCCATGTCTCCGCAATCGCAACTATATCATAACCGTTAATATCTATCTACGCTGTTAATTCATCTACCTTGTTGCGAATTCTCCGCGCATTAAGACACAATGCCTTTAGACTTGTCTTTTTAAGATTGCTAGTCATCTAAGTTTTATTTTGCACTATGGCCCTATTTGTTTTTCGCCCTTGTTTTCTCTGCCTTCCACTATTGCTTCTTCCCTTTCTGTCTTTTGTTTCTATCCTTGTTTCCCCCTCCTCTGTCTCCCTGCTCAGGTTCCCATCCCCCTGCCATTCTAGTTTAAACCTTCCCCAATTGCACTAGCAGACACCCCAACGAGGACATTAGTCCCAGTCCTGCTCAGGTGTAAGCCGTCCCGCTTGTAATAACCGCTTGGTTGGAGTGCGTGCTGCCTCTGTAGTGCCGAGTGCGGACCCGAAATGGACCCAGACTCATTTCAACCCCATAGTGTAGTCCCAGCAGTTTCACAGTGCATTTGCAATTTTGGAATGAGCACTCTAAGCAGCTAGACCATCACACACAGTACATGCTCTAGCACAGTATAAACAGATATTCTTATTGTTCAGCCAGGATTTAAAAGATTGCTTAGAGACAGATACTGCTGCTGGAAAATGCTCAAGAAAAACATTTTAGGAACTCCTTTATTGAAAAAGACTTCAGTTTCTCCTCATTTATAACATTTAAGGTACCAGAAATGTTATCTACAAATTGTTCTGTCACGTTCGCTGCAATGGCTAAAGCAACTTTTGTGCTGAGAATTTAAAATCACCAGTTTGCAGCAGCAGATTTCAACAGTTTTCTTTACGTCTTCAGCAAGTTGGATAAAAAATTGGTAACAATATATTTTGTGGTTTGTCTGCTTTCTTATTTTTTTTAATTCGAAGTATATATGACCACATCCACGGAGATTTTGTTTGTGAACACAGAATATAGATTGAAGTTGCAAGAGCCCAACATAGAGCCAGTTTCGGTCGACATAAGCAGCTTTCACTGTGGGATAACCAGATTTCCATGGCATCTGGTTGTCAACACTGATTTTGAAGAAATATTATTATAATATTTTATTACAGCTCAATGTGAATTTTGCATTCCAAACACTGGTTACCTTTAATCTTACGTGTTTTATTACCATCCAAAGTAATTAAAATGAATTTTGCCAGAGGTCCAGTAAAACAGATTTATAGTAATAGATTTTTAATACCCACCAAAACATGAGTTAATAAACCAGTACCATATAAATATCATCTTGTAAAGATGCTAGAGGGGCCATCTCATAAAATAAATTGTCATCAGATTAGTAATTATCAGGGCCAAGCTATGATGCACTGATGACATTGTAGGACTGATCTTTTTAATTGCTTGAAAAGGACATCTAATTCCCTGTAGACTTGTTATTACGGACAGTAAGTTGTGTAGATGGGAGCAGAAAGTTGCAAAAGGACATAGACAGGTTATGTGAGAGGCCAAAATTATGGCAAATGGAGTTCAATGTGGGCAAGTGTGAGGTCATCCACTTTGGACCAAAGAAAGATAAATTAGAGTATTTTCTAAATGGTGAGAAACTAGGAACTGTAGAGGAACAAAGAGATTTGGGAGTCCAAGTACACAAATCATTAAAGGCTAGTAGACAGGTACAAAAAGTAATCAAAAAGACTAATGGAATGTTGGCCTTTACCCCAAGGGGGCTGCAATACAAAGAGGGGGAAGTTATACTTCAGTTGTATGGACCCTTGGTCAGACCCCATCTGGAGTATTGGTTCAGTTTTGGGCACTACATGTCAGGAAGGATATATTGGCCTTGGAGGGGATGCAGTATAGATTCACCAGAATGATACCGGGGCTAATAGGATTAAATTATGAGGACAGGTTGTCTCAACCTGGCGTATATTCCCTTGTATATAGAAGATTGAGGGGTGATCTGAACGAGGCGTTTTAAAGATTTGATCGGGAAGATACGGAGAAACTATTTCCTCTGGTGGGGGAAATAAAGAAGGACATTCAGGAGTGAAATCAGGAAGCAGTTTTTCACAAGCAGTTGAAATCTGGAACCCTCTCCTCCAAAAGGCTGTCGGTGCTAGGACAATTGGAGCTTTTAAGACTGAGATAGATAGATTATTGCTCGGTAATGGTATCAAGAGATATGGAGCAAATGCGAGAAAATGGAGTTGTGGTGCAGATCGGCCATGATCTAATTGAATAACAGAGCAAGCTCGAGGGGTTGAATGACCTGCTCCTGTGCATAATGTTTCTGTTACATTACAATAAATATCATGACACTGTGATAATGTCGTTGCATCACTTACATATGACTGCAGCTTGAGTTTGTAGCAGTGGACAACATGTTAACATGTTGAACTGGCTGGACCAGAAAGTCAGCCCAAATATTCCACATTGAGATCATGATTTCACTTTAAAAAAGTTGTATTCCTTGAATAAAATCAAAAACTATTGTTGTGATTTAATTGAGCAGGGAATACTCAGCAAATTAAAATAAATCAATCTTTGAACTATATCGAGATTTGAGAAGCTCAAAATTATTCCGTTTGCATGTTTCCAGGTTTAGTGGGTGTGACTAGTAATGGTATCATTGCTTTGAGACCTGCTGATCTGCCAACAGCCCAATTTTTCTTTCCATATTTAAAATACCAGAATAGGGATCAAATGAAAAGGTTCCAAACCACCTTGAAATAGCATTTTTAAGGTACTGCAACCTATTTTGACACATTTTTGAGATTAATTCTGGCTTTCATCTTGCTATGTTAGCAGAAGCTCCTCCTTGTTTCAAATAATCGCACTCTGTAAGCGTCTGGGATCGTTGTCCATTCTGCTTTGAATTGCTGATGTGGGCCATGTAATAGAAACACTGTCATTGATGGTTTCTTTGCGGTGATGCAAATGATGGATTATATTTGTTTGGGAATTAGTTCAGAACCTGTTAATGGAGAAGATTAAGATTTTAGTACTGTACTGGGGAAGCTGCATCCAAATTCTGAATCAACCACAGCATCTAAAACAAATGCAGGATCAACAGGCCCAACACAGAATATAATGCGATACCACATGCATACTCAAATAAGACTGGCTTCTTGGCATTTGTCCTTCTTAGAATCATAATGCAAAAATTAAAAACCAAATTGATGTAATTAGCATATAAGTACACAAAATAATTGTGAAATACAGTCAGATAATTTTCTGACATACATTGTAAAAATTAAAAGAATGCCAACATAATTTCTGTGTTTTTCTTTTTAAAACAGTATGTATATTAATACTTGAACAGTGAAAATGTAATGCAAATGTAGGAAGTCAATAAAAATTTGGGTCGTTGAAAATGAAAGAAAAACCTGTTTTATATGTAAATTGATGTCATTTTTCAGGCAGTTTAACTAAAGCAGTTGTTTGTCTGCATTGTTCTACTCTGCTGTGATTTTTTTTTTCCTCAGCTGTGAACAAATATGACTGTCAGCTTTCTTCATCTTTCCCTGCATTTCTAATTTTGTTCGTTACAAAATGTTTGTGACGTGCTGACAGCTTTCAGTTGTAGTTTTGCTTCACACGTGTGTTCACAATATGATGCGTGAAAATATTAAACTGCAAGGAAAGGTGAGCAACATAGATAGGTTTCGATTTAAAGTATTTATTTTGTTGAAGAAGCCTAACAAAGGCGATATTTTGAATAAAGTTCCTTTAAGCACAAAATCCAAAACATTAGCCTTTATACATAAACCTGTTATTTCTCAAAGCCTAGAATGCGAGTGATTAAGTTTTGAGTTGGATGCACAAGAAAAATGACGTACATTTGCTGAATTATCTAAAAATATTATAAACACATTCCATTTGCTGGCCAACATCAATATGAAAACGGAAACTTTATGGCCTGGAAATGAGCAAATCGTATGCCTGAGCATCCAATATAGCGGACGGGCATGTGTGCTCACTATGCGCTGCAAATGCGCTGTCTGCCATATTGGTAAAGGCAGAAAAAGAGGTGTCCAGGGCCCGAACCTGAAAAAGACGTTAAGCTCTTCGCGTATGCAAGTAGGAGGCCTAACGACTGTTTGAAGCCCCCTATGCAGAATTGGGCTGCCCTGGTCTACATGTAGCATAACCCAGGGTAATGAAAGGGACAGCTGTAGGCCACCACCAAAAAGGTACGTTTTTAAAAAATATACTAACCTAAATATGGAGCCGGGAGGTACAGGAGTGCTCCACCCTGCTCCACTGCAGTGCTAAAAGACCATTGCTCAGTCCCACTCCCTCCTGATTGTTCCCCCCTCTCCCAGGACCCACTTGAGGGCCGCTGTGTTCATTGAAATTCTCCACTGGCGAGCTGCCTGCAGACACCCAGCAGGCGCCTGTAGCCCGCCAACCTCATGTAAATATTAGGTGTGCCTTGGGCCTTCCTGTTCCGCAGGCCGGCACAAAACAATTTCTCGACCGATATTTTTTTAAAAGCCTAAGAGTTCACTGCACTACAGTACTGTTGACCTAGAGTCTGGGTCATCCTCAGGCTTTTCCATGTTTAGTCTTGTACTTTAGTTGCCAAAAACTGTATCATCCATGATGATTATCTCCATGATGCTGCTTCAGCAGTTCTGATAACAGGACTGAGTTACACAGTGGTGTGTCTTGTAAACAACTATACATTATATTGTTTTATTGCACCTTCCAGTGACAGTTCTATTAGCACATTTACACTTTAGTGAACAACATTACTTTTGACAGTCTACGTATTTGTCCTACCCTCGTTAAATGGTTCTTGGTCATCCATATTTTAAAGCTTCTGGACCTTGGGTCCTGATTTTTCCTGCTAAGCTCCATTCGATACAGGCAGGTTATTTAATGTGAAGTTTGAGCACAGAACCCGAGGAAATGAGTATAATATCAACAAGCTTCAAGCAGACCTAAGATTCCTCGGATTTCCGAGCCCCTCATCATTCTCCCCCCACCCCAACCTCGTCCCCTCCCCCCAACGGATAAGATGATAGTCGGAACAGATAGCCAAATAAAACTGTTAATGCTACGTCAATTAATGCTTTTTTTGAAAAAGAAACGGTGGATGAATAACTGATTAAGAATGAGACTGAGAACAGATGGAGAGAATTGAACGCTCCATGAAGCATGATGGCCCTGAGCTGGTGGGGCCTGAGAAATATTATGACAAGGAAGGCAACTGGTCTAAGCCGTATAATGAGGGATGGGAGGTCAGATGGATAGTCTCAATTTTACTTGAATTATCTTTTGTCAAAGGGAGAAACTTTCTTGAATCTTTCCTGAGGAAACTAACTGGATTGGAAAGATTCCATGGTAGAGCAGGTTGTACATGGTCAACGGAAAAAATAGGCTTGATGAGCTGAATGAAATTTTCTTTTTCTATGCGTTTTATGATGTTGTTAGTATACTATGGGATGTTCACTACAATCTTTGGGTTTTTATAACATACAAAATCCCTTGTTCCCCAGTTGTTCGTATTCCATATTATCGAAGTATTGCTGCTAATGGCTTCCTTGTGGAGACAATACCATGACATCTTTTTTTAAGGAGATTGTGACTCATTCAGAATTTGTTACTGGAGAAGATTAAAACATGGGTAACACCCAATTTCTGAATCAATCACAGTCGTTGAGATAAATGCACATCATCACATCCAGCACAGAATGCAATGTCCATATTCACAAGAAGACTAGCTTTTCTGCATGTTTTTCCGAAAAATAATGCAGATATTGATATTGTAGTCTCCTTTCATAAATGATGTTGTAAAAGTGGTGTTTTGTATGGCTCACAAAGAAAATCGTGAATGTGAGATTTACATCAAAGCTGGGAGTTTGTGCACAAGGCTTCCAAACTGTGTCAACTAAATCTAACATGAATGAACAGGGATCAATGATTCTTTCTTTCTCTTCCTGTTTTTGAAGTGTGATATTAAAGGAAACTTTGATCCACACTTTGATGCTTCCTGTTGTGTGATGAAATTCCTGCTGTGAGGCAGGCTCCCTCGGAAATGCACCATTAACACTGGCAATGAAATTTCACCTGCAGATTGTGATACAGGTTAAAACCAGAAAGACTTGTGTTAATGCACCAGCCAACATAATTGAAACAGCCACCAATCAGAAGATTATCATTGCTCAGTCATATAAAATAAACTAGACATTAAACCCACAGTTTTAGAAAAGAATAAACCAGGAAATACCCTGAGAAAAGAAACTCTCTGGGCCCGATTTTAGCACCCGCTATCGGGTGCGTTCTCGGCGGGGGGGCCTTGAAAATCGCGAAATCCAGGATCCCGACCGGATCCCGCCTCGATCCCGCCCACTTCCGGGTTCCCCGCTGACGCGCCGGCGTGCGCGCGCAGCCCCCGCTGGTGGGAATCCCGCAGGCAATTAAAGCCAGCGGGGTTCCACTTGACAGTATTTACTTAGCTATTTCAGGTCATTAACTGACCTGATTAAGGGACTGTGTGTGATTTTGGATCAACATGGGACTGTTTCCCACACTGGGGGAAACACTCCCAGATCGAATGGACGTGTTGCAGCTGTCAGCCTGCAGCAGCTTCAATGGTCCATTTGACAGGTGGGGGGGGAGACCCTCACCCATTGCAGGAGGCCACTCTGTCACTTGGGACAAAGTTTGGCCTCCACCACCCTCCTCCTGACGGTCAAAGTCACCAACCTACACACTTTCGCCGGGGTCCGGAGACATGTACCTACCTTGCAGACCCCCTCAGATGTACATCTTGCGCATGGGGGCCGCCGTAGCTGCAGTCATGACCTCCTCAGAGGGCGAACAGCATCACCAGCCCCACCAGCCTTGTCATCCATGTCATCCACCTCTGACACGTGGCGCTCCACAACACAGTGCTGTGACACATCCACCTGTACAGCAGGAGGGAGGGCTACCACAGAGAGAGATGCGTCGCAGAGGGCACTACCCTCGCCACAGGGTCCACAGACCGAGGCTCAGCCTCCTGGACCTCTCTGAGCAGCAGTGCACACGGAGGCTCAGAGTCACTCGACATGTAGCCGTGGACATCTGCAGCCTCTTTCATGCCAAACAGCTCCTGGCTGGCCCGAGCACCATCTTCCTACCTGTCGCTGTCAAAATCACCACTGCCCTTCCGAACATCTCCTCCACAGCCTTCCAGGGTGCAACCGGGGACATCGCCGATGTCTCTCAGTCGTCTGCGCAGAAGAGCCCTGCAAATACACCTACACCCACTCTGCAGTGACACAATGGGTGGTATCAGTGGTGGGTCCTCATCGTGATACCCAGGAGCGGGCATTATTGCACAAACCGGACAGGATTGGTGAAGACATGGCAGTAGTGATGCCAATATAATGTGTGATGTGAGTTGTTCTGAAATTCAATATAAGTAACAACCATGACAAACCCTCAAACACCCTTGTGCATCCCCTTCATGCTCACGACACGTTTGCCTTCCGCTGCCTACTGCACATATGTGATGCATGCCCTGTGAGAGAGATGCACGAGAGGGTGAGTATGGGATAGAGCCATGAGATTGTATGAGGATTGGGTTGAGTGGTAGTGGCGGGATGAGTACTGGCGAGGTGAGTAGGTGCAGGTAAGATGAGGATGGGGTTTGAGTGGGTATGAGGGGTGATGTGACAGAGTAGTGTTGGCAGTGCCGAAGGAGATGTGGGGTGGGGGCAGTGATGTGGCAGACGGAGTGTAGGGGATAGACTACGTGTACTCACTTTGGCTGACCTACTGAGGTCATTGGACCGCCTCCTGCACTGTGTGCAGGTGGGCGATATGTTGGTGGCGCAGGTGACCCCCTCTGCCACCTCGAGCCAGGCCTTCCTGGTGGCAGAGGCGGGCCGCTTCCTCCCGCCCGCCGGGTGGAAGATCTCTGTCCTCCCCCTCCTCCTCACCCCATCTAATAATACCTGGAATGAGGCATCATTAAACTGGGAGCAGCCTTCCCCCTGGGCTGCTCCATGCAGTCATCTTTGCTATTGGTTTTAGCATCTGTCAGTGGAGGACTGCCCCTTTAAATAGAGCGCCTCCAGCTGACAGATCTTACTGCGCATGCGCAGCCCGCCCGACGCGCAGATCAGCAGCGGGGAACCCGGAGGAGCAGGTAAGTGAATCCAATTAGTGGGTTGCCTGCCGCGATCGCGCGGGAAACCCACTAATTTCACCAGGCGCGTTACCAACGCGCCCGCTTGCCCATCGGCCGGGAACCCGCACCCCTGGTAAAATCGGGCCCTCTGTGTCAGTTTTACCAAGGGCCTAGTGAACAAAATAAGCCGCAGCAGCAAATGATTTGACACAGACATGTCTGGATACAATGAAAACTCTTCTGGAGCAACATGTACATTGGAGAAATGCACCAAGGTCTGAGTCACAAGAGAAGAAAGAAAAAAGAAAAAAAAGTTAAGATATTTCTATCTACAAAATCAGCAGGTGTGCACCAATATGAGTGTAGAGACACAGACAGGCCAGCTAATTGGCCCAGATCAAGGAAAAACATTTTTTTTTAAAAAGACATCAAAGTACCATGTCAACAAAAAAAATACAGAAAAATCTGATAGCAAAAAAGGTTACCAACAAAGACAATCAGAGATGATTCTTTTGCCCCTTAACAAAGCCAAGACAACAGCAGAATGATTAATCTATCCATCTGTCAATCATGGGAGGCAGTCTCATCTCTTTGAAATGTTATAAGCTGCTTTTATTTTCTTTTTGTTCAGATTCTGGGGGCCCAATGCCAGTGAATCGTGTTTTCCATAGCCTGACAGCAGACTCAAACACCCAGTTCTATGAGTGGGCTGCCAGGCACTGGAAAGTGGATTTAGCAGCATGAACGGCAGTGGCTGAGCCTTGGACACTGGACTCCCGGAACCAATAAAATAACTTATAAAAGCCGTTATAAGTTGCTAATTGCTCCTGACCAATTAGAATTGGGTCCACTGATGGTTTTCGACATAGAATGGTTAACCTTTTCTGGGAGTGAGGAGGTGCTAATGGTGGTTGGTTCTTCTACCCATCAAACCTGTTTGATTCAAACATTCAGGAGAGAAAAAAATGTGCTATTTATTATTGTGACTAGTTTTTTTGGGGGGGCACAGCCCTTTTCCCCCCACATTATTCTACCTCACCAGTCGTCTAGCTTCTACACTATCATCAATGTTACTATTTCACTGGCCATAAAGAAATGTGCTAAAGTGGTGCAGTAGAGACAGCCATCCAGTTTTTCGATCTACCCCGCCGTGAGACACTTGGCCTTTGCTCAGCTTATCCCTCCTCAGCAGGGCTGAGATTGACAGCTCAATAGAATGGGGAATTGACCCTGCGTTCCTCCCCTCCATGGTGCTATGCATTGTTGCTCCGGCTTGTAGCCAAACCTCACTGCCTAACAGCTGCCGATTTCTAATGGGACAATAAGTAAGACTGGGGACGAAACCAATGGGGGATGAGAAGATAGAAGGAAGATCCACAATGATTTATAAAAACTTTAGAATGTTTACAACAAGTTATCATTGAGGGCATAGATTCAAGAAACACTTGCTTGCAGCAGAAGGCTGATGCAAGCAATTCTATAGGGGTAAAGATTACATTAACAACAGAAAGGCAGACTTCCTCTGAATAATGATACAAACTTAGAAATTACACAAGAGGAAATGAAGGATAATCCTCCCCAACTTGATGTTTTGAATTTTACTCCAGTCGACAAAGTTCACGATAATCATACTGATAGCATAGAAGAAAAATTTGAATTTCCATATCACAGAGACATACACACATACACATACATGGATAATAGGATCCCAGTGCACTGTCATGAGACTTGGACCATTGCTTCTGAAGTGCTGCATATGCCTGAGTCCAAATGAACTGTCCTCACATGATAATGCGAGGTTAGTTCATTTCAAAACATTTGTGGTACACAAGTGTGAGGGGGCATAACCTTAAAATTAGGGCTAGGTTGTTCAATTGAAAATTTCAAAACTGAGATTGATAGATTTTTGTTCGGCATGGATATTACGGTCACGGAACCAAGGCGAATACAGATACAGTTAAGATACAGATTAGCCATGGTCTAATTGAATGCCAGAAGAGGCTCGAGGGGTTGAATGGCCTACTCTTGTTCCTATGCTCAGTTTAGGGGCTGGAATGCTAGGCACAGTGGCGATGGAAACCCTGCCGCCTGTACTGACTGTACGGCCATATTTTTTTCCCGAATAAAGATAGTGCAGACAGCAAGATTTCCCTGTTTGGAGGCAGAGGGGAGAAAGGAAGGGTAACCCTATATTTAGGAGAAAGCCACCTCAGGGCAATTTGTTTCCCCTACAGGCTGATCAGGCACTCTGGTCACATTATGGGGAGGCTCCATAATTTGAATAGAAGTCAGGGTCATAATTAACCTGGTGCACAGTTTGCGCACTGGCTCCTAGCATGTACTTGATGGATGGCCACACAAGGAAGTGCTGAACGCATTGGGCACATGGTAACAGAAAGAAAGAAACAAAAAACTTGCATTTATAAAGCGCCTTTCATGACCTCAGGATGTCCCAAAGTGCTTTACAGCCAGTTAAGTACTTTTTGAAGTGTAGTCGCTGTTGTAATGTAGGAAATGCAGCAGCCAATTTGCGCACAGCAAGGCCCCACAAACAGCAATGAAATAAATGACCAGAAGATCTGTTTTAGTTGCTGGTTGAGAGATAAATGTTGGTCAAGACACTGGGAGAACTTCTCTTCTTCAAATAGTGCCATGGGATCTTAACTGTTGACCAAGACACTGGGAGAACTTCTCTTCTTCAAATAGTGCCATGAGATCTTAACTGTTGACCAAGACACTGGGAGAACTCCTCTTCTTCAAATAGCCATGGGATCTTAAATGTTGACCAAGACACTGGGAGAACTTCTCTTCTTCAAATAGTGCCATGGGATCTTAAATGTTGACCAAGACACTGGGAGAACTCCTCTTCTTCAAATAGCTATGGGATCTTAAATGTTGACCAAGACACTGGGAGAACTTCTCTTCTTCAAATAGTGCCATGGGATCTTAAATGTTGACCAAGACACTGGGAGAACTCCTCTTCTTCAAATAGCCATGGGATCTTAAATGTTGACCAAGACACAGGGAGAACTCCTCTTCTTCAAATAGCCATGGGATCTTAAATGTTGACCAAGACACTGGGAGAATGCCTCTTCTTCAAATAGTGCCATGGGATCTTAAATGTTGGCCAAGACACTGGGAGAACTTCTCTTCTTCAAACAGCTATGGGATCTTAAACGTACACCTGAGAGGGCAGATGTGGTCTTGTTTTGCGCAGCGTCCCCTCAGTACTGTACTGGAGTGTCAGCCTAGATTATATGCTCAAGTCTCTGGAGTTGGACTTGATCCCACAATCTTCTGACTCAGAGAGTGCTACCACTGAGCCATGGCTGACATATGGTAAGTCCCTGTGTCCAATAATAAAGAGCTCTCAGATCTGAAGCGCTGCGATGCTTCAACTCAGATTATCACCCCATGTTTCCGTCAAGTGTTTAAAATAGTAAAAATCAGTGACCATGTGTGTATTCTTAAATGCACTGGAGTACAAGAACTAGGGGTAGATTTTAAGAAAGAACACTCCTGGCACTCATATGTGAGTGCATATGATGAATTCAGGGGTGAAGATGAGCATTCGATTATCTGTCCATTAAAGTGATGTGCTCCCATCACATGAAGCTCTGCACTGAGAGCATTTATTCTTAAAGGCTATCCTTTCATTGATTTGGTAACATGCTGTCTGATATTTGACATTACAATTGTTTTAGAATACTTTAGGAGCTTAGAGCAGGATACTCACACTGGCCAGACAGAAAGATGAACAAAATTAGCAGATTCACTGACGCAGTAGTGGGAATCAGATTGTGGACTACAAGACGATGGGAAGAGATTTGTTCTAGCCGTATCTCTGCTTCTGCGCTTGCCGCTGGCAAGGTTCTGGGCCAAGACTGGAGCTCTATAGCCCAAGTCCTATAAATTTAACAGAAGATTGTCCTGAGTTGTAATTAAATAGTCTGTGGACACTGTGTGATCGAGATAAACTATTCCCCTGATATTTTTGAAATTCAAGAGCTTATTTCATATCCCTACCCACAAATTTCCTTAGGTGGGATAAGCAGGACGACAGTTGGTATTTCCACCTTAAACTCCAGTTGAAAAAAATCAGCACTCAGTGTAAATCTACCGCAAATTGCAGAACAGCTGGGGAAGAAAGCCCAGAAGGCAGAAAACAGTCTCTTTTTTAATCTGCGTTTTTTTTTCTGATGGAAAGATTACACTAGTGCAGTAGATCCATTATCCAGGGAGCTGCAATCATCAAACATGAGGGAAATTCATTTCAGACTCAGGAGGGATGCTTTAGAGACCGTCCTCTTTCTCAAGATTGTGGAGACACTACCCTTTGCTTAATCCGACAATCCGTTACACTAAGTATGCGCTACATAATCATGAAGGAGGTTCATAGGTGATGTGAAACAGCACACTGAAGTGCCGTAGAGTGGAACATGGATCCTCTTTTTCCCTTTCATCTATCTGAGGTGTATTCAGGTGGAAACCTCAAAGGGAGGAAGGGAAAATACAGAAGGTCATACACATCGTAGTAGCCAGTTCAGAGTGGGAAGAGACAGATCTAGTTTAGGTCGCCCCTCTGTCTACCTGACTTCGTCGTTAGGGAGCAATGGTGTCAATAATGCAATCATCGGTGACCATAGTGATGCTGTGCATCATGCACCAGCTCCCTACACTGTGGGGTGCTGTGGTTTAAAGAATGCCAGATGTACACTTGTCGCAGTAAGCTGACCTGGAAGAGCACAAAATCTGCGCACCAGTTATGTTCTCGGCTAATTAATACCCCAATTCAGATGCAAATTAGTCTCCATAATGCGAGTGGCGCTCCCTAGGTTAAGTGGTCATATAGAACAACTGAGTCCTTGCTTTTCAAGGTACATTGTTTTTAGTATAACTATTTGCAAGCTACTGTTTCTTTTATATTCCTGCTTTTTGAAAAAGGAAAATGGTGAAACTTCTTGAAGAATTCCTGTCAGCTTCTTCAGCTTACTGCATCTGTTATTGGTGCCTGTTTGCCCATTGAATCGTATTAGTGTGCTAACTTGAGAGGAGATATTGTTATCCCTATGGGCATACCATTCTATTGGTAGGTTTTGGAGGAGGAGAATCTGAGGAGATATGCCAGAGAGGTGTGTTTCCAGACATGTCCAAAACCTTCTCGTGGAGATTAAAATTCCCAAAGGAGATCACAACAGAACATAACAAGCCCTGCAGCCAGACTTGGGAATGGGGATGGCTCTGTCAGTGACTGTGAAGGTTAAGGTTACAGCTGCATTGAACTTCTTGCTGCAAGCTCCTTTCATGTACAGAAGGGGCTACCACTTTGTGAATGTGCTGGCCTGCAACCGTACGGATAGAACACATATCACTGCCTATTATCCGCCTTCATCCTACAGCACTACACAGTGCCATCATTATTTCAAGGACCACAACGTTTGCAGAGATGGCTGCTGGGGGAACCAATGACATCCACTATAGTTATGGATGATGATACAACTACAAAATCTAAGGATAGGTCCTGAGCATGGTGCATGCATCTACCAGAGTCTTAATCGAGCAGACCATTGGTATGCTCAAACAGCAATTCAGATGCTGTGATGGATCAGGAGGGTTGCTACAGTACAAGATCTCTTAAGATTATTATGGCCAGCCATGTCCTGCACAACCTAGCACATAGCCATGATGCAGGCAGGAGAAGAAAGGCAGTAATAACCAGACAGAAGCTCTGAGTTATGGCTGTCAACCTGATTCCCTAATATGATAAATCCAGACAACATAAAATGTGGTACATTGAAGCCCAAGGTCTGAAGTGTTCAACTCATGGCATTTGTCATGGTGTTTTGCCTGAGCTCATGAAACGGGGCGCTTGCTACGGAGGGCTCTGCAGTTGCAATGTTTTCCGTGGTGGTCCTCAGCTCAGTCAGGAGGACCAGTGGCAAGGCACAGATGTGGGTTCCTTCATAGATGCTCCCCAAACTATAAGGCTGCTTGGCACACTCTCAAAAGATTCCATGAAATGCTTAGGCTGAGCTACCAAAGTAGATTTGTAGGCAAGCCTTCTGATGTCCAATTCCTTGGGCTCAATAGCTGAAGGCGCACTAGAGCTGACCATCCAGTCAATAGATTGCAGCTCCTTCAATTCCACCTCAACTTGCTCCTCCTCACTTGTGCTCTGTGCTGCACCAAGTTCTCCCTCCTGCAACTCACCAACTGACTCCGTCTCTCCAACCCCCACCCAAAGTGGATATATTTGTGATTGTACCTACCACTGCAGGAGTGGGCCCCTTCAGGAGCAGACGTATATATTTTGGAATGTTGGAGAAGAGAAACTGCTTGAAACATAGCTGCACAATGCAGTGTGTTTGGGTGGAATACTCCAGTGTCTGCCTATATGTGAAACAGTGATTGAGCGAGGACATTTTTTTAAATTCGTTCATGGGATGTGGGCGTCGCTGGCAAGGCTAGCATTAATTGCCCATCCCTTATTGCCCTTGAGAAGATGGTGGTGAGTCGCATTCTTGAACCGCTGCAGTGCGTGTGGTGAAGGTTCTCCCACAGTGCTGTTAGCAAGGGAGTTCCAGGATTTTGACCCAGCGACGATGAAGGAACGGCGATATATTTCCAAGTCGGGATGGTGTGTGACTTGGAGGGGAATGTGCAGGTGGTGTTGTTCCCATGTGCCTGCTGCCCTTGTCCTTCTAGGTGGTAGAGGTCGCGGGTTTGGGAGGTGCTGTCGAAGAAGCCTTGGCGAGTTGCTGCAGTGCATCCTGTGGATGGTACACACTGCAGCCACTGTGCGCCGGTGGTGAAGGGAGTGAATGTTTAGGGTGGTGGATGGGGTGCCAATCAAGCGGGTTGCTTTGTCCTGGATGGTGTCGAGCTTCTTGATTGTTGTTGGAGCTCCACTCAACCAGGCAAGTGGAGAGTATTCCGGACCTGTGCCTTGTAGATGGTGGAAAGGCTCTGGGGAGTCAGTAGGTGAGTCACTCACTGCAGAATATTCAGCCTCTCACCTGCTCTTGTAGCCACAGTATTTATGTGGCTGCTCCAGTTAAGTTTGTGGTCAATGGTGACCCCAGGATGTTGATGGTGGGGGATTTTGCGATGGTAATGCCGTTGAATGCCAAGGGGAGGTGGTTCGACTCTCTCTTGTTGGAGATTGTCATTGCCTGGCACTTATCTGGTGCGAATGTTACTTGCCACTTATCAGCCCAATCCTGGATGTTGTCCAGGTCTTGCTACATGCGGGCACGGACTGCTTCATTATCTGAGAGGTTGCGAATGGGACTGAACACTGTGCAATCATCAGCGAACATCCCCATTTCTGACCTTATAATGGAGGGAAGGTCATTGATGAAGCAGCTGAAGATGGTTGGGCCTAGGACACTGCCCTGAGGAACTCCTGAGGAAATAAGGAGGTATGGAATAAAAAGCAAAGAATTCTTGAGGAAAACCTCTAACCTCACATCCCTCAGAGTCCCTATTGCCCCCATGCCCAAAATCTTAATGGCCCTCTCCTCATAAGTGAGAGTGTGAACAATGCAGCAATCAGATTCCTTGTGCTGGCAGCATATATATTGTGTTATGATTGCCACATTTAATGGGCCACAGCATCAATGCATTGATATGGCAGAATTACACCGTGCCCTAGAACGACACAAAGATGCGTATGCCTATGCATTTCAAAAGATAGGGAGTTGGCAAAGTGCAATACATTCTTTGGAGTGGAATGTGGTTAAGATGTGTTGTCAGCACATTTACCTTCGCAAGATTCCATAACACAACAAATTTCTTCCTGGTTCAGACAACAGATGAGACAGCATTCACTTTCTTTGTCACCTCCATCCATGATTCTCTGGTGCTGTTCTGTATGGCAGGATGTCCCTCATCTCTAATAAGGTCCACCCTTCTCACAGGACTTCCCACAGCAGGAGCTTTAAAGCAGTGTCACCGAAGATGCAGTCCTCCCTATCTTGTGCTGCAGCCATTTTTCTCCCTCAGTTGTAAGTCAACTTTAAGGGCCATCTGCAATCCTTAAGAGCTGCTGGTCCTATTAATCCATCCCTAAACCCCCATGGCACTCCCAGAACGTATGTGCTGGGAGAACCGAATATTTATTTTAATGACCTGACCTCCTATGATAGTGCGAGATCAGCAGGAAGCACCATGTGTGCGATCCCATTCCAATTGCACTGGCCCACATTATCCACCTCATTATGTATGAGACGGAATTGAGGATATAAAGCATGAGAAGATAATTGCCTTCAATCATAAAAGAGGACAAAAATAAATTTGAAATTTAAGTTGGCTTATTGCTCCAATTCCTTGGCTCTCCTATTTTCTGAAAACATTGACTGCATGGGCATTAAATGCCCTCCTGTATTTTTGGCCAAGTGGCCAGTATTTGTGTTGAGTCAGCATGACAGCAGGCTCTTTGAATATTGGGATGGGGGGTGGGAGGAATCACAGCCCAGTGATGGCCACATGCGTGCTCTTCGAGTGGGGCGTCACTGCGCAGAGGCAACCCTGGCCTCTTCTTTCTCTACCTTCCTAATCCAGGGGCACTGAGGCCAATTGTAGAACTCCTACGACTGGCCTAGCTGAGGCCAGCGAACTCATCACAGACGGGGTATCAAGTCCTGAGCCATCCCGTCGATATGGCACATCTGCTCACTGGATAAACTCACCAAGCCATTGATGCCGCAGAACCCAATTATAATCCACTTTAGATAACAGCTGATTATGTGTTCTTCATCTTTTGAGAATCTTGGCCTCCCTATCTCCTCTGAGCTCACAGACTAATTTTTATTTTCACCATCGGGCGGGAACGGCTTGGTCGTGTGATGAGAATCACGGCACGGCACATATCGCCCCCATCTTACTGCTGCCATTTTGGTGCTGGCCTTGAAATAGGCGGACCAGGCACCCACTGGAAGAAGGTAGGTGTCTCATTATCCCATGCAAATTGGATAATTGGTGCATTGGTACTTGGCATTGAGCTGCCTAACTAGCAGTCCTCAAAGAGACTTCAAGAGGCTGCTCCAAAAATATCGTA
This sequence comes from Heptranchias perlo, assembly GCF_035084215.1. Classification (NCBI taxonomy): domain Eukaryota; kingdom Metazoa; phylum Chordata; class Chondrichthyes; order Hexanchiformes; family Hexanchidae; genus Heptranchias; species Heptranchias perlo. The sequence goes on along the minus strand of NC_090328.1, from coordinate 132,767,027 downwards.
GGTGAAGTTTTTAAAAGATTTTTGTGGTGCAGGAATGCTCCTTCTGATCCGACATGGGTTGTCTCTCCCCTCGCCCCCACCTCCCACCTTTTTACTTTAAACAATCGGCTTAGCTCCGCGGAGGAGCTGACTGATTTCCCATCCCCCGCGGAGGAGCTGACTGATTTCCCATCCCCCGCGGAGGAGCTGACGGACTCCCCATCCCCCGCGGAGGATCTGACGGATTTCCCATCCACCGCGGAGGAGCTGTCGGATTTCCCATCCCCCGCGGAGGAGCTGACTGATTTCCCATCCCCCGCGGAGGGGCTGTCGGATTTCCCATCCCCCGCGGAGGGGCTGTCGGATTTCCCATCCCCCGCGGAGGGGCTGTCGGATTTCCCATCCCCCGCAGAGGGGCTGACTGATTTCCCATCCCCCGCAGAGGGGCTGACGGACTCCCCATCCCCCGCGGAGGAGCTGACTGATTTCCCATCCCCCGCGGAGGGGCTGACGGATTTCCCATCCCCCGCGGAGGAGCTGACGGACTCCCCATCCCCCGCGGAGGATCTGACGGACTCCCCATCCCCCGCGGAGGAGCTGACTGATTTCCCATCCCCCGCGGAGGAGCTGACGGACTCCCCATCCCCCGCAGAGGGGCTGACGGACTCCCCATCCCCCGCGGAGGAGCTGACTGATTTCCCATCCCCCGCGGAGGAGCTGACTGATTTCCCATCCCCCGCGGAGGAGCTGACTGATTTCCCATCCCCCGCGGAGGAGCTGACGGACTCCCCATCCCCCGCGGAGGGGCTGACGGACTCCCCATCCCCCGCGGAGGGGCTGACGGATTTCCCATCCCCCGCGGAGGAGCTGACGGACTCCCCATCCCCCGCGGAGGAGCTGACTGATTTCCCATCCCCCGCGGAGGGGCTGACTGATTTCCCATCCCCCGCGGAGGAGCTGACGGATTTCCCATTCCCCGCGGAGGAGCTGACGGATTTCCCATTCCCCGCGGAGGAGCTGACTGATTTCCCATCCCCCGCGGAGGAGCTGACTGATTTCCCATCCCCCGTGGAGGGGCTGACTGATTTCCCATCCCCCGCGGAGGGGCTGACGGACTTCCCATTCCCCGCGGAGGAGCTGTCGGATTTCCCATCCACCGCGGAGGAGCTGTCGGATTTCCCATCCCCCGCGGAGGAGCTGACTGATTTCCCATCCCCCGCGGAGGGGCTGTCGGATTTCCCATCCCCCGCGGAGGGGCTGTCGGATTTCCCATCCCCCGCGGAGGGGCTGTCGGATTTCCCATCCCCCGCGGAGGGGCTGACGGACTCCCCATCCCCCGCAGAGGGGCTGACTGATTTCCCATCCCCCGCGGAGGAGCTGACGGACTCCCCATCCCCCGCGGAGGAGCTGACTGATTTCCCATCCCCCGCGGAGGGGCTGACGGATTTCCCATCCCCCGCGGAGGAGCTGACGGACTCCCCATCCCCCGCGGAGGGGCTGACTGATTTCCCATCCCCCGCGGAGGAGCTGACGGACTCCCCATCCCCCGCGGAGGGGCTGACGGACTTCCCATCCCCCGCGGAGGGGCTGACGGACTTCCCATCCCCCGCCAGGAGCTGACTGATTTCCCATCCCCCGTGGAGGGGCTGACTGATTCCCCATCCCCCGCGGAGGGGCTGACGGACTTCCCATCCCCCGCGGAGGGGCTGACGGATTTCCCATCCCCCGCGGAGGAGCTGACGGATTTCCCATCCCCCGCGGAGGGGCTGACGGATTCCCCATCCCCCGCGGAGGAGCTGACGGACTTCCCATCCCCCGCGGAGGGGCTGACGGATTTCCCATCCCCCGCGGAGGAGCTGACGGACTCCCCATCCCCCGCGGAGGAGCTGACGGACTTCCCATCCCCCGCGGAGGGGCTGACGGATTTCCCATCCCCCGCGGAGGAGCTGACGGACTTCCCATCCCCCGTGGAGGGGCTGACGGATTTCCCATCCCCCGCGGAGGGGCTGACGGACTCCCCATCCCCCGCGGAGGGGCTGACGGACTTCCCATCCCCCGCGGAGGGGCTGACGGACTTCCCATCCCCCGCGGAGGGGCTGACGGATTTCCCATCCCCCGCGGAGGGGCTGACGGATTTCCCATCCCCCGCGGAGGGGCTGACGGATTTCCCATTCCCCGCGGAGGGGCTGACGGATTTCCCATCCCCCGCGGAGGAGCTGACGGACTCCCCATCCACCGCGGAGGAGCTGTCGGATTTCCCATCCCCCGCGGAGGAGCTAACGGATTTCCCATCCCCCGCGGAGGAGCTGACGGATTTCCCATCCCCCGCGGAGGAGCTGACGGATTTCCCATCCCCCGCGGAGGAGCTGACGGATTTCCCATCCCCCGCGGAGGAGCTGACGGATTTCCCATCCCCCGCGGAGGAGCTGACTGATTTCCCATCCCCCGCGGAGGAGCTGACGGATTTCCCATCCCCCGCGGAGGAGCTGACGGACTTCCCATCCCCCGCGGAGGGGCTGACGGATTTCCCATCCCCCGCGGAGGGGCTGACTGATTTCCCATCCCCCACGGAGGGGCTGACGGACTTCCCATCCCCCGCGGAGGGGCTGATGGACTTCCTATCTCCTCTGATCAGCAGGCTGCCTATCAGTGCTTATTTAGCGTTGGCAGCACTCCATTTATATTTAAATAAGGACCGATCACCAAAAGCAATCGGGCTTCCTGCCGACGTCATTTGGCAGGTGGTGCTCACTCCCTGCCCACCGTTCACCCAGTCTGCGCCAGAACCATAAATCGACCCTGCATCTCTTCCATTCCTAAAGCTGCCTTCAAAAAGCTCAATTTCCTCTTTCATGTCAAATAACTCATCTGCCCTTAATTGAATATTTTCTGCCCTTAATTGAATATTTTATAACATAGGAACAGGAGGAGACAATTCAGCTCCTCGAGCCTGTTCCACCATTCAGTTAGTTCATAGCTGATCTGTATCTTAACTCCATTTACCCGCCTTGGTTCCATATCCCTTAATACGCTTGCCTAACAAAAATCTATCAGTCTCAGTCTTGAAATTTTCAATTGACCCCGAGCCTCAACAGCTTTTTGGAGGGGAGAGTATTGGATTTCCACTACCCTTTATGTGAAGAAGTGTTTCCTGATATCACCTCTGAACAGTGTGGCTCTAACTTTAAGGTCAGTTTGTCAAAGACTTCAATACTAGTCCCATATTTTCTCACACCTCTGTGACAAAAATGTATTTTTGTTTATATATAGATTACTTAGAAAATATCAATGGGATTAGACAAAATCAACATGGATTTATGAAAGGGAAATCAAGTTTGACAAACCGACTGGAGTTTTTTTGAGGATGTAACTGGTAGACTAGATAGGGGAGAACCAGTGGATGTGGTTTATTTGGATTTTCAGAAGGCCTTTGATAAAGTCGCACATAAGAGGTTAGTGTGCAAAATTAAAGCACATGGGATTGGTGGTAATATACTGGCATAGATTGAAAATTGGTTAAAAGACAGGAAACAGAGAGTAGGAATAAATGGGTCTTTTTCGGGGTGGCAGGCGGTGACTAGTGGGGTACCGCAGGGATCAGTGCTTGGGCCCCAGCTATTCACAATCTCAATCAATGATTTGGATGAGGGAACCAAATGTAATATTTCCAAGTTTGCTGACGACACAAAACTAGGTGGGATTGTGATTTGTGAGGAGGATGCAAAGAGGCTTCAAAGCGATTTAGACAAGTTGAGTGAATGGGCAAATACATGGCAGATGCAGTCTAATATGGATAAATGTGAAGTTATCCACTTTGGAAGGAAAAACAGAAAGGCAGAGTATTATTTAAAGGGTGATAGATTGGGAAATGTTGATGTACAAAGGGACCTGAGTGTCCTTGTACACCAGTCACTGAAAGCAAACAAACAGGTGCAGCAAGCAGTTAGGAAGGCAAATGGTATGTTGGCCTTCATTGCAAGAGGATTTGAGTACAGGAGCAAGGATGTCTTACTGCAGTTATACAGGGCCTTGGTGAGACCACACCTGGAGTATTGTGTGCAGTTTTGGTTTCCTTACCTAAGAAAGGAGATACTTACCATAGAGGGAGTGCAGCAAAGGTTCACCAGACTGATTCCTGGGATGGCAGGACTGTCGTATGAGGAGAGATTGGGTCTACTCGGCCTGTATTCACTCAAGTTTAGAAGAATGAGAGGGGATCTCATTGAAACGTATAAAATTCTGACAGGGCTCGACAGACTGGATGCAGCGAGGATGTTTCCCCTGGCAGGGGATCCAGAACGAGGGATCGCAGGATACGGGGCAGGACATTTAGGACAGAGATGAGGAGAAATTTCTTCTCTCAGAGGGTGGTGAACCTGTGGAATTCTCTACCACAGAAGGCTGTGGAGGCCAAGTCACTGAATATATTTAAGAAGGAGCGAGATAGATTTCTAGACACAAAAGGAATCAAGGGGTATGGGGAGAGAGCGGGAATATGGTATTGAGATAGAGGATCAGCCATGATCATATTGAATGGCGGAGCAGGCTCGAAGGGTCAAATGGCCTACTCCTACTCCTATTTTCTATGTTTCTATTGATTTGATTATTACTTATTACTAGTAGCAGCGCATGGGGGGGTTAATCACTTCGGTTCATACAGAAAATTACCAGATTGTTCATTACAGGTTCAGTGTGAAACCCAGACAGGTGGCATGAGTGGGTGTTGAAAAGAAATTATAGATGTATTCGTGTGTCTGTTCCTGTTGAAATAAAACATGGATTCAATATGCTAATGTTGACTGAATGCAGAGGCGTTTGGTTGTAGCTGTTTTATAGTGTCTTCGATGGTTGGGTAGGCAAATTAAATTCCAACTCTCCCAGATATTTCACACTGAGGGAGAAACATCCTCATGCAATTTGCAAAGAATGGCTAAATTAATTATGAGAAATGCATATTTGTGAATGGGCTTTGTTTCAGTACACCTTGAAAGGATTTGGGCTGGTACGTCTGTGGGTAAGTATGGATGAGAAATCCATTTACAATCCGTAGCCAGCAGAGGGTCCAGGTTAATTTGACTCCATGGTGATGGTTCAACGCATAAGAAATAAGCATCAGTTTTCAAGGGAAGTGGGGGCAAAGCCCAAGACCACCCAGTAAATAGTTAATAGGCATGGTCAATTCATGAGTGTCAGATTTGTTGCAAGGGAGTTTTTGTCTTCTTTAATTCCCTGTATGTACTCCACTAAAATGAATGTTTGTTGTCCTCTCCCACTGATATCTATAAATATGATTATTGAGGAAAACTATACAGAATAAAAGAGCTAATTCAGATTCATTTCGGGGTAAGTATTTCCCTTTACACTAGAGTCTCCATTCTTTATGGATGTACATGATGTCAAGAAATCCAGCATTGATTGATATTCTGAGATTTGCCGACTGATATTTTACAACACAAAACTAGTCAGCAAAACATCAATCATTGGCAAATTATTGACATTATCGACTTCATGTAAGTAGGACCGCTCCTTAAAACTGCTATTAAAAATAATATCAAGCTTGCTGTGAGCTTTAGATTTAGCCATGCTGTAATTTAATATTCATATAAGGAGTCAGCCTTGGTTCAGTTGATAGCACTCTTATCTCTGAGACAGAAGGTTGCAGGTTCAAGCCCAATTGCAAAGTTAATTTGGACTGACACCTCAGTACATAACCAAGGGAGTGCTAAGCTTTAGAAGTGCCATCTTTCGGATGAGATATTAAACCATAAAGGCCCCATTTGCCCTTTCAGGTGGATGGAAAAGATCCCATGATACTATTCAAAGAAGTTCAGGGGATACCTCCTGGTTTACTGGCCAACATTCATTCCTCAACCAATACCACTGAAGTGGCAAATATATGTGAATTAATTATAGAAACAATAGAGCTCTCAAAATCCAACAAATTGAAATGGTTAAAATAATCTAAAACCCAGTGTGCTTCTTCACCAGAAAAAGTAGCTCTAAAACCAGATATCCATTAAGATAACATGAATGTTTTCTCGTTGTAATGACATGAATGTTTTCACATAAACTGATGCTTATTTCTTATGCGTTGAACCATCACCATGGAGTCAAATCAGCCTGGACCCTCTGCTGGCTCCAGATTGTAAATGGATTTCTCAGCTATATTTACCCACAGACATACATTCTCAATGTCAATTGTTTCAAAAGATGGGGATTTCAACACACAGCATTCCTTGGAGTTGAAATCCAGCTCAGACTGATGGTTGGAACTCCCCTCCCTCCTAAGCTATAAGCCCTGTGTAAAATGAGATTTGGCATTTTCATCCCTTTTTAAGCCCAAAACTGTGCCTAATTTGCCACTAAATTCGCAATTTCACTCAAAGACTACAAGCTTGGCTGGTGTGGCAAATGGAAATGTCACACTGCTGCATTAGGAGCTGGTCTTCTGCGGCTTGGCTTGAGACACATTCTTTGGGCGCAGTGGAGACCTTTACTTCGTACCTTGTCATAATATCCATGACTTGGAGGTTCTTGACCTGACACAGGATACTTGAAACAGGAGAATCTCTCATTCCCCAGTGTTACTATATTGTTGTGCAGAATCAATCAAGTCGAGGGGTCCCAGTGATTAGGGTTTCTGTCTTCTCTGGACAGCAGAGAATTAGGACAGACATAGAGCTGCATGTGCTGGAAAGTAGAATGTACTTGTGTGAATTGAAAATCACATGTTCGTTACTCCACATGTCTGAATCTGATAGAGCAACCCATAATAGCACACCTTGATAAGTACAATGGACCGAATCTTGCTGGAAATTTAACGGCATGTTAACGATGCATGCCATTATTAATGTGCAAATTGGCCAGCAAGCTCATGGGATTAAGAGTTGTGAAACTCCCGAATTTGCTGATTGATGTACGACGCTCTACCGTTTACGTCGCACAAACTGCATCTCACCTTTAGCCTCCCCGTTATTTTTAAGAATTTTAAGAATGCTGGATTTGCACATTAATTGCCATTAAACAATTTAAACTGTTCAATCTCATTCCTGCATATACTAAATTTTTGTTAAGAGATTTTAAAATTGTCAAATTTTAAAATTTATTTCTGACTTTTCCTTTCTATCTCTTTTTTTCTCTCCTTCTTAATCCAATCTTTCGTTCCCTGTTTTTATTTCTCTTTCTGTACCTGATTTGACTCGAATTCACCCTTCTTCTCCGCCATTCCTCAGTTTCTTTTTCAATGCTTAAATCCCATTGGTTGAGGAGATGCACTATTGGTCCCGCCGTTCACTAAAGTCCCACATGCACCATTGCCCTCTCCGTGCCGTTATAAATGCGCACTTACAGCAAGTTACAGCGCCAAAAATGTTTGAGCTGAAGGGTGCAGTAAAAAGTCTAACTAATGGCCTACTCCGCAAGATGCCACACTCCGGCAAGATCTGGCCCATTATGTCTGCTGTATTGGCACTGAAGTAAATAACAAACCTTTCTTTTAAAAAAAAACACATAAGTTATAAATTGATAAAGAACATCAATTAATGGTAATGTGTTTAAGACAGTAATCAAATCTTGGGACTGGGCATTAACAACTCAAACGACACTCAGTTTATCACATCCTCAGAACTCGTTTAGTTTAAATCCATCTATGGTGAAAATTACTAAATAATCTTTACAGTACAATTCAAGAACTATGGGGTAATAAGAACACGGCAAGACCTATTAGCACAGAAAGAAGTGGGCGAAGTACACTTTTCATCAATTTGTGAGAAAATCACAGCTGAACAGAAAATTAAGCGTGACCACAAATTCCAAGAGTGCACTTGATTGGTTAATAAAACAACAGCAGATAATTTAGAGAGTCGTCTGCTCTCTATCTCCGCCCACCTCCTTAGTGACATCTCCAGTCACAGTGACAAATCCTGATGGGGAAAGGTCATCCTTCAAATAGTTTGTAATTTGACATATAGTGAATCTGTCAGCATTGGAGTTTGTCACCCACTGGAATTGGGATTCCCTTTATAATAAAGCATGGAGAGATGGTATGGAATTTAAGGCAAGAACAGTAATCCTAATTCACTGCATTTCAGCTTGGCTCCAGATTTCCAGTTATAAGGAGGCAGTTTCTTAGATTTATGTAACTAGACGTATTTTGATGTATGAGAGTTAATGACAATTTCTCTGACGAGACTGAACTTAGTTACTAAAGGCAAGTTTTGATTCAGATGTTTGATGAGTATTTAAAACCACTATAGTGAGTTTATTGACACTTTAAGCACTCCAATTGCATTCATGCACCATATCCAAAAACAATACATGTATGGAGTAACAGAAAGGCAAGAGTGACTTAGCAGACATCACTATAATGTAGGGGTTCAGATAATGGCACTAACTGTGCTTGTGAAGTTGACGTATCTCATCCAAACTCCTGCAATTGTGAAATTGGTATTTTTTTTGTCATCTCAATTTTATTTGCTTGCTTTTTCTTTTAAGTATCCAGGCAACCTGCTCGGAAGCTGGTCTAGAAACAGCTGACACGGGGGTGGCATTGAAAAGGGGCCTTTTTGATAGTCGTCGAGGAGAGCTTTGGAGAAAGGCTCAAGGTAGTAAAAGTATGGATAAAGGTTTTGGTAGCAGAGAAGGAAAAGTAGATGCGGAGATGGGCAACGTTTTAGTGTTGAAAAGACCAGTGTTGATAAGCCACGCTGCAAGGTCCAGCATCACAGGACATAGTTTGAGATAACGATGTCTTATATTGAAGATTGAAATATTTAAATTTTGTCTGCATGTTAATAACAAACGCACCTTCTGTATCTTTATTGTGATCTGTAACGTTTGATATTGCCAGAGCTGCTCAAATCCGTTTGTCTATTTATTCTTTCCAGTAGCGTGGATTTACTATGTTTTTTAAAATTTGCTTTTTATTTGTTTTACTTCCTATGATTTGATTCGACAAAAAATGTGCACAGTTCAACAATAAGTGGCACTAATCTTACTCAGTGAGATTGCGATAGTGGATGACGTAGCAATTGGAAAGGTCACCTTGGTGCAGGACACCATGCTCATCTGAGGTTGAGATACAGTTCTCCCCTCTGCATTCCACTGCAAACATAGGGTCAAGTAAACAAAGGCTTTGGGGCCGATTTTTAGATGGCGGAGCGGGTGCGTTGGGGGCGCCGAAAACCGTAGAAATCCGGAGCGGGTTCGGAGCCCGGCTCCAACCCGCTGACTTCCGGGTTCCCCAGTGACGCATTCGGGTGCGCGCGCGCCTCCCAAATGCGGGACTCCCACGATGATTTGCATACTTGTACACATAGTCGAAGTACTTGAGATACCTGATTGGGTAGACATTTTGGCAGGTGTGCAATTTTGAAGGATCCTCAGCGTGTTTCCCGTGCTGTGGGAAACACTCCCTGTTGAAGCAGACGTGTTTCAGCCAGCAGCCAGTGGGAGATGCAAATGATTATTTGACAAGTGGGGGGGAAAACCCCATTTATTGCAGCAGGGCACTCTGTCACTTCAGACAAAGTTTTGGCTGCAACACCTTTGTGTTTCCATTCAAAATTCTTACTTTCCACCCAAAACTCTGCTGTGCAAGCATATTTACCTACTTTGCGGACCTCCTCAAACTCACAAAGTCAGGATGGGGAGCGTCGTGGCTGCATTCATCACTTCATCCGAGGACGTGCGACATCACCAGCCTCGCCAGGCACGGTGTCCACCTCCGCCACGTGGAGCTCCACAACACAGTGCTGCGCCACAGGCACCTGCACGAGAGCACAGAGGGAAACAACAGAGAGAGTGACATCGCAGGAGGCACTACCCTCGCAACAGGGTCTACAGACCGAGGCTCAGCTTCCTGGACCTCTCTGAGGAGCAGTGCATACGGAGGCTCAGAGTCAGTCGCCAGGTAGTCGCAGACATCTGCAGCCTCCTTGATGCCAAGCTGCTCCTGGCTGGGCCAAGCAGCATCTCCTTACCTGTCAAAGTCACCGCTGCCCTCAACTTCCTCACCTCCGGATCATTCCAGGGTGCCACCGGGGACATCGCTGGAGTCTCTCAGTCGTCTACACACAAGTGCATAAGGCAGATCACCAACGGCTTGTTTCGCAGGGCCTCGAACTACATCAATTTCCCCATGGACAACCTCAGCCAGATGGAGGGGGCAGTGGGATTCCACGCTGTGGCTGACTTCCCATGGGTGCAGGGTGTAATCGATTGCACCTATATAGCAATACGAGCACCTCCACACAAGCCAGGACTGTTCATTAACAGGAATGGGCTATCACTCCATCAACACCCTCAGCTCGTTTGTGACCACCGCAAGAGATTCCTTCACGCGTGCGCCAGATACCCTGGCAGCTGCCACGATTCCTTCACCCTCAGGGAGTCCAACATCCCACTCCTCTTCCACGGGGGACAAGGGATACCCCCTGCACACGTGACTCATGACACCTCTGAGGAATCCCATCACCGAGCATCAGCTTCGGTATAACAACAGCCACATCGCCACCAGGTCTACAATTGAGCATGCTATAGGGCTGCTCAAGATGCGCTTCAGGTGTCTTGATTGTTCTGGGGGAGCGCTTCAATACGCACCAGAGAAAGTGGGACGCATTATAGTCGTGTGTTGTGCTCTGCACAACATGGCACAACAGAGAGGGGTGCCGTTTGAGGAGGCCCCATCCACATCTGCCACCCACATTGAGGAGGAGGAGATGGAGGAGGAGGGGCAACCCATGGGCAGAACAGCGGCTCACCTGGCTGCTCGTGAGGCCAGGGAGTCACTGATATGTGAACGGATCTCCTAACATCAGACAGTGTGAAGACACCAGACCTCACCACATGGACAGAGCAGCGACCACACCAGCCTCCCCCGCCCGCAAAAAGCAGTCCTGCAACTAAACATACATCCATTCTCGAGTGACCCAATGGGTGGCATCAAGTGTGGGCGTCCATGGTGAACCTCATGAAAGGGCCTTATTACAGAAGCCAGTCAAGAATGGCCAAGACGTGACAGTAGTGGTGACAATAATAATATTTAATGTGTGTTTAACAAAAAGCAAATACAAATAAAAAACATGACCAACCGTCAGACACCCTGTGCACCCCTTTGTGCTTACAAAAGCTTCGCCTTTCCCTTACGACTACTCCTACGTGGTGCATCCCCTGTGGCTGCAGCAGAGGTAGTGGCAGGTTGCTCTTGTTTATGCCCTGACCGATTAGATGCTTTGGGCCTACGCCCTCTGGGTTTCGGTGCCCGTGAGGGCCCCTCCAAAGACTGCTCCACCTGCACCTGTGCAGGGGCAGACTCGGCCACCTGGAGAGGAGGCAGCATTGCGGGTACTGGTTGAGAGGGGGGCAACGGGTGAGACGTGGGAGCGCTTTGAGTAGTGTCCCCACTTCCATGTCCCCTTTCACCATCATCCCTCTCCTGGGCCAGGCCCACACCACTCCAGTCACTATGCTGGACGACAATTTGGAGGACATGTGTGAAGCCTTGTAAGGCCAGTGCTAGTGTATCTGCCTGCCTGTTTAAGGCGGCAGAATGTTGTTCACCATGAGTCCGAAGGGCCGTTGTCAGGGCCTCAATGGACTCATTGGTGAGCCGTGCTTGAAGCTGAATGGAGGCTAGCCTTCCCTCCATCGCAGACATTCCCACAGTTACCCGCGACACTATCTCAGAGATTCCCTCCTGTACCTGTGCCACCATTCCACTCATGCAGGAGTTGGACTCCTCCATCCTCTGCGCGATTGTGGAGAGTGCGCGTGGCACCTGTTCCAGCACCTCGCAAATGTGCTGCTGCCCCTCGATCATTCTCCTTTTCATGGATGGCCCCCAGGGTTCAGCATCTGTGTCCAGCTGAGCAGACCCTGGAGAAGAGTGCTCCCACCGACGTGGACTCTCCACAGCTGCCCCTGCCACTAGTGTCTGCTCGTGCTCACGTGTGTGGTAACTCACCATGTGTGACCCCAACTGACTGAGGACGGGGACCCACCGAGGTGTGTGTGTATCTGCTCTGGTGGATGGCTCGCTCAGATGTGACGGTGCACCCTCAGAGGCCAGCAGTTCCTCTGAGGAATCGCCCTTTGCCGTCACGGCGGTCGCTGAAGACCCTGTAAGAGAACAGAAAGCAATATTAAGCATGATGACAGATATTGAGGTGCTGAAGATGGCAAGGCATGTTAACATCATTAGCTATTGTGTGTGCTGAATGTTAAAGTTCTGTCACCAGACATTTGTCAGGTGCCAGTCTCGGCGTTCCCGACGGACAGGCACTCGAGGGTACGGCTCAGCTCCATCGCCTCCTGCTCCACGACTGTGAGCACGACTACCTGTTGCGGCCCCGCTCCGGTCCTCGCCCTCTCCCGTGCATTCTGGGCTCTCTTCTCCTATAAGGAGAGAAAGTAGAGATACGTGAGTGAGGGATGGTGACGTGGCCAACTGCTGAATGCATTGGTTTGGGTGCGGCTGAGTATGAGACAGAGCCATGACATTGTATGAGGATTGGGTTGAGTGGTAGTGGTGGGATGAGTACTGGGGAGGTGAGGAAGTGATGAGGAAGTGCAGGTAAGTTGAGGATGAGCTTTGAGTGAGTGTGAGGAGTGATGTTATAGAGTAGTGTTGGCAGTGCAGAATGAGTTGGGCACTGGATCCAGGTGCGGGAGACGTTGCTGCTGCTGGTGACCTCCTCTGCCACCTCGAGCCAGGCCTTCTTGGTGGCAGAGGCAGGACACTTCCTCCTGTCCGCCGGGTAGAAAACATCCCTCCTCCTCCTCACCCTATCCAGTAGCACCTGGAGTGAGGCATCACTGAATCTAGGAGCAGACTTTCCCCTGGGCTGCTCCATCGTGCTATTTGGGTGTTTGCTCCAAGAGCAGCCATCGGAGGACTGCCCCTTTAAATGGGACTCCTCTAGCTGACAGCCTGTGATGCGGGTGCGCAGTCCTCCCGCTGTGCAGGTTTCGGACGGCAAACCCGGAAGCCACGTTAAGTGGCTCCAATTTACCTGCGTTCGCGTGGGGAACGGACGGATTTTATTGGGCGGGTTACCCACACGCCCAATTGCCATCCCGCCTCCCCACTAATATCGGGGCCTTTGTGTCCGGTCTGAGGGATCTTCCCTGCTCTACAAGCACTGGTGCAATGGAAGTTACACTACAATCGCAGAGCAAAGCAGGCTGGTGAACAAAGGGATGAAACAAATCTGTCCTGCTATCCAAATTTTCTTTTTTTAAAACTAGGTCAATAAAACCATTGGGAAAATAAAAAAGACAATTTAAAAGTCTGACAATTGAAAAGTTTTAGTGGTTGTCCCTGCATTGTGATTGTTCCCTGAAGTATTCTTTTAATTAAAATAGATAAGAACAACTTAAGGTTGGTTTTAGCAGAGTGAACCAGGAAAAAAAGAACTAATGAACATCATTAGAACCCTAATTTACTGATCTGTGATCTAATGGAATAGACTGCCACCTAGTACGGTACATTCAGGGTTACTTCAAGCATTCAAAAAAGGGTAGGACAGGTTCCTGTTTCAACAGGATGTGTCGATAAATTTTCATAGACTTAGTTCACCTGGAATGTGGATCAGAGAATCGAGCATGGAGGTCAGCATCTAATTTGGACACTCCTGATTTTCCGGTTACTAACTCAACAAAGAAATGTTTGTGAAAGATACAAGCAGTCGCTCAAAAAAAATTTTACTTCATTTGATATCGAGGTATGAGAGAGTTAGGAACATAGGAGCATAGGAACAGGAGTAGGCCATTCAGCCCCTCGTGCCCGCTCCGTCATTTGATAAGATCATGGCTGATCTGTGATCTAACTCCATATACCTGCCTTTGGCCCATATCCCTTAATACCTTTGGTTGTAAGAGGTTTGAGCAAATCCTAAACAGCGTGAGTTAGTGTGAATGGACTTCTCTTATTCCTACCTTATAAACAAAATAATGAAGGAATTTAATTTATATCAAAGTTTTTTTTTTAATTAAAATAAATAGTTATTTTAAAAAATCCTGTCTGAATGAAAGAGGGGGTCGAGTATTATTACACTATCATCAATATTCAAAGCAGAAATCAACCAATTCAGCACAGACTCAGGAACTAACCTGAACCCTTCCTGGCCTGTAGTATAGTTATATCGGCCTCGATAGTAAACCCGAACCACGGGCGGGAGAGGGTCGTGCGAGGGGTTAAAAAGTAAAATGCGCGGAACTCGACCCCAACACACCACGCACGTGCCTGCCGCCATTTTTACGGCAGTGGATAGCGGATTGTCCAGGAACGCTCAATCAACATATTTATATCGGTCTCCCACAGTGCAGTTGGAAGCCCGATTTGAAACTTACTTCTGCTGTACGGGTTTCCTAGGGATCGGGAAGCTCGGCAGTGAAACGGAGGCGGGAGCTGCCGGTTCTCCAAGGTTAGTGGCTGTTTCAGCACTCCTTGTAGGGCAGGAAGAGCAGCACTGCTCCCCCAGGCCCCTCAAGGAAGCCTTCAGCCTTCCCCAGCCCCGATCGCCAGCCTCCTACCCCCCCCCCACCGAGTTACCGACCTTCCCCCCACCCAGCCTTGAATGCCTCTGCGCACCCCCCCACCCACCCCACCCTCGATCGGAAGCCTCCCCCACCTCAATCGCAGGCCTCACCCCTCTCCCGATTGCTGACTCCCCCTAACCCAGCCCGTTTGCCGACCTTCCCCTCTCCCGTTTGCCAGGGACCATCCCCAGGGGTCCCTGGCTGCGACCCCCCTGCCACTGGTGCTCCCTCCTGCCCACCGGCCGGGCTGTCAATTTGGCCGGCTGCCCAGTGGGAGACGGAGCTACAAGATGTTAATGAGGTCCTGCCGTTAAGTTCGGCAGGACTTCCGCGTCCCCAGCCTCGCTGGATTCTTCGGCCTCGCCCGCACCCTCCCCGCCTCCTCGTAAATATTGGGGCCGTAGTCTTTGACTTCAGTTCCGTACTAAAGTTCTCAAATAGTTAAATCATATACAAAGTCTTCATCAGATTTGCAACATTGTTTGTAGAAGATCATAAGCAGTAAGTCAGCCTGCTCCTGCAATTTAGTTCAAGCCCATGTTTATCTATGCTGATGGGTATCTCAGTGTTATCATAGCATGCTGAAGTTTTGAAGGATCAGATTCTGTGTGTTTGGAATTGGATTTGTACAGTGGTCCAGACAGGGAGATATGGAGGCCTTGTAATTCTGAAGTAATCTGCGACCTTGCAGCTTTGCAGACCTTAACCCCAGTTAACCACACAACCATTATTTTCATGAGTTTCCCGTTGATAATTTTATCAAACACCTAACATTTAAAATGCGTCACTGTGTAATGCAGTCTACATAACAAAGATCCTGCATACCATTTCAAAAAAAAAATAAAATGTAGACAGTAATTAATAAGCTTGCACTGCTGATTGGAATGCATAAAACACACACAGCTGCCTGAAACCTTCGAATGAATACACCTTGTGACTTTAGGATTGCTATTACATTCTCGGTATCTTAATCTTAATGCTGGTCATTCTTTTCTAACTTCATAACAGCTTCTATAAAGCAAAATAATGGGAAAGTCTGAGGTGGAGTGGACTTGTGTCTATATTCAATATTATACGCATTTCATATTTTTTTATCAGATTTAAAGAGATGGTGAATGTATATTCAGTACCATTTTTCTCAGTGCTGTCATTTTACAGGTAACGCATTTTTCATTGAAAAATGGGCCTACAACCCAGATGTGCATTATGTAACTTTCTTTTAAACAGAGTTAGGTAAAAGTGTATATTATTACAGTACCACATCGTATACTGCAGCAGTTAAGTTTAAACGGTACGCATTTTTTGATGACGGGAAAAATTTTTAAATTGTGATTTTGTCAATAAAAAGAAATTCGAGCCCTAATTTCATGAGGCTGCACTGGCAGGGTGGAGCCTTGTTGAGGGAAGCTCAGGTTTTGAAATGATGTGCACAGGCCAGCGCGCCCAATTTGCAAAACGTCAGGCCAAAGGAGGGTGTACAGGTGGCCAGTGGCAATCTTGTAATATGCTATTGGGGTCAACAGGTCCCACAACAAATTTCATATCCTCCAGGTGAGCACTGACCCAGCACTCACCTTGCCAATAAGAAATAGGCACATGAGTAATCTATTGGTAGGGCCTACTGAAGTTGAATTCTTAAATTTGACACCTATTGGAAAAGAGAGCAACCTTGTGTTTTATTTTTCTGAAGAAGCAGTTACATTTAGTTGCACTTTACTCCCTACATTAGTTTCTGTCGTTAAGGAGGGTGCCATTTTTTTGCATATTAACATTTCTTTTCTGCAAGACTTCCCTCAGGTGTTGTTGTATGCTGTTACAGTTAAAGATGCAGGAAGCAAAGTGCTGAGAGTAGAAATTCATTTGAGGAGTTCCTATGGCAATCCCCAATTCATTTCTACACACAAAGGGTGGTAGAAGTTTGGAACTCTCTTCCGCAAACGGCAATTGATACTAGCTCAATTGCTAAATTTAAATCTGAGATAGATAGCTTTTTGGCAACCAAAGGTATTAAGGGATATGGGCCAAAGGCAGGTATATGGAGTTAGATCACAGATCAGCCATGATCTTATCAAATGGCGGAGCAGGCACGAGGGGCTGAATGGCCTACTCCTGTTCCTATGTTCCTAGATGAGGAAGTTCAGTTGAAGAAGGGACACCAAATGCAGTGATGTCTGAAATGTTATGAGTGCTCCTGCCAGTACGCCAGGACCCATACTTATAGACCTCAACATCCTACCTGAGCATGTCACAGGAGACCCACCTACGCCAACTCTGGTTCACCATACAGGCTGTCATGATCTATGCCCTTTGCTCCAGTCTGACCTTCAGACAGCATCTATCACATGGACGGCTCTTCCCATAGTTGTGAAAGATATCATGACATTAAGGTTTGCCAAGTTTGAAGTCGATAGACGAATCAAAAAATTGACGGGCGCTATGCTTCAACAGACAAACCCCACCATCGTTTTCCCTTCGCAAAGGAGGCATTAGTTGGACAGGGCGTGGGACTTTTACTGGGTGACCGGTTTGCCAAGAGTCCAGGGCTATTCCCTGAGTGAAAAACTTCTGAACAGCAGTGGAATGTCAATGCAATGAAGCACATGCCTCAAGCAGAATTACTATAGAGCACACCGAAGCAAAGGTTCCAGTGTTTGGACCGCTTAGGTTGGATGTTCCTTTATAGTGTCCAAAATAATTACTGTCTGCTCCACGCTACAAACTTCATAATATGAAGAGGATTAAGCATGCAGCAAGACAAAAAGGAGGACCATTGTACAACAGTCGTTGAAGAGGAAGAAATGAAGAAGCCAAGGGACTGATGAGAAGATTGGTACAGCTGGTACTCACTGATAACTGTTTCCACAAGATCTAACCCCTGTGCAACGCTGCAGATAAATGAAACACCATGCAGTGTTCTCAGAAACAACACCCTGGACATTTCCATCAACTCCAGCTTAGCTGCTATCTTACACTGTCCTAACATTAGCCATTATTTTAACAACAATAACTGTCTGCACTAAGGAGAAATAAAGTGTTCAGTATTTATGAGATGAAAATTACTCCTTGGTAGCTATATAAGGCGTGCTTCTCCTGCTGCCTAATCTACATCTATCTGCTCCATGTGTAGAAATAGCATATGTGATGGCTAGCTGCTTTTCTGCATTGTGCATCTTAAGGGATGGAAGTGGCATACCTCTGGATGCAGGGAAGTGAGATGGCCCCGATGTCGCCATGTCTGAGAAAGCAAATTGCTGATAATACAACACTTCCTTATTAGTTCCATTCACTGCCTCAGCAATCTTCATCCAAGCACCTTTCACCTGTGCTTTCAGAGAAGGGTGGCCTCACCCTCCAGATGTGACTCTCTCCTTTACTGCACGGCCTGCAACAGGACCTCATCCTCATAAGGGGCAGTTTGCTCACATTCCTCGTTGCTTTTAGAGTCCTCACCAGCAACGGGATTTTTCAGGCAGCGGAAAAGCACTTCCCTTTAATGGTGAGCCTTTTTAACAGCTGCTTCCTTTCCAAATTTTGCTTCCTCCCCCCAGTCAATTGCGCTGCTAGCCAGATTCCCTACACCCATTTTCCATGTGTAGGGAGCCAATTAAAATTAGGAGGAGGAGATAGCCTCACAAAATTCAGCAAGACCAGCCTCGCTACTATGCAGATCCACTTGCACTATTGGCTGGCACAGATCCCTGTAAAATATTTATATCAGCAGACTATATCTGTCTTCACCTATTGTGTGATATGACTGCTGGAAATTTTCACATAAATAGTCCATTTAATAAAGGGCAGTCAAGTAGTTAGCAGCTTGGCTTCCAACAGGAAGCCCATGAGTAAGCCTCCAGATAATCTCACATTACATGCCTTATTTGAGTGAGCCCCATCAGCTCCTGTGGACAGGTTGACAGATGGAATACTGTGTGGAAGTGGTCTATTCCATCTCCAGATCCAAGGCTCCTCCCTAAGTTTCCCTACTCCTCTTTCAACTATCTGGCTTCCCCTTAGACCTGCAGATGCTATTGGTGGAGTCAATGAACATTTATTAGGAGGCAGATCTGGCCAAGACTTCATTCATACTTTTCTCTCTCTTTGGTTTTGTAATTAGAGGACAACTCGGGCACAGAATTAACAAACTGCAGTCAAGCCTAGCGATGCCTACGTGGGCTAGCCTCTCATCAAAAAAACAATTAATGCTATGTCTGTAAAGTCCTTTATCTTAAAACAAAAGAGCTGCTTAATTATCTGGTTCGGAACAGGATTGAAGGCTAGAAAGATATAAGTATAGACGGGGAGAGGAAAAAGATGTAAAGCTCCCTGCCACCCCCATCTAATTAACAACTAAAACTAAAACCTATTCCCAACTGATAGGCGAGAGTCGTAGTTTTTTTTAATGTTAGAGATTGGGGAGTATTTCCTGTTGAAAGCTTTCCTTCTCCTTTATTGTTGTATTGATTAATTCCTGTAAAAAAAAAATCTGTTTATGAAACGGTTTGAAGGTTGCAAAGATAAATGTCGGCCTAGATGATCAAATGCTCCATGAAGCGCCATGGTTCCTATGTCAGGCACTGTACCACTTCTAAGGAAGCAAGCAATCATATCAAAAATTAATTTTTAAGAAGAAAAGTTTTTTTTTTGAAAGAAACGTGTTAACACCATGAAAGTGCTCAGGGCTTTCATAGTCCAAAATCACATTATATCACATTGCACCCAATCCCATCAAACCAAAATAATCTATTGAAAGTATCTTGTACATTGCATAAAAAACATCAGAGCAAGCAACTCTTTCATTGATGCGAAAAAGCCTGTTAGATACGATGAAAGTACCGGCATTTTTAAATGCATCCTTGGCAAAAAAAATTACCTGTACAATACCTTTTCGACTTCATTGTTAATGGGCCTGATAATATGGTCCCGCTGCAGAAGAGTCAGAGTCACTGATCCTTAGGCACTGTGTGCACCTATGGTGCATTGTTCTGACCTTTTGCTACAGAATGAGGCCAGCTGATTTAAATATGTTTTCAGCGCTCCCAGTGCACAGCTCATGATGTGCTGGGAGTATGCAGAGATCGGCGGGGAGAATATCCAACAGTTCCTAAAGGGATGCTGGTCATCCCTTTAAGGAGAACTGGCTCAACATTTTGAAAATAGAGGAAGCAAGATGCAGGGATAGAATAACACCATTCCGAGATGCTGCTTCAACAGGAGCTGTTTCAAAGATGGATCTTTTTGGAAGAGCAGCACATCCTGTAGTCAAGGACACCAGCAGAGCAGCCTGGGTGGAGATTGCAGCGACAGTTAATGCTGTCTCACCCGTGCTCCAAGTAAGAGAGTAGATGAAGAAATTTGCTGATCTATGCAAGGTTGCCATGGTAAGTGTACATGGACATTTTACATAATTTAACAATGTTGTCTACATGTACCTCAATAGCAATTTGCTTTAAGATTGGTGCTGGGTCATAGAGAGACAACACACAACACTTTACCAACTGTACATTGACTTTCCAGATGCACACTACATGCACACTACATTTGCCCTGTGGCCCATTAAACTTGCCAAGCTTCCTTTGACCACACCTCGCAGCTCAACAGCCTCTACCACCAAGATGGACAAGAGCAGTAACATAGTGGGAAGCACTAGATCTCATCCAAGTCACACACCATCCTGAGTTGGGCATATACCTCTGTTTCTTCTTCATCACTGGGTCACAATCCTGGAATTCCTTACCTCACACCACTGTGGGAGCACCATCGCCATTAGGACTGCAGTGGTTCAAGATCAAAGACCACCACCTCCTCAGGGCAACAAGGGATAGGCAGTCAATACGGCCTTGCTAGTGTTGCCCACATCCCAAGAACGAATATTTTTAAAAATTCAAACTTAACTGCTGATATGTTTTGGCAGTTCGCAGCCTGGTCAAGTGATAAAGATGTTACCAGCTTTCCCATATCCCAGTCTGGAAACCGACCTCCATTCACCACTTTCTCCCTCCAGTCATACTGGTCTCTGCTGTGTAATACAGAGAGCTAATTATTATAGACAGTGCAAACATCGGGGACTAGTGTCCCATGTTTATTTCACTAAAACTGGTTTCGTTTGTAGACTCACATTTTCATAATCTGGTACTTAAAGGGCTGTACCATGGGTGGGAAGGGAGGGAGGGAGGGAGGGGGGGAGAGATGGGGGACAGAGAGCAGGAAACTGGTCCCATCTTGCTGATGCATATTTCCTGTCAGTTGAGCTGTGACTGGTGACCAATCAGCAGTGCAGCAGAAGTTCACAATCCACAATATTTTCATAACTCGGTTGAAGGAAGAAGCTAAATGGTGGGATTGGTAATGAAGAAACTTGAAGGGATGAGAACAAGAAGAGAAAAGACGTGTTATGTGTTTTTTTTCTTCTTGGGGTAGGGGTGACACTAGAAATGCAGTATTTATTGCCCATAACTAGTTCCCTTCAACACATTAAGAGTTATCCGCGTAGTGTGGGACTGGAGTCAAATGTAGGCCAGACCGAGTCGGGTGGCAGTTCGGCTCCCTTCCTCGATGGACATCAGGTCAGCTTTTACAATAATCCAGCAGCTTTTAAGAATTCTTTTTTCTGGTGTCAGCCCACTAATGATCAGATTTACTGGGCTCGATTTTAAATGTAGAAAACAGGTTGGTTGGCGGCGGGGGGCCATTGAAAATTGCCACCATTTCAGACCCACCTCCAACCCGCCCATTTCCAGTTTTCACGGGGCGGGACGAGGGGCGGGCGGCCAACTCGCTCCCAGGAGGCGGGTCGGGCCTTAAAACCTTTCAAGGAGGCTTCAGGCCTCCATTTTTAACTAATTCCTCATTGCAACCTCGGGGGGCCTTCTGTTTTTACACCTCATGAAAGGAGGCGAGAAGGCCCAAGACTGCAGCTAAGTGCCTAGAAAGGCACAGCTTGTGGGCCCGGAGAAGCAGGAGTCCTTCCCCCAGGCCTAATGAGCTTACCTGCACCGACAACCCCCCCCCACAAAATCGCGAACCCCCTCCCGATCGCAGGCCCCCGACCCCGATCATCCGACCCTCCCCGTCAACGATTGCGGACCCCCGCCATGACCCCTGATCCCGCCCCCCTCGTGATTGACCCCCAATCCCATACCCCATGACTCGCGACCCCCATGCCCACCCGTGTCCATTGCCCACCCATGTCCCCCGCCCACCCATGTCCCCCATCCCCTCCGCTCCATGCAAACAAAGACTTACCTGCAGACGTCCTCTCCCTGGCTGGTCTCCCGTCCGACTGAGACCCGTCTGTCAATCAGCCAGTCAGTCAGACGGGAAACCGACAAAAAAAAAATAAAAGATGTCCTTACGTCAAAATCGTACGGACATCCGGGAAACCTGTACTAATAGGTTTCCTGACCTCAAATTGACCCCCCCCCCCCACCTCTTTCCCGGCTCCGTTTGAAAATTGAGCCCACTGAATTCAAATTCCCAATTTGCTATGGTGGGATTTGAACTCACGGCCTCTGGGTTGTGCTCAGTGTCAATAGGCTACCGTACCCCTGCATTATAAGAAGTCTTGAACTTCATTATTCATAAGCAAAACAAAATGCGCAAGTCAGTTATAATCTCCTACGTGAATGGAATATAGATCAAACGGACGATTTTCCTCTCCGCGCCCCATGCTGGTCGCCAGCCAGGCGTATGATGAAACGAGTCCCCTCAATTTTCCTGGTCCAGATACCTTCTTTATGCAGGCGTACCCTTGGCAGGGCCATGCACTGGGAGCGAGGGGACAGGAACGAGAGGGTAGCTGCAAACCTGCAATTGTGCTTCTGGCTGCTGGCATCGAGATCTTCTGGCTGCTCAGAAGAGCAGTAGCTCGAAGGCCCAAAGCCTGCAAAATAAATAAGAGGACTTGCCTTCACCAATGCTGCACTTTTCTGCGGGTGTACTCTGGCCTGCAGAGGGTCCCAGTGCCAGTCTTACTGTCGGCTTTTGTAGGTGCCCCTCTATTTGGGCACCCCACGGGTGCACTCAGAGAAAAGTGAGGCAGCGTGACCAAGAATGTCTGCAGCCACCTCACCCGCATGTCAGTCCTGGGCCTGTGCCCACCGCCAGCCATTTAGGGACCTCGTGAAATCCGGCAGTAGCAGTGTGGGGGTGGAACCTGATGCAGAGGCTCTCAGTCCCATTCCCTCTTTGCTGTGCCTGGGAATTGAGCATTCCCAAGACATAACGGAGAGGGAAATCTATCTTCATAATATACTCTGTTTATATGATACATTGGGTAAAAAGCGTGGATAAGAGTTTCAGCAGAAAAGGGGGTGATATAAAGGCAAAAGCTAAAGATACATTTCATTGCCCTTCTCTATTCCATGTCAAAACAGAAAAATATCAAATGGGTCATATAAAATGTGCCTTTTCTGTGAATCTGCATTCATTGTGCAGAAGAGCTGGGGACAGTGGGTTTATTTATATTTGTGCGATGCCTCAGTGATATTTGAAAAGGTTTATAAAACCTTATTATTCTTAGCTTTTTATCAAATGTGGATCTTTTTTTTCCCCTTACCAGACAATGACAGATGCTTAACCTCTCATCACTTCTCTTGACCCTTCTCGATTTGCGATGGCCTGCTGTGCTTTGTCATGTGGAAAATGCCATGCAGTGCCTGAACTAAAAACGATCCAGTGTGACTGGCAACAGACCCAGGAAGAGTGGAGATCTTCCTGGGTCTGTTGCCAGTCACACTGGATCGTCTGGCAGATTTCAAACATTCAGGCAGGTTCCTTTACAGGCGTGCGCTCTGCCTTGCTTGAGTTTCTGCTACTCGCTGCACCCAAGCAATCCTGGAAACGGACCCAGGAAAATTTCTCCATCCATTTCTCATTGTAACACATCGGCCCATAAATTGCTCTGAGTCGCCGCTCATTCGATTTAAATTCACCCACTAGTTACCGCGTTCTTTTTGATGGCAACTTCCTTGAGCTGCGACTTCAAATAACATCAGCGTTCTTTCCCGGGCTGTGTGACTGGTCAAAGGATCTCTAAGGTCCCTCAACCAATTAGCTTGAAGCAAGCCATGCTGTGAGAACCAGGAAGTGCAGTTGATTCACAAACCGCGCAAAACTAAAAACCCAGATGTGCCCGATTCGGTATTATAAAATGACATACAGAAAGTGAAATAAAGAGATAAAAGAGACAGAAGGAAAAAGTTTTACAAAATGTTAAATCTTTCAATTAAATGATTTTTTTTTTTAAATGTCCAAAATTTGGCCAGGAGAATGGGAGCACTCCCTCAGTTCTGCACTAAAGCTTAGATTTTGGTGTTCAAGTCTCTGGAATGGGGCTCGAACCTATGACATTCTGACTCAGGCAAGAGGTGCTTCGACTGAGCCAACATTTGACACCTAAATGTACTCTAGAGATAGACAAATTTCACTTAACTATACCCTCATAAAATGTAATTTCCTCCCTATATTTCATTCTCAGTGAGATTTTACTTTTCTTTATGATTATTCTTCTGCGTAATTTAAAAAAAACATTTCATACTCATCTGAAACTAGATTTTAATAATATTTAACTTTAGTTCTGTTTTAAATGAGAAGTAGCCTGCTTTTTCACTTATATCCTTCGTTTTGTTTTCCTCCTTTGAATTTTGAAATAAAACTACAGACCGCAAGCAAAGAAATTCTCCATTGGAAACATTTACAACTCACAAATACAGTGACTCTGACTCAAAAATCAACAAAAAGACAACAAATTCTCTTCGATGAATATATTTTTAGTTACTTACTCAGTGTGCAGAACTTAACTGTATGTCTTAACAACGCATTGCCATGGGTGCTGACCAAGACACAGGGCACATTTTGTTGTTTTTGGTGATGCTGAATAAATTTTAATGATAGAATAAATATTGATTTTGCATTGATTGCTGGAGTTTAAGCAGGGGATTGGGAATAAAATCATGTATATAGCGGATAGGAATTTTTACACGGTTATAAAGGGTGATGCTGACAAAAGGGAATCAAAATACAAATCTTCAGATACCTAACTTTTAAATGTATTTAATGCATGTATATTTATATAATATATTAATATAATCTATTAAATTTGCTATGTGGAAGGTGTAGTTCATTGAAAACCCAATAATTTGAGACATGACACACTGTAAATTTAGCATGCTGGGGAGGAACACGTCACTTTGGACCTAGGGTTCCCAAAGCTTTGCACCATTGGGGGTTTCCCTCACCTGATGTTGCAGACTAGTTAATGGAGATTGATTGCCATGACTAATCTCCAACTCCGTTATTGTTCAATCATGCTACTACCAGGATAGTAAAAAGGGAACGAGATGGACCTTAATCTTTTTTTCGGCTAGCAATTCTTATGTTGCTATAAGTACCTGCAGTACCTGTTACACCTATAGGTACTGCTGTCGTAGGCATTTAAGATGATACATTTACAGGAGAATCGTTCACTCCTCTGTGCCTCACAATAGCTGCTGCTTTAACGGGGGGGAAAAAAACTTCTTTCAGTCTGTGTGCAGTTGCAGGCTGTGGCCACTGGGTGGCACCAGGAGCAGATTTCTAAAATGTTTTTCACAGCTTGGATGCCATGTTTTTTTTTATCTTGTGATTTTTCTCTTCAGGTCAGTTTATGTTTTAAATTTCATTTTATAGTATCATAGAATCAGAGAAAGTTAGAGCACAGAAGGAGGCCATTCGGCCCATCGTGTCCGTGCCAGCTGAAAAAGAGCTATCCAGCTTAATCCCACTTTCCAGCACTTGGTCTGTAGCCCTGTAGGTTACAGCATTTCAAGTGCACATCCAAATACTTTTTAAAAGAGTTGAGGGTTTCTGCCTCTACCACCCTTTCAGGCAGTGAGTTCCAGACCCCCATCACGCTTTGGGTAAAAAAAATTCTCCTCAGCTCCCCTCTAATCCTTCTACCAATTACTTTAAATCTGTGCCCCCCTGGTCACTGACCCCCCTACAAAGGGAAATAGGTCCTTCCTATCCACTCTATCTGGTCCCGTCATAATCTTATACACCTCAATTAAATCACCCCTCAGCCTCCTTTGTTCCAAAGAAAACAACCCCAGCCTATCCAATCTTTTCTCACAGCTAAAATTTTCCAGCCCTGGCACCATCCTCGTAAATCTCCTCTGTACCCTCTCTAGCGCAATCACATCTTTCCTGTAATGTGGTGACGCAGTACTCAAGCTGTGGCCTAACCAATGTTTTACACAGTTCTAGCATAACCTCCCTGCTCTTATATTCTATGCCTCGGCTAATAAAGGAAAGTATCCCGTATGCCTTTTTAATCACCTTATCTACCTGTCCTGCTACCTTCAGTGATCTGTGGACATACACTCCAAGGTCCCTTTGTTCCTCGATGCCTCTCAGTATCCTCTCATTAATTGTGTACTCCCTTGCCTTGTTTGCCCTCCCCAAATGCATTACCTCACACTTCTTTGGATTGAATTCCATTTGCCAGTTTTCTGCCAACCTGACCAGTCCATTGATATCTTTCTGCAGTTTACAGCTTTCCTCCTCACTATCAACCACACGGCCAATTTTTGTATCATCTACAAACTCCTTGATCAAGCCCCCCACATTCAAGTCCAAATCGTTGATATATACCACAAAAAGCAAGGGACCTTGTACTGAGCCTTGCGGAACCCCACTGGAAACAGCCTTCCAGACGCAAAAACACCCATCGACCATTACTCTTTGTTTCCTGCCACTGAGCCAATTTTGGATCCAACTTGCCACTTTCCCTTGGATCCCATGGGCTTTTACTTTTTTGACCAGTCTGCCATGTGGGACCATGTCAAAAGCCTTGCTAAAATCCATGTAGACCACATCAAATGCATTACCCTCAACGACCCTCCTTGTTTCCTCCTCAAAAAATTCAATTAAGTTAGTGAGACATGACCTTCCCTTAACAAATCCATGCTGACTACCCTTGATCAACCAGTGCCTTTCTAAATGACGATTTATGCTGTCCCTCAGAATTGATTCCAATAATTTGCCCCACCACCGAGGTTAGACTGACTGGCCTATAATTACTCGGTTTACCTATTCCTCCCTTTTTAAACAACAGTACAATGTTAGCAGTCCTCCAATCCTCCGGCACCACGCCTGTAGCCAGGGAGGATTGCAAAATGATGGTCAGAGCCTCCGTTATTTCCTCCCTTACTTCTTTTAACAGCCTGGGATACATTTCATCCGGGCCTTCATAGTTTATACTTTAAAATGTTACATTTTCTGTTTGTTACTTTCCTTCAAGTTTTTCTCTCCCCTTTTGCAGTTTCACTTGAGTAGCTGGGTTGCCAATCTAGGTCTTGCTCTGCCTCTCCCCCAAACAACTGTCAAACGACTGCTCGACGCCTGTCCAGATGGGCCTACTGCCTGCTGTGTTGCCCTGCTTCCTACTCCTGGCCATGGCCAGGGCGGTGGTGCAGCCACCCATGAATACGTTGTGCTCCTCCATTGGATGTGGTAGGCCTAACCTGCTGTGCATCCGTAGCCACCTAATGTCCCCCAACATTCGTTAGCCCTCACCTGATCAGTGGGAAGCAGAGCAGCAGCATTGATGAACTTCACACCGTAGGCAGAAGCACCATCTGAAGACCAGAACATTCTTTCGAATATGGCTGTTGCCAGGGTCAGTAGCGTGACAGAGAGGTGGTTGCAAAGCCCACCACACTAAATTTAACCCAGCAAAGTCAAAAATCCCACCTATTATCTTTAAACCTATTTCTTATACCTACCTCTGAGTAGCTTATTCTTCTCACATGACTCATCTCTGGTTGTGGGCCTCTTGCCCAATCTAACCTTTTGCCATGCTGCTTATCCTGCAAGGATCCAGACCACAAAGTCATCATATACAGTCTGTGCATAAAGCACTTTAAACAACTAACAGCTGGTTTTCAGCTCAGTGCTGGTTCTGCATTTAGGTAGGGGGTGGAATGGAGAAAGGCCCACAGCCCCCATTCTTTTGCACTACTCTCAATCTTACCAGACTCCCTCCTCTTTATTACTGCCCCCCACTGCACTTTCAGCCCCCAAACCCCCAATTTTGTGAGTCTACCTTCCCCCCCCGTGCTCCCAGAGACTACTCCCCAATCCTCCCAGATTCTCAGACCCTCCCACCCAGCATTCCAACATCCCAGAACAGCCCCATATTCCCAAATCCTTAGATCTTTCCCTTTCTATACTTCCAGACCCTAGAAGCCATCTTGCAATATTCCAGACCAATGTACCCATTTCCCCAATATTCTCAGACCCCAGGACCCTCCTTGCAGTACTCCCAGATCCAGACACCTTTCTCACCAGGGTCTTCTTCAAGAACAAGCACCCACTCTGCTACTGTTGGATTTACATAGAAGTTACAACATGGAAAGAAGCTATTTGGCCCGACCAGTCCGTGTGGACATTCATCCTCCACTCAAGCAAATGGTCCTAATCATCGAGTAATAAAGAACAAAAGAACTTGTATTCATATAACACCTAAAATTACCTCAGCATGTCACAAAATGCTTTACAGCCAATTAAGTAACTATTTGAACTTTTGTAATAGAGGGAGACGCAGCAGCCAAATTGTTCACAGCAAGGCCCCACAAACAGCAATGAGATAAATTACCAGACAGTCTGTTTTATTGGTTTTGGTTGAGGGGTAAATGTTGGCCAGGACACAGGGAGAACTCCCCAGCTCTTCTTCGAAAAGCATTATGATATCTTTTGCATCCACCTGAAAGAGCAGACAGGACCTTAACTTAACGTCTCATCCAAAAGATGGCACCTCCAATAGTGCAGCGTTCCCTCAGTTTTGAATGAGCAGTCAGTCTAGACTATGTGCTAAAGTACCTGGAGTGGGAGCATGAACCCACCACCTCCTGACTCGCAGGAGAGAGTGTCGGTACTGAGCTAAGGCTGACGCTCTCTACTTATCCATTTTTGAGCGACCTATCCAATCAAATCTCAAAAGTAGTGATTTCCACTGCCTCATAACTCTGTGTAAAAAAAAGTTTCTCTTGTTCTCTTCCAAATCTCTCATACTATCTATGGCCCCTCATTCTAGACCCAACTACTGGAAACAGTCGGAGACTACCTACTCTGTCCCATCCTTTCATCATTTTAAACACTTCTTTCGTATCCCATAATCTGTGTTGTTCTAATGAAAAAAGCCCCAATTTTTCAATTCAGGCTCAAGGAACAGCACCTCATCTTTCTATTTTGTAGCCCTCTGGCCTTAATATTTGACTTCAGTAACTTCAGACCATAACTTTTTTTTTCTCTGGCAGTACGTGTTAGCAGTGTAGGAGAGTTGGCCAGCTTTTCCAGGGATGGGGTGAAAAAGCAATGTTGGGAGGACGAATTTTGGGCAGCCAAATTGCTGTTTGTGGGGCCTTGCTGTGAACAATTTGGCTGCTGCGTCTCCCTCTATTACAAAAGTTCAAATAGTCCAGGTGTGCAGGGCGTCTTCCTGAAACAGGCGTTGGGTGCTTTGCATATATATAGGGTCCTAACGCTGGTTGTAAAAAGACCACGATATAAAATTGGTCACCAGCACATGCTCCACCCAGTTTTTCTCGGTCTTTAGCGGCCTAACCAATGGTCGTTAAATTGGCTGCTGGAGGCTGCCAATAAAAATGTAAGAAGACTTTTTTATAGCTTCATTTCTGTGGAGCCAGGAGGAGCAAGAGTCCTTCTCCTGGCTCCACAGCAATACTGTGGGTTGCTGTTGGCCCAGGATCACCCCCCCCCCCTCTGCTTTGCCTCCTCCCTCTCCCCCAGGACCTTCTTTTTCTGTGTGTTTCCCCCTTCCCCTGGTTCTGATCCTTTTTAAATGATGTTCATCTATAATATCTTGGAATTCTAAGGAAAGGTTCGGAACCCGAAACATCAACTTGCGTTCTCAACAGATGCTAGCCGTCAGCTGAGTGTTTCAAGCGTTTTCTGTGTAAGTTTCAAATTTCTTCCATCTGCAGAATTTTACTTTTTGTCCCAATTTTTCAAGTCTGTCTTTGTATTTGTATTTCCTCATACCAAGCAGAATCCTAACTGAATCTGCACTGTATCCTTTCTGAAGCCTCGATGTCCTTCCTATTGTGTGGAGCCCAGTACTGCAGACAACGCTCAGGGGTCTCATTAAGGTTTTTTTTAAATAGGCTTTGTATTGCCTATTGACTTTTATATTCTGTTGTAAATTCCATGAGCTTTTTTTTTGGCCTTATCACCTGAGGTACTGCTGTTAATGTCCTGTGAACCTGTACCCCGCAATCCCTCTTCTCCTAACCTACTTCCATTCATAATATAATTACTATTGTTAGTTTTTTTTTAACCAACTTGTGTTATCTCACACTTACTGACATTTAATTTCATTTCATCTGCCACTTTTTAGCCCATTCCCCCTCTTTGCAGCTTCCTTTAGTCTTCTAAAGAATTAGTGATATTTTAGAATCTGATAATTATGCCACTAACCCCTCTAAGCCTATATCCAAACCATTAATATATAGAGTGGCCCCAGACTGAACCCTGTGGGACACCATTCCCCATTTTGAACCACTCTGAAAAACTGACCTTACTTACTCGACTCTCTGTTTTCTCCCTTCTAACCAATTTTTAATCCAGTTTGCCTTCCTCCCCCCATTTCCATATCCCCTAATCTTCTCTAATGATCTCCCATGTGGTACCTTGTCAAAGGTTTTCCTAAAGTCCATCTATACTGCATCCACTGCATTTCCCCCATCTGCCATGTCTGTTACTTCCTCAAAGAATTCTGAGGTTTGTCGAGCAGAGTCGGCCCTTTTGAAATTTGTGCTGGCGAACTTCCCTTTATCTAAATATGTGGTAATTTCATCCTTAATTTGAGGCTCTAAAATTTTCCTTACCACAGATGTTAAGCTAACTGACGTGTAATTACCCAGATTAGTTCTGACTCTCTTTTTAAAAATGGGTGTTACATTGGCCACTCTCCAATCCTCCGGCACACATCCACACTCAATCAAGCCCTGAAATATAATTACTTGGGACTTGGCAATTTCCTCCCTCATAGAATCATAGAATCATAGAATCATAGAAGTTACAACATGGAAACAGGCCCTTCGGCCCAACATGTCCATGTCGCCCAGTTTATACCACTAAGCTAGTCCCAATTTCCTGCACTTGGCCCATATCCCTCTACACCCATCTTACCCATGTAACTGTCCAAATGCTTTTTAAAAGACAAAATTGTACCCGCCTCTACTACTGCCTCTGGCAGCTCGTTCCAGACACTCACCACCCTTTGAGTGAAAAAATTGCCCCTCTGGACCCTTTTGTATCTCTCCCCTCTCACCTTAAATCTATGCCCCCTCATTATAGACTCCCCTACCTTTGGGAAAAGATTTTGACTATCTACCTTATCTATGCCCCTCATTATTTTATAGACTTCTATAAGATCACCCCTTAACCTCCTACTCTCCAGGGAAAAAAATCCCAGTCTGTCTAACCTCTCCCAATAAGTCAAACCATCAAGTCCCGGTAGCATCCTAGTAAATCTTTTCTGCACTCTTTCTAGTTTAATAATATCCTTTCTATAATAGGGTGACCAGAACTGTACACAGTATTCCAAGTGTGGCCTCACCAATGCCCTGTACAACTTCAACAAGACATCCCAACTCCTGGATTCAATGTTCTGACCAATGAAACCAAGCATGCCGAATGCCTTCTTCACCACCCTATCCACCTGTGACTCCACTTTCAAGGAGCTATGAACCTGTACTCCTAGATCTCTTTGTTCTATAACTCTCCCCAACGCCCTACCATTAACGGAGTAGGTCCTGGCCCGATTCGATCTACCAAAATGCATCACCTCACATTTATCTAAATTAAACTCCATCTGCCATTCATCGGCCCACTGGCCCAATTTATCAAGATCCCGTTGCAATCCAAGATAACCTTCTTCACTGTCCACAATGCCACCAATCTTGGTGTCATCTGCAAACTTACTAACCATGCCTCCTAAATTCTCATCCAAATCATTAATATAAATAACAAATAACAGTGGACCCAGCACCGATCCCTGAGGCACACCGCTGGACACTGGCATCCAGTTTGAAAAACAACCCTCTACAACCACCCTCTGTCTTCTGTCGTCAAGCCAATTTTGTATCCAATTGGCTACCTCACCTTGGATCCCATGAGATTTAACCTTATGTAACAACCTACCATGCGGTACCTTGTCAAAGGCTTTGCTGAAGTCCATGTAGACCACGTCTACTGCACAGCCCTCATCTATCTTCTTGGTTACCCCTTCAAAAAACTCAATCAAATTCGTGAGACATGATTTTCCTCTCACAAAACCATGCTGACTGTTCCTAATCAGTCCCTGCCTCTCCAAATGCCTGTAGATCCTGTCCCTCAGAATACCCTCTAACAACTTACCCACTACAGATGTCAGGCTCACCGGTCTGTAGTTCCCAGGCTTTTCCCTGCCGCCCTTCTTAAACTAAGACACAACATTTGCTACCCTCCAATCTTCAGGCACCTCCCCTGTAGCGGTGGATGATTCAAATATCTCTGCTAGGGGACCCGCAATTTCCTCCCTAACCTCCCATAACGTCCTGGGATACATTTCATCAGGTCCCGGAGATTTATCTACCTTGATGCGCGTTAAGACTTCCAGCACCTCCCTCTCTGTAATATGTACACTCCTCAAGACATCACTATTTATTTCCCCAAGTTCCCTAACATCCATGCCTTTCTCAACCGTAAATACCGATGTGAAATATTCATTCAGGATCTCACCCATCTCTTGTGGTTCCGCACATAGATGACCTTGTTGATCCTTAAGAGGCCCTACTCTCCCCCTCGTTACTCTTTTGCCCTTTATGTATTTGTAGAAGCTCTTTGGATTCTCCTTTGCCTTATCTGCCAAAGCAATCTCATGTCCCCTTTTTGCCCTCCTGATTTCTCTCTTAACTCTACTCCGGCAATCTCTATACTCTTCAAGGGATCCACTTGATCCCAGCTGCCTATGCATGTCATATGCCTCCTTCTTTTTGACTAGTGCCTCAATCTCCCGAGTCATCCAAGGTTCCCTACTTCTACCAGCCTTGCCCTTCACTTTATAAGGAATGTGCTTACCCTGAACCCTGGTTAACACACTTTTGAAAGCCTCCCACTTACCAGACGTCACTTTGCCTGCCAACAGACTCTCCCAATCAACTTCTGAAAGTTCCTGTCTAATACCATCAAAATTGGCCTTTCCCCAATTTAGAATTTTAACTTTTGGGCCAGACCTATCCTTCTCCATAGCTATCTTAAAACTAATGGAATTATGATCACTGGTCCCAAAGTGATCCCTCACTAACACTTCTGTCACCTGCCCTTCCTTATTTCCCAAGAGGAGGTCAAGTTTTGCCCCCTCTCTAGTCGGGCCATCCACATACTGAATGAGAAATTCCTCCTGAATACACTCAACAAATTTCTCTCCATCCAAGCCCCTAATGCTATGGCTGTCCCAGTCAATGTTGGGAAAGTTAAAGTCCCCTACTATTACCACCCTATTTTTCTTGCAGCTGTCTGTAATCTCCTTACATATTTGCTCCTCAATTTCCCGTTGACTATTTGGGGGTCTGTCGTACAATCCTATCAAAGTGATCTCTCCCTTCTTATTTTTCAGTTCTACCCATCTAGACTCAGTGGGCGAACCCTCGGATATATCCCCTCTCACTACTGCCGTGATGTTCTCCCTAATCAAGAACGCAACTCCCCCTCATCTCCCATAGTATACTTGGATCTATCCTGTCGGGCCCTAGTGCTTTATCTGTGTTTAGTCTAACTAACTTATGTAAAATTTTCCTTTTCTCCATCATTATATCACTCATCTCACTTTCAACCACTTCAGGGTTCACCTTCTCTCCAATATCCTTCTCTTTAATAACGACCAATGCAAAGTACTTATTAAAACCTCTGCCATTTTTTAATCATCATCTACAAATTGCCAATCTTCTCTCAGGTCCCACCTTGCTTCTAACAATTCTCTTCTCACTGATATGTTTGTAAAATCTCTTCAGATCGTATAATTCTTTCACCTTTCACCAAAAATTTCCATTGTAAAATACCTCAATATTCCTTTTGATGTTTTTTTTTAAAAAAAATTCCACATACTCCCTCTCAGCTTTCCTTATCATGCTCTCAACCTCTTCTTTCTTATTTTCTCATTATTCTCCTTATAGTCCTTCAGGTCCTCTTCTTCAATTTTAATTGGTTTCTAACTTCTTTACGTATCCATGATATCCTGAAAGTACTATTAGTTTCCTTCTTTTTTTAATGGAATATACTTATTCAGTACCTTTGCAATTCTTAAAAATACTACTGCTCTTCCCACCCCCAGTGATCCCAGTGCCAAGATCATGAATGGTGTTGAAATAGCTACAGGTGAAGTTTAGAGGGACTTAGAGATTTTAATGAATTTGATGCTCAACATGCCTAACTGTGGAGCAATTAACAAAGTGAACAGAATACTGAACGATAAAGCCAAAATAGTAGAGTACAAATCAGAGGAAGTCATGCCAAATTGTATCATGTTGTCACCAGACCACTGTGCTCAGTGCTGGTCACTGAGACACAAGGCTGATTCCCAGCACCAATGACTGATGGGTGACCTTATAGAGGTGTCTGCGCTCCTCCAATTCTGGCCTCTTGCACATCCCTGATTTTCTTTGTTCCACCATTGGCGGCCGTGCCTTCAGCTGCCTCGGCCCTCAGCTCTGGAATTCCCTCCCTAAACCTCTTCGCCTCTCTGCCTCTTCCTCCTCCTTTAAGTCGCTCCTTAAAACCTACCTATTTAATCAAGCTTTTGGTCACCTGTCCTAATATCTCCTTATGTGGCTCGGCGTCACATTTTGTTTGATAATCGCTCCTGTGGGACGTTTTACTACGTTAAAGGTGCTGTGTAAATGCAAGTTGTTGTTTTATAAGATAAGTATGGGAATGGTAGATTGAGAGAGTTACTTCAAATTAAAGTGTGAGTTCTTCGAGGATATAACATATAGGGTGGATAAAGGGGAACCAGTGGACGTAGTGTATTTAGACTTCCAGAAGGCATTCGACAAGGTGCCACATAAAAGATTATTACTTAAGATAAAAAATCACGGGATTGGGGGTAATATTCTGGCATGGGTGGAGGATTGGTTATCGAACAGGAAGCAGAGAGTTGGGATAAATGGTTCATTTTCGGACTGGCAACCAGTAACCAGTGGTGTTCCACAGGGGTCGGTGCTGGGTCCCCAACTCTTTACAATCTATATTAACGATTTGGAGGAGGGGACCGAGTGCAACATATCAAAATTTGCAGATGATACAAAGATGGGAGGGAAAGTAGAGAGTGAGGAGGACATAAAAAACCTGCAAGGGGATATAGATAGGCTGGGTGAGTGGGCGGAGATTTGGCAGATGCAATATAATATTGGAAAATGTGAGGTTATGCACTTTGGCAGGAAAAATCAGAGAGCAAGTTATTTTCTTAATGGCGAGAGACTGGAAAGTACTGCAGTACAAAGGGATCTGGGGGTCCGAGTGCAAGAAAATCAAAAAGTTGGTATGCAGGTGCAGCAGGTGATCAAGAAAGCCAACGGAATGTTGGCTTTTATTGCTAGGGGGATAGAATATAAAAACAAGGAGGTATTGCTGCAGTTATATAAGGTATTGGTGAGACCGCACCTGGAATACTGCATACAGTTTTGGTCTCCATACTTAAGAAAAGACATACTTACTCTCGAGGCAGTACAAAGAAGGTTCACTCGGTTAATCCCGGGGATGAGGGGGTGGACATATGAGGAGAGGTTGAGTAGATTGGGACTCTACTCATTGGAGTTCAGAAGAATGAGAGGCGATCTTATTGAAACATATAAGATTGTGAAGGGTCTTGATCGGGTGGATGCGGTAAGGATGTTCCCAAAGATGGGTGAAACTAGAACTAGGGGGCATAATCTTAGAATAAGGGGCTGCTCTTTCAAAACTGAGATGAGGAGAAACTTCTTCACTCAGAGGGGAGTAGGTCTGTGGAATTTGCTGCCCCAGGAAGCTGTGGAAGCTACATCATTAGATAAATTTAAAACAGAAATAGACAGTTTCCTAGAAGTAAAGGGAATTAGGGGTTATGGGGAGCGGGCAGGAAATTGGACATGAAGCTGAGTTCGGATCGGTCAATGCCCTGTGGGTGGCGGAGAGGGCCCAGGGGCTATGTGGCCGGGTCCTGCTCCGACTTCTTGTGTTCTTTAGATTTGTGGTTGGGATCAGATCAGCCATGATCTTATTGAATGGCGGAGCAGGCTCGAGGGGCCGATTGGCCTACTCCTGCTCCAATTTCTTATGTTCTTATGTTCTTATGTAGGACAAGACACAGGTTCAAACTAGTAAAAGGCAAATTCAGGACTGATGTCAAAGTTCTTCACACAAAGAGTGGTCAACACATGAAATGGACTACCAGGTAAGGCAGTGGAGGTGAAAACCCTGGAATCATTTAAGAAATCATTAGATACTGTGATGGGGGAATGTAGGGTCTTTCTGGAAGGAATCACAGCCATTGGGTTGAACGGCCTTCCTCACCACACTTTGTGATCTTGTGACCACCTTACCAGCATTGCTGCAATAAACATACAAAATTACCAGGCAGGAAAAGACCAGCTGGTCCATCAAGCCTGCCCCCACAATGATGGCCAGACTATCATGGTGAACACCTCTTCCTTCCCCCAGACTCCCACCCTCACACCCAACCCTGCAGCCATGTAATCTCCAGGGAGAGACAAAAACCCAGAGCCATTAAAGGAAAAAATACTCTGGAAAATTCCTCTCCATCCACTCAGGCGATCGAAACCAGTCCCAGGAGATCACATGGACCAAGTGTTATCTATAAAGACGCTTACCTTCTTTATGATGCGATCTCTGCCCCAGTCAGGAACTGGTCCAGCTCCCCCTTGAAGGCAGACAGAGAGTCGGCACCCACCACACCAGCCGACAATGTATTCTAGAGGCTCACAATTCTCTGGGAAAAGAATAACCGCCTAACATCCAGTCTATTCCTACTCTTACATAGTTTAAACACGTGTCCCCTGGTCCTCCCCAACCTGTTAAACTGGAATAATCTCTCATTAGGGACACTATCCAGCCTATAGAGCTCGATCAGGTTACCTCTAACTCTCCGCTGCTCTATAGTAAATAGACCAAGGTCCTTCAGCCTTTCTGAGTAACTGAGGTTCTTTAAGCTAGGAATCACTCTTGTTGGCCTCTTCTTGACCTTTTCCAAAGCCACTACATCACCCACAATGTGGGGAGACCAAAACTGGGTAAAGTATTCTAGATGCAATCTGACCAGTGACCTGTTTAGTGTCAAAATGGTATCCTTTGATTTATACTGTGTGGTTCCATTAATAGAACCCAATACCTGGTTAGCTTCAGCCACAGTTTCATTATATTGGTCATGAACCTTTAGTGATCTGCGGACAATAACGCCAAGATCTTTTAGTCAATCAAACTCTTTCAGTATTGTCCTCTGTAAATGATACATGTATTCTGAGTTGGCGCTACCAACATGCATGACAGTACATTTATTTAAATTAAACACCATTTGCCAATGTGTGGCCCACTCCCCCAGCACATCTAAATCTTTTTCGATATGATTATACTCCTCTACCATCTTAACCCTTGCACAGGTTTTGGTGTCATCTGCAAACTTACTTACCATACTCCCAACACCACTGTCCAGGTCATTAATAAAGACTGTGAAGAGCAGCGGGCCTAGGGCCGATCCCTGGAGGACACAATCAAGGAGAGTCAACATGGTTTTATGAAGGGGAAATCATGTCTGACAAATTTATTAGAGTTCTTTGAGGAAGTAACGGGCAGGGTGGATAAAGGGGAACCAATAGATGCAGTATATTTGGATTTCCAAAAGCCATTCGATAAGGTGCCACATAAAAGATTACTGCACAGGATAAGAGCTCATGGTGTTGGGGGTAATATACTGGCATGGATAGAGGATTGGCTAACTAACAGAAAACAAAGAGTCGAGATAAAAGGGTCATTTTCAAAATGGCAATCTGTAATTAGTGGTGCCGCAGGGCTCAGTGCTGGGGCCTCAACTATTTACAATATATATCAATGACTTGGATGAAGAAACAGGGTGTCTTGTGGCCACATTTGCTGATGATACAAAGATAGGTGGAAAAGCAAGTTGCGATGAGGACACAAAGTGTCTGGAAAGGGATATTGACAGGTTAAGCAAATGGGCAAAAATTTGGCAGATGGAATATAATGTGAGAAAATGTGAAGTCATCCACTTTGGGAGGAAAAATAAAAAAACAAAACATTATTATTTGAATGGAGAAATACTACAAAATGCTGCGGTACAGAGGGATCTGGGTGTCCTTGTACATGAAACACAAAAAGTCAACATACAGGTACAGGAGGTAATCCGGAAGGCAAACGGAATATTAGCCTTTATTTCTAGGGGGGTGGAGTATAAAAGCAGGGAAGTCATGCTACAACTGTACAGGGTGCTGGTGAGACCACACCTGGAGTACTGCATACAGTTCTGGTGCCCTTATTTAAGGAAGGACATACTTGCATTGGAGGCAGTTCAGAGAAGGTTAACTAGGTTGATTCCGGGTATGGAAGGGTTGTCTTATGAGGAAAGATTGAACAGGTTGGGTCTATACTCATTAGAGTTTAGAAGAATGAGAGGAGATCTTATTGAGACAAACAAGATTCTGAGGGGACTCGATAGGGTAGATGCTGAGAGGATGTTACCCCTCATGGGGGAAGCTAAAACTAGGGGGCACAATCTCAGAAAAAGGGGCCGCCCGTTTAAGACGGAAATGAGGAGGAATTTCTTCTCCCAGAGGGTCGTGAATCTTTGGAATTCTTTACCCCAAAAAATCTGTGGTCGCTGAGTCATTGAATACATTCAAGGCTGAGTTAGACAATTTTTTGATCAGCAAGGGAGTCAAAGGATATGGGAAAAGGGCAGGAAAGTGGAGTTGAGGTAAAAATCAGATCAGCCATGATGTCATTAAATGGGGGAGCAGGCTCGAGGGGCTGAATAGCCTTCTCCTGCTCCTATCTCTTATGATCTTATGGTCTCTTATGGACACCACCAGTAACATGTCTCCAAGCTGAACCACATCCGTTAGCTACACCTTTTTGGCTGCGAGATTGGAGCCAATTCCTAATCCAGCATTTCAAATTTCTGCTGATACCATAAGATTGAAACTTGTGAAGTAACCTAGTGTGAGGTACCTTATCAAAGGCTTTCTGAAAGTCCAGGTAGACAATGTCAAAGTCAGCATGGCTTTATGAAGGAGAAGTCATGTCTGACAAATTTGCTTGAGTTCTTTGAGGACATAACGTACAGGGTGGATAAAGGGGAACCGGTGGACGTGGTGTATTTGGACTTCCAGAAGGCATTCGACAAGGTGCCACATAAAAGATTATTGCTCAAGATAAAGAATCACTGGATTGGGGGTGATATTCTGGCATGGGTGGAGGATTGGTTATCTAACAGGAAGCAGAGAGTTGGGATAAATGGTTCATTCTCGGACTGGCAACCAGTAGCCAGTGGTGTTCCGCAGGGGTCGGTGCTGGGTCCCCAACTCTTTACAATCTATATTAATGAGTTGGAGGAGTGGGACCGAGTGTAACATATCAAAGTTTGCAGATGATACAAAGATGGGAGGGAAAGTAGAGAGTGAGGAGGACATAAAAAACCTACAAGGGGATATAGACAGGCTGGGTGAGTGGGCGGAGATTTGGCAGATGCAATACAATATTGGAAAATGTGAGGTTATGCGCTTTGGCAGGAAAAATCAGAGAGCAAGTTATTATCTTAATGGCGAGAAACTAGAAAGTACTGCAGTACAAAGGGATCTGGGGGTCCTAGTGCAAGAAAATCAAAAAGTTAGTATGCAGGTGCAGCAGGTGATCAAGAAGGTCGATGGAATGTTGGCGTTTATTGCTAGGGGGATAGAATATAAAAACAGGGAGGTATTGCTGCAGTTATACAAGGTATTGGTGAGACCGCACCTGGAATACTGCATACAGTTTTGGTGTCCATACTTAAGAAAAGACATACTTGCTCTCGAGGCAGTACAAAGAAGGTTCACTCGGTTAATCCCGGGGATGAGGGGGTGGACATATGAGGAGAGGTTGAGTAGATTGGGACTCTACTCATTGGAGTTCAGAAGAATGAGAGGCGATCTTATTGAAACATATAAGATTGTGAAGGGGCTTGATCGGGTGGATGCGGTAAGGATGTTCCCAAGGATGGGTGAAACTAGAACTAGGGGGCATAATCTTAGAATAAGGGGCTGCTCTTCAAATCTGAGATGAGGAGAAACTTCTTCACTCAGAGGGTAGTAGGTCTGTGGAATTTGCTGCCCCAGGAAGCTGTGGAAGCTACATCATTAAATAAATTTAAAACAGAAATAGACAGTTTCCTAGAAGTAAAGGGAATTAGGGGTTACGGGGAGCGGGCAGGAAATTGGACATGAACTTAAATTTGAGGTGAGGATCAGATCAGCCATGATCTTATTGAATGGCGGAGCAGGCTCGAGGGGCCGATTGGCCTACTCCTGCTCCTATTTCTTATGTTCTTATTTCCCTCATCCACTACCCTAGTGACTTCCTTAAAAAACTCTATCAAATTTGTTCGGCACAACATAATTTTTTCGGAAGCCACGTTCTGTATTTCTAACGGCCTTTCCCAGTGATCATAAAGGGCAACACCTGCAATCCCTTTTAGCATCTTCCCAATAATTGATGTCAGGCTGATAGGCTTGTAGTTACCTTTTTTTGAAAATATGAACTACCTGAGCGAGCTTCCAGTCTAGGGGAACTATCCCTGACTCTACTGAGCTATTAGAGATATGGGCAAGGGGCTCACAGAGCACCTGTCCCATCTCTTTAATCACCTTTGGGTGGATACTATCTGGACCTGGAGCCCTATCAATTTTGAGCTTTCCTAACCTATCCAAGATGACATGACCATTTATTTTATTATTAATAATACTATTCAATATGAAGCACCCCTCATCTGGAACTTAAGCATTACCTTCAGGAGTATAGACTGATGCAAAATAGTTATTTAGCAACTCGGCCATAACCTGAGAATCAGTTTGAATCTGCCCTACAGTATCCTTTGGTGGCCCTATATGGGCCTTAATGGTCTTCTGAATACTGACATAGCTAAAAAAAAAGCTTTTGCTATTACTGCCACAATTACATATCATCTTCTTTTCCAGAGATCTCTTGGCTAATCTTATAGCTGCTTTTGTCTTCCTTAATTGCATGCCATACTTTTCCCTGTTCTCCTGTGAGTTAAATGCCTTTAGAGTGTAGAATGCATTCTGAGAGACAGGATCTACGGGCATTTGGAGAGGCAGGGACTGATTAGGAACAGTCAGCATGGTTTTGTGAGAGGAAAATCATGTCTCACGAATTTGATTGAGTTTTTTGAAGGGGTAACCAAGAAGATAGATGAGGGCTGTGCAGTAGACGTGGTCTACATGGACTTTAGCAAAGCCTTTGACAAGGTACCGCATGGTAGGTTGTTACATAAGGTTAAATCTCACGGGATCCAAGGTGAGGTAGCCAATTGGATACAAAATTGGCTTGACGACAGAAGACAGAGGGTGGGTGTAGAGGGTTGTTTTTCAAATTGGAGGTCTGTGACCAGCGGTGTGCCTCAGGGATCGGTGCTGGGTCCGCTGTTATTTGTTATTTATATTAATGATTTGGATGAGAATTTAGGAGGCATGGTTAGTAAGTTTGCAGATGACACCAAGATTGGTGGCATCGTGGACAGTGAAGAAGGTTATCTAGGATTGCAACGGGATCTTGATAAATTGGGCCAGTGGGCCGATGAATGGCAGATGGAGTTTAATTTAGATAAATGTGAGGTGATGCATTTTGGGAGATCGAATCGGGCCAGGACCTACTCCGTTAATGGTAGGGCGTTGGGGAGAGTTATAGAACAAAGAGATCTAGGAGTACAGGTTCATAGCTCCTTGAAAGTGGAGTCACAGGTGGACAGGATGGTGAAGAAGGCATTCAGCTTGCTTGGTTTCATTGGTCAGAACATTGAATACAGGAGTTGGGATGTCTTGTTGAAGTTGTACAAGACATTAGTTAGGCCACACTTGGAATACTGTGTACAGTTCTGGTCACCCTATTATAGAAAGGATATTATTAAACTAGAAAGAGTGCAGAAAAGATTTACTAGGATGCTGCCGGGACTTGATGGTTTGACTTATCGGGAGAGGTTAGATAGACTGGGACTTTTTTCCCTGGAGAGTAGGAGGTTGAGGGGTGATCTTATACAAGTCTATAAAATAATGAGGGGCATAGATAAGGTAGATAGTCAAAATCTTTTCCCAAAGGTAGGGGAGTCTATAACGAGGGGACATAGATTTAAGGTGAGAGGGGAGAGATACAAAAGGGTCCAGAGGGGCAATTTTTTCACTCAAAGGGTGGTGAGTGTCTGGAACGAGCTGCCAGAGGCAGTAGTAGAGGCGGGTACAATTTTGTCTTTTAAAAAGCATTTGGACAGTGACATGGGTAAGATGGGTGTTGAGGGATATGGGCCAAGTGCAGGCAATTGGGACTAGCTTAGTGGTATAAACTGGGCGACATGGACATGTTGGGCCAAAGGGCCTGTTTCCATGTTGTAAACTTCTATGATTCTATGTTTGGTTCGAATTTGCCTCTGTACATTCCTCGTCAACCATAATGGTTTTGTTTTACCATGTGCCCTTCTTTTAACCATTGGTACATTTCTGGCTTCATTCTGTTTGAGAATGGCTTTGAACAGAATCTATTTGTCCTCGGTACTTCAGTGCCTATCTCGTAGAGTTGTTCAATCAACTTTTGCCAGATCTTCAGCCATTTTTGTAAAGTTAGCCCTCCTAAAATCTGGGACCAGCATTAGATTGGCTGCAGCCTTGGATTGGCCAATGCGATTATATTATGATCTGAGCTGGCTCGGTGTTCCCCACATGGAGGTTTGATTCAGCACTAGAGTCACTGCTAAAAAACCAGATCGAGTATTTGTTTATCCCTAGTTGCCTCACCAACAAGCTGTGTAAGGAAGCAATCATTTATAGTATCTACAAAAGTCTCATCTGCTCTCCCCTCCACACTGGATGGTTTACTATTAGACCATTTAATACAAGGAAAATTGAAGTCTCCTATAATGCAAATTGGGTCCAGGTTAGAAGCCTTAGCAATTTGTGAACAAAGTTCCTCATTAGCTGGGGATGCCTGACCTGAAGGCCGGTAACAGGTGCCAATCATAAACTGGGACCATTGGCTCGGACTAATTGAATCCAAACAACTTCAGCTACCGTTGATGTGCCACAGCAGGCAGATTATTTCTGAGAAATAAGGCTACACCATCTCCCTTCTGACCTATTCTATCTTTCCTAAAACAGTTATACCCAGCGATTATGGTATTTCTG
This sequence comes from Heptranchias perlo, assembly GCF_035084215.1. NCBI lineage: Eukaryota > Metazoa > Chordata > Chondrichthyes > Hexanchiformes > Hexanchidae > Heptranchias > Heptranchias perlo. The sequence goes on along the minus strand of NC_090328.1, from coordinate 132,724,023 downwards.
CACCTTTGTCCAATCACTATCAGACCACTGAGGTTCCAGTTTCTGAATTATCAGACCCGAGGGCCCTCTGCTGCCCAATGTTTGTATACCCTCTAAAGGCATTGCTCACTACTTCTAGATCTACAAATCCCCTCCCAAACCTTTACATAGTCTATAATCCCCTAATGCTCCCTAACCCCGAAACTTACCCTCTCCAGTAAACCCTAACAACACAAGCTCTCTCCCAGTGCTACTAAACCTCAGCAACCCACCCCACAATACTCCCCGCTCTGAAATCCCCCACTTCTACACCACAGCAACCACAAAACTTCCACTCATTCTCGCACAACCCAACAACCACTCCCAACACCTTACACCCAAGTATTTCCAAACACCACCCGCGCCCCCTCCCCCGCCCCCCCCCCGCCCCCCCCCACGCATCCACGTAACCTCCAGGATGTTTCCTAATGCTGAAATATCTGAACATTGCCACCACTGCACTGGTAGGCCCAGTACCCTACACAAGTTCTGCCAAACTTAGCACCACCTCCAGTACTATCTAAACCCAAGGCCCTCCCTCCATTAACGCTAACTTCCATGAACCACTTTTCCGCAACTCATCCCATCTTTCTCACTTGCATATCGGGAGTCGTGAGCCTCTTTCCCCCAATCTTACTGTTTCCTTGGGTTTTAAAAAAGGTAAGACATAACAACAACAACTTGCATTTATAAAGCGCTTTTAACTTGGTAAAATGTGGATAGGCGTTTCATGGAGCTTTATCAAACAAAGTTTAACACTAAGCCACACAAGGAGATATTAGGACAGGTGACCAAAAGCTTGGTCCAAGAGGTAGGGTTTAAGAAACGTCTTAACGGAGAAGAGAGAGGTAGAGAGATGGAGAGGTATAGGGAGGGAATTCCAGAGTTTAGGGTTTAGGAGCTGAAGGCACAGCCACCAATGGTGGAGTGATGAAAATCGGGGATGCGTATGAGGCCAGAATTCGAGGAGCACAGAGGTCTTGGAAGGTTGTAGGGTTGGAGAAGGTTGCAGAGATAATGAGGGGTGAGGCCATGGAGGGATTTGAAAACAAGGATGAGAATTTTAAAATCGAGGTGTTGCCGGACTGGGAGCCAATGTTGGTCAGCAACAACAACTTGCATTTATATATTGCCTCTGATGCAGGAAAATGTCCCAAAGTACATCATCGAGGCATAATCAGATAAAATGGACGTCGAGCCAGAGAAGGCGATATTGGGAGGGGTGACAAAAAGCTTGGTCAAGAGGTTGTTTTTGGAGAGGGTCTAAAAGGAGGAGAGGGAGGTGAAGAGATGGAGGGGTTTAGGATGAGAAGTAAATGCACAGAATACAATTTCCATGTAAATGTGTACAGACTATAAAATTTGAGCCAAAAAGTTCCATAATATAGCTACAACATTACCACAATATTTTCATGCAATTACACTTATTCAGTCACTGTAGATGGGTGCTTCTGCTAATATATTGTATTGCTTTACATAAAACATGTATTTTTTTAATATTCATTCTCGGGATGTGGGCGTTGCTAGCAAGGCCAGCATTTATTGGCCATCCCTAATTGCCCTTGAGAAGGTGGTCCAGACCTTATTTTATCCTGGTATCCACCACCTTATTTTAAGCAACTCCACAGGATATTAATTTCCTTCTAAAAATGCATATTCATTGATTTTAGTGAGAAGGGTCACAGGAATCAACTAAGATGTATAGGTATATTATGAGCACATCAGGAAGCACATTTTGCTTTGCTGATCTGTGTTTGCCTTACTGAACTCAGTTGGGGCAGCAGTAGACATGTGGCAATTAGCTTCCATGCTTTGGGTTAGAGAGGGGAAAAGCTGTGTTGGATTCCCACTTCTGATCACTATCCTGTGATCCCTGCTGGTGTGTGGATGTTGGGTGGGGGCAAGATCCTTTCCTCCATGGTTGAATAGCTTGTTGATGCTCACTGTCAAGGTAGCACATACTGAAAGGTCACTTGGGCAAAAGGTGTCAACCAGCATGAAGTCAACACCGTCAGGAGATGAGTGCAAGGATGAAACTTGACAAGGGGAAGAAATAGTATTGCTAAAATGTCCTCTCAATAATTGATGGATCATGTGATATGGTGATAGCAGCAAGTGAGTAACAATTAACTTAATAAAACTTGTCAGTGTCAGCGTGCTATACAAATCCAATCTTCGCTGCTCATTTATGACACATTGTAAAATATTGCTTCCTTTACAATGTTGGAAAGGTTGTCCCTTGCTGATGAGGAAATGGGCAGATTGGGGCAAATATTCACATTCCAGCAGAACATCATGAGATATGTTGCCAAAGTACAAGTGGAATAGAATTCATCCCAGAGTCTGCAGCATATTTTCTTGCATTCTATTAGGGCATAGAAATTGTGTTATTAGCACGAATCACTTGACACTTTCGGAGCCTTACGTCGCTTTTGAACCCTTTAACCTATGTCAGTAAACACGGGTTATGTAATAGAGGAAAAATAACAGATGTCCTGCATTGAGTGTGAAGCAGTAATTTGATCTTGGGGTTCTACTGATCTTCATAAACTGCTCTGACCGCACTCACTCAGTTTGTGACATGGTGGGGATCACTGCATTGAATTATTGCTTTATATTCCATTATACAATGTGTAATAACTAATAACTAGATAATATAAATCCTGTTTCCATGGCATTTGATTTTCCAACATACAGAGATGAATTATACTATCTTTCAGGGGATCTGTGGATGAAAGCGCATATGCTTATCTCTGTTGCTTCTTTCATGGGCTGTGAAAATGATTTTTAGGTCCATTTAAAACTAGTTCTATATTTTTGTAATCTCTTTTTATGGATGTATTTGAAAAAGCTTTATCTCAGTTTGCCAGCACCACCAGTAATCTGCTATTTTATCCATACAAATTCTTAAATCCCTGGGCGTCCTATACAACTTGTTGTGGGGGGGGGGAGTGGGGGGAGAAAAGCTGTGAAACAAAATTAAAATCAAATCCTAAATTGTGATTGAGTGCCTTAGTCCTCTGTTGTGCTTTCAGTGTTGGATTTGCAACGTAATTCCGTGTTATTTCTGTGGCTAACCTTGGCAGGTATCTGTTGGAATGTAAGATGCTTTTATTCTGAATGCTTCCTTACCTGGAACACTCTGTTCGCATTCATCAGCAATGGTCCTAATGCAGATAGCACTTGGTGCTCACAGCCAAATAAAAGCACTTGTATAAAGTAAATCAGTCAGTTAAAGCTTTGTTACCATGATGATGCAATCATGATGTGGAGATGCCGGTGATGGACTGGGGTTGACAATTGTAAACAATTTTACAACACCAAGTTATAGTCCAGCAATTTTATTTTAAATTCACAAGCTTTCGGAGGCTTCCTCCTTCGTTAGGTGAACGATGTGAAAATGAAATCCTCGAAAATCATTTTCGAGGATTTCATTTTCACATCGTTCACCTGACGAAGGAGGAAGCCTCCGAAAGCTTGTGAATTTAAAATAAAATTGCTGGACTATAACTTGGTGTTGTAAAATTGTTTACAATGATGATGCAATGCTGCATGTTGTACTCACAGGAAAAGGAAATGTGTTTTTCTTTAAACTAATACATTGTTCCGACCTGTGAGATTCATTACCTTTGAATTGGAATATTACATTTTCCTTAGTCTCTGAAATGTATTTGTGATTGCATTGTAAAGAAACTAGCTTTTTACCCCATTTAAATTGCAGAAGGAGCAACAGTCTCAATATCTTGTGCATCCAGTGCTGTGGGACCTCCCCCATTTATATTTCAGGGCAGATTTCACAGCCCCAGTGGCAGCACAGAAGCAGCAATGAATGTACAATCACGCAATTGTTTGAAAGCTATTAATCGCAGATTTCCTATATAGTAATGGACCTTTCCCAATGGTTGGGGAATATTCCTGCAAGGATGCTCTGAATTCAAAATCCTTATCCTTGTTTACAGGTCCCGCCAAGGCTTGTTTCCTATGCAACCTCCTCTAGCCTTACATCTAAGCCTGTGCCTTAAGGCCCATTGGCTCTGGCCTTCAATGCATCAACCCCACTCCATCCCTCCTCTTTCAATGCTTTCAACCATTTTGTCCCTTCTCTGTGGAATTCCCTCCCTCAGATTCTTCGCCTTGTTGTTTTTCTCCCTGCCATTTAAAATCCTACATTGGTCACCTCCACTAATTCTATTCCTACTCAATGTACACCCTCTTCTATGTGAAGAGTCTTAAAAGTGTTACTTATAATTACATGCCTTCCACTGATAATTTTACAAGTTTGCATTCCAAGCACACAGCCTCAAAAGCCGGGAGTGTATATTGGCAGTTCAGGCATCTGCACCCCGCAATTTTCTCTCCATTAATTTTAATAGATGGAAAATAATGAGGGTTGCAATTTCGAGGATTGCAGGGAAGGCTTAAAGAATCATAGCCAACTAACTATGCTGATCGATATTAGCGAACAATCGGTTCATGCTTTTGTTAAAAGGGCAAAGTAATTTCACACAAATGCGTTTAGAATTTGCAGTGATATCTCTCACTGTACTTTCTAGGTTTACATCTTTGAATCTTATTCGAGTATTCACCAGTTTCTTATGAGGAAAAAATAAGTAAATGTAAAACTTTCCCCGTGTTAGGTATTTGACTTTGTAATAAACACCTGTCCCATGATGACAGCGGCTAAAAAAAAAACCTGCTGTGTCCATGGGTCTTTGGAATGACATGACGTTGCAGTAATGTCCTAAATTTCATTATTCAATCAAATGCTGACTGAAAATTGCTGTGTGACAACAGAATGTTGCTCTCCAAGCAGGGAGCCCTTCTATACTTTGCATCTTGGCATCCAGCACTCCCAGAAGCTAATAGTTATAACCATCCTAATGTGCAGGACAGTCATTTCAGTGTTATGATTTCCAATATCTAACAGTTAAGTGGCAATTTATTTTTGCTTCCATAAGGAACTTGCAACCGTTAGTCTCATAGATAGAATTTTGATGTACCTTCACTGCAATAGTAACTTTTAGATACATTTAATTCAAATTCATATATCTAAATTTGTAGATGTCAATAAAAACCACAATGGGTAACAGCACAGATAGTTACATTTAAGTTTTAAGATCTTTAGGGACAACTTCTTTCTATATTATTGTAGATAAACTGAGAGACTTTGCCATTTTATTGTCATTTTTGTTTCTATCCAGTTGATAATGAAAGTACTTCAATACTGAAGGTGCCAAAACTAATAATGTGAGGATGGTGAAAGAATTGTTTGGCTGAAAAGATTGGGAATAGAAAGAAGGAAAAGACACTGGATTCATAGATCTAAGCCATATTTCAGTTCTACCAGATGCTGCTCTATTTTTTGTGACTCTTTCTGACTGACTATTTATTTCCAAAGTTCCTTTCCTCCTTGCTTTGTTCCTGATTTGATTCCTTCCCATCCAGCTCTTCCTTGCATCTTTTCTCCTCTGTTGCATTATTACTGTGTAGCTCATTCTCTGTTTCTTTCCAATACTCACCTTTCAGTCTGTTTCTCTCCTCATTCCTCCCTGGCTTATGCCTGGAGCCAGATGCTGTCTAAAAAGAGACCAGGCTGTCCTGTTTTTAGCACCAAAGTTCTGGACTAATGAAAACTGAAAGAAATGAACTGTTCAGTGCAATGGGTTAACACACAAAATTGGTACATTGAGGAATTTCACAAAATTGTGATTTAGGCTCCAGTTTATAATGGACATGGATTCTGTACACTGACAACTGCTTCATTCTTGGACAACACGGTCCCACCTATTCGGTCTCTTAAAAGTTCATTTCTTACAGAGAAGATCATACCAAGGAATTTCTAGGTTATCAGGCAACAGGAATTTACCTGGTTGAAAATTATGGTTGCATGTTAAATTATTCCTGCAAAATGTACTCAAGTGATAAATGCTTTCTTTGATCTCCAGCAATTTGCATTTATATAGCACCTTTTAAAGTAATAAAATGTCCCAAGGCAGTTCACATAGGACAAAACAAACAGAGAGCAGCCATAGAAGAGTTAGGAGAGCTGACCAAATCTTAGGTCTTGAGGAAGCTCTGAAAGGCAGGAAGAAAAGTAGCAAGACAGAGGTTTAGGGAGGGAGGTCCAGAAGGTGCAACCGAGGCAGATGAAGGCTTTGCCACTGATGGAGGAATGACGGGAGAGAGAAGAAACACACAAGATTAGAATTTGAGGAACAAAGGATATGGGCTCGGATGTAGAGTTGGAGGAGGTTGCAAAGGTAGGGTGGGGCAAAGCCATGGAAGAATTTGAAGACAAAGGTTTTGATTTCATTGCACTGGAGAACAGGAAGCCAGTGGTGTTAGCGAGGATAGTAATGGGTGAGTGGGACGTAATGTGGGGCAGGATGTAGGCAGCGGAGTTTGGGACCTGTTGATTTTGTGGCACTCAGGCGATTGGTGAGGAGGGCAATAAGAAAGTTGCATCTGGAGATAACAAATTTGTGGAAAAAGGTTTCAGCAATGGTTGGAGTGAGGTGAAGATTGAGGCGGAAGTAAGCAGTTTTGGTGACTATTAAGATTTGGAATTTAAAGCTCATGATCGAACAGGACACAGAGGTTGTGCATCATTTAATTCAGCCACAGTGAGCAGCTAGGGAGGAGGATGTGTCAGGTCAAAGGTACAGAGATTTTGCAGGAGCCAAATGAGATTGATTCTGTTTTTCCAATGTTCAATTGGAGAAACTGCTGGTTCATCCACAATTTGATGTCTGCCAAACAGAGATGGTCATGGAATCAAGGGAGATGGAAAGCTGGGTCTCATCAGCATACATCTCAGGTTAGACTACCTGGACAAACTACTTGACTGTCAATATAGTGGTTTGCTGTGGTCATCACTTAAAGCAATGTCCTCTGCTAATTTGGCTTCCATCAGTGTTGTTCTTCATTGATGTATCTCTCTGAATGTGGATAGCTGACAAGGTATGTTGCTCCTCAACTGGAAACTAACTTCTCCCAGTCATATTGACATGTGGGAAATTCTAGTCGTCATCTGAACCCTCATGAGAATAATCGTTCATTCAGTCTGATCTCAGGCCTTCCTTATGAGAAATAACTATTCTTTTCAATTGCCAATTAACTGTTTATTTTCATCTGAGATACAGCTTTTTTTAGTGACTGTAACATCTATTAGACAGGTCAGTGAGCTACCTTCTTTGTTCAAAGACCTTCGCTACATGAAGTTTTTTTGAGAGCATCATGGTTATCATTAATATCTAATGGTATTTTCTGAAGATTGGACTAGAATTCTGTATTTTGAAGAACATTTCCCTAATGTTGCACAGTGCAAGTTTATTGTGGGAAAATAATCTATACTATTGATTTGCACTGTGCAAGTTAAATGTATGGAAATAATCTATAATATTGATGTGAGTATATATTTTTTGCTTTTACATTCATCAAAAAAAGCAATATTGGCCTTATATTCAAATATTTTTATCATTTATGGAAGAATCGGTAAATAACTCAATTTTCAAGCAAACATCATCTTGCTGGCAATTGACTGCATGAACTTCTGCTGCTTGACTGCAGTCAGAACCCTGCCAGGTCATGTAAGTGTTCCTTCACAAAAGAAGTAGATGCCTCCTTGGCTAATCGCAAATCAGTTCCTCATGTAGATATATGTCAGGCAGCCACCTGGAGCAATGCATATATTTTTACAAAGTATTATCAAGTCAGTCTAACAAATGCATCTCTTTTTGGAAGGCCAGTTTCACCACTTTCTCTACCCCCTGGGTCTCTGGATACTTGCTCAGATTTGTTGTTTACTTTATCATGCTGTGGCCCACTTTCCAAAAAAACAAATAACTACTTTGGTAGACAGTTATAAATATATAGCCAGAGAAGGCCAAAATAAAGTGTCGATACACATCATTCCCTTCCCTATTGTAATTGCTTTTATAGCTTAATCGAAAATTAAATGAGTTAGTTGTTTCTCTGCTGTTGTGAGATCAGATCTAAACGTGATTTCAGCTGCATTTAAGTTCTGTATGAACTACTGCAAACACAAATTCTAAAACAACATGGTGAAAGGGCTTAATTTGTAATAATCTACCTTTTTTTGCCATAATACATGACAAATAATACCAACGTTTCAATTGAAAGTGTTTGCTTACTTTAAAAAATGAGAAATGATGTAAATTAATTTAATAGCTTCCCTCCTGTGCTCAAAATATTTGCATAAACTAGAAGCAATTTGTGATATTATCAGCTTTGTCTAGATACCAACAAAAACACAGTAATAGTGAGTGACATTTTAGATTATCCACAGTAGTGAGTAAAATAGAGTTGTCCTTTAAGCTGAGGAGAATTAGTTTGAACTGCATGAACTTTAGTCTTCAAAACATGCATCAAAAATGAACAAATATAAATGGAATAAATCGGCCTGAAACACTCACTTGAATTTAAAGAAGAGCTCTGGTACAATAACCTATAGCTTCCTATTCTTTTTGCAGGAATTTACTGCTCATCACTACTAATCCTTGTGCTTTGCAGTACATGGGCTTACACATAGCACTAAATGCTTTAACTTGGTTGTTAGCGGATTTAAAAGCACAGAGGAGTAAAAATAAAATTGGTGCTGGGGGAGATTTCACTGCATAATGGTCACAAAATTGAAAAAATCGACTAACAGTAATATCTCCATCTAGTTAAACCAGCACATGTCAGAACCTCACTGAACTTATCCAAAATCTAATCTTTTTTAAAAATTGCTGAACTGTAAACTGTTTTGTGCTTGAATATAAAGTTATAGTTGTGTCTTCTACGCTGCAATTTTATAACTGTCTGAAATTCAGCACAGAAACCATCTGGTAAAACAAGGAAACGGTGAATTTAGAATCTGGCATTTGCTTTTCTTTTTGATTGACTGCGGAGGAAGTTAGTGTGTTCGGAAACACATGGAATACGGTGTCACTGAAGTTAACCGCTGGAACTTGGCAACACTGGAAAGTTGCCTATAGTCTCTCTGATCCAATAATAAACAAATCAGACTTTATCCTGCATTATATCTATAAAGGGGACATTTATACTGTTGTGATTGGCCTTAGACTGGTAGCTACATGTAGGTCCCTGCCAGCAGTAACATGTTTAAACTGCTTGGCCAGGGGAGATCTCTGCATCTGAGGATAATATTCATACTCAGATCTCCAATCGCAGCCATTAAAATTTAAATGTTAGGAGAGTGAGCCAGAGTATCTGTTTTCTCAAAACATTTAAATAAGCTTTGGGTAACTTCGAAAAGTGCCACAGCACTTTTTTAAGCCAAGTTTGACACTACACTAGTGCATGCTCCATGCAGGGTCAAACCCAAGCAATGTTAAACTGCCTGTTCCAGGAGTCTCATATTACATTTCTCTGGAGTCAGGTTGCGATCCGAGTCTGGAGTCATACTGTCACTTTAGCATCACCGTGAGGTTGTATTGTTAACACAACCAAAGACGATGAGCATTCAGTTCTAAAAGTGGCAATTGTTAATAAGTTTCGCAGATTACAAATAGCTTCCAACGTGAGGCTCTTTATTAAAATCTGGATTAGGAAGGACATCATCTTTAAATCATGTTCATGAACATTATATATAGTCAGAGTTTGTGCTGAATATGTATAATTTTGGCCTTTTTTTTGCAATGGACTTCGGCATGATTAATCCAAATACAACAAACCATGATACAAGATGTCTTTGCTGTCAGCTCCCGGCTGCTCCAGGACGGGTAAGTAACCTGGGTGATTTGAACTGCCTAGTCGCTCGGTTTATGCCTGACGGGTAGGGTTAAAATCGCCCTCGGATATGTAATAGCACTAATAGAAACTTGAGTGCAAACTGGGCAGAATTAGAAAATAAGCATTGAGGGCCGAATTTTGCTGTGAGCGACGAAGGAATGGAACGAACTGTTTGTTAGACTTCCACTTGCCCACAGACTTACCAAGGGGTTTTGCACGGCAAGTTACTACAAATTAGAGATCCAAACTGTGCAGCGCTCACCACAGGGCATCCGGGAACTGCGTGAACAGGGCAAGCAACTGTGTATCTCCTTAACCAATCAGATCGAAGAATCGTTAATGAGCAGCGCCAAGTCGGAACCAGGAAGTGTAAGTTCGAATAGTGAATTCAATGTCAAATCAGGTTCTTCAATCTGATTGGTTTTGGGGATACACAGTTGCTTGCCCTGTTCACACAATTCCCAGATGCCCTGTAGAGGGCCCCGTGCTGTTTGGATCTCTAATTTACAGACAGCGAAATAAAGAGAGGAAAGAAAGATTGGATTAAGAGAGAGATAAAAGAGACAGAAAGAAAAAGTTTTTAAAAATTGATTAACATTTTTAATTTTTTTAAATCTCCAGCAATAATATGAAGCTGAAGGAATGAGACTCCATGCTTGTAAAAGTTAATTTTCAGTGCCAGCGAGGTTATTTGGCAGTAATTAAGCCTTAGCACGCCATTAAAAGGGTACTTAGACTGGAATGGACAAGCCCTAACTGTTTGTGGCAAATTTAGCCCATATCTACGATGTCATTACAGGAGCTCCACGCCGTTCAATACACTTGAATGGGGAGCCAGATGGTGAGACGCAGCTTACGAGGGGCAGCTCATCTCGGACAGCAATTTCCGGATTTCCGCTTTTAACTGCGCGTGTGCACACGCCGGATGTTGCGGTCCGATTTGCGCATAAATAATGGTGAGCGCTGTTAGATTCATCGCTACTTTCACAGCAAAATCTGGCCCATTGAGTTGTGATATTTTTAGGAGGGACAGAATAGGCGAGAAAGGAGGAGGAGTGGCAGTACTGGTCAAAGAGGGAATTCTTGCTGTGGAGAGGACTGAATACAATTAAAATTATGCCCTCTGTCTTTTTTTTTATCAGGGGTGGGGTTGGGGGGGGGCGGGAATTCCTGTCGGGAAACCTGGAAGTACGGGCTTCCCGGACGTCCTTCCGATTTTGACGTAAGGAGGTCTTTTATTTATTTTTTTGATGGTTTCCCGCCCGACAGGCCGGTCTGATTGACAGGCTGGTCTCAGTCGGACAGGAGACGAGGGGGGAAGAGGACGTGAACATGTAAGTATTAGATTGGAAGGTGGGGGGGATGGGGCGGGGGTTCTCAGCCACGAGGGGGGGTGGGGTTCAGTCACCGGAGTGGGGGTGGGGGTGGGGTCAGTCATCGGGGGGGGGGGGGTTATGACAGGGGTCAGAGATCGTGGGGGTCGGAGGCAGGGTCATCGCAGGGGTCGGAAATCGTGCGTTGGTAGGAGATCATGGTGGGGGGTCGATTGCGTTTGTAGGATCACTGCAGGTAGGTTTGTCAGGCCTGGTGGAAGCACTCCTGCTCCTCTGGGCCCACAAGCTGTGCAATAAAGGCACTTACCTGCAGGTTCTGGCCTTCTCGCCTCCTCTCACGTGGCGTGAAGCAGAAGGCCCGGGAATCCCGGCCCCCATGGGTTAAAAACAAAAAATCTGTCAAAATGGAGGCCTGCAGCCTCCTTGAAAGCTTTTAATGATCGACACGCCTCCTGAGAGCAGGTTGGTGGCTCATCCCGCCTCCGTGAAAACCGGGTTGGGGGCAGGTTTTAGATTTTAAAAATTTTATTATTGCTAAATCGAGGCAGGAGGAATGAAATGTGTGAGTTAAATGTGAGTGAGCACTTCAAGAGTAGGACCATAAAATGATGTAGATTAAGTCCACATTTTTATGCAGCGAATAGTTATCATCTGGAACCCACTGCCTGAAAGGGAGGTGGAAGCAGATTCAATCATGGCTTTCAGAAAGGAATTGGATAAATACTTGAAGGGAAAAAATTTGCAGGGCCATGGAGAAAGAGCAGAGGGATGGGACACACTGGATTGCTCTTACAAAGAGCCGGCACAGGGGCCAATGGGCTGAATGGTCTCTTTTTGTGCTGTAACCATTTTAAGATTCTATGATAAGTCCAAATAGAAAAGGAAAAAGATAATATAAAAACAAGGGTGCCAGATTGGAATATGGCAGATTTTGTAAAATTGAGTAGTAAGCTAGCTGAGGTGAGGTGGAAAGAGACATTTTCACAGAGGACTACAGATCAACAATGGGATATTTTTAACAAGGAGATTACAAAGGCGTGGAATAAGCATGTACTATGAAAAAGACTACTTCAAATTTCAGGATGATGTGGATAAATAAAGAGGTTGGAAACAAACTAAAATTGGATGAGTGAATATAGGCCTATAGGTGTGATTAAAAAACCAGAGAGAATATGAGAAAATAAAGATAAAGGTTAAAAGAGCGATAAGGAAAGCAAAGAAAGAGTATGAGGAGACAATGTCAAAAAATAATAACAAGAACAGTAAGGTATTGTACAAATGTATCATTAAATTGAGAATTATTAGATGTGAGGTGGAACGCCTGAGAGGAAAAGATAGGAGTTAGTGGAGGATAATTGGTGGGAACACTTAACAAGCATTTCCCTTCAGTATTTACTAAAGAGAAGGATATGGGGAGGAAGTAAATCCTTGAATGGTTAAAAGCAAGATTTGAGATACTTAATAAATAAAAGGAAAGTACCAGAGAAGTTAATTAAGTTGGCAGGCAACAAAGTGTTGGGATCTAATGGGATATATCCAAGGATCGTGAGGAAATAGTGGAGGCCCAAGGAGTTATATTTCAGGGTTAAATTGAGAGACCACGCATGCCAGAGGACTGGAGAGTGGTGCACGCATTCCCCATTTTCAAAAAGGGAGAAAGCGCTAATCCCGGGCACTAACAGAACCAATAGGCCAGTTAGTTTAACATTTGTGGCAGGGAACATCTTGGAATCTTTAAAGATGAAATTAACTACTATCTAGATGAAGATTAAATAATTAGAAGTATCCAATATGGATTTCAGAGAGAAAGATTGCGCTTGGCAAACCTGATTAAGTATTTTGAGGAAGTGCTGGATCTGGTGGGTTGGGGAAATGCAATGGATGAAAAGGACTTTGAGAAAGCCTCTGACTAGGTTGCACACAAAAGACTATTAGAGAATATTAAAGGGTATAGAATTAGGGGGAGGGTAGCATATTGGATTAAAAACTGGTTAGAATGGTGGAAAAAGAGTATGAATTAGGGGCAAGTTCTCAGTGACTGGAAGTTGGTGTCCTATCGGGTTCTGTTCTAGAACGGCTTCTTTTTACTGTGATCTGGTTTTTACTCTGATCTGGATATAGGGCTAAAAGTAGTGGTATCTAAATTTGCACATGATACTAAAATAGGAGGGATAATAAATAATTCCAAACATCAAAGGAAGCTGTGAGGGGATATTGATAAGACGGTGGAATGGATAAATAAGTGGAAGATGAAATTCAATGTAAGTGTGAGGTGGTACATTTTGGTTAAAAATACTTTAAATGGGAGAAGGCTAGGTGATGTGGAAGAACAGAGGAAGGTTCAGGTTTCCGGTTCACAAGACAGTAAAAGCAGCACCTCAAGTGAACAAGACCATAAAATCTAATTTTATTGTCAACATTCAGGAATAGGTTAGATAGGTCGTTGAATACACATCTCTTCAATGATGTTTCATCCGCAGCAATGAATTACTGTAGGTTTCTGCTGATGAATATTTTAAAAGAGAAGATAAATATACTCAGCCAGAGATCATTTTCTAATTTACAGTAATATTGTGCTTAACTGACAAAATTAAGTTATTTTGTCTGTATTTGCTGCAGAATTTCTACTGCTGACTTCAAGGGATTAAATTGGCAAATGAATCAGGTTTGCAAGTGGAAACTGGTGTAAGACAAAGAAAATACTATGTCCCAGCAATTTCAAGGAGCTTTCTATATGTCGGAAATGTGAGGAGTGACATTTATGTTAAGCAAGAGTGACACAGATTGCAAAACCATTTAAAGATGAGGAACTATTTTTTTTCCCCAACAGTGACACACAGCAAAATTTTTAAAGTGAAGTAAGTGATTGTCACTTCTAATGAGTGACACTTGGCAAGCTGAATTGCATTTAAGGTTGTCAACCATATTCAATTGCTACTATGAAGGGAGGGAGTTTCAAAACATTGGGCGCATTCCATAGAGGAAAGTAATATTTGTTATTACCAACATGCGCTTGCAGGATTAGATTAGCCGTCATTTATTAACGATGCTGAAAATGTTTGAATTGGTTCATTAAAATAGCTTGCCATCTTAAAGGAGGTGTGATTCCTGAATAAAATTGCAAACATTGTTGATATCCAATCGAGTTGGGCTTGATTGGTAAGAATATTTGAAGAATCTCACCCAACTTTAAAGTGTTTAAGAATAGCCGTCTTCAAACAGCAAAATGTCACATCTGACTCATCACAACCTTTTTGTGCAAGTGTCCAACTGTAATTCATTGGCTGTCCTGAGGTCACACAAGGCATTATATAAATGCAAGTTCCATCTTCTTATAAGATTCTAAATTTTTCTTAAATGTGTTTTTGTTTTTACTTTTAACTTAATTGGAAGAAATATATTTCTTATGTTTAGTAATTACATTTTTTAACTGACTGTAATAATCACCCATTCTGTTTTAAGGTACTATTCTGCAACATGTGTTGCGTGTAATTGGAGCTCCCGCTGTGGAGTGCGGATCTTCTGGCGGTATTGATGTTTGTGATGAATTGTTATATTTAAGGGTTTGTGACTGGTAGAGAAGGTATCAACTAAAACTTTTGCTGAAGCTGACACATAAAAGAGCAGCAGCATACAGTCTGTCTCTGAACAGCTTGTACACGTCAACTCCATTGCTTCAGAGTGCCAGGAGAAGCATCCATGACTTCCATAGACAACTACAACACTGGTACAGCAAATGGGTGCAACAGGGCTTCACAGCTGATCCTATAAAGAGAAACATTTCTCGAAGTAATCTAAAGCACAGAAGGTGCTCTTTGGATAAGTACTTATCATCAATATTACTTAGCCATCAAGTTATTTTTTTTAAATAAACAACTTTTTTTAATTTAAGGACAAAATTATGTTGAGGTTAGTGAATTCAGAGCTTATTGGTATATAATGATTCAAATATGCCAAATGACTCAAAAGTGATATGAAGTTCTGTTTGATAATTTGTCAGTGGAAAATGACAGCCCGCATGGATTTGTTAAAGACAAATTGTGTTTTACCAATTGGATTGAGTTCTTTGATGAAGTAATGGAGAGGGTTGATGAGGGTAGTGTGGTTGATGTTATGTAGATGGACTTTCAAAAGGCGCTTGATGAGGTTCCACATAATAGACTTGTTAGAAAAATTGAAGCCCATGGGATTAAAGGCTAGTGGCAACATGGATGTGAATTTGGCTAAGAGATAGAAAGCAGAGATTAGTGGTGAATGGTTCTTTTTCAGATTGGAGGGAAGTATAGAATAGTGCCCCCCCCCAGGGTTTGATATTAGAACCACTGCTTTTTTTGATATATATTAATATAAATATAACATGGCAGAGGCAATTTAATGCAGAGACGTGTGAAGTGATTGATATTGGTCCGAAGAATGAGGAGAGACAATATAAACTAAATGGTACAATTTTAAAGCGGGTGCAGGAACAGAGAGACCTGGGGGTGCACATACACAAATCTTTGAAGGTGGCAGGACAAGTTGAGAAGGCTGTTAAAAAAGCAAATGGGATCCTTGACTTCACAAACAGAGGCATAGGGGTAAATTTTAATGTTGAGTCGGGAAGAGAGCGGGGTGGGGGGCTGGGTGGATTTCCAGGCAGGAAACCCAGATGTACGGGTTTCCTAGATGTCCTTACGATTTTGACGCAAGGACGTCTTTCAATTTTTTTCTGTAGGTTTCTCGCCCGTCAGCCAGCCAGCTTGACAGGCTGGCTGTCAGTTGGACGGGAGAGCAGCCAGGGAGCGTATGCTAGCAGGTAAGTCATAGATTGGGGGAGAGGGTTCAGCCATCAGTGTTGGGGGGGGTTTCAGTCATTCAGGGGCAGGGGGATCATTCATCGGGGGGGGGGGGGGGGCTGGACATGAGGGTGGTTGGACATCAGGGTTGCCGCTTATCGGGGGGGGGGGTGGGGGGCGTTCATCAGGGGCTCGATCATGGGGAGGGTCAGACATTGGGGGTGTCGGTCATTTTGGAGGGTCGGTCATTAGGGGCTCGGTCATAGGGGGGCTGGACGTCGGGAGAGTCAATCATGGGGGGTTGGACATCGGGGGAATCGGAGCTCGTGTTAGGGGTGGTCACAGATTGCGAGGAAGGTCAGAGATCATGGTGGGGGGGGATTTGAGATCATGAGGTGGGTCAGAGATCATGGGGGTGCCCTTTATGGTGGTCCACCTCCAGTCCTCGTCCTCCCACTTGTGTTTTGCGCTCTCTTCTACAAGGGGAGAAAGAACAGACCTGTGAGTGACTGAAGGTCACCCGATGGGTGCATTGCCTTGGGTGAGGCTATGAAACAGATTCATCAGAGGGTGACTATCAGACAGATACATGACATTGCATCAGGATTGGGGTGAGTGGAAGCAGTGGGCGAATAAATGGGGAGGTGAGGAAGTGCATAGAAAGTTGATGCTGAAACTTAAGTGGGTGTGAGGAGTGATGTGGTGGAGTAGGTGAGCCAACACAGAGTGAGAGGAGGGGTGTTGCACAACACGGGATGTGGGTGAATCAGCAAATGTACTCACTTTTCCTGACCTGGTTAGGTTATTAAAACTCTTCCTGCACTGTAGCCAAGACCTGGGCACCGTGTTCCTGCTGCTGACCTCTTTTGCCACCTCCAACCATGCCTTCTTGGTGGCAGAACCAGGTTTCTTTCTCCGATCACTTGGGTAGATGGCCTCCCTCCTACTTCTCACAGCACCCAGTTGTATTTCAAGTGAAGCACCCATGAACCTGGATGCTGCCTTTGCTCTCTTTTAATCCATAGCTTCACTTCCTCCTTTCTCCTCCAAAATCCATTTTTTGCATTGTCCCTTTAAATAGTGGACTTCAGATTGCGTAATGCGGGTACGCAGTACGCCCACTGTGCAGCTTGGAGACACGAAAGTAAAATTAAGTGCCTTCAATTTAGTTGCGATCACAGATTCCAACTCACTCACTTTACTTCCGGGTTTCCCACGCGATTATCTACCCACCCGCTGAGTTCCCAGCTCCAGGGAAAAGTCATGCCCCAGTATCGGAAAGAATAAAAGAGGAGACAAATCAGGAACTAGTGATTAGGTGATGATGGGTTTGAAAGTACGATTGTAGGAGCAAGAACAAACATACAAACAGCTCAAATCACCCATCATCTAATGTGAAATACATATCTCTGGATACTGAATCATAATGTTCTTCAAAAAGAAATACAGAAGGAGGAGTGCTGCTGGGATAAGGGAGATGTAAACCTGTTTTTCTTAATTCTTTTCACCCGATTTTTGGGGGGGGTTGCAATTGTCGTAATCCTGAAAGCCTGTACAATCCTGTTATTCAATAATGCCTCACATAATCCAAGAGTAAAAAGTAGATTTTCAAAAATGTGACTTTTCTTGAGAGATGTGTTGCCCAATTCAATGATCATCTGCACTACAGACGGTGAGATTTAAATCTAGGAAGAAATAGATTTTTGTATATCTCGCACTGACGGGTGCCTGCATACATATGACATCGTTTGAAATGGCGAATGAAGAACTGCAATGCTGCTGATGTTTCCTCAGCATAAACTCTGGATTTTGTACAAATTTAGAGAATCATACTTTACCTCCTCCTTATAGATTGGAGTGGCATTGTGTAAACAAATTCCTGGGTCACTAAACTCTGAAACATATAAATCGGCAGTCATCTTCCCACTGTTGATTTGATGGTTCCTGCTGTTAATGTTGTTTCTAGAACTGATGTTTCAAATCTGTAGTTCTTTCAAGTCGCTGTATAACAGTGCTCTAAGTAATTGGTTTTAAAGTGACACAGTAGGAATTAGCATTCTCATTCAGTTTCAGAGTCCAAAATGCTGGTCCTCCAAATTTGAAGTACAGATTTCAAGGCGACAGGAATGAAACCAGCATGCTGGAGTCTTAAAGACACACCCAGTAATACATTCTAATATTGGAGATTGATATCCATGATCCTGAGTATAGGCTCTTTAAGACCGTCAACTGATATCACCTGCGCTGATCACAATGGGTAAAAATGTCTGCCTTTTGGGCTTGATTCTTTGTGCAGGGGAAATTGCTTTTTTTTTAAATTTGCGCTCATCAAGGTTAAGGAGCTGGTGCTGGGGAATGAAACGTGTTTGATCATGAGCACTTGGTTTCCCCAGTCAAACATAGCCCAAATTCAGAATGAAGTTCCTGCTACTCTGCCCCAACCTTAGTGTACCTGTGCAACATATTTCTATTTTATAAGATTAGTGAAGACAAATGTAGGTCCCTTACAGTCAGAAATAGGGGAAATTATAATGGGGAACAAAGAAATGGCAGAACAATTAAACACATACTTTGGTTCTGTCTTCACAAAGGAGGACACAAATAACCTCCCAGAAATGTTAGGGAACCAAGGGTCTAGTGAGAGGGAGGAACAGAAGGAAATCAGTATTAGTAAAAAAATAGTGCCAGGGAAATTAAAGCGGCTAAAGGCTGACAAATCCCCAGGGCCTGATAATCTACATCCCAGAGTATTAAAGGAAGTGGCCCTGGAAACAGTGGATGCAATGGTGGTCATCTTCCAAAATTCTATAGACTCTGGAACAGTTCCTACATATTGGAGGGTGGCAAATGTAACCCCACGATTTAAAAAAGGAGGGAGAGAAAAAACAGGGAATTATAGACCAGTTAGCCTAACATCAGTAGTGGGGAAAATGCTAGAGTCTATTATGAAGGATGTCATAACAGAACACTTGGAGGGTATTAACGGGATTGGACAAAGTCAGCATGGGTTTATGAAAGGGAAATCATGCTTAACAAATCTACCGGAGTTTTTTGAGGATCTAACTAGTAGAATAGATAGGGGAGAACCAGTGGATGTGGTGTATTTGGATTTTCAGAAGGCTTTTGATAAGGTCCCACACAAGAGGTTAGTGTGCAAAATTAAGGCACATGGGATTGGGGGAATATACTGGCATGGATTGAGAATTGGTTGACAAACAAGAAACAGAGAGTAGGAATAAATGGGTCTTTTTCCGGGTGGCAGGCAGTGACTAGTGGGGTACCGCAGGGATCAGTGCTTGGGCCCCAGCTATTCACAATATATATCAATGATTTGAATGAGGGAATGGAATGTAACATTTCCAAGTTTGCAGACGCCACAAAGCTGGGGTGGAATGTGAGCTGTGAGGAGGATACAAAGAGGCTCCAATGTGATTTAGACAAGTTGGGTGAGTGGGCAAGAACATGGCAGATGTTGTATAACGTGGATAAATGTGAGGTTATCCACTTTGGTTGAAAAAACAGAAAAGCAGATTATTATCTGAATGGTGATAGATTGGGAAAAGGGGAGGTGCAACGAGACCTGGGTGTTCTTGTACACCAGTCGCTGAAAGCGAGCATTCAGGTGCAGCAAGCAGTTAGGAAGGGGAATGGTATGTTGACCTTCATTGCAACAGGATTTGAGTACAGGAGCAGGGATGTCTTACTGCATTTATATAGGGCCTTGGTGAGACCACATCTGGAGTATTGTGTGCAGTTTTGGTCTCCTTATCTGAGGAAGGATGTCCTTGCCATGGAGGGAGTGCAACGAAAGTTTACTAGACTGATTCCTGGAATGGCAGGACTGATGTATGAGGAGAGATTGGGTCGACTAGGCCTATATTCACTAGAGTTTAGAAGAATGAGAGGTGATCTCATCGAAACATATAAAATTCTAACAGGACTAGACTGACTAGATGCAGGGAGGATGTTCCCGATGGCTGGGGATTCCAGAACCAGGGGTCACAGTCTCAGGATACGGGGTATGCCATTTAGAACCGAGATGAGGAGAAATTTCTTCTCCGGTGAACCTGTGGAATTCTCTACCACAGAAGGCAGTGGAGGCCAAGTCATTAAATATAGTCAAGAAGGAGATAGATATTTTTCTTAATGCTAAAGGGTTCAAGGGATATGGGGAAAAAGCGGGAACAGAGTACTGAGTTAGACAATCAGCCATGATCATTTTGAATGGCGGAGCAGGCCCGAAGGGCCGAATGGCCTACTCTTGCTCCTATTTTCTATGTTTCTATTTCCCAAACCAGCTTTTCTAACAATTAATATTGTTTTTTTGTGGGCCCATGCCTCCAATGAAATGGATTGAGACTGCCCAACCTTATTTTACATTGGACCTGTAAGACATTTTCATCCAACCACCTTGGTTGGGCTCAAAGCCAGATGCTTGAGGTGAAAGGCCATTGTCTAACTTACTGTGGCAGCCAGCCCCCAGGTGAAGTGATTGCCGGGAGTTTCACCTACTCTTAAGTGGCATCAAAGCCAAAATTCCCGCCTCGCTAATTTTGTGAAAAAGTAGGCATGAGTAAAAATAGTGACTGATAGGATGGAAGTGCCATTCATTCATGCAAAGGGTGTACTTCAACAGGGTCAGCTCACTGGATTTGAGGAAGTCGCAATGAAAGAGGAGACTAGGGGCTCAATTTTCCCGGGAAATTGCGGGTGCGTTGGGGGCTCCAAAAACCGGGGCAATCCCATTCGGATTCGGAACCTGGCTCCAACCCGCAGACTTCCAGGATCCCCGTCTGGGTGCGCGCACGCCTCCGGAATGCGGAAGTCCCGCCGGCAATTAAAACCATCGGGATGATACTTGACACATTTGTTTAGATAGTTTAAGTAGTTGAACTACTTAATTTTCTCCACACTGAGGCAGGGATGCAATTTTGAAGCATCCTCAGTGTGTTTCCCGTGCTGTGGGAAACACTCCATGTTCCACCAGACGTGTTTCAGCCAGCAGCCAGTGGGACATTCAAATGCTTCTTTGACAGATGGGGAGAAAAGGTCACTTATTGTAGCAGGGCACTCAATTCTTTCAGACAAAGTTTTGGCCGCAAGATCTTTGTGTTTTCACTGAAAATTCTTACTTTCCACTCAAAATTCTTCTGTTCACACATATTTACCTACTTTGCGGACCCCATCAAACTCACACCGTCAGGATGGTGAGCGCCATGGCTGCATTCACCACTACATCCAAGGACGAGCAACATCACCAGCCTCGCCAGGCACGGCGTCCACCTCCGTCACTTGGAGCTCCAGAACACAGTGCTGCGTCACAGGCACCTGACAGGAGCACAGAGGGCAACAACAGAGAGGGGAGCCACTTGAGGAGGCCCCATCCACATCTGCCACCCACGTGGAGGAGGAGGAGGAGGACGACGAAGCCATGGGCAGAGCAGTGGCTCAACTGGCTACTTGTGAGGCCAGGGAGTCACTGGTATATGAACGGTTCTCCTAACATCAGAAAGTCCAATCCTCACACCACCTGGAAAGAGCAGCGTCCACACCAGGTGCCAACCCAACTAACTGAGGACCAGGACCCACCGAGGTGTGAGTATCAGCAGGTCCTCTGAGGAATCACCCTCTGCAGTCACTGCGGTCGGGTGAAGGGCCTGTAAGAGAACAGAAGGCAATATTAAGCATCATCACAGATGTGTCATGTTGTGATGAACATACTGAGGTGCTGAAGATGGCAAGGCATGTTAACATCAATTCATATTGTGTATGATGAATGTTAAAGTTGTGTCACTTGACATTTGACAGGTGCCAGTCTCGGCGTCCCCGATAGGCAGGCACTCGAGGGTTCGGCTGAGCTCCAGCGCCTCCTCCTTCGCCTCTGTGAGGACGGTGATTTGTTGCAGCCCCCCCCCCAACCCCCAGTCTTCGCCCTCTCCCATGCATTCTGAGCTCTCTTCTATAAGGGGAGAAAGTACAGACGTGTGAGAGAGTGATGGTGAAGTGGCCAACCGATGAATGCATTGCTTTGGGTGAGGCTGACCATGAAAGAGATGCATCAGAGAGTGAGTATGACATTGTATGAGGATTGGGTTGAGTGGCAGTGATGGGGTGACTAATGGAGAGGTGAGGAAGTGCAGGTAAGTTGAGGATGAGCCTTAAGTGGGTGTGAGGAGTGATGTGATAGAGTAGTGTTGGCAGTGCAGAATGAGTTGTGGGGTGGGGGCAGTGATGTGGAAGACGGAATGTAGGAGAATCAGTAAGTGTATTCAATTTGGCTGACCTAGTTAGGTCACTGAAGTGCTTCCTGCACTGGACTCAGGTGCGGGATATGTTGCTGCTGCTGGTGACCTCCTCTACCACCTCGAGCCAGGCTTTCTCGGTGGCAGAGGCAGGCCACTTCCTCCCATCCGTCGGGTAAAACAGATCCCTCCTCCTCCTCACCCCATCCAGTAGCACCTGGAGCGAGGCATCATTGAACCTTGGAGCAGCCTTGCCCCTGTGCTGCTCCAATGTGGTGTGTGGGTGTTTGCTCCAGAAGAAGCCATTGGAGGACTGCCCCTTTAAATAGAGCTCCTCCAGCTGACCGCCTGTGATGCGGGTGCGCAGTCCGCCCACTGTACAGCTTTCGGACGGCAAACCCGGAAGCCACGTTAAGTGGCACCAATTGAATCGCGATTGCGTGGGGAACGGACATTTTTTATTGGGCGGATTACCCGCGCGCCCATTCACCCCCCGCTGCCATCCCGCCTCCACCCTAATATCGGAGCCCTAGGGGTGCATTCACGATGTAACTATAGTGTCAGTGTGATGCTGCAGTTATATTTATAAAAACAGCCTGAATCCAGAGGCAGACATGACCCGATATCAGAATATTCTGGAGTGAGATTTCCCGAGGCTAAATCTGCATTGCGCCAATGCTAAACTTGTAGTGTGAATGCACGATCAGGCACTGGATAGGTTGAGGATCATCTGGTCCAAAACAATTTGCTTGGACAGTCAGCCATCTGAAATGTACTGTCAATGGCACCACCGCCCTCAACTTTAATGTCACATTTCAAGAGCTGACTACATTATTTATCTTATGCAAAATTGACAGTTTCTGTTTTGCACACTAAAGGAATGACAAACTGCAAAATGTAATAAGAGGGTCATGAGTTTTTAAATGGCGCAGTTTGTAGTGTTACATTTTACAGTGTTTTCTAATCTTCTTGCCCTTATTCTGGTTCTTATATCTCAAATCATTCTCACGGGTGAATCCCAACTCTATACCTCTTCGGGAAAGTCTATTTCAGCCTTCAAATATAAGTAAGCGTTCAATAATGTATCTGGGACAATGAACACCAAACTCTCCCTGGTAATTAGTTACTAGACTTATACATCCATAAAATCTTAGTCCAGTCTTCGAAAGTAGTAGATCATCACAGCACAACTATTAAAAATATTAAATAAGTTTATTAAACAAAAGATGGACAAGCATTTAAGTACCAGCAGTATAATTTAGTTGTTCACAGTAAATATCATTCTGCCCAACTCCTTGAGTGGACACAAGAACAACCCGATTACAACACTCGGAACTAAACTAACTGTTGCAAATTATAATGGAACTCCCTTGACCGATAGGCAATAAAAAGAAAAAAAAGTAAAAATAAAAGTCCAAATGAAAGTACAATGCAAACATAAAATGCAATTAAAAAATCCAACAAAAAGGAAATCAAATATGCCCCCCCAACAAAAAAAAGTTGTGAAACGCTCACCAGATGACCGGATCACACAGATAGCGATAAGAAATACTTTCTGCTGCTTATGTGCCTGCTGCCAACTTTTATTCATCTTTTAAGGGCACAGCACACAGCGCAAAACAGAAGGGGCTGGAATTTATTGCTCTTTAAAGAGGCCTGTATCATGGAATGGCACAAGCCTCCTGCTTCCTGCCAAGACAGGGAACCCTGGTCAGTGCATCCTTTGCACTTTCATTGTGCGAGGCCTCTGCCTCTGCTGTGTGGTGTGCACTTGCACTATAAGTGGACGGGAGTGGAATTTTAGCCGCACTGTGGCTTCCGGGGGACCTGCAGGGGAGGGAAGAGGATTGCTCATAAGAGATAACTTGGGGGAGTGACAAAACCAATAGCTAACTGACTGGTTATTAAGCCCTACTAATGCTCATTAAGTAATAAAACTGAGGCAGATAAAACAAATTTGAACCGGGCAGTATATCTGCAAGTTGTGTACAAACACACTCCACTAGCATGCTGGTCTAAATGTTTTTTGTTGAGCGTGTATGGCACAATGTGGAATGGATGAATATTTCAACAGTAATATAAATATTCTCCCACCACACCTTCATGCCATGACCATCAAAGTGACAGTCTTTCATGGATGCCACACACAGTTACCAGGATTTTAGTGAGTGGCAACAAAGCTTGATAAATACGCAAGAGAAATAGCACAAAGTTCAATGTTTAAAACCAAAATCCTAGCTGATGACATATGGTCAGCACAGCTGAGGTGATATTTATGGTTAATAAACTAACGCTACCAGGCAGTGTTTTGGGGAGGAAGGAGAATGAGAGCTTCTGTTCCCAACTTCTACATTATGCTTGCAGTGGGTGCGGGGGTTAATTGGTTCTGATGAAATGTTCTGCCCAAAAGGTTAACTCATAATTTCTACAGTAAGGTTGCAAAGAAAGTGTGATTTTTTTTTTTACTTAGTAGATCATTCTCATGTAGTTTATCAAACACTTAATCTGTGTTCTCTGCAGAAAAGGAAAAGATCAGCATTTTAAAAGATGCCAATTAATCGTGTTTTGAAGGTTTAATGAAAGTTGAGCATTTTAATTCTCATTAAACAGTGTACGAGATGGGAATTTGTCTCTCCTTGGACAGTTTGGAAAATGATGCAGCAGAGTTGCTCTCTTTGGATCGAAACAGAATGAAACTAACAAATGGGCAGCTAAGCCCTTGGCTTTTAGTGATGGCACTGGTAGAGCTGCAGTCTGAGTAAAGGTCAAGTGAATGAATGAGTTTGCCCGGTGAAATCTTTTTTACTGTGGATTTCCAAGTGAGCTACATGATGAAACTGCCAATCAAAGTGTGGCTTTAATAGACCCCAAGTTACAATACAGCTGCTCCTACTCACCAAAAGCATTCGCATAAATGAAAGACAAGACCATTAATGGGAAATCAATTGTAATTTTTTCCTGTTTGGTTCCATTCCAGAGCATGAAAAATCAGTTGGATGGTGAGAGGGGAGGAGAAGGCACTGACGCCTTAGCTCACACTACTCATTTTCTGTGTTTTGCCATTAAAAACAAGTTTATTGATTTTCATTAGTGGTAAGGTTAAGGCTTTACTTCAAGTTCAGAGCTATGGTTTCTGCATTGTGCTGTCTTGAGAGTTTGGCTCTTTGCTATGGGTTTGTGTCAAATTATCATGTAATTAGTCAGCAATATTATGAAAGCTGATAAAATATTTCCTGTATTTTTTTAAAAATCTGTTCCTGTTCAATTTTGACCTCTTCTATAGTGGAATTGTCTGAAAGTGAAACTTCTTCCTTAACGTGGAAGCTTTTGTTATAAACTGGATCGCCGGGTGGTGAAGGATAAAATACTTGAGCCTGGTCTTCAGTTGCTTCCAAGCCTTTATTCACAGAGCTCCACATTACACCCACACCACACCCTAGATCAGCTCTCTTATAAATGGACACAAGAGAGTTCTCAATTAATACGCACCACCTGAATGCAATTATCACTAATTGATATAAATCACATGGATATAATTAACAGACTTATGTGCTGCTCAGTCCCCATATACTCTTGAATAGTTTTCTTCTCAAACAACTTCTAATTCCTGAATATATTCCTAATTTATGGACACAATATCAACAGCGGTTTGCGGCAGAGTATTTAGGTTGTGGTCACCATTTCCCAAGTCGTCTTCTACCTTCAGGCTCTTCACTTATCATGCTGCATTACCCAGAAACATAATCTAACACTGCATCCTTTTTTTAATCATGCAACATACCGATTAAGCTAACATTGTGTTGTGTTACGTAGCAGTCAGTAGCAGGAAACCTGAACAAATTTGCCTTCCCAAGTCCAGGGGTGCTAAAGCCAATTGTAACCCATAACCATCCTAATTAAATCTGTTGACTCAGCGCAAACCAGGGATTGAACCTGGGATTTACTTGGTCTTTATGGCTCAGCTACTCAGTGGGTGAATTTATTGAGCCGAGATGGGAGCCCACTCGATAAGAGATTTTTATCCTCCCTTATAGCCAAGAGATGCTAAAGCCGTTTGCTGCTACCCTGCTGAGATGAGTTAATTCAACAGACGAGGGAATCAAACCTCTGAGACCTTTCTGCTCTGTATGGTTCAGTGTAACACAAGGCTTTGTGTTTACCCATTGAGCTATCAGCATTTATCTTGTTTTGTTCATTTACTGATTTCCAGTGCTTGGCTTGCCTATAATGCATGCAAGAGTAAAGAATATTGAAGTTGAGAAGGAGGTGATCTGGAATGTCCACAACATCAATTCAGTACTAAAGCAGAAAATTATGTGGGTTCGCTCCTCTGTGTGTAAAAATGCCATAAAGCATCAATTAACCTTTATCTTGGGTGCCAATGACTATAGGAGTGGCCCAACTGGCCAGCAGGAAAGATAGGTTGTAGATGAGCTCACATATAGGGAGATGTGACTTGGATGCAGCCAAAACAAATGGCCAATGGAGACCAGAACAGACAGGCAGTCTAAATCAAGCAGAAACAGCCATTTTTTCCAGTTTCTAATATATTGAAACTAGTGTTCTACGTGTTGGTATAACAGGTTGTACTAATTCACTTGAATTTTTGATAGCAATTTCAGAGTGTATAGATTGGATATATGGTAGATATAGATTTTCAGAAAATTATTCATTAGGTGCAGAGACTTTTTACAAAAATTAAGGCATGAGGTAATCAAGGGAATGTAGCCACATGGATGGTGAAATTGCTAGGGAACGGAAAGAAGAGAATATGGGGTAAAAGGGTGTCCTTTAAATTGGCAGGATGTGGACGTGGATGTGGATGTGAATGTGTCCCCCATTGATGTTGTACTTCTACCTACTGTTTTGTTTGTACAAATCCCCACCCCATTAGTCACATTTCCACTTTCCAGAACACCCCTTTTTAGCTAGATATCTATCTCAGACTTGTAGATCTCCCATTGCATGACTCACAGGTAGTACATGAGCTGGAGAGTAGTTTCACATGTTTACTGTTAGCCCACTGTGACCAAATGTGACAGTGATTATTGTGAACATGTGACCTATCATTATAATCCAGCAAATTTACTGAAGTGGTATATAAGCATGACTCATATAAGCTAAAAATATCATAAAGCATAATGATCCTGAAACATTCAGGTTTCCCAAGTATAAGACTTTACAAAATGTGCTTAAGTTGAAAGCAACTGTAGCTGTTCCAGTACAGCTACAACACTGGCATCTACCCGACAATGTGGAAAATTGCCCAGGTATGTACTGTCCACAAAAAGCAGGACAAATCCAATCTGGCCAATTACCGCTCCATCAGTCTACTCTCAGTCATCAGCAAAGTGATGGAAGGTGTCGTCGACAGTGCTATCGAGCGGCACTTACTCACCAATAACCTGCTCACCGATGCTCAGTTTGGGTTCCGCCAGGACCACTCGGCTCCAAACCTCATTGCAGCCTTGGTCCAAACATGGACAAAAAAGCTGAATTCCAGAGGTGAGGTGAGAGTGACTGCCCTTGACATCAAGGCAGCATTTGACGGAGTGTGGCACCAAGGAGCCCTAGTAAAATTGAAGTCAATGGGAATCAGGGGGAAAACTCTCCAGTGGCTGGAGTCATACCTAGCACAAAGGAAGATGGTAGTGGTTGTTGGAGGCCAATCATCTCAGCCCCAGGACATTGCTGCAGGAGTTCCTCAGGGCAGTGTCCTAGGCCCAACTATCTTCAGCTGCTTCATCAATGACCCTCCCTCCATCATAAGGTCAGAAATGGGGATGTTCGTTGATGATTGCACAGTATTCAGTTACATTTGCAACCCCTCAGATAATGAAGCAGTCCGTGCCCGCATGCAGCATGACCTGGACAACATCCAGGCTTGGGCTGATAAGTGGCAAGTAATATTCGCGCCAGACAAGTGCCAGGCAATGACCATCTCCAACAAGAGAGAGTCTAACCACCTCCCCTGGACATTCAACGGCATTACTATCGCCAAATCCCCCACCATCAACATCCTGGGGGTCACTATTGACCAGAAACTTAACTGGACCAGCCATATAAATACTGTGGCTACAAGAGCAGGTCAGAGGCTGTGTATTCTGCGGTGAGTGACTCACCCCCTGACCCATTTCTTTGCTCTAACTGCCTTGGTAGATTTTCAATATTTGCTTTAGATGGAAATATTTTATTTTACTTTTGCTCCCATCCTCCCTTCCCAAAACTTTCCTTTTTCTAATTTAGTTAGATTATCATAAAAAATAACTCCCCCCTCACCCCCCGCCCCGCCCCCCAATACTTCCCACAATGGATTTATAGTTCTTGCTGAAACTGTCATTGATTTCACCCTGCCAAATGAAGTTTTCCCCATTGCTGAGACACCAAATGACAAGCCGATTATTTGCCATCGCCCGGGCCTGGACGACTGATCAACTCATAGGCATTCCCCTCTGACTGCAATACACTGACTGATGTTTGCACTGAGATCACAGGTGAATGTTTGTGAGGCATTTTGACACTGACCAAGGGATATTGGTGCTGCGGAATGAAGCTCGGCCAATTTCAGGCATCCAATGTTAGCATCAAGCACTATAAAGTCAGGTGGAGCACAGTCAGATGCAAAGTAAAGCTGGCTCTGTTCACAGCCAGAAACATGCTTATCCCTAACCTCAGATGAGCACCCCCATCTGCGTCAGTGTGAGACTTTTTTCTATTAAAATGTTTTCTTATATCTTCTGCACAATGTCCAACTGTCAGTCTTTCTTTTGAATTATTCTTCAAATGCTCTTTCTATGTCAGTAGTCAGGATGATTGACATTTGCCCTATAGAAGTTTACAGTTTTCTTGATACATTTTTATATATTCTTGGCCTGGCTTTTCAGCAAGCAATTGTGGTTTAGCATCAGTGGTATGGAGAGAGAGAGAGGAGAATCTGTTCAATCAGTAATGAGTAAAATATCTTTGGTGTGCCCCAGCCCCCCAGCTATGAATGTCTTTTCAAAGCATACCTGGAGTCTTGTCGATCTGAGGCAGTCATGTGTTCAGAGACTTTGCTTATCAGCAAGGAAGCTGAGTTTTGGATGAATATTTTTTTTCCTTAATTTCTTGATGTTTATGGTAGCAAACAGGAGCTGAATCATCTAATTTTTTCCACTGATTTGGCTCCTGCTCCTGACTCTGAACACGCTACAAGTCAGACTGGATAAAGAAAAGGGTAACTGAACCATGGAATCCCATAGAGAAGTCTGGTTATATTGCATCCATGTGACTGTCATTTGCAGAATCAATTGATGGCATGCTCTGGCACATGTATAATCAATTTAAAACAAGTGATGAAGAATGACTGTGTGCAAAAGAAAAAGTATATAAAGAGAAACCCTATTGGGAGCAGTCTCAAGGGAAATACAATTTCTGGACTTCCACTGGCATCATGCTGAGTAAAAACAGCCTCGAAAAACATGCTCCCTGCAATAGGAAGCAATTAGGTCACTGAACTAGTTATGGCAATTTAAATCTTTAAAAAAAGGCCCAAAGAAGTGGGGAACTTTGTCCCCTAAGAGCAATCAGGATCAGAAATTTGGCATCTCTCTACCTCTATCCCTACGGCCCACAACGGGACCCAGAACGGAAATATGTACCTGAGCTCAGACCCTGGTGCTGAAAGCAGCAGCCTTACTGTCCACTCATCACTCCAGAACAGGGATCCTATGTAAAATATGGATTAGCTGAAGAATCAGCCTTTACCGCTGATCTGGTTCAGATTAAAATAACAATGCCAGGAACAGTGCCCCTCTTCCGCGATCTTGTCTGCACCCGGGTGTCCCTGGAGAAGGAGCACGAGATGTCTGGCGGCAAGCTCGAGATCTTCCGCGACTGCTGGGCACCACAGAGACTGGAGTGGATAGTGGACATCGATGATAATATTATTTAATTTTATAAGTTTATTTTTTTTAATGGTTTCGTTTCTTATTTGTTGTGCCTCTCTCGAAAGGGGGCATCTTTGTTTGGTTTTTGTTTCATGACACTGGGGCAAACCCAGTGTCTCCTTATTGGTTTATTTAGAAAAGGCAACACATGATTAGTTGCTCCAGTGGCTCTGCCAACAAGAGCTTCAGCAAACTGCTGTCTACAACTCCGAAACCAACTGTTTCTGACCCCCTGCAGAGGCTTGCAAAGCCCAACTACTCCCATTTCTAACTGCAGCACCCACCACTGACTTCCGTTTTGCCGTCCAACAGCTAGTAGTTGCACAACAGCTTTCTCCCCTTCACCTCCCACCAATGGCATTCGATGCTAGCTCAACTGTTAATTTTAAATCTGAGATTGGTAGATTTTTGTTAACCAAAAATATTAAGGAATGTGGGGCTAAGGCGGGTATATGGAGTTAGGTCACGGATCAGCGATGATCTCATTGAATGGCGAAACAGGCTCGACATGCTAAATGGCCTACTCCTGTTCCTATGTTTCTAACTCACCATTTGTTTAATTACCTCACTATTGTTTCCAGACACAAGGAGCCGAGACATTGCTCCAGCAGTGTCCCATGCTTAGGTAGGAATGTAGCATAATTTAATGGGAACTAAAGCTAATAATGCATAAAATTTGCCAGTAACTTTAAAGACCTCATACATGTTTCAACTCACAAGTCAAATTAGACTGGGTGTAAGAGAGTGACCAAATGAAATTCAACTTCATTCCCCATGTGGGAAGCAAAAAGGAATTTCTCTCACATCCTGTGGCTCTGTGCCAAAGAGAGCAATGGGAAGAGAAGAGGCATTGTTATACCAAGGCAAAATTGCCTCTATATCAACAGTGGCTACAATTCAAAAGCAAATAATAGGCTGTGAAGCACTTTGAGAGTGGAAAGGTGCCCTATTAATGCAAGCTCTTCTTACCAGCAATGAGATAACTGTGAAAATAGACAGAGTAGAGGGATTGCATTCATCCACAAAATTGAGTGGTAAGACTGACAGTAAACTCATCAAAATCAACATAGACTACTACCTCCCTGTACAGACCACACAACAGGAAATAAAACAGTACCTAGCAGCTTTTCCATTCCCCTGCTTCTCAGGGGAGAGTTTGCATGTGTTGGATGCCCTAATCTGAGTGAATGAAATCCAAACAGCCAAGATTTGTGGTTCAGTAAATCCCCAGGACCAGATGGAATCTCTGTTAAATTGTAAAAATAAAACCCCATCTCTCTCAACTGGCATCCTTCCTGCACCAGATACACTCTGCAGAAATCCCTCAGGTCAGCATGTAGGGAGAATTCAAAGGAAGCCCATAACCTCAAATTAAATTTTTAAAAACATGTTTATTTATCTTCTGTTTGTAATTAGAGATTTTGTGCAGGTAACCCTAGCTAACCGTTACTGCAGGTAACTGGCTAGCTCCCACCATGCAGACAGCGTGTAACTGTATCTGTAACTGAGACTGACTCCAGCAGGAATAGCTTTTGTCTATGGATGTTATTTGGCAGGCTGCTGGACAGTTGAAAAAATTAATTCAATGTTAAATTATGTGCCAGTGCAGTGTCATAAACTATAAAAACAAAAATTTGGAAGTGTTCGAGAACTATCAGTTACTTTGCCATAAAAGGCTACCGAGGAAGACAATTCATATGCAAGGCTACGTTGCCTAGTGGAGCTGAATATGTGCAGCTTCGACCAGAATTTGCCAATACACCCCAGTATTTTGAGAAGCTTGCCTGGGCACACAAGCATAATCTGTATTCCATTTCCTGCTGCATGCCCATGTGCATACGCAATGTGTTTATCAAATTTAAATATCAAAAGGTGACTCCCCTAATGGTTCAGTGGTTTTCATGCTGAGCCGTACAGATCAGGAGACTCCTGGGTGTGATCACTGGTAATCTCAGCTGACACAGCTGTCGGAGCCTTAGGCTTGCGAAGGGGAAAATTCAGTTGGATTTCTCAATCCTGATTGCTACCCATTGATCCTTTTTTTTGGGAAATAGGTGAACATGTGGCTGTTGGCTGAGTACAGAAAAGGACTCAACAATGATGTCCACTGTCTGGGCAGATTCATAAAGAAGCAGCAATTGGAGGGAGAAAATGGACAGCTGCTGGCACTCTTGTAAGAATCTGTGCCTTCAGAAGAGGAGTGGAAAATATTGATTAAAAACTTGGATCTCCCTGCCAAACTGCCCTCCTGCTCTTCAAGTTTGTGCGCAATAGAGATAGGGCTAAATTATTCTCATCACAAACATTTGGAAGAATAAATGACTGCTTATCTCCATTGAAACAAGAACCCAGCCTCTGACTCCTGAAGGTAACTTTGGCCAAATAATAACATTTTCTGTCAGCTCACCAGAATTCCAGATGGAATTGGGAAGGAAAAGACCATTCATGCTACATGATGAATGCTCTGCTATTTCAACCCCAGAACAAAAATAATAGGAAGGGGATTTCTATCTATTATTTTCTGCGCTTTTGAGGAAACAAAACTATTGATGTTGATCACTAATATTCCATAAAGCTGTGGGGTATCATGCAGCCTATTAACCAGATAAGATTGATGTTGCATTAACCTGGCCTCAGCTCCCTCCATCACTGTAAACAAAAAATGCTTCTTATCAAGTGGACCGTACCAAAATTAGAATCACAGCATCATACTGCACAGAAGAAGGCCATTCGGTCCATCGTGCCTGTGCCTGCTCTTTGAAAGAACTAACCAATTAGTTCCACTCCTCCATTCTTTCCCCATAGCCCTGCAACTTCTTCCCCTTCAAGTATATATCCAGTACCCTTTTGAAAGTTACCATTTGAACTGCTGCCACCACCCTTTCAGGCAGTGCATTCCAGATCATAACAACTCGCTGCGTAAAAAAAATTTCTCCTCGTGTCCTCTCTGCTTCTTTTGCCAATTACTGTAAATCGGTATTCTCTGTTTACCGACCCACCTGCCAGTGGAAACAGTTTCCCCCTACCTACTCTATTGAAACCCCACATAATTTTGAACATCTCTATTAAATCTCCCCTTAACCTTCTCTGCTCTAAGGAGAACAATTCCAGCTTCTCTTGTCTCTCCATGTAACCCTCGTCCCCGGAACCATTCTGGTAAATCTCCTCTGCACCCTCTCTAAGGCCTTGACATCCTTAATTGATCAAATTAGTTGCATCATAGCAAAATGTGTTGGCATCACAAAACACGGTACATACATATTTGTGCCAGAAATAGCTGTAATTGAATTTAGCATTGTGTGTTTACTTTCAGCTATTTTGCATAGCATGTTATACCTGCGCCATTCCCCGCTCAAGTCTTGCGTTCATATTTAATTGAAAATGAACTTTACGACCTATCATTAATTACATTGGGAAAATATATAATACAAGATGAAGATTGTGTTCTGTCATCATCAGACTGCAAAGAAGTATGAATAAGTGAACCTGTGGAAACATACTCAAGAAGCAAGCTGCAATAGCAAGGCCATTGTGTGATTGAAATGTAAAAACAAAACAGCATTGGTAACGTAAAACACTTACAAGAATTAACCCATGAATCACTCACTACTATTGCATTGATAATCGTATTGTCTTGCATTTCTTTTTGCCTTACTTTTTCATGGTCATCAAGGTGCGGGGTGTTGGAGAGCACAGCATTTTACATTCTGCACATCTAGGGCATGATTTTAGCCCCCAAGTTCGGGTGGGTTGGGGGCGGGGGGACAGTAAAAATGAATGATTTTAGGAGCGGGAACGAATCCCGGATCCAAGCCGCCGACCTTCGCGTTGGATCCAGATGCATCTGGGTGTGCGCGCAGGCTTCAGGAAACGGAAAGCCCCGTCGGCTACCGATATTTAAAGTGACAACTAAGAGACCTAAAATTGTTAAGGGGTTTAATTTTTAGTGTATTGAGGCAGGGAAACGATTTTAACTTTGCCTCAACGTGTCTCCCGTGGCCTCTGAAACACGCCATGGAAACGGAGGCGAGTTGCAGCCGGCAGCCATTTGGACCTTTAAACCAGAGATTAATACATGCGAATAAAAGGTGAGTTTTTGCAGCAGGGCACTCAGTTCTCTCAGACAAACCTTTGTCTGGGAGTTCTTTGTGTTTAGACTGATATTTCTTTGTTCACACTCAGAATTCTTGTGTTCACACATATTTACCTAGATTTTGGACCCCCTCAAACTGACACCATCAGGATGGGGGAGGGCACAATGGATTTATTCAACAGTACATCACCATCCGCGGCAAGCATGGCGTGCAGTTTTGGGAGTTGCAGCTCCACAAAGACAGAGGTGCACCACAAGGACTTGCAGAAGAGCAGAGCGGGGAACAACGGAGGGGCCGAGGTCACAGGAGGCACTACCCTCATGAAAGGGTCTATAGGCAGAGGCTGAGCTTCTTGGACCACTCTGAGGAGCAGTGCCTACGAAGGCTCAGATTGAGTCGCCAGGTGGATGCAACATCTGCATGCTTCGTCGTGCAGAGCTGCTCCCGACTGGGCCTGGCAGCAATGCATTGCCCGTCACAGTTAAAGTCACCACTGCCCTCAATGTCTTCGCCTCTGGATCTTTCCAGGGCACCACCGGTGACATTGCCTGGATCTCCCAATCGTCTGCACATAAGTGTATAGGACAGGTCACGATGGCTTGTTTGCCAGGGCATCCGACGACGTCAACTTTCCCAATGATGACATCAGCCAGACTGAGAGGACTGTGGGTTTCCACTCTCTGGCTGGCTTCCCACGGGTACAGGCCGCAATCAATTGCACACAAGTAGCAATCCAAGGACCTCTACATGAGCCAGGACTGTTCATCAACTGAAAAGGATATCACTCCATCAATGCGCAGCTGGTTTGTGACCACCGGAAGAGGTTTCTGTAGGTGTGTGCCAAATTTCCAGGCAGTTGCAATGATTCCTTCATTCTGCTCAAATCCAACATCCTGGCCCTCTTCCACGCACAAAACAGACGTAATGGCTGGCTCCTTGGAGACGAGGGATATCCCCTGCAGACGTGGCTCATGACACCTCTGCGAAACGCCACCAGCGAGGCACAGCAGTACAATGACGGGTGCCTGGATCGATCTGGGGGGGCCCTTCAGTACGCACCAGCGAAAGTGTGTGGAATAATAGTCGTGTGATGCGTCCTGCACAACATCACTCAACAGGGAGGGTTACTGGCGGCTGAGGTCCCATGCGCTCATGAAGCATTCGCATCTGCCATCGACATTGAGGAGGAGCAGGACGATGGGCAACCCATCGGAAGAGCAGTGGCTCACCTGGCTGCTCGTGATGCCAGGGAGTTACTCATGTTTGATAGATTCCCATAGGAGACCTGCAAAGTGAAGATAGTCAAGTACTCAGATCACCTGGAACGAGCACCACCAGCACCAGCGCCCCCCACCCCCCCAGCACAAAACATTCCTACAACCACATATACACCCATTGTAAATGCACCCAATGGGTGGCATCAAGGCTCGCCGTTCATGATGAAGCACATGAAAGGGCTCTTTCACCAAAGGGACTCAAGAATGGGCAAGACGTGGCAGTGGTGGTGAGAATCATAACATTTAATGTGCATTTAACAAAAAACAAATATAAATGAAAAACATGACATTCTGTCAGACACCCTTGTGCATACCCTTCGTGATTACAAAACCTTAGACTTCCTCTTCCTGCCGTTTCTACGTAGTGCACCCCCGATGGCTTCAGCAGAAGTAGAGGCAGGTTGCTCAGATTCATGCCCTGACTGCTTAGATGCTTTTGGCCTCCAACCTCTGTGTTGTGGAGCCCGTGAGGACCCCGTCAAGGACTGGTCCACCTGCACCTGTGCAGGGGCAGTCTCGGGCATCTGGAGATGGTACTGGTTGAGGGGGGGGTGGGGCAACGGTAAGATGTGGGCGTGCTTTGAGTGGCGTCCCCACTTCCAAGTCCCCTTTCACCATCATCCTTCTCCTGGGCCAGACCCACATCACTCCTACCACCCTGCTGGAGAACAGTTTGGAGGACATGTGTGATGCCTTGCAAAGCCACTTCTAATGTCTCTGTCAGCCTGTTTAAAGCAGCAAAATGTTGTTCTTCCTGGCCGTTGTTAGGGCCTGAATGGACTCATTTGTGAGCTGTGCATGAAGCGCCATGGAGGCTGCCATTCCCTTCATCGCAGACGCTCCCGCATGTACCACCGCCACCATTCCAACAATGCTGGAGGTGGACTCCTCCATCCTCCGCGCTAATGTGGAGACTGAGCGTGGCACGTCTTCCAATACATCGCAAAGGTGCTGCTGTACCTCGATCATTCTCCTTTTCAAGGATGGCCCCCAGGGTTCAGCATCTGCGTCCAGCTGAGCAGAGCTATGGAGAGTCCACCAATGTGGACTCTCCACAGCTGCCACCAGTATCTGCTCATGCTCATTTGTGTGTGGTGACTCACCAGTTGTCAACCCAACTAACTGACGACTAGGACCCACCGAGGTGTGAGTATCTGCGCTGGTGGATGGCTCGCTAAGATGTGACGGTGTGCCCTGAGAGGTAGGGAGCTCCTCTGAGGACTCGCCATCGTCCATGTCTTCAGTCCTTGAAGGTCCTGGAAGAGAACATAAAGCAATATCAAGAATCATCACAGAAGTAAAGTTACGATGAGCATATTGAGGTGTGCAACAGGCCATTCATTGATAACATCAATTCATGTTGTGTGTGAGGGATGTTAAAGTTCTGTCACCAGACGTTTGCCGGGTGCCTCGACGGACAGGCACTCTGCGCTCAGCTGGTTCCCGCCCCCCCCGCTGAGATCCCACCGCCATGTTAAAATCATGCCACTAGTGTCAGCATCAAACAATTAGTGGCAGAGTATAGTTTCCTCTACTCTGCCTAACTAAGTTCCTCAGCCCCAACCTCAGAAATGCTTCCTCTACCACACTTCTGTAACACTTTTCCATTTCCCCAATCTACCACCCATTATCTCACTAATTGTGACTGCTTATTAGCACCAAATTATTAGCATTGCATTTCTAAAGAATATGCTGGAAGTTCCACTGAAGACAGTTGCTTACACAATTGATGGATATGTGTTTATCTGATGACGACAATCCTGATGTAGGCAGTTGTCTGTAATTAGGTGCACAGTATCTGATTCAGAAATGT
This sequence comes from Heptranchias perlo, assembly GCF_035084215.1. Lineage (NCBI taxonomy): Eukaryota > Metazoa > Chordata > Chondrichthyes > Hexanchiformes > Hexanchidae > Heptranchias > Heptranchias perlo. The sequence goes on along the minus strand of NC_090328.1, from coordinate 132,686,786 downwards.
GTAAAAGTGGGTTGCATACTTACAAATTATTTGGTGAATCAAAAGTGAATTAGCAATGCAGTGTTACTTGAATTGTACATATTCTGCAAGCTGTATGATCAAGGTCAATTCTTCAGTTCTTGACATTCCCTTATTGATACAACGATACACTGAATGCAGTGAACAGGCAATGAACCTTACACCACTCAGGTGGTGGGGTTGTACAGAGATGGTGTCAATGAATAGGCCTCTGTGAAAAGCTCCATGGTATTCTTTTGGAACTGGAGCGATGCATTGCTCGGACAACATATCATTATTCAGCTTGTGTACCCTTGAAAAGAGAGGCAATGTTAAATGTCTGCTTGAGGTCAGCATGAATACACTTTTGATGGAAACCAACCCTTATTCCCTATCTGTATGACAAGTAAACAAGAACATTCAAGGAAATATTTTATTCAACTTGTACCTTGGCAAAAATGTGCTTGTGTGTCAAACACATTTGCCATGATGTAGATTACTGAATCTATTCTCATCTACTGCGATACATTCTTTGCAATGTGCAGCAAATGAGCATTGACTCCATACTAGCATACTACCCAGACCTTTGACCATGGAATTGTATTCATTTTAGAGTGTGTTGATCACAACTACCAATCCATGCACTATTCTTTGGAGGAGCTGAGTATTTATGTATGTGTAAACATTTTGTGAATTGTAGAATTAATTTACTTACATCTGATCCCAATAGATCAAGTGTCAGAGAATGGCATTGTCCTTTTCTTTTTGTTTAAATCATGTCCTTGCTCTTTCATCATGGACAATAATTGGCTCCAGCTTTTTCACTGTGATATGTGAAGCCATGGATGGAATGCTAGCATGCCAATACAAAAGCAGGTCAGAAGCAGATGCTAACACATTCAATGATGTTTATTCAGCAACACAAAAAGCATTTCACATCGACAACTATTAAAGCACATCAGACCAATAAGAGTTTTCAAGCAGAATTTATCCTTTGAAGCCCTTTTGTCATTTAATCACTCCTGCCCTCTAACCTATCACAGACCATCCCTTTTGTTCTTTCCTCCCCCATTCCCCAGCTCTGTACTTAGTTAAAAACTGTTAACTCGAACATCTTCAGTTCTGAGGAAAGGTCTTTGACCTGAAACGTTAACTCTGTTTCTTTCTCCATATAGGCTGTCTCACTTGCTGAGCTTCTCCAGCATTTCTGTTTTTTTTTTAGATTTCCAGCATCCGCAGTATTTTGCTTTTATCCTTTCACGTGCTGATTATAGACTCATTTCCTACATAGGTCAAAGGTCAGCACCAAGCTTTGCTATCCCGGTCGTTGTCTGCCTATATATTCTTCAAATGCTTTTGGTGTTGATTCTGTTCTTGTAAAATGTATTCAACAATGATTTCATTACTAATAGAAAAGGTATGAAATGTACAGTCTATCGATGGCCCTTACTCTTAGTGCCATGTGATTCCATAGACTCCACTTATGCTGGAACTAAGCTTCAATATGACAGCAGAAAAGACAAAAATCCTAGCCCTGAATAAGATGTAAGGTGACCCTTTTGCTTTGCAACTTTATGAAGAGCAATTATTGTACTTAATAATACTACAGAATATTATCATTAATAAAGAATGTTAGCAAAAAGGCTTATAAGATCAATAGTGTAACTTTAGAAAACTCTATGGTGCAGTTAAATTTTGATGCATCCTTAGTTCCAAATCATGTTGTTTGGTTAAAAAAAAGTCTCCTAGTATTTCTTTCAGGCTGTTGGTTCACATTGACAGACAATAAATTGCTGTAGTTCAGGGTCAGGATAATTATTCAGCAATGTGATTGATGAGGCTTCGATTTTACATTTGTCTTTGTACTGAAAATCAATTGACAGGTAACCGAGTCTGCGGATAGTGATGAGGCAGTTCATGTTCCTTCGGAAAACAGTTAAACTACATCTAATGAGTGTTCTATTACTGCAAAGCCATCCAATACTACTGAATTGCAGGCACTCTTTTTCTATGTGAAATAATAACTGACATTAGAACTATGCTGTAGGAATATTTTGCTGCTTTCATTAACTTTCAATAAAGAATGGGAATTTTGACAATCTGTTGGTTTTTGGGCATAAAGTTTGTATTAAAATGTCTTGAATTTTTATTCCTTTTTGTTTGCATTTCCTTTCTTTACCAGCCTCAAGACGCTGACTACAATCCATCAAATGGCAAAGTCGTGCAAAGTACTTTTTTGCCTCTTGATGTTACTGGTTAGACCCCATTTAGAGTACTGCATTCAGTTCTGGGCACTGCACCTCAGGAAGGATATACTGGCCTTGGAGAGGGTGCAGCGCAGATTCACCAGAATGATACCAGGGTTAAAAGGGTTGAATTATGAGGACAGGTTGCGTAGACTAGGCTTGCATTCTCTTGAGCATAGAATACCAAGAGGTGATGTAATTGAGATGTCTAAGATGATTAAAGGAGTTGATAGGGTAGATAGAGAGAAACTATTTCCTCTGGGGTAGGGGAGTCCAGAACAAGGGGGCATAACCTTAAAATTAGAGCTAGGCCATTCAGGGGTGATGTCAGGAAGCACTTCTTCACACAAAGGGTAGTGGAAATCTGAACGCTCGCCCTCTAAAAGCTACTGAGGCTAGGTCAGTTGAAAACTTCAAAACTGAGATTGATAGATTTTTGTTAGGCAAGGGCATTAAGGGTTACGGAACCAAAGCTGGAAGATGGAGTTAAGATAGAGATCAGCCATGATCTAATTGAATAGTGGAACAGGCTGGAAGGGCTGAATGGCCTACTCCTGTTCCTATGATGTTGCACACTGTAGCATTGTCATATTTGCCATATTTCAGCACCACCTCTATCCGTTGATCGCGGATCATGACATCGCAGGACAACAGAACTCAACCATTGGCAGCCGTGCCTTCAGCTGCCTAGGCCCTAAGCTCTGGAATTCCCTCCTTAAACCTCTCCGCCTCTCTACCTCTCTCTCCTCCTTTAAGATGCTCCTTAAAACCTACCTCTTTGACCAACCCGTCCTAATGTCTCCTGATGTGGCTCGGTTTCAAATTTTGTTTGATAATCGCTCCTGTGAAGCGCCTTCGGATGTCTGCTACGTTAAAGACGCTATATGAATGCAAGGTGTTGTTGTTGTTGAATTATCCAGTACAAAACATTTCTGCTTGTCAGAAGCTCAGGTGAAGCTGATTGAAATATTAAACTGCTTTTAATTGCATCATGTTGAACTAAATGAGATATTAATTAAGGGACTTAAAAGCTTTTAACTTTTAGTAACTTTGTAGTAATATCGGCATCAATGACACCATCTCACTCTAAAATAGCACCTTTAGCTTAGCAAAAAGTCCTAAAGTGCTCCATAAGAGGAGGGAAGAAAATCAGATACTGAGCAGTGACTGGAAGAAGAGTTAGGGAAGGTAGCTAAAGAGATCCTGCAGGAGAACAATCGCCACACCTCACATTCAGTTAACTTGAGTTTTGTTGGTGTGGGTGTTAGGAATTCAGATCGGCCAATGATATCAATCGGGTTGAGTGACACAAGTATAGCCAGGCATCTCCAGCAATGACTTCTCATCCCACCCCCGCACCATTGCCTCTGGAGTGTCCTAGAGGTCTATTCTTGGACCCCTCACCTTCCTCATCTATGTGCTGCCCCCTGGCAATGTCACCAACAAACATAACTTCCACATGTACGTTGAGACACCCAGCTCTACCTCTCCACCATCTCTTGGCCCCTCTGCTCTCTCTCTCTGTTGTTATTGGAAAGGCCAAAGGCATCATCTCAGCCCCCGTCACAAATTCCATATCCTTGCCACTGATTCCATCTCCGACCAATGTCTCAGGCTGATCCAGACTGTTCGCAATCACAGCATCCTATTCGACCACATATCCTCTCCATCAAAAGAACATAAGAAATAGGAGCAGGAGTAGGCCAATCGGCCCCTCGAGCCTGCTCCGCCATTCAATAAGATCATGGCTGATCTGATCCTAACCTCAAATCTAAATTCATGTCCAATTTCTTGCCCGCTCCCCGTAACCCCTAATTCCCTTTACTTCTAGGAAACTGTCTATTTCTGTTTTAAATTTATTTAATGATGTAGCTAAAGACTGTCTACTTCCACCTCTGTAACATTGCCTGCCTCCACTCCTACTTCAGCCTATCTGCTGCTGAAACCCTCAATTATGCCTTGGTCACTTCAAGACTCGACTATTCCAATGTTTTCCATGCTTGCCTCACCTAAACTCTCAGTTCCTCTGACTCTGACATCTTGTGCATCCCCTTACCTTTTGCTTCACCATTGGCAGCTATGCCTTCAGCACCTAGGCCACATGCTCTAGAGTGCTCTCCCTAAACCCCTCTGCCTCTTCACCTCCCTCTCCTCCTTAAAACCCATCTCTTTGACCAAACTATTAGTCCCCCCTCCCAATATATCCTCCTGTGGTTCGACACCCAATTCTTTTCTGATTGCACCTTTGTGAAGTGCCTTTTTTAAAATGACATTTTTCTATGTTTTAAGTGCTATATAAAGGCAAATTGTTATATTTGTCTTCTGAACACTAATCTTTTATTTTATTGAAGGTATCCAATGTTATTCCTAATATTTATAGGAAGCCTTGATGAGGTGGAACCTCTCAGGATGTAGCCATTGTGATATAGATTCTCACAGGATGTCAGGCCATTTTCAACAGCAAATTTTATATCAATTGGCAAATGAGATTTTTCATGGATATTGGCAGAAAAAGATGTTAGTATTTGTAAACACGTTTACAGAATTAGTGTGTATGTCCTTCTGAAGAGGAATAATAAGAACATAAGAACATAAGAAATTGGAGCAGGAGTAGGCCAATCGGCCCCTCGAGCCTGCTCCGCCATTCAATAAGATCATGGCTGATCTGATCCCAACCACAAATCTAAAGAACACAAGAAGTCGGAGCAGGACCCGGCCACATAGCCCCTGGGCCCTCTCCGCCACCCACAGGGCATTGACCGATCCGAACTCAGCTTCATGTCCAATTTCCTGCCCGCTCCCCATAACCCCTAATTCCCTTTACTTCTAGGAAACTGTCTATTTCTGTTTTAAATTTATCTAATGATGTAGCTTCCACAGCTTCCTGGGGCAGCAAATTCCACAGACCTACCACCCTCTGAGTGAAGAAGTTTCTCCTCATCTCAGTTTTGAAAGAGCAGCCCCTTATTCTAAGATTATGCCCCCTAGTTCTAGTTTCACCCATCTTTGGGAACATCCTTACTGCATCCACCCGATCAAGACCCTTCACAATCTTATATGTTTCAATAAGATCGCCTCTCATTCTTCTGAACTCCAATGAGTAGAGTCCCAATCTACTCAAACTCTCCTCATATGTCCGCCCCCTCATCCCCGGGATTAACCGAGTGAACCTTCTTTGTACTGCCTCGAGAGCAAGTATGTCTTTTCTTAAGTATGGAGACCAAAACTGTATGCAGTATTCCAGGTGCGGTCTCACCAATACCTTATATAACTGCAGCAATACCTCCTTGTTTTTATATTCTATCCCCCTAGCAATAAAAGCCAACATTCCGTTGGCTTTCTTGATCACCTGCTGCACCTGCATACCAACTTTTTGATTTTCTTGCACTAGGACCCCCAGATCCCTTTGTACTGCACTACTTTCCAGTCTCTCGCCATTAAGAAAATAACTTGCTCTCTGATTTTTCCTGCCAAAGTGCATAACCTCACATTTTCCAATATTATATTGCATCTGCCAAATCTCCGCCCACTCACCCAGCCTGTCTATATCCCCTTGCAGGTTTTTTATGTCCTCCTCACTCTCTACTTTCCCTCCCATCTTTGTATCATCTGCAAATTTTGATATGTTGCACTCGGTCCCCTCCTCCAAATCGTTAATATAGATTGTAAAGAGTTGGGGACCCAGCACCGACCCCTGTGGAACACCACTGGTTACTGGTTGCCAGTCCGAAAATGAACCATTTATCCCAACTCTCTGCTTCCTGTTTGATAACCAATCCTCCACCCATGCCAGAATATTACCCCCAATCCCGTGATTTTTTATCTTAAGTAATAATCTTTTATGTGGCACCTTGTCGAATGCCTTCTGGAAGTCTAAATACACTACGTCCACTGGTTCCCCTTTATCCACCCTATACGTTATATCCTCGAAGAACTCAAGCAAATTTGTCAGACATGACTTCCCCTTCATAAAGCCATGCTGACTTTGTCCTATTAAATTATGCTTATCTAAATGTTCCGTTACTGTCTCCTTAATAATAGACTCCAAAATTTTACCCACCACAGATGTTAAGCTAACTGGCCTATAATTTCCAGCCTTCTGCCTACTACCCTTTTTAAATAACGGTGTTACATTAGCAGTTTTCCAATCTGCCGGGACCTCTCCTGAGTCCAGGGAATTTTGGAAAACTATCACCAAAGCATCCACAATCCCTACTGCCACTTCCCTCAAGACCCTAGGATGGAAGCCATCAGGTCCAGGGGATTTATCCGCCTTGAGTCCCATTATTTTACTGAGTACCATCTCTTGAGTGATTTTAATCGTATTTAGCTCCTCCCCCCGAGAGTCCCCTGTTTGTCCAGTGTTGGGATATTCTTAGTGTCCTCTACTGTAAAGACTGAAACAAAATATTTGTTCAGCATTTTTGCCATCTCCATGTTTCCCACCATTAATTTCCCGGTCTCATCCTCTAAGGGACCTATGTTTGCCTTAGCCACCCTTTTTCTTTTTATATAACTATAGAAACTCTTGCTATCTGTTTTTATATTTTTTGCTAATTTCTTTTCATAATCTAACTTCCCTTTCTTAATCAATCCTTTAGTTACTTGTTGCTGTCTTTTGAAGAATTCCCAATCTTCTATCCTCCCACTAAGTTTGGCTACCTTATATGTCCTTGTTTTTAGTCGGATACTATCCTTGATTTCTTTACTTAGCCACGGATGGCTGTCATTTCTTTTACACCCTTTTTTCCTCAGTGGAATATATTTATTTTGAAAGTTGTAAAATAACTCCCTAAATGAACACCACTGCTCATGTACCGTCTTACCCTTTAATCTATTTTCCCAGTCCACTTTAATCAATTCCGCTCTCATACCATCATAGTCTCCTTTATTCAAGCTCAGTACGCTTGTTTGAGAATCAACCTTCTCACCCTCTAATTGGATATGGAATTCAACCATGTTGTGGTCGCTCGTTCCAAGGGGATCCTTAACTAGGACATTATTAATTAATCCTGACTCATTACACAGGACCAGGTCCAAGGTTGCCTGCCCCCTTGTAGGATCAGTTACATACTGCTCAAGAAATCCATCCCTGATGCACTCAATGAACTCGTCCTCAAGGCTGCTCTGCCCAATTTGATTTGTCCAGTTAATATGATAATTAAAATCCCCCATAATTATGGCTGTTCCCTTATTACATGCCCCGACTATCTCCTGATTAATACTTCTTCCAGCAGAGCAAACTGTTAACCCACAAAATAGAAATACAAGATTTAATTTCTGTAAAGAGATTACCCTTCCAATATTGTTTTCAAGTTTAAAAATAAAATATCTGACAGAGACAAATGCTTCTATATTTACACAGAACAACCATTCTTCCCCACTAAACTTTAGCACTGAGAGGCTGTAACAACTTGCATTTGTATAGGGTTCATCAAGCAGAAGAACAGCTCAGTGCCTAATATAGTGAAGCTGTATATAGTGAAGTTTTTTTTTCCTCCCTTTTCTGCAGTTTGTGATCAACTTCAATCTGTGTTTTATTTTTATTTTTGAGGTTTTTTTTCTCTCGCTTTAGTGGCTAGCCTGCACCCATACCTGGTAAGCAGTGTAGAGGCAGGCCTGGGGACCAAGGCCATGGCACCACAGAGAGTGACAACAGGAAGCACAGAAGATTGTTGGAGCCAGCACTGTGAACAATCACAGGAGAATACGATGTGGCAGACGGCAAGGAGGGATGAGTCAGCACGTGCGTCCCTTTGGTCCGCGCATGTGCATACGTCCTTCCCAGCAGGCCTGAGTCGGGCTGGGCCCCTTGAGTGCAACAGATTGTGTGAATGTGGTGGGAGAGGAGAATGTACCAGAGTAGCAACTCTTAGTTTTGTATGGAAGAAGGAGATCTCCTCAGAGTGATTGGATGGGGAATGGTCTCTGTTCTACAATCGGATTGTTGGAAGGAAAATGACTTACATGGCACCGTTATATACAAAATTACTTTTACATCTACCCAAGTTTTCATTATTTGTATATAATTTTATATGAGGGACTTTAATCCCTCCTCAGAGAATTTGGCTGTCATGTTTCTGTTTATCTGGAGGATGATGCATAAGAACTGTGAAATTATGGACAACTGCAAGTGAAGGCAGTATTTGCTTCAACCTCTCGTGATATAATTATAGAGATCTATGCAGCTCCTATGTCATTAATGCCCATCACTAGAATGCTTCTCAAGAATATTTGCAGGTTGAAGTACATGATATTAACTCTTTATAGCTCATTAGGACTCCATATGGAATTTTGTGTGCAGTTTTGGCCACCTTACCTTCCAAAGGACATCGATTGTTAGACAGCCTTCAGAGAAGAGCAGCTAGGATAATCAAAATATTGAGAAGGGGATTGTCGCACTAAATCACATTATTGCAGTTAATGCTGCGTTGGCTAATTCTTTTAAAGAGAAGCTGGATGAATATTTAGTTAAGAATGTAATTGAAGGTTACAAGAGTAAATATAGACACAGATGATTAAATACTCTATGAAACAGTGATTCGTCACTGTTGGTCATCTGTGGAATGCAACTTGGTTGAATAGTGTATTTTGTAATATTAGATTGATGTCCTGGAGATTTAACTCAATTTGCACTTGGAAGTGAGGGGGGAATTTACCAGAGTTTAGCTTTCTTGGCAGTTTCACCTATGGTATACAACACCCCAGAGTTCCTGTCAATGCAAATCACACATGGACTACCAGAAGAAGTGGTCTTCATGGGCCTTAAATCACAGTACAATATTGAATAACAGGCTTCAAACAGCACTTATTACCCTTGGAAGTGACTAGATCAGAGGGAGGCCAGAACCTCTCTGACCGCAGACCAGTCTTTGGATTCCCTTGGCCTTGGAGGCTTGGTGTGGGTGAGTATTGGGCCTGCAGGAAGGGAAAGGAGCGATGCTTCCAACTTCTATCTTAGCTCCAGAACCCGTCAGTCATTTCTCTTAGTAGCAAATGTTTCACTGGTGCTTTGCCCACATGTTGTGAAGGATGTTGGGTTGTGGTAAAGCTGAGGGATGCACCCTCTTGCTGCTAGAAACAAAAGCTCAGCAGGAATGCACGTAGGTGTAGGTTCTTTGGCCTGCAAGCACCAAGCCGCATAGGCATGCAGTTGTATCTAGGGGATTGTGAGGCAGGACGCGAATTTGGTGCCCGCCAAGGCAGCTGGAGTTGGAGCAAGGACTAGAATGTGTGCATGGTGCCATGATTCTTCCAGTATTCACCTGTCATTGTCAGGTATATTTTTTCATAATAGGTATGGGCTGAGATACATGCACTGAGGAATTTTGAGCTGGGTCCTCTTCTCTCAAGTTGCTGCAGGTGGAGAACTGTGAGGGTCAACCTTACTGCTTCACACCAATATTCCCCGAAGAGTAAGTGGCCCATGTCACTTCCAAAGATTTAACAACAACAACTTGTATTTATATAGTGCCTTTAATGTAGTAAAACACCCAAAGGCGCTTCAATGTAACTTTTCCTTGATGGGTCTTTAATTGTTATGCTTTCCTATGATATTGTGAATCCTTACCATTAAGAAATGATTCACGTAGAGGTGTGTAAATTATCAACTCAATAGCAGTAAGAGAAACAGCAGATCTTGTTATCTGATAATTAACCTAGAGTATGGACTGCCTGATAGTATCTTGTTTGCTTTGTCAGGATCTTTGAACATGTAGTGGAATGAAATCCTGTGCCCTTGTTAGAATCTATGAAGTCAATGGCAGAACATAGAGTCTATTCTAGTTGACATTGGTTGTTAGGTATCTTTGTTTTCAGTATTACAGTAGGTTTCTGTCGACGAGGGATTAGAGCCTGACACGTCTCACCAGGAAACATTATCAGGTTTGGAAGTAAAGGATTGTGCAATGGCATATCGGTGATGCAATGTGTCTATCACACTAACAATTACAATTGCAACTACATGTTTCTTAGCCTAAAATTAAAATACGTAAAATGAAATCTCAGAAATAACATTGTAAAAATTTTGGTTTTCGGTGGCAGGAACAGAATCCCAACTTAAGTAAATCTTAACATCGATTGCATTTTATGTGGTTCTGAAATGTCTCATTTTTGTATTTATGACTTATTTTTAATTTAAATGACATATTCTGATGCTGGACTGACTTGGAGGAGTCACTGAATAGAGCTACAGTAATAGACACACAGCTGAAATCCAGTGATCACTAAACGACTATGGATTAATGACTTTCTCCATAGATGTTAATTAGACTCAATTGCTCTGTCAAGCTCGGTAATTTCTCCAAACCAGTAGGCCTCACAATATCTTCTGAACTCACTGTAGGGTTATCTAGGGTTGCCAACCCTCCCAGATTGTCCAGGAGACTCCTGGAATTGAGGATTTATCTCCCGGACACTTGCGAACAACCTGGGAAAGAAGTTTGCAAGCTCGCTTGGTGACTGTTGCTGCTATATCTGGAACGGTGCAATTTGTTCGATCATAGCTCCTCTCCAACTCAGTGCAGCTACTCCTCCAGCCAGCCCCAGTGCGTCAAGCCTAAAGTACATTCAGGATTTGAATAACTTTAGAAACTTTGCACTCACGATTTGCAAAAACATCAAAACACCCACTCTCATCCTCCTGACCAGGCATGTTACATGTAGAGTAACGTTACATGTAGGGTAACGTTATGTGTATCCATAGTGCATTACAAGGAAGTGATAGATCTGAGAACTGAAATGACATAAGCGGCAGCATGGCTCAAACAGTTTACAATATCATCGTAACTTTGACACAGAGTCTAGGCTGCGTTGTTCCATAAAGTTAAAGGTATTTTACCATATTTGAGCAGCTGTGTAGTCAAGATCAAGCTGCGAGCATCCTGAAATTATAAAATGTATCACTTGTCAAATTGGTAGCAAGTTCCCATATGTGTACGATAGTGTTTAACCAACAGTGATATTGAGATTTATTTCACAGCATGACATGGAAAAACCTGCTGTTAGTGAACTCCAAGTATTATTCATTATATTAAGATACACAGGACTGTTGAAAACTTAAATAGCAGAAAAAATTGGATGGACACATCACAATGAAACCTTGGGTCATTGAAGGGTTAGGACACTTGGAACATTTAATTAAATGACATGATTGAACCTCTGAGCTGACAGATCATAATCCCAGATCAGAATGTACTCCAGATCTAAGATTTTATAATTCTTAGTTCATATTATTACATAAAACTGAAATTAACCTTATTTTACTTTTCTCATGAGCAATTTTGTTTGCTCCAGACATCACATTTTGCCAACTTTATTACTTTAAGAAGCTGCCAATTTTCACAAATTGAAAGTTCGTTTATTCTCTCAGGATAGCAGCTGTTCTCAGAAATTTCACAAAGAGTCTGCTCTGTTAAATAACCTCAACTCTTTTGTCCCAAAAATCGTTTTATGCAAATTGATAGAAACATTCCTGTGCCTTTTGGTTATTACTAACAAAATGTTTCTGTCAGTGGAGCTGAAACACTGATTAAATGGATTCGGGAAAGTAATGATGTGGACAACGATCGTATTTCATGTATGGCTGAAGTTATTAAGCACAGAGTATTTTTAGTTCTATCTTTCCTGCAATCTGAACAATCAAATGTAAAAAGAAGTGTTTATCTAAGGGCCAGGGCAAGGCTCTGGCTCAAGTGTCCCTCTGTTCTATGTAGGATTGTGGTGTCTTATTTTCTATTTTCTGCTCAAATATAAATTATCTAGTTGAGAGTGGGATTGATGCTTAACGGGATATCTACAGCCAATGATGATGATGCACTTTCCTCTGTGGTTTCTGTGCTGGCAGGACTGGGTCGGTGGCAGGACAGAGGCTCAGTGCCGAAGAGTGGTTGTATGAATATTCCAGGGTTTTGCTTGATTACCATTGGGCATCGTAAAATTTATGCCATACTGCCAGGTAGAGTTCAAGACAGAGTGGATTGTATGTGATTTGTGGAAGGAGCAGACTTGATAGGTCAAGTGGCCTTTTTGTGTTCCCTGCATCCTTAAATGGTTTTACATTCCTATGTTACTATTTTTTTCCAACTTTCTCTCTGTTCTTCTCTGTGTCAAACACCACACAGGTGACCTCTACCAATAGCACTTTATAGCAGACAGCTAGGAGGTGAGCCTCCTGTGGGAAAGGGCTTAGATACCTCATGCTGGTCTGGCTGAGATCAATAACTTGTTAATGTACAGTTACAGATACCAATAGGCCCCTGAACCTTTGTTCCGTAATTTCCATTGCATAGAATGAGAAAGTTCCAATGCACTGTGTGCGATTCTGTTAAATTATTCCCGACAGAAATACCTGCTTTTTTTATTTCACCCCTCTCCTCCCCTTTTGTCCTAATGGTATTGATTCTTTGCTAGGACTTGGTTCCACGAGTGGCAGGCAACAAATATTACCAACTTCATGTCTGAACCTGGAGAAGAAGTGTCGGCCAGCTTTTCACCTGCAGGTGGCGATGAAGCTGAGTCCAATCCTGTCCTCGCCCCATGTCCACAGGCCATGCTGCCCGCTGGGGTAGTAGGTTAGCAATCAGATGCATTTTCCCCCTCCCTTACGTAGAACTTGGGTCTGGAGCCTTCCTGGTCTGAGTCATTCAGTAACAAACAAAATTGCTCATGAGAAAAGTAAAAGATGAGGTTGATTTCACAACATGACATGGAAAATCTATGGAGGAGCAGAAATTTGAATCTTAATGCTATACAGGGAAATGGCCAAAACCCCTAAAAATAAGTTTTACCCCTTCAATATATAAACGTGCACACACACACGATACTGTAGTAGCGGCCTCACAGGTGGCAATGACTTACATTTCACAAATAGTGTGACAAATCCAAAACTGACCAGTTTCAACACAAGAAAATATCGGTGCCTTTAAGTGCAAATGCAAGACTGGCAACAAATTATCATCACTGGTGAGATTCTCTGTTTATTCAGTGGGTGTGTGACTCTTTGATGGAGCCTGAAACAGGTCTTCAAATAAATCCTGGGACACTGTGTACTTGTGTTAGTTCTTCATTGGGGGCGTAACTTACCATTTTGACTTTCTCACATATGGAGTTATAGGAGCAGTGAGATTATTATAAATAGAATACAATCTGTTGCAAAATTTCTATGTCATTAAATCTGAAATATTAAAATTAGCATTTTGTAAAAACAATTTGATACCTCTTGCCTGCATCTTTAGAGAAGTACTCCTCAGAGCTCATGAGGTTACTCATTGTACCGTTTCCAGCTGTAGAAGTAAACTCGGCATCAGGCCATCTCATAATTACAAATTAGAGAAAGACCAGATGGCAGAAGCCTGGCAGTGCAGACAGCACTGTGCCTGCCTCCCAACCAGAAGGTCGCAGGTTCAAGTACATGCAAATATGCCTGCAAGCCAGTTTTGTTAGTTCTCAGCCAGGACCCTAGCTGGATTACCTCATCCATGGATGGGGCTCTTCCATCCCATCGGAGAAAATCTACTGGACGCAGTCAGCACGCCTCCTGTTGGCCAATCTTGAAATGACACTGCTGAAGGTCATAGTCGAAGCCTCAGTCCAGACCATAGCAACCTTCATGCTTAGGAAGCCCATTTGGCAGAGACTGGCTCCAAAGCTCATATTTGCTCACTCCCCTCTTAAAGCAGGGGTGAGGGGAGTGGGGAATTTAAGGTAAAATATTCAGGTGAAAAAGTAGATTCAGTTTATCGTGATGCAAGTATAACACAGAAACTACTAAGTGTCATTATTCTTCTAAGATTTTTAAAAAGGAATAAAATTAACATTTCTCTAACTTTACCTGAGGAAGTATGTCCCATGAATTCATTAGAACACAGCAGTTCTTAATCACATGAACCATTTATACAATCAGTTCTGGGCTTACTTTAGTGCATGCATTTAATACCATTTATCTAAATTGCTGTAACATGTATTATACATTGTTTTAAAAATCGGGCATCTGTAATTGTAACAATGAAACTAATTACAAAAATAAAATGTCACGTCTTTTGAGTCCAGGTATCAATGGGGCTGTGTTATCACAATGACAAGTAACCCCTAAGGCTTACCCACGTGCTTCACCGTAGTGAAAATGACCGTTGAATAATCAGAATCATTGTGAAATAAGGATCCCATGTGCAGATGCACAGTCAGGCTGTGAATATGGAGGATACGGCTTCGATATCCGACCGCAGCAGTAGACTTCGTCTGAAGTGATGCTCATTCTTTCACAGGCTGAGTAAATAGACAGATTCTGGCACAAAAGCAGCCATGCTGCTCTCTGGCTCCATGTAAAACAGAGACCCAGATTACAGGGAATACATTGAACCCTGCCAGGTAATCGTTAAATTGACTGAAAAGACATATTGGGCAAATAATGAGAGATATTGTTGTGCAGTGTAGATAGCAGTGAAAATCTGGAAACCATCTTCTATCTCCTGTGAGAATATCATTGATATATTGGCCTATTTGCTGTTAGATGGCCAATAAAAAAGCACTGCAGTTAGGAAACCAATTTTTTAAAATTGTCACATCTGTATGGAAAAAAGTATTGTCAGATGTAGAATCTCCCATTTGATTTCGGTAGGCTCTAGTTAGCTTGCCTTGCCTGTGGTACCCTGGAGTCATCCATGAAATAAAATTTGGAATGTAAGTCCTAAACATGTTTTAACCTCTGTTTATTATCAGTATGTGAAATTCATGCCAGTAAAACTCACAAGAGATACGTCCATTCTGTTATGATGCAGATTACAAACAGACCTATTGAACAATTCTTTACACTGCAACCAGAATCATAGAATCATACAGCACAGATGACGACCATTTGGCCCATTGCATCTGTGCTGGCTCTTTGAAAGAGTAATCCAATTAGTCCCAAACCCCTGCTCTTTCCCCATAGCCCTGCATATTTTTCCTTTTCATATATTCAATTCCCTTTTGAAAGTTACTATTTATTGAACCTACTTCCACCATCCTTTCAGGCAGCACATTCCAAATCATAACAACTCGCTGCGTAAAAACAATTCTCGTCATCTCCCCTCTGGTTCTTTTGCCAATTACCTTAAAACTGTGTCCTTTGGTTATCGACTGTTCTGCCAATGGAAACAGTTTCACCCTATTTACTCCATAAAAAACCCTCAAAATTTTGAACACCTCTATTAATTATCCCCTTAACCTTCTCTGCTCTAAAGAGAACAATCCCAGCTTCTCTAATCTCTCCACATAATTTAAGTCCCTCAACTCTGGTACCATTCCAGTAAATTTCCTTCGCACCCTCTCCAAGGCCTTGACATCCTTCCTAAAGTGTGGTGCCCAGAATTGGTCGCAATACTCCAGCTGAGGCCTAACCAGTGTTGATAAAGGTATGGCATAGCTTCCTTGCTTTTGTACTCTGTAGGTATTGTTCTGTGATTTATAAATGCGAAAGGTTCGAGGATTTCATTTCCACATTCACCTGAGGAAGGAGGAAGCCTCCGAAAGCTTGTGATTTTCAAATAAAATTGTTGGACTATAACTTGGTGTTGTAAAATTGTTTACAATTCTCTATTTATAAAGCCAAGGATCCCAAATGCTTTTTTTAACAGCCTTCTCAACTTGTCCTGCCACCTTCAAAGATTTATGTACTTAAACCCCCAGGGCTCTCTGTTCCTTCACTCCCTTTAAAATTGTATCATTTAGTTTATATTGCCTCTCCTCATTCTTCCTACCAAAATGTATCACTTCACACCTCTCTGCAATAAATTTCATCTGCCACGTGTCTGCCCATTTCACCAGTCTGTCTATGTCCTCCTGAAGTCTGCTACTATCCTCCTCAGTGTTTACTACATTTCCGAGTTTCGTGTTATCTGCAAACTTTGAACTTATACCCTCTATACCCAAGGCCGGGTCATTAATATATATCAAAAAGAGCAGTGATCCTAATACTGACCCCTGGGGAACACCACAGTCTGAAAAACAATCGTTAATCACTACTCTCTGCTTTCTGTCCCTTAGCCAATTTTGAATTAACACTGCCACTGTCCCTTTAATCCCATGGGCTTTAATTTTGATAACAAGTCTATTCTGTGCTACGTTATCGAACGCCTTATGAAAATCCACATACACAGCATCCACCGCACTACCCTCATCAACCCTCTCCGTTATTTCATCAAAGATCTCAATCAAGTTTGTCAAACACGATTTTCCTTTAACAAATCCATGCTGGCTGTCATTTATCAACCCGTGTCTTTCCAAGTGACAATTAATTTTGCCCCAGATTATTGTCTTTAAAAGTTTCCCCACCGCCGACGTTAGGCTGACTGGCCTGTAGTTACTTGGCTTATCCCTCTCCCCTTTTTTGAACAAGAGTATAACATTTGCAATCCTCCAGTCCTCTGGCACCACTCCCATATCCAAGGAGGATTGGAAGATTGAGCCTCTGCAATTTCTACCCTTACTTCCCTCAGTAACCCAGGATGCATCCCATCTGGACCAGGTGACTTTACTACTTTGAGCACTGCCAACCTTTTAAGTACCTCCTCTTTATCTATTTTTATCCTATCCAATTTCTCTACTGCTTTTTCCATTACTGTGACATTGGCACCATCCTCTTGTTTTGTGAAGACCGATGCATTGCTTCCTTGCTGGAAACAAGCTGATCAAGTTCTCCTCTCCACATTTCAGGAATTCATTCCCCTCTTTGCCCTTTACACTGTTTTTCCCAGTCCACATTAGGATATTTGAAGTCCCCCCATTATCACGACTCTACTGTTTTTACATTTTTCTGAAATCCGCTTGCCGATTTACTTCTCCATCTCCATTCCACTGTTTGGTTAGAATTTATTTAGAATTTTAATAAAAATTGAGCAACTGTATAATAAAATCTTTTAAGTAGAAAAACATAATATACAGTGGATAATGATTTTTTTTTAAAAAATTGTTATCTAGAATATTGGAACAACCCAGCATCAAGAACCTTATACTCTTGTCAGTGCATATATTACATGGCGACATTGCATGATATTGACAGCAAAGCAAAAAATGACGAGTTACTGCAGTACCACCTTGGTTCTTACAATACATTTTCAAATTTATTTGCTTCTAACTCTATGACTAAGGCTATATAATGGTTTCAGAGATGCAAGCAATCATCCTGTACCTCACCCAAATGGTCATTCTTCATATGCACGCCTGAATAGTGAAAGTGGGCCTTTTCTGTCTTTACCCATCATCCATATACATGCCCTGTCCACCAGGAGTCACTGTATAGCAAACTAGAAAGTGAACCTCTTGTTGGGAACCCTGGCGATCTTGTTTCCCCTCACTCGCCTGGAGGCAAATGCAGCACTGCTTCTGTTACCCCAACTAAGAGCTAAATCATCACAGACCAATGATCGAACCTGGGGCCTTCCCGTTGAGTATCACTTAGTACCATGTTGAGCAGTGCATTTACCAATTAAGCCATGGGGAAAACTCATACATTTTATATTAAAAGTTCCCTCTATATTATATGTGACAAATAATACCAGATGGCTGTCAGTGAATTGCAAAACAGAAAAACATGGAAATTTAAAACGAATCAGTCAGCATCTGAAAGAGAAAGGTAAGCTAACATTTTGGGTAAAGGCCTTCATCAGAATGGTTCCATTTGAAACATTGGGCGCTAAATTGAGCCATGTAGCACTCGCTGTTTCGGCACGACACGGCCTCTCCAACATCCAAGATGGCGACTTGGCCGGGCACCCACATTTCCAGCATGACGTGCACCGGACGCCATCTTGGTATAGGAGTTAGTGCAGGCGCTGATAACGAACGCTGGAAGCAGGTAAAGTAGGGAGAAAATGCGTGCAATCAGCGTGCAATGCAGATTTAAAGTGATAGATCCCATTTTGGCACTTAACGCTCTACTCAATGCACAGTCTTAACCCCGACCATCTGAACGTGTCTTGGAGTGCCTGAAGGACCCCCACCAGCGCTATTTAAAGGGACCATGCAGGATTTACAGGTTAGCGGCTGGATTATTGCTTCTGGCTGCTGGTGGAGTAGGAAGTGTTTTTTGAAGCTCCCTATACTTACTGAGAGTTCCTAGAGTACACTTGAGAGTGCTTTGGCGGGTACTGCCTTACAGTTCTCAGCAGTGCAGGTAGCGCTGGCTGCCTGGAGATATCATGGTAAGTAGAGGGCAGCTCGAAATTCATGTGCTGCCTGCGTAGGGGCCATCAGGCATGGGGTAATAGGGCATCACACTACCCCTGCCCGAAAACGGCCCTCATCCAATTTTCTCCCCCCATTAACCTTTATTTTGCTTTCAAAAGCTGGCTAACTTGTTTCAGATTTTCAGCATTTGCACTCTTGAAATATCTAAACCATTTGAGTTTTGCTCTCCCGACTATGACATTTCTCTAAAGCCATCAAGATTATTGTCTGGTCACTCGTTCACAACCATGCAGTGTTCTCCTGTTAATTCATCTGTGAAAAGGCCTGCCCAACTCACTGAGCACTGGGGCACATGACTTCTGGTTTTCTAACTTGAAGTAAATTCAGTATTATACTCCCAAACATGCGACCTCTACCACCCAGAAGGACAAGGGCAGCAGGTACATGGGAACAACACCACCTGCACGTTCCCCTCCAAGTCACACACCATCCCGACTTGGAAATATATCGCCGTTCCTTCATCGTCGCTGGGTCAAAATCCTGAAACTCCCTTCCTAACAGCACTGTGGGAGAACCTTCACCAGACGGACTGCAGCGGTTCAAGAAGGCGGCTCACCACCACCTTCTCAAGGGCAAATAGGGATGGGCAATAAATGCCGGCCTCGCCAGCGACGCCCACATCCCATGAACGAATTTTTAAAAAACTCTTGATTACATACTCCCTACTTCTCTTAATTTGAAGTTGCTTCATTGGAATTATCTGTTAATTCAAACTGAAATGAAAAAATAATGGCTCCTGTGCTGTTTAAATTGCTTAATTCAAATTACTGGATAATTCAATTTTGTCGAGCAAAAAGTGACTTTGAATTAACAGGAGTAGATTGTGTTATCCTTTATTTTTCTACTCCCATCAGTCAACATATGCTTCTTTTCATAATTATTTCAAATAAATGTTCATGTTATCCTTTGGTATGTAGTCCATTCCTCCCTAAATATCACAGTCCGGTATTTCTAATTAACTTCTAATCAGGAGAGAAGTGCAGTGCAGAGCTTTGAAGCATCAATGTGCTGTGGATCAGCAAGGCTTGTGTTGGTGATGATCCCCCACATCAATCTCAGCCATGATAATGTGGGAAAAACAGCACCTAAATGAAGGGAGAGAGAGAGGAAAAAAATAACTGAGCTCGAGTCATCCCAGGCTGCTTGTGCACATCTCTTAGCTGCATTGGAAGAAGACAGGGAGCTGATTGCTTGCCTAACTTTTTAGGCATGATGTGGAGATGCCGGTGATGGACTGGGGTTGACAATTGTAAACAATTTTACAACACCAAGTTATAGTCCAACAATTTTATTTTAAAATCCACAAGCTTTCGGAGGCTTCCTCCTTCCTCAGGTGAATGTGTTCACCTGAGTAAGGAGGAAGCCTCCGAAAGCTTGTGGATTTTAAAATAAAATTGTTGGACTATAACTTGGTGTTGTAAAATTGTTTACAATTAACTTTTTAGGCCTAGCTTTGGTGCTTGTTGTGAAAAGATCTGGGGAAAGGGTGAGGGAGCAAATGAAATACATTCCAAATAAAAAAAACTGGTTGCCAATAATTTAAGTTGGGTAAGAGCTGAGTTACATTCTTTGAGTAGAGATTCACATTTGAGCGGTAACCCTAATTTATCAAAATGCAGGAAGCCGATTGGTTTCTATTTTTAAACAACTTGAAAATTCTCATTGTGTTACAGTGTCCTTGCTTCCATCATCACGGGGTAAAACTGATTCGCAATCTGAACTCTTTATGATGCATTAAGGTTGTTGATGGTTATGGAAGTGTAACAGCTGTGAAAGACAGGACAGTGGCACTGAACCTTGCAGTCTTACATGCTTCCTGATTAGTATCCAGCAGTAGAATCAAAGCCAATCTCTGGAGGTCCCTGTGGAATTGTTCACTGGTGGATCTCTACCGAGTGAGTTAGATACAAAATTATAGTTCTACAGGAGGCTGCAAGAAATACCATGAAAATCAAGGGAGCAGATTTTTTGAATGAGTTTTGCTTTCCCCAACATTTAAAGTATACTCAGTATGTTTATTTTTCTCTTCAGCATCGATAGAGATCTGAGAACAGTTGGGTTGTCTGCCCTCTTAGTCGAGGGAGTGGTGATCAGGCAGGAAGCCTAAAGAGGACAATAAAACAAAAACATTGGGGTGGGGTGAAGAAGATTAATCAAGTTAAATTGAACACGTCAAAATTTTATGCTAGGTCTTTGGCTAGCCATTGCGGCTTCGCAACTTGTACACAAAAATGACTCCAATCCACTCACGGTCTCTTAAAAATACTCGGCTGACCTGGTATTTCATCCTTAGATGTGAAATGTGTCTTTGTTTTTTAAAAAAGAGGTTACTTTCAATAAGTTAATCACAATGATAATTTTATGCCAGGTGTCTCAAATTACATGCTGATTCCAATTTGTAACACTGCAACTCTCTTTCTCACATTGCTCACTAAATGGCATTATTGCTGCTTCTTCCTCGATTGAATCCTGGGTAGAGTAGCAGCATTGGGCTGTTTAGCTGCATAATTTAACTTTGCATAGAATTGGCCTCATTAAAAAATCATTTTTAATTGATTTATTTGCTGAGGTGTTTCAGATAATTAAAGGAGTTGATAAGGTAGATCGAGAGAAACTATTTCCTCTGGTGGGGGAGTCCCGAACAAGAGGGCATAAATCTTAAAATTAGAGCTAAGCAGTTCAGGGGTGATGTCAGGAAACACTTCTTCACACAAAGGGGAGTGGAAATCTGGAACGCTGTCCCCCAAAAAGCTGTTGAGGCTGGGGGTCAATTGAAAATTTCAAATCCAAGATTGATAGATTTTTGTTAGGCAAGGGTATTAAGGGTTATGGAACCAAGGCGGGTAAATGGAGTTAAGATACAGATCAGCCATGATCGAATTGAATGGAGGAACAGGCTTGAGTTGCTGAATGACCTACTCCTGTTACTATGTTCCTACCAAGAAATGAAAAATTAGCAACGGAAAACAGACGAATTCCAACCGGTTACAAAAATTCTTCCTGCCCCAGCCCCAGCCAATAAACTCTAGTATTGAAAGTGCAACCCAAATTATCGTATTGTGTCAGCCAATGCAACTTATTCTCTCAATAATAGTAGACACAATGGAAATGGCTTGTGAATCTGCTGTTATCTATCAGTAAGCAATCATTCAGAGTCAGATTATATCATATGCACGAGACGGCAAGTCTCGGTTATAAAAAATCAATTTGTTAATTAACATCAATCTGTTGCTACCTGACGCAAATAATTACTATAGATGTTCAGTCACTCAACCCAGACATACCACAACAGGAGGAAATGATGCCGAAACATATACCTCCAGAGATGTCAGGATTCGACCTTCCAACAGTTGATCTGATTGACCTGGGGGTCATGAAGGGGATTGTCATTGAACAGCTGCTGTGTTCAGGACAGAGCCAGTATTGCAACATTTTCATGCCAATCTTTTTGTGGCAGGATGTGAGGTATGCACACTGATCAACCTAAGTGCCTTTACACAGCAGTGATAGACAAATTACTTTGACAAACTCCCGCAAGGGAACCCAGCCCATGGGGAGGTCAGACATATGGTTGGTGGCATCTGTCTCTGATTTGTCACATTGGTTGTCCGACATCCAGTACCGGATGAGTAAGAATTTCCTCCAACTAAATATTGGGAAGACCGAAGCCATTGTCTTTGGTCCCCGCCACAAACTCCATTCCCTAACATCGCTCTCCCCGGCCACTGTCTAAGGCTGAACCAGACCGTTCTATTTGATCAGAAGGTGAGCTTCCGACCACATATCTGTCCAAGACCACCCACATCCACCTCCGTAACATTGCCCGTGTCCGCCCCTGACTCAGTTCATCTGCTGCTGAAGCCCTCATCCACACCTTTGTTACCTCTAGACTTGACTATTCCAATGCTCTCCTGGCCGGCCTCCCGTCGTCCACCCTCCATAAACTTGAGCTCATCCAAAACTCTGCTGCCCGTATTTAACTTGCACCAAATTCCGTTTACCCACCACCCCTGTGCTCGCTGACCCACATTGACTCCCAGTCCGGGAACGCCTAGATTTTAAAATTCTCCTCCTTGTTTTCAAATCCTTCCTTGGCCTCGCCCTTCCCTACCTCCCTCCTCTAAGCTCTACAACCCTCCGAAATCTCTGCGCTCCTCCAATTCTTGCCTCTTGCACATCCCTGATTTTAATCACTCCACCATTGGCTGCTGTGCCTTCAACTGCCTCAGCCCTAAGCTCTGGAATTCCCTCCCTAAACCTCTCGACCTCTCTCTCCTCCTTTAAGATGCTCCTTAAAACCAAGCTTTTGGTCACCTGTCCTAATATCTCCTTATGTGGCTCGGTGTCAAATTTTCTTTGATAATGCTCCTGTGATGCGCCTTGGGACGTTTTACTACGTTAAGGGCGCTATATAAATGCAAGTTGTTGTTGTACAGTTGAGTACACAGATTTTCCATCCCATTAAAATTTATCAGTATTCAGGCTGTTAAACCAGCTAAGTCAATGGCCAATCATTATTTCCTAGCTGAAGCATTTTTTTTCATCCATCTCCAAACAGTACATTTGTTCAAACCTGAAGTATCTCCCAATCTGTTGGAGACCTCTCCGGATCATGGCAGAAGTATCAGATCATATGCAACGACTGTGATTAAACATCTTCACATGCTTTCTCTTAACATTGTGTGGATCATGGAATGAAGCTTTACGGTGAGCTAAACAACCTATATCCCACAGCCAAATTTAACACTGGCCACTGACACTCGAGCCTACATTTTCTACTTGAGTTGCACTGGATCTCTGGTGTAACTCAAGTGGACTGGGGTGAAAAAATGCCTCCAAGAGCTGTTCCACCAGCTCCCTACGCTCCCGTACATGTAAAAGCAGGTGCAATGTTATGCAGATGACAGGAATATGTCTTCTGATCCCGCCAGTGCATTCCTGGTATCCAATGTTGTTATGGCAGTGAGAGGGAGTGGGGTACTTAAATTTCAAAAGAAGGGAACATCTAATTGCTCCCCTTTACAACAGGACAGAGGCCACCGGCCATATTACACTGTGGCAGCCAATCGCTGCCCTCTTTCCCCCCCCCCCACCACCCCCATTAGTTGGACTCTGTTATAAAATTCAAATTTCTTCTATGTTACGCACACCTGCATGAGGCAGAAGTGCACAGCAAAACTGCAGTACTAGATAACACAGTACTCACTGCAATGTATGGAAAACTGATATTGTACTGTTAAAAATAATGGGAAAAAAACTCAAGCATATCAAAATTTTGCAATCATTGTTTGTATTAGTAACCATGCAACTGAATACAAATCAATATAATAATAAGGAAGTGACTAATGTTATTACTGAACCAGTGTAATTTTTCTTTACAAGGATTAGTAATTGCTTAATTTTAGATTACATGAAATGGTTTCAAAACTGTCTTCACTTTGCTAAGAAGCCTGTTCTCTCTCTCTCTCTCTCTCTCACTCTCATGTGCACTCTTTTTCAATCTCTGTACTGAGGTGATCCATGCCAAATAACATAGATTTCACCTTTGTTTCCCATGGGGATTTGTACAAACTGCTTTGAAAATGAGCTTAGTACAGGTGTCCAAGTCATATGGAAGATCTTAAAGCTCTTGTTTTCAGAGGAAAATCCAAGTTAGAAATCCATCGGGATTACTGAGGAACTGACTCCAGTTTATTTTTTGCACATTGGAAAGTGTCTTAATTTTTTTCCCCATCTTTAATCTTTATTACAAGATGGGAGTCCAGAAAGGGTATTTGCTTCAAATAAGAAAGCTAGTTATTTGGGAAGTGTGTTTGAAGGGAAACTTGTGAAGGAACTATGACTACATGAAGTGATAGTGATTCATTGGTAGTAATAGTGCAATTGACATTATAATAGTTCCATTGATTTCGAGTCACTAACATTGTCACCTATACCAGTGTAAATTTTGTGGTGCAGTTCAGTCCTTTATGGCACCACACAAGCATTTCTTGTGTGGCTATAATTATATCAGTATGGTGGTTTGCTGTACATGCCAGATATGATGACTCACTTTTCCATCTGTATAAATAACAGCTTCCATTGGGCTTTGTTAAAGCTACCATAAATTGACAGGTACTCAGGAGATGGGCTACCACTGCACCTCATAATGCAATCTTTCTAGTCTGAAACCAGTGTCATTTTTATACATCAAAATACATCTGATCTCTTCAATAAAGGAAGCCTGTTTCTGCAACATCTTGAAGGTACAATCAATTAACAAATGCGCACGTGTATGTGTTTTTTTTTAATTCATTCATGGGATGTGGGCGTCGCTGGCAAGGCCAGCATTTATTGCCCATCCCTAATTGCCCTTGAGAAGGTGGTGGTGAGCCGCCTTCTTGAAACGCTGCGGTCCATGTGGTGAAAGTTCTCCCACAGTGCTGTTAGGTAGGGAGTTCCAGGATTTTTACCCAGCGACAAAGAAGGAACGGCGATATATTTCCAAGTCGGGATGGTGTGTTACTTGGAGGGCAATCTGCAAATGGTGTTGTTCCCATGTGCCTGCTGCTCTTGTCCTTCTAGGTGGTAGAAGTCACGGGTTTGGGAGGTGCTGTCAAAGAAGCCTTGGCGAGTTGCTGCAGTGCATCCTGTGGATGGTACACACTGCAGCCACAGTGCACCAAATATTTAGGGTGGTGGATGGGGTGCCAATCAAGTGGGCTGCTTTTTCCTGGATGGTGTCAAGCTTCTTGAGTGTTGTTGGAGCTGCACTCATCCAGGCAAGTGGAGAGTATTCCATCACACTCCTGACCTGTGCTTTGGGGAGTCAGGAGGTGAGTCACTCGTCACAGAATACCCAGCCTCTGACCTGCTCTTGTAGCCACAGTATTTATGTGGCTGGTCCAGTTAAGTTTCTGGTCAGTGTACTGTAACAGGGCGTTGAGGATAGAGATACATTTGCCCTTCAAGCTTATGTGCTGTTCTCAGCTCTCTGGTACAAACACGCACAACTAGATTATCGAGAATTCATATTATTGCTTCATTGCAATTGAACTCCAGGATGGAAACCAATCCCCCATTCTCTCTCCTACTTCACTTTTTTTCAACCCTATCTCCCCTTGTAACCTCTGTCCTGCACAGACATTCACCACCACACACACATTCTCCTGGCCGGCCTCCCATCTTGCACGCTCTGTAAATTTGAGCTCATCCAAAACTCTGCTGGCCGTATCCTATCTTGCACCAACTCCCGTTCACCCATCACCTTTGTGCTCGCTGACCTAAACCAGCTCCCGGTCCGGCAGCGCCTCGATTTTAAAATTCTCATTTTTGTTTTCAAATTCCTCCATGGCCTCGCCACCCCCCCCCCCTCCCCCCCCCTATCTCTGTAACCTCTTCCAACCCGACAACCCTCCGAGATCTACGTGCCCCTCCAATTCTGGCACCTTGCACATCCTTTGGTTTTCATCGCTCTGCCTTTGGCAGCCGTGCTTTCAACTGTCTAGGCCCTAGGATCTGGAATTCCCTCCCTAAACCTCTCTGCCGCTCTACCTCTCTCTCCTCCTTTAAGACACTGTTCAAAACCTACCTCTTTGACCAAGCTTTTGGTCACCTGTCCTAATACATCCTTATGTGGCTTGGTATCAAATTTTGTTTGATAACGCTCCTGTGAAGCGCCTTGGAGATGCTATATACTTGCAAGTATTGTTGTTGCATTGTACCATGCTGTACTGCAGCACAGCCTTTCCTTTGAAGAACTGAGTGTGCACACAGACCCATATTCAAGGCGTTTTTGGATCAAGGTTCAGAGTAGAGCAGGCTTTGAACTCTGCATACCTTGCATTTGTTAAGTGCGAAACCTCTGAGATTTACGTATGAGAGCAATCCTACCCCCGCACCAGATGGCAGTGGAAAATAAACCCAGGCTGCTATAAATGTGATTCAAAAAGATGCAAAAAATATCAATGAAACCAGCACTTTTCAGAGGTACTCCACAGGAATTAATTACCAGAAAGCAACAAACAATTGTCACACCAAGTTGAGTTATTTGAAGTCACTATTTGCTGTTGTAAAGAGTTATTGGTGGTAGAATTGCTCGCATAAAATTGCAGCTTTAATAATGTATATGTTTTTTTTAATTTAAAGTTTCTCTGGTAGCTAAATGGGTGTCTGGTGTGGTTCTGAGTCTCATTGACCACCAAGGCCCCAGGTTTGATCCCCGCTGTTTGCTGAGTTTGCTGATCAGGGGATCAGCAATCGGTCTGTGCAGGGGTTGGGGGTGATGGTGAATCAGCCGTGGTTCCTGCTTACAGATCACTATCCAGTGATCCCTACTGGGAAATAGCTGTCCGTGGATTTCATGTGAGGGCAGAATTGTGGGTCAGCTGACACCTGTCGAAGTCTATCCCCAGCATTAGTTTGTGCCTTCAGGAAGGAGGAGGAATTCTGAAAGAAAGCTACACCAACATTTTCTCCTTTTTAGAGAACAAAAAAAAACAGCCACCCGTGGATCTGAATCGGGCATGTTAATTCTGGCTTAGCTGTAGTTTGGCTGCTGCTCATTGCCCACCCACCACCCACAAGCCTGGACCCTCAGTAAATGTACTTGCGCATCCATCACTGTGCCTGAGGCTGGAGTAGTGCGGAGGCCAACATGACTGGCTGAATTAGGAGAGCCCTACCTTATCAAAATTAAATAAACTGGAGAAAATGGCTTTTGTAAACAGTACCATCTGGAGAAATGAAGGGAGTGTTTCTTTCTGATTTATATAAAATGTATGTCAGATAAATAAGCTAAGTTTAAAACAAAAAGACAAACTGCCAATTGTTTCTGCCTTTCAGCGGAGGGGGTGGAACTGGGTGAAGGGCTAAATGCTGTCATTTTATTTCTGGGATCTGCATTTGAATCCAGCCTGGACATAACATTTCAAAATGTTCTTTCTTTACTAGCTTTAATAGATGTTTGTGAAATGAGTTTGGGCATTCATAATTCCTTTCCTAGTAGAAATAAACTCAAGCATAAAACTGCCCCTAATTTGTCACTGACAGAATTGCTACAGGATGTCTGGTGTGAGAAATGGGTAGTGTCACATTGGTGTAGAATGGGTGCTCTTCTGTGCTGGTGACTAAAGGCATGTTTTGGGGGCGGAGTAAATTCTCTAGCTCACCTGGGAATGTTTGATGCTTACACTGAGTACCTGAAGGAAGACAGTGTTCCATTTCTTCAACACTGACGTCCCTTGCTTTGATAAGCATAAAAATTTACCCAAATAATGCTGCACAGTCTAATCTTAATTCAGAGTCACTCAATTCAAATTGTTAGATAATTCATTTTTTTAGTGCAAAAATGCTTCATATTGTTCGACTGTATTTCAATGCCGAAAAGTACTGTCATCTTCTAACTGTAGTGTTTAAATCAGATTAACTCTAAATGGTAAAATAAAGAACTACAGACTACGATATAGCAGCTCTAAAACACTGAGGGCTTATTGCATGCCAAGAGTTTATTGGATTTAGGAATTAGATACATTCTTTTCCGAAAGGAAAGAGTAAACAGAAATGAAGTAACAGGTTAAAGTTTAACATAACAATATTTATTCACCCCCCTCACCACAGTCACTACCACCACATCACCAAAGTGCTGAGCTTTAATAAAAAGCACTTATGCTTGGAAAGAAAATGAAGATGGAGTCTAGGGAGCCATTCATCTTTTCAGAAGTGTATAAATGTACAAGAACAGTATTTTCCTAAAAAGCAAAGATTCAGATTATGTTGGAAGCTGCTCCGTCTTTTCAAATTCAATGACCATTTTCACTAAATGATATATGTTCAGTGCAGGCCCTGTGGGGCTGAGGTGCCTTCTGCAGAGTCATGGTAATCACTGTAATAGAATATTATTGAAGATATGCTGCTTTACTTCTGGGTCACATTGGAGCATTTTATTAAGAAATGACTGTGCATTATAATTATAATAGACTTGGAGCTTAAAATTCCAAACAGGGAGTTGTTAAATGTTTTTTTTTAGGACTTAATACTCCTCTCTTGTTAAGTTAGAACTGACTAATGACACAAATCTGAACAGAATTGCAGTGCTGTGATGACACCATGATTTTGCAGTAATGAAACACTTAATTATTAAATCTTCTGGCATGCCGACATAGTTCTAAAAACCCAGCAGATACAGCTGTGTCGGAAGGGAGCATCTTCGTGCCTCTCCAGGGAAATCGTGACCAATATCAACAATTAGTGTTTGTGAGGTTACAACCAACATGTTAAAATATTTTTCAGTAGTCACTGCAAGTCACCAAAACAATCATTCAGACAATCTTCCTGTGAACTTATGTCTTCTCTGATCGACCGTCTGGATTTAAACAAGCTTTCCTTCGATGTGTAAGACATTGCATGAACTGTCCGTATCAACCCGCACCCAACCATCACATATATGCACCCCCAGGTCGCGGTTGACTCCGTGCCATCGGTATTGACGAAGAGCATATTCCTTAAATCATGTTATCATATTTGTGGATTGAATATCAATGATTTATTTTCAGTAGACTCTTAAACTTGTGTTGCACAGTGCATAACACATTCATGCACATATCAAATAACGACAACCTTTTAAACAAGCTCCCCTTGTGCCGATGCTTTCCACCAATTTTGTTTCTGTTTCCTTAAAAAGTACCACTGATACATAAATTTTTTAAATGTTCTACTATTTTCTACCACTTCACAATGTGCACACAGCCAGCCCTCCTCCAGACTGAAATCAGGAACATCACAGTGCAGCAACTCTCATTCGGGGAGCTTGTAGCAGCCTTCCACCATCGTAAGTCTCCATAGAATATTATGTTGGCTCAGTCTTTTTTTAAAAAACAACTTGAACGTGAAAGGAAAAGCTTTATAATTTTTTTTGTGGTATAACAGTTTTCTTTGATGAGCTGCTCTATGACCCAAACTGAGGCGATACCTCTTACTGTTAGCTAGGATTGTACTATTTCACGTTACGTACACTTGTCCCAGCACTGGTGATAGGGGCTTGAGATAGAAGGAAGCTCAGCAGTGACGAGAACCCCTTTTAGCACCACCATTGACAACAGCAAGGATAGTAAGAAACTGATTTTCTCCTCACGATGGAAGTGGGATTATTTCTCTGGCTGGCTACCATCTGCTGCGCAGCAATGGAGAGTTCTCTTTGAACAGCAGAGGACAGCCCGAAAGTTATTTGTGGAACCCTCTTTCCTCAAATAAATAATTAAGCAGGTCCAGTTAACTACCTTAACTATGCAGACTGCCTTATGTGTTCAGGAGGTGGCCAGTAATCGACTTCGATGCCAAGATTGCACCCGCCAGAGTTTGTGAGGTCAGCGAGGACATCTAATTTACATCTCCGCCAGCCGCCTGCCCCATTCAGGCAGAAAATCTGGTGACTGCCTGTCATTGTGGGCAGGGTAGCCACCCCTGCACCTCCCCCAACCCCCACCCCCCTCCCAGATCATAGCCATACCCACTTTGGCTTCTGGTGCAAGGGGACCAATCAAGGTCATTAAAATAAATTACCATTCTTTGGGGCTCCAAACTGTTTGCATGTTCTGCACTCCCCCACCCCACCCCCAACATCCCCTCTCACTGTGGGGCCCACTTATGCCTGTAGGCCTCACCTCACTAGTGTAACGGTCTCCAGAGATTTGGAACTGCTATTGTTGGGAGTCCCGACCACAAGATCCATCCCTCTGATGGTAGTTATCCAGTATGTGGCAAGCAGTTTCTACCTCTTATAAGCCAGGCCAGAAGATGCTGGAAATGACAGAGACCCGGCACCAACCAGGTCCGTGCCATTTTCGTCAGAGTTGCAGCAGAAGACTGACTGCATCCCTGGGGATATCCGGGACCAAAATGAACACTACATTGAGTAAATACCTCATATTGAAATCTGCATTCAGCTAACTAAATAAAAAGTATGTAACTGAGCAGTAGTAAGTTTAACATTACAAGTGGGAAATTTCACCTCCGAGCTGAACCGAAAACTTAGTTCTTGGTGTGAAGAGTTTAAAGGGGCCCCTGTAATCCAAATAAAGTCTAGTGGTTCTAAATCTCTTCCTGTGTGATGTCAAAATCTAAACACAGCCTAAAAAATATGGAACTGTGATGAAAAATTGCTAGTTATAAATAAATATATATATAGATACAGTGTTGTTTTTTGCAATATAAATTAACTGTGATTAATAACTAGTTATGGAATCGACTATATATAATATCCTACCAGATTATGCGCAGCCATTGCTCCTGACTTGCAACCATAGAATGGACCTAGAATAGAGGTGGTCATTGTCCCTGTTCAATGCAAATTGCAAGCACTATTTTCCACAGGACATGTATGTAGCATCCTAAAGCACTATCCTGAATTGATACTGCCAGGTTAAGATGGTTGGTAGTCCTTCAATCTTGAGAATGAATGATGAAGAATCATTCTTTTTTCATGGACCCTCTTGTAGCTGTTTGGTCTCATTTGTGAAGCACAGGACTTTGCTAAATGTGTGCATTTGGTCACTTTTTTGTTGTTGCTGTGATTGATATTGATGCTGTTTCTCCAGAAACCACTTTTGCTGCTGTTGATAGTCTCCCCTCTTGTGTCATAGTATTGAATATCCTTTTCTGCCAGAACCATCTCCCAATTGTTTGTGTTAGTGCCGCACAGTTTCCTGTTGTGCTGCAATGTATTCTTAAAATGTTTCCTCTCCCTTTCCTGGGAACGTTTGCCATATGTGCGAACATGCTTGTGAAGTGTTTTGCCATCCATATAAACAACATGTCCAGGCCAACGGAGCTGTGTTATTATTAGTATTCTCAAACTGACTGATTTTCCACCTTTCAGCACCTCGCAGTTGGTAATGTAGCCCTGCTATTCAATATGTATGATGGATGTGAGGTGGTGCAGATATAAACAATGTCAACGATGTGACAATGACAACATGGCCAGGTTTCACAGCTGCAGAGAGTCGAGATACAACTGCTTGATGGATTTTAATTTAAGTGAGCACTTCAATACAGTGCTGACTCCAGACTTGCTCTTTCAGGCTTCCAAAGGATCAACTGGTGTTTCTGATGCAAGCAAGCATTTCTTAATCAATGAGAGCAATGTTTAGCAGCCCACTTCTTAGGTGAGGTCTGTTTTGGCATTCAGTTCAGTATCATCAGTAGTGATGGATGGTTTGATATAGGGGTAAATAAGGGAGCCACATTTCAAAGGAACATTGGTCAGAAATATGGCTGCAATCTGATTCACTGATGCACATTTTTCAAAGTGTGGATCGCCACTGAGACCATAGGATCAGAGAATTTATCCTATAGTGTTTACTTGGTGCAGATTGCTTTGCTGTCTCTTATATTTGGGTTGCAGATGAGCATCTATATCTTCACGAGTGTTGAAAGCTACACATGAGTAACTGTAGATCCTGCTGGGATACAGTGACCAGCAAACAGGAGTCCCTGAATAAGGTCCTCCCTGATCTTGGTTCAAAAGTGCAATCTGCTCAAGTTGCAAATCCTGCAATATATACAAAATGTCATGCACAAACCTGCATAAAGATCTGTTGTGACATCATCAATCAGTTCTGCTAAAAAGAGACTATAGAGGCTTGGTGCAAGAGCTTTGGAGATGCGAAATGGTTTAGAAAGCACATCCTCAGTGCACAAACTTTGCCCTGCACAATGCCAAATAATTGGCAAACAATCTGAATGTTCGCTTCTGTGCATCTCACCTGGGACAGCAGTTTGAAAAAGTGAGGTGAGTGGAATATTTCATGCAACTACATTCTGTGCTGCATCTGACATTGTGACCTGAGTCACGAAAAGGCAGCAGGATTGGTTTCACAAAAACAATACAGAGATTACCACTCATCTCTGTAAGAAGCAGAAAGCATACGGGCACACCTTTCTTCATTTCCTGGTTGGTAGTACCTAGGTGATATGTAATTCCAGTTGAATCTTTGAGATGCTTGATATCAAGCCTCTTAGTTGGTTTAGATGTTGTCTGTCAGCAAGGCTGATTGTTGAGCAACAATTTGGACCTACTTATCCAATGATCAGTCCAACAGTCTGCACCACACATTGCTTAAGTCATTTTGACATTTTGTATTTCTCATGGCCAACTTATGCTAATAAGATGCCAAGGCTTTAACTGTGGATGCATCCATGGTGCCTTATACTTGTCAGGTTGCTGAAAGATTTGTGTTTTAAGCATTTGTTTATACCCCTTATTGGCTCTCAAGTTCATTACACAGTACATAATTCTCAGTAGTGATTCAAAGCTCTTCTCAGATACATCACGCTATAAGAAGTTGTATCCAGTTATAACTTCTGTCAGTTGTCCTCCAGTGGGCAATCTGTTTTCACTCAGTACAGCAATATCCACACCACAGTCAGGAAATTCCCTGCCAATTAGCACCATCATTCACTCAGAGCAAGTGGAGTCTTGCTGATCCTGAAGTGTTCTGGTCTTCCATGATGCAACTCTGGTCTGGCT
This sequence comes from Heptranchias perlo, assembly GCF_035084215.1. Taxonomy (NCBI): domain Eukaryota; kingdom Metazoa; phylum Chordata; class Chondrichthyes; order Hexanchiformes; family Hexanchidae; genus Heptranchias; species Heptranchias perlo. The sequence goes on along the minus strand of NC_090328.1, from coordinate 132,653,816 downwards.
ATTGAAAACAAATGACATTTAGACTATATTTTCCAACCCACTGCCTGTGCGGGGTGAGTAATGTGCTCCTGGGTTGGATTGCTTATTCAAGAAGGATACACGGCATATTATTTATGCCGCCAACACCTGGACTCCTGGACAGCCTATGTGCAAGTTTGCAGCTGCAACACCCAGTGCCACTACACCTATCACCTTGCTACTAATCCATTGCTGTAGGACATTGCTGCCTCAATCTGAGCATGAGTGCATTGAAGTGAGGAGGCTTTCGTCCCGAACAATCTCCACTCTGTCCCTCTTCAATCCTGACACCAATCCTGTGTTGTAATGAGGCAGTTGGTCAAAATCAGGTGCAATGGATAATTCTGAGCAAGTTTCCTCCTCCTGGTGTGTCAGTAGACAGTGCCATTTTGGTTGGCCAGCGCCATGTTTGCTGGCTAAAGAGCTGCATGCACAACTGCATTAGAGCATCCTCTGCCACATTAACCGAAAGCATCAATGCAGTCAGAGAGTGAGGCATGATCTGTCACTGGTACCTACAGCCAGCAGCTACCGTCCCGTGGTGTAGCACATCGGTAGAGATGGTTGTCGAAGCCCTGAAAGAATTAACATGAAGAACCAGGGAAATTAATACACTAATATGGGTGCTGTATCATGGCTGTCACTGAAGTGTGTTCTCAGCATTCTGTCCCTTTCTCAAAATGATTGATGTAGTTCCCCACCACCAGCTTAAATAATGAGACTAAAATGGAGGAATTTCTCACCAACTTGACTAATTTAAAGTACAAGGATGTGATAGGTGGGCAAAGCGTCCGCTGGCAGTATCTTGGCATGTCACATTGGTGCTACTGCCGGATTCCGAGGCTGTAGTAGATAATTATTCCTCCTCCCTCCCCCACATTATGTTCCATTATCAGTCGGCAAATATATTTGTTCTCCATATACTTTTATACCTGGGTGGTAAGGTTTCTTCCTTCTCTTTGTCTTGTTCTGGCCCTGGGTTTGGTTTCACCATGACCATTCTGATTTCAGTGATGAAAGTAACACAACTGAATCTCAGGGTTGAAGGGTGTTTTTTTTTTGCTGGTCTCATGTATCTTACAAATGCTGATAGCTCCACCTGGCACGTTCTTTTTTTACTTATCTTGCTGATTTTATGAAGGATGGAAGGATAAATACGTGCATGTTTTTCTGGAAATAAAAAAAATATTAATAACATTTTCAGATAGCGTAATTCAAAGCTTTGGTAGTATAGGCGACTGGCTGCTGAGAGGAATACAGAGTAAGGGATTAACATGACTGGCAAGAGACTGAAATGACTAGTGCGGTATATTTTTAATAGGATTTTTGAAACTTTATTTCATATCTCTCAGGGTTTACCAAACAGTTCAAGTTTTACTCTGCTTCTTAATGCAACATTCTGCTACTTCTGTTTTTACAAAAAGGGCAAAAAACAGGGGCACAAGTCAAATCCAACCTATCCATTCATGCATGACACGACAGAACCCGAATGTTAAAAACACACCTATGCCAAACAAAATGATCCCATTATCCAAAAACACAGTGCATCTATTCATCCAGGTGTCAGACAAACCGCCTCGTGCCTCCTCCAGGTATTAGTGACAGCGCATTGAAGGGGTGAGGTGTTCATGCTTCAAGCACAGAGCCGACTGGTCAGAGAGGTAACAGCTTCAATGTCGTCCATTTGTTTCTATAAAACAAGTATGTTAAGAACTGAAATAAGGTTGCAATAACGTCGGGACTGTTCCTAGTGTACAGCAGTCACAGGAGATACAAAGAATACATGGGAGAAGATTTGCTATTTGCGCATTGTGCAACAAAATCATTAATATTTTTTAAATCTTCACCCATGATAAGGAACTATAAGATTTTATTTATATCTTATGATTGGCTTGACCTCATAACTCACCTGCAACAAAGTCATGGGTGAATTATAATCATTGAAAGAAGTAGGATTTAGATCATGTCACTTTGCCATTCATTAGAATTAATCGGTCAAATGGCCAGTTGCTGTGTTGTAACATTCTATGATTCCATGTTTTCCATGTCCAATTGATTTTAAATATTAAACTCTAATGCAGACTAGTTTCACTGATGTCACTGTGACTTGATCTTTTTTCTCACAGTGCTCATCTGTGCTTCAGGAAAATCAGGCCCCAATTTTAACCGCCCTCGTCTGGCGGAAACTGGGCGGGGATCAGTTAAAATAACATGAGTCACTCAGCCCCTCCGATCCAGCTTCCTTCTCGTCGTGTCCCAATCTTAACCTGCTCTTTTGAGCAAGCGAGCAGGACACCCACATAAAGGAAGTGGGGTCCTGCTGCCCCGATCAGTGACCTCCCTACACAAGCCCTGATCTCTCACTCCCTCCCTCCCTCCCTCCCACAATCGGCGACCTCACCCCCACAAGCTCCGATCTCTAGCTCCCTCCCGATTGCCGGGGACCAACCCTAAGAATCCCCGGCTGCAGCCTCCTGCCACTAGTTTTCCCGCCTGGCAGCTAAAAAGCCTGTCCATTTGGCCAGCTGCCGGGTGGGAAATGGAAGAAAAAAATTCTAATGAGGTCCTGTCGTTAAATTCGGCAAGACCTCCGCTTCCTCGGCCTTGCCGGGTTTTCCCCATGCTCCCCAGCACCCTCCCCACCTCCCCGTAAATATCGGGGCCATAAAATCAGAGCTAACGGTACCCATGTTATTCATGAGGAATATAGAAAGTGTGGTGAGGAGGTGAAAAGGGAGATTAGAAGGGCAAAATAGCAAATGAGAAAAGGTTTCTGAATAATGTCCGTGACCTGTCGTAAACGCAGACAACTGAGAGACCCTTGTGATGTCACCGGTGGCGCCCCGGAAGGATCCGGAGGTGAAGAAATTGAGGCCAGTGGTGACTTTAACTGCGACAGGCAGCACACGCCTACCAGGCCCGGCTGGGAACAGCTCTGCATGAAGCGGCCTGTGGAAGTCTGCGACCACCTGGCGGCTCAATCTGAGCGTTCGTATGCACTGCTCCTCAGAGAGGTCCAGGAAGCTCAGCCTCTGCCTGTAGATCATCCTGCGACCTCAGTCCCTCCATTGGCCCCCTCTCTGCTCTTCTGCAGGTCCTTGTGGCGCACCTCTGTCTTGTGGCACTGCAACTCCCAGAACTGCACACCATGCCTGGTGATGTGCCTCCTCCTCAGTTGTAGTGCTGACTACATCCATTGCACCCCCCCCTCCCCATCCTGATAGTGTCAGTTTGAGGGGGGTCCAAAATGTAGGGAAATATGTGTGAACACAATAATTCTGAGTGTGAACAAAGAAATCTCAGTCTAAACACAAAGAACTCCCAGCCAAAGGTTTGTCTGAGAGAACTGATTGCCCTGCTGCAAAAACTCACCTAGTCTTCACATGTGTCCATCACTGGTTTAAAGGTCCATATGACTAATGGCTGCAACTCACCTCCATTTCCATGGCGCCTTTCAGAGGCCATGGGAGACCCGTTCGGACACAGTTAAAATCGTTTGTCTGCCTCAATACACTAAAATTTAAGGCCCTTAGCTACTTGAACTACTTTAATTGCACTTATAAATATCAAGCCAGCTGGACTTCTGGGTTCCGGAAGTGCGCACACACCCAGATACATCTGGGTCAAATGCGGAAGTCAGCAGGTTCGAGCCGGGATTCATTCCCGCTCCCAAATTCTAAAATTTTCACTGCCATCCCGAACCCACCCGCTCTTCGGGGTTAAAATTTACCCCAATGTCTTAACAAATCTTGAAGTACAATGGAATGTTATCTCAATTCACTCAACATTTCTTGCTGTTGATAAGTGTAGTCTAAAGCAGAATACTCCATGTGATCTCCTCCTGTTTGTCTTCCTGTCAACTGTAAATCTATTTTAGTCGATCACAGTTTATCCTTTTCATGAAAAGAAAAGGCAGAAGGACATGAAGTCTCACCACTTTAATTCAGCCTATTATGGGCAGACTGTGGTTTGATTCTTATATAGTTAAAGTGCACATCATTACTCTTCTATATATAATGAGGGCTGTTGAGAGCAGCATGAAAAGAACTACTGAGAGTTCAGCGCTATGCTGTTCAATGTATAGGCCCATTACATGTGCGTGCTATCGAGGCTGACAGCATATAAGGACCTCATTTAGCTGCTCTTTCAGATTGCCAGAACAATGTGATTTGAGAAAGAAGGCTTCCAAGATGGCATTAGTTTCTCATTAGTTTTGAACTGTTTTCTTTTTATGTGCATTCAACCACATGTCTACATTCTCTAAATGACAAATGCACGATGCAGCTCAATGAATAAGATTGCCAAATTATTATACAGTCAAATACACAAACAAAAACATTACATCAAACATAACTGTCATCAGCTGGAACTTAATGATTTCCAGTAAATGTGCAAACTGCGTTCATCTTCTAACTCTCTCATGGCATTGTTACAATTCTTCATTTTGTAAAGCTGGAGTATTCACAGCTATGGTGAACTTTTTAAGGGGATTTTTGGGAGGGAAAGTGCTTGGAAGAACTTAAGCTAATCATACAAGTGACATCACACCCATAAGCCACGTGAGTATAGGGAAAATTCCCCCCTTTCGCCCTCCCAGCATGGGGCCTTGCCTAATTGGATTGCATGTTGGGAAACTGCGTGTATGTAGCCTGTCCGTTTTCTGTGCACATTTCTCACAGCAGTAAGCCTGAAAGCAACAACTCAGCAGAGAGATAGAATATGGTACCAACCTGTGTCTTGCCTTCTATGACCCTGTGCGTTGGTGCTCCCATAGAGCTTGAGGAGAAAACAAAAATGCAGATATATTTATCTATTATTGTTTGAACAAATTGAATTCCATGATCCAATCACCTGTCATTGTGCCATCTAGGTTACCACATCATCGCCCCTATGTTTGCACTTAATATTTATTAATTGAGAAAAAGTTAAAATTTGGAATAGGTCCAGACACATTTTTAAGCATATATGTTATCTCCAATGAGGCAGAATACCCTTTTCCCCATAATTATTTCCTCCCTTTGGCACAACTGCCCCCCCATCTCCCGTAGACTTACCTCACACAGCTAAGATGGCATAAACAATCCAGACCATGAAGCCAGCTGCCAAGACACCTACTCTAACCTTTCCCTCATTTCCACGGAGGGATGGCTGCCATCTCTGCAGACAGCGCAACTGAGACTAAAAATTCAACAGAATGGGGATTGACTCTTCAACAGGTTTTTGTGAAAATGGAGATTGATAGTGCAGTCAAACTGTGGAAAAGTACAGGTATACTGCCACACCTTAAGCCAGCACTGTGCATTCCATAGATAGTGTCACTCTGTGCACTATAAGGGCTCTGACATCAGACAGGATACTTGGTATTAACACTGTTTGCAACAGAGATTACACAAAGGTTATTGCTCAAGGCCCTCGCATGAATGCTTCATATCGAGGTGCTCATTAAAAACCTCCAGATATCAGTGCTAAAATAATAGTAAATGGGAGAAATTGATGAGTAATTCTCAAAAATCTGATGATGTACCTGTAGATGAAAAGAGCTAAACTAAATCTCCTGACATGAAGGTTCATTATTTTATAATTTATGGTTATTTTTACTGGCACAGCATCATGTCCAAGAAAAGAGGGTCTTTTTCTTTCTGTTATTTAAAAAGAAACTAGAACAAGTGTAGTCTTCAGTTATGGCCTCCCTGTAAACTGCAATACATTATGTTTCATTTTTTAAAATTTCTCTGTCCTTGGTTGTCAGTATTGTTTCATGTTTGGAGTCCAACCAGTGTCAAAACAATCATATGGTTATTGTGATGGAGTTGAGGATCCCTCTTGTTTCAGACCATAAAAAAATCTATATATTAGCAGCATCATTTTACAAGTTTGTACTTCCAGCACAGCAGAGAATCACTGTGCAGGAACTTATATCAGGATTTTAGATGGGTATTCCCCACTATTTTCTATCCATTGATTATAATGAATGGAAAATCGTGGTGGATGTGAACCTAAATTCCTGATGTGTGCTTCTGGCCTGTCAAGCTCGGTGCTGGGAGAACCCCTGAAATTCTTTTAAAGGAATTTGTAGCAAAGGCTGGTATTCTAACAGATTAGAAATTACTTAATTCTGCCAAACATTCAATTCAACCTTTCATTCAACACTATCAGATCCCAATCCCCTAATGGTAGCAAACCCAACCTCCAATGCTTATGGCCTTCCAACACACACACACACACACACAACCCCCTCCAAACTCTTCAAACACTGGTCCTTCCTCCCCGGTACTTCTACACCCCTAGACCATACCTCCCTGAAAAATCTCTCAAATCCATTGACACCTATCCTATTATTCAATATTCCTGGATGCACCTCACAGCGCTGAAACATCCCAGGACCATCCCAATATGCCCACAACATGGAACCCCATCCCCAATTCTCCAGCTCTTTGGGCCCTATTCTACTGCTCCCAAACACCAGGGCTCCCAAATCCCACTACTGTCCTCCATTCGTTCAATACTCCCACAACACATGGCCGCTTCTACCAATACCCCCAGACTCCATCATCCCCAGTATTACCACATGTCAGGACTCCCTCCACAACATGCAGCCCCCAATAGTGCATTACCCTAACACTCCATTCTAAGTATCTCCAGAAGCCACAATCCCGCTCCCACTGCTCCCAGACCATAGGACTACCCAGCAAACACTACCAAAGCACACCTTCCCCTCAGTCTCCAATACACCACCTACCTACCTGAAGTAGAACATCTTACCTATTGACTTCCCTGGGTATCCTGCACTTTTTTTTAAAAAAAAAGATAAAATTATCTGCATTGTGAAGCTTGGAATAATAATCAAGGCAACTGATGTACAGTTTCTATGCAATATGAACATCATCATGGAATTTAAACCTGAAAATACCGCTAACAATCCTACAGAATTATGTAATAAAAGTGCAACTTGACAATATAGTGAATGTGATATGGAATATTCTGTCTTACTGTGAGCAATGCTAGGGGAGAACTTATATTTTATTGTATAATATTAAAAATCCAATGCATGCATGCACTTCCTGTCTAAATTCTGATGTCCACATTCAACATGGAAACTACCAATATAATTATATCATCCTGCCAGTGGTGGCACTGTAGTGCCTCAGTTTTGCATCTCCAAGCTCCTCAGTGGGTATTGCGGAGACATTTCCATGCTGCAACCAAATCTACTTCTCTCTTTCCCAAATCTTTGTTAGTTTTGCTGTCTAATTATAAATAATAACCTGCACAATCAAAGTATTATTTAAGAATGAGGTCAGAAATGGGGAATAAATTATATCATCCCACCCAGGTCCAATTATTTTAAGGTCCCACCTGTGCCATGCATTGCGAGGATGGGAAAGTGACCCGTCCCTAGGTTTCTGCCGATGGTACTTTGTAACCAAGCACTAGAAGGTGGGTAAGAAAGTGCTAATTCAGGATGAGCTTCAGATAATCACTGCCTCCCGACAAGATTGGATACTCAATATGGGGAAATTACAGGCCAAAAAATATTGTGCTGAGTCTGTGGGGCATTGATATTAATTATCAAAGTGCAATGTCGCTTTAATTATTGATTCACTTCCATAATGAAGATAGGTCCTAAAGCGCTCGGGGCCCTTTAAGACCCTTTGACTTCCTGAAAGTGTGTTGGGGATATGTAGTGAGTGCTAGTCTAAAGCTTATTCAGAGCTTGTACTTGTGGCGGTGTTCTTACGTTCACAACTGAAGTAGTAATGCCTGCAAATCCTTCTGTTTTTACTCAAAAAAAAGTCCTGCAATGTTCCTGCTGTGCCTTTCTTTAATATCCTTAATAGCCGAAATAGTTTTCCCAAAATCATTAAGTTTGGATTTAGTTTAAATAAATACTATTTTATTAGAATTGAGCAATTTAATCCACAAAAGAACCTTAATTTAAAACATCAAAGGTAATTAATTCACTGACATTATACATTTTTAGATTCTGAATTATTTCCCTTTAATTGATCTGTCATGATCTAATCCAGCGAATAATGTGAAAACTCACAATGCAGTAAGACTGTTTGTCTAGAAGCCGTGCACTATTAACTTACATTGTAGCATTTAAATTAAATTAAATGCTAAATTTCAAACTTTTGTATGTTGCTTTTTAAATGTGAAGCAGTGGTGCTCCATACTTCCATGCTTACTGCTGTGTTGCGCAGTGGTTGTTTTTTTGTGTCAAACTAAAATATCAGACCATGTCCTTTAAATAAAGGTCCTGATTTACAGAACTCAACCCAAGCTCAATTCACACTTTGCACATGAGCTGCATCCCCAACAGGCGCAACTATCACTAAATGGTGGTGAGGATATCGAAGGCCTGCTATTCAATGCCTCAACAACATTCATGCTTTCCATGTACCTTCATTCAAGGCTGGCTTAAGCGAAATGTAAATCTTGATAAATTTGAACAAAATTATCTGACTCAGTAGCCCCAATATTTACAGGGAGGCGGGGAGGGCGAAAACATCCCTCGAGGCCGGGGACGCAGAGGTCCTGCGACCGGGGCAGTGAGGAGAGAGAGGTCGTGATCAGCAGACGGGTGGCCAAAGGCTTCCTGCTCCTCCTGGCCCCCAAGGACTGCTGTAAAAGGCACCTACCTTCTTGAGCCGGCAGCTCCCGCCTCCCTTTCACTGCCGGGCTTCCCGGGCGCTGGGAAACCCATGCGGCAACTGTTAAATTTAAATCGGGCTCCCAATTGCACTGTGGGAGCCTGATTTAAATATGTTAATGAAATGTCCCGCCTCTCCGCAGCGAGACACTCGCACGCCACGAAATCTGCCGCCGTGAAAATGGTGGCAGATGCTTGTGTGGTGGGTTGGGATGGCATTCCCCGTTTTTTTCATTTTTAACTCCCCGACCTGACCCTCTCCCATCCGTCGTGCCGTGAGTTAATATTGATCCCAATGATAGTGAAACTTTATCAAGTTGGCACCACCGAAAAAAAACTCAACCTCTCAGGCAGTGTGGTTATTCTGCAAAACAAAATTGGACTCGTCCTTCACTATTTTCTCCTCCGTCACTTCTGTCTTTCCCTATTCCTTCTGTTCTGTTTGTCTCTTTTCCTTCACTTCTGTTTCTTGCTCTCTCTCATCTCTCTTTTCCAGTTTTGTTTCTTACGTTGCTCACTTGCCACCTTCTTACTTCTTTCCCATTTTTGCCTTTTCATCAGCTTTCTGTTCTTTCTACAATTTACAGCACTGGAGCTGCAAGGCTATGGAATTGGACTTTCAAACTTAACGGGGAGCAGGACTTTCAAACAGAACAGGGAGATTGTTTTATTCATTCTCTGGATGTGTGCACCACTGGCAAGACTGGCATTTATTGTCCATCCTGGGTGCCCTGACCTATACAACTGAATGGCTTGCTAGGCCACTTCACAGGGCAGTTAAGAGTCAACACATTGGTGTGGGACTGTAGTCACATGTAGGCCAAACCGAGTAAGGTCGGCAGATTTTCTTCCCTAAAGGATGTTCGTAAACCTGTTGGGTTTTTATGACAATAATTCATAGTCATTTTTTTTACTGATGCCAATTTTTTATTTCCAGACTTTTTAAACTGAATTCAAATTCTCAAACTGCCATGGTGGGATTTGAACTCAGACCTCTGGATTACAAGTAACATAACCACAATGCTACAAGCCAACTCCTGTTATCTGTCTTGACTGTCCCAGGTGGTGATTGACCAGTGCAAGTGTGCTCTTTATAACCAAGTTATATGCTTTATTATATCTATTCCACAATAATGCATATTGACTATTATTTCTCATCCCGATCTCTGCTACCAGCCAAAAAAGTACCCAAAGAAGGAATATATCACTCCCATGAACTTCATAGTACATGTGTTATTAAAAAATAAACTCCCTTTCAATTGATTTCAATGTTGTAATCTCACCTCAGAGCATGCCTTAGTTGTTTACGACACTGTCTGAATCTGCTGATGACATACCTCCCTTGTAAACCTAAATTTCCATTATTCTGTGTAATTAGTATATTGCAATGATTTCTGTTCCTTATGTCATATTCAATAATAACTCATTAATACAATCCTGTGTCACAAACTTGTTATCCTTTGCACCTGGCCCATCAACTTTATTTCCACTAAAATATACCTGCAAAACTGAGAAAAGGTATTTAAGAGCATGATTGAATGTGGGAATAAGTTATGCCTGAGATTCTCTATAAATGTAATACATTTTGGGCTTCAGACTATGTAAACAGTTTATTTCAAGATGTTTGTTTAGTTTGTGATTTAATCCGAATCCTCCATTTGGATGATGATTATTTAGCAATATCCTCCTCCTGACATTAATGCTACAAGGGCCTGAGACTAGGAGTTCACCCACAGCAACCAAAGAAGTAGGAAGTAACCAGAAAGTCCATGTCTTTTAAAAGTATAGCGAGTGTAAGGAAACCTCTTAAACTTAATTAAATGATTCCTCGTGGTTCAGGCTCGAGCGTATTGTCCAAATGCAAGTTTATTACTCAGACACCAATAGTATAATAACTATTACGGTTTTACAATAAACTCATACAACCTGGGTTCCTGCACACCCAAGGTGATCCGGCTTGGCTTCCGTAGGTTGGACTTCGACCGTCCTATCAGCTAACTCCAAAAAGCCCTCAACTTGTTCTTATATCTTCCCCTTACACGTCCAAAAACTTTCCCTTTAATGTGAGTCATCTCACATGATGCCCAGAATGAATATTGAAGTGAAGTTCCACCAGACCTCAACATAATGGCCATGTTGATAGTTTAATTGCTAATCAGTTTAACCTGAGATGTGATTAATTTTAACAGCCAGGGACTGATGAATAGAAAGTACTGAGGTGGAGGATTGATGGATATAATACTGTAAAGGGCATGAAGAGGAACTCAACTTCTTCAAAAATACTAGCCTGTGTGAAAAAGTTCACTAAGTCCTTGCAGATGTGCCACTTGCAGTTGCGAATATGACTCATAGCCACAAGAATTCACAGGAACCATTAGCAGAAAAAATTCATTCCACAATTACTGTTACAGAGCTGCAAAAATATCGGGCCTCAGAAATGTTCAGGACTCTTGGGTTATTTTACAAATGAATGCAATGCAGATAGTTTCCAAACTAATGGATTAAAAACTGCTTTGAGAGAGATTTCATTAAGATGAGTGTTTAAAGGGATAGTGGGAGCCAGTTTAAACGGGTGGATTTTGCTTGACTGTTGTCAAAATTTACCGTTATCAGTGGAAGTAGTAAATTATAGGATGAATGGGACTACTGGGCACCTAACGGTTGGTTGCAGCTAGCACTAATGGGGTAGATTTGTATAGTCTAAGGGCTGGAATTTGCACTGATTTGCTACCTGCGTGACAGCATTTACAACTTTCACTGATAACTTTACCTCTGTACGCGGAAGGGTGCAAATGGATGTCACGTATATTTCTGGAGGTATTTTAGTAAGAGAGTAAAAGCTTTCAAAGATGAGGTTTTGGTTGGTAAGGTGCTTTATGACAGCTCTTAATATACATCAATGTGCTGAGTGGATTTACCTCATGGCACCTGGATGCTGTGCAGGATGGCCTGCTGCAACAGTAACCACCCTTTCAAGAATAAAAACTCTGCAGCACTGGTAAATTCCTCCTATTCCTTCCAAGTCCTATGTTGAAGTCTATGACTAAGAGCAGTAAGAACAACTACTTACATTTATACAGCGCCTTTAACATGGTAAAACGTCCCAAGGCGCTTCACGGGAGTGTTATCAAGCAAAATTTGACACCGAGCCACATAAGGCGACATTAGGACAGGTTGGTCAAAGAGGTAGGTTTTAAGGAGCGTCTTAAAGGAGGAGAGAGAGGTAGAGAGACGGAGAGGTTTAGGGAGGGAATTCCAGAGCCTAGGGCCTAGGCAGCTGAAGGCTTGGCTGCCAATGGTGGAGTGATAAAAATCGGGGATGCGCAAGAGGCTAGAATTGGAGGAGCGCAGAGGTCTCGGAAGGTTGTAGCGCTGGAGGAGGTTACAGAGATAGGGAGGGGCGAGGCCATGGAAGAATTTGAAAACAAGGATGAGAATTTTGAAATCGAGGTGGTGAAAGGAGCCAAAGTAGGTCAGTGAGCACACTCACTGTGTACATGGGTAGATAGAGTTGCACTGAGGGATCCCCTCAAACGCTCACTGAGTTTATCCAGGCAATAGCTAAAACATACAGACCAAGAAGGTCCTAGTTTTGATCTGTGATAAGTTATTTAATCCAAGCCGGTCAGTGAGGAGGGGAATACAATTGGCTAGGGCGCCTCTGAGGTAAATCAGCTGGTACTCATATCAAAACATAGCATTGTATGGAGGGGAGGGAGGGTTATTGTATCACGTGCTATGTATGGAGGGGAGGGAGGGTTATTGTATCACGTGCTATGTATGGAGGGGAGGGAGGGTTATTGTATCACGTGCTATGCTTGTTAAAAGTTAATATCTTCGATAGATATGCTTATGGGTTCAGCATCATCGGTGCCTCTGAGTAATTCGACTGGCGTTTATATCAAAACATAAGAGCTTAGTATGATTCCGCTGAGCTGGAGATGGAGGGGAGGGCTATGAACATTGGGTGCAAAGAGGATCTGGTTCAACAGTGCAGTCATCTTCAAACTGATGTCTTTCACAGTTGACTAGCCTGTCACTCTCACTGTCTAGACTCACAACTGAGGAGTGAGTATGTAGTTGAGGCAGCAGAGATCTACAATTCCCCAATGAATCACTGCCATCAGCAAAAGAGAGGTGGAAAAAGGAAGAAACTGCAAAAGAAAAATCATGTCTTTGTACGTGAAGGCCAAATTGTAAGGCTCCACACTTAGTGCGGACCCTCACTAGATACAAACACAGCTCGAAAATAAGGCGACAATACCTGAGTCCCCAAACTCTGATGCACACTAGTGAGGCCCCGTGCCAGTAGCGGAGTCTTGCGATTTTGGCCCCCTGATGTCACCTTGACAAAAAATGTGTCCTCGAGCAAAAAAAAGATTTGTTCCATGTATTTTTTTCAAAACTCACTCCAGCTCTCATTTCAGTGACACTGGGCACAGTGAACGAAACCCCAGCTCCCCTCTTCCTTTTCTCATCTCTCAAGCAAAAAATTAAACGTTAGCTGTTAAAATTACTGTTAACATGCAAGGAAACTGCTACACCAGTAACAAAATGTAGCATCAATAATAAAGCTGTAACATAGGGCTGCAATCAATCATACAACATTGTTTAATTTAAGGAAGTTTACATCTATGCTGGCAGATCTCTTGTGGCATTGCTCACAATGACTTTGGTTCCAGTGTTGTGAGGAGAGTGTTGGGCTTTGGAAGTCGGGAGGAGTGCATGTCTCCGCTGAGATTTTTATCAAGACACCCTCCCACAGGCGGTGAAGTAAGTGTGATTTGATTGGTTCCTGGAAAATAAATAAATACCAGGGGTAATTTTAACCTAACCCGCCCAGTGGGAAACTCACCGGTCGGGTCAGCCGCCCTATTTTACATTCCATTAAAGTCTCTGGTCCACATCATTATCCAGTGAACTCCTGCTGAAGGAGTGTGAGTGTGTTGATGTCAAGTGAGGACAGGAACAAGTTCAACTGTGAGACTAACCAATGTCAAGTAACCTGCTGACACTCACTGTCGAGCTACATACACGAAGAATGGAGCTCACTCAATTCCCCACCCATTCATTTAAAGGGTGGAAAAACAGGAGGCCTTTGATACAGGTGTGTGATCCTCCTGCCCAATTTTCCTCTGTGTGCTGGGGCCAGACAATGCTTCATTCCCAAACAATGCTCCATTATCCTTATATTTAAAATCAGAGGATACTTTTACCTTTTAGTACAAATCATACACCTCTTTCTTACCCTGCTTTACGCTGCCACTACTGTGCTCAACACACTCGCTGCAGATCTGTAAGACGAGTAAAGTATAGCTTTATTTTTTTTGTAAATAAATGATGCATTGTTATCTAGTAGTTGGCAATGAGTTTAAGAGTAATTCAGTCTTGTAGATCTGCTGAGGTATTAGTCTTTGGTCTTAAAGTTTACGACTTCATCAGAAGCACTTGAGTGAACTATTACCGTGCCAGCTACCTATTACCCGATAGGTTCTCCATATCCAGTAATTGGGTTCACTTTCCATTGTAAATGTTATTTCAATTTAAAATTGCTGAATGTTAGGAAGTCAACCATGTAGGGCACAGGCAGATGGCGCGTCTCCATAATCTCAGCTGTCTGCAGTTGAGAAGAACTGTGTTGTCTGGGTAGAAGAAAGGGAAGGGAAAAAAATCCACCATTCACATCTCAGGAATATTGTCATGGCATTTACAACACAATCAAGTCGTTCTTGTTTAAAGAAAGGAAAATAGATCTCAGAAAGAAACTGCAATATAAAGTGAAGAAAACTACAGTTGGGACCAGATGGCATCGTGCCATCTTATCTGTCTCTTGGACCCGAGCTATATGTAGCGCAGACTGATGGGACTTTATGCTTAGGCTGTTTTTTTAAGGCTTTGCTGTCAGCGTGGAGTTTTGCCAGCCGCCGGCGCAGCTCGCGAAACCTTGCACACAGCCCGGCACTTCCCATTTGTACTGGATTTCTTTTTACGGAAAAGGAAATTTCTGTGCTGGTGGCCAGCACAAACCTCGTTACAGGTTTTAAAAATAAGTTTATGAGCTTCATGTTGCATTTTGCAGCCCTCTCGCCATTTTCCTGGCAGCAGCACTGCTCACCCATTCAAAAAGGGCGCAGCAATGGATGGATGGCCTGGCCTATAGGAGTCGGCTTCTTAAAGGTGAGCATCACTTTTTAATTTTTGGCTTAGAAGTTTTTCTTTCTCTAAAACATTGGGCGCTAAATTGGGCCGTGTAGCGCCCAATTTTTGTTCTTTTGGTGCTACACGGCCTCTCTGACATCCAAGACGGCGTCTTGGATGCGCCGCACGTTTCCAGTGTGACGTGCGCCGGACACCATCTTGGTATAGGAGTTAGCGCATGCGCAAATACCGAACGCTGGAAGCATGTAAAGTAGGGAGAAAATGCGTGCAATTAGTGTGCAACGCTGATTTAAAGTGATAGACACCATTTTCGACCTTAACTCTCAACTCAACGCATAGTCTTAACCCCAACCATCTGAACGTGTCTTACAGTGCCTGAGGGACCCCCCCCCCACCATCGCTATTTAAAGGGGCCATGCAGGTGTTGCAGGTTAGTTGCTGGATTATTGCTTCTAGCTGCTGGAGGAGTAGGAAGTGTTTTTTGAAGCTCCCTATTCTTACTGACAGTTCATGGACTACATATTTGAGAGTGGTTCGGCAGGTACTGCCTTACGGATCGGAAAGTTACAACCGTGGTTGAACAACCATGGGTGGTCTGCTAAGGCTTCCCCTTGAGCATGACTGGGAGCATGCAGAGAGGCCACGCGCAGCAGGTCAAACTGCGAGGAGACGGAGGACGAGTAGACGCAGGGCACTGAGCAGGAGGCCCTACCCAATGAGAGCCTTCCGGGACCAATTCTCTTACCTCAACATGACCGAGGAGGATTGCATCCGACTCCTGAGGTTCACCAAGGAAGTCCTGACTGAGATCTGTCAACTGGTGCGGCCACAACTGCAGCCTGAGAGCAGGGCGAGGACAACATTGCCTGTGGCTGTGAAGGTCACCGTGGTGCTGAATTTCTACGGCTCAGGAGCATCTCAGGCCTCTGCTGGCGACATGTGGAACATCTCGCAGTATGCAGTGCACTGCTGCATAAGGGAGGTCACAGTTGCACTGTACCAGATGAGGAACAGGTTCATCACCTTCCCTCTCAACAGATACAATTAGAACAAGCGAGCACGGGGGTTCACCCACATTGCTGGCTTCCCCATGGTGCAGGGTGCCATGGACTGCACACATATTGCCCTGTGTGCCCCGCACATCAACTCGGCCGTCTTCGTCAACCGAAAGGGCTTCCACTCCCTCAACGTGCAGCTGGTGTGTGACCAAACTCATCGAATCTTGGAGATCGGCGCCCGTTACCCTGGGAGCAGTCACAACGCCTTCGTCATGTGGCAGTCCAACGTGCCAGCTATCTTTCACCCGACTCGGCAAGTCAAAGACTGGCTAGTGGGCGACAAGGGCAATCCCCTCACACCGTGGCTCATGACACCGGTCAGGAATCCACGCACACGTGTACAGCAGGCCTATAATGAGAGCCATGCTGCCACACGCAACATCGTGGAGCACACCATAGGCCTCCTCAAACAACACTTCCGCTGCCTGGACCGGTCTGGAGGAGCCCTGCAGTACTCCCCTGAGCGGGTGGGCAGATTCATGGTGGTCTGCTGCATGCTGCACAACCTCGCCATCATGAGGGACCAGCCTTTGCCACCAATAATTGGAGAAGGCCCTGAGCCAGAGGCGGAGGAGGAGGATGCTGAGGAGGAAGAGGCTGAGGAGGAGGAGAAGGAGGAGGAGGTGGAGCTGGAAGAGGAAGTGGAGGAAGACGCAAGGGTGTAACAGGAACCACACACCTTGTCTGCAAGGGCTCTGTTTGCTCTCCTGATCCGTGCCCGCTATCAATAATTTGAACTACATCCCCCAACTCACCAACAGTCCTACATTCCCCACCTTACTGCTCCCACAAGACAGTCAAATCACCCTCCATCTGATTACACATTGGTGTCCCTCTCAGCTCATTGCACAAATAAAAACCACCACCAAATGCAAAATCAAAGTCTCATTTATGGATTAATAAATGAAATTATGCAAACAGAACAGAACTATTCACCCTTGTGCATTCCCTTAGTGCCCGTTGTTTGTGTGCCTTTACCTATCCTAGTGCTCCTATGAGGTGCTTCCCCAGTGTCTGGAGCATGGGTGGTGGGAGGCTGCCGGCTTTCAATGGAGGAGCGTCCACATGGCCTTGGAGGATGACCCCGAGCAGCTCTGGGCCGGGAGGGCCCGGCTTCAGACTGCACCATCTCAGCATGGGTTGCAGCAGTCTGGCCTGGTTGGCCGATAGACAACAACAGGGCCGAGGGCGAGTGGCAGGGGTGGGAGCAGGAATGCTGTCGTCCTGAGAGAGGACAGCAGGTCCGACTGCCATGGCACCACTGCCACTCTCCCGGGGCAGTGCCTCAGCACTCCTGGTGATCAGCTGGAGAACGGATTGCTGGAGTGCTGTGATGCCCTGGAAGCCCCGTTCCACAGTGGTCCCCAGAGCCATGATAGCAGCAGTCTGAGCTTCCAAGGCAGCAGTCTGAGCTTCCAATGCAGCAGTCAGGCCTTGGATGGCAGATGTTTGTGCTGCAGTGGAACCGTGACATCAGTCATCAGACGCTGCATCATGGTGGGTTCCACAGGTTCGCTGATGGAGGTGACCACCCGTTCTATGTTGGAAAGGATGGGCTCCAAGCTCTGCGCAAAGCCCTGCGCCAAGTTGGAGCTGGACTCCTCCATGCCCCTTCTCATTGTGCGCAGACTTTCTGGCAGGTTTTCCAGTGCCCCAAGCATTTGTTGGTGTACGTCCATCAGCCGTCTTCTGTAGCCTGGTCCATCAAAGTCCTCATCTGGCTCCTCTGCTAGTGAGTGACCTCACCCTCCATGAGCTGGTACCTGTGGTATCCGTTCCCTCCGCCCCGGCTCCTGTGCACTTGTGCTCGGTGTCTCACCGTGTGCAGATCCCTCCTCTAACCTAACCTCTAAAGGACGCGCAGTGTCAGTCTCTGAGCTGGTGGAAGCAAGTGTCAGATCGAGTGACGGAGTGGCTTCAGTGTCCTCCTCCTCCTCCTCCTCCTCCTCCTCCTTGGACGGTGCCGCCAAGTGTTCTTGGGTATCTGCAATGACAGAGGGAAACAGGTAGAGTAGTGGAATGGGGAGAGGAGCAAGTAAGAGGTGTGTGCTGACAACATGTGCAGCACTGAGTCAGAAAAGATTGTGGGAGGAGGGAGATGTGGAAAAGGAGAAGGAGCATGAGATATGCAGAGACCCCCTTGACCGAGACCTCCAGCGCGGCACATTGTGACGGCTGCAGCGACGGCCCGCCCAATGATCCTAAATACTGTCTCCTCTGGGATGGGGGGGGTGAGGATGTGTAGACGTGCCCGTCCAGCCTCAGGTCCCTCCTGCTGCCGGCTGTTATACACCACCTTCTCCTGCAAGACAGAGGATACTGTGTCAGTGAGTGTGCTGCAAGGTGTGTTGCCTGTTGTGGTCGAACAGCTGCCAGTTTGTGTGACTTGTGAGTGGTGGTTGTGTACTATGTGCAGGTGAGATGCAGCATGCCAAGCGCAGCTTTGCGTATGGATGGTCAGTGTTTGTTGGTGGGTGGGTGGGTGACCGGGGGGTGTCGTGCATGGAGTAGTGGTGCAGTTGGTAGGATGTGCCACTTGACACTTGCATTCACTCATCTTGACCACTCGTGTCAAATCATTGAACTTCTTTCGGCACTGCACCCACGTGCGCAGTGCAATGCTCCTGGCGTTTATTTCCTGCGCCACAGCCTGCCAATGCCTGCAGAGCTGCAGTCTGGAGGGTCTCCGGCCACCCTGAGGGTACATGTTGGCCCTCCTTTCGTCCACGCCTTCCTCCAGAGCATTACCAGGGAAGCGTGGAACCCTCTCTCGTGCCGGTCCTGCTATCCTCTTGGCCATCTTTCCCTCCTCCAAGTAAAACTGTGTACCTGCCATTTGAAATGTGCCTACACCTTTAAGAGGTGCAGGCTGCTGATGACGTGCGCTGTGCACGCCCCATTTCCAACTTCCTCATTCTCCGTGCAGCCTCTCAGCAGCGAGGGCTGCGCTGGCTACACGGAGATATCATGATAATTAGCAGGCAGCACGAAGTTCACATGTTGCCTGCATTGGGTCCATCAGGCACGGGGTACTCGTGCATCACGCTACCCCCACCCGAAAACGACCCTTAACGAATTTTTCCTCCATTGTTTTATGTGTAGTTTTATTGGTGTATTCATTTTTGTTGCTGTTGAGGTCTGATTTTTTGCATTGCTAGACTTCTGTTTCAAAACCTTATTTCAAACAACTGTCTAGCTTTCAGATGCTATTTTCCTTGCAGAAACCAAAATGGTCAGGATGGGAATTCCCTTGGGACTTCCAATGAAACCCGTGGAAGGGACAGAAAGGCCAGTACAATTGACCTCACATGTTTTGTGTATGCTCATCCATCAGCAGGACCCATGCCTATTGGCCCAGACAGTCTTTCCTGACTTGAGAAATATTTAACATTTATTTTGAAGCTTTATAAAGGTTGAACGAATACTTGGCCCCATATGCAGCATATAAGTGCACAACCCTTTGAGCTGCTGATATTGCGTGTTTCCCCAATAGGCTAGCTGCGAGCACAAGACGAAATCTGTGCTGGAAGCTTATGCTAATTATTCAAATCAGCTGACCCTGCATCATTCCCAGCATGCATTTTGCCAATCTTGTAAAATCAGGGGTTCTGTGTTTAATTTTTGAAAGGAATGTCAGATTCAGTTAAGCCAGCATGCAAAGCTCATTTCTTTTGACTTTCAGCTCTCTTTTAGTCTTCAGAGGTAAAAAGAAAATATTGCTGCTGCAACCACCATCCACTTCAGCCCTCTCATGGCTGGCTCACATCCTGCATTGTGACTTTCTGCCTTGAGATATATATAAAGTCCGATTTATGTATGTGTGTGTTTTATATATATATATATATATTAAAAAATTGGACTTTATATATGTCTCAAGGCAGAAAGTCACAATGCAAGGTGTGAGCCAGCTATATGTATATTGGACTTTACAGTCATATGAGAACCCACAACCTGTATTAATTGGAGATGAAGCATAGGCTGTCATCATTGATATATACAATAGAGAGAGAGAGATAGATAATGTAGAGACGGATAAATATATGCAAATTAATAGAAAGAGAGATACATTGAAGTAAAACAGAAAAATTGTCAATTATTTGACAAACCTTATTTTGCTTGCCATCTCACAAAGCAGAGGCATAGATCACATCAAAACACCATATCATCATTCACGTATAACATTATTGCAAAAAAAAATGAGACACATCTCTTCCATTCTTCCTTCATGACAAAGATAATCACCATTAAACTTATTCAGTGCTTTGGATTTTTGTTGCTGAAATCCTAATGTGGGTTTGGAATATCTTATCAGGGTATGAAAATCTCAGGGATTTATATTAAGAAGTTAGTGAATTATAATTTATTAAGGGAATTAAGTGACCTTGCAGCTCAGTGTATTTGTGACATGATCTGTAATGCGCCTAATATTTGAATATCCTATACAGAACAACAAGGATGCAATGGCACACATGGATTAATATTTTAGGTGCATACAATACTTGCAAGACTAATTTGTCACATCTCACATAGTTTTGAATGGATGGGCGTCTATTAATTGTCTGTCTGAGCATTCACATGGTTTTGTAGTCCTTGTCCATTGCTTAGAATTGGCAATATGCTGATCCAGAGCGTTCTAATGTATCGTGGTTGCCTGGGGGGAAAAGATCGTGTTAACCGCCTGCTGATGTAACTGTAATCATTAGTGCTTGTTGTTACCTTACATTTTGCTGGGAGTGGTTATTTATATCCTTCTTGCATACTGGGTGCTGCTCCAAATATGTTTGGAAACCTTGTAAATAGTGATAATTAAAGAGGTGGTGTTTTACTTCATCTGCCCATGTTATGCTTTATTTAAAATAACTGTCAATGAAATTCAACATCCATAACAAGATAACTACCCATCTCAGATTGTTCTGATATGTCTTCGTATATTTTCTAATTGCTACTTTGTTAAGCCAATTAGCAAAATGTAAGCAATAGAGGAATAAGCAATATTTTACATCGTTCTTCACAATTGCCTAAAGGTGCTGCACCTGATGCACATTGTCCTTTTTAAAAAATCATTTCTCTTTTCGAATTTTCTTTCCTGTCTCCTCAGCAACCCACATTGGGGTACAGGCCCACAGGTGGCAGCAATTCTCCAATTGGCCACTTAAGTTCAGCTTTCCCTGACTCGTGAATGGTGCAGTGGAGCAGAACATGGACCTCTGTCACTGGGGGAGTGCTGCATTGTCTGAAGTACCGTCTTTCGGATGAGACACTATTGGCCTCTCTGTTTGCCTACTTGATAACAGCGTCTACTCTTGAAAAGTTATTTGTTGGCTGTGAAACACTTTGGGATTCCCTGAGGTTGTGAAAGGTGCTATATAAATGCTTTCTTCATATTGATCTGAAAGCAGCTTCTGATAGCATACTGGTAGTTGCAAAATAGCTGCACTGTAAAGGTTTGTTTATTGGAAAGGAGAAGAAGGAATCAATGAAGAAACATATTTTTTAAAAATAAAATGCCCATGTGCTTGTGTTTCTAATTAAAGAATTTCTTGAGAAAAAAAGTCCTTTGTAAACTTCACAATGTTAGAATTGGCAACAACCAGATCCCTGTGGGGTGCATCAAAGATTGTATGAGAAGAAGAATTGTAACTGATACTTGTTGCTGGCAGGGTGATTCATTTATCTTCACAACAAGAATGTTGTGGGTTAGTTATTCTGCTTTGTCAGATTTTACACTGCAGTTACAAGGACGGTTAATATCCTTCTGGACCATTTTTCAAGTTCTTTAAGATTATCTGCATCTTAACATTGAATTGTCAACTACAGTCAAGAACAGGTAGCATCAGATGATTATCAATGGCTGCCAACATTAGTGTCACATATTTTAAAGATATTGTGAAATAATATATTGCAACAGAATTTACTGTCAAAATAACGATGAGGCTGATGGTGCATAGGAACTTCAGGTGAGGGGAGGTGTGCAGTTAAACGCGAAAATCCGGAAGTTGTGTCCGAGATGAGCTGTTCCGCCATTAGCTAGCTGAAAATGGCATTTCGTTGTCTGACTCACCATTCAAATGCATTGAACGGTGTGAAGTTCCTGTATTTGCGCAGTAGATGCAAACTAAACTCACCACAGAAAACTAGGGCTTGTCCATTTACGTCGAAGTACCCTTTTTAACGATGTGATAAGTGCTAATTACTGCCAAACAACCTCTCTGACACTGAAAATTAACTATTACAAGTATGGAATCTCATTCCTTCAACTTTTAATTGTTGTTGGAGATTATTTTTTTAAAAATGAAATTGCATTTTTTTTACATTTTCTTTCTGTCTCATTTTTCCCTCTCTCTTAACCCAATCTATCTTTCCCTCTCTTTATTTCTCTTTCTATGCCTTATTTTACATGGATTTCACTATTCTAACTGACACTTCCTGGTTCTGACTGTGCTGTGCAATCCTCAATCTTTCAATCTGATTGGTTAAGGAGGTACACAGTTGCTTGTCCTGTTCACACAGGTTCCAGATGCCCTGTAGATCTCCCACTTACAACATTGGGCGTAAAGTCTCATAGAAATTAAACGGGCAAGGGCAAGTCTAACAAACGGCGGGCGCTGTTCATTCACCGACTACAGTAAATTCTGGCCCATTATTTTACATACACGAAACACTGATAGCATTTTCACAGCTGCAATTGTCTCAAACAACATTCACCTGGTGAAGCTACAACTCAGGACCACATGCATGCTAAACAGCGGAAGCAACATGCTATAGACAGAGCTAAGCGATTCCACAACCAACGGGTCAGATCAAAGCTCTGCAGTCCTGCCACATCCAGTTGTGAATGGTGGTGGACAATTAAACAACTAACGGGAGGAGGAGGCTCTGTAAACATCCCCATCCTCAATGATGGCGGAGTCCAGCACGAGAGTGAAAAAGATAAAGCTGAAGCATTTGCAACCATCTTCAGCCAGAAGTGCCGAGTGGATGATCCATCTCGGCCTCCTCCCAATATCCCCACCATCACAGAAGCCAGTCTTCAGCCAATTTGATTCACTCCATGTGATATCAAGAAACGGCTGAGTGCATTGGATACAGCAAAGGCGATGGGCCCCGACAACATCCCAGCTGTAGTGCTGAAGACTTGTGCTCCAGAACTAGCCGCACCTCTAGCCAAGCTGTTCCAGTACAGCTACAATACTGGCATCCACCCGACAATGTGGAAAATTGCCCAGGTATGTCCTGTCCACAAAAGGCAGGACAAATCCAATCCAGCCAATTACCGCCCCATCAGTCTACTCTCAATCATCAGCAAAGTGAGGGAAGGTGTCGTCGACAGTGCTATCAATTGGCACCGATGCTCAGTTTGGGTTCCGCCAGGACCACTTGGCTCCAGACCTCATTACAGCCTTGGTCCAAACATGGACAAAAGAGCTGAATTCCAGAGGTGAGGTGAGAGTGACTGCCCTTGACATCAAGGCAGCATTTGATCGAGTGTGGCACCAAGGAGCCTGAGTAAAATTGAAGTCAATGGGAATCAGGGGGAAAACTCTCCAGTGGCTGGAGTCATACCGAGCACAAAGGAAGATGGTAGTGGTTGTTGGAGGCCAATCATCTGAGCCCCAGGACATTGCTGCAGAAGTTCCTCAGGGCAGTGTCCTAGGCCCAACCATCTTCAACTGCTTCATCAATGACCTTCCCTCCATCATAAGGTCAGAAATGGGGATGTTCGCTGATGACTGCACAGTGTTCAGTTCCATTCGCAACCCCTCAAATAATGAAGCAGTCCGAGCCCGCATGCAGCAAGACCTGGACAACATCCAGGCTTGGGCTGATAAGTGGCAAGTAACATTCGCGCCAGACAAGTGCCAGGCAATGACCATCTCCAACAGGAGAGAGTCTAACCACCTCCCCTTGACATTCAACGGCATTACCATCACCGAATCCCCCACCATCAACATCCTGGGGGTCATCATTGACCAGAAACTTAACTGGACCAGCCATATAAATACTGTGGCTACAAGAGCAGGTCAGAGGCTGGGTATTCTGCAGCGAGTGACTCATCTCCTGACTCCCCAAAGCCTTTCCACCATCTGCAAGGCACAAGTCAGGAGTGTGATGGAATACTCTCCACTTGACTGGATGAGTGCAGCTCGAACAACACTCAAGAAGCTCGACACCATCCAGGACAAAGCAGCCCGCTTGATTGGCACCCCATCCACCACCCTAAACATTCACTCCCTTCACCACCGGTGCACCGTGGCTGCAGTGTGTACCATCCACAGGATGCACTGCAGCAACTCGCCAAGGCTTCTTCGACAGCACCTCGCAAACTCACGACCTCTACCACCTAGAAGGACAAGAGCAGCAGACACATGGGAACAACACCACCTGCACGTTCCCCTCCAAGTCACACACCATCCTGACTTGGAAATATATCGCCGTTCCTTCATCGTCGCTCGGTCAAAATCGTGGAACTCCCTTCCTAACAGCACTGTGGGAGAACCTTCACCACATGGACTGCAGCGGTTCAAGGCAGCGGCTCACCACCACCTTCTCAAGGGCAATTAGGGATGGGCAGTAAATGCCGGCCTCGCCAGCGACGCCCACATCCCATGAACGAATTTTAAAAAGTTATGGGAAAACAGTAAGGAGGACTTCTGAGCTGATTGCACTGCACAGTAACCCCCATGATGCATTTTTATCAGGTCTATATCATTTAATGCTGAAATTATAAATATTGAGCTGATATTTACTTTGAACTGATTTGCATTGGTAAATAAAATCAGAAGACGGAAAAAAATCCTTCAAAATTTAATCTAAGGAGCTGGCATTCCCTTCTGAATATTAGTGAACAACTAGACATGGATATAAGTAATGTAATATCAGAGACAGTACAAGCACACAAATCGTCCATATTTAATACTGATTCAAAAACAGATGTAGAAAAACACAAGAGAAAAATGAGAAAATGTTCATTTTAACTTGTTAGGGCATTGTTAAAGGCCATTCAGGAGAAACTCATGCAGCTTTTCGCAGCTGTGAGTGCACATTGAGAGTTGTGTGATTAATTCCAGGCAGACCTAAAGCTAGTGAAGAGAATGTAGGCAAAGGGTTGCTCGCAACAGAAGAGCAATGAATACTATTGATGAGCATGGGTGCGGCAACCATTTAGGCATGCTGTATTGGTGCAAGAGAAGAGGGAGGTCCAAGACTGCAGACAGCATTGAAGACTCATGATTTTCATCATCATGTCCTATCCTAGGCAGTGGGTCTGCTACAATAAAGTCCAGACCTGGGCGTACCTTAGGAGGCTCAGGCTCAGAAGGGATGTTATGACAAAGGCAAAAGAGGATCGGTAGCAGTATTAACAGAGAGGTAGAATGTAAGGATATTCTGGGAAATTGCATTAAGACAAATTAAATATGGATAGAGTTCCTGAGCTCCATTGCTGTGCTTGACGACACTTTCGGGGCCTTTTCATTGGTACCACTGAGGGGGGTCAAGCAGCTCATTACCCGATTCAGAAGTATGGAAAGATCATTCCTGCTGGAACGTTGAGATTGGCTGCGACTTCCTCATTGCTGCTAACAAAATTGCGTATCTCCTGTGAATAGCATTTGCTTCCACAATTTTATGAATATTTTGCTAAGAATAGTTGAAAAATATGCTTTTCTCCTGTGTTTTTTGAACAGAGGAACGTCAGACCCGAGATGTTATGTGTTAATTCCCCTGTTGTGTTTTCCCATGACAGATTATGCACTATTAAACAGATGATGCCATGGTGCATCTTGACTCTGAACTTGCTGTGACTGTTGTGCTTCCAATTTACTGGATGCCATATATTGGATAACACTCAGTCTGCACTAATTTGCAAAGCCAAAACACACTGAAAAGGACTGAAAGGAGTTGCGAACTGAGAGAGGAAAGCTCAAAAAGTTTATCGTCCTTTCAACCCCCAGACATCCTTTTTCTAAACCAAAGGTGTTTATTTGTGTTCTCTCCTTCGCTACTTTCTTCTCAGGGTATGTTTCTATGATTAAATACAGCTCTTAGGCACTTTGGTGAAGTATCCTTTCTTCAACTGTGAGCCTGACATGAGGGAACATCACAGTCAAGGCAGATCCTTTAAATTTGGTCTACTGCTGCTTTAGGCCCCAGCCAGCTCCATTTTCCCTCGGGCCTCTTGCCCCAATCCGCGTTTTAAATTTCCCTCCCTCTAGTCTCCCTGACCTCAAACCCTGCTCCCTTTGAACACCTCCCTCCAGCCGAGCTGCTACTTTAGGCTCTGGCCCAATTCAAATTTTCTCACCAGCACTGGCCCCACTTCATCTTATTTCCTTCCTCTTTCCTCCAGCGGTGATCCCTCCAGGCCCACTTCTTTTCTTACTTAATGGAATGGGTCTCAGCCAACTTCCACTGACCTGCTCTCCAACAGTGCCTACTTTTTTTTATTAATTTCTCCTTCACATCTGTGCCTAACATCTGTGGTGGGTAAAATTTTGGAGTCCATTATTAAGGAGACAGTAACGGAACATTTAGATAAACATAATTTAATAGGACAAAGTCAGCATGGCTTTATGAAGGGGAAGTCATGTCTGACAAATTTGCTTGAGTTTTTTGAGGACATAACGTACAGGGTGGATAAAGGGGAACCAGTGGACGTAGTGTATTTAGACTTCCAGAAGGCATTCAACAAGGTGCGACATAAAAGATTATTGCTCAAGATAAAGAATCACTGGATTGGGGGTAATATTCTGGCATGGGTGGAGGATTGGTTATCTAACAGGAAGCAGAGAGTTGGGATAAATGGTTCATTCTCGGACTGGCAACCAGTAGCCAGTGGTGTTCCGCAGGGGTCGGTGCTGGGTCCCCAACTCTTTACAACCTATATTAACGATTTGGAGGAGGGGACCGAGTGTAACATATCAAAGTTTGCAGATGATACAAAGATGGGAGGGAAAGTCGAGAGTGAGGAGGACATAAAGAACCTACAAGGGGATATAGACAGGCTGGGTGAGTGGGCGGAGATTTGGCAGATGCAATACAATATTGGAAAATGTGAGGTTATGCACTTTGGCAGGAAAAATCAGAGAGCAAGTTATTATCTTAATGGCAAGAGACTGGAAAGTACTGCAGTACAAAGGGATCTGGGGGTCCAATTGCAAGAAAATCAAAAAGTTAGTATGCAGGTGCAGCAGGTGATCAAGAAGGCCAACGGAATGTTGGCTTTTATTGCTAGGGGGATAGAATATAAAAACAGGGAGGTATTGCTGCAGTTATATAAGATATTGGTGAGACCGCACCTGGAATACTGCACACAGTTTTGGTGTCCATACTTAAGAAAAGACATACTTGCTCTCGAGGCAGTACAAAGAAGGTTCACTCGGCTAATCCCGGGGATGAGGGGGAGGACACATGAGGAGAGGTTGAGTAGATTGGGACTCTACTCATTGGAGTTCAGAAGAATGAGAGACGATCTTATTGAAACATATAAGATTGTGAAGGGTCTTGATCGGGTGGATGCGGTAAGGATGTTCCCAAAGATGGGTGAAACTAGAACTAGGGGACATAATCTTAGAATAAGGGGCTGCTCTTTCAAAACTGAGATGAGGAGAAACTTCTTCACTCAGAGGGTAGTAGGTCTGTGGAATTTGCTGCCCCAGGAAGCTGTGGAAGCTACATCATTAAATAAATTTAAAACAGAAATAGACAGTTTCCTAGAAGTAAAGGGAATTAGGGGTTACGGGGAGTGGGCAGGAAATTGGACATGAAGCTGAGTTCGGATCGGTCAAGGCCCTGTGGGTGGCGGAGCGGGCCCAGGGGCTGACTGGCCGGGTCCTGCTCCTTTTTCTTGTGTTCTTTAGATTTGAGGTTAGGATCAGATCAGCCATGATCTTATTGAATGGCGGAGCAGGCTCGAGGGGCCAATTGGCCTACTCCTGCTCCTATTTCTTATGTTCTTATGTTCTTATGTTCACCTGGAGCCCTGTGGTATCTGTAATAAGTTGAAACCAATATCTCTGATCTCAGTGGGCCACTCCTTCTGTCCCCGTTCCTTCATTTAGTCGGTCTCATGTTATACTCATGTGACATCAACGGCCTTATTACTATAAAGCAAGGTACCCTCTGACTCACTGTGACCATGGGACATCTGTTAATATTAAATTAATAATGAGTGATCCTTTTCTGAATTGCAGAGCTATGGGGAAAGAGCAGGGGAGTGGGACTAATTGGATAGCTCTTTCAAAGAGCCGGCATTGACAGGATGGGCCAAGTGGCCTCCTTCTCTGCTGTTTGACAACTATGAATGACAGCTCGTTTCAGATTTGAATTCAAGGAGATTCATTCCATATCCTGGTGATCATGGTTAGACCAACAATAAAACATGCATTTGTAAATCATTTGGAGCAATTTACTACTTCACTAATATTTAGAGAGAATTGACTATTTATGTTCTTTTTCTTTAGAATAAGGAGTACATTGTGCACACATATACCCACAGCAACGGAAAAGATTGGTGTTGATATGTGTCTCTCGCAGGAACATGACATAGAACTGGATAATTACTGAGTTATTACTAATGCCTGGTATCATTTTACTCCTTGTAAAAATAGTTCTGTCTCTTTTTTTGAAGAGGAGTATGCAGTAAAGCAATTAGCGTGTCTTCCACTTACCAAGTAAAACACTCCTACACGCGTGACGAGGGAACGGGGAAATACTGTCATTTACTCAATCTGGTCAAAAGGTGAGCCACCAGAATAAAATTATAATAAATCGGCACATCAACCTCTCAACATATTGGAAGACAATTTATTTCCAGTTACTGGGTTAGCTAGTTGTAAGAAGCATGCAAAGTCATCCAGAAGCTTACTTTCTTTGAACATTTGAAAGAATCTGCTGTTTTTTTCAAATTTTACAGTTGCTTCATAGTTAAACAGTGCTCTAGTGTATTACATGTCGTACATATTGTACAATATATATGAAGTGGATTAGCACTGTAGAGGTAATTTTGCACATTTGTGCTCCTGGAGTCGAGCCTCGCCTGTTGGAAGCCCACATCAGGAATTCAGGCCACAACCCACAAGATTTCGAGTAGAAGCACTTACAAGTGTTTTATAATACTAATAAATGCATAAATTACAAAATGTAAGTTGTGTCTAACAAAGTATTCCATAGGAGACTTAAGCCTCTCTGATAAGCCTTGAAGTTCAGCTCATCGGGTTTACTGGGGGCTTTACTGTCAGCTGACGAATCTCAACAAGGTGATAGGCTGCAGCTCCCAGAATTCTTTTATGATTGACAGCAAGCCTGACCATTCACAGAACATATTAGGAATTGCCCTGTTCCTCTTCCTTCACTCCTGTATTTTGAATGAAAAATTATTGATGACAACCAAAGGATTTTTTTTTCTTTTTGGACAAAACATTAAAAAGTAGCACAGCATAAACTCTTTAGCTTTTTCTGAAGTAACTTTACTGGAAAAATGTAGGTTACTATTGTTCAAGAGGTTGCTTATTTAGTAAATAAAGCACGTTACATTTGTCACAAATGAGACTGCACTTTAAAATTTGGTGTTGTTCAACTCTATATTTTGTAGTATATGCCAATTAGCTGCATCAGCTACATCTGAGGGAGAACTCAAAAACAAACAGCAAACAGAATAATAGAAATGTTGGAAGGACAGTAGCATTAATAAAGTTGATTGGGACTTTCTAAGTAAAAGTCCTTGATTTAAACAGGATCTTTTCGTAACTCTTAAGCACTGTTGCAGAGACCTTTGGTAAAAAGGAAAGGCAAGCAATTTTAATCTTTTATATACCCTAAATAGACAGCGATTTCTTGAGATATGCTCATTGAGAGTGCTGCTCCCCACTGGGAGAGCCCGATTGTGGAATCACCTTTTAAACATGAAGAGTTTGCCTGCTATCTTAAATGCAAATTTTTCTTTGGTGTGGCATTGATGACCTATCTGCCTACAGTGGGCAAGGAAGGGACTATTTATTCATTTTTCAATCAATCAAAAAACATTTACTGAGCTTTCTTGAGGTGGTCTCTTTCAAGCTTCTTTCCAAATTCTTTCAGTGGAAATGCATACTCCACTTTTACACCTGAGCAACCTTGCAACTGTGCGATCTCTGACACACAATGAACAACGCCATGAAAAATCTGTTGGTATTCTTTAGTGAAAAACCATTTTATCTTGTTGGAATGGAAATTTCAGATTCACATTTAAGGAGATTTGGTCCATACCTTAGTTCACAGAAATATTTTCAAATTTAAAGCAAGTTAAAGAGCAGCATAGAAAAAAATCCATTAACAGTGGACAGGAAGTAGTTTTATAATAGCTAATTAACTATGTGCTTAAAAGGATTTGACAGTTGCATACATCCTATAAAACTGAAACTTTTCACATCAATAATACTTTGCAAAGCTGTATCTTTTTTACATAAATACATTCTAATGCTAATAGCTTATAATTTCTTGTAATGACATAGCAATATAAAAATGGTCATGATAAAAATAATTTCTGCTCAATGGTCCCTGTATGAATAGTTCAGACATTATTTTACTGAGAAGGTTTCTAGTTTTACAGTAATTTTCTACCAATTATAAGAGGCATTTCACAAATACAAGATATCTTTAAACTAGATTAAGGAGATCAAGCCTTCTTTTGAATTAATTTGGGGTAGGGCTATTTTTGGCATGATACGCAGACACTTAGTGTATCGTTGTACCCAGTGTGCTCTGTTCTAAGCTTCACACTTTTTGAGAAACTAAGCTGAAGGGACATGGTTCATAGTGTGGGACACCACGAAGGTTGGAAAGAGTAAAATAGATGAAGTAAAACAGGAAGTAGGGATTAGGTGACATTAATTTGGGTTTTACCAGGCTGCAGATGTGGAAGGAAAGATTTAAGCATACTGTAAATATGCCATGTTCTAATGAGCTACTATTGTTTCTACTGCATGTAAAATGGAGGCATTTATCAACAGTCATTCAGAGCCAATTCTGATCATGGCCTTGTAAAGGAGGGGTCAGGGTCAAACTGTATCAAAATTTTAATTCTTAATTCAGTCAGAAGTGAAAATTCAGAGAGTTGCTTGGTAAAACTGCACTCAGTTGTCTCTAAATTAGAAGGGGGTAAGATCATACCATTATGAGGCTTTTCCCATTGAGCATTTGAGGGAACAGAGAATCGATTTGTGTGTCCCAATACAGTGAATGAGTTAAACAATAAGATCACTATAGAAGAGAATACTTTCGATATAAAGTCTCCATAAGTTTTGTTTTGAACCTAAGTTCTAATATTGCTATGAAAGCAATAGCTGATGGTAGACCAACATTCAGTTGGGATGAATGCGCTGCACTGAAGTTACTAAGTCATGAAGTAACAGCCGTCGGGGAGCATGGGTTGAGCTTTTGATTTATGTGTAGGAGCCATTCTCAGATTTGTGGACCAAAACCAGTCAAATTTTACTGTACTCTCAACTAAATGACAGCAAAACTCACCCAGTACTGGATTAAGGTGTTAGCATTGGCTCAGTGGTAGTTCTCTAGCCTCTGAGTCAGAAAGTTATCTTGTATGAAAGTATAAAACATTAGGTTTGCAGATGGAGGAGCACTTCATACAGAAAATAGTTCCCAGTTAGCCTTTCCTTCACCATTTTCTGTTTACTTCAAAATTAAATGTCTTAGAACAAAAAATTAGAAATGGTCTGTTATAACACCATATTTGTGATGTTGTGGCTGGGATGCACACTGTGTTCAGCTCCCAATCACTCTATTCTGGGTATAGGGCGAGTTCTATACTTGAAAACTCTGCTTGCTATGCTGTTGCTAGGTCTAGCTGTTTTTTTAGCTGCAGATTCACATGTTCAGTCAGCATGTAGAATACTCGATCCATCTCCAGAGTGTTGGAAATGGAGTGAATGGAAACCAATACAAAGTGAGTCCCAGCCACATTGTGAGTACATTTGGCAAGTATAGTTGTTGTGAAAGAAAAGTAGGAGATCATCTTAAACATGGAAGTACTTAATCAGGAAAGCAAGTCATTGATAAAATGACAGCTTCTGAACTTGGATTACACTATAGTCTGATTTTTATATTAGCTCTGTTTTGTAAATTGCATTTTTGACACAATCATTTGTCAAAAGTACTGTATTTTCTGGTTTGTCATTGAAATCTGAGGTTACAGGAGTGCCGTGGACCATGTCAGTCGGGAGAGAGAAGACATCTCTCAGAACATGTAGTTTTTTAAAAAAACTAGGAATGTGAAGTTTTATTTCTGAGACAGCAGCATCTTCAACGCAGGAAGTTATTTTGCTCCATGGCCGTCCAATTGATGCTTTCTTGACAGTGTTGACTTCTGAAGTACACTAGGGAGCTGTGGTCTAGACTATGAAAATGTAACCCTTGAACTTTGCGAGTCACCCATGTTTTTCATCAGATCCTTCTACCTTCCCATTGTGAAAGGGTATCATCAATTTTTTCTGCATTTCCTTGTCATACTTGGAATATTCAATAATATTATAGGAAGGGAAGGTCAAAATGAGATGGGGGGAGTGACATGACCTTGACTATCTTCCATAAATTGTTTGTTTAAAATGGGAGAGTCTAAAACAATAACACGTGGAACTCCGATGTTCAAGCAAGAACAGAGTCACAGTTCTAAAGGAACATTGATATGAAGATAATTCAAATTAAAGCTGAAAAAAGTAATTAAATTCTTGAAAAGAATAGGTACCAAAAATAGCTATAAGGCTATTTGATCACATCATTTATCCAAAATAAAGCAACTGATTACCAACCCACTTATTCAGTATATCTTCCACATTCCATGAGAGGTTCTATATATCAAATCTTATAGCATTTTTGGAGAAAGTTCTCACGTCTCGTTTTAAATTGCAGGAATCTTATTGATATAGGGGCCATCTTGATCATTTTCATTGTTGAAATGTTTTCCAATCAGGACATTCATCTTGACAATGGATGACTTGTCAAAAACACTGTAAATATTACATTTTTCAAATGTGTCGTTGTATAAGCTCTCATTGTATGTCATTGAGATCAAATGGTGGAGTGGTTGCAAACAGAGCAAAAAGGTTGGCGATTGGGATCTGCCAAAATAGGTTATGTAGAGTTTAGTCCTCCCCAGTCCAGGGAAGAGCCCTCTGGGGTATACCAATTTCTCTGCTCGTTACAAATTTCCAAGACCAAGCCAAAGTTTTAGCCCATTGTTTAGATAAAATCTTGCAGTTTGACCAAGCAAGTTTTTGATATTTAGCAGACTTGGGCATAAATTACCATTTATTTTACATAAGTCCACTAAAGGCTAGGAGCCCGACATGACCAAGCCACTTGATACTGACAGTGCATTTGACCAGGTTGAGTGACAATACCTAATCCACATTATAAAGGTTTTAATTAGTACTTTGATAGATTAGCATTTGATGAAAGCGCTGGAGATGTCCAGTAATAAAGGGACTCTAGAAACTCATAATTCTGCCCACTGCCAAAACTGCCCCTACTTCAGCACTGATTTTAGTCAATTTGCTCAGAGAGAATACCATACTGGTGCAGTCTGAGGTTGGGATAGAGTAGAAGAACCTTTACTCTGCGAGTGTTTGTTGCTAACTTTGGATGCCTGTAATGGAAAGTGTTCTGCTCTCCATCCCTCAACTTTACAAACACAATATTGACAAAACAAAAAGTTTTAAAAGTACAGCTGTCACACCATCCACCTTGATTTTTTTAAGGTATCTTATCAGAAGAAATAAGATTGGCTTCTCTAGCTTTGCTGCCGGGAAAATAGGATGTCTTCAAGGCCACTCATTAAACAACATTGGGTAGATGCACGACTTTGAGTGTTTGGAAAGAGCAGCCTATAATGTTAAGAGGCCATTTGGGTATTTATGCAGGTGTACAGGACCAGGTATGGAAGCCAGTCAAGTCCAATATCCTAGCTGGCAGATTTATATGTCGGGGATAAGCCTATTTGTCAGGAATGAGAGGATAAGTCAAAAAGTATTCATATAAACACACAAAGAATGGAGCACTACACAGGACAATGGTCAGACCTTCCCCATCCCCTTTTTATTCCATGTAAATAATATTGGAGTTAATACTGATGGCGGTCCTTTGTGCATGTTATTTCGAGGTTGCTACTGCCTTAAAGGCAGAATTAAATAGAATGTTGGAATGGGCAGTGGACTAAAAAAAAACGTTCATGTCAGAAAGCATCACGGAATGTAATTGTATTTGAATATTCCATAAAGGACACCATATTAGAGACTGTAAAGGACCTACTAGACAAAAGCTGAAGAGCTAATTCGATAGCTCTTTCAAAGAGCCATCACAGGC
Organism: Heptranchias perlo; assembly: GCF_035084215.1. Lineage (NCBI taxonomy): Eukaryota > Metazoa > Chordata > Chondrichthyes > Hexanchiformes > Hexanchidae > Heptranchias > Heptranchias perlo. Next base: position 132,619,574 of record NC_090328.1, on the reverse strand, counting down.
ACAATGGGCCGAATGGCCTCCTTCTGTGCTCTATGATTCTGTGATTCTACTCCACTTGGCATGCTTTACATTCTGTCAGCATAGTCTAAGATTCTAAGCGAGCAGCCCAAATAAATAAATTCCACAATGTACATACAATGGAGGGCATCAAAGTACAATGGAGGATGTCAAGATTCATCACAAGGGATTTTTGCAGGTATAGTAATATTCGTAAAATTTACCAGGAATCTGCTTGGGAATCACGATTTTCAAGAAGGAGAATGGTGAGACTTTTTCTGTTTTATGTCAGAGACAAAAAGCTATTCTTACCCCAGAATTCTTAGCGGCAGATATTGGCATCGGTTGTGGACAAAAGCAGAGACTTTACAACGCCCATAGCAGGACTGTTGTCTTTCGGTATATTCTGTTTACCCAAGAACAGTCGCTAGCTTGAGTATGCCATTGAATATGATTGAGTCAAATACTTTCAAACAATTTCAATCAAAACTTAAAGGATTATATAGCTGTCATTAAATTGTTATGACACGCTATCCAACCTGGGTTTTGTGTCCTCTGTGCCTGACACTGAATGACATCCCACTTTAATGGCGGATGCATATCACACAACGGATGCATTGCAAGATCGTTTATCAAAATGGAAAATGAAAAATTAAGTCAACATGGATTTAGGAACGTTATGGTATGTTTTGCAAATACTGGACTTTTTCAGAAAGTCACCTTGTTAGTGGATAAGGGAAAAGCAGCCTGTAATATCTGCTGAATTTCAATCTTCAAAATGTTACGCAACAGCTTTGTCAGCGGAGATTTGTTCAAGTGTGTGGGATTAGAATAGAAGTTGCATATTTGATTTCTTAAAACATTTTTTGGATCAGTTTCACTTTCATCAAGATGAAAGAAGTACCGAGAAGGGGAATGTTTTTCATCCGGTGTCAGCATCAAGCACTCTCAAGTCAGGAGTAGTACAATTAATTGCAGAGTAATGCTCCCATTAATCTGTCCTCACCTACTGCACTAGTGTAACATCTCCATTTTTCATATCAGCCAACCTTATGGCCTATCTGAAAATTGACTATTTGTGCCAATTAATACCAAGTTATGGATCTCTGTGTTCATTTCATGTGGCATCCTTACAGCCAGCTGACATGGGCAAGAGTATTCCCATCAGTTCAGTGATGGGAATAAACTCGCAACCCAGCCACCCCTGGACATCTGATATAAGAACTAGTTAGAGTATGTGGTTAGAAATTTCCGTGGACACTGAGTCGTGATGTTCCACGGAGATTATTCCTGTCCTGATTTTCAGTAATCAAATTCATAGATTTGTTTATAAAGAACAGATTTGCAGTTTTACTACACCGAGTGCAGAGAAAATCTTCCCTCCTCCCCATATCCCCTCAGACTGCATACCATGCTAGTAAAATAAATGATACCTAATGCAGTAAAGGCTCATTAACAGGTGTGTTCAAAAAGAAGCTTGTCCAATTTCAGGAATAGAACAAATCAAAGGGTGCCAGTTTAGATCTAGGCTTTGATTATGGTAGTTCAGGATTAATTTCAGACTTAGTGTTTCAATGGAAAGTTAGTATGCACCAAAAAGTGAGACTGAAATCATTAATCACAGTGCTGATCCCGAGATCTGTATCATAATAACATGGACTTAAATACTATTTTCTCATTCTTCCATTCCCATATGTTCTTGCAAATATACACTGTAGCTGTGGCTCAGTGGGTATTCTTGCCTCTGAGTCAGAAGGTTGTGGGTTCAAGTCATACTCCGAGACTTGAGAACAAAATCTAGGCTAGCCCTCTAGTGCAGTGCAGAGGGAGTGCTGCATTGATGGAGGTGCTATCTCTTGGACAAGATGTTAAACCCGCGCCCCGAATGCCCTCTCAGGTGAATGTAAAAGATCACACGGCACTATTTCAAAAACGAGCAGGGGAGTTAACCCCAGTGTCCTGGCCAATATATATCCCTCAACCAACACCACTAAAAAACAGATTATCTGGTCATTATCAAATTGCTGTTTGTGGGAGCTTTGCTCAAATTGGCTGCTGCATTTTCTACATTTCAACAGTGACTACACTTCAGAAGTACTTCATTGGTTGTAAAGTGCTTTGGGATGTCCTGAGGTCGTAAAAGCGCTATATAAATGCAAGTCTTTCTTTACTAATATTGCAGATCCCAAGTGCTCCATTGTCACCATGGAATTTAGCACCTGCCACACAATTTCTGCCCTGTAAGTTTTTCCCCTTGTCTTCCTTCCCCAAACAGTTGTCCCTAATTGCAATAGTATTGGAAACACTGGCCTCGATATTAACCTTCTCCACCCCCCCCCCCCACAACGATGGGCGTGAAAGGGTCAGAAGGGATTAAAAATGAAAAAACGGGGAACACGTCCCCAACCCACCATGTGCGCGTCCGATTGGGGAGCCCGATTTAAATTTTCCAGTTGCTGCGCGAGTTTCCCAGGGGTCAAGAAACCCTGCAGTGAAAGAGAGGCGAGAGCTGCCAGCTCCAGAAGATAAGTGGCTGCTTCAGCACTCCTCGTGGGCCAGGAGACGCAGGAGTACTCCCCCCTCCGGCTCCTCAAAGAAACCTTCAGCCTCCACTCGGCCGATCGCGGCCTCTCTCCCCACCTGCCATGATCGCTGATCTCCTCCCACCCCCCCCCCCACCCTTCTATCTCCCACCAGGCAATCGCGGAAGATCCCACTGCCCCACCCCCAGCCCTGAACGCTGACGTCATCATTCCGCGATTACGGCCGACTTTCTTCCCCCAGCAACCCCGCCCCCCCCAAGCACCGAACGGCGATCTTCCCTCCCCCCTCCCGATTTCCGGGGTCCGTCCCCAAGGGTCCCCGGCTGCGGCCTCCCGCTGCTGGTTTTCCCGCCCAGCAGTCAGCCAGCCCGTCAATTTGTCTGGCTGCCGGGTGGGAAAGGGAAGAACAAAACGATAATGAGGTCCTGATGTTAAATTCGGCGGGAGCGCTGCGTCCCTGTCCTTCCGGGGTTTTCCCCGTGCTACTGTTCTCCCCCGCACCCTCCCCGCCTCCCCGTAAATATCGGGGCCATGTCTCATGCAGCAGCACCTGGTGTTCTGATTTTGAATTGTGTCAAGTGACATCAATCTGCTAGTCCACATTGAAATGCACCCCTTAATCCACCTGCATTTCACATCTTTACATAATGTGGATTATGTAACCCCCTAATCTCAGATCCTGTGCAGAAACTTCTTTACTCACTGAGCCATCAGGTTTACTCCAATTACTTCCCTTCTCTAACGCAGCTTTTGAGATAAGCACAAGGATTTGTAAGATGAGCGTACAGTTTTGAATGCATCACGGCCTCTCAGACAATCACTTTCTTACATCAGGCATGACATGCTCACCAAAGCTAACGACTAATAGGATATACCTTCCACAAAGATTTCAAATTTAAACCAGCTCTCCAGGACCCGGTGCAAGCCATATGACTCACAATGTGTCAGACTGTAGGAATAAAAAGGATACCAAGTGATGGCCAAGAGCAGAGAAGAAAGTGAAAAGAAAATGGAGACAGGACTTGACAGGATAGATGCTGAGAGGTTGTTTCCTCTGGCTGGAGAGTCTAGAACTGAGGGGCGTAGTCCCAGGATAAGGGGTCAGCCACTTCAGACTGAGATGAGAAGGAATTTCTTCACTCAGAGGGTTGTGAATCTTTGAAATTCTCTACCTCAGAGGCTTGTGGATGCTCAGTTATTCAAGGCTGAGATAGATTGATATTTGGACTCTAGGAGAATCAAGGGATATGGGAATTCGGCAGAAAAGTGGAGTTGAGGTCGAAGATCAGCCATGATCTTATTGAACGGCGGAGCAGGCTCGAGGGGCCTTATGGCCGACTCCTGCTCCTATTTCTTATGTTCTTATGTTCTTTACTAGGGTTAAAGGCGCCATATAAATGCAAGTTGTTATTGTCTTTATCTTCCAGCATTTAAACAGACAATTAAAAAGTTCGACAGCCCTGCACATCTGGAAAACATAAATCACAAGTTGTGCAGAGAATATCTAAAGTTTGTCCATGTCTACATTATCAGTTTCTAAACATTTTCATTGTGCTTAGAATGATTTACTGGCAAAACTGGGTCGTTTCCCTTATCAAAATATCATAAATTTAGTTTTTGGAGAAGAGGAATTATAATGAACGTTGCATTCTTACACTTATTCATATTTCTACTTTTTTTCTTTTCATGCAGCCCACTGCTTGCCGGCACATGTCCTCGCACAGCTGGGAGGGTGGGACAGCCTGAGGCACAGACAGAATTCCTATCAGTGCTACAATCTTATCTGCAGGCAGGAAGTGGTATTCCACAGTTGAAGCAGAACGTGCTCTTTTCTACATTCCCAACCCTTCTATCAAGCATCCCCCACCCCATGATTGCACACTTGGCTGCAGTGCACTGCTCATTACAATACTAAATTTAGGACCCTGATTTAGAACTGACAGAGTTCCTGACTTGATATGAAGGTCCCTATAATGAAGTGAAGGCCAATGGTACAACATTGTGACCTTCTGTTTGATAACCAGTATATCAGCTGCTCAGCTACTGAACTGCCCCATTTTTTTTCTTTGTTCATTCTTGAGATATGGGCATCACTGGCATGGCATTTATTGCCCACCCCTAGTTGCTCATGAGAAGATGGTGGTGGGCCTTCTTCTGAACCGCTCAGTCCATGTGGTGAAAATATTCCCACAATGCTGTTAGATAGGCAGTTCCAAGATTTTGACCGAGCAATGATGAAGGAACGGCGATATAGGTCCAAGTCGGAATGGTGTGTGACTTGGAGCTGGTGGTGTTCCCATCCACCTGCTGTCCTTATCCTTCTAGTTGGTTGAGGTTGCGGGTTTGGAAGGTGCTGCCGAAGAAGCCTTGGCGACTTGCTGCAATGCATCCTGTAGAATGTACACACTGCAGCGACGGTACATCAGCGGTGCAGGGAATGGACGTTTTAGCAGGTGGACAGGGTGCCGATCGCACGGACTGCTTTGTCCTGGATGGTATCGAGTTTCTTCAGTGTTGTTGCTGCCGCACCCATCGAGTCAACTGGAGAGTATTCCACCACACTCCTGACTTGTGTCTTGCAGGTGGTGGAGGGGCTTTGGGGATTCAGGAGGTGAGCCACTCACTGCAGAAAATCCAGCCTCTGACCTGCTTGAGCAGCCGTGGCATTAATGTGGCTGGTCCAGTTTAGTTTCTGGTCAATGGGGACCCCCGGGATGCTGATGGTTGACGACTCGGTGATGGTAATGGCATTGAATGTCAAGCGGAGGTGGATAGGCTCTCTCTTGTTGGAGATGACCAGTACCTGGCATTTGTGTGGTGAGAATGTTACTTGACACTTATCATCCCAAGCCTGGATGTTGTCCAGGTCTTGCTGCATGTGGGCACGGACTGCTTCATTATCTGAGGAATTGCAAATGGAGCTGAACACTGTGCAATCATCGGCGAACAGCCCCTCTTCTTATCTTGGAGGGAAGGTCATTGATGAAGCAGTTGAAGATAGTTGGGCCTAGGCCAGTGATGCACATTTTTTAAAAAACAACCAAAAAACGATGACAAGATTTGTTTATGTACTGACAGACAGTAAAAATGGGGTCTGTGTCCATGATTCCCCATTCTGTAAATTCCTAATTTCAAGTGTAGGCACGGGAGTGAGACAGCATATTTCCCAAAAAGGAAAGAAGACCTTGGGATAGTGAAGGAGGAGTCTCAACCTGTGCCAGTTATATATACCTCCTTGTAGGATGGGACTGGCTTCCTTGGAGCAACTTAAAAAGACATAGAAGTTACAAAATGGAAAGAGGTTATTTGGCCCAATGAGTTCTTGTTTGCTTTCAGTCAGGGAATGGCACATAGCCACATAGAAGAAGACCTAAAAGTGGAAGGACATCTGTATAATATAGCTGAAGTCAAGATCAAAAGTGCAATTAGCACCAGGATAATTAAAGGAAACGCTATGCAGAGAGATTGGTAACCAGCCTTTTAATGTATTCAGTACATTCAGCTGAAGGTGGCTGAGACCATTTAGAAATCAGCATTACACAATGTACTGAGAATGCCAGAAGTGTGGAAGACTCAGAGCCAGCACGTACAATATGAAGGTTGTTTCTCCTCATAGAAAGAGAAACAATAATGCAAGATCACCTTTGCACTAATCTGTTTGCCTAATTGTCATTGTTCAGAGAAGGTTGAAAGGTGCGAGCAGTTATATGATAATTGGAGTTGATGTTAATTTTTATTGTCACCTCGGTGAATTGTCACAGCTGGAGTACAAACAGCATAACCACGGAACAAGTTATGGATCTGTGCAGAATATTCTGTGATATCCCGAGCACATACTCATGGGCAGCAAAGTATTTCCTGTCTGCTGTGGTTGCCTGTCACATGTTCTATTTATACCACAAACTTCCAACAGTTTGGATTTTTTTTTATTTTATTCAGATTTTTTTCCTTCAATCTGGCAACAGAAATCACTGGAACGATATTGGCACACAGTGCTGGGGTGCATGAGATAGTGTCCCTGCTGAGGCTCCCCAGTTGATTTTCTTTTACCTCCTACCATCTACAGACAAACGCTTAACATCCATTCACCACCTCCATGTGCAGCTCTGCTAAGACCAAGGATATAGAGTAAGAAAATCTAACCTACATCCCTCCACTCCATGGGACTGCATGTTGGTGCAGTGCCACTGTGCTACTGTGAAGAGTTTTTAAATGTAAAAATGTTTCCCTCACATTTTATGTGCAGGAAACTGATAATGGAACTTGTGCAGACAATTGAACATCTAACACTTAACTGCCTGAGCGGGAAGCATTATCTATTATTACTTCACATGTTTATCCATCAGTGATGTGGAATAAATAGCTCATACATATCAGAGATCTGTTGGCTGAAATATTTATCCAATGCACTGACCCAATTAGATAACATGCAAGTGGTAGAGGCACAATTACTGTGTGATGTCTGGTTTGTCTGTTGAATAAGCATGATTGATTCCTTGTATATTCAGTTTATGTCTTGGATACACACAGAAAACATGCCTTCGTCACCTTCAGACAAAGGCCGGCCTCCCATCTTCCACCCTCCATAAACTTCAGTTCTTCCAGCCTCTGCTGCCCATGTCCTAACTCGCACCAAGTCCAGCTCACCCATCACCCCTGTGCACGCTGGCCTACAGTGGCTCCCAATCCACCAACACCTTGAAGTTAAAATTCTCATCTTCATGTTCAAATCCCTCCATGGCCTCTCCCCTCAGTATTTCTGAAACTTCCTGAGCCCTACAATCCTCCAAGAACTCTCCATTCCTCTAACTCTGGCCTCTTATGTATCTCCCACTCTCCTCGTTCCACCATTGGTGGCAGTACCTTCAGCCATCAAGGGCCTAAGCTCTGGAACTCCCTCCCTAAACCTTTCCGCCTCTCCACCTCTCTCTCCTCCTTTAAGACCCTCCTTAAAACCTACCTCTTTGACCAGGAGTTTAGTCATCCATCCTAATATATCCTTCTTTGGCTCGGTGATATTTTTTATGTAACTACGCTCCTGTGAAGCACCTTGGAACATTTCCTACAGTAAAGTTGCTATATAAATGCAAGTTATTGTTGAAATAGGGGCTATCTGGTCAATGCAGCCCATGACATAATGAAATGCTGTCAGAAAATGGCCTGACATTGCAATTAATCAGTCCTAGACTAGACATATTTTGTACTTCTAAATGTTTTTGTGACAAATCAGTTAATGTACATGTCAAAACTTTCTTCCAATTGTCACCTCTCCCCACTGATTTTCCCCACTAATTATTTTCTTATTAATGTAGAATTGAATCTCGCGCATATTCAATCATTAGTTATAGAATGAACTGAGGGGAAAAATAGATACAATTTGAGGCAATGAATGACACAGCCTTTAAATGAGTTGAAGGGCGGGTCCTGTTTTGGTTGGGAGAGGGAGGTAGCATGTATACCTGTAGCAGTGTTACATACGGAGCCCAATTCAAACTCAAGGCGGTGTTTGTATCTGTTACCTACATAAATGCATATTATTCTAAATGTGATGATGAAGCATTTTTCTTGGTGAGCTCTCCTGCACAAAGATTGAGTCCATAAGAGTTGAATGGGGGAGAAGTGAATCTAATATACATTTGCCAAGATTTGAAATGAGAGAACAGGAGTGCCTTGTACAGTGGAAGTGAAAATGAAGCTCAGGGAGTAATGATTCCTTTCACACAGTTCATTAAAACTGCTTATCAGTGTTTTTTCAGCAGCCTCCTGATAAATGCGGCAACTGAATATGCAGAAAGAATTTTTCTGACATATGCTGTGTAGGTCAGTCTGCACGGCATGTAGGTTAATGAAATAAAGGTACTGTATAGTTGTGTGCAAGCAGACTCGGCTGTGCTTTGCAAGCAAACTGTTTGTTTTCATCATAATAGCTATATAGTAATTATGTAAAAACAAAAAGAGTTTGAAGGTAGAGCACCCAGACTAATCAATGGCTCATAAACATGTTGTGTGATCATCTTTCATTTAATGATCAGAGTTGGTGCTGTGCGAAGAAAACGGATAAATGATCGAGTACCTCATCATTCTGTGACTCAGCCTTAATTTAACTTCCGTTCCTATTGCACTATTGCTCATCTTGCAACATTATTGTCACTTGCAGATCCACAGCCTCTTGAATAAGCATAAGGAGACATGAATAAGAAGAGACCTTTTGACCATCAAGCTTTATTCATGTTTTCTCCCATTCTGGCATTCGCAGTAGAAGGGCAGATTCTATAAGCAGCCCTAGTCGCCTACGAATGGAAGCTTGTACCCTTATGCATGTCGTGAATGGGATAGCTCGCTACAGAACTAACAATTGCCTTTTCATTACAGTACTGTTTAATGCACTTGAGGCCGGGTGGGATGCCCACCACACACTCCTGCCCATTTCAAAAGGTGGTCACTATCATACTGTCAGACTGTTAACAGTCAAGCTCAAATTAATCGGACTTATTTACAAACAAAATAATTACGCTGCAGCACCAAAGATATAGCAAGGAAGTAATGATACAGTTCTTGACTTCCACAATATATAAAATATTTTAAAATAAAAGTCTGAAATCTTGGCGGCTCTTTTCACTAAGTTTGGATTGAGTCTCTGAAACGTTACATGGGCAAGGACTCCATTGAGCCCCGCTTGGCCGCCCTCATGCGGAATCGGCACTGTGGAGAGGAAAATAACAACCCCAGCACTGTTGCCCAGTTACATGTCTATCTTTTCTTTGATGTCGATGCAGGCCTATTTGAAAACTGAATGGATTCTTCAACATTAACCAATTCTCACACTTATCTAAATAAGATGTCTCCTGGCCATCTAGTTCATTGGCTTTCACCACTTAACCACAACAGACACCATTTTTAATGTCTGTTTAAAATATGCTCAATAAAATGCTACCAACTCTGGATCCTATGTAAATGATCCTATCAGCAGTATTTACCACCCTCTAGCCCACTGCCTCATGGACATCTATCTTTCAATACAACATCTGTTGTTCAGCATCCTGGTAGTTTGCTGTTTGTTTACTGGAAATGACTGACATTGTAGAGTTTCTCCTCACTTGAGGCCATGAACTTCACCAACAGTCTAAATGTGTTCAAATTTAAATGTTCCGGGCTGGTGCAAACGTGTGATCCGAACTGTGTTTCCAGGGCAGACCATGTTAGAAAAGAAGCGACCCATTTATCCCTGAGTTATCATCCTGAGAGTTTCATGAATCATCGTGGTCCATTATTTCACCCTCTTTTTACATGATTGCACATTTAATAATATATTGGGTGATTATGGCACCCTGGATCAGCCAGATGTTTCAGTGTATGACCAAGTCACACAGATAAGTAAAGCATATGCCTACATGCCTCAAGCAGTTCAAAATAAGAATTCAAAGGCTTTATTCCAATGGAAGTATTTATGTACTATAAAAGCTTACTAGGTCACTCACTGCCTTCTTCTCCTCCACCATGATAGTGGCTAATTCTGTATGTACAGATAATTGTTCAACCCTTTTTTAGTTCCATTTCTTTAACGTGGGCAGTCATAATGGTAAATAAACTGGTACCAAGAAGTACCCCTTCCTATCTGGTGCAGTGCAGTATTATTTAAATATATAATTATTATATTTACAGGCCTGTCCTTTAGATATTGCGGCCATTTTCAGCCTGTTCATTCATGACAATTCAGCACACGGTGCTTCCGATAGCCTGAATTGTACTGTAGCTATTCAAATTAATATTAATCATGGCCTGTTCTACTTCTGAAGTGCCGAGCATGTAGTAAAAATATAGGTATTCACCTAAAATATTCATAACATTAAATATTTCAGTTTTTGCTTTGCTGACAAAACACTTAGTGCTTGAATTCTTTACGCAGTATAGGGAAAAAGCGAGGTCAACGGCCTTTGACTATCAAGAATTTCAAAATGGTGACAAGCAACATGTTATAGTTGGAATTCTGGTCTGTTTAAATCCAAACAAATACTGATTTTGAGACTGCTTGTCCTCAATACTTTGGAAACTGCACTCAGACAAACTCCCAAAAATTGCACTTATTATTACTTTTGTCAGTAAAATCTGCCTCATTGTTTAAGAAATTAGTGAGAAATAGCAACGTTTGCATTAACAGGGCCAGTTTTCTTCACTTCCATTTAGTTTCGGTATATATTAAAAATGCAGAAGCAGTCTTCACACCTTCTGATACGTTAAATTCCTGATCGCAACTTGGCCAAGAGGAGATAACGTGCTTCCTAACAGCCAGGAATGGAAAAGAGAAAGCATATCTGGTGGTCCGCTACAAAATAGACATTAGCAGAGATCCAGAGAAGATTCACGGTGAATTACATTGGCCGGTGAACAAGGTGTGGAGAGGAAAGTACCTCGGCCCGACTCCTAACAGCAGGACCCAGATTGAGAACTTGTCATATGAAGAATGGCAGGCACTTGACCACATGTACCACAGAGGGGGTGCATTGAATTGATATGCCATTGCTCTGATTTTAAGTTGTGTAAAGTCACTAAACTGTATTAACAGGTTTAAAATACTGACAGTCACAGCACTTTAGAAAGCTCCTATTGTCTGGCAAACTAGCAGAGCGCCCTCGCCTCTCAACCAGATGGTCCCATGGCTGCTTGTCAGTCAAACGCAACCACTGTGATTAAGTATTGTCACTGCTTGGCTGGGCTGCCCGAGCGCCTCGGTTTTATGACTGTAGGGCGCTCCATCTCGGAATGAAGATTGCTGCGCCTGTCAGGTGATTACAGAATAGCAACAGAGGTAGTTGTGGATCAGTTGACAGCCCGAGTCATCCTGGGCTCGTGGAGAAGAGGGAATGGTAAAACAGTCAGAAAGCAACACTGAATGGAATGTAAAACCTCTGCCTTTGTGTAGTTTTAGTCATTTATTATCCAGTTTGCTGGCGTTTTCCTGCTGCAGCCTATATTATTTATAAAACTTGTGCATTCCTGGCCTGGAGTCTTGTTCTCCGGAAGATCATATCACAAAGTTACACATGCAGCCCACAACATTCCGATCATTAATTTCAGTGGGCGGAAAATCGTGGGTACACGCTTGCAATTTGCTGATGGAGGTGATTCCGTGATCTGACGTTCCCAGCAGGGAGCACATCTCAGGAAATCGAGGGCACGCAGATTTCACGAGATGTTCTCACTTGGGTTTTGCTCCCTGTGTTGGATTGAGGAATCATCCCTGACGTACGATCCCAGTGGGCGAGGCTCCACACCAGGAGCGTGTAAAATGAAAATTTACCTTTGCATTTCCAGCATCGCTTACAAACTCCCAACATACAGTTTTTCAAAAAAATTCTCCCCTCCTCCCCTGGCAGGGCGGGAGTACAGTAGCTCACACAAGTGGCCTTTTTCATGTCTGAGCCTATACAATGAATATTAACTGGCTATTTCAACCATGGGAGGGGCGTGCATGGCGAAATCACAGGTGAGCCCAATATTGCCTTCATCCAATGGCTAAACATGCATACTTTCCTGTAGGAGTCACTCTATAACAAGTGGAACGTCCTGCAGTCTTAAGGTTGAGGCACTCAGGCAGCCCACCCACTTGTAACACCCCAATTGTGATCAGCGGTGGCCTTCTGCTATGTATGCTGAATAAAGCAATAGCTTTACCACTAGACCAGCGGCGTCTCAAATGTACAAAACGAATGATTACTTCTAAGATACTAGATTGCTGCATAGTTCTGGTGTGACCAAAGAATTTGAGAACATTACCGAGCCAGAAATTGCGCAGAGGCTCTCCGCAGCTCCTGTGAATAAAAAGCATGAATGTACTTACTGTGGGCTCCGCAACGTCCACTTGCTTGATCTTGTAGTTTTTTGAAGTTGTGCGTTGTCAATTCAGCGTAAGCTGATTTGCATGGGACAGTCTGTGGGAATGGAAGACACGCCCACAGAATCTGTCAGGAAGAGAAGTCACGCCCACAAGCAGGCAAGCAGACTTCATTCATTTAAAATTACTATTCTGTCTGTCATTGTAAATAAAAATTTAACATTTTTTTATGAAAAGCCAAGCAAATAATTGAATTAAATTAAAGAGAAAGAAGTGAAAGTAATTTTTTTTAAAGTTTTATTTAATGATCAAAAAATATAACAATAAGGAGTCATATGACATTTTTAAAATTTAATTTTTAGTTGTTTGGCATTCATTAAGAGTCATCGCGCTTTTAATAAGTAGTGTAAACCTGGTATTTTTCAGCGTAGCTTTTGGTGGCGTAAGTGGTTGCGTGGCAGATGGGCACGTTTGTGATTTTTCATCGATTTCAATGATTGTAGCGTGCGTTGCCCCTTTAATTCATAGCTGTCAAGTCACCGGCGAGCCAATAGGAGCAAGTTCACTATTTCCTGGTTTGTGCGTGTGCGAATGTGTGAACTTGCTCCTTCAATTCGCCATCGGAGACAGAGGACCCCATTGAGGAACTGTGAGTAATTTCTGCCCCAATGATTCTCACAATTTGCCAATCATTAGCTCATTGACAAAGCCAGCAGAAACTAAAGTAAGATACAATGACTTTACCTTTCCCAGGAGGCTGGTCAACCTGTCACTTCCCAAGAATTACCATAGTCCTGGTGCCGGGAATCTACTTTCTACACCCTACATGAACTCCAACTCATCCAGAACTCTGATGCCCATATCCTATCCCACACAATGTCCTGTATACCTCTCACCCCTGTCCTTACCGACCTCCACTGACTCCTCATTCCTCACTGCGTTGATTTCAAAGTCCACATCCTCATCACCCTATCTCCACAACCTTCTTCAGCCTTACGTTCCATATCTCTCTCTCTTACAAACTCTCTCTCATACACACTCTCCCTCGCTCTCTTTTACACACTCTCTTACTCATTCTATCTTTACACTTTTACATACTCTCTCTCTTACACACTCTCTCACTCTCACCCACCCCATTGGTAGCAGAACATTCAGTGTTCACACACATGCACGCACGCACACAGTCTGGACTCTGCCTTGCGACACCTCTCCCCAACTTCAAAAGCCTAACTCTTCCACTGCACCTTTGGCCACCTCCCCTAGTCCGTCCCTCCCCTCCCCCCCACTCCTGCTTGGGTCTGACTGCCCCCCACCCTCTCCCCGGTGATGGAGCACCTTGCTATGTTAGAGGTGCTAAATACATGTTCTTTCTTTTGCCCATTGACCGTATCATGTGCTTTTTTCTTAGCAATGTCTTATGTGGTGTCAAAGAGGCCTATGACCACAAGCAAAAGCAGGGTTGGGCAACAGGAGTTTTCCATGTAGTGGGCATGCAGGTCTTAATAAGCTGGAGAAAAAATGAATTTTCATTTTTGTATCAGAGATGTGACCTTGAGATGTAAAAAGATTCTGAACACAATAAGTGTTCTGTACTCATATGCTGCTTTTGTAAAATCCTTTGTTCATTGGCTGTCGGAAAGTTAATAGAAATTTACTTGTCCTTGCAAAAATCATTCATCAAGAAGCTGCTCAATAAAGTAGGTCTTCTGCTATCTCTCTTTCTTTCAATTGTAGTTGATCTTCGCAGCATTCCAAAAGGGACAACCTAGTGGAGAGTCATTTAAACCAGGAGTGGGGGGAGGGCGGGAGCAGGGTGGTGGGGGTGACGGGCCGTTACATTTTACTAGACAGTTCTACTAAACATAACTAAAACTCGTTTTAATTGCTAAACACAAAAATAAATGAAACTGACTCCCCTTCTATCTCCGCAGTGACTGTAACATTTTATATATGATGTATCTTTTGATTTAAACTATCATAAAACCCGAAGCCCCCGCATTACATTTTGCGGGAGCCAGGAAGCTGTGCGGACCCCACAACCCCCACAAACCAAACATCAACTGATTCCAGAACCCGCTAAATCTGCGATCCTGGCGGGCCCCGACATTCCGAACGACATCAGGACGTTGCAGCCAAAGGGGCTCCGACCCTGCAGCTACGTTCTGAGGAGCCGAGCAGTGGCGCTCGCCGGCTGCCAGTGGGTCCCCCGACTGGGCTCAGTAACTTGCTACTTTGTGCATCAGCGTGGCCCATGGAGCATAGGTGTTCCTTACACAGGGTCCGCTCAGGGACCCTGACTGGCTCGGAACCCCGTGTAATTGCACATCAACAAAAACAACTTGCATCTATATAGCCTCTTTAACGTAGTAAGACGTCTCAAGGCGCTTCACAGGAGCGATTATCAAACACAATTTGACTCCAAGCCACATAAGGAGCTATCAGGACGGGTCGATATTAGAAAAGCTTGGTCAAAGAGGTAGGTTTTAAGGAGCGTCTTCAAAGAAGAGAGAGAGGTCGAAAGGCGAAGGGATTTAGGGAGGGAATTCCAGAGCTTAGGGCCCTAGGCAGCTGAAGGCACGGCCGCTCATGGTGGAGCGATTAAAATCGGGGATGCGCAAGAGGCCAGAATTGGAGGAGCGCAGAGACTTCGGAGGGTTGTGGGGCTGGAGGAGGTTACAGAGACAGGGAGGGGCAAGGCCGTGGAGGGGTTTGAAAGCAAGGATGAAAACTTTAAAATGGAGGTGTTGCCGGTCCAGGAGCCAATGGAGATCAGTGAGCACAGGGCGTGATTGTTGAATGGGACTTGGTGCAAGTTAGGATACGGGCAGCATAGTTTTGAATAAGCTCAAGTTTATGGAGGTGGAAGATTGTAGGCCGGCCAGAAGAGCATTAGAATGATGAAGTCTAGAAGTAATAAAGGCGTGGATAAGGATTTCAGCAGCAGATGAGCTGAGGCAGAGGCAGAGACAGGCGATGTTATGGAGGTGGAAGTAAATGGACTGCGTGATGGAGCAGATATATGGTCGGAAACTCATCTTAGGGCCAAATAGGACACCAAGGTTGTGAACGATCTGGTTCAGCCTCAGACAGTGACTAGGGAGAGGGATGGAGTCGGTGGCTAGGGAACGGAGTTTGTAGCGAGGACCGAAGTCAAAGGCTTTGGTCTTCCCAATATTTAGTTGGAGGAAATTTTTGCTCATCAGACAAGCAGTGTGACAAATCAGAAGCAGCAGAGGGATCAAGGGAGTTGATGGTGAGGTAGAGCTGGGTGTCACCAGCGTACATGTGGAATCTGATGTTGTGTTTTCAGATGATGTCACTGAGGGGCAACATATCGATGAGAAATAGGAGGGGGCCAAGGATAGATCCTTGGGGGACTCCAGAGGTAACGGTGCGGGAGCGGGAAGAGAATCCATTGCAGGTGATTCTTTGGCTGCAACTGGATAGGTAAGAGTGGAACCAGGCGATAGCAGTCCCACCCAGCTGGACAAAGGAGGAGAGGCGTTGGAGGAGGATGGAGTGGTCAACCGTGTCAAAGGCTGCAGACAGGTCAAGAAGGATGAGGGATAGTGTACCACAGTCAAAGTCACATACGATTGTGACTTTGATAAGGGTCATTTCATTGCTGTGGCAAAGGTAGAAACCTGATTGGAGAGGTTCAAACATGGAGTTGCGGGAAAGGTGGGCACGGATTTTGGAGGCGACGACACATTGAAGGACTTTGGAGAGGAAAAGGAGGTTGGAGATGGGACAGTAGTTTACAAGGACAGAGGGGTCAAGGGTGAGTTTTTTGAGGAGAGGGGTGTTGTCGGCAGATTTGAAGGGGAGGGGGACAGTCCCTGAGGAGAGAGAGCCGGTAGCAATTTCAGCCAACATGGGGGCCAGGAACATGGACTCCTGTTGCTGCTCTGTTTGTCACAGATGTTAACAATGGCTCTGTGATGTTAGCAATAACACAGATGACCAATAGAGTGAGACATTACACTGGTACTGCAGTAAATGTTTTAGGATTGCGTCAGGCATGTATAACTGACCCTGCAGTCGACATTGAACTCAGAAAATTACACTCAATCAATCAATCAACCTTCTCAATCCCACTTACTGAAAACAGATCAGTCATAAGCACAGGGTCAGGATTAAAAAGCAGGAAATATTTTTCCAGGTGTACAGTAAACCTGAGCTTTTGATTTCTTTTATACTGTAACAATCTACAGAGATTTGTTTTTATTTTTAGAGAATGCCACTGTAATATGCTCGCACAGAGATGGATAATTGCAGTGTAGCTAAATATTTTAAATCTCCTCAAGCATCCACCAAGCATGCCTAAAACAATGTTCAATTTCATGGAAATATATCGCCGTCCCTTCATCGTCGCTGGGTCAAAATCCTGGAACTCCTTTCCGAACAGCACTGTGGGAGAACCTTCACCACACGGACTGCAACTTTTCAATAGGGCGGCTCACCACCACCTTCTCAAGTGCAATTAGGGATGGGCAATAAATGCTGGCCTCGCCAGCGACGCCCACATCCCATGAACGAATAAAAAAAAAAGTTTAACATCGGAATTGAACCAAAACAACTCCATGCCATCAGATAAATAAAACTGAATATTGCTGTGATGCAAATAACAGCTTGTTTAGCTTTTCAAAATGACCATGTTTCATTACTAGGAATTAGCAAACCACTTTCACTTTAAGGTTCAGCAGCAGTCCAAGTCCAGCTAGTTAAAACCCTTAAAGCTCAACTGACCTTCAAATCTGTGCCACTCTACCCCCACTATACTGCTACCAACGCCTAAGCCCACTCTACAGTTGCCCCCTCCCCTCTCCCCTCTCCATACACACACTCCCATCCCATAAAAAAAGACTTACGTTTTTTCCATCAGCCCTAACACCTTCTAAGGCAAGGCATCTGCCCAGTACACCTGTTCTCCACTTAAACACTTTTGCCTGCTAAAGGAAAATAAAGATTCTGATCTTTACAAAGATCCATACTTAGCATTTATATTGAAGCTTCTAGTCTAAGAATGGGAGCTGCATTTCAGGTTCCCTCTTTATTCCCCTGAGCCGAAACTTCAGTTCTACTGCCCAAGAGAGCTTCACAGACGTGCCTACATACATGCTTACACACGGTGTTTACAGACGTACTTACACACGTGCTTACAGACATATCCACACATGTGCCTACACATGTACTTACCCATGTACTTACACGTGACTACACACGTGCTTACACAGGTCTTTACACATGTGCTTACACACTTGCTTACACATGTACATACATATGTACTTACACACCTGCACACTGCTCCTCTCACAGCCATTAAATCTGAAGTATTTCGATAGTGTGGGCAGCAGCATCCGCACTGCCCAAACATTTCATTGAAGGTAGGATTAAAAAGTGTCTTAAAGGTTCAAGGGACTCCCGAGCCCTTTTTTACATCCAGTTTAACACTACATTGGATATGCTGCATGCAGCATCAAACTGAATTGGCGTGAGACCATCCCCTCCAGGGAGTCTCACTGTTTCTCTCCCGAGTCTGATCAAGCCCTAAATCTAAAATTACATTGAAACTTCAGCATTAGTGTGAAGCAGACACTGCTTTGCACCAACAGCTAAAGTTGTAGTGCAAATGCACACAAAGGTTTCCTTTCAGTACTGTCTTGCTCTTGTTTCTGTGCTGATAAGTTAGCATCAACTTCAAAATGAAATCCAATTAAATGTTTCCAAATTGACTCCATACAGATCTATACCTTAAACTGACTGCACAACCTCTCTTTTAAGTTCTAAATAACCTGTCATCCAATTGGATTTTTGAATATGACTATTTCATCAGATATATAAATTTAAACCATCCAATAAGAGGGTCTGATTTTCACACCCTTGCCACCAGGTTAAGATGCAAGATATATTTAGTGGGGGGTGGGGGAGTCTATATCCTCTCTATATTTGTCAATAGTCTATAATTGGACTTTGGAGTAAGGATAACATTTTAGAGATGTTGTTCCTGTATCAGTGTACCAACCTCAAACACCTGAACTTGCACTGGCCTAGTGAAGGAGTCAGAATCCAAGGCTGAACTCGGGCATCATAGACATGCTTAACCCTTCAGTCAGGTAACTCGTTGTTGACTTGAGATAGCAGGGAGATTTGATTTTCTTTGGTACAGTGCTCACATTCACCATTTCTTTTTTGGAAGGGGTATTAATATTTGAAGATCACTGAAGCCAGGTCCAAACCTCTGATCCCAATGGCCAGTGTGTGAGTTTCAGTTGATCACTGGAGAACATAAACATATTCCTGTAGCTGTACCAATAATGACAAGGGAGATTTGTCAAGTCTTGCTCATTTGAGCTGAGGCTTATTTATTTTGGTTTCAAGCATAAGATTTATTTTCATGTAAATAAATCTTATGCTTCAAAACACCATTTGTTTAAATTTGCGTGCAATTAGTCTCGCTCTTTCTGATCAAAAATCTCACTCCTTACATCTCCCCAATATTTTCAGTACTGTAAAAAGGTTGCCTGTTAATTTCTATTCGAGCAGAACATGGATATAGACTCCCCCCACCCACCCACACACAAAGAATCAAACAGCCTGTCAAAATTGGCACACCCTGCCACTCCCCCAGTCAGGATAGCGTAACCCACCCTGCTAGATTACTGGAGACAGGGGATGCACACCAGTACAACAGAAATTGGTAGTCCACCCTTATTGGTAAGAGTGGTGATAAATGACTCTATTAGAACAGCTATATTGCACACAAAATGACCCTATTTTTGTTGCGTTACCAGTTAACAATTGTGTGTTTATCCCATGTCATTAGAGCTTTTTTGTGAATTTTATGCTCTAATTGAGGCTAGCATGGGGAATTGAAACTTCCCCATTTCAAACACCCATTGTCAGCAACTAGTAATCCCAGATCATGATTGATCACAGTTAGATGCAGTACCAGCCCCCCTCTATTCTGCTCCAATAATGTGCTTTAGCTGCAACCTCAGAAGAGCACTCCTTACTGCACTAGAGTGTAGATTGTCCACTTTCCACATCAGTCATACTACAGCCACTTTTGGTGAGATTATTAGTTAGTAACAAATTTAGACCAGTTTTATGCTGAGTCCATAGCCACAATGAAGTTGAGATGACCAAAGTCATTTGACATTGGACCCTTATACCCAAATGAGAGAGGAAACCTTCATCTTATCATTCTGGCTGGATTCAAACCCAGGCCATGGAGGTGAAAGGCCAATGTATAAATCATTGCACTACCCCATCCCTTATCATCTGCCATTGCCGAAACTTACGATGGAATAGAAAAGCTGCTGGTACATGTGTCCAGTGGGATATTTTGCACATCTGCGTATCTGCTCCACTCTCCATTGCAGAAACTGGCACCCTGAACCCAAAATAATCCAAATTGCACAAGGGTCAAGGATTTTTAAAGAAACAGGAAAAAAAACTCCCAATTGAGATCACTTCAGGTTTCCATTTTAGTTTGGATGTTGTTTCTGGTGAATGATACACCCGCCACAGTTGCTGGGTGCTTTGAAGAGACTCGGCATTGACAGATTTCCAGGGAAATTATTTCCAGGAAAAATGGCTTGCCAAACACTTTTTTGATGTGTTTAAATGCAAAGAATGTGTTGTGTAAATTGTGTTGAAAAGCATCACTGTGTCACTTGTGCCTGATGTTCCCCTGGCCAAAATAATTTACAATTATGCTCGTTGTTCTTCCTCCCCAAACAAAATTAATTTATCAAACGCTTTTCTCATGAAAACAGTGTCTCTTTTAGAGTGCTCTCATACCTATCAAGTGGCAATTATGTGGTGGGTAGGATGTGGAAAATGTTAAGTTGACCTTTGTCAGTTTTGAAAAGACAAATATCAGTCATTTCACACTTGTTCTACAGTATCTGTTTATGGTGTTAAGCTGTATTATGTCCACGTAGCCAGGAGATTTGATTTATTGCAGTTAAAGTGTAACACTGTTTCCTTCTACTCATGTTTGTAGAAAGGGTCAAGTATCTTGGGTTCCAGGCTGACCCAGTGACCTGTCTGATGATGTTGTCACTACTGGACAAACACATTGAAGTGGTGTGTGTATGAATGACTTGCTTATTAGAATACATGGTAGCATTTTTGTTTTGGAACAATCAGCTTATTTCGAATCTGAATGTCATGTCATCTTTATCCCCAAGTGGCAGAACATCACCAGGAGGGACGTGAGTAGTTTATCGATCTATTAGAACACCTTCAGGCGATTGATCAAAATCCTTCCCCCCCACCTTCCTAATGCCCCCCCCCCCTTATGCCATAGAACAAGTGTAGTATTTGTGAGTGGAGCTGCCTCTTGGACACGATAATGAGAGTGGCCAGCTGTGCTTGAGGTTGACGTTATGATGAATATTTTCTTCAGGCTTCTGAGAAGCTGTTTTATCAGTAAATGAGATTCAACTGCACAAAAGGATTGAATAAAGGCGGGACTCAGACCTTTATTAAAAGGCAGCAATCATTTGTTGTCAGCCTAGTATTTCATAATCATACATACGATTTTTGAAAAATTACATAATAGAATGTGTTCTGGTGTTATGACTTCTCAAACTAGCCAAAAACGCAAAGAGATGCAAAGCCCTCAGCACCAACACAAAAAGCTCATATTTAGTAAGATTTTGAGACAACCATCCCTTTTGTTTAGCAACACATGGATTTAATCGAAATCAGTCTCACATTGACTGGACATGGCTTTGGGGAACAACTGTATATTCTGACGAAACATGAGGCTGTCCAATATGGAATAAATCCAGAAAACTGTCCAAAAGACATGCAGGTGGGACCCAGTTTACAATCTTTAACAGAAGAAATCATGTGCTTTCACACTGAGTTGTCAGTCTGCACAATCCGACTGCCTGCTCTTCATTCATGAAATAAGAGTTTATTTCATGCCTCAGAATTGTAATTTTCTAAGAGAACTTGAGAAATTAAGACAGGAATACTGGGGGGAGAAATAAATTTAAAACTTTGAAATTTAAGTGAGTCACTTTAACCTTATCCTGCTGAATACTCAGGAACTATGAACAGTTAGTATGATAAATGCAGTGATCAGCGTGGTAAAAGCTCCTTATACGAAACAATACCATGTCAAGCGCTGTGATGTTCAGAGTGCAGCATTCCTCCTTTTATTCACTGGTTTCCTTAACCACTGATTGGTGATGAGGCCATGCTGTCAGCGACTGTCAGCATTACTGCTGATTGGCTCCTTCTGCCCTCCGCTGGAAGAATGGAGGGAAGTTGATCAAGGGCAGCAAGAAGTGTCACTTCTATGTATCGTGAAATGTGACTTTTCCAGCATTCCGAGTCTAAATATTCCCCCTGGTTATTTAACTCATCTGTACAACCTTACACTGGGCTCGACACACTCAGCAGAAATCTTCACACAATGTTTGTAATCACAGTGAAGAAATGTGATTTTTTTTACTCTTGCAAACAACGACTGATAATAGATGCAGATATTCTACCAAAGTTGCATCGTTAACAGTTAAACAATTTCTGTAGCCATGCAGGAACCAATTGTGCATTAGTTTGTTCTCTGTTTAACCTGGGTTCTCTATCATTAGCTTTTTCTTTGACAATTTTAGTGCTGCTTTAGCACTTCTCAGTTTTTAACACAGTGATGGATACAGTATATCTTGAATTGTTTATGGGCCAGAATACTATCCAATTACCTGCTGACTGGTCATATGTTTTTTGCCATCTAAATTTCTCTTAAATTGAATATACATAAGAGGTACATTGAAAAGAACAACATAAACTCATGGTGGCTTTGCCATACTTGGGAAATGCTTGCGTTTTTAATTAGAAAGCATGTTTTCTTTATTCATTTATTTTTAAAATAGCTACAAAAATAGTACCGTATCTTCTTCCGGTTTCACTCCATTTTAAGGTACTGTATATATTTGAAAATGTTTTCCAAGCTATATGAAAAACCAGTCGGGTGGAAAAAATCAATTTAAGAAGAGATAGCAAACAGAACAAATTTATTTCCAAAGAGTTTTTGAGAAATTATGTTTTAGAAATATCCTGGTCGATATATTGATTCAGTATTTTATCGCATGGATTTTTAACCTCATCATTGCCATAGTCAGGCTCTATGTAAATATTTGTCAGCTTGGTTTTGTTCAACAGTAATGGAATTTGTGCTCACACCGATTTACTAGTTGGTTGGCTGAAATGTTATTGATAAATTTAAAGATTAAACTTTATTTAGCACCTAATTTCTAACAAAATGTGTATGTGTTAGAAGTGATAAATTCATATGGGAAATCATGTGATACATTATCATTGTCTGAAGTCATAAATGACATCCCTTATTCTCCATGTAAAACATAGGTAAGAGTCCACTAGTTTTCTTGACTAGTTCTGTCCCTCCCTTTCCAATTTTCTCACTTTTTTTTCTCTTCCCTTTTGAGATTTTCTGGGGGATGATTCCATTTGCATCAGCTTCTCTCTAGAAGCTTGCTTAAGTGGCCATTCCTCATAGATGAACACATAGGGTGAGTACTGACAATTTGAGTATGGAGAGCACCATAGCTGAGTCCAATCCTGACCTCATCTGCCGTGTGTACACACACATATATTCCAGCATCAGGCCACTGGATAACAATCAGAAATGAGAATACTGTACTGGCTGATTAGGTCCATTTCCAGCCATGGGGCTAGAATTGTAGTGCTCCAACTGCTGCCCCTGCTGCAAATGTCTATTTAGCACTGACCAATGATTAAACTTGACCCTTCCTGGTGTGAATGGCTTGGTGCCACCCTTCCAGCACATTAACCCAAGAAACCATTGGGGGGAGCTCATACCATAATGTTAATTCAGGGCCTCTTGTGTTGATTTTAACTGCTAGTTATCAAAGGTAAACAATTTTACAACACCAAGTTATAGTCCAGCAATTTTATTTTAACTTCACACGCATTCGGAGGCTTCCTCCTTCCTCAGGTAAATTTACCTGAGGAAGGAGGAAGCCTCTGAAAGCTCTCACCGGCATCTCCACATCATAGTTATCAAAGGAGCCTTCCTGTGCTATTACATCATAAAACCTGTCTATTCAGAGATTAACATAGTAGACTTGTTGATAAATTTATCAGAAGCAAATTATCTGCAAGGTGACATTTCATTTGACCAAAATATATTATCTGTTTCCAAAGTTTTGCATTAATGGTTGGCAAATCCTCTTGTGGCAACTGATAATAGGTGAATTGGCCTAATAGCCACTCTTGCCTGCACAGACAATGTTAGTGCTATTTACCTTTATGGGTTTAATTCCCTCTGTTTAACAACTACATTAAAGTAGCACACGCAGGAACTGAACTGCTGCGATCCTTCTGGTGATGGTGCTCCAGCAATGGTGTTTGGTAGGGAATTCCAGGATAATTCCCATTGACCAAATGATGATGATGGAATGGTGATATATGGCGAAGTCAGGCGGGTATGTGACTTGGAGGGGAACTTGGATGTGATGGTGTTCCCACAAACACATTAACCAGGTTGTCAAGAATAGCTCAGAAAAATTAACTGCCTTGAGCTTTCGCTGGTCACCAGAATAATCAGACAGGAGGAGCAAGCTGAGGGAAAATAGGGACCTATGAACAAAACAGCTGCAGGAAAATAAACCAGGCTTGTTTTTCTCTCCTCAAGTGCATGGGGTTCTGTTGTGGGCAATATACATTTTAATCAACAATTCAGTGAAGTGCATTCACATTGGAGGATATTTAGAGAATGATTTCCCTTATTGACTTTTGACTTTACTGGTTCTTGGGCTACTGGGGCAAATCAAGTGCCAGCTCTGGGAACCAACCAGCATTAGTTGCATAATGGATGTTAGATATTGTAGAATTTTTCTTGGCTATATTTGGAAGAATTGAAAACATTTTACAGTATTTTCTCTAATGGGATTAAATAAGAATGGTAGGATCTAAGATCAGACAGATCGAGCATGGTGGAAGGAGGGGGCCTGGGGGAGTGAACAGCCTTTTCTCTTCCATGCTTTCTTGTATTTGCAAGATAATTATCAATGAAAAAGTCCATTTGATCCATTTTAATTGACCCATCCAGAAAGATCCTAAAGTCCCCCATTGTAGCATTCATTCTTTTCTTAAATGATTACAGGGTTTCCTCAACTCTATCTGGAAGCCTATTCAACACGTTGATCACTTTATTGTGAGGAAAAAATTCTTGATATCAGTCCTAAAATTAGCTTTTATTGGTTTTGAACCTGTGTTCCCTTGTTATACTCCCACAATTTAATTTAAATTAATATTCCTGGTTCACTTTTTCCATTCCAGTAACAATTTTATGTACCCTGAAAGGATACCTCTCAGATGCCTCCTGCACAGGCTGAAAAACCAAAGTCTCTCCAGTCTTTCTACATAACTCAGACCCCTAACATAAGGAATCAATCCTGGCCAGATTCCCATCTTCCACCCTCCATAAGCATGAACTCATCCAAAACTCTGCTGCCCGTATCCTAACTCGCACCAAGTCCTGTTCACCCATCACCCCTGTGCTCGCTGACCTACATTGGCTCCCGGTCCGAGAACGCCTTGATTTTAAAATTCACATCCTTCTTTTCATATCCTTCCATGGCCTCGTCCCACCCTATCTCTGTAACCTCCTCCAGCCCTGCAACAATCCGAGAACTCAGCACTCCTCCAATTCTTGCCTCTTGCACATCCCCGATTTTAATCGCTCTACCATTGGCGGCCGTGCCTTCAGCAGCCTAGGGCCTAAGCCTTGGAATTCCCTCCCTAAACCTCTCCGCCCCTCTACCTCTCTCTCCTCCTTTAAGACGCTCCTGAAAACCTATCTCTTTGACCAAGCTTTTGGTCACCTGTCCTAATATCTCCTTATGTGGCTTGGTGTCAAATTTGTTTTGATAATCACTCCTGTGAAGCGCCTTGAGACGTTTTACTACAGTAAAGGCGCTATATAAATGCAAGTTGTTATTTTGTAGCTCTTCTCTGTACTGCCTACAGCGCTTGACTGTCATAATTGTTTCTTGGTGACCAGAACAGGACATCAAATTCAAAGGCACTATAACGCTTAATCATTACTTCCACTGATTTTTATTCCACTGTTTTGACAATACAGTTCAACTGTTTTTGGCTTCGTTGATTACTGCTGTGCATTCTGTGGACATGTTTAACATAACTATGACTCCTAGATCTCTTTCAGTTTCATTCTTAGCAATTTCAACACCAATCATGGAGTGTGAAAATTGCCTATTTTCCATCCTATGTACAGTACTTTACACATGTCCACATTAAATTTCATCTGCTATTTTTCTGCACACTTACTGACTTTCTCCAACTCACCCTACAGTATTTGAATTGCTTCTTCTATCTCCACTGCCCCTCCCAGTTTGATGTCATCGGCAAATTGGACCACATTGCATTGAGTTTCTGAAGCAAAGTCGTTTATGTAAACTTAAAATAGTAATGGTCCCAACATGGAACTTTGAAGTACCACACTCAATACTCACCACCCTGCAACCCCTCCCCCCACAGCCTGACATCACTCCTCTAACAAGTACTCATTGTTTTTCTATCCGTCAGTTGGCTTCATAGAATCACAGAAAGGTTACAGCACGGAAAGAGGCCTTTCGGCCCATCGAGTCTGTGCCAGAGCTATCCAGCTATGCAAGAGCAATCCAGCTAGTCCCACTCCCCCGCCCTATCCCTGTAGCCCCGCAAATCTTTTCCTTTCAAGTACTTATCCAGTTCCCATTTGATGGCCATGAATGAATCTGCCTCCACCACCCCCTGGGGCAGTGCATTCCAGATCCTAACCACTCTTAATTGATTTCTTATCAATTCTCAAGGTTTACCCTGAATCCCCACAGCTTTGAATTGAACTAATAGCCTCTTGTATGGAACTTTGTCACATGTCCTTTTGGAAGTCAAGGTACACCATAAAACAGGACTTTCCACAGTCCAGTTAGGTTGTCACTTCCTTAAAGAAATTGAGGAAGTTGGTCAGGCAGGATCTCCTACTTCTGAATCCGTGCTGGTTGGCTATTAACTAGGTTATTGTTGTGCAGATGATCCTCAAATTTACTCCTGACAATTGATTCCATCATTTTATATGCAATGGAAGAAAGACTAATGGATCTGTAGTTGCCTATGCCTGTTTTGTCACACTTTCTTTTAATATGGGCACCACATTCACCAGTTTTCAATCTACAGTTACCTCCCCAGTGTTTACTGACTCTTTCACAATGACTCTCAATGCTTCATAAATCTCCTCCCTAGTCTTTCTTAGCACTGAAGGCTAAATACCATCTATTTGTTTTGAACACTTTTACACTTTCTAGGACTTCCATCTCAATCACATTGAAGTCATTGGTTTTGCTTGTGATACCTGGGTATGTGGCACATGTCGTCCTTTGTGAAGAATTGGAGGAAACAATCTTTCAGAATATTTACTATTTTGTGCCCATCCTCAGTTTCAAGCCCGTTTGCATCTTGTATGGTTTTCACCTTTGCTCTTATTATTGTGGTAATGGAAGAACATCTTGACTGCTATGTTTGGCCTCAGCTATTAATGATTTTTTTCTAGGTCATTGTATACTCCTCTGATCAGCCTTTAACATGTTTCTACATTTTCTTTTATTTATTCCAGTGAACCCCTTCCCCTTTCTCCCTGCAGGATTTATAGAGGTTGGTTTTACTCTTGATCTCACTTTTAATTTGATTTATTTAGGGCCCCTTTTTTTTCTTGGTTTGTTTTTCTGATTACAATCCTGATGAGGACAGGAGTTTGAAGCTGAGTTCTAATGTTTGTTGTTTTTAGTAAATAGAAAGGCATATGTGTACACAGTTTGCCCATGGCCTGCAGAGGAACATTTATGGGACTGAAGTGCCATCTTTTTAAGGTGACATGGCAACAGGTTTGAGAAATGTACACAATTGGTTTGCATATGGGCAGGGAAAAAGTTTAAGACAGATTGTGAGTGGGTATCTGTACATTCTGTGCACAAAACGGAGGTGAAGATTGAACTGTTCTTGTTGCGAATGCATCTGTCTGCAAGGATAAAAATCACCTTGCAAAGAATATATTAAATAAACTTGTCCAACTTTAATTGTTTTATTGTGACACTGTCTTCACAAAACAGTATTTGGTTCCATTTGGTTACAAGCACACAATTTGACATAAATATTGTTGAGTTGCATTATCATGCTACTTGTCTGTGACGTACCGACAAAAATGCCACACATCACTTTTTGAGGTGTTTTCTTACCCAGGAAAGTAGTTTTAAAACCCTTTTCATGAAGATGGCATTTATCAAATCAACTACCAAAGAAACCATCTTGCTATTACCTTTTTAATTTGCAAATTCAAAATAATTCAACATCCAATCTTTATTATCTTTACAACTTAACGTATCTCCTTTGTATTGTACATTGTAACTTGGGTGTTCTTATGTTAGGACATAAAAGGGCAGATTACCCTCTTCAGCACTCGGGCGTAAGAGTTCGATGGGGCAGTAGTACTTAATGGGGAGAGATTCACGAGCAGCTTGTGTTGCAAATTGGCACCAGCTACCTATATTCTTGGGCTTGAAGCGTACAGAGCGACCCATGTACCTAGCAGTGTATAGTGCAACGCGAGTGTGCCTTAGACGTCTGGAGCAGGGACACCTGTTGTGCACTAGGCTCAGTGAAGTCCAACATTAGGAATTTCCTCGGGGTGAGTTCTCCCGATCGGCCACTGTAAATTTGGCAGAAGGTCGGTGGAACCCTTAGATAAGCTGCAGAAATGGAATTCCTGCTAATCTTCCGCTAAAGGTGTGGCAGCCGATTGGGAGAACCGATGAGGAAATTCCCGCTGCCAATTCATTTGCAAATGAGGGACAGTCACCTTAATGTGATTCACATATCTGAACAACACTCTTAATTGCATAGAATTACATAGAGTCTACAGCACACAAACAAGCCATTCGGCCTAACTGGTCTATGCCGACATTTATGCTCCACAAGAGCCTCCTCCCACCCCTCTTCATTTAACCCTATCAGCATATCCTTCTATTCCTTTCTCCCTCATGTGTTTATCTAACTTACCCTTAAATGCATCTATGCTATTCACCTCAACTACTCCTTGTGCTCGCGAGTTCCACATTCCTACCACTCTTTGGGTAAAGAAGTTTCTCCTGAATTCCCTATTGGATTGATGGTGACTGTCTTATATTTATGGCTCTTAGTATTGGTCTCCCCCACAAATGGAAACATCTTCTCCATGCCTAACCTATCAAACCTCTTCATAATTTTAAAGTCCTCTGTTATTAATTGCCCGTATACAGTGGGCTTTACGTGGGAGTCCTCTTCCCATCAGTTAGGACTGATTGGATGAAAGTCTCCCTCTGTCTTCTGGTTGTAAGGGCCGTATGTGAAATAACTTTGGGCACTCTGAATTCACTCCTGCTGGACATGGGCCTTTGATACAAAACTGTCTCTAATTGTGCACAAATTGGCAATATCACTTAGGGAGGTCATAGGATGACTATTAGGAGAACTATATTTGTACAGTAAGGTGCTCTTCTTAGGCTGGAGCCTAGGCACATTAGAGCAGAGCTTCACTCTGCATCTGGCTGTGTCACACCAGACCAGATGGCGCTTGATGCTGACACTTGTCTGCCTGAGATGGGAACAGTTGCATTTCCCAACACCAACATCCATCACCTCGAGGGGCACAAAGTCAGAAAATTACCCCTATATATTCCATCTGGTGTAAAATATAAAAACAATAGAGAAGTGACTTAAAAGGAGAGGGAAACTAGACAATGAACAGTGATGGCCATTTCCGTTGATTTTACTATCAATGATTTCCATCTTTTCCCAAACAAATTTTCTTCCATTTACGTTTGTTTGTTAAAGCCCACTGAGGTCTTGTTTAATGATAAAGTGTTGCAGGTTCATGGCTGGGTGGTTTTCTATACACATACAGTTCTGAAGTTATTATAACAACAGAACAGCAAAATTTGGAGCTATCAGCACAGCAGTGACAGAAGGATTCTTTCAGTTTCTCAGAAATGGTTGCAGGGGC
Source organism: Heptranchias perlo (assembly GCF_035084215.1). NCBI lineage: Eukaryota > Metazoa > Chordata > Chondrichthyes > Hexanchiformes > Hexanchidae > Heptranchias > Heptranchias perlo. Next base: position 132,590,104 of record NC_090328.1, on the reverse strand, counting down.
CCTTGTCCACTATCTCATACTGTAACAGCAACCGCATGTGAGATGGTGGTCTGGGAGCATAGACTGAAAAGAAGGCTCACCATTCAGTGAACAAACTACCCCAGGGAGGGAACGTATCAGAACACAATCAGCTGTCTGGACCTCAGGGAGCAGCAGTGCCTGATGTAGCTCAGATGCAGCAGGAACACTGTGCCATCTGGTATGGGAAGACCTGCAGGGACAGTCAGCATGTGCACACTGCACTGCCAGTGGCAGTGAAGTTCCCACTGCTCACAGTATGCCACAGGGTAGTTCCAGACATACTCAAGGGACATCACAGGAGTCGGCCACTGCTACAACAACAAACTACATTTATGTAACGCCTTTAACGTAGTAAAACGTCCCAAGGCGCTTCACAGGAGCGTTATCAGACAAAAATTGACAACGAGTCAAGGAAGGAGACATTAGGACAGGTGGCGAAAAGCTTGGTCAAAGAGGTAGACTTTAAGGGGCATCTTAAAGGAGAAGAGAGAGGTCGAGAGGCGGAGAAGTTTAGGGAGGGAATTCCAGAGCTCACGGCCTAGATGCCCGAAGGCACTGCCGCCAATGGTGAGGCAAACGAAGTAGGGGATGCACAAGAGTCCAGTTGTTGTTCTGTACTCCATTAAGAAGGAAGCTGAAGTCCTGTTAATTCCATGGATGAAAAACATAAACATCGCGCCCTCTAATTTCCGACCTGTGCCATCAGCGTGAGGCCCACTGACAGTATTGGCTGTCGCAACATTTACCCCAGGATACATACATCCCGAAGTAATAAGATGTCGCACAGGTCTCTGAAGTAGAAGGAAGGATGCAGGGCTGTCTCCTTGGAGATAGGACCACGCAATGTAGTGCCGATTCTCTGTCCTACGTGACTGCCACACTGGAAGTGCAGAATCAGTAAACTTACCCACGTACCTGTTCTATACTGCTAGATTACTGTTATAACCTTGCCTTACCTTAAGGATGTGAAACTTCATCTGTATTTCCCTTCTTGTTCAGACCAAGCTTACCTGGTCCCTGACATTTTACCATACATGTTGCCAGTGGGCCCTGATAGTTGTTACCTGTGTCACTCCATGATGACTATTTCTGCTGCCCACTACAGAATCAACCAGCATTTCAGTGGCCATGTTAGCAAACTGGGCCTTGTGAATTTGCATCGAAACATTTTTAGATTACAGCCATACCCAATCTTATCCTCACCCAGCATCCGCACTTGAGCACTTTAAGCAGGAATTACTGGATAGCAGTCAGGAGTGGAATCCCTGTCCAATTCTCCTCTCCCTAAGTCAAGAATGGTGTGGCCAAATTGTGGATCCCCCACTGTCAACCTGGCTGAGATGAGCTAACTCTGCATGGACTGGAGATTGATCCGTATAGCTCAGTAACTCCATGGAGAACTCTCGGAGCCAACAAGGAGAGCGTCGAGGAAAAGTTCAATCTTTCTCACCTGTTAATTAATATTTGTTTTTGCAATCATCTCCTGAAGGTGCTGACTTACACTAGCCTAGCAAATGACTGTCCTTCAGGTATGGGTCTAGACAGTGAGTGTTGGAGCAATGGAGGATAATTAAAGCTGAGACCAAACCTTTCCTCACTGGATGTCCACGCGTGTACAGCCCGTCGCACAGAAGCAGAAATTCTGTCCATATTTTTTCTTTCGCCTCATTAGTTCACATTCACCAAGGTTGATTGTAGGGCCCCAGCTGTTACCCTGAAGACACGAGGGATTGAACCTCGTCCATGCGGCTCACTGAGCAATACGTTTACCGATTAAGCTATATTTCAGAACCAATTACTACTTGAATCTAGCTATCCAGTATCTTATATAAGATCAGTTTCCAATTTTTTTCTTTTCAGTGGGGTGAAATTTAGCAGTTAGACTGGGAAATGTATTTTTCCATTTTTAATGGGCTCCGATCAAAATAATTGGCCAAAAGTACACAGTGGCAGGAAGCTTTCTGTGCCATTGATTATGTCCTCATTGTTTTACTATGTAATACACTGTCCTGTTCTTGTTTATTATAACTGGACATTTTAAGAGAGTTCATGTTGATACTGCACTGAGCGCATTGTTTGTTCTGGAGGTCACCTGGTGAAGTCACAAGGTGAGAGCAGGGAGATTATTAAACTCCAAATCAGATACATTTAAATTTTATTTTGTTCAGAAAGAAATTGTGCTCCATCAGGCTGTTTATGTGACTGAGCTAAATGTCTGCATTTTCTCTGTTGGTATTTTTATTCAAGAATTAGTGAACTATGTTGAAGAATCTGCAATTTTTCTCTCTTTCAAAAATTGGGGCTTCTGGTGAATTTTTTTTACGATATATAAATACATGGAATCATAGAATGGTTACAGTGCAGAAGGAGGCCATTCAGCCTATCGAGCCCGTGCCGGCTCTTTGTAAGAGCAATCCAGTTGGTCCCATTTCCCCACACCCCTGCAAATTTTTTCCCTTCAAGTATTTATCCAATTCCTTTTGAAAGCCACGATTGAATCTGCCTCCACCACCCTTTCAGGCAGCGCATTCCAGATCATAACTACTCACTGTGTAAAAAAGATTTTCCTCATGCCGCCTTTGGTTCTTTTGCCAATCACCTTAAATCTGTACCCTCTGGTTCTCAACCCTTCCGCCAATGGAAACAGTTTCTCTTTATTTACTTTATCTAAACCCTTCATAATTTTGAACATTTCCATCAAATCGCCTCTCAACCTTCTCTGCTCTCAGGAGAACAACCGCAGCTTCTCCAGTCTATCCGCGTAACTGAAGTCCCTCATCCCTGGAAACATTCTAGTAAATCTTTTCTGCACCCTCTCTAAGGCCTTCACACTTTCCTAAAGTGTGGTGCCCAGAATTGGACACAATATTCCAGTTGTGGCCGAAATAGTGTTTTATAAAGGTATAACATAACATCCTTGCTCTTGCACTCTATGCCTCTATTTATAAAGCCCAGAATCCCGCATGCTTTTTTAACCGCTTTCTCAACCTGTCCTGCCACCTTCAAAGATTTGTGCCCATATACCCCCAGGTCTCTCTGTTTCTGCACCCCCTTTAGAATTGTACCCTTTAGTTTATATTGCCTCTCCTCATCCTTCCTGCCAAAATGTATCACTTCGCACTTCTCTGCATTAAATTTCATCTGCCATGTGTCTGCCCATTCCACCAGCCTGTCTATGTCCTCTTGAAGTCTATCACTATCCTCCTCACTGTTTGCTACACTTCCAAGTTTTGTGTCATCTGCAAATTTTGAAATTGTGCCCTGTACACCCAAGTCCAAGTCATTAGCATAATGAGCCCAGCCATTTTTAAATTGCGCCCGTGCAGTTGGCTCTCGACACACGGATCTTGTCCATTAGTTTTTAACTGACTTTTCCCTGTCGCCGTCCTTAGTAAATCTTGCAAGTGTATCTTGGTGTTTCAAGAAAGCTACAGTGAGCATTTCCGAGGGCTGTGTCATTCATGCAATGTGGGTGTCGGTGATCTGAGGATCCTGGTTAAATTGTACTTTTCTGAAATAATGAGTCTTTAAAAAAAGAGAAAGACTTGCATTTATATAGCGCCTTTCATGACTTTAGGATGTCCCAAAGTGCTTTCCAGCCATTTAAATACGTTTGAAGTTGTCACTGTTACAATGTAGGAAACATGGCAGCCAATTTGCAAACAGCAAGATCCCACAAACGACAACACGATAATGATCAGATAATCTGTTTTAGATGTTGGTTGAGGGACAAATGATGGCCAGGACACAAGAACAAAAACTTTCATTTATATAGTGCCTTTAATGTAGTAAAACATCGCAAGGTGCTTCAAAGGAGCATTAACAAACAAATTTTGACACCCGGGAGAACTCCCCTTCTCTTCTTCAAAATAATGCCATGGGATCTTTTACGTCCACCTGCGAGGGCAAATGGAGCCTTGGTTTCACATCTCATCGAAATTCAGCACCTCCAACAATGCAGCACACCCTCACACTCAAGTCTCTGGAGTGGGACTTGAACCCACAACCTTCTGACTCAGAGGTGAGAGTGCTACCAACTGAGCCACGGTTGAAAAGTTTGTTAAATCTTTATTGTTAAGATATACTTATCTTAAAATATTTGCCCACATTCCTTTAACAGATCATGATAAAGACTGAACTCTGAGAAGTATTCAAATAGACTTTGACATTTTTTGATAAACAGTTCAAGATGTGAAAACTGAAAAACAAATCCTTTTGGGTTTATTTTCTTCATCAATGAGCATGAATACCAAAACCACAGCAATACACATGCAGGCCAGATCCAGACACTAGGAACACATATCGAGATTTGATCCCAAGCCTTAGCAAGCCAGTATTATTGCATGAGTGATACAACAATAACAAACGTTCAGATTTGAGCCTGCTCATTGTTACCTAGCCCAGCCTGATGTCATTTCACTGCGATGATTTTGGTATTTAAGTGTCAGCTTGGTTCAATGCGTAGCACTCTAGCCTCTGAGTCAGAATGTTGTGGGTTCAAGCCACACTCCGGGATTTGAGCACATAATCCAGGCTGACAATTTAGTGCAATGCTGAGGGAATAGTGCATTGTCAGAAGTGTCTTCTTTTGGATGAAACATGAAACCGAGGCCTTATCCACCTTTTAAGGTGGACGTAAAAGATCTCATGGCACTAGTCAAAGAGCAAGGCAGTTCTGGCCAACATGCTTCCTTCAACCAACAATGCCAAAAACAGATCAACTGGCGATTTAGCTCATTTGTCGCGCTACCACATTTGCCTGCATAGCAGCATTGACTACACCTTAAAAAATATTTCATTTGGAAGCTGCCATGTAAGTATGAGCTTTCTTTCTATGCTGGTTGTCACTGCATCCTTCAGAATAGGTGGAACTCAACAAGGAGGTTTCTTTTGTTCTGAATGATTTAAATTTCTGAGACTTACAGTTGTGAATGGGAATTGAATCATCTGCTTTCTGTATTTGCACCTTACTGATTAGATCTATAAAAAGAGATTCGAGCTGAATAAAAGTTTTCCACAGATTGAAGCTGATCGCTGAAGTAGGGGGAAAGCGCGGTAATATTTTGTTTATTAATTCTAACAATTATTTCTTCTTCAAATTTAAATGGCTTGAAAAACACTCTCAGAATGTTACGATTCCACTTTGTAAATCTGAACTGATACCAATAGAGCAGATTTATTTGATGGAAAAAATTGGGCCAATTTCATAATGGGAATAGATACAGCAAGGAGGAGAATTGCAGTTCATGCAAATTTTTCAGCTAATCAGTGACTATAGCATCCAAGTAGTGGGATTTTCTGCAATACATACAGTTTACGCTTTATAACTGAATGCTCATAGATGGAAGATGCTCAATGTAGAATAACAAAATAAAGAATTTATTCAATGAACGAGAAAAACTGATAACTCATGAGGGGCAAGTCACAACTAAGATATCAAGGTCTTGTCTTGAGGAAAACTAATCCAGTATTCCACAGATCCTTGCAGTGTATTGTGTTATAATGTGTTTTTTTATGCATTACAAGATTAATGATCAATTGCCAACTGGAAAATAGTTGCTCATTTTTTTGCCCCACAGTAGCATGATAACAAAATTATTGCACAGGTTGTACCACAGTGCATGTTGTATAAAGCCCAAAATGATGATGTGATTCTCCAACCTAGTGAGTTCCTAATTTCTACTGGATTGACTCAAGGCATTGAGCCAGGGGCTAGGCTCCCCACATATGAGTTCTTCTTGTGTGTAGCAGCATTGTGAATGTGTTTGTGAAAACTTCAGTATTTCTGGATTATTCATGAACCTACTCCAAGAGACAAAAATCTGCATATATGTTCTTCTAAAGAAATGTGTTTGCAACATCTTTAGAAATACTGAATCTAAGAAAACTTTTACATAAGTACTTTTTGATATCATTGCACATAGTGAACAGAGGAATTCTTACTTCATGATGAGCTGGAAATTTGGTTGATTAATCACCCGGACTATCCTAGTGTGTCTAGTAGCAACCAGTTAGAGTGGTATTGGCAGAGGCTAAAGAATATGTGCCTAGCCCAGACCCAAACCCCCACTCTCATCCATGGAGCATGGAACATCCATTGGAGGGAGCGACTAACTGCAAAGCAGGAAGCAATTGCCACTTGAAAGAAGAATGAATGAATGAATAAATAAATAATAATTGTCTATGAAGTGAGGCAGTATATCACGGCTCATTCAGGATATAATTTATTTCTTGTAATCGATGGCAAACCATTTAAAACCTTTTAATGGAAATTTCCTTATCCTGCTGCTGCTTGCTATTCCACCAACCTTCAATAATAATTACAGTATACATAACTGTAAATCCTGCAGAGTGTAATCGTGAATCTTCTGTTTAAGAGAACACTGCTGCTGTAATCTGCACAAATCTGCTGTTAAAACAGTATCCTGCATCATACAATTTCACCTCATGTTTCTGAGTTCTTTGTCGAAGCTAAGAACCATGGCAACAGCTCTTTTTCTTGCCATTAGACACCCAAGTCATATTTCAGTAGGCTTGTGAAATCCTGTTTTCCATTGGAGAAACAGTAGCATGATCTAGTCTATCAGAGTCATTTCACACTCCACACTACAACTGCCTCTATCAGCTCTTCCCATCCAACAGTTCCTGACATCTCTTAGTGTTTCTTCAGATCGTTCTCTGGTAGTTGACGGTTTTGTCCTTACTTCATCCAGCTGTACAGCTGCATTCCCTTCTTAACAAAGATCTCAAAACCTGGGATTAGTTCTCTTTTGCTTAAGGCACTTTAGTATCTCTTTTTCAATTCTGCTGTTAACTTGTGTTGATTCAGCTGTGTGACTTCACAGCTAATATTGGGCGTTGTGGATAAATTGGTATGTACGTGTTTAGCGATTAGGTGCGTTCTTCAAAATAAACTAAGGCATGTGGCCTCATTTTTTGCTGTAATTCATTTTATTACTGTTATTATTTGTAAAGCCCCATGGGTACCAGGCATCTTTTGGTACCTTACCCAAGTGACCTGATTCTACCATTGAGTGTCAGCAAACTATTTGACAGCAAGGGTGCAGCAAAACCCACCTCAATCATGTCTTCGCCCAAAATCCACGCAATTGTACTTCCACCAAGGGTCACTGGATAGGGAGCAGGAGCAGGAGCTAACTTTCCCTTCCTTAACCCAGGGGTAATGAGCCCAGTTGCAGTGCCTTACCACCACTCCAGCTGAGATTAGCTAACTCAGCACAGAACAGGGACCATCCTGGTCTGTATGGCCCAGCTGGTCACTGGAGCATGTTGCCTGCTCGGGTGGATATTAAACAACTGTAACTGGCTGACAGGAGGGTTGTTATCTCGGAAGGATCAGATCAAAATGGGCCAACAGACCTTCGTCATCTGAAACCATCTAATTTTCAATTATACATATAAATATTAAATCATATATGACATAAAAAATGGAATTTCCTTTGTTAGGATTTGACACACTGTTAATTTGCCCTGGCAATCAATATAATGAATTTTAACAGTGCTGGATCTAGTTCTGGGCAAAGAAGTAGGGCAAGTGGAGTGTGTTTCAGTGGGAGAACAGCTGGGTAATAGTGATCATAATATAATTAGGTTTAAAGTAGTTATGGAAAGGAACAAAGAAAAATTAACAGTAAAAATACCTAACTGGAAGAGAGCCAATTTCAGCGATTTGAGAAGAGTAACATAAAAGGGAACCCAAAGAACGTTTATAAACATATAAAAAGTAAAAGGAATGGCGTGGCTGATTCCCAAAAAAGGAAATCTTCTTGTGGAGGCAGAGGGCATGACTGAGGTACTGAATGAGGACTTCACAAAAGAAGAGGATGAAGTTAATGTCGCAGTAGAGGAGGAGGGAGTAGAGATATTGGATAGGATAAAAATAGATAGAAAGGAGGTGTTAAATAGGTTGGCATCACTCAAAGTTAACAAGTCACCCGTTCCAGATGGGATGCATCCTAAGTTGCTGAGGGAAGCAAGGGTGGAGTTAGCAAAGCTCTGACCACAATCTTTCAATCCTCCTTGGATATGGGAGTGGTGCCAGAGGACTGGAGGATTGCAAATGTCATACCGCTATTTAAAAAAGGAGAAAGGGATAAACCTAGTAACTATGGACCAATCAGTCTAACGTGGGAAAACTACTAGAGACCATTGTCAAGGACAAAATGAATTCTCACTTGGAGAAGCATGGGTCAATAAGGGACAATGAGCAGGGCTTTGTTAAAGACAAATCATGAGTGACTAGACTGATTGAGTTCTTTGATGAAGTAACAGAGAGGATTGATGAAGGTAGATGTTGTATATATGAACTTTCAAAAGGCATTTGATCAAGTACCACATAACAGACTTATTTGGAGAATAGAAGCACATGGTATTAAATGGACAGTGGTAACTTGGGTACGTAATTGGCTGAAGGATAGGAGGCAGAGAGTAGTGGTGAATGGATGTTTTTCTGACTGGAGAGAAGTATTCAATGGGGTCTCCCAGGGGTCAGTATTAGGATCATTGCTTTTCTTGTTACATATAAATGAACTGGACTTGAGTATAGGGAGTACAATTTTGAAGTTTGCAGATGATACAAAACTTGGCAATATAGTAAACAGTGAGGAGGATAGTAGCAGACTTCAGGAGGACATGGACAGACTGGTGAAATGGGCAGACACATGGTAGATGCAATTTAATGCGGATAACTGTGAAGTGATGCACTTTGGAAGGAAAAACATGGAGAGGCAGTATAATCTAAATGGCACCATTTTGGGGGGAGTGCAAGAGCAGAGGGACTTGGGGGTGCATATATACAAATCTTTGGAAGGTGGCAGGGCAAGTTGATAAGGTGGTTAAGAACGTGTATGGGCTACTTCGCTTTGTAAATAGGGGCATTGAATACAAAAACAAGGAACTCATGCTAAACCTTTACAAATCACTGGTTAGGCCTCAGCTGGCGTATTATGCACAATTCTGGGCACCACACTTTAGAAAGGACGTCAAGGCTTTGGAGAGGGCACATAGGAGGTTCACCAGGATGAGGACTTCAGTTATGTGGAGAGAATGGAGAAGCTGGGATTGTTCTCCTTCGTGCAAAGAAGGTTAAGGGGAGACCGAATAGAGGTATTCAAAATAATGAGGGGTTTTGATAGAGGGAGAAAATGTTTCCTCTGGCAAGTGGGTCGGTAAACAGAAGTCATAGATTTGAAATAATTTGCAAACGAACGAGAGGGGAAATGAGGAGAACTTTATTCGCACAGAGGGTTGTTAAGCTCTGGAACGGACTAGCTAAAGGGTGGTGGAAGCAGATTCCATAGGAACTTTCAAAAGGCAATTGGACATGTTCTTGAAGAGGACTAATTTGCAGGGTTCTAGGGAAAAAACTGGGGAGTGGGTCTAAATTGGACAGCTCTTTCAAAGAACCGGCACAGGCCCAATGGGCTGAATGGCCTCCTTCTGTGCTGTAAGATTCTATGATCATTTGGAGTGCAGCATTCCTAGCTGTATCACAGGCTTAGTTTACCTGGAGATGTCCACAAAACAGCAGCATGCCTTTAATCCCCAGTAAAACTAAAGCATCTTGAAGTCCCTGTTTGTGCCAATCAAAACTTCCAAAGTTGACATCAAAGATTTTGCAACATCTTGACAAACTGAAATCATTTTGTACGTGATACTTACTACAATTAACCTTGCGGGGAGGTTAAGTACTGCTGTGGGGGAGGGTTTAAACTAATTTGGCAGGGGATGGGCACCAGGATGAAACATTAGAGAGGAGAAACAAGGTGCACAGAGGACTGGAAGGGACAAATAAAACTAGGAGTAAAGAATAATTCAGAAATAGGAGGGATAAGACAGGGGGCAAATGCAAGGCAGTCTAAGATGAGTTCGGAGTGCATGTGCGTAAATGCACGTAGTGTGGTAAATAAGGATGGTGAGCTGCAGGCTCAAGTTGCCACATAGGACTATGATATAGTGGCAATAACAGAGACCTGGCTCAAAGAGTGGGAGGATTGGGTACTTAATATTCCTGGCTACAAGGTATTCAGGAAAGATAGGGAAGGAAAGAAAGTTGGGGGTGGCAGTATTGATCAAAGAAATTATTACAGCACTGGAAAGGGAGGATGTAGTTCAGGGGTTAAAGACAGAATCTATTAGATTAAAATTAAGAAACAATAGAGGAGCTATTACACTACTGGGTGTATACTATAGGCCACTAAATAGTGTGAAGAAGATAGAGGAGCAAGTTTGCAGGCAAATTACAGAAAGAAGCAAGAACTATAGAGTAGTGATAATGGGGGACTTCAATTATCCCAGTAGAGATTGGGACAGTAACAGTGTAAAGGACAAAGAGGGGGAGGAATTCCTAAAATGTGTACAAGAGAACTTTCTTGAACAGCCCAACAAGGAGGAAGGAAGCACTGCCGGATCTAGTTCTGGGGAATGAAGTGGGCCAAGTGGAGCATGTTTCAGTGGGGGAGCATTTGGGGAACAGTGATCAGAATATCATTAGGTTTAGAATAGTTATGGAAAAGGACAAGGAACAATCAATTGTGAAAATACTTAACTGGAGGAGGGCTAATTTCAGTGAGTTAAAAAGTAATCTTGCCCAGGTGGATTGGAATCAAAAATTGGAAGGTAAAACAGTGATTGAACAATGGGAGGCCCTCAAGGAGGAGTTGGTTCGGGTACAGAGTCGATATATTCCCAAAAGGGGGACAGGAAGGGCACCCAAAGCGAGAGCTCCCTGGATGACTAAAGTTAGAGAGATTAAAATGAAACAGAAAAAGGAGGCTTATGACAAATGTAAGGTTCATAATACAGTAGAGAAGCAAGCTGAATACACAAAGTACAGAGGAGATCTAAAAAAAATAAATGAGAGCCAAAGAGAGAGTATGAGAATAGATCAGTGGCTAACATAAAAGGGAACCCAAAAGTCATTTATAAACATATAAGTAGTAAAAGGTTAGTCAAAGGAAGGTTGGGACCAATTAGGGACAAAAAAGGAGGTCTTCTTGTGGAGGCAGAAGATATGGCTGAGGTATTAAATGAGTACTTTGCATCGGTCTTCATTAGAGAAGAGAACAGCCATTGTAGCAGTGAAGGAGGAAGCAGGAGCGATATTGGATAGGATAAAAATAGATAAAGAGGAGGTACTTAAAAGAGTGGCAGTACTCAAAGTAGGAAAGTTACCCAGTCCAGATGGGATGCATCCTAGATTACTGAGGGAAGTAAGGGTGGAAATTATGGAGGTTATGGCCACAATCTTCACAATCTTCCAATCCTCCTTAGATATGGGGGCCAATGCCAGAGGACTGGAGGATTGCAAATGTTACACCCCTGTTCAAATAAGGGGACAGTGATAAACCCGGCAATTACAGACCTGTCAGCCTAACGTCGGTGGTGGGGAAACTTTTAGGGCTCGATATTGCCAGGGCTGCGGGTTTGTGGCGGGGGGGGCTACTGGGCGCATGGGTAACGCGCCCGGCGAAATCAGTCTGCCCCCCGCGCGATCGCAGCCTAATTGGATCCACTTACCTGGCCCTCCGGGTTCCCCACTGCTGATCTGCGCATCGGGCGGGCTGCGCATGCGCAGTAAGGTCTGTCAGCTGGGGGAGCTCTATTTAAAGGGGCAGTCCTCCACTGACTGATGCTGCAAGAAATAGGAAAAATTACAGCATGGAGCAGCCCAGGGGGAAGGCTGCTCCCAGTTTAATGATGCCTCATTCCAGGTATCATTAGATGGGGTGAGGAGGAGGGGGAGGACAGAGATCTTCCCCCCAGCGGGCGGGAGGAAGCGGCCTGCCTCTGCCACCAGGAAGGCCTGGCTCGAGGTGGCAGAGGAGGTCACCTGCACCACCAACATATCGCCCACCTGCATACAGTGCAGGAGGCGCTGCAATGACCTAGGTAGGTCAGCCAAAGTGAGTACACTTACTCATTCCCCTACACTCCATCTGCCACATCACCGCCCCCACCCCACATCTCCTTCTGCACTGCCAACACTACTGTGTCACAACACCCCTCACACCCACTCAAACCTCATCCTCATCTTACCTGCACTTACTCACCTCGCCAGTACTCATCCCGCCACTACCACTCAACCCAATTCTCATACAATCTCATGGCTCTATCTCATACACACCCTCTCATGCATCTCTTTCACGGTCAGCCGCACTCAACCTGCCACTACCTGTGCTGCAGCCACAGAGCATGCATCACATATGTGCAGTAGGAAACGTAAGGCAAACGTGTCGTGAGCATGAAGGGGATGCACAAGGGTGTTTGAGGGTTTGTCATGGTTTTTACTTATATTTAATTTCTGACCAACTCACATCACATATTATATTGGCACCACTACTGCCACGTCTTTGTGAATCTTGTCTGGTTTGTGCAATAATGCCCTTTCCTGAGGATCACAATGAAGACCCACACCTGATGCCACCCATTGTGCCACTGCAAAGTGGGTGTAGGTGTATTTGCAGGGCTCTTTTGTGCAGATGACTGAGAGACGTCGGCGATGTCCCCAATGGCACCCTGGAAGGATGCAGAGGAGAAGTTGTTGAGGGCAGTGGTGACTTTGACAGCGACAGGTAAGAAGATGGTGCTCGGGCCAACCGGGAGCAGCTCAGCATGAAGGAGGCTGCAGATGTCCACGACTACATGTCGAGTGACTCTGAGCCTCCGTGTGCATTGCTGCTCAGAGAGGTCCAGGAAGCTGAGCCTGGGTCTGTGGACCCTGTGTCGAGGGTAGTTCCCTCTGCGACGCATCTCTCTCTGCGGTAGCCCTCCCTCCTGCTATGCAGGTGGATGTGTCACAGCACTGTGTTGTGGAGCTCCACGTGTCAGAGGTGGACGGCGTGGCCGGCGAGGCTGGTGATGCTGTTCGCCCTCCGAGTAGGCCATGACTGCAGCTACGGCGGCCCCCTTCCGGAAGATGTACATCTGAGGGGGTCCGCAAGGTAGGTACATGTCTCTGGACCCCGGGGTAAGTGTGCAAGTTGGTGAATTTGATTGTCAGGAGGGGGGTGGTGGAGGCCAAACTTTGTCCCAAGTGACAGAGTGGCCTCCTGCAATGAGTGAGGGTCTCCCCCCCCCACCTGTCAAATGGACCTTTGCAGCTGCCACAGGCTGATGGCTGCAACACGTCCATTTCAACTGGGAGTGTTTCCCCCAGTACGGGAAACAGTCCCAGTTGTTTCTAAAATCCCACCTCTCCTGACATATTCCCTTAATCAGGTCTGTTAATGACCTGAAATGACAAGATAAATACTCTCAAGTGGCACCCCGCCGGCTTTAATTGCCTGCGGGAGTCCCACATGCGGGGGCTGCGCGCGCACGCCGGCGCGTCTTTAGGGAACCCGGAAGTGGGCGGGTTGGAGCCGGGCTCCCGACCCGCTCCGGGATTCCCCGATTTTCGGAGACCCCCCGCCAGGAACGCACCCGATAGCGGGTGCTAAAATGGAGCCCTTGGAGTCAATAATCAGGGACAAAATTAATTGGCGCCTGGAAAAGCATGGGCTAATAAATGAAAGTCAGCACAGATTTGTTAAAGGAAAATCGTGTTTGACTAACTTGATTGAGTTTTTTGATAAAGTAATGGAAAGAGTTAAGGAAGGTAGTGCGCGTGATTTGTGTATATGGGCTTTCAAAAGACATTTGATAAAATACCACATAATAGACTTGTTGGCAAAATTAAAGCCCATGGGATTAAAGAGACAGTGGCAGTATGCATACAAAATTGGCTAAGGGGCAGAAAGCAGAGGATAATGATGAACAATTCAGACTGGAGGGAAGTATACAGTGGTGTTACCCAGGGTTCAGTATTCGGACCATTGCTCTTTTTTATATATATTAATGACCTAGACTTAGGTATAGAAAGTATAATTTCAAAGTTTGCAGATGATATGAAACTCAGAAATGTAGTAAACAATGTGGAGGATAGTAACAGACTTCAGGAGGTCATAGACAGACTGGTGAAATGGACGCACACGTGGCAGATGAAATTTTACAGAGAGATGTGAAGTGATACATTTTGGTAGGAAGAGTGAGGAGAGGCAATATAAACTAAATGGCACAATTTTAAAGGGAGTGCAGGAACAGAGAGACCTGGGGGGTTATGTACACAAATCTTTGAAGGTGACAGGACAAGTTGAGAAGGCTGTTAAAACAGCATATGGGATCCTGGGCTTTGTCAATAAGAGGCATAGAGTACAAAAGCAAGGATGTTCTGCTAAACCTTTATCAAACACTGATTAGGCCAGAGCTGGAACATTGTGTTCAATTCTGGGCACCACACTTTAGGAAGGATGTCAAGGCCTTAGAGAGGGTGCAGAAGAGATTTACTGGAATGGTACCAGGGATGAGGGACTTCAGTTATGTGGAGAGACTGGAGAAGCTGGTTTGTTCTGCTTGGAGCAGAGAAGGTTAAGAGGAGATTTGATAGAGGTGTTCAAAATCATGAACGGTTTTGATAGAGTAAATAAGGAGAAATTGTTTCCAGTGGCAGAAGTTCAGCAGCCAGAGGACACAGATTTAAGATGATTGTCAAAAGAGCTGGAGGCGACATGAGGAAACATTTTTTTACGCAGCGAGTTGTAATGATCTGGAATGCACTGCCTGAAAGGGTGCTGGTTAGTGATAATGATAGTTCTTAAAAATATAGACAGTTTATATGTATAATTATCTCCCAGCCTCTAAAAATGAATCTTGTAAATACAGTGAAATTTCAAATTATTCATACTCCAACTATTTACCATCCAAAATGTTCATGGGACAAACTCTGTATAAGATCATTTTCTCATTGCATAGCCTGTCAACACCAATCCCTCATGTCAGATATAAATTAACCCCTCACCCCAGGAAATATTAAATTAAATTATTCAATTCAGTCTTCATGCCCGTCCCTAAGGTTTAGCTGCACCATACCTGGAAGACCAACATTTGAGGATTCACAACTATCTGCCCCTTTCCATTGTCTACTGGTGAGAGCATGGTGGAAGGTCCCTTCCCTTATGATGAGGAATGCAGGATCCATGTTAAGAGTGGAGACAGTTCTATGGCGCTGAGGTTCTGAAATTGTAAAACTTGAGAATCAGCTCCTGCATAGGTAGAAAGAGGGATGAGGTCCTGCAGGCAGAATTTAAGGAGTTAGGAAAGAGATTAATAAGCAGGACCTCAAAGGTAGTAATCTCCGGATTACTCCAGGTGCCACACGTTAGCAAGTATAGAAATAGGAGGATAGAGCAGATGAATGCGTGGCTGGAGAGATGGTACAGGAAGGAGGGCTTTAGATTCCTGGGGCATTGGGACCAGTTCTGGGGGAGGTGGGACCTGTACAGGCCGGACGGGTTGCACCTCAATGGAGCTGGGACCAATGTCCTCACAGGGAGGTTCGCTTGTGCTGTGGGCAGGGGAGGGGGGGGGATGGGCACCAGGATGTAGCATTGTAAGGGAGAAGCAAGGTGCACAATGGATTGGGAGAGAAAGATAGCACTAGAGCAAGAAATGGTTTGGTAGTAGATGAGACCAGACTAAGAGAGAGTACAAGACAGTCTAAGATAGGTTTACAATGCATGTGTATAAACGCACGAAGCGTGGTAAACAAGGTTGGTGAGTGCAGGCCTAATTAGCCTCATCAGAATATGATGTGGTGGCGATAACGGAGACCTGGCTCAAAAAAGGGCAGGATCGGGTACTAAATATTCCTGGATACAAGGTGTTCAGGAAAGATAGGGAAGGGAAGAAAGGAGGAGGGGTGGCAGTATTGATTAAGGAGAATATTGCAGTGCTGGAGAGAGAGGATGTCCTGGAGGGGTCAAGGACAGAATCTAATTGGTTAGAGTTAAGAAACAATAGAGGTGCCATTACACTACTGGGAGTATTCTGTAGGCCACCAACTAGTGGGAAGGATATAGAGGAGCAAATTTGAAGGGATATTACAGAGAGGTGCAAAAGCCATAGAGATATGATAATGGGGGACTTCAACTACCCTAATGTAGACTGGGATAGTAATAGTGTAAAGGGCAAAGAGGGGGAGGAATTTTTGAAGTGTATTCAGAACAACTTTCTTGACCAGTACGTTTCCGGCCTAACGAGGAAGGAGGCATTGCTGGATCTGGTTCTGGGGAATGAGGTGGAGCAAGTGTCAGTAGGACAATATTTAGGGCACAGTGATCAGAGTATCATAAGGTTTAGATTAGCTATGGAAAAGGACAAGGAGCAATCTGGAGCACTTAAATACTTAATTGAAGGAAGGTCAATTTCAGTGGGTCGAGAACAGATCTGGCCCGGGTACATTGGAATCAAAGATTGGCAGGCAAAAGTGTCATTGAGCAATGGGCGGCCTTTAAAGAGGAGGTGGTTCAGGTACAGTCGAGGTACATTCTCACGAGGGGAAAAGGTAGGGCAACCAAAGCCATGACTCCCTGGATGTCGAAAGAGATAGAGAGTAAGATGAAGCAGAAAAACGGGATATATATGACAAATGTGAAGTTGATGATAGAAGTGAGAACCAAGCTGAATACAGGCAGTTCAGATGGGAAGTGAAAAAGAAAATAAGAAGGACAAAGATAGAGTCTGAGAATAGACTGGCAACTAACAAAAGGGAATCCAAAAGTCTTCTATAGGCATATAATTAGTAGTAAGAGGAGGGGGTGGGGCTGATTAGGAACCAAAAAGGAGACCCACTCATGGAGGCAAAGGGCATGGCTGAGGTACTAAATGAATACTTTGCATCTGTCTTTACCAAGGAAGAAGATGCTGCCAATATCACAGTAAAAGAGGAGGTAGTTGAGATACTGGATGGGCTAAAAATTGATAAAGAGGAGGTACTAGAAAGGTTGACTGTACTTAAAGTAGATAAGTCACCCGGCCCGGATGGGATGCATCCTAGATTGCTGAGGGAAGCAAAGGTGGAAATTGCGAGGTACTGACCATAATCTTCCAAACATCCTAAGATACGGGGGTGGTGCCAGAGGACTGGAGAATTGCAAATGTTACACCCTTGTTCAAAAAAGGGTGTAAGGATAAACCCAGCAACTACAGGCCAGTTAGTTTAACCTCGGTGGTGGGGAAGCTTTTAGAAACGATAATCGCCGACAAAATTAACAATCACTTGGACAAGTGTGGATTAATTAAGGAAAACCAGCACGATTTGTTAAAGGCAAATCGTGTTTAACTAACTTGATTGAATTTTTTGGTGAGGTAACAGAGAGGGTAGTTGAGGGCAATGCGGTTGATGTGGTGTATATGGACTTCCAAAAGGCGTTTGATAAAGTGCCACATAATAGGCTTGTCAACAAAGTTGAAGCCCATGTAATAAAAGGGGCAGTGGCAGCATGGATACGAAATTGGCTAAGTGACAGGAAACAGAGAGTAGTGGTGAAGGGTGGTTTTTCAGACTGGCAGGAGGTGTACAGTCGTCATAGAGTCATAGAGTCATAGAGTCATAGAGTTATACAGCACGGATAGAGGCCCTTCGGCCCATCGTGTCCGCGCCGGCCATCAGCCCTGTCTACTCTAATCCCATATTCCAGCATTTGGTCCGTAGCCTTGTATGCTATGGCATTTCAAGTGCTCATCCAAATGCTTCTTGAATGTTGTGAGGGTTCCTGCCTCCACAACCCTTTCAGGCAGTGAGTTCCAGACTCCAACCACCCTCTGGGTGAAAAAGTTCTTTCTCAAATCCCCTCTAAACCTCCCGCCTTTTACCTTGAATCTATGTCCCCTTGTAAAAGAACCCTCAACGAAGGGAAAAAGCTTCCCCAAGGGCCGGTACTCGGACCACTGCTTTTCTTGATATATATTAATGACTTGGACTTGGGTGTATAGGACACAATTTCAAAATTTGCTGATGACACAAAGCTTGGAAGTGTCGTGAACAGTAAGGAGGATAGCGATAGACTTCAAGAGGACATGGACAGGCAGGTGGAATGGGCGGACACGTGGCAGATGAAATTTAACGCAGAGAAGTGCGAAGTGATACATTTTGGCAGGAAGAATGAGGAGAGGCAATATAAACAAAAGGGTACAATTCTAAAGGGGGAGTAGGATCAGAGAGTCCTGGGAATATATGTGCATAGGTCGTTGAAGGTGGCAGGGCAGGTTGAGAAAGTGGTTAAACAAGCATATGGGAAGCTGGGCTTTATAAATAGAGCCATAGAGTACAAAAGCAAGGAGGTTATGATGAACCTTTATAAAATACTGGTTCGGCCACAGCTGGAGTATTGTGTCCCATTCTGGGCACTGCACTTTATGAAGGATATGAAGGCTTAGGAGCGGGTGCAGAAAAGATTTACTAGAATGGCTACAGAGATTAGAGACTTCAGTTACGTGGATAGACTGGAGAAGCTGGGGTTGTTCTCTTTAGAGCAGAGAAGGTTGATTGGAGATTTGATAGAGGTGTTCAAAATCATGAGGGGTTCAGATAAAGTAAATAAAGAGAAACTGTTCCCATTGGCGGAAGGGTTGAGAAGCAGAGGACACAGATTTAAGGTGATTGGCAAAAGAACCAAAGGCAACATGAGAAAAAACTTTTTACGTGGTTCTGATCTGGAATGCACTGCCTAATAGCATGGTGGAGGTAGATTCAATCATGGCTTTCAAAGAGAATTGGATAAATACCTGAAGGGAAAAAATTTGCAGGGCTGCGGGGCAAGGGCAGGCGAATGGGACAAGCTGGATTGCTCTTGCAGAGAGCTGGCACGGGCTCGATGGGCTGAATGGCCTTCTTTTGTGCTGTAACCATTAGATGATTCTATCTCGATCTTCTTTATACCTCACTAGCAGGAGTACTAGCTTTGAGTCAAACTTTCACATGAGTCCTTTGGGGGATCTCCTGCCTCTGACAGTTAGCAAAGTTTTCAGGAAAAAAAACATGCTTCTAGTACAGGAGATAATGAGGTTTACATCTAGTGGTGTGTATGTTTCCAGGAGGTGGTGATAGCAATATTTGATATTGCATTGCGTTTGTTTGTTTACATTGTGTTGTATTGTACTGCATCTCATTTCCTGTTGAAGAAAACAAGACCATTACACTGATCATCCACTCGTGAACAGACATTTCAAACAGATTGCATCCTCGTTGGTGGTAAGGTAATTGAAGTAGGTCTTCCAAGCCATTATGAAAAAATAGCATATGTGAGTAATGCCAATTAATCAGCTTTGATCTTATGAACATATCTTCTTGAATATTAATGACTGATAATTGATGTTCGTCCAGGGCACAGCTGCATTGAAACAGTAGAAAGTATCTATTATTTTTCATTATGTATGTATGTATATGCAATTATACATATGTAGATCTCATTACAAATAGTTACATGTTATGTATTCCTGAACCAAACTTTTCATTTTTTAAATTTAGTTCATTACCTCGATTGTCAAGCTATAGACCTACCTATTAATAGTTTCTGACTTCTCCCCATCAATGTATCAACCCGAGTCCACCTATTGTAATTGGTGAAATTGCTCTTCTGCAAATTAGATGTTGATCAGACAAGAAGAGATGGTGCATTCGATGATGTTCTAAAACTAATATCTCAAAAAGTTAATGACAAATGAGTATTACCCCAGCCGACAGAATATAATGCTTAATGAGAAGTCAACTTGTGAATTTGCAGTGGGACTGGGTGGTGAGGTCTGAGAGAACACTTTCTTTTTAGTTCAGGTACCTGGAATTTGAATCTAGTTCAGGCTGCTGCAGTGAAAGTCTCCGCCAGCTGTAAGAATCCCAGAGTGTAATAAGTTTTGGTCTCAATCTGATTTCACAGCACAAACCTACTCATAATTCAACACAAATTGGCAATAAATTGGCTTTCTGTCTCTTTACGGTCACATGGATGGCTGGTGAGTGAAGTGGAAATGATATACTGTTGTGGTACGTGATGTTATTTTGAGGTTGGGGATAAAGCATGTTTTTGGGACAGTGTAGACGGTGCTTTATTCTGCATCTAACACATGCATTACTTGAACTAGGAGTGTCTGAAGCTGACACTGGATGCAAAAAATTCCTAGAACTGACAACCCTGATCTCAATCTGCATGAAAATCAATCCAACTGAAAGTCAAAGATTTTCTCCCAAAGCATCATAAAGTGTCAGCTTTAAAGGCTTAGGGCTTCAGAAAGATCTGAGCAATTCCCTTGGAGCAGTCCTGATATGAGAGGTAGTTATTGTATATTATTTAATTCTTTATGAACCAAAAAAAATGTTCCCCGAAAACCCCACAGTCCTCAAAGAGTAAGAGCATCAAAAATTTGAAGAACAGGAAAAAGTAATTGGGCCGAACAAGCAGGTCTCGTTTTCATAGATCAACCCTACTGACCTGTCTTCTCACCTTGCCTCTCCAGAAAATTGCAAAAACAAAATTAGAAACAGATTAGAACCCATTAATACTGTTTGCTTTAATTGCCATCGTTGATAATTAATTCCACAACTCTGTTACCTTTTAGGTGAAAAAGTTCCATCTGACCTCCCTCCTGACTCCTAATTTCCTGATTGTACCACATGCCACTTAATATTTGAACTTTTTGCCAAAGTGAGTAAAGAGCTGTGAAACGAGTCAAAAAAGAAAGAGTAAAGAAAAATGTACACTGAGTGCAAACTAGTTGTATCTACCTATGGATGAAATGTAACAGGATTATAAACAGCACTCAGCAGACTGATAACCTTGTAGAAGGAATTCTAGCTAAACAAAGAAATGGACAGATTTACAATTCTGCAGACATTAGAAGGATATAAGCTTGTCTGGAGAGCAGGAGAGAGATGAGTCTCGTCCATATGGATCCATATGAAACTGTAGAGGTAGCTGGATGGCCCACATTGCAACAATTTCCATTTATAGAGCACTTTATCACATCTCTACAAAACATGCTAAAGCACTTTGTATATCGTGAATTATTTTGAAGTGCAGGTACTGTTGTTATTTGGTAAATCATTTGCTTCAAGCAAGATCCCTCAAACAACAACTGGATGAATGGTCAGTAATCTGTTTTTGTATAGTTATATTTTTGGGAGAAATATTGGCTGGGATATCAGGAGAGCTAACTGCTCTTCTTTGATTTGTACTTTAGGATCTTTACTATCCATTTGAACCACAGGAAAAAATGAACAGAACCTGGGTTTAACATGTCATCTGAAAGATGGCATGTCCAACAGTGTAGCGTTCTCTCAGTGCTGCATTAAAGTACTGTGATTATGTGCTCAAATCCTGGAGTAGGGCTTAAATCCACAAAGTTGGATGAGAATACTGCCAACTGATCCAAACTGACATGTTGTCATATTCTCTGTTTGTAAGTAGACTGACTACAAAGAATTCTAACCCAGAGCTAGGGTGAGGTTCTTTAAAATAGCTTTCTAACAAATACTGCAGTCACAAGCATTCTGGGTAGTTGTTTTATAATTGTATGGCATAATGGATTAAAAAGCCCAGATCCAAGATACTTTTTACAGTAACCATTGGGGATGCATTTGAGACCTCCACTGTTGCTTCTCATCTTAAATACGAGGAAAACTCTCATTATTGAGCTTAAAAAGATAAATAATAGTGTCACATTCAGGCTAATTCTTGCTAATGTCTGCATGTTATAATTACAATGGAGAAAATGATCACAGAAGTAGATGTCTGTCTAAGTATCTAGTTCAGAAAACAGTATTTAGTTCATGTTAGCAGCAGCGTAGCTTTATCACTTGCATCTGCAGAACGGCTGGAATATCTCCATCATGTATAGCCTTTGAGCTGTCTATATAGGCAGTTAGAAAGCTGATCCGGATCCATGGCGGTTTAATACAGAAAATGGAACAATACATCAAAGGATATCTTCTTGTTACGTTTCACAATGTCAGGATATCCCAAAGCACTTCAAAGCCAATTAAGTACTTTTAAAGTAGAGTCACTGTTGTAATGTACGCAAACATGGCAGCCAATTTGCACACAGCAAAATCCCACAAACTGCAATGAGATAAATGACCAGATAAGCTGTTTCAGTGATGTTGGTTGAGGGATTAATGTTGGCCAGGACACCAGGCGAACAACCCTGCTCTTTATCAAATGCAGCCATGGAATCTTTTATGTCCACTCAAGAGGGCAGTTAGGGCCTCAGTTGTAACGTCTTATCTGAAAGATGACTCCTCTAACAGTATAGCAAACCCTCAGTACTGTAACAGAGTGTCAGCCTAAATTATTTGCTGAAGTCTCTGGAGTGAAGCTTGAACCTACAAAAGATACATATATATAGATAGATATATAGAGATATATAGATATATATGTATATAGATATATGGGTGTGTGTGTATGTATTTGTGTATATATATATGTATATCTATACAGGAACAGGAGTAGGCCATTCAGCCCCTCAAGCCTGTTCCGTCATTCAATTAGACCACGGCTGATCTGTATCTTAACTCCATTTACTCGCCTTGATTCCATATCTCTTACTACCCTTGCCTAACAAAAATCTAATCTCAGTTTTGACATTTTCAATTCACCCCCAGCCTCAACAGCTTTTTGGGGGAGAGAGTTCCAGAGTTCCACTACCCTTTGTGTGAAGAAGTGCTTCCTGACATCACCCCTGAATGACCTCGCTTTAATTTTAAGGTTATGCTTCCTTGTTCTAGACTCCCCTACCAGAGGAAATAGTCTCTCTCTATCTACCCTAACAAATCCTTTAATCGCCTTAAACACCTCAATTATGTCATCCCTTAATCTTCTATACCCGTGGGTATACAAAGGCTAGTCAATGCAACCTGGCCTCATAATTTAACCCTTTTAGCCCCAGTATTATTCTGGTGAATCTGCACTGCACCTCAATATATTCTTCCTGAGGTGTGATGCCCAGAACTGAACACAGTACTCCAGAGCTTTATACAGCTGTAACACAACTTCTACCCCTTTGTATTCCAGCCCTCTTGAGATGAAGGTCAACATTCCATTAGCCTTTATATTATTTTTTTTACCTGTCCACTAGTTTTTAAGTAATTTCTGTACATAGACCCCTAAATCTCTCTGCTCCTCCACAGTTCCTGGCTTCTCACCATTCAGAAAATACTCTGATCTATCTTTCTTCGGTCCAAAGTGGATGATCTCGCACTTCCCCATGTTGAACTCCATCTGCCACAGTTTTGCTCATTCACCTAATCTATCAATGTTCCTTTCCAACTTTCTGCCCCCATCTACATTGTTTACTGTGCCACCTAACTTAGTGTCATCAGCATACTTGGATATATGGCTCTCCATTCCTTTATCTAAGTCATTTATCACTATAGTGAAAAGCTGAGGTCCCAGTTCAGTTCCCTGGGGATCAAATCCTGCCAATTGGAGTGCATACTATTATTCCGACTCTATCTCCCATCCCCTAACCAATTCCCTATCCATGCCCAAAGGCTGCCTCTAATTCCATGCGCTTCCATTTTTCCAAACATTATCTTTTGTGGAAGCTTATCAAATGCTTTTTGGAAGCCCATATAAATAACACACATACAAACATACAAAATTGATGGGCAGGAAAGGACCAGCTGGTCCATCAAGTCTGCCCTACTCTCATGTTGGCCAGAACATCATGACTGAGCACTTCTTCCCCAATGTAATCTCTGGCGAGAGGCAAAAAGCCAGAGAAAAAACCCAGGGACAATAAGGGAAAACATATTTTGGAAAATTCCTCTCTGACCCTCTCAAGTGATCGAAACCAGTCCAGGAGATCACAAGGACCAAGTGTTATCTATCATCCATAGGCACTCCCTTATCCATAATATTAGTGACCTCCTCAAAAAGTTCAGCTAGGTTAGTTAGACATGACTTTTCCATTAAAAATCTATGCTGGCTCTCTCTGATTAGTTCATATTTGTCCAAGTGCTCAGCCACCCTGTCCCGAATAACAGATTCTAGTAATTTCTCCACATCAGATGTTGGACTAATTGGTCTATCATTTCATGATTTACCTCTCCCACTCTTCTTAAATAATGGAGTGACATTGGCAATTTTCCAATCCAAGGGGATAATTCCTGAATATATACTGTTACATACTCCTATCAGAAAAGAAAAACTTTTAGCCAAATGAAAATATTTTTGATACAAGACCCTACATTTAGTGTCGTAATGTTTATTCTGCATATTTCATTTTGTGACATCAGGCAGTGATGAAGAGCATTATGTTGTGAAATGCGTTTTTGAATTTATTATATGCAAACTGTTCGCTTCTTCGCAATTCTCCACTGGACCTTATCAGAGAACATGCTAGCTGTAGGGTATTGGCATGGCTGCTCACTCAGAAGGAAACCCAACAGCTGTGCTTCTGACAGCTGGAATGAGCATGATGGCACATCACTGAATGTTCGGCAGACCTTAGACTTAGTCACAGCAAGGAGTCCTAAACCTGTTAAGCTATACATAGAATTCATCCTGAACACTGCTATTGCACCTCTTTCTCTGTATAATGAAACTGCTACAGAATTATATTTATATCACTATCAGTCCATCTGCCTAAAATGTGCGTAGCCTTAGGCGATGATATAATTGCAAACACAGCTTTCGGTTTTCTCCTTATCATCAATAGAGGAGTATACCAATTATATTTTTAAACTTCATTGTTTCACTAAACCAGGAGCTGAATATTTTAAAAGCTGTAGATCCTTTTTTAAAATAAAATATGTTCAATATGTGCCGCTAGGGTCAGTATTGTAAAGTAAACTGTGGTCATATGCTGGCATAGATCGACATTGTTCCTGACAGTGCAACTAATTGGAAATAACTGCTATAATAACTGCAGTTTTTAAGTTAGGCTTTTTTGATTTTCCAAAACACACACTATTCAGGAATTATCCTTTTGGATTGGAAAACTGCCAAAGTCACTCCGTTATATAAGAAGGGTAGGAGAGATGAAGTAGGAAATTATAGGCCTATTAGTCTAACATCAGTTGTAGGAATGTTATGAGAATCTCTTTTTAAGGATAGAGTGACTGAGCGTTTGGACAAATATGAGCTGATCAGAGAAAGCCAGCATGGATTTGTAAAGGGGAAAGCCATGTCTAATGAACCCAGTTGATTTTTTTGAGGAGGTGACTAACATGGTAGATAAGGCAGTGTCTATGGACTTCCAGAAAGCATTTGACAAGGTTCCACATGAGAGACTGTTAACAAAAATGAGAGCGCGTGGAATTAGAGGCAACCTATTGGCTTGGATAGGGAAATGATTAGGAGGTAGGAGACAGAGAGTAGGGATATTGGGTATGTACTCGAATTGGCAGAATGTGACTAGTGGTGTCCCCCAAGGATCTGTACTGGGGGCTCTGCTTTTCACTATATTTGTAAATGACTTGGATGAAGGAATAGAGAGCTGTATATCTAAGTTGGAAAGTGTGAGGTCATCCACTTTGGACCTAAGATAAATAGAACAGTATTTTCTAAATGGCAAGAAGCTAGGAACTGGATAAGCAGAGAGATTTAGAGGTCCAAGTATAGAAAACACTAAAAGCTAGTGGACAGGTACAAAAATTAATTAAAAAGGCTAATGGAATGTTGACCTTTATCTCAAAAGGGGCTGTAATACAAAGAGGTGGAAGTTATGTTACAGCTGTACAGAGCTCTGGTGAGACCCCATCTGGGCACTGCACCTCGGGAAGGATATATTGGCCTTGGAAGGTGTCCAGTGCAGATTCACCAGAATGATATTGGGACTGAAAGAGTTAAATTATGAGGACAAGTTGCATAGCCTCGGCTTGTATTCCTTTGAGAATCGAAGATTAAGGGTGATCTAATTGAGGTGTTTAAGATGATCAAAGGAGTTGATAGGGTAGATACAGAGAAACTATTTCCTCTGGTGGGAGAGTCCAGAACAAGGGGGCATCACCTTAAAATTAGAGCTAGGCCGTTCGGGGGTGATGTCAGAAAGCACTTCTTCACACAAAGGGTAGTAGAAATCTGGAATTCTTTCCCCCAAAAAGCTGTTGAGGCTGGGGGTCAATTGAAAATGTCAAAACTGAGATTGATAGATTTTTGCTAGGCAAGGGTATTAAGGGTTACGGAACCAAGGCAGGTAGGTGGAGTTAAGATACAGATCAGCCACGATCTAATTGAATGGAGGAACTGGCTTGAGGGGCTGAATAGCCTACTCCTGTTCCTATGTTGCTTTACCCTCATCTCCTGTGTGCTGTGATGAAGTTATGATTTTCCACATCTCTGGACTTGCTTAAAAATAGGAAATCTGGCAGTTAAAGGCAAACTGCATGGAAACAACAACAACAACAACAACAACAACAACTTGTATTTATAGAGCTCCTTTAACATAGATAAACATCCCAAGGCAATTCAGAGGCAATGTTTCAAATTTACCATGTTGGGAGGGATTAGCATTGGTGTGAAAGAAAGGAATAACAAAAACTTGTCTTAGTAATTGAAAAAGAAAAGAAATTGCAGTAAATGCACAGCAGGCCAATCTGCATCTGTAAAGAGACAAGATGAATTATGGACATTTTCGAGTGGGTAAACCTTCATCATGTCTTAGGAATTGTCTTTGGATAAGGATAAATTCTCAGTGTTATAGTCTGTAGGAGGAGGTCTTCCAGTATTGTATATAATGAATTGTGTCACGTAAATACCTACAATGGGTTCCCCTGTTGCCATGGTAAATAAATGCACCACTTGGTGTGTAATTAACCCTACAAGCCAGGAATGTTCCAGTTCCATCACTATCTGTGCAAAGTGAGCTAATTTCAACTGTGGCAGCCATGGGAGCACTCTAATTGGTTCCTGTAGCCCAAGCAAAGAAAGGGAATAGTTACAAGAGTACCCGTTCCTGATTTCTATTCAGAGATCCTTGTGCGTTTGGGGATGGGGGTCACAACCAGTTGTGGTGCTCCACAGTCAGTTAGACTGCCAACACATGATAAACGATTACTTGGGCGAGGTATTGAAGGACTACCATCATAGGCCAGCATGAGTCATCATATCCGGGAGAGAAGTGGAGAAATGGAGAGGAATAGAACATTTAAAAAGTACAAGCATCATATGGGGAAATGTGACCATTATATAGTGAGACACATACATTCTGGACTGTGAATGTGTTTACAAGGCACTTACAGTAAAATGTACAGACTTGTGAGATTGCTCAGACAGAATATGGAGATTAGTCTTTCTGATATCTCAACACTGGAAAATGAGGAAACGTGTATATTAAAAAGAGCTTTCCATGAAGAATAGTCCAATTCTACAGCACATTCAATGAACCTCAAAAGAAATGGAATTTAAAACTCATAATGCTGATGATGTCACTATGAAATTATGCTTTTTTAAAAATCGAGATTCACATTACATTTAGGCTCCAGGCGTCGAAGAAAATAGCCCATATTACAGCTGCCAAGGTAACTCAATGAGTTAGGAGAGGAGCTTTATGAGCTTGCCAAGCATTCCATTGAGGGTTCAATACAAAGCTATCAAATCCAGTGATTTTTCATGTTTGTCATCAATAGTTCCATGGAAAGAAGTTATTTGGTACAAATGCATTTTGTAAATGAAAGTTTGTAATTTAAATAAAAACATTGTTAGAGAGATTCGAGAGTGTTTTACTACGCCCCTTCAGTATAAAACATTGTTTCATTTTGATGACATTTGCCCATTTTCTAAAATAAAAATGTGATACTGTTGTTTCTCTACGCCGTGCACAATATTAAGTCATTGTTGGAAGAATGTCTCCACATGAATTGGCTTGCAGTGTCGGTCCTTGCTGATGCTTTTTATACATACACATATATATAATAAATACAGATGTACATTGTTTGCACTGGGTCTTTTTTGCAGCAACAAAAAACCCAAATCCCTTATGTGATTTGTACTGTTAATGAAGAAAAAGAATGTACAATCGATGTGTGCAAATTTCTAGCCTATGAGATGTGTCTGTATGCTTTGGAAATAGAAGAGTCTCTGATAGAACCTTTAAATTGAAGTGGTTCTACAGTGTGTTAAGGCTGCCTGTGCTCTGAGTTTGGTCTGTTTACATTACTGGGCTGATTCAGAGTACTGGCCGCAACACTGAAACAACAGAACACGCAGTTGCTCAAAGTTGGGATCAAGACTTTTCAATTTTCTGGCCACTGACCTTCTACAATATCAGGGGATGTCATAGCCAGAGCAGAATGGTGACATGTCGTGTTTATGTTTGCTGCTGTCAGCGTTCAGCCTTAGGTGACTCCTTGATTACCCACCTCATGCCTTTGGAGGCAATAGCACCTCCAGAGGTAGCGCTGCAGCATAATAATTCCTTATCCAGTCCCATATTCTGGGTGAGACTTGTTTTTAAATTTACTGTGATTGCAAGACAGAGAAGTGGAAGAACTTAAAAATGGCACATGGCATGAGGAAGGGATACAATTGTTTTGCAACAAAACACTTGGAGCTTTGTGACAAAGTATTTCATTCCAAGCCCCATAAATGTTCACAACTTCCTGACTAAAAATTGCAGTCATAAAAGTAAATATGAGAGAGACACTTACCACAAAAATTAGAAGTCAGAGATGCTTCTAGTATCGTGACTCTTAAAAAAAATATCCATTTTCTTTTTTAATGCAATTAACTTGTAAAGGCAGGTATTCATAGTTAAATCACTGCAGAATATCAATTAAGATGATGATTAGAAAATAAAACAAGCAGAAACTTTCAGTTTCCTGTGGGTCTCTTTTTTTTATTCGTTCATAGGATATGAGCATCGCTGGCGAGGCCAGCATTTATTGCCCATCCCTAATTGCCCTTGAGAAGGTGGTGGTGAGCCGCCTTCTTGAACCGCTGCAGTCCATGTGGTGAAGGTTCTCCCACAGTGCTGTTAGGAAGGGAGTTCCAGGATTTTGACCCAGCGACGATGAAGGAACGGCGATATATTTCCAAGTCGGGATGGTGTGTGACTTGGAGGGGAACATGCAGGTGATGTTGTTCCCATGTGCCTGCTGCTCTTGTCCTTCTAGGTGGTAGAGGTCGCGGGTTTGGGAGGTGCTGTCGAAGAAGCCTTGGCGAGTTGCTGCAGTGCATCCTGTGGATGGTACACACTGCAGCCACTGTGCGCTGGTGGTGAAGGGAGTGAATGTTTAGGGTGGTGGATGGGGTGCCAATCAAGCGGGCTGCTTTGTCCTGGATGGTGTCGAGCTTCTTGAGTGTTGTTGGAGCTGCACTCATCCAGGCAAGTGGAGAGTATTCCATCACACTCCTGACTTGTGCCTTGTAGATGGTGGAAAGGCTTTGGGGAGTCAGGAGTTAAGTCACTCGCCGCAGAATACACAGCCTCTGACCTGCTCTTGTAGCCACAGTATTTATGTGGCTGGTCCAGTTAAGTTTCTGGTCAATGGTGACCCTCAGGATGTTGATAGTGGGGGATTCGGCAGTGGTAATGCCATTGAATGTCGAGGGGAGATGGTTAGACTCTCTCTTGCTGGAGATGGCCATTGCCTGGCATGAATGTTACTTGCCACTTATGAGCCCAAGCCTGGATGTTGTCCAGGTCTTGCTGCATGCAGGCTCAGACTGCCTCATTATCTGAGGGATTGCGAATGGAACTGAACACTGTGTAGTCATCAGCGAACATCCCCATTTCTGACCTTATGATGGAGGGAAGGTCATTGATGAAGCAGCTGAAGATGGTTGGGCCTGGGACACCGCCCTGAGGAACTCCTGCAGCAATGTCCAGGGACTGAGATGATTGGCCTCCAACAACCACTACCATCTTCCTTTGTGCTAGGTATGACTCCAGACACTGGAGAGTTTTCCCGACATCCAGTCCTAGATGAGCCACAATTTCTTTCAATTGACTATGGCCCCGCTACAAACTCCGTTCACTAGCCAGCGATTCCAACCCCCTTTTCGACCACTGTCTCAGGTTAAACCAGACTGTTAGCAACCTCGATGTCCTATTTGGCCCTGAGCTCAGCTTCTGAACCCATATCCTCTCCATCACCAATACTGCCTACTTCCACCTCCGTAACATCACCCATCTCCACCCCTGCCTCAGCCCAACTGCTGCTGAAACCTGCATCCATGATTTTGTTACCTCCAGACTCGACTATTCCATGGTTCTCAAGGCCAGCCTCCCATCTTCCACCTTCCTTAAACTTGAGCTCATCCAAAACCCTGCTGCCCATAACCTAACTCGCACCAAATCCCACTCACCCATTACCCCTATCCTCACTGACTTACTTTGGCTACCCGGTCCACCAACACATGGATTTTAAAATTCTCATCCTCATGGTCAAATCCGTCCATGGCCTCATCCTTCCCTATCGCTGCAACCTCCAAGAACTCCGCGTTCCTCCAACCATGGCCTCTTACGCAGCCTCCACTCACTTCACCCCACCATTGGTGACTGTACCTTCAGCTATCTAGGCTTTCAGCTCTGGAATCCTCTTCCTAAACATCCCTATCTCGCTCTCCTCCTTAAAACATACCTCTGTGACCTACTATCTCCTAAGTGTCAGCTGTGGCTCAGTGACAGCACTCTCACCTCTGAGTCAGAAGGTTGTGGGTTAAAGTACTGCTCCAGAGAACCTGTGCACAAAAATCTAGGGTGACACTTCAGTGCAGTACTGAGGGAGTGTTTCTGCCGTCTTTCAGATGAGACGTTAAACCAAGGCCCTGCTCGCTCGGATGGATGTAAAAGATCCCATGGCACTATTTTGAAGAAAAGCAGGGGAGTTCTCCCCAGTGTCTTAGCCAATATTCATCCCTCAACCAACATAATTAAATCAGATTATCTGGTCATTATTACATTGCAGTTTGTGGGACCTTGCTGTATGCAAATTGTTTACTACATTGCAAAAGTACTTCATTGACTGTGAAGTGTTTTGGGATATCCTGAGATGGTGAAAAGCACTATATAAATGCAAGTCTTTCTTTTTCCTTTGGCTCAGTGTCATTTTTTTGTCTGGTACCTAGGTGAATGTTCACCTTTGAATTCTTCATCACCATTAAGTCAAAAGGAGAAGCTTTCACTTTTTTAAAAAAACTTTGAAAAAAAGAATTTCTAGTCACTGTCTGCGAGGCCCTCACAGCTGTGACATAGAATAAAGGTTCAGAGACTGAGTGAAACCAAGCATCTATTGTCAGATTTACAGCAGTTCCCAGCCAGTTATTACCCAGAATCGACAGCAGTTGTTTATTTCTTTGTGTACCAGGAGCAGCCGTGCAAAGGTTTAGAAATATATGATACTGCGGTCTTAATATGTTGCTGTGTTCTCATTTAATATTGTATTTTTTTTTCTTTCATGCTAATCTTGTAAAATGTATATTCAGTGTTCTTTCTAGTTAAAACGTACATATTTTACTTTATTTAATACACTTCACAGGGTTCAAAGGAGAGCATTTGGTTGTCTAGAGAGAATGAGAGAAATGTTAAAACTATGTCACGTAGTGTTTCACTGTAGAGCTCCTTTCTGGATAGTGCAGCGATCAGCTTATTTTCATATTCATGAGATAGATTTCAGGTGTTTTAAGTGTGTGCATATTTATAGAACTCAAAGAGATTTGGGCGGTACTGAAAGGCACTTGTGTAGTGGTTAATGTAACTCACAGAGCTGGTGAGAAAATTGGAACTGTCAGCCTGTGTGCAGCATCAATTTCATAAATAGACCCCCATAAAATGCCATATAAACCCTGTGATGTAGGACATTGCACTGGAACCTTTAAATAGAAAAACCATGAATGCTAGAAATCTGAAATAAAAACAAAAAATGCTGGAAATACACGGTTCTGAAGAAGAGTCCCACCTGAAACCTTAACCTAGTTCCCCCTTTTAAACATCTGTTAAATTACACATGGAAATTAGGAAGCGATTATAAAGGGAATGAGATTTTACAATTGAGGCAGTCATGTGTGGACTGTGGAAGGAGTTGGCTTGATGAGCTAAATGTTTGTTCCAAGCTCACTATTGTTTGCTGTGCACTTTTAGCATTTATTGGAATCTCACTCTGGATCCTTATATTGAACAGGTTTTACAGACCAGGAATTAATTTGGTGCTTGAATTCGCATCCCCTAAGACAATTACAGGTGCATAGACCCAAACCTATCTTTTTTGATGAATATGCACCAACTTAAAGACAAAAGGGTTTTTTGAGAATGATTAACATGGTGATGGATCTAATTTGTTTGAGGGGGGAGAAAAGCTAAAAGACATAGACTACTGTCAAATATCAGTATGCAAGTATATCTACACAAAGCATTTCACAGGTTTTGTACGAATTCGATGATCATTTCCTATTCCGAAGCTTTGGAGCTTGGAACTGTTGATTTTTTTTTCCATATGCAGATTTTTTTTTAATACTGCAGTTGCTAAATTTGATTGATCACCTACAGATACCAGATTTGGTCATGTCACTAAGTGCAACTGCCACATTTGACCAAGTTCTGGTTTGCATTCCTGGATCTTAGGGATGATGATGATGGCTGCAGCCGTCGCCAGTGATGAATTGCATTTGCTCAGATGTCAGCATCAACATTACAATCTGGGTAATGATTTGGAGAATGATGATATGTACTTAGTGCACCGTTACAGATTTCCAAAAGTGTTATTTTTGATCTGCATAATCTTTGGCGTAATGACTTGGAAACGCAAAGGCAACAGAAGTCATGCTTTGTCAACTAAGGTGCAGATCTTGTCATCGCTTCATTTTTCTGCAAGCCCCACTTCTCAAACATAGATTGGAGATGTCAGACTTGGTTGAGATGTTGCTTTCACCACAGCTACAGACACTCTTTGCTGATGGGTTCTCCAATACATCCCTTAAACATATGTTGCTGCATGACCTTGATCATCTCCTCTGCCAGCACTTATGTACAGGTTCTCACATGGAGACATGCCAGTTGGGTGAGGAATGGGGGACTGGCACAGGCTAGGCAATCATATCCAAGAAAGAATCAGTGCTTTCAGGAGGAGTAAAGCAAACTGGGGGAGGAAAGAAAATCTCCATCGGGATTTTGTCATTCTTAGTGCCATAAGTTGTATCCCAGCCAGGGCTCATCTTGTAGGAGAGTGTATCTGTTTTAATGGAAAAAACTTCAGTTCAATGATTGTGCAGATTTTGTTTGATTTTGAAAGGTAAGATTTTAAATAAGATTGCTTGTTGCTCAGCAAACAACTCCAATTCTTTGCTGTGACACAATTGCATTTTAAAATCTTAAATTGACAGCTGAACTACCTCAAGGCATTTGGCTCCTATGAGCTCCAAAATATGCTCGGAATAATATTTGGCTGTTTCAACCCTTCCCCCGCTTCGCATTCTGCTGCCAATCTCCAAAAAAGGTTGTGATGCTAAACAGTGCTTTTTTGTAGGAGTTAACTTTAGTTTTGACACAGCAGGATCATTGACATGCTGGACAGATGCGCATGTTGCAAAATTGGCCCTTTAATGTCATGACCACATAATATTATGGCCATATCATGTTGAAGGCTTATTTCTGAATCCCGCTTCCATCTGCTGAGGCTCCACACCAGAAGCCTTACTAATTACTAGTTTGTGACACAGGGCCACTGCAAGTTGGGCAGACATCATCCTTACACCACCAGAAAGGAGCATAGGAAGAGGAGTAGGCCATTTAGCTCCTTGAGCCTGTTCCGCCATTCAATGAGAACATGGTTGATCTGTGACCCAACTCCATATACCCATCTTAGCCCCATATTCCTTCATACCTTTGGTTAACAAAAATCTATCAATCTCAGGTTTAAAATTAACAATTAAGATAGCATTTGAGGAAGAGAGTTCCAAACTTCTCCCATGTAGAAGTTTTTCCTAACTTCATGCCTGAAAGTCCTGGATCTAATTTTTAGGCTATGTCCCCTAGTCCTAGACTCCCCAACCAGCGGAAATAGTTTCTCTCTATCTACCCTATCAGTACCCTCAATATCTTGAAAATTTCGATCAAATCACCCCTTAATCTTCTAAATTCCAGGGACTACAACTCTAGTTTATGTAATCTCTCCTTATAATTTAACCCTTGGAGTCTAGGCATCATTCTAGTAAATCTACACTGTACTCCATCCAAGGCCGATATATCCTTCCTAAGATGCAGTGCCCAGAACTGAACACAGTACTTCAGGTGTGGTCTAACCAGGGCTTTGTACAGCTGTAGCATAACTTCAACCCCCTTGTATTCTAGCCCTCTAGAGATAAAGGCCAGCATTCCACTTGCCTTTTTGATTATATTCTGTACCTGTCCATGACATTTTAATGATCTAAGTACATGGACCCCTAAGTCTCTTTGGACCTCCACTGTTTCGAGCTTTTCACCATTTAGAAAATACTCTGATCTATTCTTATTTAGGTCCAAAGTGGATGACCTCAGAATTGTCTACATTGAAATCCATTTGCCACAGTTTTGCCCATTCAGTTAATCTATTAATATCTCTCTGTAATTTTATGCTTCCATCTACACTGCTTACAATGATGCCTAGCTGTGTTATCGCCGTTCCTTCATCGTCACTGGGTCAAAATCCTGGAACTCCCTTCTTAACAGCACTGTGGGAGAACCGTCACCACACGGACTGCAGCGGTTCAAGAAGGCGGCTCACCACCACCTTCTCAAGGGCAATTAGGGATAGGCAATAAACGCTGGTCTTGCCAGCGACGCCCACATCCCATGAACGAATAAAAAAACCCGGAAAATTTGGATATGTGGCTCTCTATCCCGTCATCTAAGTCGTTAATAAACAGTGAATAATTGAGGCCCCAACACAGATCCCTGTGGGACACCACTGGTCACATCCTGCCAATTTGAGTACCTGCCCATTATCCCTACTCTATCTCCTGCCACTCAGCCAATTTCCTAACCAGGTCAATAATTTGCCCTCAATTCCATGAGCTTCAACTTTAGCTAACAGTCTTTTATGAGGACCAAGGGATAAAGAAAGAGTGAACTACTAAACAGAAACTGACTTCCTGACACAAAGATATAAATATAACAATAGGGGGGGGGGAAAAAATTGAATCTCTCTTGGACGTACCCTGTCCCCACAGGCTTCAAGAGAAGCCGATTCTACCTTTTTAAACAAAGTATATTGTGAGATCAAAGGGAAGTCATGATATAACTGGAGAAATTAACAAAATATCTTTGCTGATATTTCATCATTTATGTGCCACTTAAAATGAAGGTGTTTCATATTATAGAAGACAATTTAACTTAGCGATAATACACGGAGGGGGTGGTGAAATCTCCGTCAGTCACGGAGATGGATGTTCAAATGGTGAAATGGGTCACGATGGATCTTGTCCTTCTGGGGCACGGGTCAGGGCGAGTGCCGATTTTGGGAGGCCATAGTTGAGTAGTTGAGATATGTGCATGGAGAAACATCTTTTGCTTGATAATCTTTGAAGATCAGGAATTACTTATACAGAATTGTCTCTGATGAGCTTAATGGTGTCAGATACGGTCCACGATAAGGTAAACTCCATGCTTTCTAATTTGGAGGATTGCGGATTTCTTTGGAAGGATGAACTAGATGAGTAGATTGGCCTCCTTTACATAATTATATCTTTGTGAATGTTCTTAATCCAATTACAGAATGAAATTTGTCTACAAATCCTCTGGGAAAGTTCTCTTTTCTGAAACAAAAGCCGAAAATGTTGGAAATGCAAAGCAGGCCTGTCGGTATATCAAAAGACGCAAAAAAAAATCAAAGAAAGAAAGGAATTGCACCTTTCATTTCCTCAAGACATCCCAAAGTGCTTCATAGCCAATGAATTACTTTTAAAGTGACATCACTGTTGTTTGAGCCTGTCACTGGTGCAGTGAGCATTCGCCAGACAGGTCTCACAAACAGCAATGAGATGGATGACCAACTAATCTGTGTGGCATTGGTTTCGCCATGAATGTTGGACAGGACAAGTTAATACTTCAGGTGTAGACTGTCATCAGAACTGGGAGATAATTGAACTGTTCGTAGGACTGATCAAAACAGGGGGCGGGGGCGGGGTGGGTGGTGAAACTTAGGGAAAAGTAAAGAGTCAGAAATGATGAGTGCTGTTGTCGAGAAGTTTACTGTTTGCTTTCAGCTTTTACTTTTTTCTCTTTTCTGGAATCTTTTGTTTCTCAAACTTACAAAGTGATCCTCCATTTCAGCACACAAGTAATTGTATTTGATCTGCTTCCTCTGTCGTTTACATGAACAAAAAGAGTCTTATTAATGCCGCTGACCAATACCAATTAATACTTGCAACAACAACAACTTGCATTTATATAGTGCCATTAACGTGGTAATAGGACTCAAGGCGCTTCACAGGAGTGTTATTAAATAAGGAGATATTAAGACAGCTTGGTCAAAGGGGTAGGTTTTAAGGAGCGTCATAAAGGAGGAGAGAGAGGTAGAAAGGTTCAGGGAGGGAATTCTAGAGCTTAGGCACAGGCATCAATGGTGCAGTGATTAAAATCAGGGAAATGCAAGAGGCCAGAATTGGAGGAGGGCAGAAATCTCAAGGGCTGTAGGAAGTTACAGAAATAGGATGGGGTGAGGCCATGGAGGGGTTTGAAAACAAAGATAAGTATTTTAAAATCGAGGTGTTGCCAGAGCAGGATCCAATGGGTGAACAGGACTTGGTTCAAGTTAGGATACAGGCAACAAAGCTTTGGATGAGCTCACACTGTAAGTTTATGCAGGGTGCAAGCTGGGAGGCCAGCCAAGAGAGCATTGGAATCGTCGAGTCTAGAGGTAACAAAGGCATGGATGAGGGTTTCATCAGTACATGAGCTGAGGCAGGGGCGGAGATGGGCAATGTTACACAGGTGGAAGTTGGCGGACTTGGTGATGGAGCGGATAGGAGGTCACTAGCTCATCTTAGGGTCAATAGCTCATCTTAGGGTCAAATAGGACACCAAGGTTGTGAACGGTCTGATTCAGCCTCAAACAGTGACCAGGGAGAGGTATAGAGTCGGTAGCTAGGGAAAGGAGTTTGTTTCGGGGGAGGGGAACAAAGACAATGGCTTCGGTCTTCCCAATATTTAGTTGGAGGAAATTTCTGTTCAGATGTCAGACAAACAGCTCGACAAATCAGAGACAGTGGAAAGGTTGAGGGAGGTGGTGGTGAGGTAGAGCTGGGTGTCACCAGCGTATATGTGGAATCTGATGTTGTGTTTTCGGATGATGTCGCTGAGGGGCAGCATGTAGATGAGAAATAGGAGGGGGCTAAGGATAGATCCTTGGGGGACTCCAGAGGTAACGGTGCGGGAGCAGGAAGAAAAGCCATTGCAGGTGATTCTCTGGCTACGACTGGATAGATAGGAATGGAACCAGGCGAACGCAGTCCCACCCAGCTCGTCAACCATGTCAAAGATCGAGAAAGATAAGGAGGGATAGTTTACAATGGTCACAGTCACATAGGATGTCATTTGTAACTTTGATAAGGGCTGTTTCAGTGCTGTGGTGGGGCAAAAACCTGATTGGAGGGAAATCAGATTGTAAACTCACACAGACTGCACCTCCGGGAGGTCTTTACATTTGAACATAGTTCACTGATATAGAGTGCTACTCACAAGTGCAGCTGAAAAATAATAAAAGAAGATGAAGATATGCCACAGTGCAGACAGCACAGCAAAATAAAACACAAAATCAACAGCGTCTTCACAATAATAATAAAAACAGGCTGCCAGTGGTGCTTATGCCGGTATCATACCTGAGCGCACTTTTCCATTGGTGAAGGCATTAACATTAGGGTCGTGCTTCTCTTTAACACACACATAAAGGACATGTTGAAATGTTCTGGCATGGTCCTGCTCACTGCAGTGGAGCTATCAGCATTGAGCTACCAGAGATTGACTGGTCCTCCAGCATCCACTTATCCCATCTTGTAGAACAATTGCTGCAGAGCATTGCCTTCATGTCCGGACTTTTGCACCAGTCACGGTCCAGACCAGACTACCTGCTGTGAGCACAACTTACACGAACAGCAGATATGAGGTCCTTGCAAAACTCAGCAGTGCGCTCATTGAGGTATCCTCAGCATCCTTTACGGTTTACTAGTCAAGGCCAGTTAAAGATAATTAGCATTCCATTAGTAAAACCATTACTCATTCATGTTATATTGTGCTAATTACCAATGCTACAACTGAGGCAATTGTCTTTCAACAATGAGAAACTGTCACTAAAATGATCTCTGCAACCCAGCTGCACTGATCACTGTAAACGATTGCACTAATATAGATGGATTGAGGTTTTGGAAAGCAGAGTTTGATTGTTACAAGTGACTGATCACAACAAATGATCAGTATAAGGTTCCACTGTGCAAGTTTTCCAGAGTCATTGCTGGATTATTAGCGAGATGCGAGAACTGGAAACATAGTGACATAAACCAACCTCAGTCTGAAATGAGGCGTTTAATTAAACAACAGAATCGGAGGCATTATGGCTTTGGAATAGAGAGTTTCATCACCCATTGAAGTGTTAGATTTCCTTATATTATCCAGTTTCGAGCAAAATTATACAGGGAAATTATGAGTTGTCTCAATGTCAAACATTTGTAAATGGGGAGATTGTTCAGGATTAATTGTAACATTGCGACAATAATAAAAAGGATCAACATGACAGATCAGGTGATATGTGTGAAGTGGGTAATTCAGCAAATAAGTCTGAGGATACAAAATTAGGAGCTGGTGTGTTGGAATTTGAGTTTGGGTTTTCAAGCATTGAAAATCAATGGGGGTGGAAATCTATCCCACAAGACTTGGAAATTCATGAATCGGACAGTG
Source organism: Heptranchias perlo (assembly GCF_035084215.1). Classification (NCBI taxonomy): domain Eukaryota; kingdom Metazoa; phylum Chordata; class Chondrichthyes; order Hexanchiformes; family Hexanchidae; genus Heptranchias; species Heptranchias perlo. Next base: position 132,551,386 of record NC_090328.1, on the reverse strand, counting down.
TTAATGCCACACAGAGGTTGTGCCCCACAGCTCCTCCAGGTAAAGAATAGAAATTAAATGCAAATATGAGTTTTGAATGGAAACGATGTTGAAGGACAGATTATGGAGTTGGTTCCAGTGACATTACTATGAACTGTATCTGGACTCCCCCACCAGAGGAAATGGTTTCGCTCTACCGACCCTATCAATTCCTTTCAAAATCGTAACAAACTCAATCAAATCACTCCTTAACCTTCAACATTCCATGATGTGGAGATGCCGGTGATGGACTGGGGTTGACAAATGTAAGGAATCTTACAACACCAGGTTATAGTCCAACTGTTTTATTTGAAAATCACAAGCTTTCGGAGGCTTCCTCCTTCGTCAGGTGAGCGTGGGATTCGGATTCCATGGAAGGTTGCCGCATTTATAGTCAGAGAACAATACCTGGTGATTACAGATAATCTTTCCAACTGCCTGTTGTCAAGGCAATCAAAGTGTTCAGACAGAGAGATGTTACCTACAGGACCACTGAATACACAAACGGCCAGAACAAAAGACAGACAGAGAGAGAGAGAGAGAGAAACATCCGAAAGGAAGAGAAAGACAGAGAATGACCCGTTGTATTAAAAACAGATAACTTTATTTCACTGGTGGGGTTACTTGTAGCGTGACATGAACCCAAGATCCCGATTGAGGCCGTCCTCATGGGTGCGGAACTTGGCTATCAATTTCAGCTCAACGATTTTGCGTTGTCGTGTGTCTCGAAGGCCGCCTTGGAGAATGTTTACCCGAAGATCGGTGGCTGAATGTCCTTCACTGCTGAAGTGTTCCCCGACTGGGAGGGAACCCTCCTGTCTGGCGATTGTTGCACGGTGTCCGTTCATCCGTTGTCGCAGTGTCTGCATGGTCTCGCCAATGTACCATGCTCCGGGGCATCCTTTCCTGCAACGTATGAGGTAGACAACGTTGGCCGAGTCACAGGAATATGAACCATGTACCTGGTGGGTGGTGTCCTCTCGTGTGATGGTGGCATCTGTGTCGATGATCTGGCATGTCTTGCAGAGGTTACCGTGGCAGGGTTGTGTGGTGTCGTGGACGCTGTTCTCCTGAAAGCTAGGTAATTTGCTGCGAACGATGGTCTGTTTGAGGTTGGTGGCTGTTTGAAGACGAGTAATGGAGGTGTGGGGATGGCCTTAGCAAGGTGTTCGTCGTCATCGATGACATGTTGAAGGCTGCGGAGAACATGGCGTAGTTTCTCCGCTCCGGGGAAGTACTGGACGACGAAGGGTACTCTGTTGGTTGCGTCCCGTGTTAGTCTTCTGAGGAGGTCTATGCGATTTTTCGCTGTGGCCCGTCGGAACTGTCGATCGACGAGTCGAGCGTCATATCCCGTTCTTACGAGGGCGTCTTTCAGCGTCTGTAGGTGTCCATCGCGTTCCTCCTCGTCTGAGCAGATCCTGTGTATTCGCAGGGCCTGTCCATAGGGGATGGCCTCTTTGACGTGGTTAGGGTGGGAGCTGGAAAAGTGGAGCATCGTGAGGTTGTCCGTGGGCTTGTGGTAGAGTGAGGTGCTGAGGAACCCGCCGCCCTGGTAATATCGGGCTCTTTGCGTCTGTCTTCACAAAAGAGAGGGACGATGCAGACATTGTAGTTAAGGAGGAGGAGTGTGAAATATTGGATAGGATAAACATAGTGAGAGAGGAAATACTCAGAGGATTAGCATCTTTGAAAGTAGATAAATCGCTTGGCCCGGATGAAATGTATCCCAGGCTGTTAAAAGAAGCAAGGGATGAAAAGGTGGAGGCTCTGACCATCATTTTCCATTCCTCCCTGGATACAAGCGTGGTGCCGGAGGATTGAAGGACTGGTAACGTTGTACCATGGTTTAAAAAGGGAGAGAGGGATAGATCAAGTAATTGCAGGCCAGCCAGTCAGTCTAACCTCGGTGGTGGGCAAATTATTGGAATAATTTCAGAGGGACAGGTTAAACCGTCAGTTAGAAAGGCACGGATTAATCAAGGAGAGTCAGCATAGATTTGTCAAGGAAAGGTTGTGTCGCACTAACTTGATTGAATTTTTTAACAAAGAGGGTCGATGAGGGTAGTGCGTTTGATGTAGTCTAACTGGATTTTAGCAAGGTCCCTCATGGCAGACTGGTCAAAAAAAGTGCAAGCCCATGGGATCCAAGGGAAAGTGGCAGGAAGCAAAAGGTAATGGTTGTTTTTGTGACTGGAAGACTTTTTCCAGTGGGGTTCCGCAGGGCTCAGTATTAGGTCCCTTGCTTTTTGTGGTACATATTAATGATTTGGACTTAAATGTAGGGGGCATAATTAAGAAGTTTGCAGATGATACAAAAATTGGCCGTGTGGTTGATAGTGAGGAAGAAAGCTGTAGACTGCAGGAAGATATCAATGGACTGGTCAGGTGGGCAAAAAAGTGTCAAATGGAATTCAATCCAGAGAAATGTGAGGTAATGCATTTGGGGAGGGCAAACAAGGCAAGGGATTAAACAATAAATGGGAGGATACTGAGAGGTGTAGAGGAAGTGAGGGACCTTGGAGTGCATGTTCACAGATCCCTGAAGTTAGCTGGACAGATAGATAAGGATGTTAAGAAGGCATATGGGATACTTTCCTTTATGAGCCCTCCCTCAGCTGATGAATCAGTCCTCCTCCATGTTGAGCACCACTTGGAGGAAGCACTGAGAGTAGTAAGGGCACAGAATGTACTCTGGGTGGGGACTTCAGTGTGCACCACAAAGAGTGGCTCGGTACCACCACTACTGACAGACCTGGCCGAGCCCTGAAGGACATAGCTGCCAGACTGGGCCTGCAGCAGGCGGTGAGCGAACCAACACGAGGGAAAAACCTACTTGACCCCGTCCTCACCAATACACCTGTCGTGGATGCATCTGTCCATGACAGAATTGATAAGAGTGACCACCGCACAGTCCTTGTGGAGACAACGTCCTGTCTTCACACCGAGTACAACATGGCACTACCACCGTGCTAAATGGGATAAATTCAGAACAGATCTAACAGCTCAAAACTGGGCATCCATGAGGCGCTGTCAGCCATCAGCAGCAGCAGAATTGTATTCCAGCACAATCTATAACCTCATGGCCCGGCATATTCTTCACTCTACGATTACCAACAAGCCAGGGGATCAATCTTGGTTCAAAGAGGAGTGTAGAAGAGCATGCCAGGAGCAGCACCAGATGTACCTAAAAATGAGGTGCCAACCTGGTGAAGCTACAACTCAGGACGACATGCATGCTGAACAGCAGAAGCAACATACCATAGACAGAGCTAAGCGATTTCACAACCAACGGATCAGATCAAAACTCTGCAGTCCTGCCACATCCAGTTGTGAATGATGGTGGACAGTTAAACAACTAAGGGGAGGAAGAGGCTCTGTAAACATCCCCATCCTCAATGATGGCAGAGTCCAGCACGAGAATGCAAAAGACAAGGCTGAAGTGTTTGCAACCATCTTCAGCCAGAAGTGCTGAATCGATGATCCATCTTGGCCTCGTCCTGATGTCTCCACCATCACAGAAGCCAGTCTTCAGCCAATTCGATTCACTCCACGTGATATCAAGAAATGGCTGAGTGTACTGGATACAACAAAGGCTATGGGACCTGACAACATCCCAGCTGTAGTGCTGAAGACTTGGGCTCCAGAACTAGCCGCGCCTCCAGCCAATCTGTTCCAGTACAGCTACAACACTGGCATCTACCCGACAATGTGGACAATTGCCCAGGTATGTCCTGTCCACAAAAAGCAGGACAAATCCAATCTGGCCAATTACCGCCCTATCAGCCTACTCTCAATCATCAGCGAAGTGATGGAAGGTGTCATCGACAGTGCTATCAAGCGGCACTTATTCACCAATAACTTGCTCACCGATGCTCAGTTTGGGTTCCGCCAGGACCACTCGGCTCCAGACTTCATTACAGCCTTGGTCCAAACATCGACAAAAGAGCTGAATTCCAAAGGTGAGGTGAGAGTGACTGCCCTTGACATCAAGGCAGCATTTGACCGAGTGTGGCACCAAGGAGCCCTCGTAAAATTGAAGTCAATGGGAATCAGGGGGAAAACTCTCCAGTGGCTGGAGTCATACCTAGCACAAAGGAAGATGGTGGTGGTTGTTGGAGGCCAATCATCTCAGCCCGAGGACATTGCTGCAGGTGTTCCTCAGGGCAGTGTCCTAGGCCCAACCATCTTCAGCTGCTTCATCAATGACCTTCCCTCCATCATAAGGTCAGAAATGGGGATGTTTGCTGATGATTGCACAGTGTTCAGTTCCATTCGCAACTCCTCAGATAATGAAGCAGTCCATGCCCGCATGCAGCAAGACCTGGACAACATCCAGGCTTGGGCTGATAAGTGGCAAGTAACATTTGCGCTAGAGAAGTGCCAGGCAATGACCATCTCCAACAAGAGTGGGTCTAACCATCTCCCCTCAACATTCAACGGCATTACCATCGCCGAATCCCCCACCATCAACATCCTGAGGGTCACCATTGACCAGAAACTTAACTGGACCAGCCACATAAATACTGTGGCTACAAGAGCAGGTCAGAGGCTGGGTATTCTGCGGCAAGTGACTCACCTCCTGACTCCCCAAAGCCTTTCCACCATCTACAAGGCACAAGTCAGGAGTGTGATGGAATACTCTCCACTTGCCTGGATGAGTGCAGCTCTGACAACACACAAGAAGCTCGACACCATCCAGGACAAAGCAACCCGCTTGATTGGCACCCCATCCACCACCCTAAACATTCACTCCCTTCACCACAGACGCACCGTGGCTGCAGTGTGTACCATCCACAGGATGCACTGCAGCAACTCGCCAAGGCTTCTTTGACAGTACCTCCCAAACCCGCAACCTCTCCCACCTGGAAGGACAAGGGCTGCAAGCACGTGGGAACAACACCACCTGCACGTTCCCCTCTAAGTCACACTCCATCCCGACTTGGAAATATATCGCCGTTCCTTCATCGTCGCTGGGTCAAAATCCTGGAACTCCCTTCCTAACAGCACTGTGGGAGAACCTTCACCACACGGACTGCAACGGTTCACAAATGCGGCTCACCACCACCTTCTCAAGGGTAATTGGGGATGGGCAATAATTGCCGGCCTTGCCAGCGACACCCACATCCCATGAACGAATAAATAAAATAGCCGAGGCATAGAATATAAGAGCAGGGAGGTTATACTGGAACTGTATAAAACATTAGTTAGGCCACAGCTTGAGTACTGGGTACAATTCTGGTCACCACAATGCAGGAAGGATATAACTGCACTAGAGAGGGTACAGAGGAGATTTACAAGGATGTTGTCAGAACTGGAGAATTTTAGCCAAGGGGAAAAATTGGATAGGCTGGAACTGTTTTCTTCAGAACAGAGGAGTCGGGGGGTGATTTAATTGAGTTGTACAAAATTATGAGGGGCCTCGATAGAGTGGATAGGAAGGACCTATTTCCCTTAGCAGAGAGGTCAATAACCAGGGGGCATAGATTTAAAGTGATTGGTGGAAGGATGAGAGGGGAGCTGAGGAAACATTTTTTCACCCAGAGGGTGGTGAGTGTCTGGAACTCACTGCCTGAAAGGGTGGTGGAGGCAGAAACCCTCAACTCATTTAAAAAGTACCTGGATATACACCTAAAGTGCCGTAACCTACAAGGCTACGGACCAATTGCTGAAAAGTGGGATTAGGCTGGGTGGCTCATTTTTGGCCAACACAGACACGATGGGCTGAATTGCCACCTTCTGTGCCGTAAATTTTTTATGATTCTCTGATTCTAATTTTAGTTAACTGTCTCTTATGTGGAACCTTATCGAATACCTTCTGGAAGTTTATATAAACTAGATCCATAGACATTCCCCTGTCTACTACATTAGTTGCTTCCTCAAAAAATTCAGGTAGGTTCGTTAGACATGATCTACCCTTTGCAAATCCATGTTGGCTCTCTCTAATCAGCTCAAATTTCTCCAAGTGCTCAGCCATTCAATCCTTAATTATAGATTCCAATAACTTCCCCACAACAGATGTTCGGCTAACAGGTCTATAATTTCCTAGTTTCTTAAATAATGGAGTTACATTTGCAATTTTCCAATCTGAAGGGACAATTCCTGAATCGAGAGCGCTTTGGAAGATTATGGCTAAAGCATCTGCAATTTCCTCACCTACTCCCTTGACAACCCTGGGGTAGAAACCATCAGGTCCTGGGGATTTGTTAGTCTTTAGTACCATTATTGTTTCTAACACTGTTTTCTTGCTTAACATTAACTTCAGTGAGTTCCAATCCTTGATTCATTATTAGTTTCCCTGGAATGTCAGGTATATTATCCTCTTCCTCTACTGTGAAGACTGACACAAAGTATTTATTCAACAAGTCTGCCAATTCCTTATTTTCATTTGCAATATTACCCACACCTGCTTTTAAAGGGCCCACTTGGCTCCTCTTTTTCTTCTGATATAATTGTAAAAACTTTTTGTGTTAATCTTGATATCCCTCACAAGTTTCTTTTTGTATTCCATTTTTGCTGCTTTTACTATCTTTTTTGTCTTCCTTTGCTGTTCTTTATAGCTCTCGCAGTCCCCTGGTTCGACACTGTTCTTTGCACTTTTGTTTGCTCTTTCCTTTCGTTTTGCATTATCTCTCACCTCTTTTGATGACCATGACTATTTTATTTGGCGAGTCGAGCTCTTGCCCCCTCGGGGTGTATACTGGTCCTGTATTAAGCTAAATTCTTTTTTGAACACCTCCCAATGTTAATCTGCAGTTTTACCCCATCACAGTTTTGACCAGTTTGCTGTCATCAGCCTCTGTCTCATCCCTTTAAAGTTAGCCTTACCAAAATCTAGAATCTAAGTTTCTCCTTTTCAGACATAACATTGAATTTGATCATTTCATGTTCACTGTTAGATAACTATTCCCTTACTGTTAGATTACTAACTAAGTCAGTCTCATTACTCATTACTAAATCTAGTATATCCTGCCCTCTTGTTGGTTCTGGAACATATTGCTCCAGGAAACTATCTTGAATGCACTCAAGAAATTCACTACCTTTCTGACTTGAGCGACTCTGTTCTTCCCAATCTATATGGAAATTAAAGTCTCCCAATGAAACAACTCTCTTTTGCTACAAGCCTCTCTAATCTCTGAATTAATACATGCTGCCACTTCATTGCTGCTATCAGGAGATCTGTCGACAACTCCCATTGCAGTTTTAAGTTCTCTCTTATTCCTCAATTCTAATCATAGAGTTTCTGCTGATTGCTTTCCCTGACCCATATCCTATCTTACTAATGTCGTAATAGTATCTTTAATCAATAAGGCGACCCCTCCTCTTCTTCCAGTTTCCCTCTCCTTTCTGAAGACCTTATAACCTGGAATATTTAACTCCCAATCATGACCAGCTTGCACCTATGTCTCAGTCATGGCCACCATGTCATACCCTCTAAGCTGCATTTGAGCCTCTAATTCACTCAAATTATTCCTTATATTCCATCCTTAGTACATAAAACTCCTATTTGGGCAAGAGACCCTAACCTGTCCTTCTGCTCTGACGCTGTCTTTCTCATACCGTTTAACTTAACGTGTTACATGTCACTCCTGCTGTAACTACTTTAGTTATTTTAGTATTCCCTTCAACTGGAGTATCCATATCACTGTTCCTGACCTAAACTCTGCTCTTATCCCTTTTTCTTTATCATTAAACTGTCATTTTTACTATTGTTTCTGACTTGAGACCTCCCTCCCATTTATTAGTTTAAAGTCCTTCTATTTATCCTTTCCGCTTGGACCTTGGAGGCAGATTAACCTGCTGTGCATTTCCAATATTCTCTGCTTTTTTCAGTTGAATCAGTATTAATAAGCCATTCCTTCTATTCTCTGGAAGGTGTATAACATTTATAAAATGTCATTGATGCTTCCTTAAAAGATTCTCTACGGGTGGCGTTATCAGACGATAGATTTTCGAGCTGCGTCATTTTGGGTCACTCAAGGCAGTGAAACTATGAACAACGGTGTACATTCCTCTCTTTGCTTCACTGCAATAAATGCAACCACAGTTGCAGTTAGACATGCCATTGTTTTTGCTCTAGACATATGAGAATACCAATTAAGCACAGTGGAAAATAATAATTCTGGCATATATGATTCAGATGCATGGATAGTTGTGCTGACAAAGGCAGTATTTTTGAACAACATTCACAGAATAAGAGTTTCCCTCCGCTCGACTCTTCCTCCTGCTCTTTAACCCTCCTGCTCTTTAACTCTCTTGCTCTTTAACCCTCTTGCTCTTTAACCCTCCTGCTCTTTGACCTCCTACTCTTTAACCTCCTTACCTTTAACCCTCCTATCCTTTAACCCTCCTACCCTTTAACCCTCCTACTCTATAATAAAGCCCCTTCTTACAAATATGCGCAGGCACAAAGAACAATCAGTGTTTTATAATAGCATATATGCATTTGGGATCCCTGGTTCTCGTGCTTGCTGTACAGTAGGTGTTAAGTTTTGTTTCTGCTAGAACGTTTAACTTTCTTTTATCCAATATTAATTCTGAAACAAGTTTTTTTTTACAAATACCCATTTAATTTAATACATATTTAATTATCCAACATCTGCTAATTAATATTTTTTTTTGCATGATAATACTGTGATTAGCAATTGCATGTTCCATACCTGTCTTTTCTAATCTAGTTAGACAGTAAAATTGAGACACGAGCGCAAAAACATTTAGCATTTATTGTCCTGTACAGTTGATCCTCGAGGAGCATTATAAATAAACACAGATGGATACCATTCATTTAACATACTTTTTAGTAACAAGAGAGAAACAAATTCCTTATGTGACAGTAATTGTTCAAAACCATCAAGCATATGTTTTTGGGAGGAAGGGTGGTTGTTGTCAGAGGGAGTCGAAGTGTCCAGCAGCAATTGAACCTTCGAGCCTGTGCGTAGTCAGCTTACAAAACTGCTTTACTAACACTAAGGTATCCAAATGTAAGGAATCTTACCACACCAGGTTATAGTCCAACAATTTTATTTGAAAATCACAAGCTTTCGGAGATTATCTCCTTCGTCAGGTGAGTGAGTGAATAAGGAGGTAATCTCCGAAAGCTTGTGATTTTCAAATAAAACTGTTGGACTATAACGTGGTGTTGTAAGATTCCTTACATTTGTCCACCCCAGTCCATCACCGGCATCTCCACATCATCACTAAGATATCCAAACAGCAATTTTTGTAGAGATTAAAAAAGCAGAAATGCTAGAAATCTTAAAACAGAAACAGAAAATTTGCAGCATGTCGATCATCATCTCAGTTTTGATGAAGGGTCAAGCCTGAAATGTTAACCTTTCTCTTTCAGATCCTGACTGAACTGCAATTTCCAGCATTTTCTATTTTTCAATCATTTTGTCATTTGTCTACAATACAGGTTAATGTATGAGGAATATTAGGCCCATAGTCTTTTAGTAGTGTGCACTACACCCCAAAATGTTGATGCATTTCCCCATAATATTCCCATTCTAATGAATCCAAGATGGTAGATCTTAAAATATGAGATTGCTTTCAAAACATTTTACCAATTTTCAACACAAGAAGTAGCTTCCACAGGCCAGCCTGCTCTCGCTGCAATCACAATCTTAACCTTATGCATCTGTTTTATAGTCTATAGCATGTCTCAGGGCAAATAATTCTCCCTTTTATTGCAAATGTGCTACTGGATAGTACAGTGTTATTTAATACGTTAGCCACCAGCCATACGTGACTAATTGGGAATCGAGATTTGACTCATTGCATTTCTGATTAGTTAATAAAAAATAAATAATAGATGCCATCATTGGACATGTCATCTCAATACTCATTCACATAGCATATGCATGTGTACTTTAATGTTTTTGCACGTTTATTGGTAAAATGCTAAGACAAAAAGCAGAGCGTATGAGTGTTTGTTGATTGTTGTCAGTCCTTTACTTCCATGGTTACTGAATCATGGTAGATGTTTGTTGAGTAAGTATATACATATAAAGTACATTTATCTGTATTGTGTGAGTGTGTGTGAGGCGTTTTTCACCAAAATTAGTGCAGGTCGCTAGTCAGCAATTTCTATTGGATAATACTGGATAGTCGACAGGATTCTCAAGTAGAATTATTTATAGAATAAGTAGTGTAGGTGAGTATAGTACAGTACAGTTTTAGAAGTCAACAGACAATTTCCATGGGGATAAATAAAACATGCCAGTTGAACAAGAGCCTTTGAATTCTTATAGAACTTGGGATGAAGTACTTCTCAGAAAGAAATATGTCATCTTGTTCCTAAGCAAAAACAGAATACAATCTTTGTGAGAATTACATAAACACAAGCTTATGGTGCTGAAATTCCCTCTACTCCACCACAAGACAAACAGAACTGCGAACAAACAAATCATGATTTTTTTTTGTACTCAAAATTCCTTTGAAGAACAGCCAACTGCTTTGAAAGCCAGCCTGTCAAATAAAGGTAATTGGCTGAACAATACCAACAATATTTATACCCCCTAGGCATAAAAGACATGAGGATGACTACATGGAATGTTGATGAGGACCACAAATATGCATTGTCTGGGTTTGGGCAATTTGACACAATTTCAAACCATAATAAATGCTAGACACATTCTGTTCATAGCTGTTTGATTTTTCAGATCAAAGACAATAGGATTACAGGAAGTGTTCTTGTGGTACATTATCTCTGAGCAACTTTCCAATCAAGATGTTAGCATGTCATAATACTTTATTCCCATTGCAGAAATATCATAGCATTAAACGAGCCATCTGGTCTTCAAGCAAACATGCTGACTTTTAAAGAATCTATAAAATCCATTTTCAGCGTGGTGTTTAAAATTGCTATTTAAGACTAAGTGAAAAGAGGAGAAGTCTTGGACAAAATTTCCATATCATCTGGAATATATAAAAAATGTTGAGTGGCCACAACATTGCATCAGAATTCCACCTGTATAGGTAGCATTGCGAGGTTCACGTGATGTCATTTATTAAGTATATTGGGGCTGAAATATCGTAACATGACCGCACCACAATACCCTTTTACCCCTGTCTTGTCTTTCATAATCAGGCGGACAGAAAATTACAATGAGCCCTCGGAACATAGGAACAGGAGGAGGCCATTAAGCCCCTCAAGCCTGTTCCGCTGTTCAATTAGATCACAGCTGATCTGTATCTTAACCCCATCTACCTGCCTTGGTTCTGTGACCCTTAATACCCTTGCCTAACAAAAATCTATCAATCTCAATTTTGACATTTTCAAGTGACCTAGCCTTAACAGATTTTTGGAGGAGAGAGTTTCAGATTTTCACTGTCCTTTGTGTGAAGAAGTACTTCCTGACATCACCCCTGAATGGCCTAGTTGTAATTTTAAGATTTATGCCCTCTTGTTCTGGACTCCCCCGCCAGAGAAAATAATTTCTCTCTATTTACCCAATAAATCCTTTAATCATCTTAAACACCTCAATTAGATCACCCCTCAGTCTTTTCTTTTTATTTGTTCATGGGATGTGAGCATTGCTGGCAAGGCCGGCATTTATTGCCCATCCCTAATTGCCCTTGAGAAGGCGGTGGTGAGCCGCCTTCTTGAACGGCTGCAGTCCGTGTGGTGAGGGTTCTCCCACAGTGCTGTTGGGTAGGGAGTTCCAGGATTTTGACCCAGCAACGATGAAGGAATGGCGATATATTTCCAAGTCGGGATGGTGTGTGACTTGGAGGGGAACATGCAGGTGGTGATGTTCCCATGTGTCTGCTGCTCTTGTCCTTCTAGGTGGGAGAGGTTGCGGGTTTGGGAGGTGCTGTCGAAGAAGCCTTGGCGAGTTGCTGCAGTGCATCCTGTGGATGGTACACACTGCAGCCACAGTGCGCCGGTGGTGAAGGGAGTGAATGTTGAGGGTGGTGGATGGGGTGCCAATCAAGCAGGCTGCTTTGTCCTGGATGGTGTCGAGCTTCTTGAGTGTTGTTGGAGCTGCACTCATCCAGGCAAGTGGAGAGTATTCCATCACACTCCTGTCTTGTGCCTTGTAGATGGTGGAAAGGCTTTGGGGAGTCAGAAGGTGAGTCACTCGCTGCAGAATACCCAGCCTCTGACCTACTCTTGTAGCCACAGTACTTATGTGACTGGTCCAGTTAAGTTTCTGGTCAATGGTGACCCCCAGGATGTTGATGGTGGGGGATTCGGCGATGATAATGCCGTTGAATGTCAAAGGGAGGAGGTTAGACTCTCTCTTGTTGGAGATGGTCATTGCCTGGCACTTGTCTGGCGCGAATGTTACTTGCCACTTATGAGCCCAAGCCTGGATGTTGTCCAGGTCTTGCTGCATGCGGGCACAGACTGCTTCATTATCTGAGGGATTGTGAATGGAACTGAACACTGTGCAATCATCAGCAAACATCCCCATTTCTGACCTTATGATGGAGGGAAGGTCATTGATGAAGCAGCTGAAGATGGTTGGGCCGAGGACACTGCCCTGAAGAACTCCTGCAGCAATGTCCTGGGGCTGAGATGATTGGCTTCCAACAACCACTACCATCTTCCTTTGTGCTAGGTAAGACTCCAGCCACTGGAGAATTTTCCCCCTATTCCCATTGACTTCAATTTTACTAGGGCTCCTTGGTGCCACACTCGGTCAAGGGCAGGCACTCTACCCTCTGGAATTCAGCTTTTTTGTCCATGTTTGGACCAAGGCTGTAATGAGGTCTGGAGCCTAGTGGCTCTTCTATATTCAAGGGAATACAAGCCTAGTCTATGCAACCTGTCCTCATAATTTAACTCTTTTAGCCCCGGTATAATTCTGGTCAATTTGTGCTGCCCCCCCCTCCAAGGCCAATCTATCCTTCCTGAGGTGCAGTGCACAGTACTCCAGCCGGGGTCTGACCAGAGCTCTGTGCAGCTGTAACATAACTTCCACCCTTTTGTATTCCAGCTCTCTTGAGATAAAGACCAACATTCCATTAACCTTTTTAATTATTTTTGTACCTCTCCTCTAGCTTTTACTGATTTCTGTACTTGGACCCCTAAATCTCTCTGCTCCTCCACAGTTCCTAGCTTCTCGCCATTTAGAAAATACTCTGATCTATCTTTCTTAGGTCCAAAGTGGATGACCTCACACTTTCCCCACATTGAACTCCATCTGCCATAGTTTGCCCACTCATTTTCTGCTCCCATCTACACTATTTACTGTGCCATCTAACTTAGTGTAGTCAGAAAACTTAGATTTACGGCTTTCTATTCCTTCATCCAAGTCATTTATAGGTGTAGTGAAAAGCTACGGCCCCAGAACAGATCCCTGGGGGCACCACTAGTCACCTTTGCCAATTTGAGTACATACCCATTATCCCTACTCTCTGTCTCCTACCTCCTAACCAATTCCCTATCCAAGGCAATAGGTTGCCTCCAATTCCATACACTCTCATTTTTGTTAACAGTCTCCGATGTGGAATTTTGTTGAATGCCCTCACGTATGTCTGTTGTGCAGGTCTCCCTGAATTATATTCTTCAGCTATCGATAAACAAAATGTAACTTCCCTTCAGGCACGCAGACAAGTTTGGGCAGGAAGTGAAATTCTGAAGCATGCAAAGCTAACTATTGCCCAACTGCACTTGGCCCTTATCCTACCAGTGGAATGCAGATAGTTCCTCTGCCGAAATGGTAAGCAGAAACGTGGGACCAACCATACCAGTCGGAAACAGAACATTCAAAATACGCTGGCCCCCACACTGAGTAACCTCTCCTCCCGCTCCTTAGAATCGACTCAGACCTTCTCTTCCCCTTCGCTCTGGGAACCCACTCAGACCAACCCCGCCCCCAGAAGCAACTGGGTTCACGCTTCCCAGCTGAAAACAAATTCTGGCTTCTTCCACCCACGCCCCCCCCCCCCCCCCCCCAGGCCTCAGCTAACATTCCCCCCCACCCATCAAAAAAGGGCTTTTTCCTATATCTCCCCCCCCCCGCCCCCACCACCACCACCACTACCACCGACCTTCTCCCCCTACCAAAGAGAAGCAACCCTTTCCTTCAAACTGCTGAGAAATAACTCCGCACATTTTAAGCGCCCCACCCAGAAACAACTTGGGTCTTCCCCCCCTTCCACTCAGAGGAAAACCTCCCCTTGGCCAATCCCTCCTTCCTGCACAGAGAAGGAACTGGGGCCTGTCTCCCCCTCCCCATATTGAGCCAAAAATATAACCCCCACTGAGAAGAAAACCTACTCTCTTCCCCCACCCACCCCACAGAGCTGGAAGTGGGCCATGGTCCAATGCAGCTCTTTCCCTCTCATTGTGGAGAAAATCAGCATTGGCCCAGTAAACACCCACCGCTTCCCCATCTCATGTCGCTCCCTATCCACCCGTGGCTCCCTCCTCCTCCCCAGCCACTCGCAATTCCCTTTCCCCATACTGATAAATGTCATTTTACCCATATTGTGCAACATAACAAATATTCTTTAATGTTGCTTGTATAACATGAACAAAAAAAATGGTTTGGCCGGTGCCATCCAGTGTTGTACTTGTTATTGCAGTAACATTGTGGATTTGCTTGGCACTGAGGTACCAGGAAAGCCTTGGCTGAATTCTTGTTGCATCTGCTAACTGCTCTAAGCAATGTATACCCCAGAAACAACTTGGAAAAGTGTGTTTTCTATCCCAGTCAAGCAGAACTGTGACAGACAATGTCTGTAACAAAATTTTATGCAGTGAAAGGGTACCTGTGCTCACATTTCTGTAGAGATCTAGCTTTCTTTCTGGGCAGTAAGTAAACAAGCAAATCTATTTCCAGCCCACAGTGAGATCAGTTCCTAAGTTGATAATGTCATGTTTCATGGGGTTAATACTACGGACACTCTAGAAGTAAAATGTCCAAGTATCTAAACATAATGTAGAACAGCGGGGGAAAGGAGTGGATTTATACAGCAGGATGCTTATTTGACAGTTTTGGATCACTTTACAGGTATTGCTGGGATATTTTGGAGGGGCTAATTGTTGTTTGGAATAAAGATGTCGTTACATAACGATGCTTCTGATCCCAGAGTGGCGAAAGCAGCTGGGACTCGATAATTTGAGAAATGCCCTCAGATTTGCAAGAACTGATGAACCATGTCACCACTTAACATGGGGAAGAATGGCATTGTGTGTATTTAATCAGTTTTTACACACATCTGTGCTTTTCTTCAACTGCTTGTTTGAGAAGGTACACACCCTGTCAAATCCAATTTATCGAAAAAAAATAGATGGAGACATGAGGCAGCAAATTGTCCCTCTTGCTAAATACTGGCATGGCCGAAGGTTTTTGTTTTGGTTGCATGACTTAGAGAAGTCTCATATAACCAGAGATTTGTTGTAAATTTATAATGTAAAAAACTGGGACAGTCCTGGGGGGGGTCAATCTAGAACCTCCATTCCTCACTCACAGCAAATTATAAACTGGAGAAAAGTTGATATTTTCTTATTTCCATAGCAGCTAGAAATTGTAAGAATATCCTAGTCAGTGACTAGATCAAACATCGCATGACGCATCGATAATCGTGGCCTGTTGTCAAACGCAACAGAAACCCTACAAACTGTTGACTTATTAATTGCTGGGTGACCTCAGCGTTACAGAAACACTTAAGAATTAAGATTTTCAACCTAGGCCTCAATCTTTTCTCGTTGGGAATACAGAGCTTTTTCTTTGTTTCTTCAACAGGGACAGTGATCATTTAGTGACAGGTGATCAGCTATTAATGAATTGCTGTGTATCTTTTATTCTTATTATCTTACTCACTGATTCGGATGATTTGATAATTACAACAATATTTAGATTATTAGGAGATTGTGGCATGAATTTGATGAAATATATTTTTTATCTGTTCTTAATATTCTGCGAGGTAGTTTATATTTAAAGTTAATGTACTAGTTTTTCCAAGAATTATGGAAGATGTTGTTTTATTCTTAAACAAGCTGAAATCTTAAGAGTCCTGAACTCTTATGGTGCAACGTGTCATTTAACATAGTGAACGTTGACAACCAAAAGGTCATTGATAAAGTACCACATAAGACACTCCTTTACAAAGGTCAGTGGGTATTAAGGCTAAGACTTGGATTCGTACCTGGGGAAAAGGAAGAAAATAGAGGAAGCAAGTCAGGGGAACTAGAGGTGGGGGGGAGGTATCAAATCGGGTGCCCCAGGGATCCGTACTGGAATTTCAGTCTCAATGTGATGCTGAACTAGAGGGAGGTATGTACTCAAAGGAGATAGTCAAGCTCTAAAAAGAGAACAAAATAGTTTGCACCTGGATCGATCAATAGCAAATAAAGTTCAGTCTGGACAAATGCAAGTTACTGCATATTGGAAGTAAAAGTAGGAGATACATACACTCCATAAGTGGGGATAGAAATTGCAAAGGGACAGTCCAAAATGACTGAAGGTTGTCAATTGGTTCTGTGCTCACTACACCTGAACAGTGTGAGAAAGCAATAAACAAAGCAAAGAGGGTTTTCCATTATATTGTCTAATCAGTTGAGTTCAAGCCCCCAGAGGGCACGCTGATGCTCTGCAGTGCTCTGAGTAGGGCACACCTGGAGGACTGAATACAGTTCCGCTTGCTGCACATAAGCCGGCCGTCCAGACCCGAGGGGCAGTGCAGAGGTGAATAGTGAGGATGATCCCCAGTGTCAGTGGCAACAGCTGTGAGCTCATTAGCCTCAGGAAAGAGTTGTCTCAGAGGGGACATTCTGGACATATATAAGATACATAAAGGGACAGAGAAACTAAAACCAGAAACAAAATATTCACATCTAACAATGGAGCAGGACAAGGGGGACACAGGCTCAGTCTTTTGAAAGGCAAATTTAGGATCAACATCAGGAAGTCTTTATTTACCAGAGGGTAATCAACAGCTGGAATGGGTTAACAGGAAGAGTGGTTGTGGCAATGACATTGGGTTCATTTAAGAATCAACTAGGTGCTGATAGAGGAAGATGTTAGGGTTGGCAATCTGGAAGGATAAGGTATCTTCATTATTTGAACCTACGTTATGATATTTTAAACCTATCTGTTCCACACCTGATATTGTTTTAGTAACATCAGTTGAAGTTTGTTTCACTTAAGTTAATTTGAAACCAAAACCTATCATGATTTTCTAGAAAGTTCTATGTCTGTATATTTTGAAAATATGACTTCAAATTGTATTTGACATTGTGTTCATGAAAAGAGGAGGTGGTGAATATATCATAAGGTTGTTCTGTGTAGGATTCACAATTACATTTTTAATCGTATCTTCTTAATCACAAAGTAATATTTGTGTTTCATTTTAACTGAACTTTCTAAGTTCTGTTTCTAACAAGTGTGCATGCTGAGAAAGGGAATATGACTGACTGTCACTGTATTCAGCCTGGCTTTCTCTATTATCATACATAAGTAATATATAAAGTCCTCCTGTAGAGAAATATATGTAAGTAAACTATAGGTTACCTGTTTTTCCAAAATACAAGTTAAATTGCAAATCATTTCATAATTGCAGCCATATAATTATAATTGTTGATGGTGAGATTGCACTAAAAGTGCTTTATAAATTACAGTACTTGAAGTCAGGACTGGGAAATTTAACAGTTTCAGAATCGACATTGGTATCTCTGCTATTGGCAATGGTGTGCATCCAGTCTAATTTATCATATAATCTCATAACAAAATTGTTTCTAAAGCGCTCTTTCTAACATAACTCCCACCTCAAAATCCAGCCTCCAATCTTTAAAGGAGTCTTGCCATTATCAGCAGTCTCTCCCAAAAAATCAGTTACAAATAATAATCAATAACATACCATTCTTTTGTGAATTTACTCGTCAATTTTTTTTGTTAACATGAAGTTCTTGTTTCAGTGGAGAAACCTGATTTAGATCATTGGGGAAATTGACTAGGAGGAGTTACTTATTGAGCCAGACAGTGTGAAGAAGCTGAATTAACACAGTTAGAAATACAGTCATTAACCTAGGGGGCTTCAGCAATCAGGAGGTTACAACTGTATGTTAATGCAGTTCCCTCGCACCATCAGGCTCAGTAACTCATCGAAGCCAGTCTCCCGATATTGCCATCAGCACTCGCAATTTAAAGAGACTTTGCCACCAGAGAAGGAGAACAGCTAAAACAGACACGCATCATTCCCCTCATGATAATGCTACACTCAAGTGGTACAATGACGTTTGCTTGATGCAGGGGCACATTTTGATACAGAAAAAATGTTTGTGAAGTGACCGTGCCTCTTGAAACAAGAGTATTTGTACAAATAGACAGCAAAAACCACAAGAATGGCAATTAATTGTAATTCTTTGATTTTTAAAAAGAGGTCCTGACATCAGACTCCCTCGATCAATACTGGGAAATGTTAGAAAGGAAATTTATAATCAACAAGTGTAGCACAGAATGCAAGCCGATTAAAATATATTTATTTAGTTCTGAAAATGTATATTCTGAAAAATAATATCAAACTAAGGTGCATTTTTAACCTCAAGTAAGTACTGGGCAATCTCAGTGAGTGGTGGCCACATTTTATGAAGTGGCATTCACAAAATGGCATCATAATAAATCACATAAAATGTCGACATAAATGTCAGCTCATTTCCCACACTAACCACCTTGTGTCCTCTCCAACTGAGATTGCTAGCAGTGCCAATTACTGTTAAATTCCAAACCATACCTCTAGGAACTGCCCCAAATCATTTCAGGCAAATAAAGTTCCTCCTTTATTTAGTGACAAAGATCCAGGTCCTTCTATGCACATTGGGATGGAGCAGAGAGACATTTGCTCTGCATCCAGCCGGAGAGCTGGAAATGCTTGATATTGAAGCTGGATGCAAAAACACAGACAAGCACATCACTGTCATCCCTTGTCTTGATAAGCACAGAAAGAATTCACCGAACAATACAAATGTAAGAGATAACTTGCAAATATCACGCAGTATCTGTTTAGGGAGCCAAGTGTAAAGTAAAAGAGCCCCTTTTCATGGGCTGTTGTTTGAGAATCTCATGACCTTTCAAAAGGCAACATCAGTGAGAATCTGTTTCAACATTTGCCTCATACCTCATTCAAGATTGTAAAATAGTGTACCACAATTATATTTATATAAGTATATTCTAAGTGCAACCTGTGGCAGAAAATGTTATTTCACATTTTGGCTTCTGTTGCGAATGTACACAAAACATCCATTTTCTGTGGAGTACGTGCATAGAATCAGAGAATCATAGAATCAGAGAATCAGAGAATCATAGAATCAGAGAATCATAGAATCAGAGAATCAGAGAATCAGAGAATCATAGAATCAGAGAATCATAGAATCAGAGAATCAGAGAATCATAGAATCATAGAATCATAGAATCAGAGAATCATAGAATCAGAGAATCATAGAATCATAGAATCAGAGAATCAGAGAATCATAGAATCAGAGAATCAGAGAATCATAGAATCAGAGAATCATAGAATCAGAGAATCAGAGAATCAGAGAATCAGAGAATCATAGAATCATAGAATCATAGAATCAGAGAATCATAGAATCATAGAATCAGAGAATCATAGAATCAGAGAATCATAGAATCATAGAATCAGAGAATCATAGAATCAGAGAATCATAGAATCAGAGAATCATAGAATCAGAGAATCAGAGAATCAGAGAATCAGAGAATCATAGAATCAGAGAATCAGAGAATCAGAGAATCATAGAATCATAGAATCAGAGAATCAGAGAATCATAGAATCAGAGAATCATAGAATCAGAGAATCATAGAATCATAGAATCAGAGAATCATAGAATCATAGAATCAGAGAATCATAGAATCATAGAATCAGAGAATCATAGAATCAGAGAATCATAGAATCAGAGAATCATAGAATCATAGAATCAGAGAATCAGAGAATCATAGAATCAGAGAATCATAGAATCAGAGAATCATAGAATCAGAGAATCAGAGAATCATAGAATCATAGAATCAGAGAATCATAGAATCATAGAATCAGAGAATCATAGAATCAGAGAATCATAGAATCAGAGAATCAGAGAATCATAGAATCATAGAATCAGAGAATCATAGAATCAGAGAATCATAGAATCAGAGAATCATAGAATCATAGAATCATAGAATCAGAGAATCATAGAATCAGAGAATCATAGAATCATAGAATCAGAGAATCATAGAATCATAGAATCAGAGAATCATAGAATCAGAGAATCATAGAATCATAGAATCAGAGAATCATAGAATCATAGAATCAGAGAATCATAGAATCATAGAATCATAGAATCAGAGAATCATAGAATCAGAGAATCATAGAATCATAGAATCAGAGAATCATAGAATCATAGAATCAGAGAATCATAGAATCATAGAATCAGAGAATCATAGAATCATAGAATCATAGAATCAGAGAATCATAGAATCATAGAATCAGAGAATCATAGAATCAGAGAATCATAGAATCATAGAATCATAGAATCAGAGAATCATAGAATCAGAGAATCATAGAATCAGAGAATCATAGAATCATAGAATCAGAGAATCAGAGAATCATAGAATCAGAGAATCATAGAATCATAGAATCAGAGAATCATAGAATCATAGAATCAGAGAATCATAGAATCAGAGAATCAGAGAATCATAGAATCAGAGAATCAGAGAATCAGAGAATCAGAGAATCAGAGAATCATAGAATCAGAGAATCATAGAATCAGAGAATCATAGAATCAGAGAATCATAGAATCAGAGAATCATAGAATCATAGAATCATAGAATCAGAGAATCATAGAATCATAGAATCAGAGAATCATAGAATCATAGAATCAGAGAATCAGAGAATCAGAGAATCATAGAATCAGAGAATCATAGAATCATAGAATCAGAGAATCAGAGAATCAGAGAATCAGAGAATCAGAGAATCAGAGAATCATAGAATCATAGAAGTTACAACATGGAAACAGGCCCTTCGGCCCAACATGTCCATGTCGCCCAGTTTATACCACTAAGCTAGTCCCAATTGCCTGCACTTGGCCCATATCCCTCTATACCCATCTTACCCATGTAACTGTCCAAATGCTTTTTAAAAGACAAAATTGTACCCGCCTCTACTACTGCCTCTGGCAGCTCGTTCCAGACACTCGCCACCCTTTGAGTGAAAAAATTGCCCCTCTGGACCCTTTTGTATCTCTCCCCTCTCACCTTAAATCTATGCCCCCTCGTTATAGACTCCCCTACCTTTGGGAAAAGATTTTGACTATCGACCTTATCTATGCCCCTCATTATTTTATAGACTTCGATAAGATCACCCCTTAACCTCCTGCTCTCCAGGGAAAAAAGTCCCAGTCTGTCTAACCTCTCCCTGTAAGTCAAACCATCAAGTCCCGGTAGCATCCTAGTAAATCTTTTCTGCACTCTTTCTAGTTTAATAATATCCTTTCTATAATAGGGTGACCAGAACTGTACACAGTACTCCAAGTGTGGCCTCACCAATGCCCTGTACAACTTCAACAAGACATCCCAACTCCTGCATTCAATGTTCTGACCAATGAAACCAAGCATGCTGAATGCCTTCTTCACTACCCTATCCACCTGTGACTCCACTTTCAAGGAGCTATGAACCTGTACTCCTAGATCTCTTTGTTCTATAACTCTCCCCAATGCCCTACCATTAACGGAGTAGGTCCTGGCCCGATTCGATCTACCAAAATGCATCACCTCACATTTATCTAAATTAAACTCCATCTGCCATTCATCGGCCCACTGGCCCAATTTATCAAGACCCCGTTGCAATCCTAGATAACCTTCTTCACTGTCCACAATGCCACCAATCTTGGTGTCATCTGCAAACTTACTAACCATGCCTCCTAAATTCTCATCCAAATCATTAATATAAATAACAAATAACAGCGGACCCAGCACCGATCCCTGAGGCACACCGCTGGACACAGGCATCCAGTTTGAAAAACAACCCTCGACAACCACCCTCTGTCTTCTGTCGTCAAGCCAATTTTGTATCCAATTGGCTACCTCACCTTGGATCCCATGAGATTTAACCTTATGTAACAACCTACCATGCGGTACCTTGTCAAATGCTTTGCTGAAGTCCATGTAGACCACGTCTACTGCACAGCCCTCATCTATCTTCTTGGTTACCCCTTCAAAAAACTCAATCAAATTCGTGAGACATGATTTTCCTCTCACAAAACCATGCTGACTGTTCCTAATTAGTCCCTGCCTCTCCAAATGCCTGTAGATCCTGTCCCTCAGAATACCCTCTAACAACTTACCCACTACAGATGTCAGGCTCACTGGTCTGTAGTTCCCAGGCTTTTCCCTGCCGCCCTTCTTAAACAAAGGCACAACATTTGCTACCCTCCAATCTTCAGGCACCTCACCTGTAGCGGTGGATGATTCAAATATCTCTGCTAGGGGACCCGCAATTTCCTCCCTAACCTCCCATAACGTCCTGGGATACATTTCATCAGGTCCCGGAGATTTATCTACCTTGATGCGCGTTAAGACTTCCAGCACCTCCCTCTCTGTAATATGTACACTCCTCAAGACATCACTATTTATTTCCCCAAGTTCCCTAACATCCATGCCTTTCTCAACCGTAAATACCGATGTGAAATATTCATTCAGGATCTCACCCATCTCTTGTGGTTCCGCACATAGATGACCTTGTTGATCCTTAAGAGGCCCTACTCTCTCCCTAGTTACCCTTTTGCCCTTTATGTATTTGTAGAAGCTCTTTGGATTCACCTTTGCCTGATCTGCCAAAGCAATCTCATATCCCCTTTTTGCCCTCCTGATTTCTCTCTTAACTCTACTCCGGCAATCTCTATACTCTTCAAGGGATCCACTTGATCCCAGCTGCCTATGCATGTCATATGCCTCCTTCTTCTTTTTGACTAGTGCCTCAATCTCCCGAGTCATCCAAGGTTCCCTACTTCTACCAGCCTTGCCCTTCACTTTATAAGGAATGTGCTTACCCTGAACCCTGGTTAACACACTTTTGAAAGCCTCCCACTTACCAGACGTCCCTTTGCCTGCCAACAGACTCTCCCAATCAACTTCTGAAAGTTCCTGTCTAATACCATCAAAATTGGCCTTTCCCCAATTTAGAATTTTAACTTTTGGGCCAGACCTATCCTTCTCCATAGCTATCTTAAAACTAATGACCTGATTCTTTGTTGCTGAATAAAGGAGAAACTTTATTTGCCTGAAATGATTTGGGGCAGTTCTTAGAGGTGTGGTCTGTAATTTAACAGTAATTGGCAGTATGTTAGCAATCTCAGTTAGAGAGGACACATGGGCCTTAAATTTCCTCCATGTTTACGCCCAGAGACGCGTGTAACCGAGGCGCAAATCCATTATGCAGCTTAAAGATTGCGGAATTTTGGGCTTAAGTGAGTTACACCTGTAAGTACAATACGCCCAAATCTTCTCAATCTTTTACATCCATCTATCAATCTCTCCACCAGGACGTATCTACACCCATAAAATTGAACACGCCCCCAACTTTCAAATGCGAGATTCCTGTAATTGCACTTGTTCGGAGGGTCTCCACAAATTGTGACCAGATTTTCAGGCACAACAGGCTCCCATAAGTAACCTGAAACAGGCACAAATCAACTGACCCAGAATCAATTGAAGGCATTATCATCCTTTCTCACTGCAGAAAGCCATTTAGCATTCAAATTTGGCAATAACATTTTAAAACAGGCACATTTGCTGGCTCTACCCCGACTTTATATTATTATTATGGAGGAAGAGAACCGGAGACAGGAGGCCTGAAGAGTGAAGCAGCACAAGCAGAGGTAGCACCCCATTCGCAAGTACCCAGCTCAGAGATATACAGGCATTGACTGACATTGCAGGAGATGTCTGAGGAGTTAACCGTACGACGGCTATGATTTACAAAGGACGCCATCGGCCGACTGTGCGACTTGCCCTGAGATGATTTAAAGCCACAGTCTACGTGTAGCAGAGTCTTAACTGTAGAAATGAAGGTGACCATGGCCCTCAACTTTTCGGGGTCTGGATCCTTCCAGTCGTAGACAGGGGACCTGTGCTGGATTAGTCAAGGTACAGTAAAATTCGGCAAGTGACTGACACACTGTTCCGTCAGGCTGGGCAGTTCATTAAATTTGGAATGTCCACAGTGGAGCAAAGCTAGAAGCTACTGAGCTTCTACAGAATTGCTGTCCTCCCCAGAGTGCTGGGAGCGATTGAATGAAAGCACATGGCACTAAAGACTCTCCTTCAGAACCCGCAAAGCTACATGAACAGAACATAAGAACATAAGAAATAGGAGTAGGAGTAGGTCATATGGCTCCTTGAGCTTGCTCCGCATTCAATAAGATCATGGCTGATCTTCGACCTCAACTCCACTTTCCTGCCCGATCCCCGTATCCCTCAATTCCTCTAGAGTCCAAAAATCTATCATAGAGTCATAGAAGGTTACAGCACGGAAGGAGGCCATTCAGCCCATCGAGTCCATGCTGACTCTATGCAAGAGCAATCCAGCTAGTCCCACTGCCCCACCCTATCCCCGTAGCCCTGCACATTTTTTCATTTCAAGTATTTATCCAGTTCCCTTTTGAAGGCCACGATTGAATTTGCCTCCACCACACCCTCAGGCAGTACATTCCAGATCCCAACCACAAGCTGTGTAAAAAAGATTTTCCTCATGTCACCTTTGGTTTTTTTGCCAATCACCTTAAATCTATGCCCTCTGGTTCTTGACCCTTCCACCAATGGGAACAGTTTCTCTCTATCTATTCTGTCTAGACCCTTCATGATTTTGAACACCTCTATCAAATCTCCTCTCAACCTTCTCTGTTCCAAGGAGAACAATCCCAGCCTCTCCAGTCTGTCCACGTAACTGAAGTCCGTCATCCCTGGAATCATTCTAGTAAATCTCCTCTGCAACCTCTCTATGGCCTTCACATCCTTCCTAAAGTGCGGTGCCCATAACTGGACACAATCCTCCTGTATTTGTGGCCGAACCAGTGTTTTATAAAGGTTCACCATGACTTCCTTGCTTTTGTACTCTATGCCTCTATTTATAAAGCCCAGGACCCCGTATGCTTTTTTAACCGCTTTCTCAACCTGCCCTGCCACCTTCAACGATTTATGTATATGCACTCTGTTCTTCGAATTCCTTTAGAATTCTCCCCTTTAGTTTATATTGCCTCTCCTCATGTTTCCAACCGAAATGCATCACCTCACATTTTTCCGTTTTAAACTTCATCTGCCACGTGTCCGCCCGTGCCACCAGAGTGACTATATCCTCTTGAAGTCTATCGCTATCCTCCTCACTGTTTGCTAGCCTTCCAAGTTTTGTGTCATCTGCAAATTTTGAAATTGTGCCCTGTACTCCCAAGTCCAAGTCATTAATATATATTATTATCAATATATTGATCTCAGCCTTGAATATACTCAACGAATGAGCATCCACAGCCCTCTGGGGTAAAGAATTGCAAAGATTCACAACCCTCTGAGTGAAAAAATTCATCCTCATCTCAGTCCTAAATGACCGACCCCTTATCCTGAGACTATAT
The DNA here is from genome assembly GCF_035084215.1 of Heptranchias perlo. Lineage (NCBI taxonomy): Eukaryota > Metazoa > Chordata > Chondrichthyes > Hexanchiformes > Hexanchidae > Heptranchias > Heptranchias perlo. Next base: position 132,525,804 of record NC_090328.1, on the reverse strand, counting down.
CCCCTAGTTCTAGACTCTCCAGCCAGGGGAAACAGTCTCTCAGCATCTATCCTGTCATGACCAAGCTCAAGAATCTTTTATGTTTCAATGAGATCACCTCTTATTCTTCTAGACTCCAGAGAGTATAGGCCCGTTCTACTCAATCTTTCCTCATAGGACAACTCGTTCATCCCAGGAATCAATCTAGTGACCCTTCGTTGCACTACTCTAAGGCAAGCATTCATTAGGTAAGGAGACCAAAACTGTACACAGCACTCCAGGTATGATCTGACCAAAGCCCTGTACAATTGCAAGAGCTTCCCACTCCCTCAACGTCTAGGTGGTCTTGTTTGTGAACGTGCAGCATGCATGAAACATTCATTGTGCACCACTCAGTCGTCACATGCATGTTCAGGGATGGGGGCCCAGTGGAAGAATGGGTAATCTGTGACCAGGCTTACCCTCTGCTAATGTGGCTAATAATGCCTTTTCGCATCCCACAGCTCAAAGTGGAGGAGAGGTACAGTCAAGTGCATGCATGGTTGAGAGGCTAAAGAGCCACTTCAGGTGCTTGGACAGGTCTACCGGTGTCCTTCGACACTCCCCAGAAAGAGTAGTCCTGGTGTGCTATGCCCTGCACAAGTCTGCGATGTTTGAAGGTCTGAACCTTGGCAGAGGTTCCTGCACTATGGAAGCTGGAGCAAAGGAACGTGGCATGTCCAAAGAAGGCATCTCTTCCAGAGGGCAGGATGGGTCAGATGCCCCGTAGAGCCTGCCGTGTGCAGGTGGCACTGTGCCTGCCAGTGGAAGGCCAGAGCCCAGCTTGGTATTGCCGCCCAGAGAGGTGGCAGCAGCAGGCACTTGGACCGCACTAATCGTCCTTCCACTGTGGGCTTGATCTACAGCCCCAGCCAGCACCCTGATGAGTGAAACAATGGCAGCTGTCAGATTGCTGCAAGCCCTCAGCAAAAGACTGTAAGCCACAGCTCATCATGACCTCCAGTCTGTCACCTATAGCCTCAAGAGCGTCCATCAGGATCCGAGCCCCAACTGCTCCCTCACTGCCCTCGGTTCGGGAACTGTTGCGTATCTCAATGTAGCAGCCACCTGCTTCATTGGTTCTCTCAGCTCTAACATCGCCTGTGTGATATTGGTGCTGAGTATTACAGCAGACTCGGTGGCCAAACCAGCAAGAAGCTCCAAGCTACTGCTGATGGAGCCCAGAGTCCTCATGCCCCTCTGATGCTCCACCAGCAGGCACCTTTTCAGGCCAACAGCCGTCAAGTCACACTCCACTAATTCACCAGTCTGTGGCCGCCTTCTAGTGGGTCTCTCCGGAGAGGAGGTGGCACCTTCCACCTCCTCAGAGTCTTCCCGTTCCCTGAAACTGGAGAGCTCATCTGGTGTTGAAGTGCTCACTCGCTTGCCCTGGTGGAATGTGTCCACGCTGGTACCCAGTTGAAGAGAGCCAGGTGACTCTGACTCTGCTGGTGAGCATCCTGAAGGTGGGGAGAGGGGTGGGAAGCTGCACTCCCAGGAAAGTGCAGAGGTGTTCAGCTCTGACTTTTCAATGACCCCACATCCAGTAGCATGATAGGCAGAAGTTGCTCGACAAAGCCAGCATCCTCTCCCTCCATCTCCTCTGGAAACTGCTCCCCCTCACTTACCCTCGCCCCATCCTCCACCTCCTCCTCTTCCTCCTCCTCCTTGTCCTCCTCCTCCTCCGCAACAACTACTTTCCAGCATCTTGGCTGAGCTGAGGGAAGAAATAACAGGGGGTGAGAATGGTTGCACTTGCCAGTGCTGAGATGCCCCTGGGGGGTGGGGGGAAGAGGGTGGGAAATGAGAGTGGGAGCCTGTCACCTGGCTCTGGAGTCTCCTCCGCCCACCTGCAAGACTTCCACAGTGGTGTGGCAGCTCAGCAGCTCCACTTCCTTCTCACAGGAGGTGAAGGTTTGTAATCCCCCGTCTCCCACACTATTTGCTCTCTCCCAGGCGTTGTGTGCATTCTTGCCTTGCAAAGACAAAAATACAGAAAGGTTAGGCTTGTTGTCATTTGAGTGTGTGGAACAACTGAAGGAGCTACTGGTCTGTGTCTTTACCAGGGTCTGCACTGAAAGGTCATTGATCAACTAGTTCTACCTCCTTGAGTGTGATATCCATAGCGGGCAATGGAGAAAGTTAGTGCACGGTGAATTTCTTACCTTCCCTGCTCTGGTGAGGCTGTTGAATTTCTTGTGGCACTGTTCCACCAACCTGGACACAATTGAAGTGGCACTCAGTGCCTCTGCCACCTCTGTCCATGCCCATCTCCTGATCGTACATGAGGGCTGGGATGTGGGTGAGCTAAGGACCGATCATGCCTTCCCTCAATCTCATCCAGGAGGGACTGCATGTCTTAATCTGCAAAGTTGAAAGCCCTCTTCCCGGCAGCTTCTCCTGTGATTCAGTAGTTTGCTGTGAGAAGGGAAGAGCTTGAGATAACTGAGCATCTGTACAGGACAACTTTAATTAATAAATTTTAAAATCTTCATAACACTGAGCTGTGAGCTGCTAACCTTGTACTCCCCAGCCTCAGACTGAAGGAAAACTTTTTTCTCCAACTTTTATAGTCCTCTACCCGAGCATCTTGGTCCTATTCCAATTATGTATGAACCACGCTGTGCCCATTTTGTGAATTTACACTCGTTTTACATTTGGGCGTATGCTAATGAGACTGGCAGGAAATTTCAGCGTAACTTGACATCGACAAAACGGGCGCAGAATTGGGTGCATTTTCAAGTCTAAATTCCAGGTTATGCCCAACAGGAAATTCCAGGCCAAGATGGTTAGTGTGGAACAGTATTTGCTTTTATACTGGTGCCATTTTAGTTCAGATTCCAGAGAACAGCATCTACAAGTCGGCTTCTTAAACCAGCTCCCTTAACCTAGTGGTAAACTCACAGACCGATGAAAAACTGGGATAAGGGAGCTAGGAACATCACTGTGGCTGTTGAGAGCCAGCTCAAAGGCACTGGTCTCCCGGAATCCGAACTAAAGTAGCGCAGTTTAAATGCAGCTATGGAAAGATCCACCAGAACTTTTGACCACGGCAACGGTGTAAAACGGGCAATTAACGGATCGGCCGCCCGTTTTACATCTCCGGCAAAATTGAAAGTTCTGCCAAGGTGTTTTAATGTCCAAATTGTAAATGGTGCAGTAGTCCGTGCGCATACTACAACTGTAAGAAACTATAACGTCGCAGATAAATATATGCCATTAAGGTAGAATAAGCAACAGGCAGTGTTGTTGTGAATTTTGTGCTCATCAAGGTGAAGGATGTTACTATTAGGAAATGGAATATTTTCACATTTCAAGCATCAAGTATCATCATTAAGCACTCCCAGGTCTTATATGATATGGTTAAACGCTGGAGTAAAGCGCTGTTTACATTGCCCTAACAATCTGCCTTAGCCTGAAATTGAAAAAGAAATCACCTTTTGCATAAGAATGATTTAGTTTCTAGAGCAGTCTTCTTTACAGTGGCATCTTAGAATACCTTGGACTCTTTCTGAAGTGGGTGCAAGGTGACCTGTGATCATTGCTGCTCTGCAAAATTCTACCTGGGTGGCTGTGAGACTGAAACCAAAATCATCCTGGATTCACCAATGCAATGTAAACGTGGCATTGGCAACATATTGCGGTCAAGTGAATCCCTTGCAGTGGGATGTAGTGAATACTCAGATAGTATAGCTACAGATACAGGCCCGGAATTGTCTGTAAATTTGTGCTCAAAAAATGGCGTAATCCTGGCATAATCCAGTGCAAAACATCGAGGAAATTGGGGCGTAAGTCACTTCAGCTCATTTTTACGCTATGCCCAAATTCCCTTAATCTTTAACATCAAAACCCTCATTAACATAGCTCCGCCCCCATGCAAAACTGCACTTCACGCAAATTTCCTGAATTTACACCAGTTCGGAAACGTGCATACCAAGATTAGCATCTGTCCATTTGAAATGAAAATCGTTAAAAAGTGTTACATTTTCTTTATTTGTTTAATTACGGGAGGGCCGTTACTGGCTTTCCGCCTCGTTCCCTGGTGGCAATGCTTGCTGGGTGCCCAAGTGCAGGAATGCCCAGAGAGAGCTGGCACCACGTCCTGCCCCGGGGGAGGTCAACGGGGGGGTCCCAGGGAAGGCCAAAAATCTGAAGGTAGGCCTCAGAAATGATTTTCTGCCCCTCCTGCCCTCCACCACAGCTTTAAGCCTACCATTGTGACCTTCTGGCTGCCACTTGTGATTGGCCCTGCCAGGCAGCAGACCTACACTGGAACTCTGCCTGGGCTTTTAAATGGCCTAGGGCAGCAATTAGAGGGAAGCCCGAGGCTGGACCAGTGCAGTTGGGTTGGATTTATATCCCAGTGGCATGTATGAATGTATATGTGTGTGTGTGTGTATACGTTTTATTTGTTGTCTTGCTGCAGTGCATGGTGTTTGTTGCACCATGAACCTCCTGGATATAAATGTGGCATTGAGAGTAAACTCATATTGCAGTTGCCCCTGCTGCACCAGTCAGGGGAAGAATAACCAAAGTCTGTTATGGGCAAGGATCTCCTTAAAATATTTTTTTTTTCAGCGGAGATGACTGAGGGTGTTGTTACACTGCCAGTTTTTCATTCATGCACTGCGGTTTTAACTGTGCGTCACTGCAAAATTGGCAGTACAACTCTGGAGTCAGACCTGCTCTGACTCCAAAAATACATTGAAACTAAGCAGTGTTAAATCACTGTAGGGAGGCTATCCCCCACTGCTTGGCTTCACGCTGTGTGGAGGATATCTCCAATGAGGTGTGAAGCCACATTTAAAATGTGCAGGCGATCTGTTGGACTCCATGGGCACTTTATAAACTTAGCGCAGATTTTTATTTTTTAGAAAGCAGAAGTTCTTGCCTGTGGTTTCGAAACATTAAAAATTGTATTTATTTTTACGTGAGAGGCAGCAAGGGCAGCAGACAAAGGGTTAACTTAAAAGAGGGAACTCCTGGAAGGATTGTAGCATCATTCAAGAAATTCGAGGTCTTTATAAAAACAAAGTCCTGCAATTAGGCATGGTAACATAAATTGGATATATCAATAATATTGGTGAAGTAGGTAAGTGGTCCGATATTTTCTTTGATTTTTAGTGTAAAAGCCCACCCTTTAGCCTGTTGGGGAAGTCTGTTGTTAGATTGTTTTCAGCATGAGTAACATGATGAAGTCACTTCAGTGACAAATAGCAGTAGTTTTTAATCAAACTTAGCAACCTTGTGCATAATTGAAGCAGAGAGAGAGAAAAAGACCAACTCAAGAAGAAATGCCAAAAAACAATGCGGAATATCAATTAGAACTAGCCAGATTTGTATTAGAGAGTCAAAGTGCCTCATCACCCTGGTGGCACATGCTGGCCACATGTCTCTCTTTGAAGCTCCCATTCTCAGTGCAGTATAACCACAGCCTTCGTAGCAACCACCAACTGCTTGTTAGAAAGAAAATTGGTGGAAAAAAAGCCCTTCAAACAGATTACACCAGATCAGTGCTCCAGAAAACATCAGCAGATTAAATTACAACCTTCATATTTAGTGCTACAATGATGCTGCCGAACTAACCAAATATAGGCTTATATCAGTATTAAGACCTACATTATTTGCTCAACTAGAGTATACATTTAATACACATTTAGCAGGAGTGGAGTACTGAACTCCTAATAGGAATCAATTTTGGATTTTCACTTTATATGTACAGAAAATCTTTGCCTCCAAACGATTCATATTTAGTGTACATTTGTCAGTACCTAAATTGTTTTTTTATATATATATATATAATGAACAGAAGGGATGTTTTCTGTGCACTAATTACTATCCTGCACTTTGGCAAAACTTTAAAATAAAACTTAAAGCACATCATTGCTGGATTTCAGTCAGAAGCGAGCAGCACAATGTCAATCGGGTAGCAAAAGGCATTCTGTGAACCATCTCCCTGCAGCAATCAATGGCTGCTCTCACGCAGCAGAAAACATTCACTCTGAAACTTCTTTTTACTGATCAGATAAAATGTACAAAATAAATTTGTGCTAGCCACAAAGTAACAGCAAGGTGTTTTGTGCAATAAATCAGAAGTTGTTTATGGAGTCTGGAGTTTGACTTTAAGGGGTCGCACTGTCTATAGCCTCTGGGAATACCCCTGTGGTGAGAAAAAAATGTTCCCTTTATCCAGTCATTCCCAATAAAATCCATAGGGGGTGAAACTGTTCTTGAGCAAATGTTCTTTAAATGAACATGGCCATTAGCTGGGTTCCTATTACTGTATGTGCTTAAATGGAGTCGGATACATTTGAAACAGCTCAACTAGTAATACTAGAGTATCTCAATTGAAATTTGATGGCATTGCTGTCTCAAAGGGTTCAGTGTTAGTAATCAGCACTGTCAACACTGGACAAATCCTCGGTGTGAGATTTTCAGTCATGAGCTGTGTACAGCAGCCGTCGCTTTGTGCCACAAACACAGTTAAAGATTGGCGAGTGTTTTTGTTTTATTTTCCAGTCTTTCACTCACTAATGCTGTGGATGATGAGCCAGCAGCTAATACTCAGGGTTCTTTTGCCTTCAAGTGAGAAAAAGCAAGAAAATGTCAAAAATTACTGGCAGAGCATGAAATTACAGTAGTGGGGTGAGGGTGGGAGGGGGGTGGGGGGCGAAGGAGGAGATTGTGATCTCATCGGTGAGTCTCCCACCAAATCTGAGAATGTTGATAGGCCTGTAAACATGAGCAAGCTACAGAGGAACCTTGTTATATGCAAAAGTTAGATATAACCAGACTAACATATAAAGGGCTCATATTATTTTTAAGAAAACGCAATCTATCAGTTTTGCATACAATGGATCTTTATTGCAAATGCATATCAAAATGATTACAAAGTACAATAGTATGAACTCTGACTAAATTTTAACATTCTGCTTTAAATCATGGTTTCTACCTAAATATTTACTTGTGAGTGTGTGCCTTAGGTTGTGACCTTGAGATAATTTGCAACATCAGTGCTTAGCCACATGCTGTAGTTCTTCGAAGAAAGCGACTGCTGTGTTGCTACAGTACAATAAATCTATATGTGTTGCATTGGCTTGTTTCACGGAATTGATTTAAAGGGGCTTTCCGAGGTTTACATTTTGATTTCTGCTTTCAATCCCTGTTTTAAGAGCTGTAACTTGCCACATTGAGAAACTTGACTATTTATCAGCGTACTGCTCAGCAATTCTTAACTGATGTACTTTTGAAGTGGAGATGCCGGTGATGGACTGGGGTTGACAATTGTAAACAATTTTACAACACCAAGTTATAGTCCAGCAATTTTATTTTAAATTCACAAGCTTTCGGAGATTTTCTCCTTCCTCAGGCAAATGTTTTCATATTTGCCTGAGGAAGGAGAAAATCTCCGAAAGCTTGTGAATTTAAAATAAAATTGCTGGACTATAACTTGGTGTTGTAAAATTGTTTACAATTGTACTTTTGAAGAAACACCCATTGTTATCTGGATTATCTCTGTTTTAAATCGTTGGATACACAAATTAAGGTGGCCCCATGCTAACGTGTCCCTGTACCACATGACCTCAGGATTCCTAGGAAGTTGTTCTCTGTGAGGTCTTCCCTGCCAAACTCAGCTGTTTTGAATTAAGAGTTAATATCTGAAGGCCACAGCAGGCTAGTCAGTTGTGAGAATTTAATTTATTGCTGTACACCTCTCAGCTTCCAGTCTCAGAAATGTGGGAAACTGTTCCATAAAATGTGGCACCAATGAATGCGATTTGAAATGGACTCTGTGAAGGGATGTGGGAGCTGGAGATTGCAGCTGCCAGGTTCAACTCAGTCCCTAGAAAAATGGAGCCATTGCTTTGAAGAAGGTTAGCAAACCTGATGTTCAGGCCATGAAAGGAAAATGTTTAAATATCTTATATTGGGCAAAAATAAAAAGAACCCGACACTGCAGATGGAAGAAGAGAAATATGAAGTTGGAAAATGCTACAAGTGGGATGAAACAATTTTATGCTTTGTGTTGGCAGGAGTTCCTAATTGAAGACACATTATTCCTGGTGTTTTGTAATGATTTTTTATAGCATTTTTTTTATTCCTCCTTATTGACATGGTATTTTCTACATCTTTGAAGGCTTTTTATGGCATCAGAATGTGTTACATTAAAAAGAGAAAAACTTCCACAGTTTTATTTTCTTCACCACACTGAGCTTAATGTGCATATGTGATGGTTTGATGACTTCAAACTTTAATTTTTATAACATCAATCGGGTAAAGAGAGACTTAAAGAAGGAATATGTCACACTTTCTGCACTTTCCTCAGGCCCCAATAGTTTACGCTGATTTCCACTTGCTTTTACGAGCAAGGGTTTTTACGTTCAGACGTATGCTGATACGATTCACAGGAAATTTCGGCATAAGCTGCCATTGGCAAGATCAATGCAGAAACCGGCGGAAATTTCAGCATAAATCGGATTGAGGAAACTTGTGTTTTGGGTGTGAAGTGTACATTAAATCTTGCAGCTGGTTAGTAGTAACTGTACTGGCTTGAGACTGCTATTTGAAATTATGAAAATGCTAAAGGACTACTGAACTAAATCATCTGCCATGGCAGCATGAATACTATCTTAATATAACACAATGTTTATACTGTAATGCTGTACAAATGTATTTTACACATAGGATGTGAACTACTTCATGTAACTGTTATTTAAAAAATATTATCACCTAAGGAACAGCTGTAACATTTCGGAAGCCTGGGAATACTACAATTAAATGAGACCAATAAAAGCTTTTGTTTATATTTTCTTGAAGTGTATGAATTATGTATCTTCTAGTCAGACATACTGTTGCAGATGTAGTTTGAAAGTACAGTACAACAATAATGATATCAATGTCTCGTCAGCTCAAGGCAGAAAGACAAGAGGATTAATATACAGAAAGAAAGCATAGATTTATATTGAATTGTACAGACTTAGTCATCTCTGTAATTTTTCAAATGACGAATATTAACTTTCCCAGCTGAATGCCATACAAATACATTGTGCTTATTTCCCTACAAGAAAATGTGCCAGAATGCTGCAAGTATAGTCAGGTGGAGATCTTTTTGTATATGAAAAAGCTTGAATTAAAAGCATTTTCTGCTCTAAATTGCTTCTTCTTGCCTTAGGAAACTAAGTCAAATGTCAAATGTCAATGATTACCAGAGGCAAGCAGTCAACATTAATTCGGACTGGCTTTGGCAAGTCTAAAATTCTGTACTAAAAACTGTATTAAGTTGTCCCTGCTCAGTGTCTGTAACACTGACTCTGTAATTTTTTCAAACAAATTAAGTTCAAAATAAAGGATTGCCTAAAAATGTGCCTTCACATATGCAATCCAAAATAAAGTTTTGATATTTTCCTTGAAAACGTTCATTCATTTCTGACACGGCTATAATTAAAAATAAATAAAACTGTAGTAGCAGGAGCTATTGTCAAGAGATCACATTTGTAGAGACAATCTACAGGTGCCTACATATTGAGACCTGATTCAATGGCTAAAGATGTCAGGGATAGAGGCAGAAATAAGAGAGGACAGAAGTGGGAGAACATGAATTGGGGCCAAAAAATGGTGAAAGATAGAAATGAAAATTAAAACGGACATGAGAGACAGGGAAGGATGCACCAGAAGATGGTGAAAATTAAATAATTGAGCTTGGAGATCACGATCCTTATGGATGAGGGAGGCCATTTAGCCTATCTTCATTCATCCATCCAGAGAAAGCTTACACTCCTTCCATTGCTGCATCTAACATGATAGATGAAGGACGAAGGAAAGCAACTAAAAAGTTAATGGAAAATTACTATTTTAGATTAACACAAATTTTTCATTTCATTATGAGGGATACTACTCCATTTACACCTCAGGACCTCCCAAAGTGCTTTACAGCCAATTAATTGTTTTTTAAGTGTAGTTGCTATTGTTACATAGACAAACATGGCAGCAAGTGATATAAATGACCATTTAATCTGTTTTGGTTGACAGTTAATGTTGGCTAAGACACTGAGAGAACTCCCTGCTCTTCTTCAAATAATGCCAGGGGAAAGGGAACTTTTACGTAAACCTGAACTGGCAGATAGGGCCTAATTTAACATCTCATCTGAAAGACAACACTTCCAACAAAGCGGTACTCCCTCAGTACTGCGTCGAGATTCTCTGAAATCTCTGGAGTGGGGCTTAAACCTGCAACCTTATGATATTGAGCCAAGCTGAAACTTGATAGAAGTGAGACACACACGAACAGGACTCATTATGACCTAGGACTCGTCCACATAGTTTGAAAGCTTTAGTGTTGTTACAAACATAACTTTAAAAAATCAAACTGAATTTATCAGGAGCGGAGTTTGTAGTTCATTGGGGATGAGGTTGTCCTCAATATAACAAGTAAGTAAAAACTGTGGAAGCTGTGGGACAAGATTGTCCCAGTCATAACTTCAACACTGCTCATTGCTATCCTGTTGAAAATGAGACAAGGATTTAAGCATCCTCATTGTGAGTACTCAAGTTGGAATGATTTACTTTCATCAGAACGAATCAAATATATTTTTTAATGGAGAATACAACTGTACAGTTGAATACTTAGAATGAAAAAGGCCTTTGTCTTTTTATGTGTTGCATTCTTTTGTCTTGTTGCCAGCTTCGTTATTGCTGAAGAAATCAGCAACAGAAGGGCTCTCGATAGAAAGTCAATTCAGTGCATAGAAATGAAGTGAGCTCGTTCCAGGGACATCAGTTACCGGAGTCTTTATGGACATGTTTGCTGACCAGCATTGGCTTAAGTATAATTCCTGTTCCTCTCCTATAGAGGAATCATACAACTATTGATTTTTCAGTTAATTTCCCCTTTAAATTCCTAAATAAAAAATATTTTTTGAATAGTTTAATCCTTTGAGTTAAACTTTTTTTTTTGAAGACTAAGTTGTTCGTCCACTGAGCCTGCAGCAACACTACTAAGAATCCTATCTCATGAGACTGTTGCAATATCAGGTAGTACTGATGCATCTGATACAGCTTGAACCTCAACTGTGAGAGAGCATCCTTTGCAGTACCAGGTAACACCGTCAGAGTTATTAATGAATTACTACTTTCAACTTGGGTCTGAACTCATTTTTACACGCCATCCATTCTTTGGAATGAGAGTCAAAGCCTAGATCTCCAAATGTAATGGATGGCCCTACAACAGTGTTGTCCAGTAGAAATCGTTGACTAGCCACAGATGTGGCTATGGCATCATCGTTTTGGCCACATGCGGTAATTTTAATAGAAAACGCCTTAGACACAATGCAGGTAAATGTATTTCACGTGTATATTTAGTTAACAAACATCTACCCCATTTGGTGCAAAACTTTGCAGTTTTTCTCTTTTCACCTAAGATTGGAATTCTGGCATGAATTTATCAGACACGGCACATCTTAATGGAACTTCTAGGTTTTTATCCAACAATTACGAGCAGTACTTTGACTTCATCAGAGTGATTGCTGAGAATGTGATCTCTCCACAAGACATGCCAGACCGACCCCTGTTCTCCATCCTGTTGGAAGCTGCTTGCTTTGTGCCATAACGTTGGAGCTGCTCGTTATTGGCTGAGCTTGCTTTCTTCTCCTGGCTTGGAGCGATTATTCCGATTGGTTGAGCTGACCACAATGACAGCTCCCCTTTCTATACAATATTGTTGCTGTTTCCATGGTGCTGAAGTCCAGCGTTTTCACCCGTGTTACACACCATTTCAGCAGATAGCCAATAAGCAATAACCAAGGAGGTAAAGCACACACATCAATCAAAAAACACTCATACTCTCTGCTTTACATCTTACCAATTTACCAACAAATGCACAAAAAGGTTGAAGTACATGTATACAACAAAAACAACTTGCATTTATATAGCACCTTTAACGTAGTAAAACGTCCCAAGGCGCTTCACAGGAGCGTTATCAAACAAAATTTCACACTGAGCCACAGAAGGAGGTATTAGGACAGATGACTTGGCCAAAGAGGCAGGTTTTAAGGAGCGGCTTGAAGGAGGAGAGAGAGGTAGAAAGGCGGAGAGATTTAGGGAGGGAATTCTAGGGCTTAGGGCCTAGGCAGCTGAAGGCACGGCAGCCAATGGTGGAGCGGTTAAAATCGGGGATGCGCAAGAGGCAAGAATTGGAAAAGCACAGAGATCTCGGAGGGTTGTAGGATTGCAGGAAGTTTATCTCAGGGTCAAATAGGACGCCAAGGTATAAGCCATGCGAATATGAGTATTAAGATAACATGCCCAACATTACTCATTTTTTAATTCACT